>NC_060138.1:838009731-839353719 GCF_021461385.2 Schistocerca piceifrons | reverse complement strand
AGAGCAACGTGGGTCAGACTTTACCAACTTGTAGACAGCACAAGCTCGCTAGCGTCACCGGACGGCGTGGCATGCTCCGGACGCGGTGCGTCACCCACTGCGTCATTCGAGCCCGATATCTTATTGGTGATCAGGAATTTCACTCCATCTGGTCTCCTGCTGCCGGCCAGATACTTCCACTCAAAATCACTTCCACCATCATACATAATTCACATTGTTTAATTTTATTGTTCTGTTACTACAATTCATAACGAGCAGTAAAAAGAAAGTTTAGGAAACGGCATCCTGTTGGCCATGATGTTAGATACGGACCACAAAAACCGATTGGGAAAGGATAGGGAAAAAAATCGGCTGTGCCGTTTTAAAGGAACCATCCCGGCTTTCATATTAATAGATTTACGGAATTCCGCGAAAAACCTGGATCTGGATGACAGGTTGAAGATTTAGCACCTCACCACCCTCTTCTGTTGATAAGAAGAGGCCGAACGTAAAATCTCGTTTTTTCTCTTCTTTCCGAACGATATGGCGCTTGAGATGAGTCATTACTCACTTTCAAAAGTATCGTCTTCCGAATTCTTATCCAGAATTCAGTAACTCAGTCATATGTACTCTATTAAACTGCTTCACTCATACACTGGGGTGGTTCCGTCAGAACGGACAGCCGATTTCCTACGCTCTCCTTCCAACTACACCAAAGCTATACTTGCAGCGATCGCAATTGTGATTGTAACACAACGCTGCTGATTCGTGTTTGCGTTCACGAGAAGTCGCAAAACCGTCGGTACTGTAATCAAATGCAACGCGTTGATTCACAAAGGAAATCATCATTCTGCGCTTAGGTTCATCGAGAGAGAGATTGTTGTTATAATATTGAAAAGATGCACTTTAGAAATTGAGAAGCAATGCCGTAAGAATAACTGGAATCTTGGTGAAGAAATCAGTCGATTAATGAAATAAAAAAAGAAAAAACATTATGTTAGTAAGTCTTTTAATCTTATACTGGGTGATTCAGGTGATTTATGCAACCTGAAAAGCCTTCAAATACCAAGGGCAATATTTTCATATTCTCTCGCTCGCTACGCGATAGCTATTAGTCCTACAGAAAAAAGAACAAATCAGTTTTAAAGGTAATTTAATGTAGTTATATTTTGTACTGGGATGCGCTTCCGCTAGGGACCGTATTTTTCGAATTATTAAAAAAAATAATACGTGGCAATCCTGCTGTTCAAATACATTATATGCTTGGAAAAACGGCAGTAACACGATTTCCTCAATGCAGGTGCTCCATCTACGAAAAGCATGCAGACGGTATCTCGATTCCGACCTTGATGAGAAATCCAATACTTGTCCAGGTCGGCCGTCACGAAACGGCTGTACAAATGACACTATCACCCCGAGGCGTGATTTATCTCTGCATTCGGTATTTTCGCTGACTTTCTTCGTCGCTAAACACAGCTGTCTCTATCTCTGCCGACCTCTCGTCAGCACATTCACTTCGTTCTTGAAAGCTGTGTAAGCCTGCATAGCGTCGACTTCGTGCTAGTGTAAGGCCTATTTAGCCACCCTGCACAACAAGCAGACAGAGTGACAGAATAACTTTTGTTTACAAAAATACAGTTTATTGAGTGAGAGGCACGAATCAAACAAACAATGCAACAATATATCCAAATATTCTAGCTTCTAGGTAGTGTAGTTTAATAGTTCAGCATAAAAGAATACTACGACAATTTGTCTGTAAGACATGTGAATCTGATTTTTTTTAAATCTACAATAGCGTTAATCGTCTTTGACGTATGATTCATAAAGCACTTTTTTCGTACACCTAACACTTTTTGTTCAGCTTGACATTGTTCTGATCGACGAAAGTTCACAAACTGTCCGTCTTACAAGACGCATATTTCTTAGGCGTTCTTGTATGGATCGAAGAGAAATGATCCTCCACACAGGCGGCCTGGGTCGAATCCAAATATGTTCACAGTTTTTACCATGTAGGAGGAATGGGACGAGCCTCTGGAAGACAACTGAGATGTAAAGCGTATCTAGTGGCCACGATTTCGACAACTGTCATCAACGGCCGAGAGAGCATAGTTCCAATTACAGTACATTGTTTTCCAGTGTGCTTAAGCTCCGGGTATGTCGGAAAAACTCTGAACTTTAAGACTGAAAGTAATCCAGTACACAGGGAGTCAGGGGTATAAGTGCAGATGTTGTGATCATTGGCATCTTAATATGTACCCCCTTCACGTCTTAGTTGTTTTTTCTCTGTGCGTAACAAACTCCCCCTAAACACATCACCTAATTTACTATCTGATGTTTTCTGCGCGTTTGTAACTGCCCCACGAAATGGACTATACCTGTCAGTATGGACTAGCTGTTTTGCGTCCATACCTCCACATTTAAATACCCGACCGGTTTCCCAAGTTGGCTTGTTTGTGCTATGCGGACTAGGGGAGTTACCAATCAACCTAAAAACATACCACTCTTAGTACCTATGATTATTAGTCTGCAAATTAAGTAAGTACCGATATTATGTTGTTTAGTACACTGTCCACAATCATCAATAGAAATTCCTGCACTTATACCTCAAACACTCTGCATATTGTTTAGATTCTGCTCTGACTTGTAGTAAGAGTTATCAGAATGCAATGAGCTTATCATTTGAAAAATTCTGAAGTATAACACGAATTTAACCAAATCTATGAACGTTTTCCTCTGAAAATCCCGAACTGTAACAAATAAAGTAACCTACGGAAGTGTAAACACCCTAACCTGTATCAAAACTTCTCGAGTTGGTTGGTTGTTCGGGGGAACCAACAGCGAGGTCATCGGTCCTATCAGACTGAGGAAGAAAGTCGACAGTGCCCTTTCAAAGGAACCATCGCAGCATTTTCTGAAGAGATTTAGTGAAATCACGGAATCCTTTATCAGGGTGGCTGGACGCGGGTTTCAATCGTCGTCCTCCCGAATGCGAGTCCATTGCGCTAACCACTGCGCCACCCCATTCGGTGAGTTCTCGGGAAGCAGCTTGAGTAAATCGCTAATGGTTGCTGTTTCGTATAGCAAGAAAACACAACATTTGCACTCTCCTGTTAAAACAAGAAATAGCATGAAGGCCTTTCGAACTCAGGTCCCACAGACATCCCAGCTCCACAGATAACGATTTTTTGAGAAGTAGAGTTCTGTCGTTTCTGCTCTGCACATCGATAAGGTGACTTGAACTGTAAAGAGTGGTGCTAAGTTGCAAACACAGTGCTGCGTTACACAATGACGTGAAGTTTTCAGCAGTTAACTCTCTTCAAGAAGTTGAGAAGTAAGGCAACTTCTGAAATATACGGAGCGGAGACGATCATTGTAGGTGTAATATCAGGGACATAAGGGTGCTTGATCAAAAGTTACGAGTGGAAGTTACGATTGGCAACATATGACTCACAGTTTCCGTGACACTTCAGCTCCACACTGTCAAGGACAATGGAATTCAACTAAGTGGGAAGCGAACATGACTAACTGCTGCAGTTCGCTACTTTATACGCTGGTTCATTTGTGAAATTCTCTCTGCTGATGAGGTGCGTCACTCTGAATGACTGCACCAGCGTAGCGTTCTGAAACAACTACCCAATAAATTAATCCAAGTTCAGACTCACAAATACCTTGATAAGAACTCTGAACATAAGTACACAATACTTCCAGTACAACTGGGAAATGGTAGTCAAGAAGTTAACTTCGCTAGTCATTAACCCATTAAAAAAAGTTAACTTCGTTACACGTGAAAGAGTTCCTTTATAGGAGATTTATTGGGTGTTAAAGTTGCTAACTCGTTGTAATAAAGTTTATGTTGTGGGTGTAGTTAAATGAGCAAGTGAATCAAACGTTTTCCGTTGCTTAAATAAGAATGTTTTGATTTGGGAAGTTTAGGCAGCACATCGATAAACAAAAAAAAACCAGTTTAATCATTTAGTTTTATAATATTTACTTATCAATTTTAAGTTACGGGAGAATCAAAGTACAGGTGAATGAGATAGTGTCTGATATAAGGTGCATATTTCCCTTCATGCACATCAACATATTAAGGTTTTTATCCGAGGGCGAAGCTCATTTAAGAGACAAAATGGCTTTGCCCACAGAAAAAAGTTGTTTTACTGCAGCACTCGAGGATGTAGGGGTATTATATTTGGTAAATAAATTTACAAAACCTGTCCTCCAGGAAATACCACATCGTTGGATGAGTTTTTTGACTTTGTGTCCAGATATATATTGACTAGACTCTGGGCTTTACTGTTTACAGTTGTCGTACTACTAGACTTTTCTGTAAATTGTTGTCCGATTCCATGATTTAGTTTCCACAGTCAGTCAACTAACGGAAAGTTGTACTTAATGTGAACTTAGTAAAAAACAGCAATAAACAGCCAATACCCAGTTATCCTCGCTCGCATTCGATTGTTTACACGAATCGCGCGCACCACGGCGTAGCTGCATACCTACGTAACCCGAACTTGTCAGAACGTGATTTCCGCGGGCGGCGCAGCGTCATTTCTGTCATAAGTAGTGGGTACCTAATTAGCGACTAACGGACTCAAAGAAAGTTAACGGAAGTGAAAGAGTCCGTTAACATTATCTGAAATTAACTAAAAAGTTAATACGTTACTCGAAAAGTTAACTTCGTTAGTCAACAAATTAACGATCTTGTGCCTAGTTACGACTTCCAGTAATACAGTGTGTGCTTGAGGCTAAGTCCAAATAGTGACACATTATTTGACTGTGCTGATTGCAATAACAAGTCCGCTGTTACTACGATGTATTCCATGGTGGTGTCCCCATAAATCCACTGTGACTGAACAACTGCCGGTCACGACTCCGTGAGACGACATTCTGATATGAGCGGATCTGCAGCCTCGGTCGCGAGTTACAGCACAGGGCGGACGATTACTGTGGAGTAGCGTGATTGGCCCCAACTATAGTAGATAGAAAGCTGGTCACTGATTACCTCTCCTCCCCCTCCCTGGCTGAATGATATCACCGTAGTCTCGGATTTGCGCTTGCTGCAGATGCGGCAAAGTAGTTCCTGCGCTGGAAGTCAGCTCTGTTGAGGAGACATCGGATTTGCATGTTGCCTGCACGGCCTGCAACCCGGAACACAGAGATGTTAGAAGGGATGTATCGGACAGGGGTAGCCGGAGTATCCAGCAGGTTCGTTAGAAAAGCGCAGGTGCCGAGAAGCATTGCTATAAATCAGACGTCAGCATCCAGAGCACCCTGTCGGAGAAACGAGCCGCTGAGTCTGCCTCCACTGGGCCTGCTGCTAAGGTGTTGGTCTTGGCTTTGATTCCCCAATGATGTTATCTCAGTGGATTAGTTTGTAAGCGGAAATGCTTATTTCGTGTCGCCAATGCTGGATGCTCTGCTTTCTTAGCTGAGGCAGTGTGTATTTATTAATTAAATCCTTAGCCTATGTATTTTGACTGCTCCTTTAAACATAGTGTCCCAATACGTGGAGGCAGACGAAAGGATCTTGCTCTCTCCGTAGTTTATCATGTGTTCCCTATCAAGACAGAAGAAGAAACAGGAGTCGATTTAGAAGAGATAGGGGATCCAGTTTTAGGATCATAATTTAAAAGAGCTTTGGAAAACTTAAGATCAAATAAGGGAGAAGCAATAGCTATCTTTGCATTTCTAAAATCAAAGGGGGAGTGACAACAAAACGATTATTCACGTTGGTGTGTGGAATCAGTGAGCCTGGCCATATGCTACCTGACTTTTAGATAAATATCATCGACACAGTTCCGAATACTGCAAGAGCTGACAAGGAGAGAATTTTCGCACAATCAGCTTAAAATCTCAAGCATCCAAGTTTGTAACAGGAATAATAAACAGAAGAATGGAAAAGAAACCTGAGGATATGTTAAACGACGACCATTTTGGCTTTAGCAAAGGTAAAGACAGCAAGTACATAATTTTAATGTTGCATTTGATAATGGAATCATGGCTAAATAAAAATCAAGACACATTCATAGGATTTGTAGACCTGGAAAACAGTTCTCCAGTGTCAGATGGTGCAAGGTGTTCGAAATTCTGGGTAAAATAGGGTTAAGCTACAGTGAAAGACGGGTAATATACAATATGTACAAGGACCAGGAGGGAACAATAGGACTGGAAGACCAAGAAGGAAGTGCTCTGATTAAAAAGGGTATAAGATAGGGATTTTGTCTTTCACCGCTCCTATTCAATCTGTACATTGGAAAGCACTAGTGGAAATGAAATAAAAGTTCAGGAGTGAAATTAATATTCAAGGTGAAAGGATATGGATGATAAGATTCGCTGATGACGTTGCTATCCTCAGTGAAAGTGGCGAAGAATTACATGATCTGATCAATGGAATGAACAGTCTAATGAGTAGAGAATATAGACTGAGAATAAATTAAGGAAAGACTAAGTAATCAGAAGTATCAGAAACGTGAACAGCGAGAAACTTGACATCAGGAGTGGTGATCACGTAGTATATGAAGTTAAGGAATTCTGCTGCCTAGGCATCAGAACAGCAAATAACGGACGGAGCAAAGAGGTCATTAAAAGCGGACTACTACTGGCATTCCCGGCCAAGAGAAGTCCACTATTATCAAATATAGGCTTTAATTTGAGGAAGAAATTTCTGAGAATATACGTATGGATCGCAGCATTGTATGGTAGTGAAACATGGAGTGGAGGAAACTGAAGAGAATAGAAGCATTTGAGATGTGGTGCTACAGACGAATGTTGAACATTAGGTGGATTGTTAGGGTAAGGAATTATGAGCAAAATCGGAGAGGAAAAGAATATGTGGAAACACTGACAAGAAGAAGGGACAGGATGATAGAACATCTCTTAAGACAGCAGGGAATAGCTCCTGTAGTACTAGAGTGAGCTTAGAGGATAAGAACAGTAGAGGATGACAGAGTTTGGCATACATCGAGCAAATAATTGAGGACATAGGTTGAAAGTGCTACTGAGGTTGGCACTTGGCACAAGAGAGAATTTCATGACGGGCATCAAACCAGTCAGAAAGCCGGAAAAAAAAGTGAAGACAGTGTTCAGCAACTGCATATTTTTCTGGCTGGCCTAGTTTAGTGCAACGTCCATGTTCATCGCATTTGCTTTCAACAGTGCGAAACGTCTGATTTTCCACACTGACACAAGATCCTATTTACTCAGGGTCTCCTTAAACCTATATCACGGGTCAAAAATTTTCGATTCACATGAAAAAATTACATTTTTTCAATGTACAAACTCATCATACAAACTAAATGGACCAATAAAATAAATATTTTCTCTCTCTATCATTAAGTAAAGTACAACATGGTTTATATTTTAGGCCTTCAAAGCGTCCTCCCTTTGCCCTCAGAACATCTCCGCAAACTCTAGGCATTGTGGAGATAAGATTTTGTAGTGTTTTTGCAGATATTGCAGTCAAACTTGTCTGCAAATTATTCCAAAATTTTTAACATTAGTTGAGCTCAGTTTTATGATCTCGTTGTCAAATTCATCCCAAAATTGTTAAATGGGATTTGAGTCGATTAACTGACTTGGCCTAATCATATTCTTCATTTCCCGACGTTTCTCTCTCCTATTGACATTCCCTCTGCACAATTTAGAAGCTTGTCTGGGATCATTGCCATGCTGCAGAACAAACCCACGACCAAATAAGTCTCTCACCAGATGGAACTGCATTGTTGATCCGTATCCTGTGATATCCTTCCTTCATCACTGTTTCATTAATTCTCACTTATCACCCAAAAAACTCCCCCACACCATGACCGACCGTCCACTATGATGCACCGTTGGCGTCACGCACTGATTCTTAATACGTCCTCCACGAGATCGATAAACAAACAGTCGATAGTGAATTACAAATATTTCAAACGTAGATTCGTCCGTGACTAGCACAATGCACCATTACTGCGCGCTTCATTTTTTATGTTGCTGTGCGGATTCCAGTCTTTTCATCTAGTTTGGTTTGCATAATAAAGGTTTTCTGGACTATATACAACCCTTTAATCCTTATTCAAGAAGAAGTCATTGCACTGCTGAGACAGAGATTAGAGCTGCTCGAGTACTATTTACTTTCTCGTGAATTTCAGATGTAGTACGAGTCCTCTGACGTTTACTCTGTACACATATGAGCTGATCTTCCCTGTATGATGTTACTCGGAGTCTTCCACATCGCAATACACTTACATTGTCAGCAATTCTGGGAATTGTACCTGTGCTTTAACACTTCGACTAAGTAATTGACTCAAGTGTACTAATTGTTACTATGTTTGTTTTCATGTGCTTAAACTAAGCGTTTCAATTTGCAACATGGAGAGAAGCTACTGTTGCGCTTTTATATTTCTTTGCTTCTTTAAAATGTCGGAAGCAGCTGCTGTTTATTGATCCAAGGAAACCAAGAAGTGTAATCAGTCTTAAATGCGAAGTCACATGAAATAAGACTGATTTCCGGACTAAAACAAAAAGACACTTGAAGCTGTGTCTTCCGTATCAACGTATCAGCACGTGAGTTATTTGACTCCACATATAAGTTCTAAAAGCAAAAGTAATTCGTGGTACTTGCTACATGGCTCATCTCAAGAAGCATGTCATCATTAAAACAACGTTTTCTTGGTGCTTTAGGTAATGCATAATTTACAACAGTTACTTAGCATCTTCTCTATTCAACTATAAACCAGAGAATATTATTGTTATGTAAATATGGGAAGAACAAACTAATGTTCAGTAACAATACTAGAAAATTACTACGAAAGCAGAGAGAGCTGTAAGTCAGATAAAAAAAGCCGAATGCTGCCTCACAAAAAATAACTAAATGAAGTCAAAACTCGCACAATGACAGCTACAGAATAGGCGTTACGGGAAATCGAAACAAAGACCTATCTGCCGGATTTTCAAAAATTCCTAAAAAGGATTTTTTTGTACGTAAACTCAGCCGAATAGTGATCTGGCCAGATGACCATTGGTCTTGGTGGGAGAAAATCGTGAGATTATAAACTGAGAGTTGAAATAGAATATTCTGTCTTTCGATACTATTTTATGGTAGAAAGAAAGTAACGCAGATGAGAAATGGCATATATACAAATAAGTGAGCACGAAACTTGAAAACAGCTGTAATCATACATTAAAATAAAGATAGCTGGTTTTGACAAGGTGACCGTTACGTTGTATTTTGAATCTGCGGGGGCTCTGGGACCTCTTTCGGCAACAAGTTATATCAAGGCACCGAAACAACGTAGAGAGACACGAGACTGGAAAAAAGCGTAGCAAATACCAACCCATAAGAGTGGTTGCTATGCAGATGCTCTCAACTCTAGGTGTGTCTCACTGGGTCAACATCGCATCTCAATATTTCTTCTTTTTTTGAAGTTCAAATGTTTGCATCGCTATGGATGATATCCTTGAGATGCCAGTGAACAGTTTCAACTATCGAGCACGTGCACGGTGGGGGCAGACTTAGGGAATGTCTTTTGTGGTACGAAATAATTATGACCCCGAGCATTGATCTATTATAAGATAAAAGCCATCGGCAGGAAAAAAGTGAATAAGAATCAGAAACAGAAACAACTGGACCATTATTTCACGAAAGTCATTTTGAAGCAATTGATACGAAACACATTGTCTTCTCAGTGTAATTTTGTACACAGATTGTCACTTTCTTGATCGTAAGTTAGGGAAGGCCGGGTAATACGGAGAGCGGCTTTTATCGCACAAAAGCTGTTCCTAAACTCTGGTCTTAGAGGCTGTTCCCGTTGCACAACCGATGTCTGAAGTATGCAGGAACTAAACTGTCACGTGATGTTAAATGAAAATAATGGTGCGTTTCGTAGTGGCAGCAACTTATCTGTTGTTAATGGTTTTTCAGTCCATGCACTTCGGTATGAAGTACTGTATTTTCTTTGGCATTACTTCATATTATATCTTCATTGTATAAAAAGTACTCCGTCTTCAGGCCACGAATGCCGTCTCATTCTCAGCTGAGGATGAGGATAGGAGGGGCGTGTGGTCAGCACACCGCTCTCCCGGTCGTTACGGTGGTTTTCTTTGACTGGAGCCGCTACTATTCGGTCGAGTAGCTCCTCAGTTGGCATCACGAGGCTGAGTGCACCCCGAAAAATGGCAACAGCGCATGGCGACCCTGATGATCACCCATCCAAGTGCCGGCCACGCCCGATAATCTGTTATTGCCATGCCATATCCGCCATATTTGCCAAACTTCTCGTCTTGCGATTTTCTCTTGTTTCCGAGAATGAAAAGGCAACTGAAATCAAAACTTCATCAAGGTACTGCAGACATCCAACGGTCTGTGACAAACGAGCTTACAAGCATTGCAGTTGAAAATTTCCCTCCTTGCTTCCAAGACTTCCAGAAACATTGGCAACCGCGTATAGATGGCTAAGGGGGCTACTTCGATAGGGGCTAGAATCATTTTTGGTGCCATTTTCAGTTTTTAAAAAAAAGCTGTAACCAAAATCAATTACATATTACCAACATCAGTCATTTTTGGAGAGCTGTCACCGGATTTTTAACCAGCCATATACTTAGATTTCCTTAGCTAACCGTATTTTGGTCCCAAATAACCAGTGTTTTTGGGTATTTGTTTGGTCTCGGTTATAACAAAAAAATGGTTCAAATGGCTCTGAGCACTATGGGACTTAACATCTGAGGTCATCAGTCCCCTAGAACTTAGAACTACTTAAACCTAGCTAACCTAAGGACATCACACACATCCATGCCTGAGGCAGGATTCGAACCTGCGACCGTAGCGGTCGCGCGGTTCCAGAATGAAGCGGCTAGAACCGCTCGGCCACACCGGCCGGCTCGGATGGTGTTTACCGGTGTTTGTCCTTCTTCAGCCACGAATTAAAAACAGCTCGTTGGTGCTGTTCGGACGCATTTGGAAATAACGTCGCTACAGTTCACGTTTCCGCTTTTATCGCACGGAGTTCGGAAAGACACGAATGCCACACTAGTCCCTTGCCGACATGTCGGTACTTACATACTCGCATCACAGTCGCACTACGTCGTGTGTACGCTGCAGCAACGCCATTAAATGGAGACTTTCTGATCGCCCCTTATAACTGACGTACAATGATTAGAGATAGTTTGTTATTATTAAATACCTTAACCTGCTGATTATATTGCTCAAAGAGGAACAACGAGAAATCATATCGTGTGACAGAACAGATATGGTATCTCAGCGTGACTGATTAATGGTGCTTCCGGGTGTTCTAGCGCCATTAATAGAACAGATGATAGACTGTTCTCATGGAAGACTGCTAAAATCGTTGTTTAGTTCTTTATTGGATAGTTATTTAATGAATATATCTGTCAATGTCAGAATAGGAGGAAGCGATCTAAGTAAATACTCAATTGCAATATTGATGGTCTACACACATTTCTTATTCTTATTTGTTTACCAGCACGTAATGTACTTCCCATATGTTCGTTTTACGCCGTACATAGCACATTTTACCTGGAGGTTTAGAATAAAAACGTTGTGGACGATGCAATGGTCTTGTATACGTCGAGTGCATTTATAATAATACATGTAAGATGTTAATTCCTTTAACATTTTTTAAAAGTAGGCCAGTAGCAATTTTTACATAACTTCGTTACTTAAGGCATTGTTTCTGTTGGCTTGTCTGCTCTCAGATCTGAAGATGGTAGTTAAGCTGTCGAAACTGGAAATCACTTTGCAAATAATTTTTGTAATGTTAATTGCGAATGAGACAATACATAGAAAAATTCTGTAAGTTTTAAAAGGTTTTATAGAAAGTTTTTTAAATTTTTATAATTTTACAAATGGAGTGACTGTGTGCCAAAGCGAGCAGCAGTGAGTTAGTACACGCATTTTTTGTACTAATGAGTTCACAATTTATTAATTACAAATGGTCACAACACTAAAATTCGGCTCGAAACACACACAGATGAATTCCACAATGCGCCGTAATTAAAACGGTGCGTTACGGAACAACGAAAAAAGTCTCGGTCTCGAGGTCGCTATGCTATCGAAGGAACTTTGACAACTGTCGATAGAGAAACTCTGGTCGACCGTGATGCATAAAATAATAGACAAGTGGTCCCAGGGCGCAACCACTTCTTTATCAGTGGCGGCAGGTTGGAGCGCTGGTAGCGGCGCTGAGCACAGAGCATGCGCACTGAAGTGGAAGCCGCGCGTCCTCACAGTACAAGGAGCCGCGGCCAGTGGCAGCGATAGCAACAGCGATGGCACAGGCGGCGCTGCAGCGGGTGGCCAGGGACTACCTGGAGCAGACGTCGCTGCACGGTCCGCGCTACCTCACACAGCCCTGTCCAGAGAGGTGAGTCTGGTGGATAGGCGCAGCACCACAGTCAGACACGGTAACGCTTCCCTATAGCCTTTTGCACGTCCTTGTGGCTTTCTCCATTCGTCGCTCCTGTTGCGACGGTACGACTCTTTTCAGTATACTCGTATATGTCAAAGAATTGGCTGTCAGCTACAGCATACATACAGACCACCTAAGCACAGACAAATCAGTTCTAAAATTATAACGTGAAATAACTCTACAGGAAGTCCATGGGGAATCGTGGATCAGAGCGCTCAACATTGTGTTTATCAGCATCCGCACAATTAGTGCATGAGATGAACAGGTCGAGTCACATAAAATGCACACGTGCTAAAAACCTACCTAAGATCACATTTGGGATAATATCTCCTGTTCTCGGATAGCTAAGGAAATCTAAGTATATGGCTGGTTAAAAATCCGGTGACAGCTCTCCAAAAATGACTGTCGTTGGTAATACGTAATTGCTTTTGGTTACATTATCTTTGTCAGAAAAGTCCCTTGACAGCTTTCTTTTAAACTGAAAATGGCACCAAAAATTATTCTAGCCCTATCGAAGTAGTCCCCTTAGCCATCTATACACGGTTGCCAATGTTTCTGGAAGTCTTGGAAGCAAGGAGGGAAATTTTCAACTGCAATGCTTGTAAGCTCGTTTGTCACAGACCGTTGGATGTCTGCAATACCTTGATGAAGTTTTGATTTCAGTTGCCTTTTCATTCTCGGAAACAAGAGAAAATCGCAAGACGAGAAGTTTGGCAAATATGGCGGATATGGCATGGCAATAACAGATTGTCCGGCCAGATACTCGGTAACAGGTAAAGCAGTATGGGGTGTTGCACTGTCATGCAGTAAGAACCAGTCCTGAGAATGCCACATGTTAGGGCGGCGACGTCGAATTCTTTGTCGCGAACGTTTCAAGACTTCGGTGTAAAGAGTTTCGTTCACTGTTTGATCTGGAGGAACTTACTCATAGTAAACTAATCCTTTTCTATCAAAGAATGTGATCGATATTGCCTTTGTTTTCGGGGGTTGTCATTTGACTTTTTTCGAGGCTTGTGATCCAGAACTCCGCCATTCAGACTTCGTCGCTTGGTGTGAGTGTCACACTGGTAGCACCAATCTTCATCCCCTGCAACAATCTTTGACACAAATGTGGGATCACACCTGGCTCTATACAGCACTTTAGCGGAAATTCTTCGTCTTTCCTCTTTCTGCTCGTCTATTAGTGCGTGAGCGACGAGTTTTGCATTAAGTTCCCGTTTCGTTAAACGTTCGCATGAAATCTTCTGACACACATCACGATTCAGCTTAAGTTGTTCTGACATCGGATGCACAGTTACATGACGGTCTTCTTGCAATAACTGCCTTACATGCCCTACGATTGCATCGACGTGTGCTGTAGACAGGCGAACAGCTCTGGTATCGTCTTGCACTGAATCTCTGCCTTCATGAAACCTTTTCTGCCACTCGAAAACATGACTTTTTAAAAGTGCCTAGTTTGCAATTGCTTGCTTAATCGTGGTCCACGTTTCAATAGGGGTTTTCCCGAGCTTAACGCACAACTTAATATTCATTCTTTTCTCACAATCAGCATCCGTTGTGTCACCGTAACTAATGAGCCAAGAACCCAAACGGTGTGTCGCTAAGCCCAGCCCTACCACCTAGTGAGTTTGCGCGGAAACGTAGCCAAGGTAATTTCAAGGAAGCACACGTACGAGGTAAAAAAATCTCGTTTCTTTTTAGTATGACAAACTCAGAAACGAAGAACATGTCCTAGAATTTTTCTGACAAAGAGAGTATATAACATTCTACAGAGTAAGTCAACAAATTATATTTCATAATTTATGTCAAAGAAACTTGGGCATTTTGGAGTGTGTCCTAAAAGGATGTGGACTTTCGGAAAGTGGCGTTTCTAATTTGGGATTAAGTTACTCCATAAGGAAAATTCAAGACTGCATAGCTATTGGAATACTGTACTGTTAGAAGAGATAATGTTAAGATAGTCCCAATTTGAAAACAGTAATAACAATCTTGAAACTATGTTGGGACCATAATTTGCAGTTTTCAGATTTGTACGTCTTCCAGCCATATTTCTCAGTCTGAATACTGCCTTCTTCGTATTTTTATTTGCCCAACACTTCCTTTTATTCCTATACATCTCCTGAAAAAATATAAAAAGCGAAATAGTGAAGGGGACCCAATTTTTGTGTGGTCGAAATTAGGCACCTTACCACTTAGCAGACATGACTGAACTTCCGAATCATGCAATGAATTATTGCGCTTCAAACATACGAGTTTCACTAAATATGACATATCACTAATAAACAACACTAAAATACCAAACTACTTACCATGCAGCTATCATACGTTGTGTCTACGAAATATGACTTCCAAATGCAATATATTAAGAAAAAAATCAAATGCGCGCACGGAATGATACTATTGGTGGTTAGTAGGACACTAAAGTGGCGGAAGCACAAGTAGTTCAGCTAGTTCCTGAATCGGCAGCAATGTCCAGGGAGCAAATATCCACCTAAATGTGTTCAAATGTGAGTGAATTCCTAAGGGACCACACTGCTGAGGTCATTGGTCCCTAGAGTTATACACTACTTAAACTAACTTATACCCATGCCGGAGGGAGGACTAGAACCTCCGGCGGGAGGGGCCACGCAGTCCGTGAGGTGGCGCCTCAAACCGCGCGGCCACTCCGCGCGGCAAAATATCCATCCGAGATTAGGGCACCATCTGAAAACAGAGCACCTTAACCTAACGATACTAAAGTGAAAACCGATTCAAGACGTACGCTTAAAATATTGCTACCAGACCAGAAAAGACACGAAACAAGAAGTCTATAAAAGATTTTTGGCTAATTATTTATACAATAACTGGATGCTCAAACCGTCACCTGTCACCTACACATACGATCTTCTGCCTAACAACTTAGTTAGAAGGTCAGATAAAATAAAACAAACATCGTAGAATATTTTCCACATTCATCTCATCACCACTAAAATTGAGGGAAGGTCTGCTGGTTAAAACATCTTCACCCCTCTCGTCATTATATAAACGATGCTCAGTTAAAATATTGTGAACTGTAATCATCACGTCACATGCTCCACAAACGCGCGGTTCTTCACGTCTGAGAAGGAAGCCACCATCAAAGTGCTGTGTCATATTCGAGGAAGCGTGAAGCAGACTTCAGCTTCTCTAACTGGCAGGAACCAGGTGAGCCCCGACGTTATAGTGCCTTTTGTTAAGTTCTCAACTATCAATTTCTGACTCTCTTCCTCTCAGAGACATGACGACCTTTACAACACTGACATCACGGCACACAGAGGGATAGGACATTGGTCTACTTTTGGAAGGGTCCATGCTTCCTTGGCAGCAGTATCGGCAAACTTACTGCCACGTCAGTTCGTATCGCAAAATCAAGTAAAGAAGACCGCGAACTCCACCGACAAAATTCCGGAGGTTGTTCACGAATATTTTCTGTGTGTTTTGGTAGAAGCGACCAGCGGTCTTAGTCATTTCGTGACAGATTAATAATATAGTTATTATGTATTCGTTACCTCAACGTGATTACCTTTGTTTATGTGAGAATGCCTTCACAACAGCGATAAGGGCTGTAATGTCCAATCATCAAAACGTACAACCTAAAACAGAATGTAATACAACAAACAACCTTCGTCTGCAACAGTACTGGTATGCCGTTGCCAGTGCTGTGAAAACAGCTCAGCATAACGTCCTTGTTTCGATCTTCCGCAGCTTTCAGTGAACCCACACACGAAGTATATATCGCCATCATTTCATCAGTAAACATACCCACGGTACTTCTGTGTATCACAGTTAACCACAATGACTGTCGGAAATCAGACACAATACAAAACGAGTAGTACTGAATGCAAGGTGGAGTGCGAAGAATAATATCGGCATTACTATGGCTAACAAGGAGTACCGTGACTGAATGGAACAAGTTTGTTTCTAAATAACACACAAAGTGCACTTCTGCACTCTTGAGCAGATTTTTCAGTACAATACAGAACAAAGAGAAACGGAGGTAAGAAATCAAACTAAGTGTAATTACTCCGTAACGATCTAACTTATACCATTTGTCCCTTTCACAAATGTACTCAGAAAATACCATGATAAATTTCCGAAATTTTGTCGGTGGGCTCGGGTTCTTCTGCAGAACAGTAACACATTTTAACATCGATCTTACAGCTCAAAAACCATACAGTTTTTAATGACTAGCTAT
The DNA here is from genome assembly GCF_021461385.2 of Schistocerca piceifrons. Taxonomy (NCBI): domain Eukaryota; kingdom Metazoa; phylum Arthropoda; class Insecta; order Orthoptera; family Acrididae; genus Schistocerca; species Schistocerca piceifrons. The sequence continues at coordinate 839,337,123 of NC_060138.1, read as the reverse complement.
CGAGCTGGTGGTAGACACAGTTAACCAAATAAGTCGCAGGCAAAGTTGTTACGTAACGCAATAAGCAATCATTTAAATTTAGACCGCTCGCCCCTCGCTCCCCCCCCCCCCCCCATACACACACACAAATGATAGCGCAATTACAAATTCCATGGATAGCACATTTACTTAAATGTCAACGAAGGCACATCCAAGTAACCCTGTTCAAATCATTTAGGTTTGAGTACCGATTCAAGAAAGTTAATGAAACAAGAATCATCGACTCGCATATTCGTTTGATCACAATTACCCGTACTTCTTAATAACATACGTATAGCAGTCAAAATATGTAATAATTTTAATATAATCATGCACTTAAGAAACAATGATTAGCAACAACAGTGCAACACCGCAGTTGCTTTTTTTTCATTTAAGATGTTGCCTATTGCAATGCGGCACGAAATGTATTTAGCAATTTCATAAATTTTACTAACAATTTAGCAATCAAATGTGCTTTTCTAGCAGTTCTTAAATTTAAAATGTTTCATCAGAGCAGAAGAACTATGTGTTGAATGGATAAATCATTCTCCTTGAACATGAGTTTTGTTTTATTACTTGACTTGAAGAAATCATTTTCATTGGCCTGACACTGCTGCAACTTGCATCCTCCTGCCTCGAGTTGGCGTACTTTTTGAACGGGTTCGAGCAGTTGCGGAACTCAGTAAGCAGCGGCCATTGTTGCCCTAAAAAAATCGGCAAAGATGTTGAAAACTGCTCCATGACTGATTTCCACTTTTACGCTATCCCCTATGTTGTGCTATGCCCTTCTTCGAGGACCAGGGCCTTCCTTTCCTTTGACAGTGTCATATTATTGTGCGTTGTTGCCGCACACGCCATCATCAACTAAGCGTAGATCGTTTCAGCGTTGTGTCCCTTCAAACTCAGAAAACCAACTACCACGCGGCACTGCTTCAAATAGTTCAAAAGGCTCTGAGCACTATGGGACTTAACATAAAAGGTCATCAGTCTCCTAGACTTAGAACTGCTTAAACCTAACTAACCTAAGGACAGCACACACATCCATGCCGAGGCAGGATTCGAACCTGCGACACCACGTGGTACTCCATTTTAGCAATGGGCTGCAGCATTTTTCAGCGATGTACTACTATACTTTGGCGTGGAGGTTTGGTGTGTACCAGAACTACAGACATGTACCTGAAACAAAGAAAAAATTAATTACATGAATACACTGACGGAAAAAAGTTGCACCACTAAGGAGGAGTTGCGTGCCACGCACGAAAGTTGGTAGGCGTGTTTCTACATCTGAAAGATAACGTCTATTCAAATATCGCGGTAGTCGCATAAGGGTGGCGCTGTTAGCGTACTATGAGGATGCAAATCAGGTTTGCTTTAAACACCCGCTGTAACGATCGTGAGCATCAGTTCCCTTTGGGGTTGGACGTGGTGAGTTGATGTTAGTCAAGAATGATTTTAAGGTGACAAAGACGCCATTATCAGCATCTCACCAAGTTTGATCGAAGTCGTGTAATAGGGCTGCGAGAAGCTGGATGTTCCTTCTGGCAGGAATGTATCCACTGTGCATGGCTGCTGGCAGCGGTGTCACGAGAATGTATGGTTGCAAGAAGACCGGGCTCCGGACGGCCGAGTGGAAGACGATCAAGTTCGGCGTATGGTTCTCACGCATCGTACTGCATTTGCAGCAGCAATTTTAGCAGCATTTGGCACCACGGAGACACAACGAATTGTTCCGAGCCAGACGTCCGTTATAGTGTATTCCTCTGCCCCCGAACCACCGATTTTTGCGACTTCAGTGGTGTCAAGAGAGATATCATTGTAGGGCAGATTGGAGATCTACTCTGTTTTCTGATGGAAGCTGGATCTTCCTCGGTGCCAGTGACAGCCGTGTGTTGATTAGGAAGAGGTCAGTTGCCTACAGTCTACCTATCTGCATGCTAGACGCACTGAACGTATAGAGTTATGGCCTGGGGTTCGATTTCGTATGACAACATACTGACTGCAAATTTGTATGTGAGTCAGCTGATTCTACCTGTTGTTCTGCCATTCATGAACAGCATTCCAGATGGCGTTTTCCAACAAATAACGCTCGCTACTCGCCGTTGTTGCAACCCAGCATACTCTACCAAGTGTCGACATGTTGACTTGGCCTGTTCGATCACCACATCTGTCCCCAGCCGAGCACGGGCATCAACGGACAACAACTCCAGCATCGTCCACAACCAGCATTAACCGTCCCTGTATTGACCGACCATGGAACTCTGTACCAGAAACTGACATCCGGCACTTGTAAAACACAATACTTGAACGTTCACCTGCTTGCATTCAACATTCTAGTAGGTACACGGGTTATTAATGTATCAGCATTTCACATTTGCAATGTCTTATCTCGCGCTTGCTTTAACCTGTGATCTTGTAATGTTAATTACTTAAATAGGTACCTACACAGATGTAGTGCCGAGTTTCATTACTGTACATCAATAATTTTATTATTATGATTTTTTCCTTCAGCGTATTTTTAGAGGTGCTAAGTAAAACTAAACAGAAGCGCCATAGAAGCTGGTATAGACATGCGTATACAAATACAAAGATATGTAAACAGGCAGAATACGGCTCTGCGATTGGCAACGCCTATATAAGACATGAAGTCTCTGGCGCAGTTGTTAGACTGGTTACTGCTGTTACAATGACAGGTTATCAATATTTAAGTAATTTGAACGTGGTGTTGTCGGAGCACGAGCGATGGGACGCAGCATCTCCGAGGTAGCGATGAAGTGGGGATTTTCCCGTACGACCATTTCACGAGCGTGCCGTGAATATCAGGAATCCTGTAAAACATCAAATCTTCGACATATCTGCTGCCGGAAAAAGATCCTGCAAGAACGGGACCAACGACGACTGAAGAGAATCGTTCAGCGTGGCAGAAACGCAACGCTTCCTCATCAACAAGTGTCAGCGTGTGATCCATTCAACGAAACATCATCGATATGGGCTTTCGGAGCCGAAGGCCCACTCGTGTACCCTAGATGACTGCATGACACAAAGCTTTATGCCTCGCCTGGGCCTGTCGACACCAACAGTGGAGTTTTGGTGACTGGAAACATGTTGCCTGGTCGGACGAATCTCGTTTCATATTGTATTGAGTGGATGGTCGTGAACGGGTTTGGAGACAACCTCTTGAATCCATGGATCCTGCATGTCAGCAGGAGACACTTCAAGTTGGTGGAGGCTCTGTAATGGTGTTGAGTGTGTGCAGTTGGAGTGATATGGAATCCCCTGATACTTCTAGATACGACTCTGACAGGTAACAAGTACGTAAGCATCCTGTCTGATCACCTGCATCCATTCATGTCCATTGTGAATTCCGACTTGCGCAATTCCAGTAGGACAATGCGAGACAACACAGGCCCGGAATTGCTACAGAGTGGCTCTAGGAACACTCTTCTTGAGTTTAGACACTTCCGCTGGCCACCAAACTCCACAGACGTGAACATTATTGAGCATATCTGGGTTGCCTTGCAACGTGCTGTTCAGAAGAGATCTACACTTCGTCGAACTCTCGCGGATTTATGCACAGCCCTGCAGCACTACTTCAGATATTAGTCGAGTCCATGCCACGTCGTGTTGCAGCACTAATGCGTGCTAGCGGGGGCCCTACACGATAGACAGGTGTACCAGTTTCTTTTGCTCTTCAGTCTATATGGATGTACTTCGTATTACTAAGTGGCTGAAGCGCATATTCCGGAAATTTCGTCCGGTCTTCCGGGAATTCTTTTCCGTATGTTTATTTATTCTCGTTCTCTAGCATTATATCGCATTTCCCCCATCCACTATATTGAAGATTCGTTTGTACAGCATAGTCACATTACGAACATACTCTGTCTGATGAAAAGTCTCTGGACATCGCTATGTAACGCACAACTGACCACCACGTGTGATGAGCGACAGACTCGCATTATAAATTGAGCCGGGAAGTATTGTGTTGTCAGTATAAATGCAGTAGTAACAGAATGGGCTGGTCTTCCGAGCAACAAATCCATCACGCACATTTGAGCCCTTCTAAAGCTGCCGAAATCATTAGTTGATGTGACTGCGAAGTGGAAACGCTACGTAACGAGTACAGCTAAACTAAAACAGTGCAGACCTCATGTACTGACGGACACGGACCGTCGAGGATTGGGGAGGGTGGCTGTAAAACACAACATGATATCAGCGGAGGGAATCACTTGTGATTCGGCCAGCAGTGCAACTTGCACAATGATCGTGCGTAGGGAGCTAAAAAGAATAGGGTACAATGATCGAGCAGCTCCTCATAAATTTCACATTTCTGTAGTCTATGCTAAGCGACGTTTGATATGTTGTAAAGAGCGACACCACTGCACTCTGGGTGACTATAAACAAGTGGTTTGGCGTGTCAAATTACGATGTGTCCTGTGACAACCCAATGAAAGGGTTTGGGTTTGCCGAATGACTGAAGAATGGTACCTGCTAGCTTGTGTAGTGCCAACAGTAAAGTGCAGAGGAAGTAGGGTTACAGTAAAGGTGTATTTTCCGTGGTAAGAGTGTGATCCTCCCATTGCCATTAAAAACGTTAAGTGCAGAAGGACATAAACAAATTTTGCAGCAATGTGTACCACATGCAGTAAAGGAACAGTTTGGAGACGATGATTCTTTTTGTGAGCATAAAAGTGCACCCTTTCGTAAAGCAGCGCCTGTGTACCAACGGTTTGCGAACAATAACACTTAACAAAAGGACTGGCCTGCACCCCAACTTGATCCCAATGGAACTCCTTTGGGATGAGTTAGAAAATCTACACTGGACCAGACTCAAGCATCCAACATCACTACCTCAACTGGTTTTGGTTCTTAAGGGAATGGGCTGCCATTGCTCCTCAATGACTCAGACGCCTCGTCAAGAATGTCCCCATCAGAGTTCAAGGCGCCATAATGGCGAAGATTGGACACACCTCATAATAATGTCCACTAATAGGTGTCCAGATACTTTTGATCAGATCATGTTTCTCACCGAGTCAAGAGGGCAGTCGTCACGAAGCTACAGTACTGTACTATAGATGGTCCAGTTGGAGGTAATGTGTCCTTGCTCTCCTCCGAGATGTGGGCCTGAGTAGCGCACACTTCCTAAACCACTACACCTACGAAAGTTCACCCGTTTCGGCAGATCGTACTGTTGCAGTGTCAGTGTCGAGTTCCCAGACCGAATCTCTCTCTCCGCATTGGATGTATTATGTTTTGACCCTTCCTGTCAGATTAAAACTGTTTCTGGACCGAATTCGAACTGGGAAGTTTTCCTTTAGCCGGCAATGCACTTAACGACCAGGCTCTATATGCATTACGATCCGCGGTCACAGCTTCTATGTTGGAAGTACTTCTTCTCATACTTTCCAAACTCCACAGAAACTCAGCTGGACTAGCACTCTTCAGAGAAATAAAGTGAAGCTCTATAGGCTGTTCGTAAATCGTGTTAAGCTACCTGTACGACATATGACAAGTGCATGCATTTGCGACAGGCGCAGACCACACGTGCTTTAGCTTTTAATAAGAGAGCAGCAGCAGAGTAAGTTTGCTGACGGTGACGGCTTTGGTGTGGCCGTGTGCCCTGCAGGCTGGTGTGGCTGGTGGTGCTGGCAGCGACCGTGTGGGGCGTGGTGGTGGTGATCGTGGACGTGTGGCTGGAGTTCATGCGGCGGCCCACAGTCACGACCATCGACTCGACCACGTTCCCCATCTGGCGGGTGCCCTTCCCGGCCGTCGCCGTCTGCAGCGTCAACAAGATGAGCCTCGCCGCCTCCACCAGGCTCGCCGAATCCCTGTGAGTACTCCACGCCGCTGACATCTCTCTGCGTATGAGGTGTCCCACTCGCTGAACAGATAACCGCGCCGGAAAATCTTAACAAATACGAGACGTCGCCCGAGTTTCCCTGGTGCTCTAACATAGCCATGCCTGAATGAAACTAGGGCGCCGCCTCGAAAGGTTTAAAATCGTGACAAAACTAATCATTCATAAGAACAGAATAACCTTCATCGTTATTGTCAGAATCTCTTCAAAACACTGCCACATTACGCTTCTTTACCGGTGTAATGGGAGGTAGCGTTGCTCACGTCCGTAGGTTTAACCTTAAAATACCCTACACGTGCCTCCTGGGTGGTGCTAATTGAGCAACAGTGATTACAGGCAGCCAGACTATCCATAGGATCTCCTGGCAATGACATATCAACTAAATAGCAGAAACAGTTCTTTTCAGAGCTCATTAACAAGAAACATTGGACCAACTATCAGACTCCTTCAACTGAATATCGAAAGCATTAGCAGGGCAAAGTGTGACTACCTGTCAAAATTTTTGCTGGACAACAATATCGATGTCGTCGCCATTCAAGAAACTCGTGTTTCCAGCGAAGAAATATTCCGGAGCAGAGGTCGAATTCCTGGATATTCTGCACTTGGTGTAACTTACCACGAGGTGTATGGAATTGCTACGTATGTCCGTAACAACATAAACGAAGCTTCGCTGATTTCTGTAAGTGTGGAGGCAGATATACATACAGTTGTCATACAATTGCACGGCATTACTATTACAAATGTTTACAAACCACCCAAAACAACATGGCCTGATTTTGTCCTACACACAGCAGAACATCCTGCAATTTACATAGGAGACTTCAATAGTCACCATGAACTTTGGAAGTACTCTCAAAATGATGAAAATGGGAGCATGCTTGCAGAATGGATCGAAGAGAATAATCTTCATCTAGTGTTTGATGCCAAAGATCAAGGCACTTTCAGGCCACCTGCTTGGGACAAGGATTCAAATCCTGACTTATGCTTTGTTAGCTGCAACGAAACTGGCTTTCCCATCAACACCACAAGGAAAGTGATAGATGCCTTTCCTCACAGCCAACACAGACCTGTAATAATACAAATTGGCTGCACTGTTCCTGTCATACGATCAACTCCGCATGATCGATGGAATTTCCAGAAAGCCGACTGGATGAAGTTTTCAACGGAACTGGATAAGACCATTCGATGGATACCTCCATCACATAATAACTATCAACGCTTCATTGGTGCAGTAACAGCAACAGCTAAAAAGTGTATGCCAAGAGGATACCGAAAAGAATATATTCCAGGATGGAATGAGGAAAGTGAAACACTGTACCAATACTTCCAGCAAAGTGGTGACCCAGAGATAGCTACGGAACTATTGTCCAGCTTGGACATGTCTCGGAGGCAGAAATGGGCAGAAACAGTCAAAACTATGGACTTTACCCACTCGAACAGGAAAGCATGGAGTCTTCTGAGAAACTGGGAGGAAGTGCACCAGCATGCAGAAAAAATTCCGAAGTAACACCAGACCAAATTGCTTCCCACATCATTACCACTTCAAGAGTACCTCCTGACAAGAAACATACAAGACATATCAGACGACAGCTTCGTGACCTTAAAAAGAAGGCATCTCCCTCATCTGAGTATACCCATCCCTTCACAGTTTCAGACATTGACTCTGGACTGAAGGACCTCAAACCTCTTAAGGCACCTGGATTCGATGGTATCCACCCAGAATTCCTGATCCATATGGGAGGAAAAGCTAAGAAATGGCTGGCAGAATTCTTCACTGACATCCTGCTGACTGGTCAACTTCCATCTGAGTTTAAAAAGGTGAAGATAATATCTGTTCTGAAACCTGGCAAACCCAGCAACAGGGTAGAAAACTATCGCCCCATTTCCCTACTCAGCTGCTGCTACAAGCTTTTTGAAAGGCTAATATATAACAGAATAAGTAGCGCTATCTTAGAGAACGTTCCAGTTGATCAGGCAGGCTTCAGACCAGGGCGTAGCTGCTGCGACCAAGTATTGTCTCTCACATCCTTCATAGAGTCAGGATACCAAATGAAGCAGAAAACATCTGTGGCATTTGTTGATCTAACTGCCGCCTTCGACACTGTGTGGAGGGAAGGCCTTATCTACAAATTTCTCCGCATCATACCCTGCAGAACAATGGCTCGACTGATTAAAAGCATGCTAAGTGATCGGAACTTCCAGGTAATCACTGGAAGCAACATAAGTAAGGAGAGGAAGCTGAACAACGGATTGCCTCAAGGATCAGTTCTCTCACCCTTACTGTTCAACCTATATCTATCTGATCTACCTGACACTTCGTCCAGAAAATACTGCTATGCCGATGACCTGGCTCTAGCCGTCAAACACTAGGAAATGAAGACAACAGAAGAGATTTTAGCCAATGACCTGTCTGCATTAGACAATTACTTCAAAATCTGGAGACTCCAATCCAGTGTGAGTAAAACAGAAGTGTGTTGCTTCCATCTAAATAACCAGTTGGCGAACGTAAAACTGGAGGTAAGTTTCAGAGGCAGAATTCTTCATCACAACTGGGACCCAAAATATCTTGGTGTCATCCTGGATCGTACACTATGCTTCAAACAACACCTTCTTAACTTAGCTCAAAAGCTGAGGACTCGAAACAACATCCTCCATAAGCTATGCGGAACTACCTGGGGATCTTCAGCAACCACCCTGCGAACTTCAGCTCTGGGCTTGGTATACTCAAGTGCTGAGTATTGTGCACCTGTTTGGATGAATAGTCACCATACAAGGCTTGTTGATACCCAGCTGAATACGACAATGCGCATAATATCTGGCACAATCAGATCTACTCCAGTTTATTGGCTTCCACTGTTAACCGGTATAATGCCTCCTGATCTACGCAGATGTACTGCCCTTATGAGAGAATTCCACAAGATCTCCAGGAATTCTAACCTACCCGTGCATAGCGACCTGCCACTTTTAAATCGCAAGAGACTGAAATCACGTCATCCAACTCTGTGCGATGCTGCTGACATGGTTGCTAAGAATTTCAAACCTCTTGAAGAATGGAAAGGTCGGTGGGAAGCAGTGACAGATGTGCACCTGCATAACATCTTCTCAGGTGCTAAATTTCCAAGTGGATTCGACTTACCACGCAAGACGTGGTCTACTCTCAACAGAATCCGTACCAGCCATGGGCGATGCAGGGATGCTCTCTTTAAGTGGAACAAGCTGCCTGATCCAGCTTGTGACTGCGGGGCTCCATGCCAGACTGTTCACCACATTGTCAGTGAATGCAGGATTCGAGCCTATCACGGCGCCAAAGAGGACTTCCTGCTAGCAACTCCAGATGCAGTGCGCTGGATTGAAGGACTGGATATTCAGTTGTAAAGACAAACTTAAGTTTCTTGTGTGTCAATATGTACATATGAATATGTAATTTCATGATATGCCTGTATTAGCCATACGCTAAATAAATAACCGGTGTAATGCTGTCACAGCCACCGAATTCGTCCCCAGGACCATAAAAACATTGATTCTTACAACCATCCGGATTCTCACTGGGAAGATGTGATCAGCCATCCCGAAAACCCTCGAAAGTATTTCAGATTCATCTATTTGCCTGCGTTTTCTAAACAGTGTCATCTATAAAAGTAGGAGTAACTTCGATACGAAAATAATAACTGTTTGAAATGTATAAAACATTCTCGGACTTCTTTGTCACGTCAGTTCAGGATAAAACCCTCAAGGTTTCGACTATTACCTACGCCGTCTCCTTCAGGGGCAACTGACCGCCAAAACTGCTTCTGTGGTGGCTTTGCATAGCCAAAAGACAGCTTGTGATTGGTCGGTAATTACGTTATGCTGTTGCAGATAGCGCCAACGTCTGTGCTGGTGGTGCCACCGCTCCCACCATAGCGTAAACATGGCGTCGAATATCTCTGGTTCTTCTCTGCATCGAGAACTCGGTTCCATGCACCGCTAAGCTTACGCATGCTGTCACGGTGGAAGATTTCCTCACACTTTCTTATTACCACAGAGTCTCAGTATACAGGAGCCTAGGATAAACTTTTGCATCACCAAACAGTATTTTATGTCTGTGAAGCTGTGCTCACCAACTGCAGATTTATCCAGTTCTCCATTTTTAATATGGCGCCAATGTTCTGCACAGCGTCGGAAATGGTGCTGATGGACTGACCGATGTGATAGCTTCCGCACTCACAAGGAATGCTGTAAATTCCAGGATTCCCGAGGCCGAGACTGTCCTTAACAGGGAGTAGCATCTCCTTTATCTCCATAGGAGGTCGGAAAACAGATCTGATACCTCTTCGTCGCAGGACTCTGCCTATTTTGCTGCATGTAGCGCTACAGAAGGGAAGGAATGCGATCGGCGGCTGATCACGCGAATATTCAACGTTTTCATGTTTCTTTTTTTGGTGAACGGTGACTTCATATAAGGTGACCCATAGTCGATCTTTCGGAACACATACTTCACATGATTCATATAGGAATCCAAATGATCTTCGTCAGAAACAGTTTTTACGCCGCGTACCAGCGTATTTAATACCACTCTCTTCTGTACCCGATGGCGAAAACTCTTGGTGCTCAGATATAAATCAGTGTGCGCCGGCCTGCGGTAGACTGAGTGGCGGAGACGTCAGTCCAACTTTCGTTGTACCAGAACATCTAAAAAGGTAGCCTTCCCTCTTTCTCTATCTCGACGGCGAACAGGATGTTTGGGTGCTCGAGATCTTCTACGCCGTGTGACCATACCATAAACGTGTCGTCAACGTAATGATGAAATGAAGATGGACGAAAGGGAGCCAAATCTAATGCAGGTTCCTCAAAATGTTCCATACAAACGTTGGCCTTTACTGGAGACAGTGTACCGCAAGCCGACGCGCATTGATTTATATCTTATCGCCCGGAATTTTCACCAACTAGTCCAGAAGGAAACACCTTTAAATACAGTAATATACGGAGCAGAAACTGTTTGTCACGAAGATCACTTAGATTCCAAAATTAATCATCGGACGTATGTTTTCCGAAAGGACGGCAATGGGTCACGTGATATGAAGTCAGCGTTCTCCAAGAAAGGAAACGTGAAAATGTTGAACATTCATGTGATCAGCCACCCGTCGCATTTCTTCCCTTCAACGGCGCTACATGAAGCAAAACAGGCAGAGTCCTTGGAAGACGATGTATCAGATCTATTTTCCGAGCTCCTAAGAAGGTAAAGGAAACGCTACGCCCTGTTATGGACAGTCTCGACCTCGGGATTCCTGGGATTTACAGCATCCCACGCGAGTGCGGAAGCAATTACATCGGTCAGTCCAATAGCACGGTTTCTGACCGCTGTGCAGAACATCAGCGCCATATTAGAAATCGGGAACTGGTGAAATCTGCAGTCTCTGAGCACAGGTTCACCAACAAACATGAAATACTGTTTGGTAAAACAAAATTTTTGTCCCTGGCTCCCATATATTGGGACTCTATAATTAAAAAGGCTTTAGAAATATGAATGTGTGAGATAATCTTCAACCGGACGGCCGGATATAATCTTAGCGGTGAATGGAAGCGAGTTCTCGATGTTGAGAAGAGCCAGAGAAATTCGTCGCAGTGTTTACGTTACGGTCGGGCATGTGGCGCCCCCAACGCAAACGTTTTGACACTATCTGCGACTGCATGACGTAATTACTTATCAATCGAAGCCGTGTTTCGGGTGTATAAGGCCATCGCAGCAGTAATTTTGACAGTCAGTTGTTCCTGACGAAGACGATGGAGGAAATCGTCGAAAGCTCGAGGTTTTACCCTGATCTGACACGGTTAGAAGTCCGAGAATATTTTATAAAACAGTGCCGTCGCTAAAGAATTCGTTCTCAAATGTTTAAAATATCAAAATAAGATAAAAGTACATTAAGATAATTAAGTTTGATACACTGTCTACTGGTAAAAACATCTAAATAGACGACGTAGCTAAAATATATCACAGCAGGTGGCTTCTAGAGACAGCGTGTAGAAAATACGAGTTATTTCGAGATCCCTCCGCAACGGATGGCGCGCGAGACACGAGTAAACTCAGAATCCGCAATGTGTTATTACAATCACATATTGCGAAACGTCGAATATACTGTAAAAGTTGTTGCCTCAGTGATCTCTTAGATCTTCACAAAGCCAACCACTTCGTATTTTCTACTCTGTGCATGTCATCCGGTGGCATCGAGAGACAGAGAAAAAGCAAACTAAATTCCCCCTTCAAAAACGAAACAAAAAAATAAATATACATGTCATCCAGTGACATCGAGAGACAGAGGAAAAACAAACTTAATTCCCCCTTGAAGTTTTTGAGCAGGATTGCCACTAACTATTATTCTCTGTTGTAGTGCACATTGTTTAGTACATAGAAGCTAATAATTTTTTGCATAGTATGTAATGGGTGCTGCTAGAAGACATCTGTATTTGCATATGTCTATATTAATGTTTCACTGGCAGTCTCCTAGCACGTAAACCAAGACTCACCAATAAGTAAATTGTCGTTATCGCATTCCTCGCAGCAGGAAGAATAAGTTTACTGGTTTTAAATGGGAACAGCCGTTTTTGGTAAAGAAAACAGTTTATCCATTGTGTAACACCGAATGGGTTTTGAGACAAGCGTTATTACACGTAGATTTGTTCTGCATGAGTGTGGCATGTAGCTGATTTGTTGATAGCTCTCATTATTTTGGTACAATTGGTAACCTCCCAAATCATTTCGTTTGCAAAATCCAGCAACCACTATTCAACGTCCTTCAAGAAGAATGGAAATAAATGTTGTCTTAAATGTATCATAACATTTGTAACGAACAGTAATTAATGGCCAAAGAGTTTTGATTACTTAAGGTACGTATCAACGCATCCTTTAGGCCGAATTTCTAAGACAAACTGGTTCCAGGTTTTATCGAGATGTGCATCTTGAAGTAAGAAATCTCACACCCAGCGAATGGTCCCAAGTCAACCGATCACTGTTAAACATTCTCGTCGGCTATTGAAACCAGGGTCGGTACCTCACCTACAGACAGCTCAGAGCGAGGAGTGAACACTGTTGTAGTGCTTGCAGCAGAATAATACAGTGCGGGGGTGGTGATGTAATTCTTGTTTTCTGCGTACAGTCGAATACACTAATCACACAGGTACGGAGGCGAATAACTGATAAATCACTCTTATTTTCCACACCTCTCTTGATGAACGGGTACCAGAAAGATGTCGCTTGGGTGCGTTTGCTTACTCAGTGGCTCGAACGAATAATAAATAAGTGGACTAAATCATTTGGGGCGAAGTCTTTATGGAAATAGTTTGTCTTTTGTTTCTTATGATCTGTGGCTCACGTGTCTGTTTTCTGTACTTCTGCGTTGTACTCTTGTGTTTCTGTTGTTAAGCATTAACGAGGAATGAAAAAATGGTTCAAATGGCTCTGAGCACTATGGGACTTAACATCTGAGGTCATCAGTCCCCTAGAACTTAGAACTACCTAAACCTAACTAACCTAAGGACATCACACACACCCATGCCCGAGGCAGGATTCAAACCTGCGACCGTAGCAGCAGCGCGGCTCCGGACTGGAGCGTCTCGAACCGCACGACCACCGCGGCCGGCAACGAGGAATGAAAGAAAGGAATAAGGCGAAACCGGTACCAGCGCATTCCACAACTCTCGAATAGCAACACGGCTATGATGCACGGTTGACCACCAACAGTGCCACACGTCGGCTCTTTTCGGGACGTTTCGAAAGGGTTTGGAATCGATGCTAGGATGATGGAACCCAATCTGGTGATCAGATACTTTATGTCACCGCCTTTTTTCCTATCTTGATAGACGAATAATGGTGACGTAAATTTCCTTCGTCATCAGGGGTCGACCTCGCAACGTCAATGTCGCGCGCTACTATATATGGTAGCGACGTCGAGCACGTAGTCGTGTCTAGTCGTTGACGGTGAGTATAAAATACCAGAGCCCGCACTAATGATATATTCATCCGCTCATTTGAACACGGCTGCGGAAACAACATAAGAAGTTGTGCTCATCTAGCTGCATGGCCGTAATATCATTGGTTATTCAGTACGTTGGAGCACTTTCAAGTTCACATTCTTCACCGCTGAATAGTAAAAATGCAAAACCTGAAGAAAAAGAATGAAGAACTTTTACTTGCAATACACTAATTAAATCCTCGTTTATTGCTTTAGAGTGCCTTTAAGGCCTACAGCAGAAAACAGAAAACAATAATCAAACTACGAAAGGAGAAAAAACAGCACTCTATAAAACACTATAAAAAGGCACGTTGCAAAAAGCACAATATAAAGGAGGTTAGTGAGTCACAACAGAGGAAATACTTGCTGCAGATGGTAGTCGTCGTCGCCCGTCTCCAGCTTCACCTCCCACTGCTGTCTGCTCTACTTAATTACGGGCTGTTAATGATCGTTCAGTCGCCCCCATCGACATTCCCTTGAGTGCTTTGTAGCAGTTTAAGAATGGAGGACTCCGTATGGGAGGGATCTATCCGACGTGGTCAACCTACTATACAGTTTTGTGACCTAATACTCGGCCAATGTATGGCTTTTCAACCCGCTGGTACAGGTAGTCTTTCGATCTTTGTTCGTTTCCCATTTACCTTCTGCAGTATTGAAGACGGATCCACAGATCATGCGGCTGGTGCTTATGATTCGTTGATGCACTTCCTTCGTTTCGTCACTTTCATTAATCCTTAGGGAACGCCGCTACCGGAATTCTTGAACTCGTTCAAAGGCACACCCTTTAATGAGAATGGAAGGAAAAGGTGCTTGACGGCGTGATACTTCGAGACATTTGGTTTTATCCTCACTCATCACTATCCCAATTTTCCTCGCTTTGTGGAGAAATACGAAGTATCAACGCATAGTTACTCCAGGGTGTCACCAAGCGTCACAATACCGTCAGAAAATGGTAGGAATGTGTCTGTTCCCATCATCTCCAGTTCTCTGATTCTACCGGTGTCACGGCTTACTTTTTCCAAGGCCACGTTGAATAGAGCTGGTACCAATGGATCTCCTTGTCTCAGTCCATTTCGAATTGTGAATAACGGCAACAAGTTGACACAATACCAAGCTGCAATTAGTCGGATGCATGTCAATTGGATGTGAAATTTCTCTAACGTCTTCGATAACATGAAAATACAATTTAAGACAAAAAAAAAGACAAAAATGAAAAGAAAAAGAAAAACGACGGGCCACGAGTGAATTATCCAATGGGACGGAAATTTGTAGATGAAATGCTACGAAATGAAATGGCCATCACTGCTGGTTGTCGGGCCGTAGACTCTAAGACAATGTAGAAATAGAGGACAGCACACATGTTCTGCTTTGTAGCTGAGCGGTTAGCATATCTGACTGCCTCGTGGCGTACCTGTGTCCACTACCCTGGTACCTCCACCGACTTTTCCTTGGTGGGAGGACTGGAAGGGGATTCACCAAGACTCGTGATACCAACTGACCAGCTACGTAAGGCAGAAGTATCGGTTACCGGGCCCGGGAAGCTGACAATTGCTGGGAGACCGGTTTGTTGACCACATATCCGTCTTTAACGCATCCGAATGACGCCAGTTGCGGGGGATGGCACAACGACCGGTCGGTACTGAATGATCTGACAAGCCCGAATAGCGAATTGCGGGTGAGAGTAAGGTTAGCATCCCAACGCTATCCGAGACATCTCCAGACACGTCTTCGCTGGCCATCGAAGCTCACATCGAAGCGGAACTCATCACAGAAGACAATCCTACTCCAGCCGATGAGATTCCAGGCCAAAGACGTGTCTGGAGACGCCCCAGAGAATGGTGGAATACCAACTTAACTGTCGCCCGCCATATGGCCCGACAGCCTGGGGTGACGGTCTGACGTGTTATTTCATCTCAAAGCAGAACCCTTTTCGTTGTTATTCGCAGCACCCTTACACCACAGCGGTACGTCAACGATATTCTACGCCCAGTTTAATCGCCGTTCTTGGCAAGTTATTCTCGGCTTACACTTCAGCAAGATAATGCCCGCCCACACACGGTGAGAACTTCTACTGCTTGTTTTCGTGCTTGCCATACCGCACCTTGCTCAGATATCTCCCCAACTAAGGACGTTCGGAGCGTTATTGGCTGGGCCCCTCCAACCAGCTAGGAATTTTCATCATCTAACACGCTAATTGGAAGTAGTTTGGCAGGATATCCCTCAGAGGACATCCAATAACTCTGTCAGTAGGTGGCAAGCCGAATAACTGCCTACATAAGGGTCGGTTCGGGCTTCGCACTCCGCCACCATTTAAATTTTGAATGAAAATCATTAGCAATGGTGGCCGAAGGCTTCCGGCGTAAGAAGTCACCCCCATTCACCTAACGGCCTTATCAAAGAGGACAGAGAAGAGGAGAGAGGTACAAGGCATTCTCTTGCCCTTGGGGTGAGAAACTAGCTTAGGCATAAGAATCAGCAATGATCAACAGTATGAGGATGTAGAAGGCAGTGGACACATAAAGTATATCCAAAGGCAAGTGTCATGGTGATCTCGCCTTTAGCAAAAGATTCCGGACTAGTCCCCCATTCGGATCTCTGGGAGGAGACAGCCAAAGGAGAGGGGACGATGAAAAAGAATTGAATAACCAATGAAAAGATAACCTCCTCGAGCCGGGCAGTGGAATGTCAGAAGCTTGAATGTGGTAGGGAAGCTATAAAATCTGAAAAGGGAAATGCTAAGGCTCAGTCTAGATATAGTGGGAACCACTGAACTGAAATGGAAAGAAGACAAGGATTTCTAGTCGGACGACTATAGTGTAATATCAGCTGCAGCAGAAAATGATATAACGGGAGTAGGATTAGTTATAAATAGAAAGGTGGGGCTGAGAGTGAATTACTGTGAACGGTGATAGGGTTGTTCTCATCAGAATCGACAGTATACCAACACCGACAACGACATTTCAGGTGTGCATGGCGACGTCGCAAACTGCAGATGAACTGATAGAGAAAGTATATGAGGATATTGAACGGGCAGTTCAATACATAAAGGGAGATGAAAATCTAGTAGTCATGGGGGACTGGACTGCGGTTGTAGGGAAAGGAGTAGAAGAAAGCCTGACAGGAGAATGTGGGGATGGTACAAGGAATGAGAGGGGAAAAAGACTAATAGAGTTCTGCAATAAATATCGGCTAGTAATAGCGAATACTCTGTTCAAGAGGTGGTAGGCTTGGGAAAAGGCTAGAGATACAGGATGACTTCATCATGGTCAGGCAGAGTTACAGAAATCAGGTACTGGATTGTAAGGCGTACCCAGGGGCAGATATAGACTCAGATCTCAATTTAATAGTGATGAAGAGTAGAGCGAAGTTTAAGAGACTATTATACCCAGATAATAATAACAAAATATCTAACTGTTAACAGGGCTGTCACCATAGCAACAGCCAATCCGAGAACGCGCTTGGCCACGCGTGCTGTTCCGTTCACCGTTGTCAAATCTCTCTGCTACTGCAGATAGCGACTACTGTAGCCATTTCCAGACGGCGCTTACGCCTGGAAACGTACACATTTGTGGTCCGTTTCTTTGTGCGCTTTGTTTCTCTGTGCGGCGAGGCGGTGAGTCTATTTTGCGCTACAGACTGTCTAAGGCCCGAAGTGGGGAAAAAAAGCTGCTTAACGTCTTTTTGCATGGTCAGACACGTGAGTTCTCTTCTGCACAAGTATGATTTGCAGACTACAGTGAATGGTAAGTACACAAGCTGTACATAATATTTCAATGTTGTTAATTATTATATTTATAACAGCAGTTCAGATTCACTTTAACACCATTTTCGTATCGAATACGACAAATGAACGTGATTATTGTAATTATTGTAAAAAGCAGTTCAATCCGTGTTGCTTTTGTTGAAATATACAAATAATGGGAACGTGATATCATTTGATACATGAGAGTGCTTTGCTAAGCCACAAGGATATTACGATCCTGCAAAGCGAACGAACTCAATACCACGCGTTAAAAGATTGCGTGAGAAGATACTCAAGTACAGAACCGCACGGCTGTTGCCGCTGCAGCCATACTGCGCGCGCACGCACCGGCGAACCGCCAACATCGCCCACTTTCTCGCTCAGCTGTGCTTAGCTGTCAATCATTTCGATATTGTGAACCGGGTATATGGTTCAAAAGGCTCTGAGCACTATGGGACTTAACTTCTGAGGTCATCAGTCCCCTAGAACTTAGAACTACTTAAACGTAACTAACCTAAGGACATCACATACATCCATGCCCGAGGCAGGACTCGAATCTGCGACCGTAGCGGTCGCGCGGTTCTAGATTGAAGCGCCTAGAACCGCACGGCCACACGAACCGGATAAAGTCAGATAGAATCACTGCACAAAGAAGCGGGTTATGAAAGTACTACGAAATGAAAAGATACGCTTGAAGTTCTCCAAGGCAATTGATATTGCAACAAGAAATTGATCAGTAGGCAGTTCCGTTGAAGGGAATGGACATCTCTAAAAAGGACAATCACAGAAGTTGAAAAGAAAAACATAGGTACAAAGAAATTTATTGCGAAGAAGCCATGGATAATAGAGGAAATACTTCAGCTGCTCAACGAAAGAAAGAAGTTCAAAATTTTCATGGAAATCAAGAATACAGAAATACAAGTCACTTAGGAATGAAATAAATCGGAAGTGCAGGGAAGCTAAGGGGACATGGCTGGGGGAAGAAAATGTGAAGAAATCGAAGAAGAAATGATTGTCGGAAAGACTAACTCAACATATAGGAAAGTCAAAACAAGCTTCGGTGAAATGAAAAACTAGGCTGATAACATTAAGAGTCCAATTGGAATTCCAGCTTGAAATGCCGAGCAGAGAGAGCAGATATGTGGAATGAGTACACTGAAGGCCTCTATCGGGGGGAGGGGGGGGGGGAAGACTTGTCTGATGAGGTGCTAGAAGAGGAAACAGGAGTTGACTTAGAAGAGATAGGGGATCCAGTATTAGAATCAGAATTTAAAAGAGCCTTAGGAAAACTTAAGATCAAATAAGGCACTGATGGTAGGCAACATTCAACCAGAATTTTTAAAATCATGCGGGAAAGTGTCAACATAGCGATTATTAAATCTGGTGTGTAGAATGGCGATAAACCATCTGACTTTCGGAAAAACATTATACACCCAGATCCGAAGACTGCAAGAGGTGACAAATGAGAAAGTTATCGCACTATCAGCTTAACAGTTCATGCATCGAAGTTACAAGAATAATATACAGAAGAATGGAAAAGAAACTGAGTATCTGTTACATGAAGATCAATTTGGCTTTAGAAAAGGTAAAGCCACTAGAGAGGCGTAGATAACGGAAGCAAGACTGAAGAGAAATGAAGACACATTGCCGGCCGGTGTAGCCGAGCGGTTCTAGGCGCTTCAGTTCTAGGGAACTGATGACCTCATATGTTAAGTACCATAGTGTTCAGAGCCATTTGAACCATTTTTAACACACATTCATAGGATTTGTCGACCTGGAAAAACATTCAAAAATGTCGAACGACGCAAGATGTTCGAAATTCTGAGAAAAATAGGAGTAAGCTGTATGGAAAGACGGGTAATATTCATAATGTACAACAACCAAGAGGGAATAGTAAGTGTGGAAGACGAAGAACGTAGCGTTGGGATTGCAATGATGGAAATATAAAAATGTTCACCAGATAGAAATTAAGATGCAGGTGAAAGATTGTCAGTGGCAGATGACACTGTTATCCTCAGTGAAAGTGAAGCAGAATTACAGCATCTGTTGAACGGAATGAAATGTCTAATGAGTACAGAATGTAGATCAAGAGTAGATTGAAGAAAGACGAAAGTAATGAGAAGTAGCAGAAATGAGAAGTAGCAGAAAAGAGAACAGCGAGAAACCTAACTTCAAGATTCATGTTCCAAAGTAGATGAAGTTAAGGAATTCTGCTAACTCGGCAGCAAAATAACCCATGGCCGACGGAGCAAGGAGGACATAAAGAACATTGGCAAAGGGGCATTTCTGGCCAAGAGAAGTGTGCTAGTAAGAAACAAAGGTTTTAGTTTGAGGAAGAAATTTCTGAGTATGTACGTTTGGAGCACAAAAAAGGACTATGGGAAAACCGGAACTGAAGGGAATCGAAGCATTTGAGACGTGTCGCTACAGAAGAATGTCGAAAATTAGGTGGACTTGTAAGGTACACAGTGATGAGGTTCTCTGCAGACCGGCGAGGAAAGGAAAACATGGAAAACACTGACAAGAACAAGAGACAGGATGATAGTACGTCTGTTAAGAAATCAGGGAATAGTTTGCATGGTAGTAGAGGGAGCTGTAGGGCGTTAAACTGTAGACGGAGACAGAGATTGGAATACATCCAGCAAATAATTTAGGAATTAGTTTACAACTACTAATGTGAGAAGAGAAAGTTGACACAGGAGAGGAATTCGGGCCGAATCAAATCAGTCTAAGACTGTACGTCGCATCTACCGATTTCCGTCCCTGTCGGGTAATTCCTCCCTAGTGTGTCGGTTTGTTTTGTCTTAGCGCGTATGTAGAAAGAAATTTATAAGTGATTTAGGAGTATATGGAGTGCGAAATTTAGTAGATAGAGCTGCTATTCTCGTAGCAGCAACAGCTCCAACCAGGATGGGTATCCAGACGAATTGAGGTTGGATGATCGGTATGGGTAAATGACTAAGCTGCTGCAACACTATGCCGGATTCATTAACTGCAAGAGATGGCGTGTGATGGCATGCCGGTCTCTCGACAATCTATGACTAAATGTTCTCCGTGCGTGATAGATCGGTGAATGTGTCATCCAGGAGAACATCTGCTTTTTAAATCACCGGTACCTAAGGTAGAGATGATCGTGCTGTGTACCCAGTAGCCTCCCGTATGGTAAAATATGTCTAGCAACGTTTTGTGCTCCTTGGAGCCGCGCTCCCTCACGCGGATATATGCAGCGTGATGCTGGAACCAGAGAGTAAATCGTCTGAAAACGCATCCTGGAGCCACTCCTCCATCCAGATTTCGGCTGGCGGCATCTCTGTCGGCGCGTTTCTCTCTGCTGCTGTGTCTAGGGAATCTACGACAACGGCCGAAGCTGATGGTCGTCATCGCAATGAACTGTCTTGCTGCTTTTTTAACTCAAGATACATGACTTGTACGAATCTGCGCAGTCGAGTTAGCTACGCGTCTGTCCTCTAGGGAGGCTGTTTGGTGAGGGAGCTTTGAAATCCTGCATGGCGTAGAGCATCGCCATCCAGAACACATCGATTCCATATGCGCATTATAGTTATGAGATCCCAAACAACGAGAGCAGCAATGTCACGACATTTGATCGCAAAAATGCTGTGTTTATCGACTTAGTCCGCCAGACGAACGAATTAAATATTTAAAAAATCAGTTATCAGGATACCGAGCGAAAAGAAATATCCGAAAGTAAAGGCATTTTGTTATTTCGAGAAGTAACGGGCAGTGACGTTAAAATCTGTGTTTCATGAGAAATACGGTTTTGCTATTGGAATTTCAGTGAGAGTCCTACAGTGCAACAGGCTGCAGTCCTCCGATAGTATACAGAAAATACACTCCTAAGGAAACAAAAGAGAGAAAGACGCACCACTCACGAATCATGCGAAGGCGACGGAAGTCGGTATATGTGATGCACATATACAAACAAACAAATCACTAAAATTTCGGAAAATTTATTCAAGAGAAGTAGCTTCAAACACTTAGCAAGTCATAACGCGTTGGTCCACCTCTGGCCCTTACGCAAACAGTTATTCGGTTTGGCATTAACTGACAGAATTGTTGGATGTCCTCCTGAGGAATATCGTGCCAAATTCTGTCCAATTGGTGCGTTAGGTCGTCAAAATCCCGACATAGTTGGAGGGCTCTCCCAAAATGCTCCATACTTTCTCAGTTGGGGAGCGATCCGTTGGCCTTTCTGGGCGAGGTAAGGTTAGGCAAGTACGAATACAATCAGTAGAAACTCTCGCTGTGTGCGGGGAAGGCATTACCTTGCTGAAATGTAAGGGGCGTAGAATGTGGTCGACGTCCCGCTTGCTGTAAGGGTGCTGCAGATGACAGTCAAAGGGAGCCTGCTGTGAAGAGAAATGGCATACCAGACCATCACTCCTGGCTGACGGCCCGTGTGAAGAGCGACAGTCAGGTATCCCACCACTGTCCAGTGCGCCTCCAGACTTCTCTTCGCTAGCCATCGGGGCTCAGTTCGAAGCGGAAGTGATCCCTGAAGACATTTCTAGTCCAGTCAAAATGGTTCAAATGACTCTGAGCACTATGGGACTTAACATATGACGTCATCAGTCCCCTACACTTAGAACTACTTAAACCTAACTAACCGAAGGACATCACACACATCCATACCCGAGGCAGGATTCGAACCTGCGACCGTAGCAGCAGCGCGGTTCCGAACTGAAGCGCCTAGAACCGCTCTGTCACAGCGGCCGGCTCTAGTCCAGTTAATGAGATAACAGGCCGAAGACGTGTCTGGGGACGCCCACGATATTAATGTTTCCCCCCTGTCACAGCAACAGCAAACTCCCGATGTATTACCCGCTGAAAGACTGTAATTGAAATATTAAAAGAAGAATAGCAGGCTATAATCTGAATAACTAGAAATAATGGAAGACTCTCAGATCACTTACACTACATTTTAATAACCTGTCAATGACATACGTTTGTTACTTACAACATCTTTCTCTCTTTACAACTTAAAACAAACTTTCTTGCATTGTATCTATATTTAATATCTAATTTCTATGTGCATAGGCGTACGGCTCTCTATTAACAATCCAGAAAACAATACAAAAGATTTCCTTCTACA
Source organism: Schistocerca piceifrons (assembly GCF_021461385.2). NCBI lineage: Eukaryota > Metazoa > Arthropoda > Insecta > Orthoptera > Acrididae > Schistocerca > Schistocerca piceifrons. The sequence continues at coordinate 839,314,411 of NC_060138.1, read as the reverse complement.
TAAAACAAGAGGAAACTCAATTACACTGTTACGTAGCAAAACAAGAGCACATATTTTATTAATTATAATTACAGGGATGGTGCTCATAAAAAAAAGCCTTGCCAATTATGCTTACGTTTTTTTCATCTTCGTCGTCGTTCCGTGGTTTCTCTGTCAAATTATCATCATTCTCACACATCACAATACCCTCCTCCGCTGGTAATCGTCTCCTTTTTCCTTAAATTACTGACACTGGGTACAGAATGAAAAACGGAATAAAAGCACAACAACGGTTCCTCTCTCTTTTCATGCACAGTTCAAATTACATTTTACTTAAATCACGTTTCAGTTTGGTTCTGAAAAAAAAAAGTTGTCAGCGATTTATTTGAAGGAAAGTGAAAAGACACACGACTCTCTAACGGAATTAGCGTGAAAAATGCACGCAGAAACGTGCTACCTTACACCGGATGATAACCCGTCATCAGCATAGGCCACGATCCGTCCACAGTACTACGGTTCGGTAGTTCTGGTACAGTACGTGAATGACGTAGTGAATGGTAAGACTAACGGTAGCATTGATAGGGAAAGAAACATAAATGAATGTGTGAGAGAAGACCTGGAAGCCCATGGCTTCTCTTTGTATTACGTTTGTGTTGCACATAATCAGAACCGCTTATCGTTCAGTGTTACAGCAGTTTGTATTTTATACGCTTGCAAAATATAAATTGCATTTTATAAGTAAAAAAATTAGCCGCTCACGTAGCTTCTGGGCTTTCATGTAACCAAAACAATTACTTTTGATAAAAGTACAGTTTACATACACCAACACCAAAAAATCTATGAAAGTATTATTATTTTGTACTCGATGGAACGCTCTTCATTTTCATCAAAGACAAGCGTTACCTGTTATTATTGACAAGCGCAACAACTGTTTATGAATAGCAGAGTCATGTTTTATTTCAGCTCGCCAAAGTATTGGAGCGATGTTTGATATTTTTTTGCTTTTGAGGTTTTTAGATCCATCTTTTTTGAGGAAACTGATTTTTCTGTTCAGCTTTTTTTTATTTCTGCCTCATCGTCCCTCTGTTTCACGTTACAAACCAACAATTTTCGAATAAAGCTCTAATTAAACAATGACAGTTTCAATTTTGCTATTAATACTGTTTATTTATAAGTAACAGGCAGGAGAATAACTATGTACGAGTAGAACAACAATGTTCTGTGGGTTATGCAGTCCAATATATTCACACTCATCTTAAAGATTGTTTACCGTTTCTAGTTTACCAGGCGAATCTAGTAAGAGACAGATTGCATACGTAAACGAAGCCCCCGAAATGAGGTAATTCCCGATAGGTACACAGTACAATTAATGTACAGCTTACGACCATAACTGACCAAAGCTGCTAAGAAAACCGCCGTAGTCTACGTTTACTTACGATGATCTACGGTAGACTATGGTAGTTTTAAAACTCTGCAATAGTTGGTGGTGACTTTAATTTACTTTCGATATGTTGGCGAAAATACATGTTTAATTCCGGAGGTACGCATAAAATATCATCCGAAATTGTGCTAAACGCATCCTCTGAAAATTATTTCGAGCAGTTAGTTCATGAGCCTACGTGAATAGTAAACGGTTGTGAAAACACACTTGAACTCTTAGCAACAAATAATCCTGAGTTAATAACCAGCATCAAAACCGATATAGGGATTAGTGAACACAGGGTTTTCGGAGCGAGATTGAATACTGTAATCTTCAAATCCTCGAAAAATAAGCGAAAAATATTCCTATTCAAAAAAGCAGATAAAAATTCACTTGACGCCTTCCTGAGAGACAATCTCCACTCATTTCAAATTAATAATACAAGTGTAGACCAGATGTGGCTTAATTCAAAGAAATAGTATCGGCAGCAATTGAGAGGTTTATACCAAATAAACTAACAAGCGACGGAGCTGATCGTCCTTGGTACAAAAAACGGGTTAGAACACTGTTGCAGAAACAACGAAACAATCATGCCAAATTGAAACAGACGCAAAAGCCCCGAGATTGGCGATCCTTTACAGAAGATCGAAATTTAGCGCTGAGTTCAATGCGAGATGCCTATAACAGTTTCCACAACGAAACTTTGGATTTTCTGCCAGGTTTCGAGACAAAGAGATTGTGGTCGAATGTGAAGTATGTTAGCGACAAGAAACAATCAATGCCTTCTCTGCTCGATAACAATGGAGATACTATCGAAGACAGTGCTGCCAAAGCGGATTTACTAAACACAGCCTTCCAAGGTGCCTTCACAAAAGAAGATGAAGTAAATATTCCAGAATTCGAATCGAGAACAGCTGCCAAGATGAGTAACGTAGAAGTAAGTACCCTCGGAGTAGTGAAGCAACTTAAATCACTCAATAAAAGCAAGTCTTCTGGTCCAGACTGTATACCAATTAGGTTCCTTTCGGAGTATGGTGATGCATTAGCTCCATACTTAACGGTCATATACAACCGTTCGCTCGACGAGGGAGTAATCCACTAAATTACAGGCCCATATCGTTAACGTCGATATGCAGCAGGATTTTAGAACATATATTGTGTTCGAACATTATGAAGTACCTCGAAGGAAACGGTCTATTGACACACAATCAACATGGGTTTAGAAAACATCGTTCCTGTGAAACACAACTAGCTCTTTATTCACATGAAGTGCTGAGTGCTATTGACAAGGGATTTCAGATCGATTCCGTATTCCTGGATTTCCGGAAGGCTTTTGACACTGTACCACACAAGTGGCTGGTAGTGAAATTGCGTGCTTATGGAATATCGTTTCAGTTATGTGACTGGATTTGCGATTTCCTGTCAGAGAGGTCACAGTTCGTAATAATTGATGGAAACTCATCGAGTAAAACAGTGATTTCTGGCGTTCCCCAAGGTAGTGTATAGGCCCTTTGCTGTTCCTTATCTATATACATGATTTGGGAGACAATCTGAGCTGCCGTCTTCGGTTGTTTGCAGATGACGCTGTCGTTTATCGACTAATAAAGTCATCAGAAGGTCAAAAGAAACTGAAAAACGATTTAGAAAAGATATCAGAATGGTGCGAAAATTGGCAGTTGACCCTAAATAACGAAAAGTGTGAGTTCACACACATGAGTACTAAAAGGTTACACGATAAATCAGTCTAATGTAAAAGCCGGAAAGTCAACTAAATACCTAGGTATTACATTTACGAACAACTTAAATTGGAAGGAACACACAGAAAATGTTATGGGGAAGGCTAACCAAAGGCTGCGTTTTATTGGCAGCACACTTAGAAAATGTAACAAACCTACTAAGGAGACTGCCTTGACTACGCTTGTTCGCCCTCTTTTAGAATACTTACCAGGTAGGACTGACGGAGTACATCGAAAAAGTTCAAGTTCAAATGTTCAAATGTGTGTGAAATCTTGTGGGACTTAATTGCTAAGGTCATCAGTCTCTAAGCTTACACACTACTTAACCTAAATTATCCTATGGACAAACACACACACCCATGCCCGAGGGAGGACTCGAACCTCCGCCGGGACCAGCCGCACAGCGAAAAAGTTCAAAGGAAGGCAGCACACTTTATGTTATCGCGAAGAGTGAGTGTCACTGAAATGATACGGGGTTTGGGCTGGAAAACATTAGAAGAAAGGCGTTTTTCGTTGCGACGGAATTTCCTCATTAAATTCCGATCACCAACTCTCTCCTCCCAATGCGGAAATATTTTGTTGACACTGACCTACATAGGGCGGAACGATCACCACGATAAAATAAGGGAAATCAGAGCTCGTACGGAAAGATATACGTGTTCGTTCTTTCCGCGCGCTATACGAGATTGGAATAACAGAGAATTGTGAAGGTGATTCGATGAACCCTCTGCCAGGCACTTAAATGTGATTTGCAGAGTAACCACGTAGATGTAGCTGTAGATGTAGAAGCACGTAATTAATTATATGCAAATTTGACGTTCGTTGCATACCGCCTTCGTGTTGCTGTAAATGTAGCTGCCAGCAGTACAGTATGCTGTTAGCGCTGGGTAGAGCGCTCGCTTCCCCGGACGATGCAGTCTGTCAGTTTGTCAGCAGACTGGTGGTGTGCTCGTAGGTCCGAGGCGTCGGGCGTGTCCGAGGCGGAGGCGCTCTCCCTGCTGCGGTACGCGGGCCGCCTCTACGACTACGAGAGCAGCGACCTGCACAACATCGACGCGCTGCACCAGCTGCTCGGCCGCTCCTACAACGTCACCAGCGTCATGCTACAGGTCACTCAACTCGGCTCTCTCTCTCTGCTGCGACACGTAGCACAGTGGTCCAAATCGTTTCAGAACCTGGACACAGCGGAAAAACTGATATAAAATCGTACAAAACTGTGTTCGTTTTGGATTCTTTGGATCGCTGATTAGGAATCCGATTTCGGAATTACAAAATTCAAGATAACAGATTCAGTTTGGCATATCAGAAATGATAAATTTAGCGGATTCGAGTTAAACTTCGGATATAAAGTACTGCGAGGTCACTGATAACGAGGTAGAAGTCTTTTTTTGGTTTTTTTTTCTTTTGGAAATTTGTGGAAAGTTTCTGTGTAATCAAACTGCTGAGGTCATCGGTCCCAAGGCTTACATACTACTTAATTTAACTTAAACTGATTTACCCTAAGGACAATACACACACCCATGCCCGAGGAAGGACTCGAACCTCCGACGGGGAGAGTCAAGCGAACCGTGGCAAGACGCCTCAGATCGCGCGGCTACCATGCACGGAAGGCGAAATTTCCATACTGGTCTGTTTTATTAGGTATTTTACATTTTTCAACCGAAATCATAGTCACATTTGGCGCTTGTACCTTTATTGCTTTCATAAGGGTCGCTGTTGGGTTATCCACTGCCACATGGCTCGAAAAGCAGATCTGTTATCTGAGACTGACATCTCTTTATTATCTTCAGTTATCATTTTCTGGAGTCCCGAAATGAATGAATCCGAGGGTGCCAGAAGCCGATGGAATACGGCAGGCATCGTTTTCTAGCGGTAATATTTGCTTGTAAAATCGTCTCGGTAACGCCAGGCATCTTTATTCTGAGCTTCCAGTGCATCTTCAGACAGCCGACAAATTGTCAACGGAGCAGCTTCGATCATGGCATATCCGAAATTATGTAGCATCTTGTCGGCATTGGGAATTATTGCAAATTGAAGTTGGTACCCGACTTTCGAGAAATATATCTTTTTTTAAGAGTCGTTGATAGATGTGTTTTGGTTCTAGAGTTCTCTGTATAAAATTTGAATACTTCTCCAGCATTTCGCGAGAAAAACAATGTTACTTGGGTAAATTACAATCTTGTAAAGATTATTTGCCAATTTCCGAAAAAAAATTAAGATCACAGTTCCCAAAAGCTCCTCATGAATTCTTCAAGACACTAATACCAATCTTTTTGTGCAGATAATAGTTTATGCAATAATGAGGGACCCATTTTTAACCGCAAACATATGCGTTCAAATACATTTGAACTAGTTAACTGTATTATTAATGTGGTAGGAGAGCTGTTTACAGAAGTGGGGCCACGCAGAGGCAATTTTGTAGCCAAAGACTTCGAATAATATCGGTGGTAGTTTAGTTTTAACTCGATGTACATTAATACACCGATTAAAAATGTCAAACATTTCTCCTGGACTGCTACCCATCTTGTTTTATCCTGGAAAATAGGTAGGAACATCGTCATATATTAAACAGGACAAACAATATATGAAAAATGTTTCGTTGTCCGGTTCACTGTTCACCGTCAAATGTCACAAAGGAATGGAAGGAAGACTGGGTTTAACGTCCCATCGACAGCGAGATCATTACAGACGGAGCACAAGCTCGGGTTGCGTCAACGATGGGAAAGGAAATCTGCAGTGCTCTTTGAAAGGAACCATCCTGGTATTTGCCTGAAGCGATTTACTGAAATCACGAAAAATCTAAATCTTGATGGCCGGTCGAGGATTTGATCTTCCTGAATGCGAGTCCAGTGTTCTAACCACTACGCCGCCTCCCTCGGCTCAAATCGCACGGCATGTATCAGATCGACTTGAGACTGAAATGACACCGCAGATTGGGCAAGTATGCTCCATCGCAGTCTACACAACATATCGAGAGACTTAAGTCGGAACGTCTACCCTTTATTTTCCTATCATGTCCAGGTTTTCAAATTGGTTGGACCACTGCGCATCAGGACGCCGTGTATGTGAGTATTTGTAAAACCATGCTCGCTCTTTCCGTCCACGAAGGAGCTTCGAGCACCAAGATTGATCCTCACTATCAACTAAAGAACAAATTAGCTTTTTCCAAAGCTGTTTCACAGAGGAAAGACCGCACTGCAGTTCCTTCTCTAAATCCTCGCACAAACGAAAAAATGGCTGACATCGAAATAAGTGACCAAGGAATAGAAAAGCAACTGGAATCACTCAATAGAGGAAAGTCCACTGGACCTGACGGGATACCAATTCGATTCTACACAGAGTACGCGAAAGAACTTGCCCCCCTTCTAACAGCCGTGTACCGCAAGTCTCTAGAGGAACGGAGGGTTCCAAATGATTGGAAAAGAGCACAGATAGTCCCAGTCTTCAAGAAGGATCGTCGAGCAGATGCGCAAAACTGTAGACCTATATCTCTGACGTCGATCTGTTGTAGAATTTTAGAACATGTTTTTTGCTCGAGTATCATGTCGTTTTTGGAAACCCAGAATCTACTATGTAGGAATCAACATGGACTCCGGAAACAGCGATCGTGTAAGACCCAACTCGCTTTATTTGTTCAGGAGACCCAGAAAATATTAGATACAGGCTCCCAGATAGATGCTATTTTTCTTGACTTCCGGAAGGCGTTCGATACAGTTCCGCACTGTCGCCTGATAAATAAAGTAAGAGCCTACGGAATATCAGACCAGCTGTGTGGCTGGATTGAAGAGTTTTTAGCAAACAGAACACAGCATATCGTTATCAATGGAGAGACGTCTACAGACGTTAAAGTAACCTCTGGCGTGCCACAGGGGAGTGTTATGGGACCATTGCTTTTCACAATATATATAAATGACCTAGTAGATAGTGTCGGAATTTCCATGCGGCTTTTCGCTGATGATGCTGTAGTATAGAGAGAAGTTGCAGCATTAGAAAATTGTAGCGAAATGCAGGAAGATCTGCAGCGGATAGGCACTTGGTGCATGGAGTGGCAACTGACCTTTAACATAGACAAATGTAATGTATTGCGAATACATAGAAAGAAGGATCCTTTATTGTATGATTATATGATAACGGAACAAACACTGGTAGCAGTTACTTCTGTAAAATATCTGGGAGTATGCGTGCGGAACGATTTGAAGTGGAATGATCATATAAAATTAATTGTTGGTAAGGCGGGTACCAGGTTGAGATTCATTGGGAGAGTGCTTAGAAAATGTAGTCCATCAACAAAGGAGGTGGCTTACAAAACACTCGTTCGACCTATACTTGAGTATTGCTCATCAGTGTGGGATCCGTACCAGATCGGTCTGACGGAGGAGATAGAGAAGATCCAAAGAAGAGCGGCGCGTTTCGTCACAGGGTTATTTGGTAACCGTGATAATGTTACGGAGATGTTTAATAAACTCAAGTGGCAGACTCTGCAAGAGAGGCGCTCTGCATCGCGGTGTAGCTTGCTCGCCAGGTTTCGAGAGGGTGCGTTTCTGGATGAGGTATCGAATATATTGCTTCCCCCTACTTATACCTCCCGAGGAGATCACGAATGTAAAATTAGAGAGATTAGAGCGCGCACGGAGGCTTTCAGACAGTCGTTCTTCCCGCGAACCATACGCGACTGGAACAGGAAAGGGAGGTAATGACAGTGGCACGTAAAGTGCCCTCCGCCACACACCGTTGGGTGGCTTGCGGAGTATAGATGTAGATGTAGATGTAGGAGCGGATTTATGATCAGCTTAGAGAATTTCTAGCAAACAGAACGCAGCATGTTGGCCTTACGGCAGAAAAGTCTTCATGCGCAACAGTAGTTTCAGATGTAAGCCAAGGGAGTATCACAGAATATTTATGAAGTGCCTGCACCAATTAAATGTGAGAAATATAAGGATTTCATAAAGGTAGCCAAGAAATATGTGCCAATTTCAGTTGGTCCGAGACAGAACTGTTGCAGATGCTGCATACATTTCATCAGAAGGAGATGCGCCATGAGCTCCTTATTAACCTGCTACACTTAGGACTTTTATTACCCTCTTCGCTTTGCTCGTGTCGTACACGACACACGGAACTGGTGACTTACCTGTATACAGAACCCATGTAACACTAAAGACATACGCGCCAATACTTTGCTTACCTATAGCTGTGTCCTCAGAAATGTCACCGTAACTGAGGCATTCTGAATTACCAAACTGTGATAGTTGTGGCAACAATGCGCCACAGCAAACTACATGCTTGCATTCAGTGGAGTACTCAGAGAACCTGTACTACGAAGCAGTAAGGCCGGCCGCGGTGGTCTCGCGGTTAAGGCATGGATGTGTGTGATGTCCTTAGGTTAGTTAGGTTTAAGTAATTCTAAGTTCTAGGGGACTGATGACCACATATGTTCAGTCCCATGGTGCTCAGAGCCATTTGAACGAAGCAGTAAGCTTATCAGCACTCTTAATTTTAGGCCGAAACAGGTTTTCTAAGTGTAACTCCAGTCACAGTAAACTTATTGGATGTATTGTACATGCCAGAATCTCACTACTGTTTGATGCAACGACAAAGCAAGTCCTGGCCGGGTCAGACACCCGACGTCGACATGTCCATTGAGCTAGTTCGAAGAACAGAACCCATTCTTACACCATACGAACTAGCTAGTTTCGAGTTAAGCATTGATAGTAAAAACTCATTTTCGGTCAAAATAAGACATATCTGGTAATTGCACCAACACTTTCAATATTAGATATAAAGGAAAGGAGTCAGTACAGGACAACGAAACGATAAATAATCTTAATAAACCACTGTTTTCTCTGACACGACATATGTACAACTGCAGACATGCCAATGTTACAACACTATTAATGTCGAAGGATAAGTTTGTTCCAAAACACCACAAGTCAGACGTATATTACAAAGTGATTAACTGTCGTTGTTTGATGTTATCATTATTGATTTGAGCTAACGCAGAGGCAGTACTGGAGGCGAGTAAAATATTTTCTGCAGAAGACCAATCAGTTACAAAAAATGCCGTGAAACGTAGAAAGGAGTTTACGTGCAAAAAGATCCACGCAGTATCAAACCTTCTCGTTCCATGGTGTAAAGGAGAGCATCCACTACAAATGAAGAGTGTCAAGCAATATACTATGAAGAAACACTAAGTAATTTGCTTCAATTTGCTTCCGGAATTATTGTGGCAAATCTAGCGGAATTTCAAATTGTTATTGATCCTTTTCGAAAGATTCTCTCTGGCTGTTGCTATTCATGTTTCTCCATAGTGCTGATGGCGATGATCGTGCACTAAGCAATCTTCGTGCAGTTTGGCATTTACAATTTTAAACGTACCGCCAACATCAGCTGCTGCATAATGCAAATACCCCACTTATGGTCGGATTGACAAAAGTCCGAAACTGGTGTCAATGCAGTGGAACCTCAGATACAATTCTGATCGAACAGATATACAAGATCGTCCGAAAACATTACTTTCAGGGGATGAGGATTCAATGAAATGACCGTCTGTTTATTCTAATTACTTTGTGAATTTATTGACTAACAAAACATATCTCATTGCAAGCTCTGACGGAATTCTGCAGTTACGTCTCCTAGTGCAAGTGTGAAACTAGTATCTGGAATAAAGGGAAAATAATTAATAAACGAGATACAGAGGAATTAAGACATTAGCTACCAATGAGCATTGATTTAAGTCAATGGGGAAAAATGAAAATTTGTGCCAAACTAGGATGCGAACCCGAGTCTCCTGCTTATTAGACAAACTAATTGAGCACTGCGCCATCCAGACCCTAACACGTCCCGCCGGACCCAAATTCTCAACTTATCCACACACTACTTAAAAGAGCAACCGAGCGAGGTGGCGCAGTGGTTCGACACTGGACTCGCATTCGGGAGGACGACGGTTCAATCCCGCGTCCGGCCATCCTGATTTAGGTTTTCCGTGATTTCCCTAAATCGCTCCAGGCAAATGCCGGGATGGTTCCTTTCAAAGGGCACGGCCGACTTCCTTCCCCGTCCTTCCCTAATCCGATGAGACCGATGACCTCGCTGTCTGGTCTCCTTCCCCAAAAACAACCAACTTAAAAGAGCCCTTGTCCATTATCCTCATTACTCGCGGTATTTCGCCGATTCACCGTAAGAGCTCGAGCGAAGTGTGCATCCGTACTGGCCGTCCTTGCCTTCATGTGCGAAACAACAGATACTACATACAGACTAACTGAAAAAGTTACAACACAAAGAAGCAGTTGTGCGACATAAACGAAATTTGTTACGCGTGTTTCTACATCTGAATGGTGATATCTATTTAAATTTCGCGCCAGTCGCGTACTAATGGTGCTAGTACCATACAATGAGAATGCAAATTATGTTCGATTTAATTACATGCTTCAACGGTCTTGCGCGTTGGTTGCCTTTGAGATTAGACGTGGTGAGTTGATGTTAGTCAAGAATGCCTTAAAGGCGACAAAGACGCCATTGTCAACATCCCGCTGAGTTTGAACTAGGTCGTCTAATAGGGCTACGAGAAGATGGATGAGCCTTCTGCGGTACTGCAGAAATATTTGGCAGGAATGTAGCCACTGTACTTGATTACTGGCAGCAGTGATCATTGGAAAGTACGGCTGTAAGAAGAACGGGATGCTGACGGCCACAGGGCACTACTGACAGGGAAGACAATCGTGTGCAGATTCCGGATGTGGCGCATCCTACTGCATCTACAGTCGGTAACTTCAAGGACAGCTCCGAGCCACACACCCTGTTGCGGGCTTTCTAATAGGAATGAAATGATGTGTGGTGGCCCTCAACTACGTACCCTCCGATTCAGAGCTGAAACATTGAAAGTTTTGGCTGGTTTCGTTGTCTACCGGCAGGGATACGTAGTTACCGCATTACAAGCCAAATACTCCTGAGCCTACAGTATACAATATGAATATACACAAGAATCGAATCGTCGAAGATTCCTATCACTCGGCAATTGCGAATTTTGAACGTAACATAAACATTTATACATGAAAGATTGCAATTAAATAAATTCTGCAGGTACTATTTTAACGACTTTAAATGATGAGTACGACAGCAGAAGTACCTTTAGGAATGCCCTTTATTACTGTAAAACACTTATTGGTGTCGATGGTCCAGCAATTAAAATATAAGTTGAATAACAGGAAAGCAATAGATGGCTCTGAGCACTATGGGGCTTAACTTCTGAGGTCATCAGTCCCCTAGAACTTAGAACTACTTAAACCTAATTAGCCTAAGGACATCGCACACAACCATGCCCGCGGCAGAATTCAAGCCTGCGACCGTAGCGGTCGCGCGGTTCCTGATTGAAGTGCCTAGAATCGCTCGGCCCCCCTGCCGGCCGGAAAGCAATAGATTCGTACTTCACGTAATTAGTTATGAGCAACAACATAGCTCGCGAGATATGCACTTCTGAACGCATACTACGTCTTCACTGCAGAAACCACGGAAATCTCACAAGTGCACAAGTCGGCACTACGGAATATTTCTCTCTCTCGCAAACTGCTCCACTCTCAAAGTCTTTCCTGCGACTGTCCCTCGCGCCGCACTGTTCAGGACTCCCCCGAGTCCTCTCCGGAAACGATGCTCCTCTCCGATCTCCATACGTCACTCCACGTGTCCCTCTTGGAAACGAGCGCTGTGATTGGCTAGAGCGCTCCCGCCCTGTCTCCAAGCCAACACACACTCATAAACATAATGAAACACATTCGAAAGACTGGATTTACTACCTTTAAATAACTTGAAATTAAATAAATATTCCAACGGCTAAACCATAAACACGCTCTAACACACATTATTAAATACATAAACAAATTAAATAAACAAATATCAAAGTAATAGAACAGAGGCAAGCCAGTAGTCTAATGTCTGTGTGCTTACTAAAACACAGTAAATAGTTGACCAATTTCTTCATGAATAGTATATATCGGATATAAACAAAGACATAGATGAGTAATTATATTTATAAGTATACTGCTACCGTTTTTTCGTGTAACTGTGTAGTACTTATGGCCTGACGCGATCGATAGTAGTCGGCCACTCTGACCTCCAATTACTCATGTACTATTCAACTTACATGCCTGTAATTTATACCAATTTAGGTTTACACTAATAGCTTCCTAAAGACACATCGCTCGACAAAATCGGATGAAAGATTTAGATTTTGGAAATTCTTTGCTGGGTGTTACTTGTATAATTTATCGTCAGATACTAAACTTTAAACTAATAAAGATATTGGAAATCTGATTATACCATCAGAACCGTCGTGCAAATAATGGTAATGCACATGTTTCTTTTTGAGGTATGACGATTCATCTGGCTGCTATTAATTTCTATATGAACTGTGAAATATCTGCCATTAAGGTTTCACAAAGTCCGCCATCTTTGGCACTCTCGGCATGCAAGTCTCTTTCATCGACACAGCGTCACCAAGGAATTCCCAGCCACGTTTTCGGCCTGGACCCCGGCTAACGTTCGACATCACGCGGTCGCTGGCGAACCCTGGCTTGCCGAGCAGCCTGTGTGACCACGCCAACTCCGAACTTAGAATATTTTCAGGGCGCTACAACTCGCCCATTACCGCACACTGTTATGTGCATTCTGCTGACCCCAAATCACCGCTATTTGCCACTTCAGTGACGTCAAGCGAGAATTTGTTGGAGGACAGGGTGGAGGTGTGTTGCGTTTTCTGATGAAAGCTGATTCTGCCTCGGTGCCAGTGATGGCCTTGTATTGGTTAAGTTGAGAGCTTGCAACCTATCTCTCTGCGTGCTAGCGACACTGGACCTACACCTGGTGTTATGGTCTCGAGCGTGATTTCGTACGGCAATAAGAGGACTTACGTGGTTAAAATTAAAGCAACAACAGCCCACGATCGCAAAAATGAAGTCTTTCTGACCTAGATTTCGGCCACTACTAAGAGTGCCTTCATCAGCAATAAAACATTTAAACTGGTCTATAGCATAAGTACAAAGTTCTAGGGAAAAAAATTTTAAGGGTAAGTAATGACGAGCAGTATAAAAAGAAAAGGCTTCGTACTGACATGTCACGTATAAAATAAATATCAAGCGATAAAGCTTTAGTCACAAAATCTTATAATAGAAAAAAATAGAAGGCAAGCCACAATGGGCTGCTCACACATGTTGAGCTGCGGTAGCATCAGATTGCGGCACCCGCGTAAGCAATTGCGGACCGATGAACATTACACCAAAAGTGCCTTCTAGTAGCTGCAAATACAAACAGGCTACTTAACACTCAAGATATAGACAGACGAATATTGTGATGAACATTAGTTAATACATGAAGTAAGAGGCAATATTTTATCTGACAGCAGCAGACACGGTGACAATTTGTCTACATAAGAGCTGAAAAGTACAGTTTAAACGCTGAAAACGCCATTGCAGAATTACAAAAGAAGCTGAATAACTCAGCGAGTAGAAAAACGATGTAACATGAAGTGTAGTTAATATAAACCATTTGGTGAACAAAAATTATGAATCGACTTAGATAGAAAAAATATTTCGGTAACTGCACGAGGGAACACGAAACCAAATATCAAGTAACGGCTTTATACGACTGAAGGAGCTTTCATTACGTAATTGTAGCTGCTCATTAAGAATGAGACCCATAATTTCGAGAAAGGTGTTTAAAAATTTCTAATTCTTTGAGAACATCTAATCTACGCCCTTTCTTCTCAGTTTGCAAAATGTTTGCAGGCGTGTGGCCTGTAATCAGAAGTTGGTCGGCAAAAGACGAATTTTTTTCTTAAAAGATGTTCTTTGTATCTGACTCTCAATGCACGTCCTGTTTGTCCAATGAAGTAAGAAGAGCAGGTGTCGCAAAGAATCTTATAGACACCAGAGTTTTTCAAAGGGGAACGGGCCCATTTTAAATTACGAATAAAAATTTTTCCAAAATATTATTGGTTGAAATGGCGATATTGCAGTTGTATTTATTACGAAGAAGGCGTTAAATCTGATAGATGGGCCCCAAGAAAGGAATAGAACAAAACTACTTCTTTAGGCTGGACTCGATAATAGAGCTGCCGAGTGTAGTAACTCTTTTAACAGTTTCCTTTTAAGGATGTTATCCAATATGGCAGGTTCGTATACGTTATTAACTGGAATCTTTTTGATTAAATTAATTTCTTCCTCGAATTTTTCTTTCGAGCATGGAATAGAAGTAGCTCTGTGACTAGCAGAGCGAAAGAAAGCGTTCTTATGAGTTTGTGGGTGCATTGAAGACGCAGGTACGATCTGATCGGTGTATGTTTCTTTACGAAAAACATTAAATGAGATTTTAGTTTCTTCTACTGTAAGCGTCAAGTCAAGAAAATTCAATTTTTTTTTTTTTTTTTTTTTTTTTTTTTTTTTTTTTTTTTGTAGGGTTTAAGGGCGCTCAACTGCTGAGGTCATTAGCGCCCAGTCACTGGTGTTAGAGAACATGGAATCTGCTAAAACTCAAGGGGATGAGGGGACACCAGAAGGACCTGACAAAGAGGCAGATTAAATAAGTAAAAAGGTTAAATGTCTTTGGTCAAGCCAGTTAAAGTTACAAAACGCAGAATACGAGCAGCTGCTCGAGTGTCATCAGCTAAAACATCCGGTAAAGTAGATGGCAGGGACAGGACAACACGAAATTGACTAAAACGGGGACACGACAATAAACCATGGCGCACCGTTAATGCCTGACCACAAGGGCACTGCGGGGCTGGGTCACCGGAGAGCAGGTAGCGGTGGCTAAACCGGCAATGCCCAATCCGCAACCTGGTCAGAAGGACCTCCTCGCGCCGAGATGGTCGGGAGGAAGTTGTCCAAGCAGTTGGGAGCGGTTTTACTGCCCGGAGCTTGTTTCCTTGGAGGGATGACCAAGCATCCCACCACAACGACACAAGCCTCTTACATACATCCCCACGAACGTCAGATGACGGGACACAATGGGAGGCTGGCCGAGGCAGGAGGACTGCAGCCTTGGCTGCAGCATCCGCAGCCTCATTCCCAGGCACTCCTACATGTCCGGGAACCCACAGAAAGCTGACAGAACCGCCATTATCAGCGAAAGAATGGAGGGACTGCTGTATCCGTTGAATCAAGGGATGGACCGGATAAGGAGCCCCAAGGCTCTGAAGAGCACTGAGTGAGTCAGTGCAGAGTACATACGATCAATGGCGGTGGCGGCGGGCATACTGAACGGCCTGATGGAGAGCAAAAAGCTCGGCCGTAAAGCTGGAACATTGGTCAAGGAGCCGGTATTTAAAGGTGGCGGCCCCGACGACAAAGGCACAGCCGACACCATCGTCAGTTTTGGAGCCATCGGTGTAAATAAAGGTGTGACCGGCAAGTCGAGCACGAAGTTCGACAAACCGTGAGCAATACACTGCAGCCGGAGTACCCTCCTTTGGGAGTGAGCTGAGGTCGAGATAAATACGAACCGGAGCCTGGAGCCAAGGTGGTGTCGGGCTCTCACCCTCTCTGAAGGTGGTAGGGAGGGCAAAATCCAATTGTCGAAGCAGGCGACGGAAGCGGACTCCGGGGGGCAGCAGGGCAGACACATACAACCCGTACTGACGGTCGAGAGAATCGGCGAAGAAGGACTTGTAAGAGGGGTGGTCGGGCATAGACAACAGCCGCCAGGCATACCGACACAGCAGTACGTCGCGCCGGTAGGTCAATGGTAACTCGGCAGCTTCAGCATAAAGACTCTCGATAGGACTAGTGTAGAAGGCTCCGGTCGCAAGACGTATCCCCCGATGGTGGATGGAGTTGAGCCGGCGTAAGAGGGATGGTCGAGCGGACGAGTAGACGAAGCTCCCATAATCCAGCTTCGATCGGACTATGGACCGATACAAGCGAAGCAGGACAGTGCGATCCGCTCCCCAAGATGAACCGCTAAGAACTCTGAGGACATTAAGGGAACGTGTACAACGGGCCGCCAAATAAGAGACATGTGGAGACCAACACAGTTTCCTGTCCAACGTGAGCCCTAGAAACTTAGTTGTGTCCACGAATGGGAGAACAACGGGACCGAGATGTAAGGATGGCGGAAGGAACGCTTTATATCGCCAAAAGTTGATACAAACCGTCTTTTCTTCAGAGAACCGGAAGCCATTTGCCACGCTCCATGAGTAGAGGCTGTCTAGACAACGCTGAAGGCAGCGCTCCAGGAGGCATGTTCGCTGGGCACTGCAGTAGATCGCGAAGTCATCGACAAAGAGAGAGCCTGAGACATTAGGTGGAATGCAATCCATAATTGGATTGATCGCGATGGCAAAAAGGGCTACGCTCAAGACGGAGCCCTGACGCACTCCGTTCTCCTGGAGGAAGACGTCGGACAATACGGAACCCACACGTACCCTAAACTTTCCATCCGTTAAAAAGGAATCAATAAAAAGGGGCAGACGACCGCGTAGGCCCCACCTGTGCATAGTGCGGAGGATACCTCCTCTCCAACAGGTATCATAAGCCTTCTCCAAGTCAAAGAACACGGCTACCGTTTGGCGCCTTCGCAAAAAGTTGTTCATGATGAATGTCGACAAGGTCACAAGGTGGTCAACAGCGGAGCGGCGGCGACGAAAGCCGCATTGGACATTAGTAAGAAGTCGTCGAGATTCAAGAATCCAAACTAACCGAGCATTAACCATGCGCTCCATCACCTTACAGACACAGCTTGTAAGAGAAATGGGGCGGTAACTAGAAGGAAGGTGTCTATCCTTCCCGGGTTTGGGTATAGGAACAACAACGGCGTCACGCCAACGCATGGGGACTTGACTGTCGGTCCAGACGCGATTGTAGGTACGAAGAAGGAAGCGTTTGCCCGCCGGAGAAAGGTGTGCCAGCATCTGAACGTGAATGGCATCTGGCCCTGGAGCAGAGGACCGGGACAGTGCAAGCGCACGTTCGAGTTCCCGCATAGTAAAGGGGGCATTATAAGTTTCCAGATTCAGCGAGTGGAAGGAAGGTCGCCGAGCCTCGTCTGCCTCTTTCCTGGGAAGGAAGGCAGGGTGGTAATGGGCGGAGCTTGAAACCTCCGCGAAAAAGCGGCCAAAGGCGTTGGAGACAGCCACAGGATCAACAAGGACCTCATTACCTGAGGTCAGGCCAGGTACCGAGGAGTGGGCCTTAATGCCCGACAGCCGGCGCAGCCTACCCCAAACGACGGAAGAGGGAGTAAAACTGTTAAAGGAGCTCGTGAAAGAGGCCCAACAAGCTTTTTTGCTGTCTTTGATGACTCTACGGCATTGCGCTCGGAGTCGTTTGTATTCAATACAATTCGCCAACGTAGGATGGCGGCGAAAGGTGCGTAAAGCACGTCGTCGAGCACGGATAGCGTCCCTACAAGCCTCGTTCCACCAGGGGACAGAAACGCGACGTGAAGAAGAAGTAGTACGAGGAATGGAACGTTCGGCAGCATTGATAATAACAGCCGTGAGGTATTCGACCTGACTGTCACAACTGGGAAAATCGAGGTCCGGAAAGGTCGCCAGGGAGGAGTAAAGTCCCCAGTCAGCTTTCAGTATGTTCCAGCTCGAAGGACGTGGGGATGGGGTGTGGTGCAGGAGATGAACGACACAGGGGAAGTGGTCGCTCGAATAGGTGTCAGAAAGGACATACCACTCTAACCGATGGGCAAGAGTGGTAGAACAGATCGAGAGGTCCAAGTGGGAGTAGGTATGAGTAGAGTCCGAGAGGAAAGTCGGGGCGCCGGTATTGAGGCAGACAAGATTGAGATGGTTGAAGACATCCACCAAGAGTGAGCCTCTTTGACAGGATGCAGGAGAGCCCCAAAGGGGATGATGGGCATTGAAGTCGCCAAACAATAAGAATGGCGGGGGAAGCTGAACGATCAGGAGCATCATGTCAGCCCGACTAACAGCAGATGACGGTGGAGTGTAGATGGTACAAACTGGAAAAGTAAAAGCAGAAAGAGTAATGCGGATAGCTATTGCTTGGAGTGGGGTGGTCAATGGGATGGGATGGTAATAGACATCGTCCCGAACGAGCAACATGACCCCACCATGAGCTGGGATACCGTCCACAGGGGTGAGGTCATACTGCTCCGAGGTATAGTGGGTAAAGGCAATACGGTCAGTCGGGCACAACTTGGTTTCCTGGAGACCAAGGACGAGCGGACAGTGCAGGCGGAGGAGCAGTTGTAATTCCTCCCGATTAGATCGAATGCCTCTTATGTTCCAATGAAACAACGCCATTGCCAGTCAAAAATTTGGGGGAACGAGACGGGGGAAGAGCTGGTCACCTCGATGGTCGCGGAGGGCCAGTTTGCGAGGGAACAACGCTACAACCGACGGGAGGCGGATCCGGTTCCATCGACTCGTCGCCAGCTGCGGCCGCTGTCCCTGATCGTGTAGGAGGGACCGCATCATTTGCCGACGAAAGGCCGGCGGAGCGCTTGGCAGCAGAGCGTCCCGGCGAAACTAAGGACGGCCGGGAGCAGCGACTCACGGATGAAGCGTCAGACGAAACGCGCCGGGGTGGAGAGGGGGATAGAGACTTCTTCTTGGA
This sequence comes from Schistocerca piceifrons, assembly GCF_021461385.2. Lineage (NCBI taxonomy): Eukaryota > Metazoa > Arthropoda > Insecta > Orthoptera > Acrididae > Schistocerca > Schistocerca piceifrons. Next base: position 839,295,701 of record NC_060138.1, on the reverse strand, counting down.
GGCCTTCTTGGAAGGCCGAGGAGGCACAAGGATGGTGGGCTGGACACGAAGAAGGTCCTCACGCGCGGGGTCCGTTTTGGAACGCCGGACCTCGGAAGCTGGGGTCCGGAACGTTTCCCCGATGGACGCCTGAGAAGAGGATCGCTTCTCAGGTGGCGTGGGGGGAGGAGGAGCAGGAAGGGTGGCCCCTGGGGCAGAGGGGGTGGGGGCCACGGGGGAGGAGGATTTTGAAGGGAGGGATTTGGGAGGAGGAGGCAGAGCCCCCTGATGGGCGGAGGAGGCGGGGGGGGGGGACAGGATAGGGGTGAGGATACCGCGGAAGGAGTGGACACAACTGAGGCAAACGAAGTGGTCAGTGACACGGGATGAAGGCGGTCATACTTCTTCCTGGCCTCAGAATAAGAGAGCCGATCCAAAGTTTTGATTTCTTGTATCTTCTTCTCCTTTTGATAGGCGGGGCAGTCTGAGGATCTAGGCGAGTGGACGCCAGGACAATTAATGCACCGAGGTGGTGGGGTGCATGTATGTTCCTCACGAAGAGGACGTCCACAATCGCCACAAAGGGGCTCAGCCTCACACCGGGACGACATGTGCCCAAAGCGCAAACACCTAAAACAGCGCATAGGAGGCGGGACGTAAGGTCGCACGTCGCACCGGTAGCACATCACCTTTACCTACTCCGGGAGAACGTCCCCCTCAAAGACGAGGATAAAGGCCCCGGTGTCGATGCGACGGTCTTTGGGGCCGCGCTGGACTCGCCGGACGAAATGCACGCCGCGGCGCTCCAGGTTGGCCCTGAGCTCCTCATCAGATTGTAGCAGGAGGTCACGATGAAAGATAACCCCCTGCGTCCTATTTAGTGCCAGATGTGGGACAATGGATACTGGGATGTCCCCTAGGCGGTCGCACGCCTGGAGTGCCGCCGACTGTGTGGCAGAGGTGGTCTTGATAAGAACGGACCCTGATCGCATCTTGCTGAGAGCCTCGATTTCCCCGAAGACGTCCTCAATGTGCTGAACAAAGAACATGGGCTTGGAGGTGGCGAACGTCCCCCCATCGGTTCGAGAACAGACCAAATAGCGAGGGAAGTACTTCGCCCCAAGCCGGCGGGCCTGTCCCTCCTCCCATGGAGTGGCCAAGGGGGAAAGGGCAGGAGAACCAGAACTAGAAACGGTACCTTTTCTTTTGAAAGACTCGGTCGCAGAGCGACCTGATACGTGTTGACGTTTCATCTGCAAAACGTCCGCCCCGATACCACCCACTCCGACCAGGGGCTCTCCCCACGGGCGCCACCCAGCCGCAGCAAGGGCCACCTGGCAGGATGACCATTGCCGGGAGTCCTGATGCCCCAAGGAGACGGGCATCTACTCCTTGGCCAACGTGGGGAGGGTGCAGCTCAGGTATCGGCAGTACGATCCCTGTGTTGTCAGGGGGCTACAACCTAGAGGGTACATGGCTACCCCACCACAACGGGCTGGCTACCGTGCTGGCTTTCTGGTGCCATGGAAAGTCCATCATGATCGCTGGTGCAGATGGAGATGCACTATGGGCGTAACATGGACAACCCATCAGGCGTTTAGGCCCAATTTGAGGAATAGTGGGTACGGTTACAACGCCGGTGCAATGCTGAGTGCCAAGGTCTTAGTGCACTTAGGACCAGTGGTACACCATGTAAGGTGTCCTTCCCCAAAAGGCTCGTACTTCTGTAGAATTTTGAAAAATGTAGGTCAAACCCCAAGGGGGACCATCACATAGAAGGCCGAAACGGTTGAAACTCCTTTTAGTCGCCTCTTACGACAGGCAGGAATACCTCGGGCCTATTCTTACCCCGGACCCGCAGGGGGGGAGGAAAATTCAATTGACATGGGTCGTTTTCGAGTTCGCTGGCGAAGGATATTTTCTCGTGAAATTCACTGAAGAGATTGAAAATACGGTCAATGCCATCAACAGGTCCTTTGTAGATGACTAAACTAATCAGTGACATATTAGAAATAGGAGAGAGTGCCTAGCGCTGTAGGTGAGAAACAGTTGAACTTTTCTTCTGGAGAGTTAATGAAAATGTCACATATGAGACATCATCGGACGACAACTCCAACGTCATCCAGAACCAACACTGACCGACCACGTGCAATAGGCATGGAACGCCATCCCACAATCTGACGTCCGCACCTGGACAACACAAGCCATGCACGTTTGCACACTTTCATCAATATTCTGGCAATTACACTGGTTATTAAGGTACCAGAATTTTATATTTGCAATGCCTTATCTCGCGCTTGCGTGACTCTCTGACATTACAACGTTAACCACTTAAATACACTCCTGGAAATTGAAATAAGAACACCGTGAATTCATTGTCCCAGGAAGGGGAAACTTTATTGACACATTCCTGGGGTCAGATACATCACATGATCACACTGACAGAACCACAGGCACATAGACACAGGCAATAGAGCATGCACAATGTCGGCACTAGTACAGTGTATATCCACCTTTCGCAGCAATGCAGGCTGCTATTCTCCCATGGAGACGATCGTAGAGATGCTGGATGTAGTCCTGTGGAACGGCTTGCCATGCCATTTCCACCTGGCGCCTCAGTTGGACCAGCGTTCATGCTGGACGTGCAGACCGCGTGAGACGACGCTTCATCCAGTCCCAAACATGCTCAATGGGGGACAGATCCGGAGATCTTGCTGGCCAGGGTAGTTGACTTACACCTTCTAGAGCACGTTGGGTGGCACGGGATACATGCGGACGTGCATTGTCCTGTTGGAACAGCAAGTTCCCTTGCCGGTCTAGGAATGGTAGAACGATGGGTTCGATGACGGTTTGGATGTACCGTGCACTATTCAGTGTCCCCTCGACGATCACCAGTGGTGTACGGCCAGTGTAGGAGATCGCTCCCCACACCATGATGCCGGGTGTTGGCCCTGTGTGCCTCGGTCGTATACAGTCCTGATTGTGGCGCTCACCTGCACGGCGCCAAACACGCATACGACCATCATTGGCACCAAGGCAGAAGCGACTCTCATCGCTGAAGACGACACGTCTCCATTCGTCCCTCCATTCACGCCTGTCGCGACACCACTGGAGGCGGGCTGCACGATGTTGGGGCGTGAGCGGAAGACGGCCTAACGGTGTGCGGGACCGTGGCCCGGCTTCATGGAGACGGTTGCGAATGGTCCTCGCCGATACCCCAGGAGCAACAGTGTCCCTAATTTGCTGGGAAGTGGCGGTGCGGTCCCCTACGGCACTGCGTAGGATCCTACGGTCTTGGCGTGCATCCGTGCGTCGCTGCGGTCCGGTCCCAGGTCGACGGGCACGTGCACCTTCCGCCGACCACTGGCGACAACATCGATGTACTGTGGAGACCTCACGCCCCACGTGTTGAGCAATTCGGCGGTACGTCCACCCGGCCTACCGCATGCCCACTATACGCCCTCGCTCAAAGTCCGTCAACTGCACATACGGTTCACGTCCACGCTGTCGCGGCATGCTACCAGTGTTACAGACTGCGATGGAGCTCCGTATGCCACGGCACACTGGCTGACACTGACGGCGGCGGTGCACAAATGCTGCGCAGCTAGCGCCATTCGACGGCCAACACCGCGGTTCCTGGTGTGCCCGCTGTGCCGTGCGTGTGATCATTGCTTGTACAGCCCTCTCGCAGTGTCCGGAGCAAGTATGGTGGGTCTGACACACCGGTGTCAATGTGTTCTTTTTTCCATTTCCAGGAGTGTATGTCACCCAGACAAATGCATTCCCGAATTTTCATTACCCTGTATTAATTATTTTTAGGTGTTGCGACTTTTTTCCCCCAGTTTATAATAAAGGCGAGGAGGGTCAATGATCACTTCAGTGAGGATGCACAGCACGCTCGAACTCTTATGGGAATTGCCGAAATACCGCGAGTAATGAGGATAATGGGTAAGGAGCACTATATCAGTAGCGCGTGGGTAAGATGACGCCGGTACGGTAGCTCAGCTTGTTCGGTCAGAGGATTAGTAGCTGCCCTCCGTAATTAAAAAAAAAAAAAAAAAAACCTGAGTTAAAGGCTCAACGACGAACTTGAACAAGCGTCGTGGGACGTCCGCCATAAGCAAATAGAACGCACAATAACGAAAAAAATGAGATAAAAAGAAGATGTAGCAGTGGTCAACGCATCTGCCTACGAAGCGGGAGACACGGGTTCAAATCCCAATCCTGCCCCTATTTTTAACAGTCCCCATTGATTTACATCAACCGAAAGAACAGACGCCACATAAATATTTAATAAACACTTTGAGATTGAAAATAATTACTTTACACAATAAATTTAAATTCTGCGACTGACATACAAAATATAAATTCAAGAAATAATTTTTTTCTAATGGTATTACACTTTACCTAGTCCATCCAATCGTATCATTTAAACACATTATTAAACGATTGTAAAAATTTGTTATTCAAAATCTCTCTCAATGAACCGCTTCAAATCATCGGCACACCTTTAGTGGTGATATGTTCATTGAACATACCACTCAGCAGGAAACTGGACATAATTGCGTCGCTATGTACGTTATGCTGCATGCCTGTGAACCAGAGTGTGACTTTCTCCCTTCAGACACTGACCACCAGGTGTATTTCGTGTGGACCGCACATGAGATCTTTGGCATGGTCGCAGTCATCGTCACACGTCACCCAGCACCAGACCTAACAGCAATTTCAGCTCAAAAAGAATCAGCATGAATAAGAGTGAGACATCATGACTGGATCGAACTGATCCGTCGTCAGCTGGTTCGAGGTCGATACTCCCTTGTTGTCCCTGTGCAGAATGTTACTGCGTTATGCTTTATAATACGGGTCGCAAGGAGTGAGGTAACTTCGTCCCCAGGAACTCGTCGCTCCAGGTGTCACGATGAGCCAATCCTGTCACATGTGCTTCTGGAAGCCACGACTCTTCGGCACCACAAAGTGCTGGTGGAGATGACTACCATTCGTAGAGCGACCATTTTTCCTATTATGGAAACACTTTCTCCCTGAATCTGCCGGCCGCGGTAGCCGAGCGGTTCTAGGCGCTTCAGTCCGGAACTGCGCGACTGCTACGGTCAGCAGGTTCGAATCCTGCCTTGGGCATGAATGTGTGTGATGTCCTTAGGTTAGTTAGGTTTAACTATCTGTAAGTTCTAGGGGACTGATGACCTCAGATGTTACGCCCCATAGTACTCAGAGCTATTGGAGCCATTTGGAACCCTGAATCGGTTGTGTCCGTAACCGACATACAGTTACAACGCGGAAGCGCTGTAACAAGAATGTCCGAAAAGGCCGCTCGCAGAATTGAGGGGTGGGGGGGGGGGAGGGGGGTGGGGAGTGTGGAGGGGAATCGTGGTGCTAGGTTCCTGCTGGAGCTGGGGAGAACATGGGGTAAAACGTTTCTGGTATAGCCCGAACCAGCGGCCATTTGTATAGCCATTCGAACATATATTGAACAAGGTTTGAACGACGAACCAGAGCTGACGCCCAAGTAAATTGTACGAATCGATTGTCTCCCTTTTCAAAAAAAAAAAAAAAAAAAATTATTTGGGCTGAAATTAATGCCCAGCTAATGGCACTATTTGTATGTGCAGAGTGGAGAGATTACGTGCAGAAACAGTCACCTTCGCTCGGATTTTACGTACAAAATCAGTTGACCGTAAGTCCGGACTGGAGCGAGACTGATTGTTTGGTTTTGTTCCAACAGTGTATCGAACCCTGGTCTGAGATAAGTGTCAACCGTTTGAAAAATCTTGCTTCGTCTGGATTTTACGTGCAAAAAACATGTTGTTCTGGAAAGTTTTCCAAGTGCATCAATTCTGTACCTTAAACTTTTACGAATCGGTTCATACTTTGAAAGAAAATTGATAAACGGGTAAAGAGAAAACGATTTTTTTCTTCGAGTAATTATCCATTGTCGAGATACGATGGTCTAAGATTTTCTTGGGAAGTTTTTGAAGCGCGCCACTTCTGTATTATGTGTTGTGACAAAATCTGAGTATCGAGGAGAAAAGGCCTGCTTCTGTGGATGTTTAGACCTGTTCGTATACGCCATACAGTTCACAGCTCAAGCTGCTTCTACCACGTTTCCACCGACGGGCGATCAGTAACAACCAAAATATTTCACAGTGGAAGGAAGAACCCGGTTCGCGTCAGATTACCGAAGTTAAGAGCTGTCGGACTGGGCTGGCTCTTGGATGGGTGATCACCGGTCTGCCGACCGCTGTTGGCAAGCAGGGTGCACTCAGCCCTTGTGAGGCAAACTGAGGAGCTACTTCATTGAGAAGTGGCGGCACCGGTCTCGTAAACTGACATACGGCAGAGAGAGAGGTGTGCTGACCACATGCCTCTCCATATCCGCATTCAGTGAAACCTATGGGCTGAGGATGACACGGCAGCCGGTCGGTACCGTTGAGCCTTCCAAGGCCTGTTCGGACGGAGAGAGAGAGAGAGAGAGAGAGAGAGAGAGAGAACAATGACGACAGTCTCGCGGCGGAGTTTTATCCTTGGGCGCTCTCAGTGAATCTGTCGTTCCATGAAACGTCTCAGTTGCTTACAGATCAATGCGCACGTACTTCGGCTGTATTAGGACGGATCACAGAATTTCAGAAGAGTGAGTTTGCCTCTTGAGAACGCTCCCCACTCAGCTGTCATCGTTAATCTTTGACGCCATTGTGCTCTAAATAAAAAGCGAGAGGTAAGAGGGGCGTGTGCCACATCATCAGATGAAAGAGTCGTTGAGACTTTCTGCTCAAATAGCTCTCATATTGTTCAGGACACAACTGAAATAGCGGTTTGTTTGTCGGGGAAACCGTACTCCTTCACAGAGGAACAGAAGGCGCATACTATCTCGAGGCGCACATAAATGAAAACACAGTCGGAAGGAGAGCAACTCATTGTCTGAAAAGCACTATTGTGGCCGACGATGTGCGCCTTTTTTCACTGGAACGTTCAGATCAAATACCAAAGAAGATTAATCGCGTCTATGATCTTCACCGTAGTTTTCAATTTCTGTTGCTATACTCTCGAACATCAGTTCTGTGGACCGGAAAAAGCTCATCTCAAAACCGGCAACCCCTCGGTGCGGACTGCGATATTTGGTTCTTTCACTACAAGACATCTGGAAAATACTTCCACCGAATATTTTGGTACAGCAGCATTCGAAGTTCTTGAGCACCTATCCTTAAGAACTGATAGTTCACACTGATTTGTTTCCTCAAATGAAAACTCGACTGAAAATTAGAGGTTTCGCCGAAGTCGTAAAGGCCCCGCAGATGCAATGTTATAAATGTTATCAGATTCCCGAAAACATTCGATATATTTGCTTTAGTGGGTGCCATTGTAGTATCGAGAGGTGCACAGACAGCAGCGTAAAATAAACTAAAATAATTCACCTCTTATTACAAAAATGTCTTTCAGTATTTCTACAAGGCAACAGAGCTTGTGCCAGGACATATAAAAACAGCATTTCCTTTAGTATTCAGTCAGCGACTGCGCTGTGAGTGGAGGAGGGTGGATCAGTCCCTTAAGTATTGTTCGCGCAGGGAGCGTGGAGACGAAACTATGCTAAAGACAGCACAAGCAGATGCATTTAGTCATTCTTCCCGAGCTCCAGAAGCGATAGCAATGAGAAAAACTCTAAAATGTGATACCATACCAAGAACCGTCTGACATTCTCTTCATTGATATTTAGAGTATGTATGTGGATGTAGGTAGTCTTATCACACCTACTCTGCACAGTATCTCCTTTGTCAGTGGTGGAATGGTTTATTATTTTGCCTTTACGTCCAGCTATATCTACATGTACATACAAACATACACACACACAAGCCACTGTACGGTGCACGGTGGAGAGTACCACGTACTAATCATTCCCTGTTCTGGCCCACTCGCAAACAGAGCGAGAAAAATGACTGCCTACACGCCTCCATATGAGCTCTAATTTTTCTTATCTTGCCCTCAAGGTCCTTGCGCAAAATGTACGTCGGCATCAGTAGACCCGTTGTCGTCAGCCGCAAGTGCTGGTTCTCTAAACTTTCTCAACAGTGATTCGTGAAAAGAACGTTGTCCTCCTCCAGGCATTCCCATTTCTGTTCAAGCATCTTCGTAATACTCTCCTGTTCGTCGAACCTACCGGTAACAAATCTAGCAGTGCACTAGATACACTAGAGTTCTATAAGCGATTTCCTTTATACATGAGCTATACTTTTCTAGAACTTTCCCAACAAACCGACCACTCGCTTCCTTACTAGCGACCTAGTTTCATCTCATATCGCTTTGCAAGGTTACGCCTAAATATTTAAACGACGTGACTGTGTCATGCAGCACAACACTAGTACCGTATTCGAACATTACAAGGTACATTTTCCTACTCATCTGCCTTAACGTACATTTTTCTACATTTAGAGCAAGCCTCCATTCATCACACCACATAGAAATCCATCCTGTATCCTCCAACTTTCTTAGCGACGGGACTTTCCAATACAATACGGCGTCAGCAAACAGTTGGAGATTGCTGCTCGTTCTGGTTCAAATGGCTCTGAGCACTATGGTACTTAACATCTAAGGTCATCAGTACCCTAGAACTTAGAACTACTTAAACCTAACTAACCTAAGGACATCACACACATCAATGCCCGAGGCAGGACTCGAACCAGCGACCGTAGCGGTCACGCGGTTCCAGACTGAAGCGCCTAGAAGCGCACGGCCACATCGGCTGGCGGCTCGTTCTGTCCGTCATATTACTCATGTTACGCGATGTGTATGTGGTTGTTGTTGTTGTGGTCTTCAGTCCTGAGACTGGTTTGATGCAGCTCTCCATGTACTCTATCCTGTGCAAGCTTCTTCATCTCCCAGTACCTACTGCAACCTACATCCTTCTGAATCTGCTTAGTGTATTGATCTCTTGGTCTCCCTCTAAGATTTTTCCCCTCCACGCTGCCCTCCAATGCTAAATTTTTGATCCCTTGATGCCTCAAAACATGTCCTACCAACCGATCCCTTCTTCTAGTCAAGTTGTGCCACAAACTTCTCTTCTCCCCAATCCTATTCAATACCTCCTCATTAGTTACGTGATCTACCCACCTTATCTTCAGCATTCTTCTGTAGTACCACATTTCGAAAGCTTCTATTCTCTTCTTGTCCAAACTGGTTATCGTCCATGTTTCACTTCCATACATGGCTACACTCCATACAAATGCTTTCAGAAACGACTTCCTGACACATCTATACTCGATGTTAACAAATTTCTCTTCTTCAGAAACGATTTCCTTGCCATTGCCAGGCTACATTTTATATCCTCTCTACTTCGACCATCATCAGTTATTTTACTCCCTAAATAGCAAAACTCCTTTACTACTTTAAGTGTCTCATTTCCTAATCTAATCCCCTCAGCATCACCCGATTTAATTTGACTACATTCCATTATCCTCGTTTTGCTTTTGTTGATGTTCATCTTATATCCTCCTTTCAAGACACTGTCCATTCCGTTCAACTGCTCTTCCAAGTCCTTTGCTGTCTCTGACAGAATTACAGTGTCATCGGCAAACCTCAAAGTTTTTACTTCTTCTCCATGAATTTTAATACCTACTCCGAATTTTTCTTTTGTTTCCTTTACTGCTTGCTCAATATACAGAATGAATAACATCGGGGAGAGGCTACAACCCTGTCTCACTCCCTTCCCAACCACTGCTTCCCTTTCATGCCCCTCGACTCATATAACTGCCATCTGGTTTCTGTACAAATTGTAAATAGCCTTTCGCTCCCTGTATTTTATCCCTGCCACCTTCAGAATTTGAAAGAGAGTATTCCAGTTAACGTTGTCAAAAGCTTTCTCTAAGTCTACAAATGCTAGAAACGTAGATTTGCCTTTTCTTAATCTTTCTTCTAAGATAAGTCGTAAGGTTAGCATTGCCTCACTTGTTCCAACATTTCTACGGAATCCAAACTGATCTTCCCCGAGGTCCGCTTCCACCAGTTTTTCCATCCGTCTGTAAAGAATTCGCGTTAGTATTTTGCAGCTGTGACTTATTAAACTGATAGTTCGGTAATTTTCACATCTGTCAACACCTGCTTTCTTTGGGATTGGAATTATTATATTCTTCTTGAAGTCTGTGGGTATTTCGCCTGTCTCATACATCTTGCTCACCAGATGGTATTGTCATGACTGGCTCTCCCAAGGCCATCAGTAGTTCTAATGGAATGTTGTCTACTCCCGGGGCCTTGTTTCGACTCAGGTCTTTCAGTGCTCTGTCAAACTCTTCACGCAGTATCATATCTCCGATTTCATCTTCATCTACATCCTCTTCCATTTCCATAATATTGTCCTCAAGTACATCGCCCTTGTATAAACCCTCTATATACTCCTTCCACCTTTCTGCCTTCCCTTCTTTGCTTAGAACTGGGTTGCCATCTGAGCTCTTGATATTCATACAAGTGGTTTTCTTCTCTCCAAAGGTCTCTTTAATTTTCCTGTAGGCAGTATCCGTCTTACCCCTAGTGAGACAAGCCATCCCTGCTTAGCCATTTTGCACTTCCTGTCGATCTCATTTTTGAGACGTTGTATTCCTTTTTGCCTGCTTCATTTACTGAATTTTTATATATTCTCCTTACATCAATTAAATTCAATATTTCTTCTGTTACCCAAGGATTTCTACTAGCCCTCGTCTTTTTACCTACTTGATCCTGTGCTGCCTTCACTACTTCATCCCTCAAAGCTACCCATTCTTCTTCTACTGTATTTCTTTCCCCCATTTGTGACAATTGTTCCCTTATGCTCACCCTGAAACTCTGTAAAACCTCTGGTTCTTTCAGTTTATCCAGATCCCATCTCCTTAAATAGCCACCTTTTTGCAGTTTCTTCAGTTTCAATCTGCAGTTCATAACCAATAGATTGTGGTCAGAATCAACAATTACCCCTGGAAATGTCTTACAATTTAAAACCTGGTTCCTAAATCTCTGTCTTGCCATTATATAATCTATCTGATACTAAAAGGTATCTCCAGGATTCTTCCAGGTATACAACCTTCTTTTATGATTCTTGAACCAAGTGTTAGCTATGATTAAGTTATGCTCTGTGCAAAATTCTACAAGGCGGCTTTCTCTTTCATTTCTTCCCCCAAATCCATATTCACCTACTATGTTACCTTCTCTCCCTTTTCCTACTGACGAATTCCAGTCACCCATGACTATTAAATTTTCGTCTCCCTTCACTACCTGAATAATTTCTTTTATCTCGTCATACATTTCATCAATTTCTTCATCATCTGCAGAGCTAGTTGCCATATAAACTTGTACTACTGTAGTAGGCATGGGCTTTGTGTCTATCTTGGCCACAATAATACGTTCACTATGCTGTTTGTAGTAGCTAACCCGCACTCCTATTTTTTTATTCATTATTAAACCTACTCCTCCATTACCCCTATTTGATTTTGTATTTATAGCCCTTTAATCACCTGACCAAAAGTCTTGTTCCTCCTGCCACCGAACTTCACTAATTCCCACTATATCTAACTTTAACCTATCCATTTCCCTTTTTAAATTTTCTAACCTACCTGCCCGATTAAGGGATCTGACATTCCACGCTCCGATCTGTAGAATGCCAGTTTTCTTTCCCCTGATAACGACGTCCTCTTGAGTAGTCCCTGCCCGGAGATCCGAATGGGGGACTATTTTACCCAAGAGGACGCCATCATCATTTAACCATACAGTGAAGCTGCATGCCCTCGGGAAAAATTACGGCTGTAGTTTCCCCTTGCTTTCAGCCGTTCGCAGTACCAGCACAGCAAGGCCGTTTTGATTAATGTTACAAGGCCAGATCAGTCAATCATCCAGACTGTTGCCCCTGCAACTACTGAAAAGGCTGCTGCCCCTCTTCAGGAACCACATGTTTGTCTGGACTCTCAACAGATACCCCTCCGTTGTGGTTGCACCTACGGTACGGCCATCTGTATCGCTGAGGCACGCAAGCCTCCCCACCAACGGCAAGGTCCATAGTTCATGGGAGGGGGGAAGCAAGTTATTTCTTGCAGCGTCCCTCAGTGTAGATCGTCGAGCATTCATGTGCTGACTGGAGGAATCCGTAGCTACTCATGCAATTCCCATTTAAATTTTTAACCCTTCCTCTACTACAATTCGGCAGAGTTAAGAATCTGACGAAGAAAATGCAAGAATCAGCCTGTTCTTCCCTGACTTACCATCTTTGAAGATGAAGTAAATCTGTGGCAATTTCATTTTAAAACGCTATGGCAGGGTACCCCTAAATGCGCTGCGGTCATAATTGATTTCAGTGAATGAATGCCGTTTCCGTATATCACCGTATCTTCCTGCCATTTTCATTTTGTTGATGGTTAATTTGTTACATAACATTTAAATAACTTACATAGACGAAGTCCAATGGAACAGAAGTATTGTCATAATATTTAGCAGATACTGTATTTACTTAGTGATTCTTGCTTGTAAGTGTAGGAAGCAAAGAGACGAGAAGCAATAATGTCGATATCGATTCATAGCCGTAGACATGAGAACTATGACCGGCAAGCCCACAGAGAGGAAAATCTGCTTGTGACTGTGGCAGGTGGCGCCCACGTGCGAAGACCTGCTGGTTCGCTGCTCGTGGCAGGGCCGCCTCCACAACTGCTCGCAGCTGTTCAAGACCAGGAAGACCATGGAGGGCTTCTGCTGCGCGTTCAACTACGTGCGCGGCAGCGACGACTTCATCAGGTGACCCTACTTCTCACGCAGTAAAACTCGCCAATCAGACATAGTAGTAATACTAGCCGAATAAGAGAAGGATGAGTCAGATGAACACGGTCCCATCTACTGTAACATCAAACAGTATTTAATTTGAGTACTAAAATCACTGAAGGCATTTTAAATCCGTCTGTGCACCTACAAGAAAATGCTTATTTTTGTCACAAAAATCTTTCGGTTTATACGTGTAAAATATCATCAGTGAACATGTCCTCAGTTTAAATTGCTTTGCCGGCAGGAGTGGCCGAGCGGTTCTAGTCGCTTCAGTCTGGAACCGCGCGACTGCTACGGTCGCAGGTTCGAATTCTGCCTCGGGCATGGATGTGTGTGATGTCCTTAGGATAGGTAGGTTTAAGTAGTTCTAAGTTCTAGGGGACTGGTGACCTCAGAAGTTAAGTCCCATAGTGCTCAGACCCATTTGAACCATTTAACTTGCTTCCTAGATCTAAAACAGTTCGTTTTGAAATTTGTTGATTTTGCTTACGGTATGTTGCGTCCGATTTTCACTCGCCTCAGGAAATGTCGTCTGCTTGCACAAAAATACCAGTATACTGTTTCTTATAGTTGCACAAACGGATGTACATTACGGCCAATAATTTTAAAACAGCTACCTACAATGTAGCCACACAAATGAATATTCTGATTTTTGAAGTCTAGCAATGACAAAATGCACGTCTAAACACCAGTCATTATGAGTTAGAAATTTTTCGTGTACCTCCTCAGATGTAAGTAACAAAAGCTGTCAGAACACAAGTTGTTTCCTGTATGTCCGCTTATAGCTCGTTAGTTTACGTAGTTAATACAGTTAGAACAAAAAGTTTGCCGTTCTTAATAAGAGTGGTTTTGGCGTAATGATTAAAGCCAGTTGAGCAACATAAAAATTCGCCAGTTTAAACTACATTCAAGAGTTCATTTTGCTTTATCAACTTTTACACATACCTCATTTCTGTGAAACTACCGTTATGAATTCTGAGCGGCAGACGTATATATGTCGACAAAACTCAACATCAACAGTCGGCGTAAGTGTGCGACAATCCATTCTTTTTGTTTCATTACTGTGTGGCATTTCTGTCCGAAGTGAATGTAGTTCTCCATTTATTTTTTAGCATGTTAATTAGCTCTGAAGTTTGACCAGCGGGAATTGAGATTATTCAAACGTAAATGCCAGTCAAAGTTTTAACCAGCTCAACTTCTGTATCTGTGTTGTTAGCAGTTATAGGAAACGTGGAGTGCGCAGCATACACCAAACAAAAAACTCAAATATTTTTATGTCATCAGCACTTCTTACTATGCATTGTCACACGCTCAAGTTACGTAAATTAATTTAGGGGGTTAATGATGTTTTACCATCTTAGTTGACAAGTATGTTTAAGTTCGTTAATACAACCCACACTTTTCGGAGAAACACAAGCATCCAACAAGACTGTTTTAATATTCAGTAGTTCGCCTGTTTCAGTATTTCTCTTTAATTTCCCCTTATACAGTACACACATATGAGCAATCACGACAAGTGGCAAGCGTTTAAGTGAATTGTACGCGTGAGATTTGTGTTTGTAGAATCAGTACACTATTTTCCGTTGTGCGGTAAAGCTGCAAAGTTAATTTGTCCTTCCACTATATCTTACCCAGAAGAAGCGATATTGTTATCGAACATGCTGCCTATTAAGCGCAAGGAAAAGCTTTCTGTTACCCACTTTCGTTGTTGACATAAACGTTTTCTGGTTATGGTACCGCGTCGCTGTGTAAAAAACTGCACCGGAGACACCAACGTTTCGGCCACGGTTACAGTCGGCAGTAGACGCTGAAGAAGGCCACTGTAACCCTGGTCGAAGCGTTCGTTTCTCCAGTGCAGCTTTTTGCATTATCACGCGGTACCATACTCAAAAAACTTTAATATCAATTGACACTACCCGTGGACGTCTCAGCAGTTATAGTTTCACTAGTGATAAAAACTTACAACCGGCGAAAGGCACCCAACTTATCGAAATGTAGGATGCGCCGACTACTTTCAGTTTTAGAAAATGGAAGAATCGCCTCAATAGGCGACACACCCATCCGTTCCGAAATAGATATGAGTGCGAGGAGCGTTCAATAAGTAACGCAACACATTTTTTTCAATTGAAAAAATGCAGAATTTGTTGTGGGATATCGTGGGGTATTCCCGTTTCACCTGCTGTAGTTGCATGAAGTTCCGATTCGTGGCGGCGCTATACGTAGCCTTCAAAATGGCGTCCGTAACGAAGCAGAGCAGAGAACTGTCATTGAGCTTCTTATGGGGGAAAACCAGAGCATCGCAGATAGTCATAGGTGCTTGCAGAATGTCTACGGAGACCCAGCAGTGAACAAAAGCACGATGAATCGTCGGGCGAGGCGTCTGCCAACATTGCAACGCGGTCGCTCAAACATGTCCCATCTCCTGCGTACCGGCCGGCCACAAACAGCTGTGACTCCCGCAATGTTGGAACGTGCGGACACTCTCTTTCTAGATGATCGACGGATCACAATCAAACACGTCGCTGCTCAACTGGACGTCTCTGCTGGTAGTGCTGACACACTCATCCACCAACTGTGGTACTCAAAGGTGTGTGGCCGCTGGGTTCCTCGCCTCCAAACCGAGGACTAGAGAGCAAACAGTCAAGCCCAACGAAGGTTGCATTCCACGTGGATGCTGGGGACGTTTCTGATACAGCAAGACGTTGCCCCCGACATCGACTAGTGCAGTGGTGCCACGAGGGCATGCAGGCCCTAACATTAAGGTGTCGTAAGGCCGTTGCGTTGAACGGAGATTATGTTGAGAAATACGGTTTTGTAGCCAAGAGAGTGGGGAATAAAAAAATGTCTTGCATTACTTATCGAACGCCCCTAGTATAAACATGGGAGTTTAAAACAATATACCAGTAGCGGATGTGTACTGGGTCATCACGCCGCTGTGTAGGCCCGACGAACGTAGTGAAAACTAAGGTGCAGTAAAATAATTTTATTGCCACTCAATTGTTGCTTGTTCCTAAATAGATTTCGAGATATTGCACGAAGTACGGTAATAAAAATGGCCTCATACAAGATTTAACCTATATCGTAATATCAAGTTTTCCGATTTAGGTAGCACAAATAACACACAAGTTCCCTGAGAACACATTCTGTCTGTTATTGCCTTCCGCCGCTTCCTCCTCCTCTCCCGCCCGATCCCACTATGTACATAATGGTTCAAATGGCTCTGAGCACTATGGGACTTAACATCTGTGGTCATCAGTCCCCTAGAACTTAGAACTACTTAAACCTAACAAACCTAAGGACATCACACACATCCATGCCCGAGGCAGGATTCGAACCTGCGACCGTGGCAGTCGCGCGGTTCCGGACTGAGCGCCTTAACCGCTAGACCACCGCGGCCGGCCCACTATGTACATCTTCTTTTCTGTTGCAGCCCAGAGGATATACAAAGACACCAAAGAGACAGAGAGGACGAGCCGGGGATTAAAGTGGACTCACCGGGCTACGAAATGGGACTAACAGTTCTCGTGAACGACAACTTCTCCGACTATTTCTACCCACTGATTTCGTCATCAGGCACCAAGGTAATGCTTACTTCCTGCCAACACACCTCTTGTATGGCTATAATGAAATTTTCTGACAAGTTAAAACTGTATTTCGGACCAAGCTTTGAGAATGGACGAGTGCCTTACGATGGAATTTTTCTTAGCGTCCTCAGAAACTCTCCTTCGATCGATACTGCCCTAGCACACCTGGGAAAGAGGATACTGCGCAGAATGGCTTATTTCCAGCCTAAGGATGCTTCTGACTAGTGCTCGGTTTTTATGGGCGTCATGAACAGCCCTGACGTTTGGCCACTCCTATCAATTCCAAATGTATGGATGTTTACTTCAAAAATGGCCGAGTACACTGAACTTCCGAATTAAGTTTCTGAAGTTGCCTATGACAGTAACCATAAAAGTGCGGCACGAGGGCGCGATCAGCCGATAAAGTAATGGAACGCATTCGGCAAACGTTCGAATTGTACGTTTCCTAAACACTCAGCCGCGTGGTTTCCGTTACTGTATTATTGCCACCCCGTCGCTGCTTCATAAACAGTGTTTCAACTTCTCCCCTCTTTCAGCCGTTGACTTGGTATTGGCAGGCCAATTAGTAGTGGAGAATGTTATACCTCGAAACCAGTTTCAAACTTCCGCCTCCAATCACCCCAATATTAGAAGTTTAATATATTTTATTATTCCATTTTGAAATGTAGCATTTACTTGTTGTGTGTTGCAGTACTTTTCTGGAATTAAAAAATTGTTCCGCAAAAGTAAGGTATTTTCAAAAGTGTAAAGAGCTCCAAGGTACAACATGATCGTGTACCGGGTGGTTGTAATTAAACAGGCGGTGTTCGGAGTGCTACAGTGGGGGCTGTATACATAGCAGGATGCTGTAACTTCGTAGGGGTACTCATTAATCGACGCGCTCGCGGAATAGGCTAAAAGAAATAATAGTTCCACTTGCTATCACCAGGTGAAAGAATGGCGCTGTAAGCAATCAATGTGATGTTGGTGCAGGAAAAGGGGAGGAACGATCAAACACATAACGGTGGTTCTGGCGCGTTTATTAGGATATGGTCATAAGTTACAACATGTGTTCAATATCGTCTCTAGACCCAGCAACATACTGCATCCGCAACAGCATGGTCGACTGTTGCTATCAGAATATCCAGGGTAATCAGAGCAATGCATATCAGGAAAAATTCCGTAAAAATCCCTGATAAATACGATCTTTAAGATATTGCCACAACCAGAAGTCACACGGTTTTAGGTTGGGGGAAGGCTACACGTCGTGAACTTGCCGAGAGATGATGTGGTCATAACGGAAGGTTTCTCACACCATCTTTCACCTGGCGAGGGATATGTCGTGTTGCCCCATCTTGTACGAAACTAGTGGTGTGCACACAGATGCGTTCTTGTAAAGCTGGCACCACGTGTTGCATAATGCATCCTTATAAATTGCAGATGTCATTATAAACCTAACAGGCCTGCGGTAAAACAACTTTACCAGCGGTGCACGGTCTTTCTCCTCAACACTAATTGCATTTCGTACAGAAAACTTCAACCGTCTCAGTCCTTTACACAAAAAGTCACTTTAGAGAATGAATCAATATGTGTTGTGAAGCGACAGACAGCATACTGACTTCAATGCACGAAACGTTGAACATTCTCATTGCTTACAGCGCCACAATTTCAAATGGTGGCAGAAAGTGGAAGTGTTATTTTTTCAGCATACTCCACAAGCGCACCGATTAATGATGTTCCAGCATCCTGGGATGTGTACCGCCCTCACTGTAGCACTCTAAACATCTTCAGTTTAGTTACAAGCACATGTTACGTAAAAGAGAATATTCTATCTAAATTTAAGAGTTGCAATCAAGAAAATCTTGTCAGTACTGTATTTCATAGTATTATCTGAACGTTATTGCTGTGCTTTATAACAACAAACAGGAAGGAAAACTAGTTACAAGCTAAAAACATTTTGGAATAGAAGTTACTGAAAACTAACAAAAATTGTGAAGATATTAAAAAAAACTAAGTTGATTTGCAAATATCACATATTTCATCGTAGAAAACCTTTTACTGTTTCAAGCTGCAAAACAGTGCAAAATTGACAAAGTTTGGCTTGGCTGCCCACATGTTATACCATTAGCTATAAAATATACTTTTAGTGTGTTCTTTCAGCCATGTCAAAAAGACCAGACACCATTTTAGATCCTGCAGCCACTATGAATCAAGACAGAGGACTTAAAGACATTACAGGGATGAGCAAAATGCTGCGAACAATGAGGATAAAGGGCAAGGGGCACTAAGTAATTAGTGTGTAGGATAAGCTGAGAATATGGGTCTGGTGAGAGGCGTGGTGGGGTAGTCTGCACTTACGATGGCGTAATGGTCAGCGCATCTGCCTGGTAAGCAGGAAACCCTGGATCGAGTCCTGGTCTCGCACAGATTTTCAACTTTCCCAATTGATGTAAATCATGCCCACTGGCAGCTAATGTCTTTAAATACTTTGTGTCTTGGTTCATCGTGGTTGTAGGATGAAAAATGGTGTCTGTTCTTTCAAATATGAGACCACATGAGTAAAGTGTTGTTATAGTGTTTTCTGTTGTTAAGATTGGGAGTTCTGTTCAGGTGGTACTTTGCACAAAAACGCGAGATGTGCGAACTTTTGATAACAAATATTTATAATGGAAGTTGGCACACTGTAGACAAATTTTCAAGTTTTGTTAAACGCTACTTGGGATTCTTTTGTGGGAGTATTCTCAGACGACGGATCCTTCAAATGGTTCAAATGGCTCTGAGCACTATGGGACTCAACATCTTAGGTCATAAGTCCCCTAGAACTTAGAACTACTTAAACCTAACTAACCTAAGGACATCACACACACCCATGCCCGAGGCAGGATTCGAACCTGCGACCGTAGCAGTCCCGCGGTTCCGGACTGCAGCGCCAGAACCGCTAGACCACCGCGGCCGGCACGGATCCTTCAACAGCTCGTCACGGCCGCTTGTGTGGCCATGTGAAAACCGGCCTCAGAGGGGACAGTGGGGTCGTAAATGCTTCTGACCACAAGGTTCCGGAACCCCACACAGTCAGAAGCAAAGGCTGTTGACGGAGGCTGCTCTCCCTTGGCGCCAAAAGTTTGCTGGTAACCGTCTAAATGCAAGTGGACAAATCACTGGCTGGCACTGTAAGTGTGGATGTTCTCCTTACTTTAAAAGGGGCCTTTAACTTTATTGCAAATAGGTGACAACTGGTTTTGTTCTAGCATGTCATCTGCGGAGATTTACTTCTCTCGTTCAACCGTCAGTTGATATAAAAATTAGTAACACAGACTTGGTGGGGGACTCCCGACTGGCTAACGCTACCACTGGCTGCGTGGGCCTGTCTTCACCTCAGAGGAAGGATAGAAAAGGCGCTGGTTGCTGTGACCCTGAGAGGTGCAGGCAGCTGTGCAGCGACCACATCAGGTTTGAGTAATGCTCACTGGTAGGGTACAGCACATCTAACACTTTTCTCACTCGATGCTGTGTCTTCCCCTCAACTATCCTTTGTGGCGTAATTAATTCTTCAGGGGAGGAATTAGTGAAGGACAGAACTCAAATATTGACACCCTTGCAATGGTGTCGCCGTTTTAAATGAATAACATATAGCTGACATATTATGCATCTTGAGTGATAAGGATTTTTGCGTGTAATCACCAAAAGCAATTGTAGATTGGATATGTTTATAGCAATAAACATCTAGTTAAGATGACTTCCACGCATTCATTTCCATGAACTGATAATTAAATCAAGGCCCTAAGCTAGGCGTTGATGTACATCAACGGGGACAGCTGAAAATGTGCGCCCCGACCGGGAATCGAAACCGGGATCTCCTGCTTACCTGGCAGAAGCTCTATCCATCTGCACCACCGAGGGCAGAGAGGATAGTGCGACGGCAGGGATTTTTCCCTTGCACGCTCCCCGTGAGACCCACATTCCCAACTTAATGTCCACACACTACATTCGTAGTGCCCCTGCCCATAACGCTCATTACTTGCAGCAGACAATCTTACCGAGTCCCGTAAGAGTTCGGGCAATGCGTGTGCATCCGCACAGAAGAAGAAGGTCAATGGCCGGTTAGCCTTAACTATATGAAGATGGTATCTGTTCTCCTGGACATGTCCGAAAGAACAGATACCATCTTCATACATTCATTTCCAGGTTGTTATCCGGTGGTGACGGCGTTTTAGCACTCCCTGTTGATGTAGCGCACCTTCTATATGCAGACAGCTGTCTGTGTTCGTTGTGCGACAGAACGCACAGGTGACAGTCAGCATTATTTGGATTCAGAATAGCGGTGCTAGGTCTCCAGAGATGACGTAATGGCACTATCGCTTTCCGAGCTAGAGGTAGTGTCATAAAAGGCCCCAACACATCCGTTTTTTTTTTTTTTTTTCATCGTGAATCGTGGCCACAAATGGCAGGAAGAAGAGAGGGCGGAAGGCGGCACCTTAGTTAACTTGCATGATAACCGAAACTAATTAGGAATCTGAGGAGTAGACAGGGGTAACATAAAACGCTATCATTGAAACATTCGTATATGAAACAAAGAACATTTATATTGGTGAAAAATGATTTCACTGAAGGAAATCCGAAAAAAGGTCTATTATCGATACCAGCAACATGTATAAAATGAAACAGGACCTTTTATCAAATTGTAACACTTTATAGACAATCCTATAAAAACGGAAACTATTAATTACAAATTACGACAAAGTATTATCATGTAAACCACAAACTGTGTAAATTTTAAAAAAGGGCACAGCTTAGGAGGCAGTAACGGGCGCAAATAAGTGAAATACAATTTTCCATGACGTTTGGTAAGAACGTTACAGGGTTGCACAACTGGGTTGACTTGACATTTAAACAACCATAAAACTAAGGCGCAACGGCCTGAAATTTATAATTTAAAAAAGGTATAAATATGAAATGTCAGGAGGAGGCACTGCCTGTATATCTCCATTGAGAAACAAATTCTGGCACTGTAGCTGAACTTGAAATTGAATGAGTGGAAAAAAAAATTAATATTCAGCACTGCGGCCTTTTTTGCCCCCACGTCCCTCAAATAGCCAGTAAGTAGGTCTACATGCTGCCCAGGAAAACAAAATTTCCACTGACTGTCGGTATTCTTCCTTCTCCTAAACAGAATGCCCTTATGTATTTGGTAGTATTCCGCTACTTTAGGGTGTGCAGGATCACCCAAATAACTCTTTACCAACTTTATATTGTCATCTTGATTCTGCTCCCTTCGTAAATTTTTACAAATCTTTTTCAACTGTCCTTCCTCATCTATTTTCATCATAACTGCAAAATTACATACCCCTGTCTTATTCAACATTGGACTTTCACTTTCTTCCTCATTCTCCACACTTCTAGATAATGCATCTGCTACCACATTTTCATATCCTTTTATATATCTAATTTCTATGCCAAATTGCTGTACATACATTGCCCACAGGGTTAGTCTCTGGTGATTAAGTTTACAAGTCTGTAAGTAAGTCAAAGCCCTGTGATCGCTATGTACAGTCACTTTGTGTCACAACAAATACTGTTGAAACTTATGCAAACCGAAAACAATAGCAAAAGCTTCTTGTTCTGAAATGCAATCATTTTTCTCAGACTTCTGTAAGGACCTACTTGCAAACGCTATAGTCTTGTGAATTTCCTCTTCTCCCTCTGTATCCACTTCAAATAACTCAACAGCAATTCATACCGACATGCATCCGCTACTAAACAAAACGGTTTTGTAAAGTCTGGGTGGTGTAGTACTTGACTATTACATAACGCTGCTTTCAGTTCTTCGAATGCTGACTGGCGCTCAGCTGCCCATTTGTACGGTACATTTTTCTTTAAAAGGTTCCTTAAACATGGAGTATTAAACTGTTGACCTGGCACAAAACGACGATAAAATCCAAATAATCCGTACATACCCTTCAAATCTCTTCTATCAGTAGGGGCCTTATATTCCCTAATTGCTTCCATTTTCCAGGATCTGGAAGTATTCCTTCCCCACTAATAATATGTCCTAAAAATTTCAACTCTTTCTTCACAAATTCTGTCTTGCTCAACTTCAATTTCATTCCCCCTTTTTCAATAGCCTCTAAAACCTTGTCTACCAGCATGCAATGTTCATCCCAAGTAAATGTGGAAATCACATCATCAACATATAATATAATTTTTCTAAGCAGCTCATCACCTAAAACCTGTGACATTCTCTAACAAAAGCACAAACACTTATATTTAATCCGAAAGGAACGACTCTGTACTGATAACACCAACCTTCAAACAAGAATGCCGTGTACTTCCATGATTCTTTAGCCAGAGGCAAGTTGCAGTAACCACAAGTTACGTCCATTGATGTAAAGAATTTAGCTCCCTTAAATTTTTGCAGCAGTTCGTCAATGTTTTCGAGTCGGTCACTTTCCGGTAAAACCACCTTATTTAAAGTTCTCGCATCTAGTACCAACCTTACTGACTTATCCTTCTTGATCACTACAACTAATGGATTGTTAAATACACTTACTGCTTTCTCTATTATTCCCCATTTAAGCATGCTCTGTATTAAATCCCTCACAGCTTCTTTATGTTTTTCTGCAATTGGTATTGGTTTCTTAAAAAATTGTGCACCTTCTTTAACATTCAAGTTAACACTCATAGTCTCTTACCAAGCCTGGCTGATCGGAGAAAACTTTTTTATGTTTGAGTAAAACATCTTTCAGCTCCCCTTTTTGAGTTTCGTCTAAACCTTGAATATCTTTAACTTTTTCCTCTATTTTATTCTCTACTAAGAGCATTTCATCAGGATCTACCTCCACTTCCTCCCCATATTCGTTATACCCTTCCAGATCTGTTCTCTTCCTACAGTATCTAATCGGAATCTGCTCACCTTCCCTCTTTGAAAGCTTTCTTTTCTTAGAGAAAGGCACTATAATGTTTTTCCCACTCACTTCCAGGTTTTTACTGTCATTTTCAAAGTCCAGCCTCCCACTGTACTTCATTAAGAAATCAATTCCCACTAACATATCTATATTTAAGCCCTCAATAACTAGAAAGTTATGATACAACTGGTTACGATTTATACTGATAGGCAACATCACTTCATACTTTACATGTTTCTTCAATTTTCCTGTGGCTACAATTATCTGGATTCCCATGACAGGCATAATTACTAGCTCTCTTATTAGGCAAAGCATCTAACCATTGCTGACTAACAGCACACAAATCACTGCCACTATCAGCTAGGCACTGTACTTCTTCCCCTTGCAATAACAGATTGATTACTGGTCGAACTTTCTTTTCTTCCTTAACAGTGACTGCATCCTCCTCAAGCAAGTCGTGTACAATTTTACGCCTTTCGAAACCTTCCTTGTGCCCAGAGATTATACAAATATCTACAGGATTGCTTTCACTACTCTCCCTTCCTACATTCTTTAGCCTATCCACTATGGATAGATTAAAACACTTCTGCAAATCTGCAGCTCCCTTTTCTACAGTAATTAGTTTCTTCACTAATTCTTCTACCTCATCTTCTCCTTCTACATTATTTTTACTCGGATGACCCCCATTCTGGTCATCACCGGCATGAAATGCTTTCATAGCTTCCTCTAAGTCCCTATTTACTGACATCAATAATTCTTCTACCCACTTCTCATCTAGCTCCTGCAATCCCTGTATATTCGTGTCTCCTCCTTCTCCCTGGCAAGATTCCTCATTCGCTCTACTGTACACTTCTCCCTCACTGCTAGATTTTACATCACTCTCAACATCTTTTCCCACCAAACAACCTGCAGCACAGTGCTCCTTTTGGCTGCTCCCATCTACATAGCCACCTTGTAGCATGCCTATTCTATCATCCTTCGCTGTACTACTTTCAATTGTATCATTGTCAATAATGTGGACTTCAGTCACTTTATTCTTATTGTATACAAAAGATGTGGCCAGCGGATTCAAATTACTGCTACCCGTTCTGCAAATGCCACCCCCTTCACAAACGGGATCTAGTTTCCCGTGCCCTGTGATTCTGCTTCATTTCTGCCTCGCACCCCCACCTGATCTCTCTCCTGAAAATCATTGTCATTGTGAATTGGCGATCGCGATCTGTAAGCATGCCCCTGATTATTATCAATTGTCCTTGGAACTGGAGCATAGCGCCAACCCTTTCCTCTCCCTCCTCGGCTATTATGTGACACACCCATTCTGTTTACATTAACATTCTGACCTCTCTCAACTGTATTCTGAGGCCTAAAACTACGATTTGTCTGCTCCTCTTCCTGCATAAGCTTCTCCACCCTTTCCAAATAGCTAATAAACTTATCAACATTGTTCCTAGGAGCAGCACCTATTTTATTTCTCCAGCTTAGAGGCAGCTTTCCATCTAACCCCATAATTATTTGCTCAGGCTCTAATTTGTTCGTCAAATATGACAAATTAGTCACCCATCTTAAAGCAAATCTTTTTATATTCTCTTTCTTGGGATTGAACTTTTCCCCAGCCCAGAAGCTGTTTTGCAATTCTATTTGCTTTTGCTTGCACCAATATTCTTTGAAAAACGCTTCTTTAAACTGCTCTAACGTCTCATATTGTTCCGTTGCAGTCGTTCCCCATATCCTAGCCTCACCCAAAAACTTCAATGTTACGAAACCAATCTTCTGTCGGTCACTCCACAAACTAGGCAAAACATTTTCAAAGTCGTTCTAAAACTCTTTCGGATGAACATTTCCAGCTGGAGCAAAACGAAGAAACTGTCTGTTTGTAATATAAGACACTTCAGCAGTTTCCGTCACCATACCACTGTTCACACCGTTAGCACCCAATCTGATATTACGTTCCACTTTGTTTAGTCTACTGTCATGCTCATTTGATTTAAGGGTTATTTGTTCAGTTTTGTTAGTAATTTCTTCTACACCACTCACAACCGCATTCACTCGTTCTCCAAACAATTTTCATTCACAGATTCAATTTTTCTATTTAAATTTCCATGTGCAGATTGACACATAGATTCTACTGATGTCAGATTTGACTTGACTTGACCTACTTCTTTTCTTATCTGATCTATTTTCTGTTTGCTTCCAATAGCAACCTTCCTAACCAGCTCTGTTAATTCACTTTTTACATTTTCTGAAGACTTTTCACACCTACTTTCTGCATCTGAAATTCTCTTATTTACGTGAGTATCAAACACCTGCAAATCTGTCCTCCACATCTTTTTAAGCTCAACAGCCTGTTCTATTTTCTCATTAATTTCAGTCTTAAACTGTTTCAGGTCATTAGCTAGCTTGATAATACTACCAGACTGTTTTTCAACTTTCTGATCTAACTTCCTAAAATTTTGTTTTACCTCAGTGAAATTCTGATTAATATTACTGAAATTTTGATTCATATTCGTCATTAAAGCTGCAAACATATCTTGTAAATTTACTGGTTTGTTTTCCTCTTGTACAATTTTTTGTTCAGCTAATTGTACAGGCATAATGCCAAATTTGGTATCTGTTCTGTCAGCCTCCTCACTCACATTAACACTACTGACATCAAACAAACTATTAATACTGAAATCATTCAACTGACTATCGTCAAGATTTAAACTGTCACCGATACCAGAATAGGTCGGAACATTATGTTCCACTTCCATCTTTACAACTGGAGATACCTGAGGCACATCATTACTTAATACCTCCATATTAACGGTATCCCGTACTTGCTTTTGTTCAGGAGTACTTGCCTGACTAGCACTCACATCAAACTGACTTACATTGCCGTCTCTCACAACCACAGAATTACCATTCCCATCCATACTAGCAAGTCTGTTTACACATGCAAATAATACACCATATAAACTTAGCTTATATTTCTTCGTCCGACGTCGTCGCAGCGTGTTGAAAACAGCAATCTGCCTTTCTCCCCGCGGTGTACCAGATTCAGGGCCCCCACGCACTGCCACTGCGATGGAAGCTGCTGCGCCTTGCTGTCCGCTTACTGTGCCATCTGTTGCTCAGCGGACCAATTCTACGCTGCGCCTTCAGTCCCGTAGCATCCAGTTCGCTATAAAACCTCCATTCCACAGGTTCTCTCCTCCTTGCATCTCAAAACGTATGTTCGTCTTCACAGATATATCTCACTCGCACCTACAGTCACTGTTGCAAAGTTGCTTATTGACCGTTCCTCTTGATCACGAATTCGGTTCCTACAGCTTTATAGTTTCCCGGCCGATGCACCATGTGCGGCGCGGCACGTTACTTTTTACCGCCCTGCCAGTGTCCAGCAATGTTCATTTGTCTAGCTAAAAGCTGTAGTAGAAAATACTAGACCACTACTGTCTATTGCAGGCCGCAACATACATAGAGTTATCCGGTAAATGGGATGTGGCCAGCTACTGAAATAAAAGTTTTAACTTGGCAATGTAAATTTTCAGGTGTATTTTTACGATAAAGATCACAGTTAATACTGCCAAGTCCGTACTAAGTGGCAACACAATGTTAAGTTCA
Source organism: Schistocerca piceifrons (assembly GCF_021461385.2). Classification (NCBI taxonomy): domain Eukaryota; kingdom Metazoa; phylum Arthropoda; class Insecta; order Orthoptera; family Acrididae; genus Schistocerca; species Schistocerca piceifrons. The sequence continues at coordinate 839,268,877 of NC_060138.1, read as the reverse complement.
CACGCACACCATAATCACAAACGTAGCCAGTTTATGGTATATACACCCGTTACCGAAGTTAATGGGGTTCACCCGATCGTTTAGTTATGAAATTGCTGGCACAAATGTTGTGCACTCTGCTCTACCCGTAATACCTGTTCCAGTCTTAGATCGCACAACACGTCATGTGGTTTTAACTAAAAGTCAAAAGCAATAATTTTGATATTCCGTCCGATATTCTACACGATTTCCACTATACCGTTCACTTAAATACACTTTGTACTACTTCGCGAACTCGTAATTAGCATTTCTCCGCGATTTTACGGTACTTCCGTCGGAGCTGCTTTCAATGAGATTGAACCATCAGCCCCGACCCCCCTAGATCACACCAAAGGCTTTGTTCCCAGCATATATTGGCGCGAGCCTGCATTTTTCTGATTGGCTGATATCACAAACAGCAAATCAGGTTGTAGTATTATCCCGCGCTAACCCGCGCTTTACTTCAATGACCAATCATAGTAAAACATTTCTTTCTATGGCAATTGCTAAATAAATAAATTTAGAAAAATATCAAATATAAAATTACTCCTTCTGAAATTACCGACTAATTTGTGTTCTACTCACGATTTATTAGTAACATAAACTGACTGCATATTTAATTATAGTAAATCCCCTGTATAGTTTAACTGGTACTTCGTGAATAAACTAAACAATTTTCATTTACTTCTGTTCTTATTCACTCATACAACACTCACACTGCTAATTACTACACATATAAACAATTATAATTATGTAAATACATTAAATATTAATCAAACATAACTTTACAACATTGTTTTGACTACGACTGCTAGCACTGTCCATCAACTGCTGACCTCTGCCGCCTACTAGTACAACTACGTGCAGCTCTGTAACTCAGGTCCATGTCAGCTTGTGACATCTGTCGATGACTCATGCCTATAACGATATCGTCCTAACAAGTGACAGGAGCGATGCGAAGGCGCTACGCCTCACAGTGGCCAACCAAGTTCACAGAAGAGTCAATTATTACCTTCTAGCGACCTAACCTGGCTTCGAATGGGTTGCGCTAAGTACCTACGGCCAGACGCCTTGTCTGGTATAGTGATAATAAATTATATACATACACTTTCCCTCGTGAATCAGTCTATGTATTAGTGAAAACTTATCAAAATACCTACAGTAGTTCCTGAGATTAGCCTTCACATGAGCTATTCCTCAGTCGTTCTAGCTGAAAACTGGTCATGCTGGACGGATCAACCGCCATGTCATCCTTAGCCAATGGAGTTAATTTGATGCGATATGGAGGGGGATGGGGTCAGCATATCGCACTCCCGGCCGTTGTCGGCTCTGCAAAAATTGGCCGCGCGGTTAGAGGCGCCATGTCACTGTCCGTGCGGCCCATCCCGTCGGAGGTTCGAGTCCTCTTTTCATGTTGTTCTTAGCATAAGTTAGTTTAAGTAGTGTGTAAGTCTAGGTACCGATGACCTAAGCAGTTTGGTTCCTCAGAAATTCACACACATTTGAACATTTGCAGACCTTGGAGCCGCTACTTCTCATGTAAGTAGCTCCTCATTTACCACACGAGGCAGAATGAACAACGATCCAGAACTCCCATTAAGAAAGTACTGGGAATTCACTGATCCTCTTCGCAGTCCGCCATGCTGACTACGCAGCTACAGAGCCTTGACATGCAAACAGAAAAATGTGGCGGAGCACTGTAGTTTACAATGTGTGTAGAAATATTTACACTGGCGTGCAAAGTCTAAAGACAAGAGTAACTCTCGTGTGATGCGTCGCTGCCAAATAATAAGCTCGATGAAACTTAGGCTAGCCGGCCGCTGTGGCCGAGCGATTCTAGGCGCGTCAGTATGGAACCGCATGACCGCTACGGTCGTAGGTTCGAATCCTGCCTCGGGCATGGATGTGTGTGATGTGATTAGGCTAGTTAGGTTTAAGTGGTTCGAAGTTCTAGGGGACTGATGACCCCAGATGTTAAATCCCATAGTGCTCAGAGCCATTTGAACCATTTTTTTAAAACTTGGGCTACACATAGAAAGAACTGCCACAGTACAGTACAGAAGGTAACTTGAAGAAATACGGAATGAGACGAATAGAAATTACTTATTCACGAACAATAATTACTCTGAACTCACCGTGATTTATGATTGTTCCCTGGGCATTGGAAAACACAGGACGTGGATGTTAACAGCGTATGTGAGCACCACGGTTGATTGTGCATGCTCTGCAACGTACTCCGATGCTGGCCACAAGCTTGGTATGGAGTTCTTGTGGTAGGGCGTTCCATTCCTCCACCAACACGATTGACAAGTGCTAGATGATCGCTGGAGCATGTGGGCATGCTCTAGTACGTCTCCCCTACGCAAACCGCACGTGTTCTATGGCATTTAGTATGAGGAACGGGCAGGCCAATCGATTCACCGAATATTCTCTCGTTCTGAGCCCTCCTCCACCCGCGCAGTTCGACGCGGTCGTGCATTGTCACCCACAAAAATGAAGTCAGGGCTGAATGCACCCCTGAAAAGACGAACGTGGGGAAGCAGTACAGTTTCAGAATAACGATGACCGGTGAGTGTACAGTGTTCAAAGAATTGGCGGTCAGCCACACCCACGCAACGTTACGCCTCCTCACAGCGTAACACCTAGACCTCCAAAACGAAAATGCTGGATGTAACGTCAGATGACGAGACAGGGGAACATTTAATGCATCCTTACGGATGAGCTTTTTTTGGTGGATGCATTCGGTCGTGGTCGTCATATTTATGGATGACAACAACCGACCACATCGAACTGTGCAAGCTCTTCGCACGAGCGAATATGGTCTGTCAGTTCCCCCAAGTTAAGTCCACTGATATATACTTATATGGATATGTCTGAAAGAAAAGACACCATTGATGACTTGCAGCCGTCTAGAACGAAATTAAAATTATACATTAATAGCTTCAGCTGCTGACGGGCGTTGATATATATCAACAGGGACAGCTGAGAATGTGTGCCTCGACCGGGACTCGAACCTCGGATCTCCTGCTTACATGGCAGACGCTCTATCCATCTGAGCCAGCGAGGGCAAGGAGGATAGTGCGACTTCAGGGACTATGTCGCACACGCCTCCCGTGAGACCCACATTCTCACCTTATATGTCCGCACACTACATTCATAGTTTTCCTACCCAACAGACTCATTCAAATGGTTCAAATGGCTCTGAGCACTATGGGACTCAACTGCTGAGGTCATTAGTCCCCTAGAACTTCGAACTAGTTAAACCTAACTAACCTAAGGACATCACAAACATCCATGCCCGAGGCAGGATTCGAAGCTGCGACCGTAGCGGTCTTGCGGTTCCAGACTGCAGCGCCTTTAACCGCACGGCCACTTCGGCCGGCAAAAGACTCATTACTCGTGGAAGACATTCTTACCAAGTCCCGTAAGAGTTCGGGTACTATGTGTGCATCCGCACAAGAGGACAAGGTCATGGCCGGTATTGCCAGAACTATATACTTATATGGATATGGTGTCTGTTCTATTACCCGAACTCTTACGAGACTTGGTAACAATGTTTTCCACGAGTAATGAGTGTGTTGGGTAGGGACACTATGAATGTAGTGTGTGGACATATAAGGTGAGAATGTGGGTCTCGCGGGAGGCATGCGCGAGATAGTCCCTGCAGTCGCACTGTCCTCTGTGCTCTCGGTGGCTCAGATGGATAGAGCGTCTGCCATATAAGCAGGAGATCCCGGGTTCGAGTCTCGGTTGGGGCACACATTTTCACCTGTCCCCTTTGATGTATATCAACGCCCATCAGCAACTGAAGGTATTAATATATAATTGTAATTAAGTCCACCGAGCACGTGTGGAATGCGATGGGAGGACGTAGTCCAGCACGTCCACATTCTCCAACGACCGTCCAGCACTTACCGACTGCACTGGTCGAGGAGGGGAACGCCCTGCCAGAAGAAGAACATAGCAACCTTGTCGCCAACATGGGAACACGTTGCAGAGCATGCGTTACCGTCTGTGGTGATCACACATACTAAGAAAATCCACGTCTCGCCGTTTGTAATGTCTAATTGTATAGGGGAGCATCATAAATCGCGATGACTTCATTGTAATTATTGTCTTTGAATAAAAGTGTTACTTCTGTTCGCCTCACTGCGTATTTGTTTCAGTTACCTTCTGTACAAACTTTAGTAGCTTTTTCTATGCCTGATCCAAGCTTCATGAAGCTATGTTACTTGTCTGTGACACGTCTCGTCCGTAAGATTTGAACACCACTGTATTGATTTATTTCAGCTTCGTAAGCATAATATTCCTCTCACTGAACTAAGGGCACACATGAAGCTGGAGCACCACTTTTCCGGACATTTTACGTGTATCGTGTGAAGTGGGTTTTGGACAGAGTGGTGCAGGCGAGGCGGCCGCATCGTGCGCAGGTGCTGGTGTTCAACCCGCGCGACTACCCGGACACGCCGAGCGGCAGCCTGACGGAGAAGCTGGTGCCGCCGGGCAGCGAGGTGTTCCTGCGGCTGGGCGCCACCAGCACGTGGAGCACGGAGAGCGTGCGCGGCTACAGCCAGCAGCGGCGCGGCTGCCTCTTCCAGAGCGAGCTGGCCGACCTCTTCGCCGGCTACTACTCCTACAGCGACTGCCTCATGAACTGCCGCATCAGCAGCATCGCCGCGCTCTGCGACTGCGTGCCCTTCTACTTCCCTAGCAGGGGTCAGTGCCAGGCACCTCTACTGATCTTCCCACCACTGTTGTCCGGACACTGAATTGATGGGGCTCTCCGCGCTACTCTGCCCTGTGCGAGCCTCTTCATCTCTGCATAGCCACTGCAACCTGCACACATTTGAACATGTGTTGCTTGAGGCTTTCCCAACGGACACGTTGTATATATGGTTCTCGGGCGAGACGTCGGATGTCGTAGTGAAAACTCCACAAAATTTCGTCAGCGCAACTGGCCGACATCTTCAGGTGCGACAAACACACTGCTAAGGCAAGAACAGAGCTACCTATTTATGCCAGTCTTGGGTAGGAAGTGCGCATCAGTGGAGGCGCCAAATTCGATGGCCAATAGCGACGATATGAACCGATAGCTGGAAGGGCAGCAACGCCACCTACAGGGTGAAGAACCAAAGACTTCGGCGCACGCGCGGAGGTTGCTGCCGCTGCTCTGCGCTGTCATCGGCCGCCCCAGCGGCCTCTGTCGGAATCCGCAAGCAAAAGTGCGCGTCCACGTAGGCGCCTTGATTATCCTCCCGTTGTCAACAGAACGTGCCACTTTCCAACAAAATGGATACTCCGAACGGGAGATTCGCCGTGCCTTACAACCGAAGCGGATTACCCAACATCAGGAAGTGGAAGAAGGCGAAGAACAAAGGGGAATGGTCATCTTGCCATACATCGGCGGTGTCTCTTCAAAAACAGGAAGATTATTGAAGAGGCATAAAGTTAAATGTGTCTTTCGTCCGCCGGCAAAACTCAGAGCTCTCTTGGGCTCATCTAAGGACAGCCTTGGCCTAAGAAGACGCGGTGTTTACGAGATTCCTTGTAGCTGTGACATGTCGTACATCGGACAAACTTGTCGCACTGAACACCGACGCTACACTCGTCTGAGGCAACCAGAAAAGTCTGCAGTGGCCGAGCATTGTCTCAGGACAGGCCATTCTATGAATTATCATCTTACAAAAATTCTCGCATCGACGAGTTCGCACTGGGACAGTGTTATTAAGGAAGCAGTGGAAATACGTAGCTCGACGAATCTTGTAAACAGAGACACGGGCTTTCAGCTTAGTACAGCTTGGGATCCAGCACTGGCCATATTGAAGTCGCTTCGAGCAGAGAGGAGTACTATTGGTCATAAAACGGATGACGATTCGCCACCAACATAAATATTCTGTTGACAACGGGAGGATAATCAAGGCGCCTACGAAGACGCGCACTTTTGCTTGCGGATTCCGACAGAGGTGGCCGATGACAGCGCAGAGTAACAGCGGCAGCCTCCGCGCTTGGGGCTTCCGACAGAGGTCGCTGGGGCGGCCGATGGCAGCGCAGAGCAGCGGCGGCAGCCTCCGCGCGTGCGCCGAAGTCTTTGGTTCTTCATCCTGTAGGTGGCGTTGCTGCCCTTCCAGCTATCGGTTCATATCGTCGCTATTGGCCATCGAATTTGGCGCCTCCACGCATGCACACTTCCTGCCCAAGACTGGCATAAATAGGGAGCTCTGGTCTTGCCTTAGCAGTGTGTTTGCCGCACCTGAAGATGTCGGCCAGTTGCGCTGACGAACTATTGTGGAGTTTTCACTACGGCATCCGACGTCTCACCCGAGAACCATATATACACATTTGAACTTGCTTACCGCGTTTATGTTTACGTCTACACTTACCATTTTTATCCCCCACACTTTCCTCCATTACCAAACTGACTATTCGTTGATGGCTCGGCATATGTCATGTCAACTGATCCCTTCTGTCGAATCGCGCCATAAATTTCTCTTTTCCCCATTTCGATTCAGTAACTCGCCATTAGTTATTCGATCTACCAATCCTGGGCAGAGGAAACACTCGAAGGGGTAAGTGGCTGGGAATTGACAGGTCGTAATTACTTACCAAGTTTGAAAACGTTTATTAATACCGCAATCCAGCGAACTAGAGCGTGTGAGCATAATACAAACAGAAGAAAACATCATTTGCACTCAGGTCGAACAAATACACATGGATATCTTAAACAAAGTGTCAACCTGGTAAAATTCCTGGCCCTTAACTCAACACAAACAGTACAGCACAAGGTAAATCAACAAGCCTACAACTAAATAATTACACAAGCTAGATGGTACAGTAATTGGATACGCAGCTCGGTACTTCAGGATACAATTTACTAATAAAATACGAATGAGAACTGACACAAAAACATCTACAGCTAACGTTAATTCTGCCAATCAGCTAAAGGTAGCATGAATTAGACAATTTAAACAACATTGAAGGTCTAGATTGTGCTTGACTATAGGAAAGATAGACAGATCCAGCAAAATCAAGCACTAAACCGACCGATCAGACGTAAAGAATCATCCATTGAAACACCGCTTAGCAATAGTGTAAGAGCACCCCTTCCCTGTCCGGCCCCGGTAGCTGCGTGGTCAGCGTGACAGACTGTCAATCCTAAGGTCCCCGTTTCGATTCCCGGCTTGGTCGGAGATTTTCTCCGCTCAGGGACTGGGTGTTGTGTTGTCCTAATCATTATCATTTCATCCCCATCGACGCGCAGGTCGCCAAGTGGCGTCAACTCGAAAGACCTGCACCAGGCGAACGGTCTACCCGACGGGAGGCCATAGCCACACGACATTTCATTTCATTTACTCCTTCCCTGATCCCAGGGTCTAATCCACACAGATCAGCAAATCACATATATTTCAGCCAAACATACTCAGGCCTTTCGACAGCCCCGCCATTGGGACAATAGTAAACAGAAAAGCATGGGACTATCCAACAGTTAGCACAACATGAAAGTGAATAGCAACCAGTCCGCAAGCGAATGCTCAACCGATGTTTTGTCGAGCCCGACCAGTAAGACACTTTTCTTGCGCTGTACCATTGAAGATTACACACCACAGCTAGAATCCACCTTCGTACCGTCAGCACGGCCTCTCCTGGAGCCAAGACGCCAGTCGCCATCCGCCCGCCCAAGACACGAACCCACTCCCGCATGTTCAGAACAATATAATATTATCCATTTTCAGAATGTGAGGTAGGGATTGATACATTTTGACAGTAATAACTGGTAGCATTTAGCTGTTTTATGTACTACACCCAAATCAACAGAGCCTTCCAAGAGAGTATGCGCTCATCATCAGGTTGTCAAATTCAGTTGATGGGGATGAAACAGTAAAAAGTAACCCAACACATTTTCGGCGTTCGCAAAATAAAATGAAATAAAAACGCATTGGTCTTTGAGTCCTCGTCTTATATTAAAGCCGTCGACCTCAGCTGGCAGTCGTGAAAGGCATCAGTTTATCCACCTTTCATGCTGTTATGATCATTGTAATTTCACTGGGCTCGACAGAGTGCCTTTTCTTAGGGTATTTTTCCGTGTAATCATGCCAGGGAGAGAGATACCGTCGAGAACCAAATTAATTGATATTCTTATTTCAATTCTGATTATGTTTGATATCAGCGTACCAAGCACCACACTATCCATATTACTAAAGCCTTATGATACATGAATGTGTGAATGATTGAAATCACGTGTACATTAGTAAAATGTGTACAGCCTTCTTGGTTTCTCCTTGCAGTAAGGCGTGAGAAAGGACGCTGAATTTAAGTTTCCGAGCGTGGATTGGGTGACAGTTTGGAGATGGTGCCTGCCTGTCTGTCTCACTCTTCTTGAACGGTTCCCCTTGCTGTTGGTCTCTCAGACCAAAGCGCAAGGCGAGCGAATTTTCAAATTTTGGGTGTTAAATGGGTGGAAAATTGTTAGCAGCGTTCCCAGGTGTTGCTTCAGCTTCCATCTGAATGGAGAAAACGCTCGGCACCACTGTGGTGCTCCTATTGGTCCACTGAGCCGGTACAGGTTGCGATTTTTGCTGTGTTTGGCAGTCGCGATCTAGGTCTGGTGAGTATGATATACAGCCACTGTACGCACGTAAATCGAATATTTTGGATCGGAGTTCGTTTTGTTTTTCGCCTTAGTCCCTGAATTCACCAACCGAATCACATGCCTTCACGTGTGCAAATTTTGTCAACGTAATTTCTGCTAGGGCTGACTGTCTTCACGATTCACTTCATACCTCGTGATCTAAGTAAATTTCGCGAATATATTGATGGGTCATCAGTCATGTTTGACGACGCTTTTATGGGAATTATAGAGTTTATTCGAATTTAACTAGCCATGGTGAACTTGCCTTCTAATATCTGCTTTTCCATCTGTACTGAATATCTTAATCTTTTTGGTTGAGCACATGAGCATGTGTGGTCGTTTCCTCTGATGACATGATCCTTGCTGAATAAACGGTGATTAAAGATGTTGTAAGGAACGCATCCCTACTAAGGAACTGGATAATCTTTATGTTAAATGTTTGCTGAAGTCGAGGAATGCATTCCTCTTTTGATAACATACGTCAATTATCATTCTAGTTAGTTCGGTAGATTTTCCCCTTATGTGCATTCCAGCACTCCATTCTGTCTCCTGTGCTCATTAACCATAGTTGCCGTGTATGATAAATGCACTAGAAAATAAATAGCAAAATTTGTTCCCTGATCGTTCGTTCTGAAGTTTGGTGGTCAGATTTCCATTGCGCATTTCATAATAAAATATTGGGCTAGTTCCAACTAAAACTTTTCCATGGTTTCAATCGGCTTAGCATTCTGTGGGAGAGAGGCACTTCTTTCTCAAGGTAGGAAGTTCATAGGCTCCACAAGGTCCATGTTGTATGGCGAAGGGTCGTCCTCCATTAAGAGAACTGAAATCAGTTAAAAACGATTTTAAAAACGACAGGCGTCTTTTAGACGTTTCATGAACGCTGTAAATTTTTTGTATACTTTTTAATGTTTTAACCTGATGAGGTGAGCTTAACAACCTGATAATGTAAGCACTGTCTCTCGAAATCGGCTTTTGAGCTGTGTGTAGGACACGAAACGGTTGACTGCTACCAGCTACTACTGCGGTGATAACAAGTTCCAGTAGCTGCTGGCTAGGTCCGGACCACCACGCCACCCCACTCCTAGCCACACGAACTTGGAGCTCTGTACGTCCAGCCTGTACTCGCCTCCATTTGAAACACCCCCGTTTAAATTCCTTTATTGGGTTTTGTGTGTGATTACCGAAGCCGCCAAACAACTAATTATTATAAAAATATGACCCTGTGCTTAATGGATGAAAGGCCATCGGGTTTTCTGCTGTGGTTTCGGGGGTATTTCAATCGAGTGCGGTTGTTCTGAAACTGAATACTGGAGTCATTGAATGTTTGTCTATTATTAAGGACCACAAAGGTTGCGATGTACAAACTGATACGTATTGTCTACTAACACACGTATTATGAGTCAGTTGCTACCTTCACCTTGTCCGTTTAATTATAGTTATATCTTTTATTGATTGTGGCTTCTAAGTACTTCGTCACACGCAATGATGGTGGTTAACATTCACAACAATCCTAAGTGCAATCCATGGTTGTTGCTGGACGACGCGGTTGACGCGAAACACGTAATTCGGCACTTGTCACTTCGGTTTCATATCACTCGCGAATCGGTATCGGTGAAGGTCCACCCCACGACGATCAGGGGGACGCGCTCATTTGTCATACTTCGGTGAATTTACCGTTTATTACTCACTCGACTACCATTCTTGCTCGTCTCTCCAGTACTACCTCTCATTCGACACTCTCCAGTACTACTCTGCCTCCTGCAGCGTTCGACAATCGACTCCTCTCTACTATCGACCTGAGTGTCGGATACTAGCATCTATGCTTGTGGGATCACGGATCCCTTACACTTTGCTCCCTTGTTACGCTACCTGGGTATCTCTCCACAGACTCCCTAATTTGTCGAATCCCGTTTTCATTGCTAACAGTAAGGTAGTAATACGGCCGTATAACTGAATAATCCCCCCCCTCCCCCCCATGAACCATGGACCTTGCCGTCCGTGTGGAGGCTTGCGTGCCTCAGCAACACAGATAGCTGTACAGTAGGTGCAACCACAACAGAGGGGTATCTGTTGAGAGGCCAGACAAACGTGTGGTTCCTGAAGAGGGGCAGCAGCCTTTTCAATAGTTGCAGGGGCAACAGTCTGGATGATTGACTGATCTCACCCTGTAACACTAACCAAAACTGCCTTGCTGTGCTGGTACTGCGAACGGCTGAAAGCAAGGGGAAACTACAGCCGTATTTTTTCCCAAGGGCATGCAGCTTCGCTGTATGGTTAAATAATGATGGCGTCCTCTTGGGTAAAATATTCCGGAGGTAAAATAGTCCCCCATTCGGATATCCGGTCGAGGACTACTCAAGAGGACGTCGTTATCAGGAGAAAGAAAACTGGCATTCTACAGATCGGAGCGTGGAATGTCAGATCCCTTAATCGGGCAGGTAGGTTAGAAAGTTTAAAAAGGGAAATGGATAGGTTAAAGTTAGATATAGTGGGAATTAGTGAAGTTCGGTGGCAGGAGGAACAAGACTTTTGGTCAGGTGATTACAGGGTTATAAATACAAAATCAAATAGGGGTAATGCAGGAGTAGGTTTAATAATGAATAGAAAAATAGGAATGCGGGAAATCTACTACAAACAGCGTAGTGAACGCATTATTGTGACCAAGATAGACACGAAGCCCACGCCTACCACTGTAGTACAAGTTTATATGCCAACTAGCTTCGCAGATGACGAAGAGATTGATGAAATGTATGATGAGATAAAAGAAATTATTCAGATAGTGAAGGGAGACGAAAATTTAATAGTCATGGGTGACTGGAATTCGGTAGTAGGAAAAGGAAGAGAAGGAAACGTAGTAAGTGAATATGGAATGGGGGTAAGAAATGAAAGAGAAAGCCGCTTGGGTAGAATTTTGCACAGAGCATAACTTAATCATAGATAACACTTGGTTCAAGAATCATGAAAGAAGGTTGTATACATGGGAAGAGGCCTGGGGATACTGGAAGGTTTCAGATAGATTATATAATGGTAACACAGAGATTTAGGAACCAGGTTTTAATTGTAAGACATTTCCAGGGGCAGATGTGGACTCTGACCACAATCTATAGGTTATGAACTGAAGATTGAAACTGAAAAAACTGCAAAAAAGTGGGATTTTACGGAGATGGGACCTGGATAAACTTAAAGAACCAGAGGTCGTAGAGATTTTCAGGGAGAGCATTAGGGAACGACTGACAGGAAAGGGGGAAAGGAATACAGTAAAAGAAGAATGGGTAGCTTTATTGGATGAAATAGTGAAAGCAGCAGAGGATCAAGCAGGTAAAAATACGAGGGCCAGCAGAAATCCTTGGGTAACAGAAGATATATTGAATTTAATTGATGAAAGGAGGAAAGATAAAAATGCTTACAAAACACTCGTTCGACCTATACTTGAGTATTGCTCATCAGTGTGGGATCCGTACCAGGTCGGGTTGACGGAGGAGATAGAGAAGATCCAAAGAAGAGCGGCGCGATTCGTCACTGGGTTATTTGGTAACCGTGATAGCGTTACGGAGATGTTTAATAAACTCAAGTGGCAGACTCTGCAAGAGAGGCGCTCTGCATCGCGGTGTAGCTTGCTCGCCAGGTTTCGAGAGGGTGCGTTTCTGGATGAGGTATCAAATATATTGCTTCCCCCTACTTATACCTCCCGAGGAGATCACGAATGTAAAATTAGAGAGATTAGAGCGCGCACGGAGGCTTTCAGACAGTCGTTCTTCCCGCGAACCATACGCGACTGGAACAGGAAAGGGAGGTAATGACAGTGGCACGTAAAGTGCCCTCCGCCACACACCGTTGGGTGGCTTGCGGAGTATCAATGTAGATGTAGATGTAGAAATGAAGCAGGAAAAAAGGAATTCAAACGTCTCAAAAATGAGATCGACAGGAAGTGCAAAATGGCTAAGCAGGGATGGCTAGAGGACAAATGTAAGGATGTAGAGGCGTATATTACTAGGGGTAAGACAGATGCTGCCTACAGAAAAATTAAAGAGACTTTTGGAGAAATGAGAACCACTTGTATGAATATCAAGAGCTCAGATTGAAACTCAGTTCTAAGCAAAGAAGGGAAACCAGAAAGGTGGAAGGAGTATATAAAGGGCGATGTACTTGAGGACAATATTATGGAAATGGAAGAGGATGTAGATGAAGATGAAATCGGAGATATGATACTGCGTGAAGAGTTTGACAGAGCACTGAAAGACCCGAGTCGAAAGAAGGACCCGGGAGTAGACAACATTCCATTAGAACTACTGACAGCCTTGGGAGAGCCAGGCCTAACGAAACTCTACCATCTGGTGAGCCAGATGCATGAGACAGGCGAAATACCCTCAGACTTCAAGAAGAATATAATAATTACAACCCCAAAGAAAGCAGGCGTTGACAGACGTGAAAATTACCGAACTATCAGTTTAATAAGCCACGGCTGCAAAATACACGACTTTTGTACAGACGAATGGAAATATTGGTAGAAGTCGACCTCGGGGAAGATAAATTTGGATTCCGTAGAAATGTTGGAACACGGGAGGCAATACTGACCCTACCACATACCTTAGGAAATAAATTAAGGAAAGGCAAACCTACGTTTCTAGCATTTGTAGACTTAGAGAAAGCTTTTGACAATGTTGACTGGAATACTCTCTTTCAAATTCTGAAAGTGACAGGGGTCAAATACAGGGAGCAAAAGGCTGTTTACAATTTGTACAGAAACCGATGACATTGTAATTCTGTCAGAGACAGCAAATGACTTGGAAGAGCAGTTGAATGGAATGGACAGTGTCTTGAGAGGAGGATGTAAGATGAACATCAGCAAAAGCAATACGAGGATAGTGGAATGTAGTCAAATTAAATCGGGTGATGCTGAGGGAATTATATTAGGAAATGAGACATTTAAAGTAGTAAAGGAGTTTTGCTATTTGGGGAGCAAAATAACTGATGATGGAAGAAGTAGAGAGGATATAAAATATAGAGTGGCAATGGCAAGGAAAGCGTTTCTGAAGAAGAGAAATTTGTTAACATCGAGTATAGATTTAAGTGTCAGGAAGTTGTTTCTGAAAGTATTTGTATGGAGTGTACCATGTATGGAAGTGAAACATGGACGATAAATAGTTTGGACAAGAAGAGAATAGAAGCTTTCGAAATGTGGTGCTACAGAAGAATGCTGAAGATTAGATGGATAGATCGCATAACTAATGAGGAGATATTAAACAGAATTGGGGAGAAGAGGAGTTTGTGGCACAACTTGACAAAAAGAAGGGACCGGTTGGTAGGACATGTTTTGAGGCATCAAGAGATCACAAATTTAGCATTGGAGGGCAGCGTGGAGGGTAAAAATCGTAGAGGGAGACCAAGAGATGAATACACTAAGCAGATTCAGAAGGATGTAGGTTGCAGTAGGTACTGGGAGATGAAGAAGCTTGCACAGAAATAGAGTAGCATGGAGAGCTGCATCAAACCAGTCTCAGGACTGAAGACCACAACAACAACAACAACAACAACAACAACAACCAGATGGCAGTTATAAAAATCGAGGGGTATGAAAGGGAATCAGTGGTTGCGAAGGGAGTGAGATAGGGTTGTAGCCTATCCTCGATGTTAATCTGTATATTGAGCAAGCACTAAAGGAAACAAAAGAAAAATTAGGAGTAGGTATTAAAATCCATGGAGAAGAAATAAAAACTTTGAGGTTCGTCGATGACATTGTAATTCTGTCAGAGACAGCAAAGAACCTGGAAGAGCAGTTCAACGGAATGGAGAGTGTCTTGAAAGAAGGATATAAGATGAACATTAACAATAGCAAAACGAGGATAATGGAATGTAATCGAATTAAGTCGGGTGATGCTGAGGGAATTAGATTTGGTAATGAGACACTTAAAGTATTAAATGAGTTTTGCTATTTGTGGAGCAAAATAACTGATGATGGTTGAAGTAGAGAGTATATAAAATGTAGACTGGCAATGGCAAGAAGAGCGTTTCTGAAGAAGAGAAATTTGTTAACATCGAGTATAGATTTAAGTGTAAGGAAGTCCTTCCTGAAAGTATTTGTATCGAGTGTAGCCATGAATGGAAGTGAAACATGGACGATAATTAGTTTGGACAAGAAGAGAGTAGAAGCTTTCGAAATGTCGTGCTACAGAAGAATGCTGAAGATTAGATGGGTAGATCACATAACTAATGAGGAGGTACTGAATAGAATTGGGGAGAAGAGAAATTTGTGGCACAACTTAACTAGAAGAAGGGATCGGTTGATAGGACATGTTCTGAGGCGTCAAGGGATCAACAATTTAGTACTGGAGGGCATCGTGGAGGGTAAAAATTGTAGAGTGAGACAAAGAGATGGATACACTAAGCAGATTCAGAAGGATGTAGGCTGCAGTAGGTACTGGGAGATAAAGAAACTAGCACAGGATAGAGTAGCATGCAGAGCTGCTTCAGTCTCTGGACTGAAGACCACAACCACAACCACAACACAACTGAATAATGTAATAAGAGCTCATTGGTTTCCGTTAGCCTAGTCAAAAGCATATTATATTCCATCCAGCACTGCAGTTTCATTTCAGGTTGATCTCTGGCTCTAGTTTCCTCATTATTAAAGTAGTAATAAGATATGAACTAACACACCCAATGCTGTTCCAGATCTTTTAACGCTGTTGGGAATATACATTCAGAAAAAATTCGGAATATTACATAATAGTCCGACAGCGATCAGTGTAAAAATTAATAACACAGTAACATTTGGTATAAAGTTTCTTTTCTTCTACAGATGATAGTTGGACCTGCAAAAGTTCTTATTGTGGTGGGGGTCGCTTTGGCATATTGTAAATGTGCATAGTCAGAGACA
Organism: Schistocerca piceifrons; assembly: GCF_021461385.2. Classification (NCBI taxonomy): domain Eukaryota; kingdom Metazoa; phylum Arthropoda; class Insecta; order Orthoptera; family Acrididae; genus Schistocerca; species Schistocerca piceifrons. The sequence continues at coordinate 839,253,353 of NC_060138.1, read as the reverse complement.
AATAGCGTGAACTGCATCGGCAGTGATGAAAGTGATGTTGAAGATGATGTTGACACTTCGACATGCGACACAGCTGAGGAAAATTTTTACTGATACCGTTACAAAAATGTAACATTAAACAAAACACAGTGAAGGCAGTATTTTAACATATTACTTTATCTTACTCGGCAAAGTTTTTCCGTGTGAGTCATAACATTACTGTAATCTTCTGGTGTACAAATACTGAATTAAGCTGTAAATGTAAACTTGTAAACGCATCAAATCTTCAAACCTTATAATTTTTTACTAACGAATAATTAATTATTTTCAAAATCTTGAATAAAATTACGCCATAAAAAAGTTGCTTAAGGATGTCAAAGTGACACCCAGCAAAATTAGCATTCCTGAGTATCACTTTATCATATAAAAGGAGAAAAAAATGTTATAGCAAATGTTACGGTTCGGGTCTGAAGCTGCGCGCCTACAAGGTTTTCACGGAGATGTATCATTTAGCGGACACCAAAAATTTGAGAGGTACAGAGTATTCAGAAAATAAGTGTGATGATATAAAAAATTAAGAATTTGTGCAGCAAAAGTTTCTTAACATTTGATAACTTGACCTTTTCTGTATTTCAGGCAACACAAGAGAGTGTAATGTACTGGACATACAATGCCTCTCAAAGTACAGAGGTAAGTGATCTTCCTGAAGCGTACGAACGAAATAAGATTTTATTCCCACTACTTAATTGTGTTAAAGATATTTCCTTACCATATATATATAATAGTTCCCAGTGCTGTACCTCTTACAACCCCATATGGTCCGCACAAGCAGGACACTGATGCTGTTTGTGGTTAGTTCGTGAGAAATACAGAAGTAACTCACACCTTTGGAGGGATAACTGCGACGTGTAGCCGAAAATAAAACCTACTTTTCCATCCTCATAGACTCACTAAGCCACAGACATAGATTGTGACCTATTTCATCTGCGTGCCTTCAGTAACAACCACCAAGGAAACAGTGACACTGAAACAGATTGCTTCACATATCTTTCACAAATTAAAGTGTTTAATGCGTTCCTAGTTGTCGCTGACTGTTTTTGCTCGTAAACACTTGGAAAATCCATTCAGTTGTCGGAGCTATTGTTTACGCTACACCATATAGTTTGTGCAGAGACCTACAGAGCCGTACACCGTCCGAATGCAATCAAGTAGCGCTCTACGTGCACCCGTTAATGTATCAGATAACGGGGGAAAGTCACATTTGGGCTGAATATACGAAATAGTTACAGTTATTATCGTGTAACTTATACTCATGGTCTAACGTGTTCGTACTCTTGTATATTTCGAGGATAACACAACTCATACAAAATTACGTCCATCTTATCATAATTATGACTGATGTCTGCACTTTGGCAGGTCCTTCTAGAATCATAAAAATTTTAATACAGGTCATCGATTTAATATAACTACGCAGGGTGCCGTATAAGCAAAATAACGATATTTTTTCATAACATTCTTTTGCAGTTGATCCGTCGTCACATTAAAGATCGTGTTTTAAATTTAGGATGTTATTTTCTTCAAGGCTTGTTTCAAGTGTAAAGGAGAAAAGCCCTCTTTAGAGAAATATTGTGTCGATAACGAATACCAATATTTAACTTTTTTGGTAGCACGAGTCACAGTTAAATAAATATCCGAAACCTAGTTTCCCCGGAGACTGTGCGTTACGAAACTCATTTCGTGAAACTAGCGTTGCGAAAACTAGTTTCGTAAATGGCTGTGTATATTGCGGCATCAATGTACGAGGGTAATCCCAAAAGTAAGGTCTCCTATTTTTTATAAGTACATAGAACTATTTATTTCTAAAATGGTTTACATCAGTTTACAGCTTGAACATTTAGCAATTTTTTCGATATAATCACCATTTCTGTCGATGCATTTTTGTAGAGGCTGTGGCAGTTTTTGTATGCCCATGTCATACCAGCTCGCCACCATGCTGTTCAGAAAGTTATGAACCTCTTCTTTCACCTCGTCATCGGAGCTGAATCGCTGGGACCACAATTAACGCTGACAGGTACTGTGAGACTCCGAAAAAACTCAAACGCGCAATTCAGTACCGGAGAAGAGGAATGTTGATCAAGAGCGTACATATTCTCCATGACAACGCTCGCCCACACACAGCTCAGCAAACCGTTGCTCTCCTGCAACAGTTTCAGTGGAACATAATCACCCACCCACCCTATAGTCCTGACTTGGCGCCCAGTGACTATCACCTGTTCCCTCGTTAAAAGAACATTTTACCGGAAAGCGACTCAGCTCCGACGACGAGGTGAAGGTCATCTGACCAGACAACGACTTTCCAGTCGTCTAGGGTGCAACCGATATGGCCAGGAGAGGCGCTACAGGCGATGTCTTAGCAAACACACTCACGTCTGCAGCCTGCTACCACAGCCTCCTAACGCCGCATTGTCCTAACGGATACGTTCGTCTTACGCCCGACAGTGATTTCTGCGGTTATTTCATGCAGTGTTGCTTGTCTGTTAGCACTGACAACTCTACACAGATGCCGCTGCTCTCGGTCTTTAAGTGAAGGCCGTCGGCCACTGCTCTGTAATGCCCAAAATTTGGTAATACCTGAAATGTGGTATTCTCGGCACACTCTTGACTCTGTAAATCGCACAATATTGAAATCCCTAACGGCTTCCGAAATGGAATATAGCATGTGTCTAGCGCCAAATACCATTCCGCGTTCAGAGTCGGTTGATTCCCGTCGTGCGACCATAATCACGTCGGAAACCTCTTCACTTGAATCACCTGAGTACAAATGACAGCTCCACCAGTGCACTGCCCTTTTATACCTTGTGTGAGCGATACCACCGCCATCTGTATGTGTCCATACCGCTGTCCCTTACTTTTGCCACACAAGTGTGGCCTACATACGCCTCTCATGAGCGATGTGAGGTGAGCGACTTGGTGATAGCGGCGAACCAGTCTGGCCCCATTATATAACTAGTAAGTGATGGACCATGACGTAGATTGCTGCGCGGAGTGGCCGCGCGGTTTGAGGCGTCACGTCACGGATTGCACGGCCCCTCCCGCCGGAGGTTCAATTCCTCCCTCGGCCATAGGTGTATATGTTGTCCTTAGCATGAGTTAGTTTAAGTAGTGTGTAAGTTCAGGGTCCGATGACCTCAGCAGTTTGGTCCCTTACGAATTCACACATATTTCAACATGACATAGATTACATAGAAAATGAACAGATTTGAGAGATAATTCGTACTATTAACTCTAAATACATTTCTATTAGGAGACGTGATGGAATCTTCTGCGGAGATTTGGTCAACAAATCTCTAAACGGGATATACCGTTTTGCAAACTTTGGGTCGCTACGGCACTTATCCGCCCGCCGTGTTGTGTTTTGCAGAGAAGTGGCTGACGCTTCGGCCCACCGACGACATCGCAGGCCTGGAGGCGGAGCGGGAGGACTCGATATCGTGCGTCGAGTGCCGGCCCGCGTGCACCGACACCGCCTACAGCCTGCAGTCCACCTTCTCGCCCATCATGGCCCACCACGACCACGGCTCCCAGCTCCTGTACGTTCACGGAATTATGTTGTTTGCAAAACTAGTGAAATTTCCCAGGGTAAGCAATTCGTGTGAAACATAGCTTGCTTTTGAAATGTCATGAGGTATACGGCCTGGTGGCGTCGTCCAAATGGTGCTATATTTTGGCAAGTTGACTTGTCATCTTAAGGAGGTTCTGATTTATTTTTCTTTATTGTATTTTCCCTTTATACAAACGTGTGCCGGCAGCGGCGTACAGATGCCGCTCTTCGGCCAGCAGAAGAAACATATAGCGAACATGGAGGCATAGAAAACGAAATACATGAATGTTAGAAAGAAGACACACGCAAGAATAGTAATGAAGGCGTTCGTCGGAAGGCACTGGTTTCAGAAACAAGGTCCACAGTGCACACAAACGAAGGTAATCAGTTTTACGCTCGAACGAGGGAGCACACCGAAGACAACACTAACTCACAGAAACAAAGAAAACACCGTTGCACTAAACACTGGTGACGATCTTTGGCACAGAAAACACTGAACACACTTGATGAGATGGGGGGGGGGCTGCCATTTGGTGTAGGGAACACAAGGGGGGGGAAGGGGGGGAGAAGCCAGTGGCAAAGAAGAAGAGAGAGGGGAGGGGAGGGGAGTGGGTAGGGTAAGGTGTGGAAGCCCATGAGGGGGGAGGAAGCGGGGAAAATGGGAGAGGGGAGGTGGGAGGAAGAAAGGATGGTGAGAAAGAGAAGCAAGGGAGCCCTGGAGGAAAGGGGAGAGGGAGGGGAGGATTAGAGCTGGTAGGAGGGGTATGTAGAAGGAACAAGGACATCATCAGGTAGGGGGAGTTGGCAGAAGCCACCTTGGGCAAGGGTATGGAGAGTGTGAAGATGAAGATCAGGTGGGATGCAATGGTACAGGCATGGGAGTGGGGTGGGGTGGGAGAGGATGGGAGAGACAAGCAGGTGGGGAGGATCAAGCTTGCGGTAGGTGTAAAGGACCCGTATCCATTCGAGAAAAATGAATTGCAGGAAGGGAATCAAGTTGTATAGCATCCGCATGGGGATGGGAGACAGATGCAATAGGTGAGGCGGAGTCCATGGCATTCCAGAATTTGGAGGGACTTGTACTAGGTGGGAGGGGCGGATATCCATGCAGAGGGGGCATAGCAAAGGATGAGGCAGATGAGGGATTTATAGGTGTGGAGGATGGTGGAGGGGTCCAAACCCAATGTTCGGCCAGATAGGAGTTTAAGGAGACATAGTCAGGTATGTGCCTTGGCTTGGACTGTCCGGAGATGGGGGCTCCAGGAAAGGTGGCGGTTGAGGATGACACCACAGTACTTGAGGGTGGTGGTGAGGTTAATGGGACAGACATATATGGTAAGGCAAAAATGCAGGAGACAGAAGGAATGGGTGGTGTTGCCTACGACGATTGCCTGGGTTTTTGAAGGATTGACCTTGAGCAGCCACTGGTTGGACCAAGCGGTGAATAGGTCAAGGTGGCATTGGAGAAGGCGCTGGGAGCGTTGGAGGGTGGGGGCGAGGGCAAGGAAGGTGGTGTCATCAGCATACTGGAGAAGGTAGATGGGGGTTGGGGTGACGGCATGGCCACCGTATAGAGGAGGGAGAGAAGAGGGGAGAGGATGGAGCCTTCGGCACACCAGCAGAGGATTAGAAGGTATAGGAGTCTGTATTGTGGAGGGTAACATAGGAAGGGCGATGAGAGAGGAAGGAGGCGATCAGTCATTGCCACATTCTAGGTTGAGGGAGACGAAGATGGTGGAACGACGGGAATTCGGTTGGTCCGAGAGGAGGTGAGTGAGATATAGGAGAAGGTCATCAGCTGAGGAGGAGGAGTGGAAGCCACATTGGGTAAGGGGGAGGAGGTGCAGGTAGAGGTGTTGGTGGATGTGGCTGGTGAGGATGAACTCCAAAACCTTGCTGAAGACCGAGGTGAGGCTGAGAGGATGGCAGGAGGAAACTTCAGGAGGCAGTTTGTGAGGCTTGGGGAACATCAGGATCCGGGAGGTTTTCCACAGGTCGGGGTAGAAACCAGTAGAGAGGACCACATTGTAAAGACCGGCTAGGATGGTAAGGAAGGAAATGGGAGCCTCACGGAGATGGCGGTAGGTGACAGTCGTGACCGGGAGCAGTGTTGCATTTAATGTGAAGTGTGGCTACCATGTCTTGAGTGGTGATGGGGGTGTTGAGATCTGTGTGTGGGATCTTGTCCAAGTACTGGAAGCCAGGAGCGAGTGGAGGGGCAGAGGTGTCGGTCCGATCGCGAACGTCGGGAAGAGGAGAGGTTCTGATGAATGATGTGTCTCATATACCCACTCTCTCTCGCTGTCGATTTCGGGTCTTTGGTACCCGTGGTGGCACGGGCGGTGAGGTGGGTGGGGATGCACGCGGCCAGGACAGGAGCTGTGGGCCGCAGTCTGTGTGTCCCCACTGGAGGTGTCAGAACGCAGCTGATGCGGAGGCAGCCAGTCTAAAGCCGTCCCCAAACGGGACGAGGCAGCTAATGTGGATGTGGACTCGGACGGGACATCCGACCTCACCAGAGAGAGCGCTGTGCACGCACGGGACGACCTGGTTAACGTGACTCTGCTCTCAGAGCACTTCAACGGTCTTTATTTGGCTCTCAGATCACACGGTTTCTTTACGAAAATGACGCACGTAAAATAAACTCTGGATTCGTCGATGACTTGAATAGCGAACATTACATAATAGTGTACAACGAGCTGTGATACATACTAGTAGGAGTTATTCGTTAAGTCAAATTAATTTTCACCCCATTTTCGGTTTTAAATGGAATATGGTTAAGCTATAGTGTCTCATGTCAGTTTGCTCATGCATAATATCCATATTCTAGGTGTTGCATTGACTCCCAACACTCTGAAATGACGTATTCCTTCACATATATTTCGAGATTGAGATTCCTTTCATAATTTCATATGAATCGAAAAGGATATATTTTTCGAAGATTCTCACCATCATTGAAAGAGACGTTTACCGGCGAGATACAAACCTGAGGAAGTCCGTAAAATCATAGATCGGTTATATATTTCGCAGAATGTTTCATAATACCAAAAACTTCGTATGTAACTAGTGTTTTCCTGCTGACATAGACTGGCAGTCACGTTAAGATTTCTAGACACTGGGGAAACATTCCAGAATTGTAGAAAATTCATTATTCGTAATAAATAACATCGATTTTTGAGACAATGCTTCTATTAAAAAAATTAAAAAGACCCAAAATCTTATAGAAAACAAAATCTTAAGGAAAATTGAAGGGAGTGCACACGAACCTGCTATCGTTGTCGTCACAGCTCATGATGCCACAACGCTTCCAATTCCTTTATTACATTTATTTTTCGTCTCTTCTTGAAATAAGGAGTAAAGTTTTCTTGTAGTAGCAAAACAAAGCCTACAACGTGGGTAAAATGATACAGGTAAAATCATAAAGCAAATAAAAATTTCTATTGTGTGAAAATTGGGCGATGTTCTTAATAAAATAAAATATTTCTGGAAAACGTAAGTAAGTGGACTGGTAGGAAGATATATTTGCTCAGCAAGGGTGACAACATACAAATTTCAGCAGTCAGTATAAAATATTCTGGAATGAAGTTGCGCTAGAATATTGTTCACACCCCAGGTATTTGGGGGTAACTTTCGACCTTACACTGACCTACAAGGAACATTGTCTTAAGGTGAAGCAGAAAGTATCTTCCAGAAACTGCCTTCTTCGGAAACTGGCGGGATCGAACTAGGGTACACATTCACAAGCATCAAGATCAACAGCTCTTGCCTTATGATATTCTGCAGGAGAGTATGCTAGCCCAGTGTGGTACAATTCAGTGCATACAAAGCAGGTTTATGTAGCCTTAAATGACAGCTGTGGGATTGTCACAGGCTGCCTAAGGCCAACCCCCAAGGACAAAGTTCAATGTCTCGCTGGAATTGCTCCATGTGACATCAGAAGAGAGGTCATCACTGACATCGAGAGGCATAAATCAGATACAGTGACCTCACATCCACTCTTTCGACTTCAACCTGCCAAGCCAAGACTGAAGTCCAGGAAGAGTTTCCTAACGACTTCACAGCCCTTAGAAGGATCAGCTGCGGCTACGCGACTCACCAAGTGGAAAGAAAGATGCCTACACCTGTCAAACTGGATGACATCTCAAGAATCGCTACCGCATGGACACATGGAGAAGTGGGGCAACTGGAAGTCCTTGAACAGACCACGGACCGAAGTCGCAAGATCGAGGGACAATCTCCTTAAATGGAACTTCCAACTGCCAACTGCCACCACAACACTCTGCGAATGCGGTGAATTACAGACAACCCGGCATCTCTTCAAATGTAACTCATGCCCAACCAGCTGTAGCATAAAGGACTTAATGTCTACAGCACCCGATGCTATCAAAGTTGCCCAATTCCAGGTGAATACTGTATAGTTTTCTTCGTATGTATTGTATATGTGTCCATTTTAGTGTACCTCTGACACGAATAAAGATAGAAAGCTTCAAATATTCGGTGATGAGGACGATAATAAGGAGAACAAACAGAAAAAAAATCCAAGTCATCGTTCAATATGCCCTAGACAAGTATGTTCCGAATAATGTTTTAAGGGATGGAAAAGATCCACCATGGTTTAATAGCCGTGTTAGAAAAGCGCTACGTGAACAAAGAGCACTTCATCTCATATTCAAGAGAAGTAAAAACCCAGCTGACAAACATAAGCTAAACGAAGCGGAAATGAGCGTAAAGGGAGCAATAAGAAGCGTTCAATGATTTTGAAACTAAGACGTTGTCAACCGACTGGAGTAGGAACCCTAAGAGATTTTGGTCTTATGTAAAATCAGTAAGTGGGTCAAACTCATCTATTCATACTCTCAGCGACCACACCGTCATCGACACGGAAGGTAACGAAGAGAAGGCCGAAATACTGAATTTGGTCTTCCGAAGTTGTTTCACCGTGGAAGATCGTAACACTGTCCCTCCTTTCGATCGTCGTACGAAAACCGAAATGGCAGATACTGAGATAACCGATCGCGGAATTGAAAAGTAGCTACAATCGCTTAGCTGTTGTAGAATTATGGAACATGTTTAATGCTCAAGAATTATGACGGTTTTGGAAAATGAACATGAATTTCACAAACAGAGATACTGCGAAACTTAGCTCGCTCTGTTCCTGTGTGAGCTCCACAGTGCAGTGGACAACGGAGCTCACGTTGATGCTGTGTTCCTTGATTTCAGGAAAGCATTTGACACCGTCCCGCATTGCCGTTTAACGAAAAAAAATGCGAGCTTACACAGACTACCGAAGCAGACCTGCGATTGGATTAAAGACTTTCTTGCAGGTAGAACTCAACACGTTTCTCTTGACGGAACAAAATCGCCAGATGTAAAGTTAATATCCGGAGTACCATAGGGAAATGTGATAGGACTGTTGTTGTTCACAATATATAAAAATGATCTAGAAGTAAGCATCGGAGGCTCTTTAAGGCTATTCGCAGACGATACAGTTGTATATACCAAATTAGCAACGCCAGAAGATAACAAGAATTTGCAGGCTCTGGCAGTTGACCCTGGACGTAAATAAATGTAACATATTGCGCATGCACATGAAAAGTGGTATTACTTTTTTCATTACTATGAAAAAGATAAAAATTTGCAAGTTATACCTACAATATTTATTAGCTTTTCATAGTAGTTCTGAGATCGATAAGAAATCTAGAAATCCTACAAAAACATAGTTCACAAATTTACTGCAAAAATGTCCATAATTATGAACCATCGAATAGTTGGAATCGGTAAGTAGAATTGACCCCCATGGGTCAATTCTAGTTACCGATTCATTAATTAGATCGTTTTTGTTCAGCGCCCTGCATCGCTAATGCTGGAATTCAATATGGTGTTAGCCCACCCTTAGCCTTGACAGCTTCCAGTTTCTCAGTCATGCGTTCAATCATGTGCTGGAAGGTTTCTTGGGGAATGGCAGCTCATTCTTCACGGTGTGCTGCACTGAAGAGAGGTATCGATGTCGGTCGGTGAGACTTGGCACAAAGTCGGCGTTCCTAAACATCCCAAAGGTGTTATATAGGATTCAGGTCAGGACTCTGTGCAGGCCAGTCCATTATAGGAATGTTATTGTCGTGTAACCACTCCGCCAAAGGCCGTGAATTATGAACAGGTGCTCGATCGTGTTGAACGATGCAATCGCCATTCCCGAATTGCTGTTTAACAGTGGGAAGCAAGAAGGTGCTTAAAACATCAATGTAGGCCTGTGCTGGGATAGTGCCACGCAAAACAGCAAGGGATGCAAGCCCCCTCCGTGAAAAACACGACCACACCATAACACCACCACCTCCGAATTTTACTGTTGGCACTACACACGCTTGCAGCTGACATTCACCGGGCATTCGCCATACCTACACCCTGCCATCGGATCGCCACATTATGTACCGTGATTCGTTACTCCACACAACGTTTTTCTACTGTTCAATCGTCCAATGTTTACGCCCCTTGCACCAGGCGAGGCGTCATTTGGCATTTACCGGCGTGATGTGTGGCTTATGAGCAGCCTCTCGACCATGAAATCAAAGTTTTCTCATCTTCAGCCTAACTTTCATAGTGCTTGCAGTGGATCCTGATGCAGTTTGGAATTCCTGTGTGATGGTGTGGATAGATGTCTGCCTATTACACATTACGACTCTCTTCAACTGTAGGTGGTCTCTTGTCAGTCAACTGGCGAGGTCGACCTGTACGCTTTTAGAAAGTCTCTGTTTTGTCCTGACGTGGCAATGTACAACTAGTGGCGACTGCAGCAGCAGCGTGGTCGCACAATTTTATTAGGATAGAAATCCTCTAATTTTACCCACCAGTGTTTCGCTAGAACGATTTGAGATCCACCAAGCAGTTCTGGCCCAGCCTGCAAGTCCGCTCTTGCTCAGGCAGCCAGATAGATCAGACGTGTTTCCCCCCTGAATTCCTTTGGCGACCTAGGCCAGAAATTGTAAACTTTCTTTTCTATGGTGTTCATCCGCCGCTCCAATCAAGACTGGCTGACAGCCTTTCAATTCATCCTGGGACGCCAAAATGTAATCTGAAGACGGAATAAATTCCTGACGCTCTACAAAAGACTTAATCCTCTCTCTGAACATTGCCTAAAGATGCCCAGACCTTATCTATCCTAACCTGGCACCTCGTGTAACTGCACTTTTCATGGCGTACTGCAGTGAGTGAAGTTCGCAATCGCTCTTTCATTATGTAATGGAGTGTATGGTGTTTTAAATCTTCCTCACAGACACTACGTCAGATGTTTTGTGATCTAGTGGAGCGTGAAGTCGTCCCTTTAATAATCAGACATAACTCATGATCATTATCACAACTGATTACTGGGATATGTGTTACAATCTTATTCTAAACAACGACAGTTGAGACATTAATACTCATGTCTTTTACAGGGAAGGCATCGAGCTGAAAAACCACAGCGTCTTCCACCTGTTCTTCGGGAGTTCCGATTCTGTGCGGCTGAAACATGACACACTGTACTACTGGTACGATCTCATGAGTGAGTACAAACATAACGCCAAGTTTTCTGAGAAAATGTTGCAGTCCTAAAGTTCTTTGATATTTTGTTGCCGGAATTAATTCTTCTTATTTAAACAGTGCGCAGAATTTTGTTCCCATTGCCATCGTACGATTACTTTCAACAGAAATCAAAGTAGGCCCTTTTGTATTAAGATACCAGCCCCATGTACTTACCTTACTGACGAAAGAAATCTCAGACATTTAGCTGCAATGGGGCAATTAGCAAGCTGATGGACGACAGACGGAAATTGGTGCTAGATAAGGAGTCGAATCTTGATTATGGAGTTTACGTGAGCAGTCGCCTCGACTGCGCGTTCCCCGTCTGACCCAAATCTCTACACGTCGCAAGCTGCAGACCAGCGCCCCCTGTCCATTAATCCATTTGCTAGCAGCCTAAACGTATTCGCACAAGTGTTCGTATACTGTTGTGCATTCGCAATGAAACATCGCAACGGCGTCTGGCGCATATAGACCGGGTGAAGAAAAAATGCCATACTTGAAGGTGCGATTCCTCATTCCAATTCAAGACAAAAGTGTATCTAGCAAAACGTAGTCCCGCCAGTAGGTTTAATAGAAGTGCGATTTAGAAAACAAGGCTCTGGTAACGCTGTAACTGCGTGCAACGTGGCCAAGAACGGGTACCATAAACTCTGGAGTGCACATGTCAGTGAGATGAGGCAATATACAGACCCGCCGATGTTCGAGTCGCCCTTGCGCCAAATATGTTTTCTTTTTCAGTTACAGTATCAAACTGCATACAATTTACACCTTCACAATGCAGAATCTAGTGCATTTCTTTTTGTTGCAATTACCTTTATCTAAACTCTAGCTGGGTGAGACGGGTGTTACGATTAATCAAGGAAAACCCCCAGTTGGGAAACGGGGCCAAAATTAGTTGGTCACTGTCGAGTTGCAATTTACAATTTCTTTATTGATTACTTCAACCATTAAAAGTCATTTCTTTATCACTTGATCAGGAACAGATAAAAAAAACTAGTAGGCATGAGTGCCTTTTCAAAACAATTTACTTTACAGTTAACGGCCAAGCCATTTTACTTAAAACCGAGTTTGATAAAACATTTGATAACCAATCAAAATTTTCCTAGTAATGAAATTAAAATTTTTAATTTACCGTTAATAGCCAACCCATTTTACTTAAAACAGACTTTGATAAAGTATTTAATAACAAAATTAAAACTTTCCGCGTAATGAAACAAAAAAACCACCCATTTGCATACAATTTCGCTACCGAACATGTAGGGAGCCAACTTCTTTTAAACTTTGGCACAACAAAATATTAAATTACATGGGATCGCTAACAGGGAGGCAGAACTAGCATTTTCAAAGGATGCCAAGTAGATTAAAACAATCAAAGTAAAGATACAGTCATTCACCTTTTACAATAACTAACAATCTTAAAGCCACGTAATTTTAAAAACCGATCAATGAAAGGCGAACTTAACCTTTTTAAACAATGGCCAAAAACAATCAGAGAAAAACACAACCATTTAACATTTTACAATAACTAACAACTTTAATACCACGTCCTGCCACCAAAATGTCCTGGGATAGAAATAATTAACCTACCGGGTGTAAGGGCGGCCACAATTGTCTCCCGAAGGATGCTCAGGCTAGAAGCGGACTAACAGACCCACAACGCCTCACATTCAGCAATCACATCCTCACGCGAGGCCAGGGGTGGAGGAGGAATCAAATCAGGAACCATAATCCCTGCCCAAAAATACACTTCCTCCCAGGCAGTATTAATAAGAAGTCAAAAGATCACTGTCTATAATTGCACCGGCGACAGGGATAGGAAATCCGAACGCAGGAGGGCACAAGGCAGAAAAGACGCTGATTGCACAAACCAAAATTCTTCAATTAACACTAAACCTTTAACCAACTTAACCTGCAGTTTATCAGAGAAACAGCAGGTGAACTCCGATGCAAAGGTTCCTCACACCCGACCGTGTACAACTGGGCACAGTCACGTAGCCACGCGATCTGTCACCGGAGCCCTCGTCTTCTCTGCACCCACGGCGGCGAAATACCACTCCTCCGGTTAGGCGAGTTACTAGTCCATCATACCCGCCCCCAGACCGAAAATTTAAAGACATCCGTTGCCGCTCCCACCAAGTAGTGACTCGGAACCACAGCCGTGGCCCCCGGGTGCTCACAGCAAGAGCTTACAGCCTTGTCCCGTCAACGAATCCCACTCGTCTCGCACCGCCAGGATAAACCACGAGGCTTCTCGGAACAACAGCCAACTCTCCACCGGCACGCCATCCCGTGGTGTCATCGTACGACATTCTCTAATTCCCGATTTTAAAAACCGACCGACTCGTCACCGCTAGGCAACAAACCGGCCATCCCCCCAAAGATCTTATTCCATTACACAAGGCTAATAGGAAGCAACGACTCGAAGATCGATACGACCAGACACGCCGCCAGAGGGGAATCGCAACAGAATCGTACGCAGCATAACGATAAATATGAAAGAATCAATTAACGATGGAATGGAAGGACTCAGAACAATCTTTACAGCGCGATATATGTTGAGAGCCGACACACGGCTCACTGGGCTACGCGGCTTCGCTCAGGGAGTTGATACGAGATTGTGTTGTAGTTGGAATAAAAGGACAGAATTTAAAGCATAGGAGGCAAAAGATTATATTGAAAATATATTCTAACTATTTACAATACTTGTTTACATTTTGTTATCTGGGGTATATCTGTACATTTTTTTCGAAGTTGCTATTCGAGAGCAACCTACGTATAGTTGACCGTAGACGAGCAGGAATCTTCGAGGTTGATGGCGCAATATTTTAGAGTTTGCGCTTGCACTTTGGTAATTGTGAAACTGTAGGCTAATTTGATTGGAAATTGCAGTCTTTTAAATTGGAATGCTAGTTCAGTAGAGATCAGTGGTATTCTGGGGATAAATAGTGTGTGTCCTTTGTACTTTCCAGTTATAATTTCGCCTTCAATTATGTTCTTCGATGGCTGTTTAATGATCATCCTTGTTCTAGTACATACGTTTGGAAAGTTGAGACTTCTGAGAAGTTTGTTCGGAGATCCAATTTTAAATCTAAGGCAGTGTAATGGCATTTATGGGACTTGCAAAGACTTTAGAAATTCTGTACGGACGTTCACACTTTCCTCAACGTTTACCATCCTGTCGAGCATTTGTGTATTCTCCCTTCACTGGGAATTTTCTTTTCAATATTAAAGTTGATATCGTCGACGTACTATTTTTATTTACTAAAATTGCCGTTTCAAGTAGCTAGCCTGGATTGGTATAGTTGTGAACAATGTTTGGAAAAATTTGGTCGATGAGTTCGTTTTCAGGATGGCCATGTTGCAGTAATTACTGCTGGTGTTGACTTGAGGATAACTGGAAGTGTTCGTCGAAAATTTCCTGAGAATATGAGTAGAGCTCCTGCGATCACTTCAGAGTTTCCTCACAAGTTTTGTAATGTTCTGTCCATGGCTTCGAGTGATTTTTTATGTGTGTGTGCGTTCGTGACGGCCTTGCCGCAGTGGATACACCGGTTCCCATCAGATCACCGAAGTTAAGCACTGTCGGGTGTGGCTGGCACGTGGATGGGTGACCATCTAGGCCGCCATGCGCTGTTGCCATTTTTCGGGGTGCACTCAGCCTCGTGATGCCAACTGAGGAGCTACTCGAGCGAATAGTAGCGGCTCCGGTCAAAGGAAACCATCATAACGACTGGGAGAGCGGTGTGCCGACCACACGCCCCTCCTATCCGCATCCCGTTGGGCCATTGTACCCTCAAGACGGAGTGCTTTTGTGCATTCGTCCCGAAATATACTTTTAGCTTGCTTTAGAAGTTCATCCCGTCCAGACGCTCTTGAGATTTTACATACCGGGAATTGTTCTTCGGCTATGTTCAACGGTATTTGTAGAGCGGAATGACAGTTCCTTCTGTAACTTTGGCTGCAATACCGGATGATGCCAGTACAAGTGCGATGTGATGTTTAGCACGTTATTTCCGCCAGCATTAGATTTGTTAGAAACTTTTTCCCAGTACCGTCTGGTGCGGCCAAGTAAATAATTCCTTCAGTGGTGTTGTCGATCTGGTCCATGATAACGCTGTAAATCTCTTTTTGTCATTGAGAGTGGTTTGTTGTGAGCAATGTATTGAAGCAGTTCGTTGACTTTGTAGCCTTTTTCCTTTGTAATTTCGAAGTTAAGCACACTGATAGCATCTTTTCGCGGTTCTTACATCCCAAGTTGAACTAAGATCTGGTCGTCTATTGCTAAATATTTATCTTCCAGGCGAATGAGTGTTTCATTAAAGATGTCATCGTTGAATTCGATGGTCAGTTCAGGATCAACTTAACGGATCTGGTGCAGTATGTCAACACTCATACCCTCTCTGAAGGAGTCCCAAAGCTATTTTGTATTCGATGGTTTACATGTTGTTAGAACTATGGCGAACAAGTTTCTCAGTGGTCAGCTAAGCCTGTGAGTGAGGCTTCTTGTAGTGTTAATCCCCAGCGGTTGTGGTATTGCAGTAGTCGTAAGCATTGGAATGCTTCTCTGTACATCTGGCAGAGGTAACCGTCAACAGTCTTGAAATCTGTGAAACTTGTTGGTCTCCATATTTCGTGTAGCAACATCCGGCCATAGAAACATTCGGCGTTTTTCGGATGCACGGTGTATACTAGGCTTAGTGCATCAGTTCTCGTGACTCCTGGATGATCTTCCACTGTGATTCCTTGTTTTTGTCTTTGAAAGATTTTCTTGCTGTGTTCCATGTACAATAGGTAGCGGCTTCGACATATAGTAATGTTTTCGCGAATAGATCCGTTCAGTACAGTTGGTAAAAAGCTGTTACTTTTGTGTTCTGATGTGGTTCTCTCACAATTTTTCTGGCGGTGTCTTTTGTTAAGTAAACTCTCTGTGCATTCTCCAAATGTAATGCTAGATGTTACACGGTTGGTTCGCGTTCGTGTATGGAAAAACCGAAAATCCGCCATGTTGCTGTATCTTCCCATTTAGTTATGTTCGCATACTTACTGACATATTTGATGGATTTCACTGATTTGCAGTATTCTACGTTTATATGTGCTCGGAACATTTTGGAAAGTAATGTGTTATATGGTACTACCCATTCATTCTCTATTTCCAATTCGTCGCTGCCTCGTATTCGTATTTTTGCTATGAAGTCACCGCTTTGGGATAGCCATCAACTCCGGTTTGTGTGTTGTCCAACTATGGTATTGGATATTCTTTTGTACATTTTTCATCACTCATACATGGTGAATTAGATTTAATGGCCTGCATGGTCCGTGACTCATGTTTTTCACTACTACGTCGTACAGTTCCGCATCTTCTTGTGGGTTGAAAAACTCAGTTTAGGTGAGTTTGTCGATATCCGTGGGATGAATTCTGTAATACAGGCATATGAGATAGAGTGAGTGAGGCAGTCATCGGTTTTTGTTTTTGTTTTTTTTTGCCATTCTATTGTGTACATGCAGCATCTAACAGTGCCAAAGATGCGGTATTTTGACTTCAATAAACCTGATTTGCATTTGTCGGAGAACTCGTGCTAATATGTCGTGTCGATGCTTGGGGACAACTAAGACACGGATCTTAGTTGTTCTTTGATTTCTGGCCACGACAAGTTGCATGTAAATATTATGAACAGGTCACGTCGCCAATTTTTCTTATGTAGATCATGGCATCTTGAGTGCATTCGTGCCTGTGTCTCCGTCTTCTTACGTATGAGGAGGGTAAGATTTTTTTAACGTTATCATTTGACAGGCACTGTTTCGTCTCTCAAAGCTGCACGACCGTTCGTTGTATTTATTTCGCCTGTTTTGGTCAGTCATTGCCTAACACTTTCATTGAAACTCTTAATTGTCTCAATAACGCAAGAAATGTTGTCTAATGTCCTGCACAAGGATATAAAATGTTCGTTCAAAGACCTCTTTTACAGCTACCATGAGCTGCATGTAAACATATTGAATTGTCAGACCGGCATTTTGACACACAACTCGTCATCAGAGGCATCTGACCCAGAGGATAGCCAAATACATATATACATATCAATAAATCTATTTGCTTTTCTTATGTATCTAAACTTAACTAAACTCCACCCGAACAGGCCTTGCAAGGCCCAATGGATTCCGACCGGCCGCCGTGTCATCCTCAGCCCACAGGCGTCACTGGATGCGGATATGGAGGGGCATGTGGTCAGCACACCGCTCTCCCGGCGGTAAGTCAGTAAGTCAGTTTACGAGACCGGAGCCCTTACTTCTCAATCAAGTAGCTCCTCAGTTTGCTTCACAAGGGCTGAGTACACCCGCTTGCCAACAGCGCTCGGCAGACTGGATGGTCACCCATCCAAGTGCAAGCCTAGCCCACAGCGCTTAACTTCGGTGATCTGACGGGAACAGGGGTTACCATTGCGGCAAGGCCGTTGGCTTTCTTGTGTATCAGATTATATATATACTATTTTACAGGTAATTCATGGTGTACGGAAAGATGTATTTTGACAAATATTACAAGCTGTGGAGCACCCAGCGTAAATGAAATAATAATGATAATAATAATATAAAGAGAGATCAAAAAGTTTCTGTTTGAGGGCGCTGCTGGTGCGTATATGCAATGTAGCACGACTTCTATTTGGATGTATAAGCACCGACATGTAGGCAAGGGATTAGCGTGACGGTTGTAACAATGAAAAATTGTACTGAAATGCAGGAGGATCTGCAGCGAATTGACGCATGGTGCAGGGAATGGCAATTGAATCTCAATGTAGACAAGTGTAATGTGCTGCGAATACATAGAAAGATAGATCCCTTATCATGTAGCTACAAAATGCCGATGGGCATGCTGTAGATGTAAAACGTGAACTATGCCAACGTTATCACTAAACGCGTCGAAGCAGGACCGACATGTTATTCTTCTCTTGGCTGCTGAAGGACCAACACCGGTAGCCGGCCGAAGTGGTCGTGCGGTTAAAGGCGCTGCAGTCTGGAACCGCAAGTCCGCTACGGTTGCAGGTTCGAATCCTGCCTCGGGCATGGATGTTTGTGATGTCCTTAGGTTAGTTAGGTTTAACTAGTTCTAAGTTCTAGGGGACTAATGACCTCAGCAGTTGAGTCCCATAGTGCTCAGAGCCATTTGAACCATTTTGAACCAACACCGGTAGGCATCCATTGGAGAATGAAGAACGTGTATGGAGCAGCACGTCTGTCGAGTGGTGCGAGAAGGGTTGCTGCTGTTTCATAATAAAGCACGTTCCCAAATCGCAAATGCCGTAACGCAGAAGTTACGCCAACTCAAGTGGGACTTGAGAACATGTCCTATAGTCCTGGTCTCTCACTGTGTGATTATCGCGCTTTCGGTCTCTTGACAAAGGCTTCGAAGGGTCGACGAATCCTATCGGACGAGGATGTATAACAGCAGGACACGGTGTTTTAACAAAAGGGTATCTTCAATCTGGCGAGTTGGTAGGACGATTACCTCAGCGCTCATAGTTATTTTGCCTGATAGGCATACCGATTCTGGACTGTACAGCATTCGAACGGAAACTGTTTGATCGTCCCTTATGATGATATTTCTGTATGACATTTAAGGTACTTTTTTTTGGGAGGCTGTTTAAATAGAGCTTTTAGAGGAAGAAGAACACAGCTGTCAGGTCTGTTCTGTTTTGTGTGACATTACTAAGCACAGCCAGAACAAAAGCTTACACCACTCCCGTATGCCGGTAGTCTACATTCCTGATAGTGTTATTCTATTAAGTGCAGCTAATGGCTGGAGAAGGTCACTATCCAGCGACAAAGACGGCTACTCCATTAGGGAGTGTAAATAACAAAAAAAAGATACGTCACCTCAAAAAGGGTTATCTGTTGTTCATCATTCAGATGATATTCCACAATATGATGGTGTGCTGACAAAATTTAGCATATGAACTAAGGTCAATTCTCTGTATGAAGCTGAGTGCTTACACACGTCGGTATTAAATTAAGTTTGCCTCTGTGTACGCCAATACTGAAATTTCTAATTCCATCACCTTTTATTGCAGGTAACTTTGGTGGACTTTGCGGGCTCTTCGTAGGCTTCAGCCTCATCAGCATAGTTGAATTTTTCTATTTCTTTACTATACGTCTTTTCTACATCATTCAAGAAGAGAACAGCAAACGTTCAGCTCAAAATGGAAACCAAACATATGACAGAAACATGCTGAGCCGGAATTACAGTTTAGCTGGTCAAGATGTAAGAAAACAGTTATACTGGAGAGAAATGGTACCTTCTAATGTACAGATATACTAAAGATAAAAGTATGGAGTACTTCTACGCAGCATATCTTACTGAGATTTATAACATGTCAACGTCTAATTAAGAAACATGGATGTTCCACATGCCACCAGCATTCTTATAACATGGAGTCTTCATCTCCACCTCTTCCTCTTGTTTTCTTCGTAGTAGGCTCATATTGTTTGTAATTTATTGCATTCTCTCTTAGACTTTCAATAAGGGGCAATCAAGTCTACATCTACATCTACATCTACATCCATACTCCGCAAGCCACCTGACGGTGTGTGGCGGAGGGTACCCTGAGTACCTCTATCGGTTCTCCCTTCTATTCCAGTCTCGTATTGTTCGTGGAAAGAAGGATTGTCGGTATGCCTCTGTGTGGGCTCTAATCTCTCTGATTTAATCCTCATGGTCTCTTCGCGAGATATACGTAGGAGGGAGCAATATACTGCTTGACTCTTCGGTGAAGGTATGTTCTCGAAACTTTAAGAAAAGCCTGTACCTAGCTACTGAGCGTCTCTCCTGCAGAGTCTTCCACTGGAGTTTATCTATCATCTCCGTAACGCTTTCGCGATTACTAAATGATCCTGTAACGATGCGCGCTGCTCTCCGTTGGATCTTCTCTATCTCTTCTATCAACCCTATCTGGTACGGATCCCACACTGCTGAGCAGTATTCAAGCAGTGGGCGAACAAGCGTACTGTAACCTACTTCCTTTGTTTTCGGATTGCATTTCCTTAGGATTCTTCCAATGAATCTCAGTCTGGCATCTGCTTTACCGACGATAAATTTTATATGATCATTCCATTTTAAATCACTCCTAATGCTTACTCCCAGATGATGTATGGAATTAACTGCTTCCAGTTGCTGACCTGCTATTTTGTAGCTAAATGATAAGGTATCTGTCTTTCTATGTATTCGCAGCACATTACACTTGTCTACATTGAGATTCAATTGCCATTCCCTGCACTAAGCGTCAATTCGCTGCAGATCCTCCTGCATTTCAGTACAATTTTCCGTTGTTACAACCTCTCGATACACCACAGCATCATCTGCAAAAAGCCTCAGTGAACTTCCAATGTCATCCACAAGGTCATTTATGTATATTGTGAATAGCAACGGTCCTATGACACTCCCCTGCGGCACACCTAATTTACTCTTACTTCGGAAGACTTCTCTCCATTGAGAATAACATGCTGCGTTCTGTTATCTAGAAACTCTTCAATCCAATCACACAATTGATCTGATAGTCCATATGCTCTTACTTTGTTCATTAAACGACTGTGGGGAACCGTATCGAACGCCTTGCGGAAGCCAAGAAACACGGCATCTACCTGTGAACCCGTGTCTATGGCCCTCTGAGTCTCGTGGACGAATAGCGCGAGCTGGGTTTCACACGATCGTCTTTTTCGAAACCCATGCTGATTCCTACAGAGTAGATTTCTAGTCTCCAGAAAAGTCATTATACTCGAACATAATACGTGTTCCAAAATTCTATAACTGATCGACGTTAGAGATATAGGTCTATAGTTCTGCACATCTGTTCGACGTCCCTTCTTGAAAACGTGGATGACCTGTGCCCTTTTCCAATCCTTTGGAACGCTACGCTCTTCTAGAGACCTACGGTACACCGCTGCAAGAAGGGGGGCAAGTTCCTTCGCGTACTCTGTGTAAAATCGAACTGGTATCCCATCAGGTCCAGCGGCCTTTCCTCTTTTGAGCGATTCTAATTGTTTCTCTATCCCACTGTCGTCTATTTCGATATTTACCATTTTGTCATCTGTACGACAATCTAGAGAAGGAACTACAGTGCAGTCTTCCTCTGTGAAACAGCTTTGGAAAAAGGCATTTAGTATTTCGGCCTTTAGTCTGTCATCCTCTGTTTCAGTACCATTTTGGTCACAGAGTGTCTGGACATTTTGTTTTGATCCCCCTACTGCTTTGACATAAGACCAAAATTTCTTAGCATTTTCTGCCAAGTCAGTACATAGAACTTTACTTTCGAATTCTTTGAACGCCTCTCGCATAGCCCTCCTAACACTACATTTCGCTTCGCGTAATTTTTGTTTCTTTCCATGGCTTTGGCTAATGTTTATGTTTGCTGTGAAGTTCCTTTGCTTCCGCAGCAGTTCCATCTCTTACGATCTTGCTTGGAACATACTCATCTAACGCTTATTGTACGATGGTTCTGAACTTTGTCCACTGATGCTCAACACTATCTGTACTTGAGACAAAACTTTTGTGTTGAGCCGTCAGGTATTCTGTAATCTGCTTTTTGTCACTTTTGCTAAACAGAAAAAAACTTCCTACCTTTTTTAATATTTCTGTTTACGGCTGAAATCATCGATGCAGTAACCGCTTTATGATCGCTGATTCCCTGTTCTGCGTTAACTGTTTCAAATAGTTCGGGTCTGTTTGTCACCAAAAGGTCCAATATGTTATCGCCACGAGTCGGTTCTCTGTTTAACTGCTCAAGGTAGTTTTCAGATGAAGCACTTAAAAAAATTTCACTGGATTCTTTGTCCCTGCCACCCGTTATGAACGTCTGAGTCTCCCAGTCTATATCCGGCAAATTAAAATCTCCACCCAGAACTATAACATGGTGGGGAAATCTACTCGAAATATTTTCCAAATTATCCTTCAGGTGCTCAGCCACAACAGCTGCTGAGCCAGGGGACTACAGAGACATCCAATTACCATGTCTGAGCCTGCTTTAACCGTGACCTTCACCGAAATCATTTCACATTTCGGATCTCCGTCAATTTCCTTCGATACTACTGCACTTCTTATCGCTATAAACACGCCTCCCCCTTCACCGTCCAGCCTGTCTCTGCGGTATACATTCCAATCTGAGTTTAGGATTTCATTACTGTTTATTCTGGTTTCAGCCAACTTTCTGTCCCTAATACTATATGGGCGTTGTGATCGTTTATTAATGAGAGCAGTTCTGGGACCTTTCTATAGACGCTCCTGCAGTTTACTATTAGCACATTAATATTGTTATTCCCTGTTGCATTTTGCCTACTCCTACCTTGCCGCGTCTCAGGAGGCGTCTTGTCGGGCTTAGGGAGGGAATTCTCTAACCTAAAAAACCCCCATGTGCACTCCACACGTACTCCGCTGCCTTTGTAGCCGCTTCCGGCGTGTAGTGGACGCCTGACCTATTCAGGGGAACCCTACATTTCTCCACCCGATAGCGGAGGTCGAGGAATTTGCACCCCAGATCCCTGCAGAATCGTCTGAGGCTCTGGTTTAAGCCTTCCACTCGCCTCCAAACCAGAGGACTGCGATCGGTTCTGGAAACGATACTACAAATAGTTAGCTCTGATTTCACCCCGCGAGCGAGGCTTTTCGCCTTCACCAATTCCGCCAACCGCCTGTACGAACTGAGGATGACCTCTGAACCCAGACGGCAGGAGTCGTTGGTGTCGACATGAGCAACAATTTGCAGTCGGGTGCAAAAATAATCGCCTTAACTGTTAATACATTGGTCCCAGTATGAGACGAGACGGTCAATGCCTTCATGGAAAAATATCTGCGGCTGCCTACAGCACCGTGAGTATACCCAGGGGTGCACCTCTTCCTTCGAAGGGGATCGACGGCCACGGTTGTCTTTCTTCAAGACTCCAAAAATGCGAAAATCGAATGTGGAGATATCGGAACTATATGGAGAATGTGTAAGGGCTTCCCAGCGAAACTTCCACAGCGTACTCTGGCCGACATGTTCCCATGATTGTAAGCTGAGATACCATTATACATCCTCCATACTGTACCGAAATCTCTCCATGCGTTTTTGGCCCCCTGAGAAGAAAAAAGACGTTCGTGGCTGTCACTTCGCTTCAGACGAATATTTCAATGCCTGGGTACAATCAAGGTTCCGCAGGCAACAACAAAAATTTTTCATGAAGGCGTTATCCTCTTGTCTCACAGTGGCGAAAGTGTATTAACAGTTACCACAATCACTTTTGAAATAAATAACTGTTGACTTACTTTTTTCCACCCGCCTTATTTTAATTTGACTGCCCCTTGTACATGATTTAGCTTATGCAGTTGATTCCTTTAATTTCGAACTCATCTCTTTGTTTATTAATTTGCCAATGTCACAGTTCAACATTGGCCACCATGTCTGATAATGCTGTCTTTTATCTTACTTACTTGGTTAGCCGTACAAACTGCTGTCAGTCTTTGGCCTCTTCAGTCAGCCTCCTCCATCTTCTTCAGTCCATGTATTCATCTCCAGATAGTCCTATCGTATTCTTGTCCTCTCTGATCCCGCCAGTCCATCTCAACTGTTGTCTTTCCCTCGGTCTGTTGCCTCTGATGTCTTCTTCCGCCAAGTGCCTGGTGATCTGGCCTTAGCGACGCATTACATGCCCTCACCAATTAAGTCTCCTTTCTGTAATCACAGCCACAATATCCAGAAATTTGTACAGCCCCTACAATCCGCAGATTTTCCATTTTCTCCCGTCATCCCCATCCTTCTCTGATCCAAAATTCTGCCTCAGAACAGCAGTTGCAAATGTCATATGTTTTCCTTCTATTTTTTGTGTCTTAGTCAAGTCCCTACTCTATACAGTACGACAGGCTGAATTATTGCAATGTAGATCCTAATCTTCATGGATCTCAAAAACCAGGGCTTCAGCAGCTTTCTGTGTGCAAATCTTGGCCTGTTTCCCGCTTGGATTCTTGCCATTATTTCCTGATCTATCTCATTTCTATCACTGGGTACCGTACTGTCGCAACATAGTTGAACTCTCTTATCCTTTCTAACATTTTATCATCCACAACTAAAGGACTGTCATTCTTCTCTCTGCTCATTGCAAGGTATTGTGTCTTACCCATATTCTTCTTCAAGCTTGCTCTCATTGCATCTTTCATTAACACTCTTGTCATCCAAACCAGATCTTGCTCATTCTGTGCTATTATTAATCACTCCTGTTTAAGTTAATATCACATATAAAATGCCATAAAATGATTTTGTACATTCTTACCGTACTGTCACAACATAGTTGAACTCTCTTATCCTTTCAAACATTTTATCATCCACATCTAAAGGACTGTCATTCTTCTCTCTGGTCATTGCAAGCTTTTTGTCTTACCCATATTCATCTTCAAGCTTGCTCTCATTGCATCTTTCATTAACACTCTTGTCATCCAAACCAGATCTTGCTCGTTCTGTGCTATTATTAATCACTCCTGTTTAAGTTAATATCACATGTAAAATGCCATAAAATGATTTTGTACATTCTTAAATCTCTATTGATTCTTTATGATTCTTAAGTGGAATGCACAATAACAGCAACGTAATTGATCCCACTGTGTATTTAGAATACTGATTTTATAAACTTATTTGACAGTATTGTGTGAGGATAACAATGACCTCCTCTAATGATTCTCATTTAAAATCACCAGGTACGTCTGTAGCACTTTCATAAATAACTGCTGTAGACCTAATAGCACAACTCTGAATTCCTTCAGGCTCTTCTTTGAGTAGGGAAGTGTGCATACAGGTTGGCAGAAAGATGAAGAAAGAGACAGAAGAGAAGGGTAAAGACAACTGCAAGTTTGAAACATAAGAGGGTTAACCAGGTATAAAATTAATTTTTGTCTTTATGAAAGCATCTGAGTCACATGAGACATACTGCATTGTAAATCTTATAAATTAAATTGTTGACAGTTGATTTGGTACATTCTTAAATCTCTATTGTATCTTTATGACTCTTAAGTGGAATGCCCAATAACAGCAACACAATTGATCCCACTGCATATTTAGAATACTGATTTTCTAAACTCATTCAACAGTGTTATGTGAGGATAACAATGACCTCCTCCAATGATTCTCATTTAAAGTCACCAGATATGCCCATAGCACAATCATAAAAAAAACTCTCAAAATCTATCAGAAGAAAAGTTAGAGCTGAATGTTTTGCCAATGTCGAGACAGAGCACTGTGTCTTCATAGCCTCAGGGTTGTTATTGATGTTAAATTCTTCTACTCATGTGTTGTCTTGATTGTAAGTGACAATCTAAAACTGTGTGGATACTAGGACAGAAATCTCATAGTATGCATGTAAAAAGTTAATCTGTGAGTTGATTTGTGACATGAGCAGATATCACAGTTGGTAGTTCACTGCTTGAAAAACACCGATATCAAGGTCTGTGTCAGTTCCATGCACAATTTTAACTTGCCACATAGATAACACTCAGTCTATACCCTGCTGAGAGTAAAAGAATTTGATATCTTTCTTGGTGCAATTTTGTTTCAGGAAGAACTATCACTATTTAAAAAAAATTGCAGCATTACCAGATGCATCCAGTCACTAAGGAGACTGCAGCAATCAAAATCATAACTGTGTATCCCTCTGGGCACATGAATTCTAATTATTTAGTACTTCAATATGCTCAACATACTGCAACTGCTGGTGCAAGCTCATACTATATATGTCCCTAAAGTTGTATGCAACAGGCACAAATAAATATTTAAGCCCTCAAAATGAAATATGAGAGAGCACAAACATCACATAGCACATAACCATTGGACTAGTAAGCCAGTTAAAAGTGGGAATTCAAGTCTGATCAGTGGTCAAGCTGAACTGATTACATTTGTTTCACCAACCATCCAGTTAGCATCAACACTGCAGGAGATGAGTCATAGTTCA
Source organism: Schistocerca piceifrons (assembly GCF_021461385.2). Lineage (NCBI taxonomy): Eukaryota > Metazoa > Arthropoda > Insecta > Orthoptera > Acrididae > Schistocerca > Schistocerca piceifrons. Next base: position 839,227,264 of record NC_060138.1, on the reverse strand, counting down.
TGAATTAATGTAACTGAGTGATTTTTGTTGTTGGTGGTGTGGAGGGGGGGGGGGGGGAGTAGGGGCTGAATAGGTAGGTGCAGTCTGCTGGACCAGCTCAGATGTGCAAGTGTGTGCCACAGTTTTTTCAGGTATTTGTTGTTAGGTTGACCTATTACACTTGAGTGCTTGCTTTTTTAACCCCAAGATAATGACTTTTGTGAGATGGTGGATTTCCCATGCATCATGTGGTCTTGTGCTCATGTGTGTTTATTTGTGTGCAGAAGTACCTTTATTTAGCAAGTCTCAAGGCTAGTTAAAAGCATTTCAGCTGAATTCCAATGTGGTGGCCTATGTTCCCTTCAAGATGAGTGTACAACTAGTATCAGTGTTTGTAATGAGTTCTTGATTGTGTAATGCTATGGATGAGTTCTTATGATGTGAAACAGGGAATATGATATCAAGCACCAGTACAAACAAATACCTCATGAAGTTCCAAGGTGGTAGCTAAGCTTAGTCTTCTCATGCAATAGTCAGACCTCCATCAAGAGCATCTAATTGTCTCCATGTATTAATCACTGTACATAAGTTTCACATTAAACCCAGGGAGTCAGCATGCAACAAGGCAGTCGCCAGATGTATGTTACTGCCTCCCATTTTCTTGCTAGCTATATACTGCTGACAATTATTTTTTTACACTCTAAAACTCAGACTGGATTGTCTAGGTTAAGAATCTCTGCAATAGCTTGGCTTATTGACTTCAGTAATGTATGTGGACATGTGTGTGTATATTTGTATCTTTTCAGTATAAAAAACAGAATAATCTTCTTTCTTGATTGAAAATTCTTGTTCACTTGTACTTAAAATGTATTTCCTCATTACACATGTGTAAAGGCTCCAAGCTGTTTTCTTTGTATGAGAGGCACTTTTGGTTTCTACAAACCACTGAGTATTGCACAGTAGAGTATTTCCAGTTTCATTTGCAGCTTATTCCAAGACATTGCTGATATGTTCAAATTCTTAAAGTTAATAACTGAATAATACTAACAGGAGGACATTTAAACTAAAAACTTAGGACTGTTAATTAAAACAGAAACATTTAGTCAGAGTTCAACATCTGTTGAAGGGAGCCAGTTGATAGCACAGGGAGCAGCATTAATAAAATCACTGAATGATCCTGGGTACTTTCTCAGAGGGCAGTCTCTGACAATATGCTGAATGGTTTGTTCTTGGGACCCACAATCACAGACTTGAGAGTCATGGAGGCCCCACTTGTTCATCAGAGCATTACACCTGGCATGACTATTCTATTGTCTCTACTCACTTCTCTTCAGATCAAATTATGGTAGACTGGTAGATGGATCTGGAAGACCTGGATGTTTTATTTTGTAGCACTCCTGCACCAATCTTCTTTAAGGTCAGACTTCTTGTTCTTCCATTATGGCACAGTGGATAGCATGATATCGAGCTGTCTGGAGGAAGGTAATTTAAGACTGTATGAACTGGAAGGTCTTGGGGGTAGTCAGGGTGATGCAGCATCCTCCATTATCAATTGGTTGCTTCTTGGCATTGCAATTTAGGTAATGGAATGTTATTGATGGTGTGCAGCTAAGGGATCAGTGTGGATTTTAGTGTATCTGTAATAATTCTCATTGATTCATTCAGGCTGATGTTTAGTTTCCTTGTATGAGCATTGTGTTAGCATACTGGGCAGAGTATTCAGCAACTGGGTATACTAGTGTCAGAGCTGCAGAGTGGAAGCTTCTGCACCCCAGGTTGTGACAGCCAGTTTTTTTACTATATTATTTCAAACCTTTAGCTTTCAGTTTCTGTTTTCCAGCTGTTTTTTATATGTTAATGACTGATTGGGTGTGACACCAAGGTATTTAAGCTGAAAATTGTGTCTGATACTCTGTTGACCACAATTCACATTGAGCTTTGGGTTTGCAATTCTGTTGTTTAAGCGGACTGTGTAGACTTCTGCCTTGGCTGCATTTGTTAACAGTCTCCATGCTTTGTAATATGTGCTGAGAATTTCTAAGTCTGTAGACAATATATTTTCTCCTTCCTCAAGTGTGCTGGTTTGCATGGCTATGGCAAAGTCATCGGCATACCAAAATTTTTTGTCAGTAGTGTTTGGCACGTCCCTGATGTACAGGTTGAAGAGCAAGGGTGCTAGAATGGATACTTGGGGAAGCCCATTTTTTTATGGTAAATGACTTACTCTGTTTTTGTCCAGCACTAACCTTGAATTAATGGTTGGTTAACATATGTCTCACAAGTGTCATCAGTTTCATATTTGGGACACACTTTTTAGCATGTCACACAGTATCATTTGTTGTTGCCAAAACAACAAAGGCCACCAAAGTCTTTAGTGTCTTCCGGAATCCAGCCTCAATGTAGAATGTCAAGGATGGAAACTGTTCATAGCAGGTGAGCTGGCTTGTGAAAATGGCTTTATATGTTATTATTCCTTGAATTCTGTTAAGGATAAGTTGTTCCAGTAGTTCACAGCACACACTGAGAAGCACAATTGGCTGGGGTCATCAACTGGCTTTCCGGACTTGAGGATTGCTAGTGTATCTGCAAACTTGAACTGTTGAGTTAATTTTCCAGTCTCAAGTATACCTTTGTAGAACCTCTTCAGCCAAGTTCTTCCCTGTACCCCAATATGTTTTATAAATTCAGGGAATATGCCATCCGGTCCTGCTGCTTTCCTGATTTTCAGTGTTTAGATAGCCTAGTTTATATCTCTTTCATTAAAGGGGTCTGATAACATGGCGTTATCATGAAGGTAGCTAGCAGCTTCATTCAGTTCACCCTTTATCTTTTCTTTGATGGTTGAATCTACAGGGACCTTCTCAGCTCCTGATTTGATTTGGATGCTAGTTCTGATAGCAATGGCTTTGGTTGCTGAGTGCAAACATTGGTTGCAGTGACAAGTTTCCTTAACAACATCCATGCCTTCCTACTTGAATGAGTGAAATTTAAACTGGAAGTCAAGTCCACCAATTTCCACTTTCTTGTTTCATTTAGCTGTTCTAGTATTCTTTTGACAGTATCAGGGTTTTCCGTCTGTTGGTATTCTGCATACATGTTTTTTGTTGCATCATCCCAGCAAGGGATGTAGTGTTTCCTGAGTCCTTGTGGAATATTGCTTTTGGCTGCTCCAGTGATGACTCCCATAAATTTCTTAGAGTTTTCTATTTTGGGGGCTATCCAACATAAGTTGTTGTCAATCTCCTGAGTGTACTGATCCCAGATAGCTCTCCTTGTTAATGGACTTTGTGACAGATATCTCAAACCCTGTACTGATTGTTGTAGGGTGGATCTGGCTCCTTGGGAAACTTTTTAGGACTTTTCTTGTATGACTCAAAGGAAGTGTGTTTCCACCAGCAGAGAGACAGCACAGGTCAGGATTGGTATCAGAATGCCACCTAGCAGTGTTAAAGGTTTTCATTTCTTTGGCTACATAACTAAGATAGGGTTATTCTCCTTCTGCACATTCTATTAGATTCTCTCCATTATCATCACTGTTTTTATAATCCCAGCTTGTGTGATGGCTGTTGAAATCATCTAAGTATATCCATGGCTGAGGCACAGGTAGTAAGACTAGAGTGGACCACTGGATGTTTGGTGGTTTGTACACTGCAACAACAGTTAAGTCACTCAGCTACACAGCGGTTACTTCAATACCATTAACCTCGTGGCAACCCACTCCCTTAATATCAAGGAGGCTATTTCTTATGTATATGATAGAGCCATGTGATGTTGTGGCAGAAATCCTATCATTTTGTATCCTGTAATCTTACCCTTTGTTATATTATCTTCATTTAGATGGAATTCTTGGTGACCCATGATATCAGTGTTATGATCAATGGCTACTTTTCTCAGGTGATCACATTTGTCTTTTGATAGACCTACATTTACCTATAAAATATGTATACTTTGTCCAAAATTCTTAGTCATCTCCCCTAAATCACCTAAGGTAAAATCTGGGACTGCTTCTTTGAACATGTACTATGTGTCTAATGGCCTATATTTCCACACAACTGTAATGTTTCAGTTAAAAAATTGATTTATGTTATAAGCTAAGTAAATATGTTACTTTTATCATTAATATTGAAGTTTGATGCAGTCCACAATTTCTGAAAAAGAGCTAAAGTACCAGTAGTGAAAATGTTTTCACAAAATATTTAGAAGATTTGTCATTCACAGTTACTGGGTTTGAAAAGCATATGTCTTGAGTCAGTATGAATTTTATCTCATGCACTTTGCTTTGAATGTGTTGCACCTTGTAGATATAATTTTGTACTAAAACTTCCAATAGAATGTAAATAATTTGAGAGGGAAGGTAACAAGCACCAAATAGTAGAGGACACATCTATGGCTACATGCACACACATTTGTGTGTGTGTGTGTGTGTGTGTGTGTGTGTGTGTGTGTGTGTGTGTGTGTGTGTGTGTGTGTACTCCAGCTTTAAAAAGAATTTGCCGGAAAACTGTTACAGTTTGGAGTCATGTTTATGTGCCTGTTGATGCCTGAACACATCTACTACTCAGTGAGTTGTACCTCATAGTGTGTTACATAATGCTTTACTGTGAACATGTTAAGTTTTAAATCTATGCTACTGTTAAATTAAAAATGTATGAGCAGTAAATGTTCTGTGTGGCATAGCAATTTATAAGATAAACATCTGGTATTTTTTAGTCCTTAGACTAATTTATTGTGTTACCTTCAATAGTAAATTAGAAAATGAAAGAAACATGCTGTTAAATTATGCAGATCAGTCATTAAATTACTACAAAGTTTCTGAATAAAAAGATGTATATATTCTTTTCCTTGTCATTCTGTAATGACATGCTTCATTGTTCTGATATACATGACTACCAAAGTAGATGTTGAAACAAAGTGACAATAATAAGATGAATTTGTGGAACTATAGCAAGACCATTTACAATATAATGAGGAAGTTGCTCTGGGAAGAGACAACTAACCATGGTGACATCCGAAATTGGAATTATATTAATACCTTCAGCTGCTGATGGGCATTGACATATATCAACGGGGACAGGTGAAAATGTGTGCCCCAATTGGGATTCAAACCTGGGATCTCCTGCTTACAGGGCAGATGCTCTATTCATCTCAATCATCGATGGCACAGAGGATAGTGTTACTGCAGGGACTATCTTGCTCATGCCTTCCACAAGACCCACCTTATATGTCCACACACTACATTCGTAGTGTCCCACCCCAACACACTCATTACTTGTGGAAGACATTGTTACCAAGTCCTGCAAGAGTTCCGGGAATATGTATGCATCTGCACAGAAGAAGAAGGTTATGGCCGGTATTGCCAGACCTGTATACTTATATGGATATGGTGTCTGTTCTTTCGGACATGTCTGAAAGAACAGACACCATATCCATATAAGTATATAGTGTGCCCCGACTGGGACTCGAACCCGGGATCTCCCGCTTACATGGTAGACGCTCTATCCATCTCAGCCACTGAGGGCACAGAGGATAGTGCGACTGCAGGGACTATCTTATGCATGCCTCTCTCGAGACCCACACATTCTCACCAAATGAATTCTCTCCGAAAGAACAGACACCATACCCATATAAGTATATAGTTCTGGTGTTACCGGCCATGACCTTCTTCTGTGTGGATGCACACATATTTCCCAAACACTTATGGGACTTGATAAGAATGTCTTCCACAAGTAATGAGTGTGTTGGGGTGAGACACTACGAATGTAGTGTGTGGACATACAAGGTGAGAATGTGGGCCTAGCAGGAGGCATGTGTGAGACAGTCCCTGCAGTCCCACTATCCTCTGTGCCCATGGTGGCTCAGATGGATAGAGCGTCTGCCATGTAAGCAGGAGATCCCAGGTTCGAGTCCCGGTCGAGGCACACATTTTCACCTGTCCCTGTTGATATATATCAATGCCCGTCAGCAGCTGAAGGTATTAATATAGTTCTAATTTTGTTCTAGACAGCTGCAGGTCATCGATGGTGTCTATTCTTTTGGACATGTCCGAAAAAACAGACACGATATCCATATAAGTATATGATGACATCCATTCTGAATACAGTTAATTGTATCTATTACAAGATACAAATTGTATTTTGGTGCAAGATGTTTAGTTAGATATTGCATAGATAATTTGCATTACATCTGTCAAAATTATTTGGAAGAAATAATGTTATATGTTTATATGGATGAGTGCATGTTAACAACTCAGAGATTACTAATTAGTGCAATACTGAAATTCGGTAAAAATGAACATATTAAGCTTTTTCATTACTCATCTTACAAGTGAACACAAATTAAGTAAAATGAGCAACTTTGTCTGCTGCTCTACACATGGTATCATCCTTAATGAACAGATTGTATAGAGAGTAGAAGAAGTTATCCAGAAGAAATGATTTGAAATTAGTTTTGAAACTGGCTTTTCAACTTGGCAGATATGTTGCTGAGCATGTAATTGAATATATTGGACTCCTCTCTGAGACACTGTCAGCTATTGTAAGGTGTAACAGAGGTCATTTTTACTTCTAGTGCTGTAGCTTTCACATTAACACTCTTTTTAAATTGTGGTGCGTTATTTATTATGGATTTAATTAACAAATATGTATATTTTATGGAAAGTCTGTTAGAATGATTAACTCCTTAGAGAGGCATCTACAAGGTGACTATGCAGAAACACAACTGAATATTCACTAAGATAAAAATGTCAGGAGTAAACTCAGATGAATTAAGCCATATACCGTTTGTTACTTATGTCAAAGTTCAAATAGTAACTTCCATGTTACTTCCATATCTAAGAATTTGGGGCTGTCAGTGAAACAATACACTATACACTGAGGTGACTTAAGTCACAGGGTAATGATATGCACATATACAGATGGTGATAGTATCATGTACACAAGGTGTAAATGATAGTATCATGTACACAAGGTGTAAAATGATTGCGTATTGGCAGAGCTGTTATTTGTACTCAGGTGATTCATGTGAAAAGACTTCCAACATGATTATGGCTGCATGATGGGAATTCATAGACTTTTGAATGCAGAATGGTAATTGGAGCTAGACACATGGGACATTCTATTTCAGATCATTAGGGAACTCAATATTTTGAGATCCACAGTGTCAAGAATGTGCTGAGAATTCCAAATTTCAGCCATTACCTGTCACCATGGACAATGCAGTGACCAATGGCCTTTCTGTAATGACAGAGCAGTGGTGCTTGTGTGGAGTTGTCAGTATTAACACACAAATTACACTGCATGAAACAACCACAGAAATCAATGTGGGATGTATGATGAACATATTCCTTAAGACAGTGCTAAGGCTGCTGATGCCTGGATTGAGTGCCTTTTCTAACAGCATGACATCATCTGCAGCACCTTACCTGGGCCCGTGACCATATCAGTTGGATCCTAGATGACAGGAAAACTGTGGCTAGGCCAAATGAGTCCCAGTTTCAGTTGGTATGAGCTTATAGTATGGTTCATGTGTGGTGCAGATTCCAAGAAGCCATAGACCCAAGTTGTCAACAAGGCACTGTGCAAGATGGTAGTGGCTTTATAATGGTGTGGGCCATATTTACATGGAATGGACTGGGTCTTCTGAATGAATCATTGACTGGAAACAGTTATGTTTGTCTACTTTGAGACCATTTACAGTCATCATCGACTTCATATTCCCAAACAATAATGGAATTTTTGTGGATGACAGTGTGCAATGTCACTGGATCACAACTGTTCACAACTGGTTTTAAGAACATTCTGGAAATTGGAGTGAATGATTTGGCCACCCATATCACCCAACATGGGATGTAATGGAGAGGTAAGTTCAAGCACAAAATCCTGTCCCGGCAACACTTTTGCTTTTGTGGGTGGCTGTAGAGGCAGCATGGCTCAGTATTTCTACAGGGGACTTCCATTAACTTGTTGAGTGTCTGCCACACTGAGTTGCTGCAGCACACCTGACAATAGGAGGCTTGACATACTATAAGGATGTATCCCATGGCTTTTATCACCTCAGTGTATATCCTTCATTACACTGACATGATCTTCCACAGAATCACACCATACAGACTGTTTGCTAAAGTGTTTGAGCCAAAGGCTTTGAAATTATGATTACCATCCAAATAAATAAATGTATTCTGAGAAATTTGCATCAGAACAGTTCTCATCACATTACAATTAGGAATCCCATCTTTAATGTGATTCCTACCACTAAAACATTGTTGGAAGATCTGAAATATTTTAAATAAATACTGCAACTATTACAGAGAGATTAATAACCAAATTCAGAACTCATAAAACTGCGACACTAAAATAATAGATCAGTGGAAAGAAAATCACAATTTTCAGCTCTAAAATGCAGTCTGTGGTACAGTATTCACTCCGTCATGGTAAATCCCACCAATACAGAGAGCTCTTAGGGATATGAAATGATTCAGGTTTACATTACTAGGCGTATGCAACCAGTGCAGACTAATACTGTAAAGCATATTAACAACAATTTATAATTAGCACTAATTTACTCACACTGGAAATTACTCGTATAATGCTTTACAGGCATATATTAGGAGAAAATCAAATGCTCTGAAGAAGTCACTGTATGTTGAAAATCTACTCAGTCCCTCCACCCCCAACCACCCCCTGTTAGAAGATCATAATTTGAATGTTTTGTCAATTTGCATATTAGACGTGCAGTAGAGTGCCTGATGTCCAACAGATAACTATGTTTACATCACAGACACTTCTCTAGTCACCACTATACATTTATTCATTGATTTGTTCATAATATTCTAGAGATCTAGCCAGTATACTGTCTCAGGGATATGTAATAAGTTGAGATGTACATTTAAAAAAAGGACAAGCCAGCAATAGAGACTTAATGTGCATACTGTACTTAAATTCACCGTAAATCATTATAGTGTTTAATATGATTTGTAATTATGTTAGTTAAATGTAGTGCAACCCACTACATTAGACAGAAAGTCATACCATAAACTGGACCAAATTTCACCCTTTGGGGCAACTTTGTCCCACATTGAGGGAAGAGATAAACTTTTTTCCTCCAAAGATTATCCTGAAGATGCTGGAAATCCAGGTGTTCTATACTCTTTGATAGTTTAGTCTCAGTCTAAGTTGGTCACACTAGTATCCAACTCTATCTTCATGCTGGAAGCATTGTTACAAATGATTCCCCTCTTTCATCTTGGTAAAAGATTATAACAACTTTGATGTCTTTGGATCTTAATTCCATCCTTAAAATTCAAGTAAGTACTAGTTTTTGTGCTATTTAGTATAAATTAACATTACCCTTTTAATAAAGCTTAAGTTCTGTGAATATTATGAGAAGGATAGTAGCTACTCACTCTCATAATATTATTATATTCCATCCTGAATTTTCCATTGTTTGATTAATTTCTGCGAACTTTCTTGCAACTTTATGAAATTACACTTGGTGTTGAAAAATAGGTTATCCAGGAAAACTTTGTCCCCAACGAAAGTTACTCCAGTTTCAATTAAATTCACTTATTCATGTAATTGTTCCATACGATATCCTATATGTATGGTGCAAAACTACAAACGGATAAAAATTCAGGACTCTGCCTAAGGATGTGTTTACAAGACCACTTGAGAAGATACAGACAGAATCTCTTCAAGGCAAATAAGAAAGCATGGTTTCAGGCTTTAGAGGTTGTGGAATCTATCCTTTTTAGATGCAAATGCAGTTCCAAAGAGGCTGCTGGGCGCTGAAAGGTCCATATGTTGAATGTGTCCCTGAAGCATTCCTTGAAACAGTAATTTGTAACAGAGCAGAGTCTATGCCTGTTGAAAGAAAATGGTAATCGGTAAGTGTGGAACCTGGAAAAGGAATCACTCCTGCAGACTTGGAAGCAAAAATGCTGGATTCACCTGTAAATGAGAAGAGGAATGTGGGAAGCCCAAGAAAAAAATGTTGGTGTATCAGCTATGCTGGTGAGGAGTCTTTCAGTGCTGAAGGTACTACAGGTCATGAACTAGAGTGTTGGTAGGATGACTGTGGCACTAATGACAATCCTCCCCAAAAAAATGATGAATCATGGAAAGAAGACCTGAAAGAAAATAACTGTATTGCACTCTTTTATAACAGACAACTCTATCCAGGTTGAATGGTTGGTTTTGTCACAAAAGAAGGAATGAAGAAAGTTAGAGTGATGTACATGTAGAAAACTAAGAAGTTTTGGCAGTGGCCAGCAGAAGTGAAAGTGTAAGTAATCATGTAACACTTTTCATATATAAAAATGAGAATAAACGAGCCCAGACCAAAGAGGAGAGAATATTAGTGTTTTTGTATTCATTCTTTCACCTCAACAGGAAGGGGAAGGGTAAATTGGCTGGGGAAATAGCAGGAAAGTTAAAGGGGGGAGGCACTGTCATGAGTGGTAAAATACCAGTGGTTATAGGATTCAGAAAAGACCCTTTTTTAGGGTAGGGAGGACAGAAAGAAAGCAAATTTTAAGAGAGGTTAGAACTGAGACAAACCTTCAGTTTGAAAAAGAAATCAATAAACATAATTCCAGCTTATTACATCAGCATAAACAGCCATTGGTTAAGAATTTTCAACTGTCAGCAGATATTTTAACTCCACCCAATTTTAACTCAGACAATGTGAAATGTCAGCTATCTTTATTGCATCAAAATATTCGAGGACTGAGAAATAAAATTAATGAATTAACTATATGCATAGATGAATTAGAGTCTTCAAACCCAGCTGACATAATCTGCCTCTCTGAACATCATGTGACCACTGGTATAGAACTTTTAAGTGTTACAGGGTTTAGGTTAGCATCTCACTTTTGTAGATCAGAAATGGAGAAAGGAGGAGTTGCCACATTCATCAGGAACTGTCATAAATTTAAGAACATAGACATTCATAAATTTTGCCTAGAACAGCATATGGAAGCATGTGCAACAGAATTAGATTTTCACAAAAAATCCTTCATAATATTAAGTGTATATCGAGCACCTGCAGGTAACTTTAATCTGTTTGTAAACCACCTTGAAGCTGTACTGGCCCATTTAATAACCAAAAACAAAGAAATAGTGGTTGCTGGTGATTTCAATGTAGATTTCCTTAAAGACTCTCCGAATAAGAACTTATTTGAGTTAGTAACACTATCATTCAACTTAATTCCCACAGTAAAGTTCCCCACTAGGATAGCCACTTGCTCACAAACAGCCATTGATAATATCTTTATAGAAAAGTCCAATGAACAAAATTATATTACAAAACCAATAGCCAATGGCCTCTCAGACCATGACATGCAGTTCCTTCTGTTAAATGTTAATACTGAACAGGATATAAAATCTGTTAAATCTGAGCTCAAGAGGGTAATCAGTAAGCCAAAAATTGATTATTTTAGGACACTCCTCAGAGACATTCACTGGACTGATGTTTACAGTGCTCATGGCATGAATGAAAAATATAACATTTTTGCTAATAAAGTGCTTACCTTATTTGAACACTGCTTTCCCCCAAAACTTACCAAGGTTAGAGGAAAATCTACAAAGAAGCCATGGATTACTCGAGGAATAAGGGTATCTTGTAAAACAAAAAGAAAACTGTATCTGTCAATCCGAAACATTTCCAATGTTGATGCTATAGCACATTATAAGAAATACTGCAAAATATTAAAGACTGTAATATGGATGTCAAAGCAAATATATTACAAGGAAAAGATAGTCATATCAGATAACAAAATAAAGACAATATGGGATATAGTGAAGGAGGAGACCGGTAGGACCAGACATGAAGAAGAACAAATAGCATTAAGAGTAAATGATACATTGGTGACAGATGTGTATAGTGTTGCAGAACTTTTTAACAAACATTTTATAACTGTTACTGAAAAGATGGGGTTGTCAGGTTCGGTAGATGCTGCTATGGATTACCTTAGACCAGACATTTCAAGTAATTTCCATAATATGAATTTGACCCTCACTACCCCAACAGAAATAATGTCCATCATAAAATCTTTAAAATCAAAAACATCTAGTGGGTATGATGAAATATCAACAAAGTTAATTAAAGAATGTGATTCTGAGCTAAGTAACATATTAAGCTATCTGTGTAACCAGTCGTTTATCAGTGGAATATTTCCTGAATGGCTGAAATATGCTGAAGTTAAGCCACTGTTTAAGAAGGGAGATAAAGAAATAGCATCAAATTTCCGTCCAATTTCACTGTTACCAGCATTCTCAAAAATTTTCGAAAAAGTAATGTACCGTCGTCTTTATAACCATCTTATCTCAAATAACATACTGTCAAAGTCACAGTTTGGATTTCTAAAAGGTTCTGATATTGAGAAGGCTATCTTCACTTACAGTGAAAATGTGCTTAATTCATTAGACAAAAAATTGCAGGCAACTGGTATATTTTGTGATCTATCAAAGGCATTTGACTGTGTAAATCACAATATCCTTTTAAGTAAAGTAGAATATTATAGTGTAACAGGAAATGCTGCAAAATGGTTCAAATCTTATATCTCTGGCAGGAAACAAAGGGTGTTATTAGGAAAGAGCTTGATACATGTCTATCAGGCATCATCCAACTGGGAACTAATTACATGTGGGGTCCCACAAGGTTCCATTTTGGGGCCCTTACTTTTTCTTGTGTATATCAATGACCTTTCATCAGTAACATTAACAGATGCCAAGTTTGTTTTGTTTGCCGATGATACAAACATTGCAATAAATAGCAAATCAAGTGTAGTCTTAGAAAGATCAGCCAATAAAATATTTGTGGACATTAATCACTGGTTCCTAGCCAATTCTTTGTCACTAAACTTTGAAAAAACACACTACATGCAGTTCAGAACTTGTAAGGGGTGTCCCAAGAGTATATGTCTAACATATGATGACAAGAAGATAGAAGAAGTGGACAGTGTTAAATTCTTGGGATTACAGCTTGATAATAAATTCAATTGGGAGGAGCACACCACAGAACTGCTGAAGCGTCTTAACAAATCTCTGTTTGCAATGCGAATTTTGTCAGACGTAGGGGATATAAAAATGAAAAAGCTGGCATACTATGCTTACTTTCATTCCATAATGTCATATGGGATTATTTTTTGGGGTAATTCATCAAGCCAAGCTAAAGTTTTCCGGGCACAAAAACGTGCAGTAAGAATTATATGTGGTGTGAACTCAAGAACATCCTGCAGAAGCCTGTTTAGGGAACTAGGGATACTAACTACAGCTTCCCAGTATATTTATTCCTTAATGAAATTTGTCATTAAAAATATATCACTTTTTCAAACCAACAGCTCAATTCATGGAATCAATACTAGAAATAAGAATAATCTTCACAAGAATTTAAAGTCACTTAGTCTTGTACAAAAAGGTGTGCATTATTCAGGAACACACATTTTCAATAACTTGCCAGCAGCCATAAAAAGCTTAACAACCAATGAAATTCAGTTTAAGAGAAGCCTAAAGGATTTATTGGTGGCCAACTCCTTCTACTCCATTGATGAATTTCTTAGTAAAACCAACTGATTTGTATATAAGTACAACATAACTTCTGCACAATTTCAGTGCAGTGATGTGTTCATTGAAAATTTGTGTGTGTGTGTAAGTATAATCTGACTTCTGCACCATTTCAGTGCAGTAATGTGTTCATTGTAAATAAGTATTACAGTAGTTGTATTACATGTTTATTACCTTATAAATAAATAAAAAACGTTTTTTATTTTAAATTCAGTGCATTAGTATTTGTAAAATGACTCTTAGTGTTCATTAAAAATGACGATCATTCCACTTGGGACCTGTGGAATGGTACATTAGCTTATTTGTTTTAGTTGTAAATATTTGTCATGTATTGTTGTTTTTCTGACATGTTCCACATCCAGGAGGACCTCCTCACTACGGATCAATTGGAATGAAAGTAAATCTAATCTAATCTAATCTAAAAGAAAATAACTGTATTGCACTCTTTTATAACAGACAACTCTATCCAGGTTGAATGGTTGGTTTTGTCACAAAAGAAGGAATGAAGAAAGTTAGAGTGATGTACATGTAGAAAACTAAGAAGTTTTGGCAGTGGCCAGCAGAAGTGAAAGTGTAAGTAATCATGTAACACTTTTCATATATAAAAATGAGAATAAACGAGCCCAGACCAAAGAGGAGAGAATATTAGTGTTTTTGTATTCATTCTTTCTTATCTTATGTTATATTTCCCCTGTTTATGTTCAACTCCTATGTATAACATTTCCATTCAATAAAATGTTCAGGAAGTACCAGCATGTAACTTAAACTGCCTTTTCTTGGCCTTACTTTCTTTTACAGAATCTACATTAACATTATGCCTCCATACAACTTATGTACAACATTAACTGGTCAAAAAATATTTTTCAAACAAAAAAATGTAAATGTTCTAAAGTTGTCCTGTATTGGAGTAACATTAATCCATTAAGGAAAAAAGTATTTTTTAAATGACAGTATTGATTAATTATGTATTTTGCCTCCAAATGTTCTCTAAAACCTATCACTTTTGACATAATTTTTTTTGAATTTTTGGAAGCAAAAATGAAAGGCACAATAAACTTATCTTGAAAAACAAGAAAAAGTGGTCCAAACTCAAACAGTAACATTTGAAAAAGTTGCTGCACCCTCAGTTGCATCAAAGAGCTGTTGTTTACCTTCTATTGCATTGGATAATATGTATTTTAATACGTTATAATTTTTCAAAGAGAATAGTTACCAGCATGTACAATACCAGAGGCTTGGTTACAGTACAGTACTGTTTCTCTTGAAGCTTTACAGTTAGCACTGCTTCTTGCCATGTAACTACATGAATTTCTAGTCCTTAAATATGAGTTCTCCGATAAACAGTAGAAAAAATGAGAAATGAGGTTATCTCTTTTACTTAGATAGAGTGGTTGGGGTTCTCAGTTTCTTGCTTTATGTCATGTGGAAGCTTGTTGAATACCTTTGCACCAGAGTACATAACTGGAATATGAACCCTAAACAGGGAGACAGAGACTATGTATAAATTAGAATTAACAAGTGTCTACCCAGGTCACATCACAAGCTCTGAAAAAGCAGTAGAGGACTTACAATGTGGACACCCAAGAATTTCACTAATTCAAAATATGCTGGGAAACAATGACTTCTAATTTTTGTGTCTTGTTTTATGATTGAGCAAATCACAGTTCAACTGAAACTGATTTTTGCTATCAGCAACAAACTCATTAAAATGAAAAAGTACTTTGAAGTGAATTTATAGCTGCTGAGTCCCATACAGACATCTCTGTCATAAGTTTAGCTTTATACTTAACACAATATTCTCACTGTTTGTTTCTGGAAAATAAATACTGTAATTTATGCACACTGCTCTAGAAGATGACTCTGTGAGACGACATGGAGTGAAAAATATGCAGACTATGCCAACACTTTTACCTTGTGGGCAACACAGTGAGAGGTACCAGTGAACTTTTTTTTTTTTTCCTGCAGAGTGATCCCAAAGAATTTGAAACACAGTGGTTCTATCAGAGTGTGGGCATTGAAATTACTTCTGGTGGTAACAGATTTTTCACTCCTCCATTCATTCACACATTGCAGGCTACTTCTATAAGGTACACTAACAACACAGCATGGTTAGTGTTAATCTACTATCTTTGTTCATCATAACAAGTATTTCCAGATTTCATTATGTACATGAAAAAACAGCTAATTTAAAAATATAAAAAAATACTGCTTTTGTACTGTTTCTCTCTGCCTGTGAATAGCTAGGGTTTTTCAGTATACAGTGTGACTATAATCATTTGCCACAGAATAAGAATCTCCAGCCTGAACCACAGTTAGGGATGTACAGTTAATATGTACATTATTTTTATTCTTAGTATTGTGGCAGTGAAAATACACTTTTCATCCTAAGTCACTCTTGTTATTAACAGTAATAAATATACTGGTGCACAACTGCAAGAATCTCTAAGACCCTGAGATAGCATCTACAAAATGTTCAGTTAACATTACACAATATTCTTTGCGCACACTTCTGTAGAATGAAAACTTTTTTGATACTGAGATTCTACCATTATGCTGGATCATTATAGTGTTAAAATTTGCAAAGTATTCTAGAAATTCCATCTGAAGATCAACAAGACATACCTAAGCTTTCTGGTTGAATTATTCATGTGCTTGTACCACCTTAGATTATTATCCTTCTTGATGACCAAGAATTTTGCACAAGGAGCATCATCCATTCTGTCCTCATTGATCTGTACTTATAATACCAGTGAGCCATTTTTATTGGTTTGAAATACTTGCACGAGTCTGTGTAAGATCAATGGTTAGGGAACAGGAGTGGGGCACCATATATAACATATCACATCTCCAAATTAAGTCTATTCCTGAATGTTCATTTCTTAATATGGATTCTTTTGCTAAGACATAGCTCCATCCATGAAATGGGAATGCTTTTAATGCTGTACCATCTTTGTTTAGCTTTATCAGAAATTTATTGTCTGCCCAAAGGCTGTGTCTAGTCTAAAAATGTCAATAGAGTAATTTATCTTAATTAAATCTACCAAAATTGTATTTCTTGATTGTGTAAAGCTTCTTCTGTGAAGAGGTTGTGCTTGGAACTAATTTGCAATTAAACCAGTTGTTTATTTATTTATTGTTCCATAGCACCAAATTAAGGAGAAGTCCCCATGGTCATTGAACGAGTCAATACATGAAATTATAACACGATAGTAGAAACAGATAAAATTAAATATAAAAAACATATTCAGGTGACAAGTCGTAAGTTTAAATAAAGAATATCAACAAGGTCACACTCGAATTTGCTTAATTTTTTAGCTCTTCCAGGATCTCCTCGACAGAAGACAAGGAGTGAGCCATGAGGAAGCTCTTCAGTTTCGACTTAAAAGAGTTTGGGCTGCTGCTGTATCTCAAACAGTCTCACATTGACTAAAAGCCTGTCCTAAGTTAGATTGATTGTCAGTGCATGTGGAAGCCACAAATGTAATTCATTTAAGCGCAAAATGGCTGATTTTGAAGGTGTGTCATTTTTCACCAGTGGAAGCAGTAGCGAGTGCTCAAATGGAGTAGGACACTGTGTCATTCTGTGTAATTCAAGGATCTTCTCCGTGGCAAATTATTACTGACACTTGAGGAACAGCTACCAAATTCTGACATTGTTGCCCTTTAATGACTTGGGGGGGGGGGGGGGGGACGAAGTGTTTCCCATCACCACCTTCCTGAGCTGAGAGTGATTAAAGTTGTGGGAAAAAATAAAAAGTAAGGTTAGTATCTTGAAAAGAAGTTATAAGACGAATACCAACAAATGTAAAACAGTGGTAATAGAATGTAGCTAAATTAAATCAGATAAATTTAAAGAGAAATCTGGTTGCCTGGCAGAACTTTCTGCATGTGATTGAAAGGAAATCAACTGATGTTATAATAAGAATGGATGAGGTTAGGAAGAGAGGAGTGTATGAAAACGGAAAAATCTAATCTCAGTTGTTATTGTTGTGGTCTTCAGTCCTGAGACTGGTTTGATGCAGCTCTCCATGCTACTCTATCCTGTGCAAGCTTCTTCATCTCCCAGTACCTACTGCAACCTGCATCCTTCTGAATCTGCTTAGTGTATTCATCTCTTGGTCTCCCTCTACGATTTTTACCCTCCACGATGCCCTCCAATGCTAAATTTGTGATCCCTTGATGCCTCAAAACTTGTCCTACCAACCGATCCCTTCTTCTAGTCAAGTTGTGCCACAAACTTCTCTTCTCCCCAATCCTATTCAATACCTTCTCATTAGTTACGTGATCTACCCACCTTATCTTCAGCATTCTTCTGTAGCACCACATTTCGAAAGCTTCTATTCTCTTCTTGCCCAAACTGGTTATCGTCCATGTTTCACTTCCATACATGGCTACACTCCATACAAATACTTTCAGAAACGACTTCCTGACACTTAAATCTATACTCGATGTTAACAAATTTCTCTTCTTCAGAAACGATTTCCTTGCCATTGCCAGTCTACATTTTATATCCTCTCTACTTCGACCATCATCAGTTATTTTACTCCCTAAATAGCAAAACTCCTTTACTACTTTAAGTGTCTCATTTCCTAATCTAATTCCCTCAGCATCACCCGATTTAATTTGACTACATTCCATTATCCTCGTTTTGCTTTTGTTGATGTTCATCTTATATCCTCCTTTCAAGACACTGTCCATAAAGACAATAATGTTATGTGGAGCCCAGGATATACCATTATGGGTGCATGGAGATGAGGGATTACTGGGTGAAGAAGACAGTCAGGAGAGGACATTGAATCATTGGGAACTTCCGTGCTTTACTGAAATTTTGAAACAGGCAAAGAAACATTAATACAACATATAAAGTAGGCCTCAAAAAATGCCACTGTATCAATGAGTCAACAAAAGATTATTTAACAGACTGCTGTGCTGGTGTTATTACTGGAAAAATGAATGATTGATTCTATAAAGGAATCAAAATTTTTCACCATAATAGCAAATATGACAACCAATATAACCATCCCTTAACAGCTATCGCTACGCATACGTTTCTTTGATGTTGAGAGTAGCGCTGTAAGAAGAATTTCTAAAATTCATTGCTGTTACTGACCTGATAGGTGAAAACTCAAACACCATCATGCGGGAGATTAAAGTAAATGGCTTTGATGTAGCTTATTGCCGAGGACAATCTTACGACGGAGGAGCAAGTATGACTTGTAAATTTAAAGGAGTTCAAGCAATTATCTCTCAGGAACAGTATTACCAATTTACAGTCACTGTGCTAGTCACAGGCTCAATTTTTCAAGGCCTGTTTTCCTAAGCAGCATACGAAATAATTTGTTCCGAAACGATCTTCTGGTCAGCGACGACTCTTACTAGAGGAAGAAATAAAGACATCTCTTCCAGAAGGAAAGATCCACACACTAAACAGACTGTGTGAAACACGTTGGGTAGAGAAGCATGATTCTGTCCTACATTTTCGAGACATCTTTCCTATGCTAACTATTGCACTGCAGAAACTATGTAACATTCGCAGTGGAAGTAGTACCAGTATTGCACGACTGCATTTTCCTTACTTCGTGCTGTGCAGTCATCAGAATTTGTTGTAAGTTTATGTATACCTGCGAAAGTGCTCGGGATAATATTGACACTTGTTCGACAACTGCAAGACAGGGAAATATATCTATTCCAACCAATGCAACTCATGGAAGCAGCGTGCGGCAGGTTGAAAGAACTTCGTCAGGACAGTGTTTTACACCTTCATCCTGCCTTTAAGGCATCAGAAGGACTTGCTGAGAAATTTGGCACTGAGATAAAAACTCTTAGAACAATTAGAGTGTCAATCTGGAGTCCTTTCTCAGATTTTCTGTGTAATGAACTGGCTATAAATTCCAAAAAGCACGTCTTGAAACAATTGATTTCTGATGAGTTGACTGGGGAAGTGTTGAAGATTGCTGAAATGTTCAAAAATGATTTGCCATGTTTCGCAGCATTGAAAGGGAAACTGATGATCTGGAATCAGTTGTGGAAAAATCGAGACCACAATCTAAGCTCATAAAAGGATCATCATGTATTCCAAACATCGCAGACTTCCTTCAGCTCCTATCGATTCCGCCCATCACCACTTACACAGCAGAAAGATCATTTTTCGCTGCGGTGCATATAAACCTATCTTCGTAGCACCATGACAGAAAACCGACTTAGGATTGATGCACATCAACAGGAACATCAAATCTACAGCAGAAGAAGTGCTAGAAGTCTTATGTCGAAAATTTAAGAGATGACTGAACTTCAGTATTTTTGAGAGTGCAGTACTTTCCAGAGAGTATCTTATGTCATACCTATATAAAAGGTTTATTTAACTTGCTTAGCTGTAATGAAACCAGTAAAATTCGAATAAAACAGATCAGTTGATTTCAATTTATTACAAAATTTTTGTGAAGACCTATTTGGCTTTAACATACAGGTACCCTATCATAGATACATGTGTCTTGCAGTGAATAATCGTTGACGTGAAGGTTTATTCCCCACCCCCCCCCCTTTTTCCAAGAAAAATATTCTAAATATGCCCCTGCATAGAGAGATACACCGTACTCTGCTGTGACATGGATAATTGACATGAAAGCTTGCACCCCAATCCCATGGAAAAATGGTTTGCCTTTTGTATTTGTATTATATTAGAAACGGTTGGGTCTTAACAAAACCACCAGATACTACAAACCAGCCTGAGAGATATAGGAATGTTGTACCATCAAGAGAAAATAATCGGGCTACTATCGCCGTTATTGCCGCGAGAGATCAATTCTACATTTATTTATGGAACAATATACAAATGTCTACTTGAGTCATCAAAAGTATTTCTTGTGAAAGTATTGGAAATGTCAAATAAATTTAGTCGTGTAAATAAATTCCACTGTATGTGGATGTTTATAGAGTTCTGAAAGTTTCACGCAATTGCCTTTCACACCTGATAGAACTCGAGACCTTTTTATAATTGTCATTTCTCTTATCACATGCGCTGGACGTGAAAGTACTTCTAGAATTAATTGCTCTTAAGAAATCATGGAACTTATGGTATTCATCTACGTCTACTACATCTACATCCATACTCCGCAAGCCATCTGACGGTGTGTGGCGGAGGGTACCTTGAGTACCTCTATCGGTTCTCCCTTCTATTCCAGTCTCGTATTGTTCGTGGAAAGAAGGATTGTCGGTATGCCTCTGTGTGGGGTCTAATCTCTCTGATTTAATCCTCATGGTCTCTTCGCGAGATATACGTAGGAGGGAGCAATATACTGCTTCACTCTTCGGTGAAGGTATGTTCTCGAAACTTTGACAAAAGCCCGTACCGAGCTACTGAGCGTCTCTCCTGCAGAGTCTTCCACTGGAGTTTATCTATCATCTCCGTAACGCTTTCGCGATTACTAAATGATCCTGTAACGAAGCGCGCTGCTCTCCGTTGGATCTTCTCTATATCTTCTATCAATCCTATCTGGTACGAATCCCACACTGCTGAGCAGTATTCAAGCAGTGGGCGAACAAGCGTACTGTAACCTACTTCCTTTGTTTTCGGATTGCATTTCCTTAGGATTCTTCCAATGAATCTCAGTCTGGCATCTGCTTTACCAATGATCAACATTATATGATCATTCCATTTTAAATCACTCCTAATGCGTACTCCCAGATAATTTATGGTATTAACTGCTTCCAGTTGCTGACCTGCTATTTTGTAGCTAAATGATAAAGGATCTATCTTTCTGTGTATTCGCAGCACATTACACTTGTCTACATTGAGACGTGCCAAACCACTGATCGATGAAGAAACAAACTCTTTATTTATTTTATTTACTTTATTTTAATTTTTTTTGTCGGGTTGCTACACGTAACGCTTGTGCGATACTGTTACACATGACATTCCCCTTGCAGTGCATGTTTCAGTTACAGTTGTTGGTAGTTGCGCGATACCAGGATGGAGAAATAAGCTTACCTGTTTCAGTCATTCAGGAGACTTCTCGCTTCGCCTTTAATATGACTACTAAGTCCCGCGAGAAAGCGATTACCTATGATCGCACACTCCAGTGATGGTCATCAATTTCAATTAGTCTCAACACTCCCCAACTTGTTCATATGATTCAGCGTCAGAAAGTAATTTAGACCACATGTGAGAGATAACAAAACCAGTAAGTCGCTCTGCCGGCCGGAGTGGCCGTGTGGTTCTAGGCGCTACAGTCTGGAACCGCGTGACCGCTACGGTCGCAGGTTCGAATCCTGCATTGGGCATGGATGTGTGTGATGTCCTTAGGTTAGTTAGGTTTAAATAGTTCTAAGTTCTAGGGGACTGATGACCACAGAAGTTGAGTCCCATAGTGCTCAGAGCCATTTGAACCATTTTTAAGTCACTCTTTGTAAGAGACTGCCCTAAATGGAACATTAATTTCCCACTACAGTTGTAGGAAAAAATTCAAGTTACAGAAGTACCATGTACTTTTTAAGAGCTACGAGTATAACAGTGTGTCTGTTCCCATAGAGAGCTTCTGTACCATCATATGGACTGACTGAGGTGATGTTGTCAACTGTATATAAGTAAATAATGGACTGACTGCGAGTGAAAGTACTCTCCCATCCGATAGTTGGGGAGTTTAACAGTCGATAGGCACTTTAACAACACTGAAATCTTTGCTAAGCTACTGGGAAAAGCCCTTATTGCAAGATAAAATAAAAAACACTTCCAGATGCACAGCTGCAATGTTCCAGCCCGCTACGTTATGCTGGTACTGCAATCCAGTGGGCTTCATAAAAATTATCTGAAAGAGATGGAAATTGGAAGATATGATGTTCTTGTACAGACAAGCAAGTGATTGTAATTTCAGAAAAGTTGGATGACTTATTCAAGGGAAAGAGCTTCACAAATTG
The DNA here is from genome assembly GCF_021461385.2 of Schistocerca piceifrons. Taxonomy (NCBI): domain Eukaryota; kingdom Metazoa; phylum Arthropoda; class Insecta; order Orthoptera; family Acrididae; genus Schistocerca; species Schistocerca piceifrons. The sequence continues at coordinate 839,204,813 of NC_060138.1, read as the reverse complement.
AGCAAGTCAATAACGCGTTGGTCCACTTTCGGCCTTATTTAAGCAGTTTTCATTGACGATATAGTTTCTGGATGTCCTCCTGAGGGATATAGTGCTAAATTCTGTCCAACTGGCATGTCAGATCGTCAAAATCCCAAGTTGGTGTGAGGGCCCTGCCTATAACGCTCCAGACGTTCCCAATTGGAGAATGATCCAGTGACCTTGCTGGTTAAGGTAAGGTTTAGCCAGCACAGAGACAGGCATCTGAAACTCTCGCTGTATGCAGGTGGACGTTATCTTTCTGAATATAAGGCCAGGATGGCCTGCCATGAAAACATTAGGGGCGTAGAATATCGTCAATGTACTGCTGTTCTCTGAGGTTGTCGCGGGTGCCAAAAAAAATGGATCCTGCTGTGAAAAGAAATGGCACCCCAGACTGTCACTCCACGTTCAGGCTGTGTGGTGGGTGACAGTCAGGTTGGTATCCCTCAGCTGTCTGGGGCATCTTGAGGTATATCTTTGCCCTGGGATCTTAATGACTGGAGTGGAATCGTCTTCAGTGATGAGTCCTGCTTCGGATTGAGCCCTGCTGATCAGCAAAGACGTGTCTGGATACACCCCTCACGGCAGTGGGCTACCAACCGCAATGGCGTCTGGCATACAGCCCAACAATCAAGAGTGATGATCTGAGGGACCATATCTTTTCATTTCAGGATCCCTTACAGCCTAGCTGTACGCTGACACTATTCTGTGCCCTGCTTTGATTGCATCATGGCACACAATCCTGGGTCACTGAAATGTGAGCAATATAGATGCCATCTCCAGTGCTGCTGATGGATAACTGAACGTTCTTTTTTCACGCTCTTCAGTTCCAAGACTGGTTTTATGCAGTCCGCCACTAGTCTGTTCTGCCCCAAACTGTTCATCTCTGTAACTATGGCAACCTACATTCATTTAAAGCTGATTACTGTGCTCAAGATTTGTTCTCCCTTTACAATTTTTACCTGTTGCACGTCTTATTACGAAACTGACGACTCGTTGTTGACTGAGGATGTGTTCTATCAAGTGATCCTCACTTTCAATCAAGCTGTGCCACAGATTTCTTTCTTCACCTGATCTATTCAGCACCCCTTCATTAGTTACTCGGTCTACCCATCTAATCTTCAACATTTTCAACATTCCTTTACAGTAACACATTTCAAACGCTTCTATTCTCTTGTTTTCTGAACTGTTTATCATCTGTTTTTCACTTTCACTCCATTCCAGTACCTCCAGGAGACACTTCATTTCACTTAAATTTATATTCGATGTCAATAAATTTATCTTTATTGGAAACGTTGTTTTGCTATTTCCAGCCTACAGTTTATAACACCTCTATTTCCCTCATTGTCAGTTATTTTGCTCCACAAATACCGAAACTCATTTACTGCTTGTAGTGTCTCATTCCTAATTTAACTTGCTCAGCATCTCATGATTTAATTCGAGTACATTCAATTACTTTTCTTTTACTTTGATTGATGTTACCTTATAGCTTCTTGTCAAGACGCTATGCATTCCATTCAACTGATCTTCGAAGTTCTTGGCCGACTTTGACAGAATTACAATGTCATTTGAAAAACCTCTAAGTTTTTATTTCTTCTCCTGTAATCTCAATTCCCTTTCCAAATTTCTTCTAGGTTTCCTCTAGAGTTTGGTCGTTGTACAGACAGAATAACGTCTGGGATAAGCTACAACCCGTCTCATCGCCTGCTCAACGATTTCTTCTCTTTATTGTCCTTTACTTCATGCAACTGCAGTCTGTTTTCAGCACAAGTTGTAAACAACCATTGCCCTCTGTTCCAGTCAAGATTGTCAAAAGCTTTGTCTTAATCACCATACGATATAAACATAGGTGTTCCCCTCTTCAGCTTATCTTCTAAAATAAGTTGTAGGCCCCGTTTGCCTTGCTTGCTCTTACATTGCTCCAGATCACAAACTGATCTCCCCCAGGTCTGCTTCTACCAGCTTTTTCATTTTCATTTGTGTCAATATTTTTCACTTATGACTGATAGTATTCACACCTATGAAAACCTGGCTTTTTCAGACTGTAATTATTGGATTATTCATGAAGTCGGAGCGTATTTCGCCAGTCTCATATGAAGACCTCGGCTGTAAACGATTTTAAGGGACAAACTGGATGGTTTGAGAACTTGTGCAGTAAAGTTTCAGTGCACAGTGAAACTAAAGGCTTCAGTAACGGATCACGACGTAGTAAATACATCTGTATGCACCGTCCAGTATCAATTTGGAAGGTGTGCCTGGACAAATTCGACCAGCTGCTACACGATACGAAGTTAAGAACTCTCACTGACAAACGAATTAGGTGAAATCCGCAGTCCACAGTTGCCGGCCATCGCTGTGTTCCCAGAACAAAAACATGCAACACTCTGTGCTAAGACCCCTTACTACGGTACACCACATCTGCGGCTCGCAAGCAGGAGCTGTTACGATAAGTAACTTTGCTTGCCCCAAGCACTCCACGCTTGTTATAGAGGGCGCTACGTCGACAATATAGAGGCGAGTTGTAGGCCAGCGCCACCCAAGTTCGCGGACGGGCGCGCAAATTCAAACCGCCGGAACGATGAACATTCGTCACAAGCGTTTGCCCTCGTGGTGCTGGACAGACTGTACAAACTTACCAAGCGTATGCACTCTGAGTCTCAATGTAGGTTGCGAGCCCAGAGATCTGTAACCGATATGATCTTCACACTCCGACAGATCCAGGAAAAATGCCGCGAGCTGAAGACCACATTATTCATTCATTTTTATCGATTTAAATAAGTCATTTGACACAGTCAGCAAGGAGGGACAGAATATTTTACTAGTGAAGATATGGTGTCCTTCTAAAGTCCTGAAGATGATCAACGCTTTTCACGACGATATGGAGGTTCCTGTGGTGATAGGAGGAAGCACATCAGATCCTTTTCATGTGCAAAGAGCAATTCATCAAGGCTGTGTACTGGCCTCTACCTTGTTTGATATAGTCTTTGTGGTATCACCGCCAGACACCACACTTGCCTTTAAATCGGCCGCGGTCCGTTGGTATACGTCGGACCCGCGTGTCGCCACTATCAGTGATTGCAGACCGAGCGCCGCCACACGGCAGGTCTAGTCTAGAGAGACTCCATAGCACTCGCCCCCAGTTGTATAGCCGACTTTGCTAGCGCTGGTTCACCGTCTACATACGCTCTCATTTGCAGAGACGACAGTTTAGCATAGCCTTCAGCTACGTGATTTGCTACGACCTAGCAAGGCGCCATATTCAGTTACTATAATGACTGTCTTCAAGAATGTATTCTGAACAGATAATATTGTGAATCATGTACCGTTAAGAGCGACGTTCATCATTAATGGATTAAAGTTAAGTATCAAACTAATTACGTCCGCTTTCTGAATTTTCATTCCTTGTCAAGTTCCAGACCTCACGTCAGTATAGTTCTTTCCTCCTCACGCTAGCCTGCGTGAGCTAAAACGCGTGCATTTCGGCCTTCATTCGTAACACGGTGTTGACTCTTCTGCTAACACAAAAGTCTTCTCGTTGCTTTCGGCGAAACAAACCTGGACATGTATCTACATGCCTCCCGGTGGAGGTTCGAGTCCTCCCTCGGGCATGGGTGTGTGTGTTTGTCCTTAGGATAATTTAGGTTAAGTAATGTGTAAGCTTAGGGACCGATGACCTTAGCAGTTAAGTCCCATAAGATTTCACACACATTTTTTATCTACTGCCAGGGCTGATGGGAAACCTTACAATGCCTCGTTACTCAGATCCAAGCCTATCGTTGGAACTTATTTTGAAGTAATCTTTTATTCATTGATGATACAGCACTGATAGCAAGTCCTCATCGCGACCTGCGAAGGCTTGTGGGCAAATTTTCTGCTGCATGCGAACTCTTCTCCATGTCTGTGAACGTAAAGAAGACTGTGGTTATGGCGCAAGGATACATAGGTATGCCTGCCATAAGATTATATAACTTCTTGTTGAATGTAGTCGACAATTTCTGTTCCTTCGGTTCACTAGTGTCAGAAATGATCTAGAAGACGAAATACACCCAAGAATTGGCAAAGCGGAGAACACTTCCCGGAAGCTCTATACAAGGGTATGGGATAACAAACACTTTACGGTGACCTCAAAAATGATCGTCTATGAAGCATGCTGAACACCCTCCTGTGCGATGCTGAGGCCTGGACGTCATATGCCAAACAAGAATGTAAACTCAACATCTTTTATCCGCGGTGTTTACAAAACATTCTAGGCATAATGTGTAAGGACCATGTAACAAATCAGATGGTCCTGAATAACATCGCCTGCGGTGGCTGGGACATTTGTATCGTATGGACCACTCCCGTGCCGGCCGGGTGGCCGAGCGGTTCTAGGCGCTTCAGTCCGGAGCCGCGCGACCACTACGGTCGCAGGTTCGAATCCTGCCTCGGGCATGTATGTGTGTGATGTCCTTAGGTTAGTTAGGTTTAAGTAGTTCTAAGTTCTAGGGGACTGATGACCTCAGAAGTTAAGTCCCATAGTGCTCAGAGCCATTTTTGAACCACTCCCGTCTTCCCCGACGCACACTGCTTAGTGCGATAACAATTGCCAAAAGACACCCTTGAACACCCGCTTTTCGGTTTAAAGATTCCATCAAGCATGATATGAATACATTAGCTTGCCGAAGGCCGCAGAAGATGGAGGAAAATCATCAAGAATGACAGCCAGTACCATGACGGCGCCTGATTCAACAGCTCAGCTGGAAACGAGCGTGTAGTCAAGTGCCTCTAATGAAACATTCCTTTGGTGTTGTGTACACTTGCCCCACCTGCGGGCGCCATGTGGAGTCTATCATTGGACTCCTGAGTCACCAAAGAAAGCGCCTGCGTGAAGCTATCTGAATCTTCCGTTAGGAAGTATGGGCCGTTGACGATGAATAATGGCAATCAAAGGTGCTAAGTCACGTAACCAGTCCGTATTTTTTAATTTAGAGATATTTCTGTTGTTTTCAGTCATGAAAATTTCAGTTTCATGAATTAAAGTAAGAAACCTCTCGAGCATTTTACAGCGACTTAGCATTTTATCCTTATTCAAGAAATGAAATCTTCGTATTCGCTGCCAGTGTATTCAAGAGAAATATTCAACTGTCTGTGATGAAACCATGAGACTTTATGAAATAAATTATTGAAACCGTAACTTTCATGGCCTGTTCAAAACCTACTTTCTTTGGGCACAAATTCTCCCCGTGAATTACACAGGGTAAAATGAGTGAAAAAATTACGCAACGAACGGTGAGTGGTGGGGCGCCATCATAGTGGCATCCGAACCGCAGTCTGTGCTTCCGTTCTGCAGCCTTACATTTCTCGTCCAGACATTCTTTGCCTCTCCATTTTGCACGTGCCGAACTCTCATTTTATCGACGCCTGTATTCCCTTTTGCCTGCTACATTTGCTATATTTTTATATTTTCTCATTCCGTTAATTTAATTCAATATTCCTTGTTTCATCCAAGAATTTCTGCTACATCTCGTTATTTAAGTATTTGATTTTTTGTTCCTCTCACTATTTCAACTCGCAAAGCTACATATTAGTGTTCCATTATATTTATTTCTACTTTTTCAGTCAGTCGTTGCCTAATACTCCCTCTGAAACTCTCGACAACCTCTGGTTCTCAACAACCTCAATGTTACCATCGTGTGATCTACCTGGAATCTGTCGATGTCTCTAGGTCTCTTCCAGGTTTACAGCCTTCTTTCATCATTCTTAAACCAAGTGGGTCTATGAACTATGATTAAGTTGTATTCTGAGAAAAATTGTACCATGTGGCTTCCCCCAGTCTGCAATCTCCTACTACTTCTCCTTCCCGCTTTCGTTTTCTGTTATCGAATTCCAGTCCCCCCATCGCCTACCAAGCTGAGTAATTTATTTAATGTCGCCATTCATTCTTTCAATCTCTTCATCATCTGCGATACTAGATGGCATATGACCTTGTACTATTGTCGTGGGTGTTGACGTTGTCTCGATCTTGACTACTATAACACGCTCACTATGCTATTCATAGCTGTTTTCTTATTCACTATTGGATCTACAGTTATTATTGTTGTCTTATCCATTAATATACCCACACCTGTATTACCCCTATTTCGTTTTGTATTGGTAACCTTATACTGACCCGCAGGTATGTTCTGTTCTTCCTGCCACTGCACTTCATTGAAATTCATGTTCAGTCACCTAAAAGGCCCCACACGTTCTGTTTTCCATCACAAGCGATATTGCTGCAATCAGTTACGTGCAGCGTCTCCGCCACACATGTAAAATTTCCCAAGCAATTCCAAGTAGTAATGCTAACAGCACTGTGTTAAGCCGTTATGGCATAGAAAATGAACTGCTATATTTAGCAGCAGTCGCAGCTGGTCTCCGTATCACCATTAACATTTAAAATAAAAGGAAGAAATCACAAAAAAGTTTTTTAAAAAATTCAAACATTTTAAAAATGTGGGAATTGTAATTCATTAGACTTGTTTTGAAACACTTTTCTTTAAAGTTGTAGGCTACTTTATGGAAATTGTAGGGTACTTTTCAGAAAATATTAAGCTTTTCATGGACACCAAGTGGGTTTCGGACTGTTAATAAAATGAGTTTTTCGCTTAATGATTCTCAGTTCTTTTTTTCATTCATTAGTCTTATAGTTTAACTTCAAGTATTTACACAATTTACTTTGCTATCTCGACGAATCTACAGAAATTTTGTCAATAGCAGCACTATTAATTATACCTCAACTCTTCTTGTAAATTGTAGGAGGGAGAGAAGGGAGAATTATATTATGGCAAGGAACTCGTATCTAGCTGCATAACAGATTTTCCCTGAACATTTAAATTAAAATATTACGATACGTCATTCTGTTAAGAACTACAAAATTTTAATGATGCGCGTAATTGTTTCATAAATAACTCAAAGTTACTATTACTACTAAATTCCCATCAATTCTACTTCTACTAGGGTTCGATGACCTCAGTAGTTTGGTCCCATAAGACCTTACCACAAATTTCCAATTTTCTACTTCTACAGCATAAGTTTAAAAATGCTAACCGCTCGAAAACTGTAGGTATTACTTGCAAATATATATGTGGCAAATCTAGCTTGTGCTTCATTTCTCAGAGTAATTAGAGGTTTCTGGATTCTAACATAAAGTTCTCAATCATTGTGTGCAAAACGAAACGAAACAGAACTGTACAACCGCTTAATAACTAGAAAAAAAGGTTCGCAGCCGTACTGCCACACACCGCTCCTAACCAAACCAGCCAAGCAGCCCTACTGCGTTCACGAATCATATGCGATCCATCAGATTGCCTGGGATTTCCATGCGATCAGCGATCAGCAACCGATCGCTGCGATTTGCCAATACACGTGCGATCTACGAAGCGACGGGTCACCCATGTGACGGATTGCTGCGGCCCGTCGCGCATGTGTAGGGCTTCTAAAGAACACCTATCATTCTACATTGTGTGGCCATAGAAGCGTTTTAAAATATCTGTTTGACCTGCCTAGACAATTAAAATATGGGCAATGTAACAGTGTAAACAGGTTTTGTCTTCATATTCTCTTTACTTGTTGCATTAGAAACATAATTGCTGGTTAATGTTTATATCATCCTATCACTTTCCACTTCCACGTATGAGCTTTCAGTGCTAAAATGATGCGGCAAACGATATTCGCGTTCGAACGGGCCCCAAATTTCCCGATTCGCAGCAGCATTCGAGCCTGTTGGATCAAACACTCGACATTTGAGTCGTGAGGAACGAATGAGAGGTATACGCGAGAAACTACGAATTATCAACAATGTGCTACGTCTCTGCTTAAAGTTTGACAGTATCGTGAAATTCGGAAGAAAATAGTATTAAATTTTGTCACTGGGCAAACCGTTCTTGTATTTGAACAAATCTTCAATAAGAGTTCTCGTGCAATACAGATATGTATGAATACATAAACATTTATGTTGATTTTTGAGTAAAGGTAACAGTCAAAGACGAGGATGTTCTCCCATAGAAAATTTGTTTTACTGAATTCAGTGCAGTGTTATGTTCGGTAATGAGAAGGTAGTGTTTTATCGACTGGGTTGCAGAATAGCATTTCAAACCCTGTTATTATAACAGCTAATAATGTTGTCAAATTTCAATCAGTTTCAAAGCTAGATGACAAAATTAAGATGAAACGAGGAAGAAAATTTATCAATAATTAAATGCCTAACAAACGAAATACACCGTAGTAAACTGACTGTAATTCAAATTGTGAAAATAAATTACGACGACAAGACCATTCTTGGAGGCAGTACCATCACAAGAAGCCACTAGAACGTGGGAAGAGCGAATGTTGGAGAAATGGATAGCACCAGATTGCAATCTCTTGTTTATTTATTAGGTGCCATATTTATATATGACCTGTACCATAGAGGATATTTTTGTTCGTGTTTAACCGGTATTCTTATTATTAAAATCCACAGCGCTTTCAAAACGGTAACGCAGGTTATGGACCATTATGGACGTAGTAGCAACAACAGTCACTAGATCGTTGGCCAATCGGAAGATCGAACAGAACTACAGATATCCGTAACTGTGACGTAACCTGTTAGAACAGTTCGAGTGTTGCTCAAACGCAGCCCTACTAAAAGCTGCATCTGTTAACGCGAAATTTAATATAATTCAAAGATTATATTTATCTTTAAGTGTGTTTTCTGGTAACATACAAATTTCATGAGTAATGACTTTTGCTTAAACCGTTGTTAATTTTATTTCTCTGCCGATGTACCGTATTTAAATTCAGAATTTGTCTGTGTGTGGCTTGTATTTCTTAAATCGCGATCTGTTGTTTTGCTCTTTGACTTCAGAGTTACTAGTTTCTTGAAACGGGAATACAGCTATGAGCCAGAGTCTCTGCTTTTTTAGAGCTTATGCAAAATTCGCACATTTGTGCATTGCAGGAAACTGGCACGTTGTAGAGGAAAGCGACTATGGATATTCTAGAGTCTTTCGTCAGCCATGCATCGAAATTTCTGGAGCAGTACGATGATTCAGCTCTCATGGCGATGCGGTCACAACTCTATGTAAGAATGCTTTACGTTAATTCATTAGAATTAAATGTGAGTCTCCTTGCCAGTCGTTGCACTATTTTGATTTACACGTGTTATTGTTAAACGAACTAGCTGGCACACTGTTCATAAGGACCTGTCAATCCTACGTAAGAATATGTTCACACTGTAGTATAAAAATCTCACCTTTCCTTAAAAACATAAATGTGAGCAGGCTGCAAAATAATCTCACGATAAAACTCTCTCAGTGTAAATGAAAGATCTCATCATATGATCTAATTCACCTTACGGCAATGTGAAACATAACTCTTATGTTGAAGTCCAGTTACATTTACATTTTTAAAAAATCTGTTCCCTTGAGTTATTTTAGAAATGAGAATGAAAGCGTCAACAATTTTCAAGTCATTTTAAGTAAATACTAACAAAATCAACTGTACAAATTTACGGATTGATATTCGTCTCTGGAAGACATGTTTCCCACATAAACGAAACTTCCTGCAGTCATCATTTTTTGTGACTTCTGCTAGCGACATACGTGTAATACCTGCCGTATCTGCTTGCTTTTATCAATGTGCAACAAAGTTCAATGTATGTGTGTATTTATGTATCCTTACGCTGTCCACGTCATGCGTTAGTCTTCTATCCATCATGCAAACATTTCACGTTATCAATGTGCAACGAAGTTCAATGTATGTATATATCTTTAAGCTTCTACGCCATATGTTAGTCTTCTATCCGTCATTACACGTTTCACGTTTCGTCACAACGACGCGCCAGCACGTTTCGTAATTCACGTGCGATATCATGTCGATACACCAGTCGGAAAATAGGGTGCATATGCCATGAAGAAAATTCTGTTAGCTCAGTTCATTGTTCTTTGTGTTTTTAGATGTATTCATAATCGAACGATTAAAAACGATTGAAATCGTTCGACTCTCTAATGTAGTGCCAAATATTTTTCTTATTTGTGTTCTAAGCTTTGATAAACTTTAAAAATGACGTTATGACACCGTAAGCTGCTTAAATTATTTTTAATGTTTGGCCAGTTCCGGTCAAGAATCAACTGGCACAGTTTGGGTTCACAGCAGGAGTCACATACACAAAAAATATGGGCAGTATTCAGGGTCATGAATCACTCGAAGCAGAAGACTCTAGTAAACAAGGGCTCTAAAATGTGTATCTTAAGCCCTACGAGAACTTGTTTAGCAGAGGAAATGTGTGTCATACTAACGAAGATGAACGAGTATGTATATATGTATTCTTACGCTGTCCAGGCCATACATATAGCTCTTAAGGGATGCGCTTCAGAGCCCGGGTCTAGTGCAGCAGGGGATACAACCCGTCGGCTTTGAACAATGACGTCATTCCTTAGTCATAGATCGTAATGTCTTCACTTCGAGGCATAGATAATAAAGCAGTTCTGTGTTCTAATAAGCTTTTGCTGTTATGTTTCAATTTTGTTTTTTTAGTGATTGCTTAATAAAGTAGGATCAGTTTATTCTATCTTGTGAGATTTTTTTTAAAAAGCCAAAAAAACACTATTGCTTAATAAAGTAGGATCAGTTTATTCTATCTCGTGACATTTTTTTTAAAAGCCAAAAAACACTTATCAGCTACTGAAGGCAGCTACAACACTACGAAGAATCGCTTCTCGGCTTTTGACAAGATATTGCTTAATAAAGTAGGATCAGTTTATACTATCTCGTGAGATTTTTTTTTAAAAAAAGCCAAAAAACACTATTGCTTAATAAAGTAGGATCAGGTTATTCTATCTCGTGAGATTTTTTTCTTAAAGCCAAAAAACACTTATCAGCTACTGAAGGCAGCTACAACACTACGAAGAATCGCTTCTCGGCTTTTGACGAGATATTGCTTAATAAAGTAGGATCAGTTTATTCTATCTCGTGAGATTTTTTTTTTAAAAAAGCCAAAAAAACACTATTGCTTAATAAAGTAGGATCAGTTTATTCTATCTCGTGAGATTTTTTTTTAAAGCCAAAAAAACACTTATTAGCTACTGAAGGGAGCTACAACACTAAGAAGAATCGCTTCTCGGTTTTTGACAAGATATTGCTTAATAAAGTAGGATCAGTTTATTCTATCTCGTGAGATTTTTTTTAAAAAAGCCAAAAAACACTTATTAGGTACTGAAGGGAGCTGCTTAATAAAGTAGGATCAGTTTATTCTATCTCGTGAGATTTTTTTTTTTAAGTCAAAAAACACTTATTACGTACTGAAGGGAGCTAGAACATTAAGAACAATCGCTTCTCGGCTTTTGACAAGATATTGCTTAATAAAGTAGGATCAGTTTATTCTATCTCGTGAGATTTTTTTTTTTTTTAAGTCAAAAAATACTTATGCTTTTGACAAGATCAATGTTTATCTCTCTCGCATTCCTTTGTTTCTCAACATTCTCCTCAGCTCTTTCATCTCTGTAATACATGCTCTCTGGCGACTTGTGACGTCATTGTTCAAAGCCGACGAGTTGTATCCCCTGCTGCACTAGTCCCCAGAGCCCATATTTACTAGACTTTTCTCTTGGTCCACACCACCACTTCTCAATGTATGGAAAGCAAGGAGCTTGCAGTAGAAGATATTTGTTTCGCTGTATCGAAGATGAAGCGTTCATAGCTCCAAAGGTACGCACTTTAGAGCCCATGCTTCGAATGATCCTTCCTGTCATAACACTGAATACCGATCATTCCTCCTGGGAGACCCTGCCTACGTCAAAAGGGAACAAAAGATCGAAAATGTAATATTTTAAATAATATTTAGCCATGTATCTACCTCCAAAAGGATAATCATCATATATACATTTTATAATTTTGATATTGTATTCTTTTTATGCGTACAGGTCTTGTTGTAACTGTTGCTGTTAACCAAAATTTTGCTGTGTAATGATCGTTGACCGAATCCTATTGCACATTTAACAAAAATTTGATCAGCAGCTAACGGTGTTATGTGATGTCGTTTCTACAGAGGTGACGGCAGTCGTTTACACCTGTGAAGCATTGCAACTACCAATTACGGCGAGCAATCCATTTCAATTTGCTAGGTTATCACTGTGTACTCACTAAATTACCTTATCTTGTGTAACATATTTTGGTTCATTCAATATGATTTATGGATGACAGCAACACCACTGATCACAGCATGAAATGGTTGAGGTGGAGTTCGAATTAATTGCAGTAACGATCGTGCAAATAAAACTATTTATGGGGTGTTCCACAATGATCACAATGATTATTGTTTGTATCTTGGGATGCACAGATGTCTCATCAAAAAGAGATATACATAATATCACATGCGTCGGAACAATGTTTCCATGTCACGGCGACAGCAAAATCAACTCGTCTCATTGACTATCGCGCGTACTTTGTTTAACAGTGTGGTAGGCTACCATCAGTGCGTGTTTACTTGGTACTATCATCTGCTGCCACATGATGTTCCCCGCTAGAAGCTACCTCATCAACAGTCACTTGGCATTCTGTCGTTAATGAAGGTGATTTAGTATCGCAGTTAATATGTCTACGTACGTCGACATGTTAGCTTACTGCACAGCGAATGTTAATGGGAGATGAGCTCAACATTTGTGCTACCGTGTTCCACATTTCGCGTCAACTGTCCGTACAGTTTTTACCATAGTAGAGAAAAAGGGCTGTAAAAAACCAGGTACGTTCGAAATCAGTAGAGTAAATGTGGTGCTACAAGGAGAGTGAAGGGTGAACATCGCCGAACGAAAGAGAATGTGTCCAGTACTTGTGCCATTGCAACAACCGTGATGCGTCTTGCAATACTTTTTGGCTCTTTCTACACGGGTAGCTACTCCACTCTTACCGCCTCCAACAGGTGCACATTTTGGACCACATATCAATTTCTGTACTTGATCCCTACACTATCGTGTGTACTTCCTCCAAAGTCAAATACAAATGTTTTCGACTGACGAAACATATTTTCCCAGGAAGGCTGAGTGATCGATGTGGCGCAATGGATAGCCCACTGGACTCGCCTTCGGGAGGACGACGATTCAAACACGCGTCTGGCCATGCTAATTTAGCTTTTCTGCGATTTTCCTAAACTGCTTCACGCAAATGCCTTTTTTCAAGGCACGGCCGACTTCCTTCCCCATCCTTCCCTAATCTGATGGGATCTGTGACCTCGCTTTTTGGTAACTTTCCCCAAATCAAACAAGCAACCGACCAGGAGGGCTGCTTGCTGTTTAAATATAGTCACATTTCGAATTAATTACATCTTCACGTCACATATTCCCGTGGATGTTGACACAAATTCGGCATCAGTGTACGAGGAGGTATCTTCGATGGTGGTTGGATTGGGCCGCACGTCTTTCCTCCCCAGGCAGACATACCCGACTTCCTCATAAGAAATGCTGGTGAAGATGAGTTACTGACCACTCATGAAGAAACACTGTGTCAACACGATGACGCGCCGGTACATTTTACCGTTCCAGTCAGAGATGGTGAGGTTGCACAATTAGACAAAAGTCGATTACGTTAATGTGAATTAGGTGTTTGATCTCGCATAGTCCTCGGATTTTGGTTAGGATTTTTCTTTTTTTGCTTTCGCAGCTGCTACAAGAGCACTATGTGGCCTGACACTTTTCTACTTTCTTCATACTTACAGCTCAACGCGCGGACATCATTTTCCTAAGCCAGTGCGACTCAATTTTCAGAAATAAAAATTTAAAGAAAGTCGCCTTTGGACATCACGGATTCTCCTTTAGTTAGAAAGCATTTTTTACTTATTTACATAGTCGCTGGTGGCTGGTTCGCTGTTTTTACTTTTATTTAAATTCTATATTTATTAACAAATGGAAATGTTAATTGACAAAATCTGAATCTTACTTTTTAATGAAAATAAAATGATTTTATTTTAGTTTGATAGCACGAAAAATGCGAGTATTCACAATGATTGAAAATTTTGTATAAAAAAGTCAAACATCAAGTCTGTGCTAATAATAAATCCGCAAAACCGTCGTGTCTGTTTATCTTTGAAAACGGTAATCTCCAAAAGTACGATCCGAATTTTCATGGAGTTTTCGCAGGCAACGTGAGAATAGCTTGGGGCACCGTATAGGATATAGTTTATCAAAACCGGATCACGAAAGCAATAAGAAATCGTGACGTAAAGTTTTATTTAAAGCCGTCGCGTCTGTCTCTCGGTTAGTCTGAACACACAGATCTCCAAAACTACTCGGCGGATTTTATTGGATTTGCACTGCAACTTCAGCGTAGCTAGGGGCTATATTTCATCAAAATCTGATCACGGTAAATAAGATATTTATAAATTATATAGCGCAGCAATCAGTTGTCCTTTTTATTTTTTGCAGGTTTTATTTGGCAAATCCAAATTTCGGTTAGTGCCTAGCCATTATCAATGCATGTCAGTTCCCTGCTGACATGCATTGAGACTAGAAAATAGTGCATTGATAATGGCTAGCGACTAGCCGAAATCTGGATCTGCCAAATAAAACCTGCAAATGAAAAGGACGACTGATCGCTGCACTGTATAATTTATATATCAGATCATAGTCGCTGAGTGCATCCTCGTTCATAATGGATGGTAACCCGATGAAAAAAAAAAAGATATTCATACATATTATAAAAATATATGTATGAACGTTCCACATCTGCTCCGAAGCCTCTGGACCGATTTCAGCCAAACTTGTTATAAATGTCACTTACTGTTTGGCAAGAATCGCTGTGCGGATAACAACCACCTACCTGTCAGACGGGTGGGGGTGAAAAAGAAGTGCAGCTCAGACGCATTAGTAATCAGATTTTGTTGACCCAGTGTTTGAGAACGAGAGCACTTAGTGGCTTGCAAAAACTTTACACATAATTTGAGACATTCGCTAAAATTGTTCTTGCTTACAACCCAACAAATACATGAAAAGGAAAAACTTTATTGGTTACATTATCGCTGTTCATGCAGTAAAATGTCGCATCAGCCATGCCCTTTAAATTCATCTCTTCTTTATTGAATGTACCTGAAAAATTATATCATTGTATGACAAATAGTTCAGGAAATATGGCGCCATAAACACTGAGATGCCGCATTGTGCGTAACGTTTGAAATCCTTACAAATGCCACTGAATGTACAGTCGTGGACAAAACGAGCGAGACTCCTCGCCTTTCCGTTATGTTGATTCGCACAGCTTTAAAGCCTGCTACACAGCATAGCAGGCTAAGCGACGAAGTGCTACCAACATACTACGCACAGGCGTGAAATTGACAAACTGTCCCAACTTTGTCAGACTGTTCTCAATCATGTGTAAGACTATATTAATACTGATTAGTGTGTTAAACACAACACGTAAATATAAGATATAAATGAAAGAAGAAACGCTAATTCGTATGAACTGTACTAATAAAAATGAATTTCAGCTTATCGAGGTAACATAACTGTTTTAGTAAGACAAAGTATCCCAGATCGTTACGAATTATCAAAATATTATGCGCATTCGGCCGCGAAACGGTCTGTGTCAACGTTCAGACCAGTCATACTGGATTACCGTTGCTGACCTACCATGAAAGTGTGCAAATTTAGCAATGTGTGAAGATTCATAATGAAATTCAGTTAAAAATCCTTCAATGCCACACTTAAGTCAATTCAGTATTTGACAGAAGCGGAAAAAGTAGGCAGTAACAAGTATGAAATTCTACAAGTGTTTCATATTGACATCCACAGGCCGCCAGTACAGAATAAAGGTAGCAATAAAACGTATTGGGGGCGCCAGAATTTCTTAAAATAGCTTTACTGGTAGTCTATCAGCCTCCATCGAAATTAGAACCGAAAACAAACCAGACCTACCTTGCAGTAGCAAACACCTTTCACTACACTAGCAGACAACCCAGGCAAACAGCCCTCTATTATTACCCCAGACATGAATAAGCCGGCAATTTCGCAATGAAAATGGCAAAATTATCTACAGTTTCTGTTGAGTAGAGCTTTCTGGACTCAAAAACATGAATTTTCTACCTTTATGTCATCGTTTATGTGACAATCATTCGGGATGGTTATCGAAATAACAAAATACTGTTATTAGCGAGTAAATTTGGTAGGATACTTCTGCACCACCCCAGGAAATAAACGGCTATATAGCTGCCAAACGTATTCTACGATGTTTCGAATTCTTCATTACGCTTACCATAGCCAGAAAACGTTCATTAGCCGAAGTTTTCTTAAGCTAGCTAGCAATGGGAATGCCCGCACTTCTAAAACGCGGTGGCCCACAGCTCATAACTAGGAGATTCAAGTAACTCATTCCAAGCGTCATGAATCACATCAGAAAGCTGTCGGCGAGTTGACGGTAACTGTCCATTTCCCCTTACACTCTGACCATTTCTGCCCAAATACTCTCAATGGGATTCATGTCAGCTGCTTTAGGTGGCCATTCCATTACAGTAATATTACTATGGTCGTCGTACCACCTCTTAACCACATGTGCCATGTGAATAGGCGAGTGATCTTGTTGGAACATGATCTGATCATCGCCAAATCTTGCTGTCACAGAAGGCAACATCACGTTCTCCATAATTTATAGTAATTGGGCGCATCGAATCTTCGTTCCACTTTCCGCAGGAGCCCACCCCCTTCGGACGATATCCATGCCCATACCGTTACTGACTCCCTGCCACTCCTTCGGCAACTGTAAATATATTCTGGATTATACTTAGCACTTTTCGGCCGGTAAACAAGTACTTTTTCCGGTTGATGCCGTAGAGAAAACTTTTTCGTCCGTGAAAATCGCTTGCTTCCAAAACTGGAGAGGTTAGTCGACATTTTCAGCAGCAAAAGCAAGGCGGGCTTCTCTGTGGGAAACAGTCAATGTCTCTTTCACAACAGTGCTTCTTGCTCTCAGTCCACCTTCCCTTAGACGACGAGCGACGGTCTTACTGCTAACATTGAGACCCGAAGTCTGCTGAATTTCTCGTGCGTTGACAAATGGGTGGTTCTCATTGAAGCGGCGTATCTGCTGATCCTGAGCTGCTGTTGTTTTGCGGCGACGGCCATGAGGCCTTCCATTCAGCTTACCAGCCTCTTCCTTGCCTCTAATCCACCTGGCTACCGTCGACTTGTGAAGACCCATAGTTCTTGCGATATAGCCATTTGAAAATCCCTCTGCATGGAGTGCTATTATAGCACCCTTGCCTGCCTCAGCCAGATAGGTCATTTACCGTTGACTGCTTGATTCGTCGCGGTTAATATCTGCTGCGAAAACAGCACTAATGGGAAACAGACTGCCTCCTCCATGACTGCAGCCACAACGCAACGGCCAAGTATGTGTAACACGGAAATCGATTGCATAAACGAGAGATCGCAAGCCCTTACTCGTTTCATTACACAGTGGAGCAACTTAGAATCTATAATTTTTCACAGAAGGGATTTGTCAGCTCTTGTCATGTCTTATCCTGATAAATATTACATGGAATGAAATGTTTACGTTTTGAATATACGGCCGGCCTAACGCAACAAACATTTCTGAAATATCTGAGGCAACCTGAAGAACACTACGTGAATTTTAGTTGTAGAAAGTTGCCTTATAAGAAGGAAAACCTATTTATCCTCGCTCGCCGTGTTTCCAAGTGGCGCAATCTACTCTGAGGCATACATAGTTCTCGGCGGGCTAAGAAGCGACTCGACTAACGAGGGGAACTCGCCAGGTGCCATACGCTGATTGTCCGGAAACTTTGCTCAGTGAAGGAGATCACAAAATAAGCGAATATGTGTTTCGGCTTATCTGCAGACACTCGACTGTTTCCGAGAAAACGATGGTCAAAGTTATGAATGCGCTGTTGCTATAGTATAGATACCTTTTGCGCCCGAGAATTCAATTGAAGCGGTAGCGCAGTGGCTACCGTCGTTCCTTCTTAACTTTGATTCCCGAGTTCCTGTAAGGTTAAAAGGACATTCACAAATATTTCACATCATTTTCTCATTAGTTTATTTTTTTAACTTCTTTCAGTACACAGTATTGACGAATAACGACAACGTTGTTTTAACATAAATTGGAATAAACATTCGTAGATAATTCAGAGAGTGATAGGAAAAAAGGGTCAACCGGGTTTAGAACTCGCAGTGCAAAGTTCAGAAGTCACGACGGTAGCCGCTATGCCATCAGTGCAACTGAATCCTTACGCGCTAAATGGTATCTACTCTATAGCAGCAGCACATTGAAAACTTTGACTGTCGTTTTCTCAGAAGCGGTCGAGTGTATGCAGATAAGCCGAGACACGTGTTCGCTTTTTTTGCCCCCTCTTTCACTGAGGGAAGTTTCAGCAAGATTCGGGTATGACACTTGGCGGGCCCCTCGTAAGTGACGTGCGTTGCGATTCAGTAGACAGGACGCGTCCACTTTCCTTGATTACTCATTGACATGTTTGGAAACCTTCTTTTTTGTAGTGGCGGTTTGCGTTATGAGGGCTCGTTTTCCTGATCACGATCTACTGATGGACTTTGCTCCTAATTTACGTTACTGTGTAGTAGACCTACTGCAACGACTTGAACCGCAACGACTTGAACCGGAAATGTTTGTTTATTTGGATAGTCCGCTTCTTAGTTGCCATATTTCACTATAATATTTTCCTTTGTTTAAAAAACGGCAAGTTTAGATGACTACTTCGACTTGGGAACGTAAGTAACAATTTAATACTTTGAATCAGTTACGTGTGGTGTACGAGGAGTGTACTCTGTTGAATGAGGAACACATTAAACACGAAAGCTGCGTCCAGTAACAATAATTAATTTTCGGTTACATGACAAAACACAAGTCGAAATACTGTCAGTTCATCTCAGTACCAAGTAAAACTTAAACTGGAACGATCGTAGACATACTTTTGTGGGGAAGGCAAACGAAAGACTGCGTTTTATTGGCCGCACACTAAGAACACTCAACAGGTCTACTGAAAACACTGCCTACACAATGTTTGTCCGTCCACTGCTATAGTATTCCTGCTCCGTATGGGATGCTTGACAGATGTGATTGACGGTGCACGCCAAAAACGTCCAAGGAACGGTAGCACGATTTGTAATGTCACGAAATAGGGGAGAGAGAGTCCCAGATTTCATAAGCGAGTTGGGGTGACATTCATGGAAACAACAGCGTTTTTCGTTGCTGCGAGGTCTTTTCACGAAATTTAAATCACCAACATCTGTTCTGAATGGAAAAACATTATTTCCTCGGGAACTTGCACAGGAAGAAATGACCATAGTGATAATGTAATGCAGGGCTCGTAAGAAAAGATTTAAGTTGTCCTCTTTGCAGCACGGTGTTAAAGAGTGGGACGGTAGAGAAATAGTCCGAAGTTGGTTCGATGAACACTCTGCCAGGAACGTAAGTCTGGATTGCAAATAAATCCTGTGGATGCAGTCATGTAGATGTAACAACGAAATTATGTTGTAACTGCGACATGAGAGTTACATTTGATTTGAACATCGACGTTGTTTGCTGTTTAATTTTTTTTGTCCATTATTTTCAGCCATAGACAAACACCTAGGTGCTTTAAATTGATACTGAAATAAAGTGTCATTCATGGACCAATAACAATAAATTCTTAACAACTTGTTATTGTTCTGCAGTATCTGCCAGCGTCTTCGGAAGTGGATATCGCATACGAAGTTCCTAGGGTGTTTATAAGTTGATATTGCAGACGACTTCGAACAAAATTTGAAAGCAGTTTCGTCAAAGTTCTGTGATCAAACGATCTGAGTTGCTGGCGAATATAGTTTATCCTAACTAGACAGTATATATTATCATTATACATGAACTGAAAAAGGATTTCGCCGGGTGGGGTGGTCGAGCGATTCTAGGCGCTTCAGTCACGAACAGCGCGGCTGCTTCAGTCGCAGGCTCGAATCCTAACTCAGGCATAGATGTGTGTGATGCCCTGATGTTAGATAGGTTTAAGTAGTTCTAGGTCTAGAGGACTGATGACCTAAGCAGTTTGGTCACATAGTTCTTAGAGCCATTTTTTTACCTTTCGCGTAAATTTTCTTTACATAAACGGCCGTATCTTTAGAGTGCACTGACATAGAAGCTCACTTTTATACACCAACAAGGCACGGTATACCGCAGGAATTTCGATACATTTCCACTTATTATGTCTACCCGTACTCGAGGTAAACGGGTTTTAAGGGTTCGGTAGACAGACAGACGGTCAAGAAAGACTAGTGAGACTAGTAGGGTCCCATTTTTACCGATTTAGGTGACGAAATCCTAACAACGAAAATAGCTACGACAATTACTGAACGAACAACGAAAATAGCTACGACAATTACTGAACGAACAACGAAAATAGCTACGACAATTACTGAACGAACAACGAAAATAGCTACGACAATTACTGAGCGAACAACGAAAATAGCTACGACAATTACTGAATTAATTCCCCCTACTCTTTATTCGAAATGTTCTAGTTGCAGTCAATATATAAGCATATTAATCGTAGCTGCGATTTCGATCCAAATCACGTTTACAGGGATGCAAATAAAATCCATTTGCCTATATACGTGGTAATTCAGATCCCAGTATTAATGCCACCGCGTTTTAGAAGTGCAAGCATTCCCATTGCTAGCTAGCTTAAGAAACACTTCGGCTAATGAACGTTTTCTGGCTATGGGGAGCCTAATGAAGAATTCGAAACATTGTAGAATACGTTTGGCAGCTGTATAGCCGTTTATTTCCTGGGGTGGTGCAGAAGTGTCCTACAAAATTTACTCGCTAATAACAGTATTTTGTTATTTCGATAACCATCCCGAGTGATTGTCACATAAACGGTGACATAAAGGTAGAAAATTCATGTTTTTGAGTCCAGAAAGATCTATTCAACAGAAACTGTAGATAATTTGGCCATTTTCATTGCGAAATTGCCGGCTTATTCATGTCTGGGGTAATAATAGAGGGCTGTTTGCCTGGGTTGTCTGCTAGTGTAGTGAAAGGTGTTTGCTACTGCTAGGTAGGTCTGGTTTGTTTTCGGTTCTAATTTCGATGGAGGCTGATAGACTACCAGTAAAGCAATTTTAAGAAATTCTGGCGCCCCCAATACGTTTTATTGCTACCTTTATTCTGTACTGGCGCCCTGTGGGTGTCAATATGAAACTCTTGTAGAATTTCATACTTGTTACTGCCTACTTTTTCCGCTTCTGTCAAATACTGAATTGACTTAAGTGTGGCATTGAACGATTTTTAACTGAATTTCGTTATGAATCTTCACGCATTGCTAAATTTGCGCACTTTCATGGTAGGTCAGCAACGGTAATCCAGTATGACTGGTCTGAAAGTTGACACAGACCGTTTCGCGGCCGAATGCGCATAATATTTTGATAATTCGTAACGATCTGGGGTACTTTGCCTTACTAAAACAGTTATGTTACCTCGATAAGCTGAAATTCATTTTTATTAGTACAGTTCATACGAATTAGCGTTTCTTCTTTTATTTATCTTATATTTACGTGTTGTGTTTAACACACTAATCAGTATTAATATAGTCTTACACATGATTGAGAACAGTCTGACAAAGTTGGGATAGTTTGTCAATTTCACGCCTGTGCGTAGTATGGTGGTAGCACTTCGTCGCCTAGCCTGTTATGCTGTGTAGCAGACTTTAAAGCTGTGCGGATCAGCATAACGAAAAGGCGAGGGGTCTCGCTCGTTTTGTCCACGACTGTACCTACAAAATTATATTATTATACGGCACAGAGAGAGGGGTGGGACGAAGACGCACAGAGAAAAGCGAGAGGACGCGATGGACAGAGAGGGGGGGCAGGAGGAGGTGGACAAAGACAGTGGCAGGAAGAAACTGACTAATAGAACTGAAATAAATTCATACCCAGGTACCGCCGGGCACTTAGCTAGTAGAAAGTAATATACTTTTTCATTCCTAGACATTGAATAGCATTATTGATGTATGCAATGTCCTTTATTTAACAATAAGGCATTTCGCATGTCTGTATCAAACTTAAATTTCATGTGACTAGTAATTAAAAATAAATAGGCGTATTTTATTAAAATTATGCTTTAATACTGCATCTTATTTATTAAGGAAATTAATGTCCGAGCAGTCAACTTCTAATGCTAAGAGTATGAAGAAAATTGAAGAGGGCTAATTGGTAAGATCTCCTGGTAAGTGTTCTCGCTTCACAGATATGATTTGTGCGCGGACAGGCTGGTGGTGAGATTAAGCAGTGTTTTTGCTAACTGCATGATAAACATCAATATTAATCCGAGAAATGAAACCATGAGTCGATTTTGGTTGCTCTTGTGTCAAGTGGTCAGACCGTTTTTTGCATTTATGTTTTTACGTAAATTTTATGTACGGTACATGAACTGAGGAACTCCTTGTAGAAACTGTCAGTATTGGAACAACCTACATTCTGGCATACACTGCATTGTTGCCAGATGTATCTAAGATGGTGGCGATGACGTCATCCAAGATGAGCCGGCCGGAGTGGCCGTGCGGTTAAAGGCGCTTCAGTCTGGAACCGCACGACCGCTACGGTCGCATTCGAATCCTGCCTCGGGCATGGATGTGTGTGATGTCCTTGGGTTAGTTAGGTTTAAGTAGTTCTACGTTCTAGGGGACTTATGACCACAGCAGTTGAGTCCCATAGTGCTCAGAGCCATTTGAACCATTTTGAATCATACAAGATGGCGGTGTGTAGTCTTGGCAAAAGGGCATGACAACATCCAATATGGCGGCTGTGACGTCATCCAAGTTGACTGATTTTGGCGAGAAGTTTGAATTTTGGCAGGAAAGTGCCACAGCGCCCTCCCCCAATAAAATGGCGGGAGGTTCAAATTTCCAACAGGATAATGCATCACACCACGGTTATCTCTACTAACCTAAGAAAATCGCGGGAAGACAGGTTGCTTGGGCTACCTCCACTAACCTAAGTCACCCGACCTCCACATCTTCCCATGAACTGGCGCCAAATTTGAATTTTGGCTGTAATGAAATGTCAGTTCGCATATCTCAACTAAGCTAAGAAAATGGCGCGAAAGAAAGGATACTTTGATTAACCTCAGTCATCTGACCGCCACCTCCTCCTAATGATTCATGGGAAAAGGACTAGGACATAAGTCTTTATTTAAACAATTTCATGCAGCACAACCATCCAGTATGTTCACCAAGAGGTCTGGACTCCAACTGACTTGGTATTCAGTGCCACCACCAGATAACGCTATTGTCCACGATGGCAGTCATGACATTAGGTGATGACACAAATACCGTTATCCAAGATGGCGACAAACAGTGTGTTCACCACAACGCGTGGTACATATTGAAACCACCAGAGAGGGCGACCATGGACTTGGAATGAATTCTCGGGAATGCCACGCTCATCTGGACTTGGAAGGAAATAGTTTAAGTCTCCACCACGATCCTCGACCAACCGGCATGTCCCCTTACCAACCCATGTTGTCGGGCTAATGTCTACTAACTTGTACTAAGGTGCACTAATGTGTACTAATGTGCACAGCTCATGACGTCATCCAAGATGGCGGCCGTGAAGTCAGTTGATGACGCTGGTGCCACACCCTCCTGGCTGGAAGTTTGAATTTTGGCGGAAGATAGGTCAGTTGGGCTAGATCCATTAATGTAACCCCCCCCCCCCCAGAAAAACGGCGGAAAGTTCAAATGCCAAGACGATAATGCATCACACCACAGTTATCTCTACTAGCCTAAGAAAATCGCAGGAAAGTATGTCACTTGGGCTACGCAAACTAACCTAAGCCATCTGATCGCCACCTCATCCTAGGAATTGGCCCACAGTTTGAAATTTGCCGGTAAAGAAAGTTCACTTGGGGCTTCTCTACCAACCTAAGAAAATTGCGGGATTCTGTGACATAATCCAAGATGGTGGGAAGCAGTCAGTTTGCCACAAGGTCCAGACTCAACCTGACCTAGTACAAATCACCACCACTAGAGGACGCTATCTGTCCAAGATGGCAGCCATCAGGTGATGATGCAAGTACCGTTATCCAAAATGGCTGCCACCAGTGTGTTCACAATGAGGCATAGTATATATTGAAAACACCAGAGAGCGGTACTGTGGACTTTGAATGAATTCTCACGAATGCCACGCCCACCTGGACTTGGAAGGAAATAGTTAAAGTCTCCACCACGATCCTCAACCAAAGGCCATGTCCCCTTAGTAACCCATGTTGTCAGGCTAACGTGCACTAACGTGTACTAACGTGCACAGCACATGACGTCATCCAAGATGTTGGAAGCAAAGTCAGTTGATGATGCTAGTGCCACAACCCCTGGCTGGCCTGGCTGGAAGTTTGCATTTTGGCACAAGATAGATCAATTGGGCTACATCAGCTAACCTAACCTCCCTCCCCTAGAAAAATGGCAGAAAGTTCAAATTCCAAGACGATAATGCACCACACCATGGATATCTCTACTGATGTAAGAAAATCGCAGGAAAATATGTCACTTGGGCTACCCTAAGTCACCTGACCAACACATCATCCTAGGAACTGGCGCAGAGTTTGAAATTTGGCGGTAAAGAAAGGTCACTTTGAGTTTCTCTACCAACCTAAGAAAACTGCAGGGAACAAGCTCACCTCCACTAACCTAAGTCACCCGACCGCCACCTCTTCCTAGGGATTGGTGGGAAAATGACTCAGCCAGCGCTGGGCTGCTGGACAGAGGAAGGAGTGTGCTTTAATTATTTTGGAACAATTTATTTATGGATGGAGTACATTTATCACCCTGACACAAAACACTCGCCCTGATGGGCTTGGGGTCACAATACACAGTCTGCAGACATGCAAACTACTCGTAAATAACACAACAGACACGCTTACTAATTGTAGACTGTCAAAGTAATGCATTCCACAGCCTACACACATGCAAACTACTACACCGAAATAATTTCAGTACAGCCCTGGAAACTCCTCCTAAATAATGCAGCACAGTGATGTGCAGACACGAAAACGTAAGCTGACCAAATAACACATAGCACAGCCTACAGATCAGCTCGCAAAATAATGCAACAGACACAAAATCAATATGCGCAAGCACCCTCATCCACCCCCTGTCCACTAGACCGCACAAGAGGTTAACGGCAACCCCCACGAAGTGACATGGCCATCAGCTGTCACACCACACACGGAAAACAGTTAAGGTCCTGCAGACATGAAGTGGTGGCGCCCCTTCCATACTTGACACCTGAGAAATTCCTTGCGGACGTGCATGAAGACACAGAGGCAAGGTGCCACCAGATGCAGGTGAAAGTTGTCTCTGTTTTCGAGTATACAGTCACTGTTATACTGATGTCACAGAACTCCAATGTGCGCTCATGCGGCTCCCATATGCGAGAGACCTCCAGGCAGCACGTGTCTTTACCATTGATCACAGAGTAGCTACAAACCTTGCAAACGCATCTAACAATGTTCTCAACTTATACTCATCTCATGTGACTATGTAAAACATAAGAACGGAGTTGACCTCTCGGAAATTGCATAGAGTCCCAAAAATAGTTAACGTTCGCTTTCGTGATGTCTCAGCTTGTATGCACGAAAAATCTTGCCCTAACAGAACCTGTTTACGAAAATAACGCAGAATATCGTAGAATGCAGTCATCCTCGCGACATAGCTCGACTACAGTGGTCAGCATGTTCTACAGACTTGAAATGTATTGAAAATGCGTGGGCTGTTTATGGACAACGTGACCCAGTGACCCACCAACCACTCTGAGGGATCCACGCGGAATCGCTGTTGAGGAGTGGGACAATATGCACCAACAGTACCTTATTGAACTTGTGGGTAGTATGTCACAACAAATACAGGCATGCATCAGTGCAAGAGGACGTGCTACTGGTACTATAGGTGCCTGTGTGTACAGCAGTCTGGACCACCACCTCTGAAGGTCTCGCTATATCTAGATACAAGACGCAATGTGTGGTTTTCATGAGCAATAATGATGTTTATGTTGATCTCTATTCCAATTTTCTGTGCAGGTTCCGGAACTCTCGGAACCGAGGTGATGCAAAACGTTTTTGGATGTGTGTACGTTAAAATTTATTAATATTTTGTGTCATGAATAATAGTGACGATAGTGCACACATACAAGGTTATAAGATTAGTGACTTCATCTACAGACAGGTGCACAGACATCATTTATGATGGAGTGTGGAAAGTACTTTCTGGAAGTTTTCCCAGAAAGGAGTGTTAGCCAACTCAGTCTGCTCATTAAGGATACTATCGTGGAAAGTGTTTTCGCGTCTGTGTATTTCTGTTTCCTCTATCAGATTGGTAGTGGCTCCCTTTTCTGCTAAATGTAATATTTTCATGTTGCTGTGAGTGTTTTGTCACTTTTTCTTTTGCAATATGGGCAGCAAACGTAGGTTTGTTGAAGTTTCTGAAGTTTCCAATCCTTAAAGCTTCAAGGTGTTCTTTGTACCTAATCGCGAAACTGCTGCCTGTCTGAGCGATATAGAATTTTGGGCACGAGTTGCATTGGAGCTTATATATTCCCGATTTACGATAGGGGGTCTTCGAAGGAATTACATAATGGATCAATTTTTGCTGTAATTTGTTATTAGTAGAGAAGTTAATTTTATTCTTCTTCTTCTTAAATAAGTGTCCAATTTGGTATGATAGTGGGCCTATATATGGGATAACAATATATTTAAGTTTGGCTTCTGCGGGAGGCTAATTTCTTTGGATTGGATGCTGTGCGAACTGCTCTTCTGTGGAACTGGGGTTTTTGTTTTATTTTGTTATGGAGTTGGACTATTATTACTGGATCATGGCCATTATTATGAGCAAATGCTTTAATTACATTGATATCATTTTGTTCGTCTGTGTGATTCGTAGATACTTTCCGATTTCAGTGTACTATGGCTCTGAAATATGACGTTTTGTGTTGGCTGGGATGACATGAAGAGTCGTCAGGGCTGATATCTGTTGTGGTGGGTTTCGTAGACGCTATACTGATGTTTATGATTAATGTTACAAATATTAAGATCGAGAAAATATATATCCTTATTTATTTCATGCTCAACTGTGAATGTAATTTTTTTACGTATTTTGTTGAGGTCTGCTGCCAACGCAACAGTTTCACTGTATGTAAAAGCAAGACAGCCGTCTGATGATGAATTGTGTAAATTCGAAAGTGGTAATGGTACATTTTGAATAAAGTAATCTAAAACCAATTTGTGGCTGATTGCTGTATACCATCAACAATTGATTTCATTTTGATTTTATCCATACTGGATGAGAGGTCGTGGTTGTGAATGTCAATGTTAAAAAATATATCGGCTGAACCACTTGTTTATAGTGTCAAAAAATGGTTCAAATGGCTCTGAGCACTACGGGACTCAACTGCTGAGGTCATTAGTCCCCTAGAACTTAGAACTAGTTAAAGCTAACTAACCTAAGGACATCACAAACATCCATGCCCGAGGCAGGATTCTAACCTGCGACCGTAGCGGTCTTGAGGTTCCAGACTGCAGCGCCTTTAACCGCACGGCCACTTCGGCCGGCTGTTTATAGTGTAAAACACTAAGATTGACGCCTCTCGGAATTCAAGCTTCCATCATCAGAATAATAAAAAGTAAAAGAACCTGTTAAAACTCGCTAAAATGGAACATGCACCAGGCACAATAAAATTGACAATAAAATTAAAACATCGTGGCTGCTTCCCTTGTTGCAGCCGTGTCTTCCAAGGCCACATAGTCGTCAAAATATAAAAAACTCTAAAATGGTGTCGCCTGTGGTGTTCAACATGAAACCACATGGCTCTCTCATCTATCGTCGTAAACTGCCAGTGCGTCTTCGTTGATGCCACACACCACGTAGCCAAACACGACACTGAAACACGAGTGAGCCCACGCGCAAATAAACAAGGAAGTCACAGAGATGTCTATACAAACAGATAACGTATACATGTTCCAAGGACCTCATGAAATGATGGTATCCTGTCAATTGCTAAAAATGTAGTTACTAAAAGAAACCAGTGAAATGTTTGAAAAAGTTATTTGTATCACCAGTTAGCTGTTCATTCAGTGTGTTCTGATTATCCACGCTATGTATCGTAATTTCCAGCTGTCCTAGTAGATCGAGCTTTTTGCCTTTGTCCTGTCTATGTAAAATAACGAGATCCTGATCTATTCCCAACATGGGGTGTCCCGTTTCCCAAATATGCGTGGCTACAGCTGACGCTTCGAAATTATTAAGCCGGAAAGCATCGCTATGTTCTTTGTAACGTACTTTAAAGGACTTATCAGTTTGGCCTACTTAGCTTGCTTGTGGACGTGTTACACTGAATTTTATAGACCCCAGCTCTCTCATATTTATCGCTTTCCTGCTGCAAATTATTTCTTAGTTTAAACCGCAGCGTATTATTGGTCTGAAAAGCGGTTACAACTTTAAAAGGATTGAAAATGTTAGGCACTTTTTGCGAAATATCATCGAAGTATGGTATTGTGACTCTCGTAATATTATAATATAATAACTGGTGCATGTACGATTTTAGCGAGTTTTAACAGGTTCTTTTACTTTTCATTATTCTGATGATGGAAGCTTGAATTCCGAAAGGCGTCAATCTTAGTGTTTTACACTATAAACAAGTGGTTGAGCCGATATATTTTTTAAAATTGATTTCATAGAGCAGCCATTGTTCAGTGACTTTATTTGACAAAATTGCAGCAAATATAGTGTGTGCGATCGCGGGGTTGCACAGGTGCTGTCGGCGTGCAACGACCTGTCGGTGTTCGACCCGTCGACGTCGGTGGCGGCGCGGTTCTACTCGTCGCTGCTGGAGTGCGTGCGGCGGCTGTCGGCGGGTGCGCCGGCGGGCCGCGCCCTGGACACGGTGTGGGCGGCGGCGGCCGCGCTCAGCCAGGCCTGCCAGAACGCCGCGGCGCGCCGTGCGCTCGCGCACACGCACCGCGCCGCCGCCGTGCTCGCCAGGCTGCTGCAGCCCGCACGCGCGCGCGCCCTGCCGCACGAGGGCCGCCTCGCGCTGCTGCGCGCCCTACAGGTCAGCACCGCGGCGGGAGAGGTGGTGGTGGGGGGTTGGGTGGAATAGGGGAAATCGACTTCTTACAGGTGGGCAGAAGTCATCGAAGGTGACCCATTTTGCCTCGCGCGACACTACAGCGAGCTTGGGGCGTTGGTTCCATGGCTGTGCTCGCTTCCGCTCAAGTTGTGAACTCTCAGAGGTCGAAGGCGGTAAGCTCTCCGTTTACATCTGCATCTACATCTACATTTATACTTCGCAAGCCACCCAACGGTGTGTGGCGGAGGGCACTTTACGTGCCACTGTCATTACCTCCCTTTCCTGTTCCACTCCCGTATGGTTCGCGGGAAGAACGACTGCCGGAAAGCCTCCGTGCGCGCTCGAATCTCTCTAATTTTACATTCGTGATCTCTTCGGGAGGTAGAAGTAGGGGGAAGCAATATATTCGATACCTCATCCAGAAACGCACCCTCTCGAAACCTACACCGCGATGCAGAGCGCCTCTCTTGCAGAGTCTGCCACTTGAGTTTGCTAAACATCTCCATAACGCTATCACGCTTACCAAATAAACCTGTCACGAAACGCGCCGCTCTTCTTTGGATCTTCTCTATCTTCTCTGTCAACCCGACCTGGTACGGATCCCACACTGATGAGCAATACTCAAGTATAGGCCGAACGAGTGTTTTGTAAGCCACCTCCTTTGTTGATGGACTACATTTTCTAAGGAGTCTCCCAATGAATCTCAACCTGGCACCCGCCTTACCAACAATTAATTTTATATGATCATTCCACTTCAAATCGTTCCGAACGCATACTCCCAGATATTTTACAGAAGCAACTGCTACCAGTGTTTGTTCCGTTATCATATAATCATACAATAAAGGATCCTTCTTTCTATGTATTCGCAATACATTACATTTGTCTATGTTAAGGGTCAGTTGCCACTCCCTGCACCAAGTGCCTATCCGCTGCAGATCTTCCTGCATTTCGCTGCAATTTTCTAATGCTGCAACTTCTCTGTATACTACAGCATCAGCCGCGAAAAGCCGCATGGAACTTCCGACGCTATCTACTAGGTCATTTATATATACTGTGAAAAGCAATGGTCCCATAACACTCCTCCGTGGCACGCCAGAGCTTACTTTAACGTCTGTAGACGTCTCTCCATTGAGAACAACATGCTGTGTCTGTTTGCTAAGAACTCTTCAATCAAGCCACACAGCTGGTCTGATATTCCGTAGGCTCTTACTTTATCAGGCGACAGTGCGGAACTGTATCGAACGCCTTCCGGAAGTCAAGGAAAATGGCATCTACCTGGGAGCCTGTATCTAATATTTTCTGGGTCTCATGAACAAATGAAGCGAGATGGGTCTCACACGATCGCTGTTTCCGGAATCCTTGTTGTAAACCTACCGTAGGCCACTGTTGACTATCGTAAGTAAGTATGTGTAGACTACGGTAGTTTTTCTAATACCTTAGTCCAATTGTCAATGGCACTGCCGCAGTGAATACACCGCTTCCCGTCAGATCACCGAAGTTAAGCGCTGTCGGGCGTTGCCGTCTCTTGGGTGGGTGACCGTGACCGTCAGGGCCGCCATACACTGTTGCCATTTTCCGGGGTGCACTCAGCCTCGTGATGCCAATTGAGGAGCTACTCGACCGAATAGTAGCGGCTCCGGCCTAAGAAAATCATCATGACGACTGGGAGAGCGGTGTGCTGACCACACGCCCGTCCTAGCCGCATCCTCAGCTGAGGATGACACAGCGGTCGGATGGTCTCGATGGGCCACTTGTGGCCTGAAGACGGGGTGCTTAGGCCAATTAAGATCGTAACCACATTATCTGTACGTCAGGTGTATTGCATACCTATCTGGCGTTACCTCATTTCTATCTGTTTATTTGTGTATGCAATCAATGCCTTACAAAATTCCCCTAAAAATTGAAAGTTGCCAACCTGCCAACCGTCTAGAAAATGAGTGAGCTACATAACCTACGGAAGGATTTTTTTTGCCTAATTATTGTCCTGCCTGTTATTTTAAAAATAAACAGTATTTATAGCAAAATTGAAACTGTTAATGGGTAATTCATGTTTTATTCGAAAACTGATTATTTGTAACATGAATCAGAAAAATAAAAACGAACAGTGCCAGAAAACGCTATTTTCTCAAAAAAGGTAACACTAAAAAAAGATGCAAAACAAGAATATATCAAACATTGTTTCAATACTCCGTTAGATTTATACACTGGAGAGCCAAAGAAACTGGTACACCTGCCTAATATCCTGTAGAGCCCCCGTGAGCACGCAGAAGTGCTGCAACACGACGTGGCATGAACTCGACTAATGTCCGAAGTAGTGTTGCGGGGAATTGGCACCATAAATCCCGCAGGACTGTAAGAGTTCGAAGGGGTAGTGATCTCTTCTGAACAGGACGTTGCAAGGCATCCCAGATATGCTCAATAATGTTCATGTCTGGTCAGTTCGACGGCCAGTGGAAGTGTTTAAACTCAGAAGAGTGTTCCTGGAGCCACGCTGCAGCAATTCTGGACGTGTGGGGTGTCGCATTGTTCTGCTGTAATCGTCCAAGTCTGTCGGAATGCACAATGGACAATAATGGATGCAGGTGATCAGACAGGATGCTTACGTATGTAATACCTATCAGAGTCGAATCTAGACGTATCAGGGGTCCGATATCACTGTAACTGCACACGCCCCACACCATTACAGAGCCTCCACCAGCTTGAATAGTTTCCTGCTGACATGCAGGGTCCATGGATTCATGAGGATGTCTCCATACTCTTATACGTCCATCCGCTCGATACAATTTGAAACGAGACTCGTCCGACCAGGCAACATGTTTCCAGTTGTCAATATTCTATTGTCAATGTTGACGGGCCCAGGCGAGGCATAAAGCTTTGTGTCGTGCAGTCATCAAGGGTACCCGAGTGGGCATCGGCTCTGAAAGCCGATATCGATGATGTTTCGCTGAATGGTTTGGACGCTGACACTTTTTGATGGATCAGAATTGAAATCGGCAGCAATTTGCGTAGGGGCTGCGCTTCTGTCACGTTGAACGATTCTCCTTAGTAGTCGTTGGTCCCGTTATTGCAGGATCTTTTTCCGGCCGCAGCGATGACGGAGATTTGATGTTTTACCGGATTCCTGATATTCGCGGTATACTCGTGAAATGGTCGTACGGGAAAATCCCCACTTCATCGCTACCTTCGGAGATGTTGTGTTCTATTTCTCTTGCGCCGAATATAACAGCACGCTCATATTCACTTAAATCTTGATAACCTGCCATTGTAGCAGCAGTAACCGATGTAACAACTGCGTCAGACACTTGTCTTATATTGGCGTTGCCGACAGCAGCGTCGTATTCCGCCTGTTTACATATGTCTGCAACTGAATTCGAATGCTTATACCTGTTTCATTGGCGCTTCAGTGTTTAATATATGTTATATCTAAACAGTTTTCGAAATGTTCAAATGTGTGTGGAATCGTATGGAACTTAACTGCTAAGGTCATCAGTCCCTAAGCTTACATACTACTTAACCTAAATTATCCTAAGGACAAATACACACACCCATGCCCGATGGAGGACTCGAACCTCCGCCGGGATCAGCCGCACAGTCCATGACTGCAGCGCCTCAGACCGCTCGGCTAATCCCGCGCGGCTAAACAGTTTTCAGACTTATCAATAAGAACAGGAAACTCTCGTCTTTCATCATGATGAAGAACGTTCTATTGAGCGCAAAATACCAACAATAATTATATAGGCATGTGAGCTGTACTTTTCGCTTTGGTTACACAAAAGCCCAGAACTTACGAGAGCAGCTAATTTTTATTACTTATAAAATGCAATCTACATTTTTTAAGGATATAAAGTACAAAATGGACTAACACTTAACGATGTGCGGTTCTAATTATGTGTGAAACAAAGGAACAAAGAACAAAGGGAACTCGTTGGCTCCCAATAGCTCTCTCGCACATTCATTAATATTTCTGTTCTTACCAATGCTACAAATACTGCCGGTAATGCTAGAATTCACCACATCATTGATGTACTGTACGAAAACTACCGAACTATAGTTCTGGTAGAGCGCAACTGCACTCACCACTATACATGAAGGCGCACTTGTGACATGCTTGGCTTACTCGCAGTTAATGTCACAATGACCTCTCACTCGATGCCAGGATAGCAGATGACAACATTGGTGACACACCATTGATTTTCCCAAATTCGTTGTTCGTGTTGTGGTATTATGCCATTTTGAAGCAACAGCACATTGCATATTTATCACAAACACGTCACCCTTGGTACGATTTCTTATAATTAAATATCAGTTAACGACGCATCGGTGATAAAAGCCTTAGGGAGATCCTAAAATGAACGGTAATACTGTTAATATTTGTGTGTGATTAGGAACACTGACAAGGGGACTGTACGTACTTCTCCTCTCAGATTTGATTCATATTGGCGGGGTGTGTAGTGCGAGACTAGGACTTCAACATATATAAAGAGGAAGACGCAACTTTCAACCGTTTTTGATAGAAAACCAATTCTAGTCAATCCAGTACACATGCATTAAAGTAAAATACTCGCCTACGAAATAGGAAATGACAACTCATAATTCCGTGCCCCTGCATAGTTAAGAAGTCGCAAAGTCTTTTAAGCTTATCTTCCGAATGTTCAAATGTGTGTGAAATTTTATGGGACTTAACTGCTAAGGTCATCAGTCCCTAAGCTTACACACTACTTAACCTAAATTATCCTAAGGACAAAGACACACACACACCCATTCCGGAGGGAGGACTCGAACCTCCGCCGGGACCAGCCGCACAGTCCATGACTGCAGCGCCTGAGACCGCTCGGCTAATCCCGCGCTGCACAAGGGAAAATAAGCACTAATGGCTTGTTCTTGACACATGTACTTGGAGAGTCCACCCAACCTAAAGACATGCAACTGGTAATAGCTGTAATTATTAATCGCAAATGACGTACACATTGACGTTAACGTTCATCGGTACTCCATCCTCAGTCACCAACAGAAATATCTGCACTTACACGAGGTACGTCCTGTAGATGGAGAAGCAAAAGAACGTTAAATCTGTTGATGTATCTGCAAACTTTTATCACTTTAACATTTGTTATTAACATTAGCATCCACAAATTATATGAAAATCAAAAAAATTCCAGCTGAAAAAATTTCATTCCATTTTTTCCCCTGTGCAGCAGGTCAAATACTGGAATGTGAACGCTTGGAAGCAAAACTGTTAGTTTATACTGACGTGTGTAGTCAACTTAGTGGTGAAGTTACGACCGTGCGGAAAAAGTCAAGTGGTAAGTTATGTGACGTGTTTGTGCGAACACTGTTCGACGCAGAGAAGAAACAAACAACATACTGATGTGTGTACATACTGAGGTAACACATGTAAAAATATCTGCGCTTATACCCTTTACACCCTGTATACGTGTACCATAATGAATAGCGAAAACTGACATGAGTGGAACTATGGTAATACGAGTAAAAACGTTCCAGTAGAGATGCTTTCACAAATGAGGCAATTGCGAGGTGACAGTAATTGTGTGGGTACGGGCCATCACTGACTTCAGTATGAACTATAGTCATAATTAGTACAAACTTACCTAAAATGTGAACTTTTTGATGAAGTCACCATGTAACTAGGCTCAGGTAGCACCCACAAGGAATAGAGTGATGTTTAACACATGTTACAGTTTACTGTAGACTTTTACAAATGTTGGCTTCACGTATGTAGACAATGCTGTACTTGTCTCCGCTCTGAGTTTCGAGTTACGAATTCTTTCGGAACCCCCGGACTTCCGGCCCCCACCCAGATCGTCTCGTAAATCTTAAGAAGACGGTACGATTTGTTACTCCAGTTCATCATCTTATAGGCGGAATTGCTGCAGTCTTCACTTTCTAGATGACCTCACAACGAAAAAATCTAGACGTTAGGTGATCGGAGGCAGGGTGCAGGGCCCGCTCAACTTACCCATCTTGAATCATACAGATGTGTTAAATGTCATCTTGCATCAGTAGCAAGTTTTTTTGGTGCGTCATCATGCGTAATCCCCAACACCGGGCTAGAGGTGAAATTTGAGCACGAATGGGGACTCGATGGAGAGGTTTACATTTCAAATCCTTTAGTTCTAAGTAGGCCGAAGGCGGTGTCAGCTCGCAATCACACATTCGCAACTGTCTTGCAGATGGCTCGATTGTGGAGCCATGTTTACTGGAAAGTTTTTGCTTCTATTATCGTATATACTAATTAAATCTGGCTGAAGTTTAGGCTCTTTCCACTCAGCGCCGACAAAACTCGAAGACGTACCGAGGTAACCACAAACCGAAGTCAACTACAGTAATTTTACATAAGAAGTGCTCATTTTCATTGACTTTTTATCTTTAGTATCATTATTTACCATTGTTCTATATTCAAATGAAACTATATGGTTCCAGTGACCTTTCCATGTCTAACACCTGTGATATATATACAGACTGAAGTGACAAATGAAAATTTCTACCAAGCCCAGGATTCGACCCTGGGTCTCCTGCTCATTAGGCAGAAGCATTAACCACTACGCTAGCCCGGCACAATGGCTTTGAGTAACTGCGCGAACTTCCCTAGCAAGCCTTTCTCCTCAATCCAAATCCCCATTAACACCTTCTCCCACTCGGTATTCCCCATAAACTCGAACAGCATTGCACAGGTTCTGCAATGAACGTTCTGTATTTCCTTTCGCGGGCAAGTGATCTATCGGCTGAGCTGTCCAAGCACAAGTCAGAACCCTCCCTCACAGCTGTACTTCCACCAGTACCTCATCTCCTGCATTCCAGATTTCACAGACGTTCTCCTGCGCAACCTTGCAGGACTAGCACTCCTGGAAGAAAGGATATTCCGGGGACATGGCTTAGCCACAACCAGAATGGCTGTTTGAAGAATGAGTTCCCAATCTGCAGCAGATCGTACGCTGAACTGCAACTTCCTCGCAGATAAGAAATGTGTGCCAGACTGGCACTCGAAACTGGGACCTTTGCCTTTGACGGGAAAGTAGTCTATCGACTGGACTAGGTTCCAGGTTTGAGCCCGGTCTGGCATAAAGTTTTAATGTGGCAGAAAGTTCTCGATCAGCGTACACTCCGCTGGAGAGTGAAAATCTCAATTTGGAAACTCTCCTAGGTTGTGGATAAGCCCTCTCCACAATATCCTTTTTTCCAGGAGCCCTGCAAATTTCGTAGGAGAATTTCTGTGAAGTTTGGAAGACAGGAGACGAGGTGCTGCCGGAAGTACAGCTGTGAGAGCAGGTGGTGAGTCGTGTTTGAATAGCTCAGTTGTTAGAGCATTTACCCACGAAAGGCGATGGCTTCAGTTTCGAGTCCCTCTCTGGCACACAGTATTAATTTCCCAGGAACTAACATTCTGCGTGGTGTCTGTTTGTTCTATATCGTGTCTCCCTACCACTTTCGCGCAACGACGCTCTGAGCGTGTTTGTTAGGGAATTGACTAGTTTGAACCTGGGACCTGTTGCTGGTAAGGAGACGCCAGACCACACATGACATGTAGAATTCAGAAGAGTTCAGTGAGACTAACGATGATATAACCAAATACTTAATGATTTCAGCGTCAGCTCCACTGCACTCCCTGTAAAAGAATCTTAATACTAACTACTTTTAGTGGAAGGGGTTCAAGGCTTTCCTATTTTTAGTTAGCTGGTAAAATAACGTCGAAAAAGCAGTTAAGTTTACCATTGGAAATTTTATTCTACTCACAAAACATTGTTTATAAATTGCACTATTGATAAAAGGAAATGTTTCAATACAGGATGGCAAAAACCAACTGCGTTCAACAAAAATGTGAACGAATAATCCCTGAGTGGGTTTCCAAGTTCTACAATGGATCAAAGGATGACCTATGCCATATCACATCTATAATCTAGGTTTAAATTAAGTTTCACAAGAGAGAAAACTATCAAAATGGTCTACAGTGACCCTCAATTATCTTTAATTACTTATCTAACTTGTCCTAAATTACAGTGGCTGATGTGGTTTCTCAATAACTATATAACAGAAAAATCATCGCTTTTCAGATTTTTACTTCAAGTGGCAAATGTGAACACCATGAGCTTTAATTGACGATCGACACTAGTATTACGCAAAAAGGGAGTGTAACAGATGAGACTTCTGCACTTCTGAATGAAGCTTTATGCGCTGTTATGCGGCATCGCGTGCGTTCATTACCTTGTCGGTGTTCGTCAGGGGGCAGCGGGCAGCACAGCTCCGCTCACCTCGCCGTCTCGGAAGCAACTCTCTCCTAACTTCTCCTTACTACAATTTTGGTTTAAAAAAACTATCTGGCTGTGTTTTCATCTGATCAATCAGGGTCTCAATGTTAACCTTAAGCTCCGCCTACAAAAATTCTGTCTATCCAATGAGAAACGTTATACTTTTCGTGGTGGGGCAATGTTTTCCAAAGTTTGCAACGTAACAGAGACGCGAAAAAGTCTCACGCTATAACTTGCGGTTGGGGTGGCCCTTTTTGTGTTATCGTAAGATCTATACTGTTCTTCTGGAGGGCTCTAGCTTTTGACATGGGCTGGGGGGTGGTCCTGACGTAACAGAGACGCGAAAAAGTTTCACGTTAAGGCTCTAGCTTTTAACATGGACTGGGGGATGGTCCTAATGGTTAGCTGGCGATGTGGGTGTCCGTCCCTTATCATAGGGTCTTCTAACTTAACACGGTTCTGCTCTCGGCTTCTGTTCTCATTTCTACCCTCAGAACTGCGTCTGTCTCACGGTGGGAAGGTATGACATGCATTTAGGCATTCTTGTGTTAGTCTGTGGTATTTCATTTGCTCACTCGTTACTCGTATTACTTTTGTTAATTTAATGTCACGATTTATTCGGAGCTATGTGACATACTACTGGATTTGCTTATCATGTCAGGGTTTTCATGGAAAGTGTTGGATTTGCCTGAGACCTTACATACACCACCCTTCTAACTTAATTTTTGTACTGAAGTTAGGCAATGATTGAATCGTTGCCTAAGCCAGTCAAAAATTATTCCGTTATCTAAATTTTGTTGCCTACTGTTCAGTCACGTTATTCTGTTCTATGCTAGTTTGTATTATTAATTTATATTTTTATAGTCTTCCTTATTATTCTAAAAAATGACAAGTGAAGAATATTTTTATGATATTATTAATTTTTAATTATTTTCTTTATTTATTTAAGTGTGAAGTTTGTTTTTCAAGAAGTTTGTTATCGAAGGTGAGGAGTCTTTCACATCGATTTTCTTAGAAATATATTTTTTTAAAATGTAGTAATTAAGTAAAATCTATTCCTAACACATTTTCTAAATATCATGTACAAGTAAAATGTTTTTGTTTCTAGACACTTATTTCAACATTGTTACACTAACAAATAAGAATTATTTCCAAGAATTGCTTTGACAAAGAACTATATATATACACAAGTATTGAGATATTATCCTAACAAATGGTACAAATGTTCAAAAAAAGAGAAAACATCCAACAAGACAATTTTTTATTCTTTGTTTTTATAAGAAGAAAATAAGTAAAATATAGTTATTCTTTTATTTTTATGAGGAGAAAATAAGTGGCATCTAATTTTAATGGTTATTAATGCCTTACTTTTGTTCTTTATATACTGTCCATTTCAGAACTAATGACTTATTTTTATCGATAGTCTATTTTTCACTTAAGTCCATAGTCAATGACTGTTATTTTGTAGTTTATTAGCTGCCTGGTGTGCTTAACTTATTTAGTTTTTCACACGTTTCTTTTGCACAATTCCTACATCACTTAATTTGATTTCACACATTCACACAATCTTATGAATGTTTAAGCATGAGGTTGGCGAATGTTTTTGCATGGAGGTGATGGATTTGAGCAAGATGGATGTGGGCAAGTATTTGATGTACAGCTTCGTTCGTCATTCCTTGTTGGTTTTGCAAGTGTGTGTTGCTGTTGTGGAGGTCCCATAATGGAATGGAGCTGTGAGTGCAGAATCTCGTGGTTTACTGGCTTTTTATGCCTGAAAGTCATCGTTATGTGTCGCTGAAAGCTGTCGTTTTTCGTTGTAATACTTCGCAGACGACTAGTTTACAATAGGATAGGGATTTGGGAAGGTATGTCGTCTATTCTTCACCCATCTTCTTTCTTGGTCTCAATCTTGCGAATCTTCAACTTCTGTTCTTCCTGCTTTTTCTCTGATTCTTACTTGCTTCTTGGTTCTTCTCTGGGCAGGAATGGAAATATTTATTGATAACTAGTCGCTTTGAAGTTCTCCTCTGAGTAACAGTTTGATAAATGGTTTGGGCGTGTCATTTTTACTTTGTGGATGTTTCCTTCAGTTTCGTGCATCAGCATGCTGTTTAATAGCGGTAATGTGACTTTTACACATATTTTTTGCCAGTGGTGGATTGCCCAAGCGGTCTTCTCGTCGGGCCGTTTTTTGCTTGCTCTGCTGAGTGGGGGCGTTCCGAGACCCTTCTGGCATTCGGTGTCCTGTCGTGTCTCTGCAGGGTTCTGGCACTATGTGATTCCACTTGGCAGCAGATTTATTTACTGCCCACTTTCGCTACAAGAAGGGCCCTCTGTTGGTCTCGCTGTCCTTTCCTTTCTCTCGACGCTTCTGCCTTGTAGGAATCGTGTCTTCCTAATTACGTCCTTTTCTTTCTTGATACATCTCTCGTTGCAACTTGTGGGTCGTTGCATCTCGTCCTTGATGGAGTTTTTACAATGGTTCTTACAAAAAGTTTTACTTATAATCATCTAACATATGTCTAGTACCTACATTGTTTTATGCCTTCTTAAAAAGCTTTACAAATTTCGGCGCCCTTTCCATGTTACAATTCTAAGATATTTTGAGTCTTAACTTCTACAAAAATCCTCAAATTCGTTTTCTTTTATTCTTTTTTGTGTAGTGTCATGGTGTATAGCATTTTAGTATTTCATGCTGTTAGACTATCTACAATTTATCCCTTCACCTTAATCTATGGTACTATTGGTGTTATTATTGAAACTACTTTCTTTTTCCCACCTTCCTCTCTCTTCATTCTTCTTTCTCCTGACGATCTTATCTGCAACATAATCTTGAAATATTGTGCTGATTATTTACCAGTAATAAAATTAATCTTCAAACTTGTATTGCAAGTATTTAATACTGCCAGTCTTAGGTAAAAATACCTCTGCTTTATCTCATAAAATACTCTCTAATTCTCTTCTACTGTGTTCCGAAATACCTTGAACTTCTTGCAATTTTTTGTTGATTTCTTTATGGACTTCTAACATGAGTTGAGGCGATTCCCCCTTTTGTGCATACCATTCTAGTTCTTCATCCTCTTTATCTCGCGTCATTCTTAATTGTTTGTTTATAACTGGTATTTCTTCTAATTTTAGCTTTTGCTCAAAGAGAAGTGTGACATTCCCGAATGTTACTCAACCTTTCCCCATATCTATTATCGCTCGTCTCTCATTTAAAAAATCTGCACCTATAATCAAATCTACAGTTAGTTTTGGTATAATCACGAAGTTGGCTTCGATCTTTTGACCTTGGCACGAAAGAGTTAACCTTGTTTGTCTCGTAACTTCCACAGTATTGTTTCTAATAGGACCTCTTACTTTAATCTTACGTGTTTTCAGAACTGGCAATTCTTCATTGGCATTACTCTGCATGAATAAGTTTTCTGAGATCGCAGTCAGTTCACTTCCGCTATCAATTACAATATTGAATGGGATATGCTTTACCATGGCCTTCACAATTGGTTGAATTTGA
The DNA here is from genome assembly GCF_021461385.2 of Schistocerca piceifrons. Lineage (NCBI taxonomy): Eukaryota > Metazoa > Arthropoda > Insecta > Orthoptera > Acrididae > Schistocerca > Schistocerca piceifrons. The sequence continues at coordinate 839,163,921 of NC_060138.1, read as the reverse complement.
AAGGGTTGGTTCTGTTCTTCTTCTTCTTGCATCAACGAATCCTCCACTGAATCATACATGAGTCTTTTTAGGAATTTCCCTTGTGAATTCGAACTTTCTGTAGGACAAGCTTCGACTGCTACTTCTCTCTCTCTTATTTCCTCTTCTCTATTTCTTCCTTCATTTACGCTTTCTTCAACATCCTCTACTTTTTCCTCATCCTCGTCTATCTTCTCCTTCTTCGTCGCTACTTCCACATAATCGCATCTAAATGCTCTAATTATCGCTTCATAACTTACTTCATTATATACGTTGTGTTGTGTGCCCACTTGTAACTTATTTTCAACTTCTGTCGACCGCGCATTATCCTCATTGAATTCACTTTCCCTGGTTTCCATCTCAAATAGCTCTGCAATACTCATTGCTTCGTCCTTTCCTCCTAAATTCGTTGTGCATGCCTCCGGTAAATCATCTTCCTCGTCAGTATTCTCCCAATTAATTTCGTCCCAACACGATGTTGTTATTTTCTTGTCTTCGTTTTCATCTGGTCCCTGCGGATTTGTTTCTTCCTTCTTCTCTTCCCGTGATAAGATTTTTACTTCTCTGTTCAAGGTGCTGCAATTGTCCTGGGTCAGTGCATCATTCTCTTTGGCATGGGCGCTTAGCTGTCAATTCGAACGTTTATCGGGTTTTGGTGGTCTTACCTCCACCTCTTCTACCTGTATTCTCTTTTCTTGATCAGCTTGTTGATAGTTGTTATTCCTTCTGTAATAGTTGTTGCCGTTCCTGGGTGAATTATAGTTATTGCCATATTCTCTTCTAAATCCATAACCGGTTCTTTGTTGAAATCTATTGTCGTTTCATGGTGCGAAGTTATCACATGGTTCGTAATTATTGTTTCTTCGTACTGTGTCTTGTGGATTCCACTGCTTTTTGGTTTCGTTTTCACGTGTGCTTCGTCTTTTTCTTGCGTCATCTTCCGAAAATATGAACTCTAGTTCTCTTAGAATACCTTTAAATGCTTCGACGTCATTGCCTCCGCGACCTACTAATGATTGCTGGTATTTCAATGGTAGCTTCATCGCGCATAATTTAATCAACTCTCCGTCACTGTATGGGACATCTAAGCATTGATTTTTCTTTGCCATTAATTCGAAAAATTTCACGGGACTCTTCTCTCCTGAATTTTCAAAATATGGTTTCTGTAATAATTCGAACTTCACTCTGTTCTGTGCTTCGCTGGACCAATATCGTGAGAGAAACTTCTCTCTGAAATCTTCGTACGATCGGCATGTCGCTGGAACATTCTGCATGGTTTCTGCGACTGTTCCTGACATGTGTGCACATATAAAGTCTAATTTGTGTGCTAGCGTCCAGTGTTCTGGTAATCCTACTCGGAATTGATCAATAAAAGTTCGTGGATGTAATGAGTCTCCTTCTCGAAAGTGTTGAAATTCTCTGACTGTGAGGAAATGATCGTTGTCGTACTTCGTCATAGTTCCATATGAAATTCGCGACTCTTCGCCACTTTTGTTTCTGATCATTTCTCCCGTCGTTCTTTCCGGTTGTGGTAGATCCATTGGATATTATCCACTGTAACTTTCGCCTACCCTTGCGTAGTATCGTTGGAGTGGTACGCAATAATTTTCTTCCATCGGTTGTGAACGTGTAGCTGAATGCATTGCACTGTACTCTTCGCGACCTGGCTTTCCATTGTCAGGTATTGGTTCGGTATCTTGTTTGGCTAACCTTGCTGCTTCATTGCACGATCCAAACTGTCTTGAAACATACATTTGTGGTTCCGCATGTGTTTGTGATGACGTTTGTTCATCAAGAATTTCGAAACGTGTTTGTTGCTGTGCAGGCTGTCTGATTTTACGTATGTTACTTTCCGCCTGTGATTGGAATCGCAAATGTGTAATATCTTCGTCAATTGCTTGTTTTTCCGGTGCTGTTACAGATACGGATGTGGTTGCAGACTCTGTACTTGTTCGATCCTGTTCACTGCGCTCTTCAATGGTTTGCAACAACTCTGTTCGCAATTTCTGAAATTGTCGCTTCGTTTGCGCTTCTATTTTGACTATGCGGTTATCATATCTTTTCAGCGCTGCTTTTGTGATACGTTTGTGTAACACACTGTTTTCAACAATTTCACGCGCAGTACCTGCTGCTTGTCTAGTAATTTCGTTTATCTGTTTCTCTAGTTTCTTGACTTCTCCCTGGATGTTGTTAGGTAATGTTTTGATCTCGTCCTGAATGTCATTACGCAATGTTTGTACGTCCGCTTGTACCTTGTCAATGTCTGTTATCAATTGATTGTGACCTGTTATTAAGTTTCCTATCACTTCTCGAGATTCTTTTGCCTAGTCTTCAATATGACTTAGGTGTAACTGAATTTTTTTGTTTTGTTCTTTAATCGCACGCATTTGTCTCTTGGTTTCTGCATTTTGTTTCGTCATTTCTGCATTCTGAATTTTTATTTGGTTCGCAATTTCTTTATTTTGTCTTGTCATGGTTTCCGTCATTAATTGTAATAATTCTGCCAGATTGGTGCGCCCTATTGCGCTTTCTTCCGACGTCCTACGCTCTGTGTTTTCGCCCAATTGTTGGTTTGCAACCGATTGCATTGAACTGTGCTGTAACACGTTTCTGCTCGCATTCCTTGTACTCTGTGGTGAGAGAGCTCTGATTACTTGTACTATGGGTTCTACGTATTCAAGACGCAAGTTAGAATCCTCATCGACTGTCTCTCTACTTTCCAGCTCCTCTGTCGTATGTTGACTTACGTTTTCTACGCCTTGACGTACATTATCCTCGTTATGGTGCGTTATCTGTCCTATTTCTCGCGATACTGCATCGTCTGTTGTACTGTCCTCTATTCTCTGTCCATTTTCATGCTGGTTATCTACCTCAATTCGGTCAAGGTCTCAATCTGCCATTGCTAATCTTTCCGAATCCCTTATTTTCTGTTTTAAAAGCAATTCACGCGCCCTACTTCGAGTCAACATGCGCTCATACGATCTCACGCGTTTCATAAACTTTTTGTTCACACGACTTGACAAACCATTCACTTACTTATTGGGTCAGAACCAACTTGTCAACGATGTAACCGCCACCTGTGCGCTTGCATTGGAGAGAAAACTTCATTGTAACAATATTAAAATTCATAACTTAATTATGCTATTGTCCCTGCTAGAATGTCTATCACATCTATAATCTAGGTTTAAATTAAGTTTCACAAGAGAGAAAACTATCAAAATGGTCTACAGTGACCCTCAATTATCTTTAATTACTTATCTAACTTGTCCTAAATTACAGTGGCTGATGTGGTTTCTCAATAACTATATAACAGAAAAATCATCGCTTTTCAGATTTTTACTTCAAGTGGCAAACGTGAACACCATGAGCTTTAATTGACGATCGACACTAGTATTACGCAAAAAGGGAGTGTAACAGATGAGACTTCTGCACTTCTGAATGAAGCTTTATGCGCTGTTATGCGGCATCGCGTGCGTTCATTACCTTGTCGGTGTTCGTCAGGGGGCAGCGGGCAGCACAGCTCCGCTCACGTCGCCGTCTCGGAAGCAACTCTCTCCTAACTTCTCCTTACTACAATTTTGGTTTAAAAAAACTATCTGGCTGTGTTTTCATCTGACCAATCAGGGTCTCAATGTTAACCTTAAGCTCCGCCTACAAAAATTCTGTCTATCCAATGAGAAACGTTATACTTTTCGTGGTGGGGCAATGTTTTTTAAAGTTTGCAACGTAACAGAGACGCGAAAAAGTCTCACGCTAAAACTTGCAGCTGGTGTGGTCCTTTTAGCGTTATCGTAAGATCTATACTGTTCTTCTGGAGGGCTCTATCTTTTAACATGGGCCGGGGGGTGGTCCTGACGTAACAGAGACGCGAAAAAGTCTCACGCTAAAACTTGCGGTTGGGGTGGCCCTTTTTGTGTTATCGTAAGATCTATACTGTTCTTCTGGAGGGCTCTAGCTTTTAACATGGGCTGGGGGGTGGTCCTGACGTAACAGAGACGCGAAAAAGTTTCACGTTAAGGCTCTAGCTTTTAACATGGACTGGGGGATGGTCCTAACGGTTAGCTGGCGATGTGGGTGTCCGTCCCTTATCGTAGGGTCTTCTTACTTAACACGGTTCTGCTCTCGGCTTCTGTTCTCATTTCTACCCTCAGAACTGCGTCTGTCTCACGGTGGGGAGGTATGACATGCATTTAGGCATTCTTGTGTTATGTTACTTTAAATCCGTCTTGATTGCAAATTTTTTTTATTATTCATATGACCGGTTTCGGTTCATTCAGAACCATCTTCAGATCTGATATTTAAGTTACAGGAGTAACCCGTCCAATTCAGCAACTTTCACATGCTATGTCACATATGTGACGTAGCATGTGAAAGTTGCTGAATTGGACGGGTTACTCCTGTAACTTAAATATCAAATCTGAAGATGGTTCTGAATGAACCGAAACCGGTCATATGAATAATAAAAAAAATTTGCAATCAAGACGGATTTAAAGTAACATTATAAAATCACTGATTGCTGTTATCCCATAAGACATTATGTCTGTTTTTGCAAAATTCTTGTGTTAGTCTGTGGTATTCCATTTGCTCACTCGTTACTCGTATTACTTTTGTTAATTTAATGTCACTGATTTATTCGGAGCTATGTGACATGCTACTGGATTTGCTTATCATGTCAGGGTTTTCATGGAAAGTGTTGGATTTGCCTGACACCTTACAAGGAGCCCTGCAAATTTCGTAGGAGAATTTCTGTGAAGTTTGGAAGACAGGAGACGAGGTGCTGCCGGAAGTACAGCTGTGAGAGCAGGTGGTGAGTGGTGTTTGAATAGCTCAGTTGTTAGAGCATATACCCACAAAAGGCGATGGTTTCCGTTTCGAGTCCCTCTCTGGCACACAGTATTAATTTCCCTGGAAATTTTGCTTCTGAAATTGTGTTATTTAATTTCCTTTAGACAGGTTGGAGGGTAAGTTTTTGCTGTCACACTGCATAAACCAGATGTTTTGCTAAGTTAGTGGGCATTACACAGACCTCAAAATTATTTTGTCGAAAAGGAGAGATGTGCACACTAAATTTAGATGTGGCACAAAGCGTGAGAAGAGTGCGTGTGGTTCCAGGACGTGACGTACGGCGTGGAGGTGTCGTGGCGGGAGGCGCAGGTGCCGGGCCTGCTGCAGACGCTGGCGGCGTGGGCGGCGGAGGGGGCGGCGGAGGGCGCGGCCGACGAGGCCCGCCAGCTGGTGGCGCCCGCGCTCGCCGCGCTCGTCAACCTCTGCCAGCGCAACCTGCCCGCCGTGGTCGCTCTCATGCGCGCAGTCGACACGCGAGCCTTCCTCTGCACGCTCCTCTCCCGAAAGGACCCCTCGCCCGCCACCAAGCTGCAGGTCAGACCCTCCGTAATGGCTAAAATCTACTTCGTCAGCACTATTGTTACTTAGCAATAATCACTCTAACTGAACGCCATACACAGCAAGGAACTGCTCAGAAAATTTTGAGAGGCTGAAAAAATCAGCAAGCTGTTGCAAATAAATATTTATTGGAAACCTTGACATAGGTTTCGACAATTTTAAAATTCAAGAATGAAATTTCCACTCTGCAGTGGAGTGTGCGTTGATATGAAACTTCCTGGCGGATTAAAACTGTGTGCCGGACCGAAGTTTGAACTCCGGACCTTTCCCGTTCGGAGGCAAGTACTCAACAACTTTTCTTTCTTTTTTAATTTTTACTCCTAGGGAGAGGCAGTGGGAAGAAAACATACCCGGGACACTTCACTGTTTAATATTTTTTTTGTGGGATCTAAAATTTAAAAACCTCTCTCACACCGGCCTGATTTAGCTTCACTGATCAGGATAGTAAAAAAACATGGGTATATTAAGGGAATTTTCATTCACAAAGCAGGCTTATCACATTCACACAGTTCAATACTGTTCTATCCTGATTAAATTGAGCTTAACTTAAATTCCATAAGGCAGTGAAGCAATTTCGAAGTCTCGGTACGACGAAAATTGTCAGTCGACCTCTTGAAAATATTTGTAATAATTATTAACTTTCGGTGATCACATGGGGAAGACCGGAGATCTGCTGGTAAGACCGTGTTAGCCTATTTATTGAAAATAATAAGCTGGATATCTTGAGCATACAAAACGGCAGGTTCGTCCAGTGTAGATCAGACGTTCCCCACTGATCCCGTGCAACACAGCGTAGTAAGCAGACACTGTCAATAATAATCAGTTAAATAATACGCGAACACACTTACTTTAGTTTAGTTCATGTATTAAATTCCTTCTCATACAGAATATCATCAAGATGGCGACTAGCTCAACAATACATACATATACATCTTCGTTCTCTCACGGCTAATCGGCATGATCTACTTCATTCTTTCCATAAGAGAAAACATAGATAGCGGAGAAGCTATTCCATGGAGTAAATGGACGCTCCAAGGAATAATAGGGCTCGAAACTACTTTGCATTGATAATCATCGTAATAACCTTAATAGCCTGTTCCGCGAAATTGCGTAAACCAGGGACTCCCCACAGCTTCGGGGGAGGGGGTTCAAATGGCTCTGAGCACTATGGGACTTAACTTCTGAGGTCATCAGTTCATCAGTCCCCTAGAACTGAGAACTACTTAAACCTAACTAACCTAAGCACATCACACACATCCATGCCCGAGGCAGGATTCAAACCTGCAACCGTAGCGGTCACGCGGTTCCGGACTGTAGCGCCTAGAACCGCTCGGCCACACTGGCCGGCGGAGGGGGGGGGGGGGGGGGGGTCATGAAACATGCTGTCTAGGAAGTTCGCAAACTGCTTTTTGTATTTAGAGTGACGTCGGGTGATTTCGTGTTGTTCTGGTAGATAATGCCAATAGTCCATGCCCAATATCACGGTCCGCGAGAGCACGTAGTGCGATGCGTTTCCTCCAATCCAGCGGATTGCCGATGTTTTCTGTGACGGGAAAAAACAGCGTCTGGGAGAAATAAAGCGTCCGTCGTGATCATGGAGTCATCGGCGCGTCGGAGGAGTACCATGATGCGCTGCATCAGCCGCCAAACTCCTTTGCCTTACCACACTGCAGAAAATGTTCGTCGGTGCCCTGCATGCCACATATAAGGCAGAGCGGGGAATCTACCGTGTGAATGTCGTACAGTCGTCGACGGGTGACTGTCTTGCGGTTGATTAATGTATACCAAGACGATCTCGCTGCCGTGGCGAGGAGAGGCGCATCGACAGCTCACCAAATCTGTAGCCAATCCTTCGTTGGGTATTTAAGTTCGACAACATTGCTGCCATGATGACGCTTGAAGTATCGATATATCTCACGGGTAGTGGGGACCCTTGTAGAAGGTATCTGTAACTGAACATAACTAAAATCAACAAAGAATCGCGCAACGTGAGAAAAAGGTGATATGATGCATACCGCCACCGGCGGTTTAAAGGACGTAGGAAGAAGCACGTCCAGGATCGCCGACGTGATGGCATGTTGCCGTCGGTTCCATGTCCGTAGCGTCGCTCGTAGGTATAGAGCGTATAGAGCTAGAGCCTTGTTCCGAACATTCTTGAGATTAAATCCTCGAGAATGGTGTGGGAGAGTTAAAGTCTCTTATTTGACAAACAACATCCCTTAGCTGACATAGTATTCAAAGGCCGCCATTAACTTGTCAACAATACCATGTGGTATTGGCAGTACCTGTTCCAGGTGCAGCAATCGCGAAGCCAGATGAACATTAGTGTATTCCACCCTTTGGAGCAGGTCGTGGGTTCAAAGGCAATTGCTATGTATGTGCAGTTGGACTTGCTGGAGCAGACGCCGGTAGCTCGTCGCCGCTGATTGCCGTAGCGATCGGTTGAACACTACTCCTAACCGTCGCAAGATATCCACAGTCGTAAACGAACTGTGCAGAGCATCCAGCCCCCGTCCAATGTGCATAATCTTCGTTTTATTCATGTCGACCCTGCTACTCGCCGCTACTGCATACGTAGTAAGAAGAGCAACCACTTTACATACTTCGTTCTCCTTCCAGACGAGTTATCATTAAATCGTCGGCATATGCACGACACGTGAAAGAACTCGCACAGATTCGGACGCTTGTAAGATTAAGGAGCGCCACGAAGGAGGGGCATAAGGACGGTGATAAAATCCTGAGGTATCGCCATGCGTCGCATGATCGAGTCAAGGAAATCATGGTTGATCCTGTCAAAGGCACGATCAAAATTCACTGATACGAACACTGCTGGCATGTGACGAGCGTCCGTCAGGGAGATGATGTCACGGTATTCGCCTAGGACAGAATGGATATTGCTCCGAACCTTTAGACAAGCCTGGTCTGGTGGTGATGTCTTGGATCTTACAGTCTTGATTGAGCCTTGCCGCCAACATTCGCGCAAAGATCTTATAGTCAGTTCTGAGCATCGTGAACGGTTGAAACTCCCTACCGATTTCGGTACTGGTATAAGCAGCCCCACCAGTAAGCAGCCCCACCAGGAATTGCGAAGGGACGTCCGTGTCAGGGTTAAATAACTCATTATACACCAGCACCGATTGGGACATCATTAAGTATGCAAATTCGCGATAAAATTCAAATGTTAACCCATCAGAGCCAGGGGATTTATGCACAGCACCCTTCATGAGTGCCCTCCGTATGTCATCTTCCGTTAGGAGTTCCAATAACGCCTCTGCATCCGGACCATCCACCCCCGTTTGCATCTGTCGCAAAATTTCTTCTCCTATCCGTTTGTCCGTCGACGTCCCAGAGAAAAGGAGGCGGTAATGCTCCAGAAACCCAGCAGCAATGTCCTGTTGTGACGTCAAGGGCCGATCATCGCCCTCATGGAGCTCTGTGATCAAGGATAGACGATTACGCGCATGTCCCCTGGACACATGATGCATGCAGATACGTTCTCCATCGACGTTGTCCAAGCACCGAACACGGGTCGAAAGTCCCACCGATCGACGTCTCGTTATCGATAAAATGCACGCCTGAATGCGGTGGACTTCCGCTTAACTCCCTGGAGGACAGGTCACGGAGCACCATGTAGTAATAATGAAGTATATCTAGGAGCCATCTCGCTTTTTCCTTGCCATACGTTATGAGAGCTCTTCGTATCGCCGGTTTTGCACATTGCAGCCACCATGAAAGAACCGTACGGTGCATCGGCAGATTACGAGTGAATGTCTGCCATGTTTCTTCGATCCGTTGGCGACATTCGGGATCCACCGAATAAGGATGAATTAAGTTTCCACGAACTACGGCTCCGCCAGACCCGCTGCCGTGGGAGGGTTAACGTGCATAAATATGCAACATGATCCGTAAAATTCGATCCAGCCTGCTCGCCGAGTGGCTAGTATAAAATGTGTAGTCCTCTCGCTGTCACATACCGGAATTCCTTCCCGAACTAATATCGCTGTACCACGTCCTACGTCTGGAGTCGGTGCTATGTAAGTGTTGTACCCAAGCACGTCGGGGAAGGCAGCATTCCAGGTTTCCTGTACCAGCAGAATATCCACGTCTATGGCGCAAATCGTGTCCCAGAAAAGTTGCATATTTGCAAGCGATCGTGCGGTGTTAATGTTCACTGTTCCCACCTTAAATGCTTGGTCTGTCGTCGTTATCATGCTCGTGTCATGTCATTGGGAACTCCATAGACTTAGTCCTCTACAGTAGGGGGACTAAGTATGTGCCACGCCACGCTGCATTGTTGCCAAATTTATTCAAGATGGCGGCGATAACGTCATCCAAGATGGCGGCATGTAGACTTGCCAACATCGTATGACGTCATCCAAGATGGCGGATTGTGGCGGGAGAATAGTCCAATTGTGCTACGTCCACTAACCTAACCTCAAGAAAAAATGGCGGTAATTTTGAATTTTGGCGGGGAAAATAGGCCAATTGTGCTACGTCCAATAACCTAAGTGTCCAGAAGGAAAAATGGCGGGAAGTTCGAATTCTAACAGGATAATGCATGCAAAAAACCGTACTTGTCTTTTTATTATTATTGATTACCATTTATTAACATTCATTATAATTTGTTATTATTTGTTATTATTATTTATTATTATTATTGACCTGCCTCCACTAGAAAATTCCCTCCAAATTCAAATTCCAACATGATAATGGCTGCAAAACCTTACTTTTGTTTATTATTATTCGTTATTATTTATTAACATACATTGTCATTTATTATCATTCATTATCATTTATTATTATAGGCCTACATCCATTAGAAAATTGCGCCAAATTCAAATTCCAACACGATAATATCTCGAAAACTGTACTTCCGTGTATTATTATCATTTATTATTCATTCAAGATGTCCGATTTTCTCGGCGAGAAAGCCATTTTCCTTACATCCATAACAAAAATCTGTCACAAGTTCAAATCCCAACACCATAATTGATTACACGTACCAACTTTCTCCCTCACTTATCTTTTTCCACTGGTAGCCTATCATAATCACGTCAAATAATAAACTGCAGTGCAGGCACCACGACATCCGCGCTCCAACTGAATTAGTTCAAATCCTCGACACCCCCTGGCCAGCGCACGGAGACACTGCCTACGCCTGTCACGTGAGGCGGCCGGCCACTAGCGCGGGGGGTGAGCCCAGCGATCGCTCCCACGTCGCAAACATGTTTTCGCTGAACACGCTGGAACTTGTCGAGTTTGGTGTCACAGCGGCCCCTTATCTGCTCACCACGTGTATTCGTCACTTCCGCACCATTCCCGCCAAAATTGTCTGCCTCGGAGCTGAATCACACAACTGTCGACCGTTCGCTGCCACACTTTGGGCGCCACGTTCAAACCTGTCGATGCCGACCGCTCACCGTCCACCACGTGTCCCTGTGCGAGAGAGAACGCAGTGCTACACTTTTGGCGGCAAAGTTTGCTCGACAGTGGAATCCGCCATGACTATATAACAGCACTTTGGACCGCACTAGAACGCCCGCTAATTGACTCGCCCTCTCGTGCATGTAATAACTGTACAATCGCTGCGCCGCCGTCCCGCGTACGTCACACACCCTCCTTACACGCGACGGACATAGTCTTCTGTAAATACCTGGAAAATGACATTACGGTCATGCAGGTGTGTCCCAACTCACTTCTCCATCCTCACACAGCGAAACTCCAGAGCGCAGCTGACGTAACGCGGCCGGCTGAGCCCGCTCCATCGGCAGCTCCCTGGCCAGCTGACATCAAGTGACCAGCGGTGCCTGCACACCCCTACGGCCAGCGCGCCAGGTAGGCGGCGAGCGGCATTTCAGTCTGACTACGTAAACATCTTTCCGTGAGTGCGAGCACTTAATGCCGGACACGATGGAACCTGTCGACCACGTGCCGGACAAAGCATACGTTTGGCGCCAGAGTTTGACCGACAGTGGAATCCACCATGACCGTATAACAGTGCGTTTGCTCGTCGCAAGAACGCTCGCTAATTCACTTTCACCACCCTGCTATATTAAATAATTGAATTTACAATTTCATATATGTATGCAAACGTCTTCAACTCCCTAATTTCAACTACATTTCGAGGACCAGACCGCCACCTCCTGTCTACTTGCGATCGTTAACGGTGAACCCGTCGGTCATCAGAGGACTGTGATGAAAGTTGACACAATCCTCTAAATGCACTTTGATTTACGCGATCCCCACCCTGTCACATGCTTGGTGTAAAATCGAGACTGAAGGGTCATAATTTAGTTAGCTGTGGGTATTTGTGAGGGGCTGTAATCACTGTGTACACACTTACCCGACAGACGGGTATTTACAGAGTCGGTGACGGGATGACTTGTAATTTTCACATGGTGGACGCTGCTGTTATACGTATCTGTTTGCTTGTAGGATGAACCGGCTGCTAATAACTATAATGTTTTATATAGAGCTGATGGAGTAATAGTATTATTTCTGACTCGTGATCTGGTGCGATCATTGGGCACTAGACGTGTCCGCAGAGCTATATTGGGCTCGTATCATAGAAAGGAAAAGTTTTACGATTGAGATAGAGATAGCTCAGCGTAGTGTGACCGGGGTGAAGGATGTATATCTGACAGGACGGAAAAGTAAGCGATCTAAGGTTATTGCCCGTTTTTAAGTGCTGAATGTTCTAGTCTTAGGAGTGTGTGTTTATGTTCTCTCTCTCTCTCTCTCTCTCTCTCTCTCTCTCTCTCTCTCTCTCCCCTACCGGAACCTTCGATGCATCGATCATGGATTCTAGAACAATACTTTACAGATGATAGATTGGATGATTTGCTTAAAAACCTATCGAACTACGTTGTGTATAAATATCGCTCCATTCTTGTTCTTCTTAACCGTATACTATTAAATTAAGGCACTTTGAGATCTGGTACTTGTAACGGAACTGAAATGATGGTGGGCTGACAGTAATTTGGAGCCCGCGCGTCGGAAACGGGCGCGCTGGTGTGAGACTGCCAGGGAGTGCACCTTGATGCCATCTATTGGCGAAACTGGGAATTAGCGCTGCCTCTCAACCAAATGCACTAAACTCTCGGAGTCAAATGTATTCTTTTTCTTGGTAATTATAAGTTATTAGCGTATGATTTAATGTTATAAAGCGCTAGTAGTAAATTATTATGACTGGTATGAACTCCAGGGTAATAAATATAAATATTCTTAAATACTAAATGATTTCGGTGAAAAGGTGGCAGGGGAACGCCCCCACTCTTGGTGATACGAGCGTAGCTAGAGGTAGCTGGAGACACAGGGACTGAACAATGGAATGGCCTGGGGAGTGTTGACGTGAGCGGATGTGCATAACTGTGCTCACGCAAAAGTGACTGTGCAACAGCGAAAAGGAGAATATCGTCGCCGTTTGTGGAGTAGAACGCGACGAATGGTTGTCGAAGCCGTCTCTATGCCACTGGGGCTGATTGTAAGAGTTCCTGCGCCCAGATTTTATGGCGGACGCGCAGTAGCTTATACGAGTGCTACAGCTCGTAGTTCCAGCCGCCATTAAGGGCACGAGGCGTGAAGAGGAAGAGCTGCGTTAGCCACATGCATCTCACCACCAGCACCGACACGTCTACCCAAGGCAAGACTGCTTGAAATTGTTAAGTCGAACTTTGTATACATGTAAAAGGAGAATACCAGTTTTCTTTTGTGCAAGTGCAGAGGACAGAATATAGTAATGAGCAAAATTACGACGCATGTTGTTCATTGTAAAGTGTAGTAACCTGAAACATAGTGTAGTGAAATCAGACTGAGGCCACCATCGTCTCTTTCATTTACAATTCTTTTGGTTGTAGAATACTTTAGCGTTTAAGAATGTAGAAAAGAGCAATGGTCACACCAGAATAAGTCGCCTATTTATAGTTACTTAAATTTTTCTGAGTAACCTTTCAAGTAAAGTCACTTAACTAATTCTATAGCAATTGTCCAAAGAGTAATATCCCAAAATCATTAAATAAGTTGAAGGGTAGAAGTTTGTTAACCTAAGTTGCTTAAATTGTCTTGGTGGTAATTACCAAGCCAACTCACAGAAATTGAGAGAGTATTTGCTTTGTAGAATCACCTAGAATGATCAGAAATAGTAATATTCAGAATTAAGTTTAAAATTCAACTCAAGCCGTTTCACTTTGAAACGAGCCAAAAAATTGATCTATTCTTTTGCTCCTTCAGAGCTGGCGACCGTAGTTATAAGTATTTTCAGGAGGATTCGACGGTAAGTCTGCTGCTCTCGTCGTGCTGATAGGATTATCTACTGCTGCTAGCAGTGGTGATTGGATACATAAGCTCACTACCAAGTTAAGTGGGTCAGGTAGGCAGTGTTACCGTGTGAACTGTAGGGCACTGTAGGCCGTGGATCGAACCCGTTCAATCATCACAGCTCTTTGAGAAATAGTCCGGTTAGGAGTGTACTAATCCAATAGGTAAATACTGGCGAGTAACGGTCAAAAATGTATACGCAAGTGAATTTAGCAAGGTCCATGTAGCACCTAGTTAATGTGGTGTAATGGCGAAGGTAGGAGTGGAGTAAAAGTGAGCTGAGCTTGTGGCAGCTGTGCTGTCTTCAAAGATTAATAACGCCAGAATTCACTACTAACTCTTACCATTAGGGCTGAGCTATTTACGGTTAAAATACGTAGCAGTAAGCGCAAAGGCGTGACAGCTACAAGTCCGTATTGGCTTTATACATACGGAAGTAGGAAGCGGGTCATTCTGTCAGTGGAGGGGTTAAAACAACGGAGTCACTTGAGAACATACCCCATTTACTGATGGAAAGATTCGGCGGTTCGGTCGCATGTGGCGATCGTGACAGGACTTACCAATTTTGTAGAATAATGGCTCCAATAAAAGTGTTTTATATAAACTTGTAGTTTCAAGAAAATTTTAAATTTAAAATTCTGTTGTAGACATATATACCACAATTGGTAAGTTCAAGACGACAACCTGCAAAGCAGCAACAGAAAGTCCAATAGTAGGTAAGAAGGATGGAAGTGTACGAATAGTGATAGATGCTCGTACTCTGAATAAAGTAGTGAAGAGGGAGTTGGATCGTCCAGAGAACGTAGATAATTTATTGCAGAAGTTTAATGGTGTAAAGTACATGACTGGTTTAGACCTAACTGCAGGATACTGGCAAATTCCATTAAGTGAGGAGTCTAGGAAGTACACGGCATTTTTATTCAATGGCAAATGCTACCATTTCACAGTGGTACCATTTGGCCTAAATACTTCCGTTTCAGTGTTCATTCCGGCTTTAGACAAAATTTTAGGGAGTGAACTTAGTTCGCCAATCACGGTTTATGTAGATGATTTGTTAATTGCTACAAGGACATGGAAAGAGCACATGGAGTTATGCGAAAGGGTGTTCAAAGCTTTCATTAAAGGAGGAATGACCCTGAACCTGAAAAAATGCGAGTTTGTGAAGAAAGAAATAAAGTTTTTAGGTCACATAGTAACACCAGAGGGAATTGAAAAGGATCCCGATAAAGTCAAAGCAATAAGAAATTGTCCGGCTCCCAAGAATAAGAAACAACTAAAGTCGTTTATAGGACTTTGTTCCTTTTATCGTAAGTATGTGGATGATCAGGTGTTCAATAGCCCTCATCTGAACAACCTACTTAAGAAGAACAGTGTGTATATGTGGACTGAGGAATGTGAAACAGCATTCAACCAGCTAAAAGACAATTTGGCTAAAAACATAAAGTTATGGAACCCTGACCTGTGTGAACCATTCCACATGGCAACAGATAGTTCAGATTATGGATTGGGAGTATCCATATTTCAGGAGGTAATGATAGATGGGGAAAAAACTCATAGACAAATAGCATTTGCGAGTAGAACCATGTCTAAGTACGAAAGAAACTATACGGTTTCAGAGAAGGAGGCTTTAGCTATAGTATGGGGTTTTAGGAAATTTCAACTTTTCTTATGGGGGCATAAGACTGTGGTCCATACAGACCACAAAGCTTTAATATTTTTGAAGGACTGCAGATTGTTACATAACAGGTTGACCAGATGGGCGCTGTTTTTACAACAATTTGATATAGAGATCAAGTATGTTAAAGGGAAAGAACATGCAGTACCGGATGCTTTGTCGAGATTACCGGAAGGATGTGAGACACTAGAAAGTGTAAAGAATAGGGAAGATGTTTTTGAGGTGAATTACTTCAAAAAAGCGGAAGGGAGAGAAAAAATTAGGGAAATATGTCGGAATATGCGAAGATATCAAAGTGATGATGATGCACTCAAGTCGGTAAAGGTCAAGTTTGACAATCCGGACGCAACTAACATAAGGGCTTCATATAAAATACATAAAGGTGTACTGTATCTTCAAAGATTAAATAATCCAGGGAAGTGGAGAGTATGTTGGCCGGAACAACACACTGAAGTGCTGATAGATTATGTTCACTTGGCATATGGCCATTGTGGTGCACGGAAGTGTACCGATAAGTTAGATGAATGCATTACCTTTAACAACATGGCACAAAGGGTAGCACAGAGAATAAGATCTTGTGATCTATGCCAAAAGGCGAAAGTAACAAATGCAACTAATCAAGGGCCCATGCAATCAATAAAACCTGATGAAGTATTAGAAATAGTAGCAGTAGAAATCTTTGGACCATTACCGAAAACCATGGGGGGTTTTGTGTACATATTTGTAGCAGTTGAACTTTTCTCAAAGTATATAAAGCTATATCCCTTGAGAAAAGCTACTGCCAGAGCTGTGTATGATAAAATGGTGTGTGATTATTTTGTGAAAGTAGGGAACCCAAAGAGAATACTATCAGATAATGGTGTTCAGTTTTGCTCAAAAATGTGGAAGGATGGGATAACTGAGAAACAGGTAGAAGTGGTACATATCTCAGCTTATCACCCATCAAGCAATCCGGCAGAAAGATATATGCGTGAGATAGGTCGGTTATTTAGGACGTACTGCCATAGTAACCACAAGAAGTGGGGCATGTATGTGAGTGAATTCGAAGAAATCATGAATTCATTAACAAACGAGAGCACTGGATTTACTCCAGAAGAAATCCTGAAAAAGACGAGAAGTAAAAGTCTAGTAGAAGACCTACTAGAATTTCCAGATAGAGTTGAATTAGATTATGATAGTAAAAAGAACTTAGTAAAAGACAAGATGAGAAAACAAGCAGATGCGAAAATTCGTCGTCATGACGAAAAAGTAAGGAATCCTAAATTCAAAATAGGTGATCTCGTTCTTGTAAAAACACATAAAAAGTCAAGTGAAATTAATAACGAGATCAGCAAATTTAAATATATATATAAAAGACCATTTAAAATAGTGTCCATACCCAATGTGAACGCTTATTATTTAGAGTACCCATTAACAGGCAAACGCTTGGGAGTAAGAAACATAGTGGATCTCAAAAGGTATGAACCATGAATTCTACCAGATTCAAAATAAATATATAAATAAATATTAAAGTAAACCAATATGTAAATAGTTTTGTTTCTTTTGTTCTATGTGAAAGGTAAATGTTCACTAAAATATGTTGTAGTATTCTAATGAAACTTCTAGTTTAAGTAGAGACTAAACAGACTGGGAAAGACTGAGCTTCTAAGAAAGCCTTAATAGATGTGTAAATAAGTGTTGTGGAAGAGGTAGAAAAGTGAGGAGGTAAAGTGAAAAGGACGGGCTATAAAGTAATAGGCGCATAACGTGTGTTTTACTTGCCTGAGATAAAAGACGTGTATTTAAAATTTTTGTAAAAAAGATGTTTAAAGTGTACTGTGTTTAGATGTAAGAAAATTGTAAAGAATATATGTAAATCATTTATGTAATGTTTAGCAGGAAAGATAGAAAGAATTGGTGTTTAATTTTAAATAAGTAATATAAGTACCGAGGTGTATCAGTAAGAAAGGGAAAACCATTGGTAAAAAGCTTAACGAAAATTTCAGATTCATTATAGGAGAGACTTCTTATTCAATTATCACTGTTAGACACTTCAATAAGAAGTGGGCCATGTGTTACGGAACTGAAATGATGGTGGGCTGACAGTAATTTGGAGCCCGCGCGTCGGAAACGGGCGCGCTGGTGTGAGACTGCCAGGGAGTGCACCTTGATGCCATCTATTGGCGAAACTGGGAATTAGCGCTGCCTCTCAACCAAATGCACTAAACTCTCGGAGTCAAATGTATTCTTTTTCTTGGTAATTATAAGTTATTAGCGTATGATTTAATGTTATAAAGCGCTAGTAGTAAATTATTATGACTGGTATGAACTCCAGGGTAATAAATATAAATATTCTTAAATACTAAATGATTTCGGTGAAAAGGTGGTAGGGGAACGCCCCCACTCTTGGTGATACGAGCGTAGCTAGAGGTAGCTGGAGACACAGGGACTGAACAATGGAATGGCCTGGGGAGTGTTGACGTGAGCGGATGTGCATAACTGTGCTCACGCAAAAGTGACTGTGCAACAGCGAAAAGGAGAATATCGTCGCCGTTTGTGGAGTAGAACGCGACGAATGGTTGTCGAAGCCGTCTCTATGCCACTGGGGCTGATTGTAAGAGTTCCTGCGCCCAGATTTTATGGCGGACGCGCAGTAGCTTATACGAGTGCTACAGCTCGTAGTTCCAGCCGCCATTAAGGGCACGAGGCGTGAAGAGGAAGAGCTGCGTTAGCCACATGCATCTCACCACCAGCACCGACACGTCTACCCAAGGCAAGACTGCTTGAAATTGTTAAGTCGAACTTTGTATACATGTAAAAGGAGAATACCAGTTTTCTTTTGTGCAAGTGCAGAGGACAGAATATAGTAATGAGCAAAATTACGACGCATGTTGTTCATTGTAAAGTGTAGTAACCTGAAACATAGTGTAGTGAAATCAGACTGAGGCCACCATCGTCTCTTTCATTTACAATTCTTTTGGTTGTAGAATACTTTAGCGTTTAAGAATGTAGAAAAGAGCAATGGTCACACCAGAATAAGTCGCCTATTTATAGTTACTTAAATTTTTCTGAGTAACCTTTCAAGTAAAGTCACTTAACTAATTCTATAGCAATTGTCCAAAGAGTAATATCCCAAAATCATTAAATAAGTTGAAGGGTAGAAGTTTGTTAACCTAAGTTGCTTAAATTGTCTTGGTGGTAATTACCAAGCCAACTCACAGAAATTGAGAGAGTATTTGCTTTGTAGAATCACCTAGAATGATCAGAAATAGTAATATTCAGAATTAAGTTTAAAATTCAACTCAAGCCGTTTCACTTTGAAACGAGCCAAAAAATTGATCTATTCTTTTGCTCCTTCAGAGCTGGCGACCGTAGTTATAAGTATTTTCAGGAGGATTCGACGGTAAGTCTGCTGCTCTCGTCGTGCTGATAGGATTATCTGCTGCTGCTAGCAGTGGTGATTGGATACATAAGCTCACTACCAAGTTAAGTGGGTCAGGTAGGCAGTGTTACCGTGTGAACTGTAGGGCACTGTAGGCCGTGGATCGAACCCGTTCAATCATCACAGCTCTTTGAGAAATAGTCCGGTTAGGAGTGTACTAATCCAATAGGCAAATACTGGCGAGTAACGGTCAAAAATGTATACGCAAGTGAATTTAGCAAGGTCCATGTAGCACCTAGTTAATGTGGTGTAATGGCGAGGGTAGGAGTGGAGTAAAAGTGAGCTGAGCTTGTGGCAGCTGTGCTGTCTTCAAAGATTAATAACGCCAGAATTCACTACTAACTCTTACCATTAGGGCTGAGCTATTTACGGTTAAAATACGTAGCAGTAAGCGCAAAGGCGTGACAGTTACAAGTCCGTATTGGCTTTATACATACGGAAGTAGGAAGCGGGTCATTCTGTCAGTGGAGGTGTTAAAACAACGGAGTCACTTGAGAACATACCCCATTTACTGATGGAAAGATTTGGCGGTTCGGTCGCATACTATAGACCGATATGGGGTGCTAAGCTCCAAGACTTGGCTATATTTCGAGTAATGTGGTGCACTTGGATGGGTTAGGACTAGGAAAGCACTATTCAGTCAAGAGAGGCGGAGTGTAGCTGTATTCGTCTGCTCGGTTGAGGAATAATTGGGTGGGGATGTTGCAGGGTAGGTAGGTCAATGCTGAGGTGAGGATAGTCTTTTAACATTAAGAGGACTAGATAGCTCTGTGACCGCCATACGCAGAGAGATTGATCGAGTACTATGCCTGAGGTCTTAGAAATATGTATAGCGTTGTCTGGTATAATTTGATCGTCTTTATGTGTTCGAGAGTTAAGTGTGAATGAACGTGCTGAGCAGTCACCTATGAAGGTCGCAAAGATACTTACAAAGTAGAGGTTGTATGGTTTAGCTATGATACTGAAATTAAGAAAACAAGCTGTCACATGGTTGACCAGTGTTGGACTTGCTCTAAAATTTTTCGTGATATCAGCTGTGATGGATAATATTACAGTATTGCATCTGTGCAGTGGGTATGACAATGATTGACTGACAATGCTTGCTTGAGTCGGGGGGAGAAATTTTGGTTGATGGACCGCAACTTCCAGGGTTGCTAGCACCAAAAACGGTGATCCTGTACTTGTGTGCAAAAATGACCAATCACTAGAAATGGAATGCAGAGTTATAAACTATTTAGTCACTGGGACATATGAGTTTAAATGTATAGGTGGTCAATCACTATCGAGGGAAGTCGCTACAACGCCAGCAGGCTCTTCTATTTTCCTTGTGTTGTGGCTGTCCTTTATTTAAAATCATTCAGTGTTATGCTATCGACTGTAAGAATATGATTTATAAAGCGCAAGGTATAGTTTCCTGTGAGAGGCCATGCATCAGTCCGTGTTAATGTCTGTTTAGAATCAGTCAATGACTTCAAAGTCGTGGCAGAAAGACGAAATGCTTGTCAGTGTGCAAAAGCGTGTTAGAAAACACTGTTTGAACAAGGGCCAGAGGCAGCTTCACATTCGCTTAGAGTATGGGTGATCAAACTATAAAGGGGTCTCTGCAGCGTGTGTGTATATTGAATATGATCTTGTTCATATAGGCATCTGTAGTTTGAGGTGTTGGATTTGGTGAGCTTTTAGGAATTCTTGGATGGTTGCAGTCTGAGTTATTTGGGGGGGGGGGGGGGAGGGGGAGTATTGTGAATTCCGTTTGTCTGTGCTGGAGGTGGATCGCATTGATGCCTTCGTGACTTTTTCACTGCTTGATGGTAGAGGATAAAGATGATAGGGTGTTGAGGATCTGTTGTACTTGTACCTAGTTTGAGGCGTATAACATTGCGCGCATTTCCGGCAAATGGTCAAATCAAGGTCCTGTTGTAGTAACTGAGATCGTTCTGTTTATAGACAGGTTGCAGAAGGTAATAGATATGTCTTTCTCTGACTTAAATTGCAGAGATCAGATGGGTGAAGATAAATGCATACTCATCTATGCTTAGAAAGGGAGAATGCTTTTTTATTATTAAGTGAGTTTTGCCAGGAGTGAATATGGTTTTATATATGTGAGTGGAAATTGTGAGCGAAGGGTGAATGATGACGGGTTCGCTGGCTGGGGGAGACACTGTTTACATGTCCTGTTGGAGATGCAAGGGGGAGATAGAGATCTGCGCTATTCTGGAATCCATTTGTGCACTGTATGTCGTTAGACAATAGCTGGAGGGCAGGTATAGGGAGAGCCCACTTCAGCATTCTGATCCTGGGGCTGAGTGGACAGCTGTTTAGATGGACAGCTATGTGGCTCTGACATGCCGCCAGCGGCGTTCGGGCACTCGCTTTGTAAGGCGCTATGGGATTAGTTTGAGCATTTAGCTTGTTTCGGTGGTTATTGGATTAAGAACTGTAATATTGAAGGTCAAGTCCTCAGCGGGACCGCTGTGTAATTGAGTAAGTGTGTTTACGTATTTGAAGATACGTTTCGCAAATAGTGATGTTAAGTTGATGGCGCAGTTTAGCTACCACTGTAAAAAAATAGCTGTCTGCTGCTGAAAGAAAGAAAGGGATGACCTTGCCCCCAGACCTGATGGATGAGTTATTAGATTAGAGCAAGTGATAGTTGAATGATGCTATGTGTTCGGATATAGGAGTCTCTAAACGGCGGGGCGAGATGTTTTTTTTATGTGGAAATTTATGCAATCTATAGATAGTGATATTTGACCGCTAGTGACAACAGTTAAGAGCGGAAAAATAGGTACAAATCGCTCGCAGGCAGAATGTTGCGGCAATGGTAATAATATTTAATTGAAGGTGGAGGTGGTAAATATGGACCAGGCTTTGAATATTGTCGTATGTGCTTGATGCTCTGTATAAAAGTTAGACTCTTTAATTGGGTTTGGTATTTCTGGGTGTGTGTAAAATTAATTTTACTGTTGAAAGTGCGAGAAAGATGAGTTGATTGGTGTTTAGATAGAGGTTACGTTTGTAATTCGAAAAGAGGGGATGAGAATGGTAAATTGATGGATGGGCATGGTTTGTGCGGTGATATATGTCAAGATAGGGATGAGGACGTTTGTGTATGTTGATGGTGGGATGGTTGTGAGGTTTGGTGCAGTGGGAGGTGTAAATTAGATCTTTTTTGTTTAAATGTTGTAAAGTAAGAATAATATTGAGAAGGTTTTTAGATGGCTGGTCATGCGACGAGGCGAGAGCAGGGATGTGTAGTTATGTTTAGTTAAAGGGCCGTGTAATGTCGTGTGAGGAGCAATGTGCAGTGTGCTACAGTGTCATAGGAGGTAAAGACAGGTGCTGCTATGATGTGTCTAGCGTATGGAGGCTGCGTTTTGGAATTATGCTACGTTGATATAAAGTTGCCTTTCACCCGCGTTTGGTGGTCGCGGCTCGGGACCGCGGTCCTGGACGGATGTATGTGTGTGCTTTGACCGCTGACGAGCGCGTTGACCGCGCCAACTCACGCTTGCGGAAGCCGAGCAGGGGCTGTGCGAGGTCTGAAATCAGGCGGATTGGTGACTTCACGGTCCTGTGGGCATGGTGCAGAGTGGGGGTACCTGTGCACGTCTGCTGAGTTATTTTGCGAGCGGATCTGCAGGCTCTGCTATGCGTTATTACGATAGTTTACAGGTACTGAGCGTATCTACACGTCTGTGTGATGTATTATTTATAAGCAGTTTGCTATAGTGTGTACAGAAATTATGATTGGGTGCGTGTCTGTGGACTGTGCAACATGGCCCAGGGCACATCTGGGATTGGTGTGGTATGTGATAGCATGATATATACACTGTATGGTTAAATAAGTTGTTCGAAAAGAATAAATACAGTGTTCTCAATGATTACACGCTCCTGCAGCGCAGATCAGAGTGATTGATTTTCCGTCACCATCTCGGTTGCATGCGAGTAGTAAATGTTTTCCCAGCCGCGTTAATCGAGTGTGTCAACTACCTATGAGCTATTCTGAGAATAGACGTGAAGGGAGGTTCAGACCTGAGACGCCGGCGGTATGCATGAGTAGAACAATGCAGCTTTCACATGTGTCGGCTGTCACGAGCGCTCGGAAGCTGAACTTGGCTGGAGACTCTGGAATCCCCTTCCCTGTCGACCGCACGCGCCCACGGGCTGCCTTGGAGCGTAATCTAAGGGCCATAGGCGATATCAATTTCTCCGATGATAGGTGCGAATGCGACTGTGTTGAGGTCATGTTTGGGGGAGGCCGAGCATAGACTTAGCAGCTGGTAGTGTTTGGACGCGTCTGTTGCACTATTTTGGAAGCATGTCTGTACACTGTGCGGTGCTTTATTTGGAGAGTTTAAGAGTACAGAGCTCGTCTGCTGATATTGTGTACTGCATTATTTAAGAGCTGTTTGCTATTGTGTGGTGAAATTAGGAGTTGTTTACGTGTTTGTGGCCTTTGTCAGATGACCACAGTGGGATCAGTGCAGGTGTTTTGTGACAAATATACTCCATGACTAAATAAAAGGGCTCCAAATAAATAGAGTGCAGCCCTTCCTTACTTCCCCGAGCAGCACAGCGCAGTCTGAGCTGTTTTTGCGCAATAACGGCAATCTGGTCAGAATGTGAGTGAGTAGACAAATAACTGGACAAATTTATCTGTAGAGGAGTTACAGGTCTGGATTGGAATGAATAGCTTGATGGGTGTGGTTGTGTTGCCAAGTGTAGTGCACTACTGGAGTTTAGAAACTGCCTTATGTGAGTGTTACATATCGAAACCTATGACAAGTAAAAGTTTCAAAAAGAAATGTAGCAAATAAATAAAATACACTCGTTCCTCCTTCCATCGGCCTATGCATTGAAATTATTTCCGAAAATTAGCAGTTGTTTGGCTATTTTGAGGTAAATGTTTTGCATTATTTACAAGTGGTTCGCATGTCTGTAGGTTGTGCTATGAGTTATTTTTAACTGTTTACAATTAGCAAGCATGTGTCTAGAACATTATAAGTGAGTTATATAGGAGTGTTTTGCAGGTCTGTATGATGTGGGACATGTCGGTGTGATACATATACTCCATTCCTAAATAAAGTAAATTAGTTCCTCCATCCATGGACCTAATGCAGAGTGAGTTCGTTTTCGAGGAACGTGCAGGAAGAGGTTGAGTGCTGGTGGCTTAGTTTGAAACAATTTTCTTAGATTGGTGGCGGAAGCGTAAGTGAGCTTTGCCTGTTGGCAGATTTCAAACTTGTCGCTGGTTCCTAGGTGGAGGAGGAGGCGGTCTGGTCCTCGAAATGTAGTTGAAATTAGGGAGTTGAACACGTTTGCATACGTATATGAAATTGTAAATTCAATTATTTAATATAGCAGGGTGGTGAAAGTGAATTAGCGAGCGTTCTTTCGACGAGCAAATGCGCTGTTATACGGTCATGGTGGATTCCACTGTCGGTCAAACTCTGGCGCCAAACATATGCTTTGTACGGCACGTGGTCGACAGGTTCCATCGTGTCCGGCGTTAAGTGCTCGCGCTCATGGAAAGATGTTTACGTAGTCAGACACTGAGACGACGCTCGCCGCCTACCTGGCACACTGGCTGTGGGGGTGTGCAGGCACCGCTGGGTCACTTGATGTCAGCCGGCCAGGGAGCTGCCGATGGAGCGGGCTCAGCTGGCCGCGTTACGTCAGCTGCGCTCTGGAGTTTCGCTGTGTGAGGATGGAGAAGTGAGTTGTGACACACCTGCATGACCGTAATGTCATTTTCCAGGTATTTACAGAAGGCTATATCCGTCGCGTGTAAGGAGGGTGTGTGACGTAAGCGGGACGGCGGCGCAGCGATTGTACAGTTATTACATGCACGAGAGGGTGAGTCAATTAGCGGGCGTTCTAGTGCGGTCCAAAGTGCTGTTATATAGTCATGGTTGATTCCACTGTTGAGCAAACTTTGCCGCCAAAAGTGTAGCACTGCGTTCTCTCTCGCACAGAGACACGTTGTGGATGGTGAGTGGTCGGCATCGACGGGTTTGATCGTGGCGCCAAAAGTGTGGCAGCGAACGGTCGACCGTTGTGTGATTCAGCTCCGAGGCAGACAATTTTGGCGGGGAACGTGCGGAGGCGACGAATACACGTGGCGTGCAGATAAGGGGCCACTGTGACACCAAACTCGACAAGTTCCAGCGTGTCCAGCGAAAACATGTTTACAATGTGGGAGCGATCGCTGGGCTCACCCCCCGCGTTAGTGGCTGGCCACCTCACGTGACAGGCGTAGGCAGTGTCTCTGTGTACTGACCAGGGGGTGTCGAGGATTTGAACTAATTCAGTTGGCGCGCAGACGTCGTGGTGCCTGCACTGCGATATCAAAGATGTGTGTGCTGAATGTGTTGGAGAACGAGTGATGACGGTACTGATTGAAATAAAGTCTTCAGTCCTTTCTCCCCTGCAAAATCAAAGGATGTGACTTACGTTACTATAAGTGCAGTTTATTATTTGACGTGATTATGATAGGCTACCAGTGAAAAAATATGAGTGAGGGAGAAAGTTGGTACGTGTAATCAATTATGGTGTTTGGATTTGAACTTGTGATAGATTTTTGTTATGGATGTAAGGAAAATGGCTTTCTCGCCGAGAAAATCGGACATCTTGAATAAATAATAAATGATAATAATACATAGAAGTACAGTTTTCGAGATATTATCGTGTTGGAATTTGAATTTGGCGCAATTTTCTAATGGATGTAGGCCTATAATAATAAATGATAATGAATAATAATAAATGATAATGAATGATAATAAATGACAATGAATGTTAATAAATAATAACGAATAATAATAACCAAAAGTAAGGTTTTGCAGCCATTATCGTGTTGGAATTTGAATTTGGAGGGAATTTTCTAGTGGAGGCAGGTCAATAGTTAGGTTAGTGTTGTTTAACGTCCCATCGACAATGAGGTCATTAGAGACGGAGCGCAAGCTCGGGTTAGGGAAGGACGGGGAAGGAAATCGGCCGTGCCCTTTCAAAGGAACCATCCCGGCATTTGCCTGAAACGATTTAGGGAAATCACGGAAAACTTAAATCAGGATGGCTGGAGATGGGATTGAACCGTCGTCCTCCCGAATGCGAGTCCAGTGTGCTATCCACTGCGCCACCTCGCTCGGTGCAGGTCAATAATAATAATAACAATAATAATAAATAATAGTAAATTATAATGAATGTTAATAAATGGTAATCAACAATAATAAAAAGACAAGTACGGTTTTTTGCATGCATTATCCTGTTAGAATTCAAACTTCCCACCATTTTTCCTTCTGGACGCTTAGGTTATTGGACGTAGCACAATTGGCCTATTTTCCCCGCCAGAATTCAAAATTCCCGCCATTTTTTCTTGAGGTTAGGTTAGTGGACGTAGCACAATTGGACTATTCTCCCGCCAAAGTCCCCCATCTTGGATGACGTCATACGATGTTGGCAAGTCTACATGCCGCCATCTTGGATGGCGTCATCGCCGCCATCTTGAATAAATTTGACAACAATGCAGCGGGCCTGGCTCATACTTAGTCCCCATACTCACTACTCGTGCTCAGGATAGTCCCCGCCAATTGGCTGCCCTCCACCGTTTTCTTCTGTAGTGTGCATCCTATAAAAGAGTGGTCATCAAGTGGGGATGCCAATTCCTGTATCTCTTTGACTAGTTCTGCCCAGTCGCATTGGGCATCAATTCCAGAATCGCCCCTGCTGCATTTCGATTTGGCTGCCAGGACATTGTCACTGACTCCTCTGTCGGCAATACCGGGTCAGTCGGTGTGAATGAAGAGGGACCGTCTGAAAGGCAGAACATCCAGTCACCATCTGAAGGAATCCTTTCAGCGTCCTCTAGAGGTACGTGTTCGATGCCAGACGTCTCTTCGACTCGGATAACTTCCGTGTCCCCTAGGTTATGGGAGGACGTGTAACTCGGAACTATGGTGACGCTTCCTGCAACGCTTTGGCGATCGTTCTTTGCGCGCCCTGCCCTCTGCTGTCATAGTAGACACCTCACTGTGTTCGTTGGTTCGTTGCTGCCTCCACTGTCTCGACCTCCACTTCCACTCAGGGTGCTACACGTGAGGGTGCGGAAGGTGCCTCCCTCATCTGCTGTGAGGTGGTGTAGGAGCATTCTCCGTGTCACCACCTTGCTCCACTAACTCCATCTGCACTTGCATCATCACGTCCGTGCTACGCTCTGAACTCGGCAAAACCTCCCAGCGGGTCACTGACACGTATGTCATCAGCAGTTGCGTGGATACGTCTCGCTGTGATGCTTCTCCACCGACGCCGCGTTGTATGCCCTTTGAGCAGATATGTCCTTCTCCACCACAGCCAGAATATGTGTGTGGCTGGCCATCGTAAATCACAATAGCTCGACAACCTCCAATACATAAATATGTAGGGACATGTTTGTTAAGAACGATCCGCACCTATTGGATGCCGATTAGCACGGGATAGGTGCTAAAACTCGCCCAGCGTTCAGGTATATGACTGAGTACCGTTCCATATGGTCACAGAGATTCTAGTACCTCAAACGGCAATTTAAAGATCCGAATGACCCTTTCAAATGCAGCTTCATCGTTCGTCTTGACATACATTGTACTGCTTACAATGGGTAGGTGTATCCAAATTAGGCCTGCAGCAGGTAAACGACCTTCTTCCCTCAAATAACTCTGTATTTCGAAAGCCTTGGGTCTAGCATATTCGTTATCAGACGTTAATTGGAGCGTAGCCTTTTTAAAATTGTGTGCCATGGCGATCTAATCAGATAACAAAACGCGTATCAGCGGTGTAAACAGTTCCTCTTCTACGCCCGCCCGCGGCCGGGACAACAGGTCCGTGCCGCGCAACTGCCTAATGCGGACTGTGCCCAACTGAGCTATCCAAGTACGACTCGCGGCTCGTCCTCATAGCTCTACTGCAGCCAGTACTTCGTCTCCTACCTTCCAAACTTCAGAGAAGCTCGGCTTTGCCATGCCAAGAAGTTTCATATCAGCGCACACTCTGCTGCAGAGTGAAAATTTAATTCTGGAAACATCCCCAAAGCTGTGGCAAAGCCATGTCTCCGCAATATCCTTCCTTCCAGGAGAGTCAGTTCTGCAAGTTTCGCAGGTAGCTTCTGTGAAGTTTGGAAGGTTGGAGACGAGGTACAGGCGGAACTAAAGCCGATAGGATGGCTCCTGCGTCATGCGTGGTTAGCTCAGTTGCACCAGCACGGTAGCTCAGTGTGTTTGGTCAGAGGGTTAGCTGCCTTCTATAATAACGTAAAAAAAACTGAGTTAATGAATCAACGATGAATGTGAACAAGCATCATGGGATATCCGCCCCGATCAAATAGAGCGAACAATAACGAACAAAATGAGATAAAATAAAAGTTGGGAGGGCACTTGCCTACAAAAGTTTCAGTTTTAAAATTGTCTTCAGAAGCTGTAATTGATCCTAAAAATTACGTTAATGGTTATAGAACTGTTTTAAACAGAACAAAATAACAACTGTAGGCAAAAGATTGTAAGATATATCTGATGCTGATTAAGTACATTAAATAAAGCCATAAGTCACAGGTCATATTCTAGATCTATCTTAAAAACACAAATAACCACAAGCCATGATTTAGAATTGCAGCACTGTAGCATTACAGGTCAAATGGCAAGTGCAATGGTACATTAACATAAGATTCTACTAGACATAAAACTTGATTTATGTATAAAAGAGCACAATGGTGCCATCTGGATTACAGATCCCAAGACATGACTCGTGATTATTTGTATTTTTAAGATGGATATCGAATACGAAAAGAGCCGTTTAGCTTTATTCAGCGTACGTACGCAGCATCTGATGTAATAAGTGAGTACCCTTATCATATGACCTTTTGGCTACAGTTGTTACTTTGTTCTCTTTGAAATAATTCTGTAACAATTAATGTAATTTTAAAATCCATTTCAGCTTCTAAAGAAAATAATTTTAAGATTGTCAAAACATAGGCCAAGTGTTCCAATAAATATTTGCAACTTGTTGGCTATTTTTTTGTCAACCTGTCCAACTTTACTGGCATGCAGCTGCTGAAATCGCAGCCATGTTTAAGATTCGTTCAGAAAATATTAACACATTCTTCTTTTGGTCGCTAAGCCAAATATTGTTACGTGCAGCTCTCCATTCGTGTAGCTTGTCAGAAATCCACCAACCGGGGGTGGTGAACCTATTCCCAGCCTCGCCGATGAAATTGATACTCTCAAGGTTACGAACAGGATACTTACCAGTGACACAAGAACTCCTGCTTAGGTAGGATGATCCAACAACATGGCATAGTTGTGGGGTACCATTTCCTGTGTGATATATTTTAACCATAGTTTGTTCAAAATTACTTTAGGATTGACACTTCGGCAGGAACATGTACAGCAGGGAGCAGGGTTGTCATGTCCCACATAGAACACACACCTAATCTTACATTTCAGTGTACAGAGTTGGAATTGTCACCAGTGTGATCTCCAAGCCATGTGCAATATTTTCATTTTAGTTTTGTTTACGGGAGGAAAGTTTTAAGACAATATACATGTAGTTACAAAAATGGACGTCCTGATGACGTTGCTGACTTTTCAAAGTAACAGAAGCTTTATTGTTATTGAATTTATGTGACCACAACGTGTGAATACAATTTAGGAATACAACATTTTTGTTCGCTCAGAACTGGAATCTATAACCCAAGACAACTGAGTTAAATTCAATACATTCATTGCAAAATATAGAACATTGGTTTTATAATCATTTCATTATTATGTACTGTAATCAAACTTTTTATTTACAACACAACAAAAATTATACCTTCGTATTCACCTTGGTAGGCGTCTGTAAACAACAACACATTTTAATATTATGTGATGTAGTCGGTCTAATAATTTAACAGTGAAAATTGGTAGCATTGAATCGTTTTTTGGCCTTCACACAACACAAAAACGCGTTTCGAGAGACAACTATCTCATCATTTCAGACTCAGCTAATGAGGTAGACCTTAAGTGTGAAAGCTCAGAAGCTGAATTTTACAACCTGATGATGAGAACACTGCCTGCCGAAACGCGTTGTTGAGCTGTCTTTAGGACAAAAAACGGTTCAACCCTACCAGTTGTTACTTAATAGTAGAAAGGCTGTGTTATATTCACCAAATAACTTTGGCGCCCAACATAAAGGTAGCAGAAAGCAAACTTCCTAGCACTCAAAGTTGTTGCTGTATTCACGTGGGTTGCTTGCTCTCAGCAGCTGTCTTGTCCAGGACAAATTAGACTACAACAATAGTAATATAGGCAACACAATGAGTAACAATTAACAATCACTCCGAAACGGAGATAGCATCTTCAGTATACAGGATGTTTCAAAACCACAGTGTCAAATGTCTGGGGGTGATAACTCAAGTCATGGGGAGCAAATTCTGCTTATTATTGACCATGCTCCTGAGAGATGGCAGGGCGGAGGCACTCTGCAGCAAGTGTACGCAATAGATATTGTCTATAACTCAGTCATCTGACCAATGTGAGTAGATACCTTTTGTATGTTCTGTACCACTAGACCAATCTTATAACAAATAAAAAATTACTCACTAACACTCACAATTTTTTATTTTCCATAAGATTGATCTAATGATCCAGAACATGCAAAAGGTATCTACTATTACAATTATATAATATAATATAATATAATAATATGATTATAGTTATAATAAAAATCATTTATTTTACATACATTTCCCATAGTTGAATGTAATGTAATGAAATATATTAGAGAATTAAGTATTGTTTTTTAAATTATATTAAAGAGTAAGTATATAAAATTATTTACTTTCTGCTTTCACAGACATAAGATTATTATGAGTTGTTTGTAAATGCTTTTTGAGATAAGACTTAGTTACAGTTTTACCACATTCACAAGTAACTTTAATTTTCTCACAGTCTTTACATACATAAGAATGTCCACCAATTCAGTATTTATCTTCATAAAATTCTTCAATACTTTTTTTAATCATACATTCACTACACTGTCTTAACTGTGGCTTAGTGTTGTCCATTTAAATAAAATAAAATCAATTAGAAAAATATTTTTTTTTTATTTCACATCGTGAACTCTATATCATGAAACTCATTATTTTTATTTTTAAGTTTCTTCAACCCTTTATACTTCAGTTTCATTTGTCCTTTTTTAATTATTTCAAGTTCCTAAGGATCAATTAATTTATAATATCTATCTGGTAAAATAAGTTTAAAATCATTATTAAGTTCCATACATATTTTTCTCCATATCTAGTATTTAAATATTCAAAGTCAGTAACATTATATGAAACATTAATCTCTAGTTCAGCACTTTTTTTATCTCTTTCGAGAAACTAACATCATTAAGCTTCTTGATCATAGTCTCCATTTACATAGAATAAATTTTATCAGATTTATACATAATAATTATTTATTAGATTTTCAATAATGAGTAATGACCATATGGTAATGAATCTATTCTATTTTCTAAAACATATCTTTTATTATCATGAGGACTTGTGCTTTTTTGTTTACTTGAATTGCATATATTTCATGTTTTTCACTTTTAATTAATAAATTTTCTGTTTTGTTCTACGTTGTTAAATAAACAATCTATATAATCTTCTAAATTTATTTTGTTTTTAACAATAAATTTCTTAATTCCATTAGATTCTTTTCTATTTTGTCACCAACTTTCTAAGCAAACATCTTTGCTCTTAAACCACAAAATTCTTCCAATATTTTTCCATTACATTCATCTTTCGTTTTACCAACAACTTTTTTGTTTACTTGTGGAATATTATATATATTACCTGTTGGATAGTCACTTGTATCAAAATAATCAAGCACTGATATCATATCTTCATAGAAATGTTCAGTTTTCATATTATAAATATAACTACCTCTTCTTGATAACATAATTCAATATTTTCCCCATATTTAGGTTTCATAACTCTATAGTGAAAAATTCTTTAGATAAATCAAGTATACTTAATCCACATAAATAGGTTTATTAAATATTATTTTAGTTTCATTCATCTGAATAGCAGCTAGATTTTCAGCAAATATAGTTCTATGTTTAAATTTTGCTTTGGCTACAAGTTTATCACATATTTTACTATTTGAAACTAATTTTATATCTTGTCTATTTCTTATATTTTCCATAATTTTACCAAATACAGATTTATTCATTCGTTTTTTATACAAATCTTTTTCAAAGTCATTTGCAGCTTTCATTCTTAACTGTGTGTTTAGTTCTATATACTTCTTTAACCAATCAGATTGTTTGGATTTTAAAACTTTATTTTTGTAAGTTTCATTCCTAAAGATAAATATTGTTTAAGATTTCTATAACGTACAACATAATTACACATTTTATCTAAAGTAGTTATTAATTTACTTTCATTTGTACCTGGAACAAGTTTTGATTCAGCAGCTAGCAGCAAATCTTTATGTATATCATGTACTTCTTTTGCATATTCTAGATCTACATCAGATATATAACCATCTTGACTATTGTTCTCAATTTCACTTATTCTTGTACAATTAAAATTATTTGGTTCTTCCCATTTACATCCGCCATATGGTAAATATTGATTCATAGCATAACCATATAAATTATATGCATCTAGATACGTTACATAATTTCATATATCTTTATTATTATAAGCTTTTAAATATTTATTTTTTGCGTTTACATATCTTTTACAACACTGTGAAATTCCACCACTTATTGCTTTTTGAACCATTAGAAATATATCATAATCATGTAATAATTCACGTTTTTGATTAGTAATTTTTAACATTGCATCCCAAGATAAACCTGGTACAGTAAAATACCAAGAAGGATCTAAATTATATGTATTTATACATATCTTTCTAAAATTTCCAAAATCATCACTTAGCAATAATACATCAGTTTTAAGATATAAATCATGATAATCACCAAGATTTTTAATATTGAATTTATCCCAAACTAATTTTGCATGTTCATATACTTTACCACTTATGTCACTATCATTTAACTCACTATAAAATTTATGTTTTTTGGGAAATTGTTTTTCTTCAAATTTTTTCCAAGAATCCATGCAATCTTATGGATAAACAGCTTTTAAAATTACTAAGTTAAATAATTCGGGATAAACATACTTTTTAATATTTTTTAAACTATTTTTCTTTAAATTTGACGAAACTTTATCAAGTGAAGTAGCCATAAATCTAAATGTATCAACAAATCTCATTTTTTTGTATATTTACCAAAACTGATATATTTATTTTCACTATTTGGTATTAGTTCTATTTCTTTATCTTCATAACTAAGTTCTTTTACAAAAAGATGAGGATCATAATCAGATAAATTATGTAAATAAATAGGTACAAAATCATGTTGTTTTCGTTTTAAATTGCAATTATTGCATAATGGAGCAATATATTTTCAAGTTAAATGATCAATTTGATGTACTTTTTATTCTTTACATAGTGTACAAATTGTAGATTTATGAAACATTATATATATTCATCAAGTGAAAGTGTTTTCATTTCTTCAATTACAGAATAAACTCTTCCAATTTCTTCAACCTCTTGTCTTATCGATTCTATAAATTTTTATGACAATTTGGTCCTCTATAAACAACTGGATCTTTATAATTTCCATATATTTATTTAATATAATAACAAATTCTACTTGGTTCATGTGTTTGATATATCATTGTATATGGTGTTTCTGGATTAGGTTCACAAATATCCATTTTTAAAAGTAAACTTTCAAAATCAGCATAAATAACAAATGGAACTGTTTGTGTAAATTGATAATTTTTAAAATGCACGCGTTCTCCTTCACCTGGCATTTCAACTTTTAATGGTTTGTTAGTTAAACAGTTTGTTGTAAGATTATCTAACTTTTCCCAACTATTAAAATGTAGTAAACATAAATCACAAATAAGTTTTACTTCAGCATGTTTAGTCATTTGACTTGATACACGTCTGGATATATTTTTTATATAACAATAATGTGTACTATTATCTTCCTTGAAATAAAGTAGATTTACATGTTCTTCCTTCTTACATTTTCTAATTATTAAAGGATACACTTTATAATTTTCATCTTCAGCATCAAATGAATAACCATTAATACATACATTAATTATATTTTCTTTTTTTGGGATATGATCAACTAGTACAGTAAATTCAATATTTTCAAGACTAGACCAACATTTTTATATTTTGTTATTCTATCAGAACGATCATCTACAGGAAACAATGATGAATTTATAGACTACAGAAAACATTTTTGATCATTACTATTCACATTAACACACGCCTTTTTATTTTTAATATAATCTGTAAATCAATATAAGATCATCCTGTTAGTGTAATATATTAATTATTTGCTAACTGTAAGCCAATTAAACTATTTAATGACCATCCAGATCTGTGTGCTAGAAACCTAGATAAATTTTTTAAAATATTTCTTTTACCATGTTTGAATTTTTTATAAAAATCTATTTCTGTTAAAATAGTATAGTTTGGTGTTTGTTGTCCAAATTCTTAAACTTTCTCATTTATTTCACTTGTTTGTAGTTTATATTAAGAATATAAATTTATATTTATCTTTACACCATGATATACTTCCAAACAGTCTTTAAAAATTTTAAAATTTTTTTATTTTTACTACATTTAAGAAATGATTAGGTTAAAGTATATCTTTATTATTTTCTAAATTTATAAATTGGAATCTGTCTGCAATTGTTTTTTCAACAAAGTAATCTTTAATTGTTTTTCTATCTCTTGGTTTCTGAAAATTATTTGTAGAAAATGGAAATATTCCTTTTAATGGTTTACATTCTTTAGTTAGAAAAACGTCATAAATATCATAAAATGGAGTTTTCTCCAAATGTTTTCACTAGGATCAGCTTCATTATTTTTAACAATATTTGTTTGATTACCATTTACTACTTCAGTGACAGCTGTTGCAGCCTTAGAACTATGTTCAGGTATATAAATATTAACAACATTTTTATAATTTTTACTTACTTCAGCAACATTATTTGTATCATTGTCAGATATATTATTTTGAACAAAATTTGTATCATTTTCAGATGCATTATTTCTAAAAGTATTTGGATGGTTGCTAATAATAGTTGAACATTTACTAATAATAAATCTAATTAAATCAGCTTTACATAAATTTGAATATGCTCGTAATTATTTTCTTTACAAAATTCGCAAGTCTTGCAACAGTATGTTGTTGTAGTCGATAAGATATTTGTTCTAATTGTACAGCAGTCTATGTTTTCATTTTGCACTTATTTTGAGTTCAAAAAAAATTATTAGACTTGAAAAAAATCTTTTAAAAAAAATGATTATTATTTAATAGATAGATGAGTATTATTATTTAATAAATAATTAATCAAAAAGAGTATTAGTTTATTATTTAGTTTAACAATCAATTAGGTTTCAAAATTTAGTTTATTATTTAGTTTAACAATCAATTAGTTTTTAAATAATTTGTTTATTATTTAGTTTTTAAGTGAGAAGTTTATTAATTAATTAAAGAATCAATTAGTTTGCTCTAATATTTAATACAAAAAAATTCATTAGATTTGTAAAAATACTTTTTGTTAATAAAATGATAATTATTTAATAGATGGATAGATAATCATCGTAAAGGGTTATTATTTAAAGTTAAAGCTTTGTTATTCTTAATATATTCTAAATTACAATTCTTACATTTATTATTATGTTGATCTTTATATGACAGATTTATATAAAAACAATTTAAATATTTAATTTT
This sequence comes from Schistocerca piceifrons, assembly GCF_021461385.2. Classification (NCBI taxonomy): domain Eukaryota; kingdom Metazoa; phylum Arthropoda; class Insecta; order Orthoptera; family Acrididae; genus Schistocerca; species Schistocerca piceifrons. Next base: position 839,128,264 of record NC_060138.1, on the reverse strand, counting down.
TGGACAAATATGTCATTTCTTTTTTTCTTCACTCATAACTTCTTCATTATTCATCGTAGATTTAAATTTATCTTCATTTTCCACTTTTGTATGTTCTTCACTTGGATTTCGTCTTAAATGTTCTTTAAAATCATATTTATCAACACTTTTTCCACATATGCAACGAATTCGATTTTTATTATAATTTTCTACATGATATTTATTCAAACACGATCCACATATAGTTCTATAACCACCTTTTGTATACTTTTGTAAAGTGAAATTATCAATTGATTTCTCTGTATTACAATATTTACAAAATTTAGGTTTTGGGGAACAGTCTTCTTGAATTGAACGTGCTCCATTTATATAGCGAAAAATTTATTAGAATTGTAAAATAGTATATTTTTAATTTTAAAATTATTCATATAAATTATTTTAAAACTAAGCATCACCAATATCATCATCATAATCATCATCATTATCATCATCAGATTCATAGTCTTGATTTTTAAATTTACCATTTCTATCAAATAAAGGATCAAAAGAGTTTGTAGTTAATGGTAAAGAATCAGGTGAGGCTAATATATCTTTTAATGTTGGTTCTTTATATTTAACAATACTTCTACAAAGTGGACAATTTTCTTTTTCCTTTATCCATTCATGAATACATTCTTTATGAAAAATATGATTGCAGCTTGTTTTAACAAATTGATTATTATTTTCATCACCTAAACAAATAGGACAATCCATATCTTTTCACATACCTCAATTAGTTCATAAGTATCTTTTTCTTTGCATTGCATTTCGTTTTGGTTCTCCATTTATAAGAGATAATTTTTAATAGATTTTTAAAAAAAGTTAAATTTTCTAATTTAATTTAATCTTAAAAAAATACAAATTTCACATTATGTTTATTTTTTGCAAAACAAATAAAAAATATTTCTCTTAAATTGAGCCGATTGTAGACATCATCAACACCAAGCTTACATACAAAATTAATAAAGTTTTAATGATTATTGATAAAGAAAATAATCTATGGTTTAAAGCCAAAGATGTTGCTATACTTTTGGAATTTACTCAAACAAGTAAAGCTTTTAAGCATATTGATGATGATGATAAAAAATTATTAGAACATTTAAACCCTTCAAGTTTAGACATATTAAAAGGCAATGAAAAATCTATTATTTTTATCTATGAAGGTGGCCTCTATTCTTAAATTTTAAAATCAAAAGTGAAGAATCTAAACAATTTAAAAGATGGGTTACTCATGAAGTTTTACCATCAAGTGGAAAACATGGTGAATATAAGATTAAAAAAGACATGATTGATGCTTATAAATATAAAATAAAACACAAACATAATTGTATACAACAACTACAAGAATTGAATAAATTAAACATATAAATAATTCAATTAAAAGACGATAGAATTAAAATGGGAGATGGGCATATTCAGAGTGTGAGAGAAGCAGTTAATATTGCTGCAGAAATAATAAGTAACAGAAATGAAGAAATAAATAATTTATTACCACAGTAACAGCATCATAATAGGAACAATCCAAGCAAATTTCGAAAAGACATCAATAAAAGATAATAAATATTTATATCATATATTTATTTTAGAAATACCTTTTAAATTACCTGAATCCATTTCAACTAAATCAGCTTGTCATAAATCATTTATACTAAAAGCAACAACATTTCATCTTTTAAAATTCTTTCTCATTGGTTTATGTAATTCATTAATTAAATTTCCACAAACATTATTATTTAAATCTTCACCATCGACTGCTTCAGCAGTCTTAGAACTTTGTTCATCTACAAATTTTTTTAAATAAATTTACTCTTTTTAGATATACGAACTGTACAAAGACCTTCATTTTTACTTGTCACTCTATGCGGATTATGTGTATCAGTAAACATTTTACACTTTAAACAATAAATTTGATAGTCATGTGAAGTATGATTTTCCATTTATATAGATAAAAAATTTATTTAATTTTAAATTATTTCGCCGAAAATAATTAACTTTACATCAACTGGAAAAGTTTTAACAGAATCTTTGAATTCTACAAATAAAAAGCTTGATTTGTGGACCATTTTTGATTGATTATTATTATTTATTTGATAAACCATATTACCTACATTTATTGTTAAAGCAAAATACCCATTTGTATGTTTAGCAAGACCAATAATTCTTTTAAGTATGAAAAGATATCCAAATTGATACACTTTTAGTTCATTAGCTGTTGGAAAAGTAAATTCAATTATTTGTTTTTTCTTTAAGATTACTTAACTGTTATAAGTATGGAGTTAAATCTTTTTTGTGAAATAATCTGAAAAAGCTTTTCCTATTTCCTTTTTTGTAAAGAAATTGTTATGAATAGGATTAAATTTTTCATTAAATTGTGTATTGTTGACACAGTTATTCAATTGTATTAGAATGCTTGTATACTCTGGTTTTGTAACATATTCCTTTTCTAATTAGTGTTTAGTAACAGCATCATAACCATTTACTGGATTTTTTTATATCTACTATTCTTCTACCTTTAAAATCAACAAAAGTTTTACTTAATTTAAAAATGCCTCATAATTCTTTCTAAAATTGTTTGATTAAATTACCTATTTTTAGTTCTAAATCTTTTTTAATTTTTGATTCCAGTGAGCTGATATTATATGATGATTCTTCATCAGTTTTGATCTTATTTCCAAAAATGCCCATTTATTAAAATTAAAATATCATTAAAATTATAATTTTCACTTAACAATTTTAAAACGAATAAACATAAATGACCACATATTGCTTTATCAAAATTTTGTATGCTTTCTGTATTTTAATATAGTTCATTTTTTCCTAAATAGTTAACTAATTGTTTTGGTATATTACCACCAAATGAATCGAAAACAAATTGCTTATCTCCATTTTTACAATAACAAATCCAATGTGTACCAGGATTATCAGATATATCTAAATTAACTATACCACATTCAATTTTAAATGACTTACTTGGTAATTTATCAATCTTATATACACCACAATAGTGTTTAATTTTTATCTGTTTAGTAAGTTTTTCTATATCAAAATTACTTAAAGCATTAGGATATTTATTAATTAGTTTTTCGAAATTTTTTTTGTTTTCCTTTTCTAGTTCAAGCTTTTTTTTCCATTTCTACTTTATGTCTTTTTTGTTCTTCTAATTCTTTATCAGCTTTCTTCCTGTTTATAACTGCATTTGCAATTGCTGCAGATCCACCAGCTAAACAACCAATTGTTGCTAACTATGGTAATGCAGCTAATAATAATGGTAAAAATCTGCCTTCATGGTGTGTTAATCATTTACGATCTTTCTTTTTTGTCAGATATTCAATTTATTTTTTAACAACAGGAATAGAAAATGTAACAAGTAAATTTTCACCAACTTTTTTTTCTTTCTTCCTGTTTTGAACATTGTTAAAAATGGTTCAATTCCATTTAATTGTTCATTATTTCACTGACCGGCCCCGGTAGCTGAGTGATCAGCATGACGGAATGTCAATCTAAAGGTCCCATGTTCGATTCCCGGCTGGGTCGGATATTTTCTCCACTCAGGGACTGGTTGTTGTGTTGTCCTAATCATCATCATTTCGTCCCCATCGACTCACAGGTCGCCGAAGTGGCGTCAAGTCGAAAGACCTGCACCAGGCGAACGCTCGACCCGACGGGGGGCCTTAGCCACATAACATTTCATTTAATTTAATTATTTTACTTTAAATTGATTTTGGTTTAGTCTTAGCACTGGGTAGCAAAGTATAATGAATTGTAAGGCTATTCATTTATATAGTTAAAATTTAATAAAGATTTTTTAAATTTAGAATCCCCAACCATTTTCATCAACATTAACTCCGATACCTAATTTTCGTTTTCCATACATTATTCCTCTAACTGCTGTTGCTGCAATTTTCTCTTTCAAACTTGCATCGCTTGCATGCATTCTTTCTTTTGCAGCTAACCTAAGTTGTTTATCTGTTTCATGTCTAGTTTGTAAATCTTTATGACCTCTGTATGTGATATCATGCTGTTTACAAGCTTCATCTTATGGATTTATTCCTGGATCACCACATGTTACTCTTTCTTCAAGTTTAGAAAATGGTCCACAGTAATTATATCCTGGTAAATGCATCTCAGGCATTGGAACATTATTTAAAACCCATTTGACTAATCCTTTTCCATATTTATCACTTTTCCAAAATGTATGAAGGAGAATATTTGAAATTCTAATTAAATATGTAATTCCTTTTAGATTATCGATTATAAAATCACTAAATTTATTTGAAACAATTGTGCAATAGTAACTTTTTCATTATGATAGTTATTATTTCCAGCTAGTTCTTCACCATGAATAACTGCTAATCTATCAATTAATTGTCTAACATCATTCATACAAACATATTCATTTGATTTATCTGTATATTTTTAATTAAACCTCCACCATTTCGTTCTGGAGAACTAAAATCTGAAGAATCTATAGTTTGTCTTCTTCAGTATGGAAAATAATCATCAACAATTTCTTTTATTAAGTATATATATTTATTACCTTTACTTGATCATTATTTTATTTTTACCCAAATATAACGCTCCAGAATTGTACAATATATCTGCATAATTTGATAAATCAACAGAATTAAACTTGTCATTCATAACATCTATAGTAATTTGTTTTTCAGTTAGAAGTATCATTAATCCATCTGTACCTTCATATGTTTTTTCACCAATTTTTCCATTTACCTCCAGTGAATTCAACAGGTAAATTATCAACATATTTCATCATGCCAACAGGTTTCTAAACCAATAAACTTTATCTTCACTATGATTAATGTACTTTAACATTCTTGTCCTAACATTTATCTTTTTAGTTTCATTTATCTTTTTATTTTCATTTTGTTGACTACTTGACACTTTTTCTGCTTGATATTTATTTAATACATCTTGAATGTTTGATTCACTTAATGTAGAATCATATTTTCCAGGAATATCATAAGACCAATCTTTTAATGGTTTAATTTGTGATAAATCTCCAAAATGTTCTATATGATGACGATATGGAATCATTTGTTTTTCAACTTCTCTATTTTCTTCAATTGCTTTCAGAAAATTATCTCCTCACTCTTCAATACCCTGTTTTACTTTTTCAATAGCATCAATAACAGGTTGATCTTCTTTTTTATATTTTTCATATTCTCTACTTGGTTGCTTTTTCCAAAGCTGAAATTGTTCTTTTCATTCTTCAGCTTTCTATTCACTTTGTTTAGCTTGTTTAACAACTTTTCATCGTATTTTGCAAACATTTATTAAGCAAGAAAAAACATTAATTATGTTTACATTTATGTTTAACACTTATGTTCAATGTTTAACATTTATGTTTAACAATTATGTTTATGTTTACATTTATGTTTAACGTTTATGTTTAACGTTTATGTTATATGTTTATGTTAATGTTTATGAAAATTAATAAGGTAACACATTTTACTTACATATTTATCATAATAATAACAACCATAAGTGTCTGGTCCACATGTAGCATTATCGTTAGACCATGAACAATTTGTATAATGTTCACCATAAATTGATTCTACTTCATGTGATTTTTCATATTTTTTTAGGTAATCAAGAGGTTCCTTAAATTCATTTATATGTTGAGGTAAAACATCAGCACCATGGTCTAATAGATATGTGATATCATTTTTGAAAGTGTCCATTTAATCTCTCTCTCTCTCTCTCTCTCTCTCTCTCTATATATATATATATATATATATATATATATATATATATATATATATATATATATATATATTTTTACTATTAAAAACAGTCTTGATCACGATTTATTTATTAAGGTGACCGGTTTCGACCACTACTGTGGTCATCTTCAGACCTACAAGTTGTATACAAAGCTCTAATTAGAGGGCTACATACATTAAAGAAAATACATATAGTTGTAAAGCTATAAAACGTTGAATTACCATTGAGTAGGAACCTCTTTCTGTTGGAGAATTACTACTGGAGAAACCAGTGCACATCTTACTATATATAATGGAGGCTCCACCCACTTCTGACTGCATGATGTCATTACTAACCAATGAGTTATAAGTCGAATTACAATTTAAAATTTCTTAGTTAAAAGAACATCGTCAAGAATTAAAAATGAATACACATTAAACTTAGCTTATTAAACAGTTATTGTCAATTAAGTAGCATCAAAAATATTTAAATATGCTTATATGCTTTTAGACTGCATATTGCTAATTCACATCCTTTTATTTTTGACACTATGGCTCATAATTTTATAATTTTTAATTCTTTCCTTTTTCATTATTTTTATTTGCTTATAAGACTGGCATATAACTTGAGGAATAGCAATTCCTTTTAAAAAAATGGCACATGTAATCTACATATTAACTTCATACTTCGTATCGTATTTGTACAGCATGTAGCATACATGTCAGCTACAGATTACTGCAGCTTACTCTTTAAAAATCATTTCAATAAAGACATGTTGGTGCTCAATAATATATCATCTGACGCAATAGTCTTCGCCATTCCACTTCGCAACAACTTCGTTGGAAAGAAGCCTGCTGCCACATCTTTTCACTGGCATTTGTCCTTACCATGGCAACCACCAGTTCGACTATCGACTTTACAACAACTCCAGTGAAAAAAGATTGCTGCCTCATCTTTGCAACGGCGTCCAACTTCACTATGGCAACCAGAGGTTCCAAATGGTTCACTGACAGGCCTTGAGAGGGCAACCCATATACTGCCAAACCGAAGTTCATTTTCCTACATATTTAAATATTTTTAACGCTTCTTAATTGACAATAGCTGTTTAATAAGCTAAGTTTAGTGTGTATTCATTTTTAATTCTTGACAATGTTCTTTTAACTAAGAAATTTTAAATTGTAATTCGACTTATAACTCATTGGTTAGTAATGACATCATGCAGTCAGAAGTGGGTGGAGCATCCATTATATATAGTAAGATGTGCACTGGTTTCTCCAGTAGTGATTCTCCAACAGAAAGAGGTTCCTACTCAATGGTAATTCAACGTTTTATAGCTTGTAACCTCCCCACAAATTTTTTCAATTGAAATTAAAAATAATTATTATGGATAGCGATTCTAATTTTTGTGTGACCTCAGAACAAAATTGGTTCACATTTATAATCTCCATGCATAAATGCATTCACATTTAATGTACCCACAAAATTCTTTTCTCATTTAATGTAAGCTCAAAACAGAAAAATTCCTAAACCTCATAATAAAAAATAAAGTCAGTAACCTGGTAAAATTTGGAAGACAGCAGTGCTGCGTCGTGGCCCTGTAAGATCATTCTGAATAAAAAGCAAAAATTCTTACCTCAATAAAGAAAACGGCGAATATATCTGCTCTTACCTAAAAAAAATTTTTGGCACAGCTCCGTGCAATGCTGGCTTATATATTTGTGATTTGTGAAAGGAAGCAACTGTTTTTTTTTTTTAAATGAATGCTTTTTTTAAAAAAATTACTTTATATTACCAAAATTATTATTAGGACGTTTTTAAACCATTTGGATGACAGTTCAGATATATTACGAGATATGCACGATGCTGCTTCTTTACCTTATACAATAATACTCCATCTCCAGATTCCCAACCGGAGCAGACTGCAGACAAGCGCAGACAACCTCAGATAAGTGATTAGCAACAACTAACTGCTACAATTACACAGTTCGTACTGCAGTCAACACTGCTCTCTGGTCAGTGATTCTATATCACAGGCAGTGCGTACCTCTTACATAACCCTCCACTGGAGGGGGGCAAAAATTTGGCAGCGATGGTGAGTCAATTGGACTTGCCATGAGCAACAAATTTTTCTTAATTAACTAAGTTTACAGTCACAGAATATATACATATATATAAGTGCAGAACATGAAAAAAAATATAGTGCACATGGACTGAGTACAGAACATATCAAGCAATGACAAAATGTATACGCAATGAGTACAAAACATATTAACAAATGACATAAAATGCACATGCACTTTAGTACAGAACATATCAGGCAATGACAAAATGTATACGCAATGAGTACAAAACATATTAACAAATGACACAAAGTGCACACGCACTGTAGTACAGAACATCACGAAATCACAAAATGTATATGCAATGAGTACAAATCATATCAACAAATGACATAAAGTGCACATGCACTGTAGTAGAGAATGTATCAAGAAATCACAAAATGTATACACAATGAGTACAAATCACATTAACAAATGACATAAAGTGCATACACACTGTAGTATTTTTTTTATCGTTTTACAAGAACTAGGATAGGAAAGGGAAGGATTGCATCATGGTTAAAGCACAGTAGGTTGCACGTAGCTGCACTGAAAGTCCATATCTTTTTACAGAAGCACAACACCAAGTGAGACAATCTGAAGTTCTCTTCCCTGAAGTATTAATCAGCGTAGCCAAGACACTGAAATGTCGTATTAATATTCAATGTTATCATTTTGGTAGCACATTAGGTACACCAAACAGTGGTGGACAGCATGTCATGTCAACACCACGTTCTTGTAAGGTAAACCAACGTAGAATTAGTGCAAAAACAAATATAGTGCTCCATGATCATGAGGATAGGCAGGACAAACGGATATTGCAGTAATTCCTGGTAATTAGGTCAGAAGGTGAGGGACATTAAGTCTTATGCCAGTCATCATTGAGAATTACACTAGACTATCAACTGATTTGAGTAATTGGTGGCACTCATCGCTGAGTTACTGAACATTTCTGTACTGTGTATGAAGTATTACAGAATAATGTTCATAAGTCATCTGATTATAGTGAACATTGGCACTCATTGCCCAGTTACAAACCATTTTATGCATTATTCAAAAGTGATCATTCAAAACAAGAGTTAATTAATGGCATACTATTTACATAATTCAGCTACTTATAGTAATCATTGGCACTCATTGGCCAGTTACAAACCATCAGAAGTCATCGTTCAAAACAGGAGTTAAAGAGTGTAGCATCAAGCTACTAGTATTCATATATATAGCATGTAAGTGACACAATACAAATATAAGAAACAGTGGCATTCATTGGCCAGTTACTAAACATATAGCAAGTATTAAATGTTACAAAACATTTTTCATCATTCAAGTGACATACGACATATTTAAAACGATTATTGGCACTCATTGGCCAGTTACAAATCATCAGAAGTCATCATACAAACGGGAGCTAATGAGCGTAGAGCATGTATGCATTATTACAAAATATCATTCACTATTACTCAGAACTCATCATTCAAGTGACATAGGACATATTTAAAATGTAACACACTGTAACTATTACTCAAGGTCTGTGATTAGAAAAACGTCATTCAGTATTACTCAGAACTCTCTTAAACTGGTAGCATTATTTGGGACTGTTAATACATTATTTAATACTAGCAATGTATTGCGTTGGGATCGATAATTACTTGCTGGGACATAAAAATATTTACTCTTGACTTATTGCTGCAAATGAGGATAGGTAACGTAATTCGTCATGAGTCAGCTGTAGCAAGGTTATGAAACAAATAGAGTATATGTGATCACATTCATGAATAACACACACAAATGGGTAAAAAAAATGCAAGTACTAGAACAGGTTTAATGACCAACTGCTTATAGCACATTAATTTCATGAATAGCTTCTCCTGGAAAAAAATACAAAATGGACTATTAAGCTGAAAGAAGAAACGCATATTATGTTGAAAAGTAGTGAACTTCAAATTAACAGGTAATGAAATGTGTATTAAATATATATGTTCTCTAGCTGTCCTTTCCAAAACCTTCAGTCATCATACCATGCGACATAATACATACTGTCAAAACGAACTGCAACAAATGCTTAAATAACTACATAGCATTTCTTAACTAACAGTAAATGTGTAAACTTCAACATTATCCTCATCTGCAAAGAAAAACTTGAAAGTGGTGCGTTTAGTGGCCATATAAAGTTTATCACTATCAACACCCGTAAACAAAAACTTCATTATTCATATCACTATAACTTCATTATTATCATCACCTATAAAGAAAAACTTCATTATTCATATTACCATATTCTTCATCACTATTCATCACCATTCATTATCATCTGCAAACAGACACTTCATTATTCATCTTACCATTTACTTCATACAACTATTCATAGTATAGAGTTTCTTATTTCTAGCATATTTCATCACTAAAACTAAGATGTCTGACAGCCTGCAACAATCGCCTCGTATTCTGAAAGAAAAAATTAGGTAAGACCGCAATCATATGATGTGTATAGTATATTCTTGTTAAGGCTGGTTAATTCTGATCCATTTACTCTTCGTGATGAGGTATTGTATCTTCTTTCGTTCATTCCGAAGGTGAAATTCCCATTTCATAGTAATCCACTGTGGTTTGTTTAATTTATTTCTTTTACACGTTATTGCTTTCTGAAAATGATGAACAATGATTAATGTCTTCCATTTAAATCATATACCCATTAAATAAAAACTGGTTTCTAGTGATATAATTGAGCATACAGCATAGCATGACAGAAAACGTAATATGTCAAAAACATAGACAGTGTCCAGGTGCAAAAAATGTACACAGAGTATCACAATGTAGCAGCAAAAAAAAATGTAAAATAGTCACGATGTTGAGATATCATAAGGCAAAATGTCAAAATCAACTGGTGTTTGTTATATCTTAAATATTTCATAGTGCATACAAACAAAACAGGAAAACGATCATACATACACGAAGAATGGAAAATGTGCACGGTCTGATGTGTAATGACAAGAAATGCCTTTCTTTGTTCAGCTTGTGTGTTGTATAGTTGATAGAGGCGAGAGTTGAAGACTTTCATGGAAAAAGAATTTGATAAAATTAATATGTCACTAGATAGATTTGCATAATTGGTCATAAAATATGTAAGCTAATCTGGAAACATGTGCACGGTCTGATGTGTAACGACAAGAAAAGTGACCTGCTAACCTTACCTTGCTGGGCACTTGCCAAGAAAAAATACAATAATCATCAGTAAGTGTTCATATAAATATAATTGCATAAGTAGTCATAAAATATGTAAGTTTATCTGGAAAAATGTGCACGGTCTGACGTGTAACGACAAGAAAAGCGACCTGCTAACCTTACCTTGCCGGGCACTTGCCAAGAAAAAATTACGATAATCATCAGTAAGTAGTCACATAAATATAATTGCATCATTGGTCATGTAAAAATCAGGAAATGGCATTGCAGTGTGATAAATCATAAAGTATATTCATTTAATAAAGAGTTTAATATTGGAGACATGGTGATCGCCTTTACTTTTTCTGGTTCTCAAAGTTTCGACGTGTAGTACGTCGGTGTGAGGAATGCTGCAAATTCGACATGGACCTGCGTATAGAAGCTCAAATTTACTACACCTATTCTTCCCTCTGTTGGATAAATAATGTGTGCGTACTAATATCTTCTGTCCAATGTGAAAGTCATGGTGTGTACAAACCTGTTTTTGCTGTCTTCTCCGGCGTTCTGCGACACGTTTGATGTTGTTCAGCGCAATGTCAATTATTTCATGGTGTCGTAGTCGACGAGATGTAGGAAAGGTTACTAATTCTTTAATTTTTTTAGGTGGTTCAACATTTTTCAGTACAACAGTCGGAGATAGCATAGTAGATTCATTTGGTATGGAATTAATTACATCTTGGAATGAGAGTATGTGTGTGTCCCAATCAATATGTTTTTTATGGCAGTATATTCTACACAGTTTACCAATTTCTTTCATTAGTCGTTCACAAGGGTTCGAAGAAGCATGGTACCTGGATATATAGATCGGAGAAATGTTTCTAGCTCGTAACATATGTGTCCATATAGCAGATCGAAACTGTGATCCATTGTCGGAAATTACTTTCAATACATGCTCTACATGAAGTAAAAAATGTTTTACAAATGCTTTCGAAACAGTTTTAGCAGTAGCCTTGCGCAACAGAGTGAAGGTAACAAATTTTGAAGTGAGTTCAACAGCGACAAAGATGTAGCAAAAACCTCTATTAGTTCTGGGAATCGGACCAAAAATGTCTACAGCGGCCATGTGTCTTAATTTAACAGGTACAATGGGATGTAATGGAGGAATATGTGAAGTCGTATCTGACTTAGCTTTCTGGCAGATTTTACATGACGCTAAAACTCGTCGAATACGTTTCTCCATGTTGGTAAAATAACAGTTCTGTCTCAATATAAGAAAACATTTTCTGGCTCAGTAATGTACATAACTTAAATGATTATACCAAATTAATTTGTTAACAAGCTCGTCATGAATACATAATAACCAATTGTTGCTTTCAGGGTGAGAGCGGCGAAACAGAATATTATTCCGTACAATGTAATGGTTTCTAATGGTAACATTATTCCTATCTTGCCAAAGGTGTTTAATTTCTTTCCATACGTTGTCTTTACTCTGCTCTTGTGCTATGTCTTGTAATGACGACGAAATGAAATTTTCAAATGCAACTTGTTGAATGTACATGACGCTGAAATTTGCTTTGCAGATGTTGGTTGCAATGTCTTGCTGATTGTTGCTGAGAGAACGGGATAGTGCGTCTGCTACAATATTTTGTGTACCGGGAATGTGAACAATTGTAAAATTAAATTCCTGTAAATAAAGTTTCCATCTGCTTAATCTGTCGTGTGTAAATTTAGCGGAAAGTAAAAACTGTATAGCTCTATGATCTGTGTAAACGGTCGTATGTCTTCCATAAAGAAAATGCCGAAATCTCGTAAATGCCCATACAACACATAATGTTTCCAGTTCTGTAAAAGAATAACTGCATTCAGCAGGTGACAGAATGCGACTCGCAAAGGCGATATTTTTAACTACAGTACAACCATATTCTTCAGTTTCCTGAAAAATGTGTACACCTAAAGCGGTGTTAGAACTGTCGGTGGCAATGGAAAAATTTCTAGTAAGATCTGGATGTGATAAAAGTGGTGCATTCAACAAAGCTTGTTTCAGGTTCATAAATTCAGAATGTGCTTGGCTATCCCAGGACCAAATAGTGTTTTTACCCGTCAATTGACATAATCTAGGGGTGTCTAAAGCAGAGTAATGAATAAATTTACGAAAAAAGTTAATTAAACCCAGAAAGCTGCGTAGTTGTTTCTTCGTCGTAGGAACAGTAATGTCACGTAAAGCTTGAAGTTTTTCCGGGTCAGGCGCAATGCCTTCTGCTGAAATTTTATAGAAGTTTTGCCAAAGTGCGATTTACTGAGATTAACTGTGAGTCCTTGTGCACGAAAAGTTTGCAACAGTTGTTCAAGAATCAGATTGTGTTCAGACCAGTTGGCTTCTGCAATAAGAATGTCGTCTATGTACGTTTTGATTCTGTCTTTAAGTTCTGTCAGAAGTATACTATTCAAACCGCAAATAAATGCTGCTGAAGAAATAGTTAAACCGAACGGTAATTTACAAAATTGATAACAGTCACCAAACCAGAGAAAAGCCGTGTACTTTCTGCAGTTCGGATGGAGTTGAATTTGCCAAAATCCCGATTTCAAATCTAATGTGGAATAAATAGCAGTACCATGAAATTTCTGTAGAAGGTCTTCTAGTGTCTGTGGGCGATATGTTTCATTAATAATAATGTCGTTGATGTGATGCGAATCAAGTACGAGGCCAAGTGAACCATCCTTTTTCTTAACAATATGGAGCGGGTTTATGTACGGACTAACTGCCGGTTCAATAATTCCTTGGTCAAGCATAGCTTGCAATTCTTTCTTAACTTGTTCTCTGTGAATATACGGAATGGGATAATGTTTGGCTCTAAATGTGTCATGCTGTTTAACTTGAAATTCATACATAAAACCGGACATAGTACCAGGAACGTTGTCAAAAACTGGAGCTTGCTGTAAAAGAATTTTGCGTAGTTGCGTGCGTTCGTCGTCTGTATTTGCACTGCTCTATTTAACTTTATCAGAAATCATTTGCATAACGTCATAGTCAGCTTTTTCTGGAGTATTATAGTTGTGTACGTACATATCTGTGAACAATGTGGAATGACAGTCTATGTTACGTGATGCGGAAATGACCTCTGTACGATTAATTGTTTGTTCTTCTGCAGATAAAGAGTGCTGAAATTCTAAAGCCAGTTGTACATTTTCATCCTTTAACATTAAATAGGAGTTTTGAAAGTCAATAATTGCGTCGTGTTGTACCAGAAAATTCGTACCTAAAATAAGGGAACAATTCAAAAATTTGAGTGAAATGTATGACCTGCAATACAAAATGATAAATGTGTCTGTAATTTTACATCTACTCCTTTACCAGATACTGCTCCTTTTACTTTAGTTTTGCCTAATGGTAATGTAGGATAGGTATTCTCTTTGTTACATTCGTTGAAAGTTTCCTCATTTATAACTGATATAGGTGATCCAGAATCGATTACTGCCGAAAATTTGGATGATCCAATCTTTACTTCAATGACAGGGTGTGAAATGGTTTTTTGAATAACTGGTCTTTCCTGCAAAATAGTGTCTCGGATGTCGTCAAAAGTAATAACATATTCGTGAACAAGATTCTGCGTGTCAAAAGTATTGCTTGCGTTGCTGGAAGATGCAACCTGTACTGTATCTAGTCAAATTCTATCTGACGTGCTATCATTTTCGGGAGGATGCTGTGGCATTTCAACTATTTGTACTCTTCTGTTATTTCTTCCTGACGTATTACGTTCGGGATGATATCTACTGTCTGGTTCATTCATGATAATTTGTTGTTGCAGATGATTTTGCTGCTGGTAAGACCGACTGTTATTAAACGTACGCTGAAAATTGTGCTCATTACTCTTACGTCTGTTATGATAGTCTTTTATATACAGTGCATTGCGATAGGAATTGAAATGGTGTGTTTTCTGTACGTACTGATTCCCTTGTTGCTGTGCGTTACTATTTGTTGGAGCTGACGCTATACGTGTAGGCGGCGAAACATTAAAGCTTGGTTGACGTTGCAGACTGCATTGTTGGTTAGGTATGCTAACCGGCTGGCTTTCATGCTGTTGCGGTGAAAAACCTCTATTGTTACCAAAGTGTGGTTCCAGTTGCTGATAATTTTGACGACACTGATAATTAAAATTTTGTCTGTTGTCAAACTTACGCTGGTAGTTCTGAAGTGCCTATTGAAAATTGTCACTTTCGGTAAAACTCGTCAAATCAGATTTCTTTACTCATTCTTAATCCTAGATAGACCGATAGTTGAAGAGTTGTTTTGATAGATATAAAGGAGAGTAGAAGAGAAGGCAGCAGTGCAGAAAACTAAAGATGAAATAGCACTACTACGGCTCGGGGCCCTGTGAACGCTATGGCACATATTCATCGAAGTGTAATGAATCCCCTGAGGTCAATTACACGCTGCAAATAAATTTTAGTTTCTGCGTTACAGGCAATGCCGGTGAAAATTCAAAAGCAAATTGTTGTATCCAGTCCAATTCTATTTTATGCATTACAGGCAATGCTGATGAAAATAGAAAGGCAAATTGTCGTATCCAGTCCAAAGCGTGACTCTGTGTTCTGTCATTATTAAATACCTTAGATTCCTTCATGGATAAAAACTGCTTATAATCAACGCTACCGCCTGTGAATGCATGAACAGTTTCAGGATTGCATGAGAATCCATTTATCTGTGTCTCTTCGGATTCCAATTCATGTACTCTCTCTAAGTCACCCAAGACACACTGGCTGTGTGAGTGTGACAAATGTTCGGAACGTGGCGCATGCTGTGACGTGTCAGTGACCGAAACACTTTTCATTTCTGTCACTTTAAAACGTTCGTCAATTTGGCTGTTCTGTTGTTCACATTTCTTATTGACTTCCATATCCAGAGTGCGTGAAAGTTCTGCTGACATTAAATTAAACTCGTTGCATATCTGTGTTGCGTTTACTGAACATTGTTCAGTGACTGCACTAATTTCACCTCTAAGTGATTCTGTTGTGACTGCATGTGTATTATTTAATTCTTGTGCAGCAGATCTAGTTTCTTCACTACTGTTTGTAGCACAAGTCTTAGTATCCTCATGTAATTGTTCTTTAGTATCATGACGTTGCACGGTAACGGCTGTAATCTGTTCACTAAGTTGTTTGTTCTGTTCGTTAAGGTTGTAGTGTTTTTCATTCTACTGTTTGAAACTTTCATTAAATTGTTTGCACGATTCATTAAGTTGTTTATATTTATTCTCTTATTTTTCATTAAGTTGTTTGAAATTGTTGTTTAGTTTTTCATTCCACTGTCCGAGATTTTCATTACGTTGTTTGTACGATTCATTAATTTGTTTGACATTTTCATTAAATTGTTTATGCTCATTGTCTAGTTTTTCACTCATTTGTCGTAATAATGCCATAACTTGATCCCAGCCAAAATTATCGGCTCTATTTTCTGTACTGTGTAATGGTGTATCTGCAATTATCACGTTTTGTGTAACCATTTGGTTATTCTGTGATTCTTGAAAATGTTTGCTAATTGGATGTGCACTGTTGGTCACTACACTGGAATTAAATAAATCTGACGTATTCTGACTACACTGTTCACTTTCGTTAGAAACATTTATCTGTTCGTTACGTAAATTTGGCAAACCGGGTGTGTCAAACTGGGCACCGTTCATTGTATCGGAATGTGCCACATCATCAATTGTTGTTAAATTAACAGAGGACACAATTGAATTTGTTTGCTCATCATTAGCATTAAAATCATTATTAGTGGTCGGTATGCACTGATTATCTGTAATTAGGCGATTATCACTATTACACTGAGTGTCGCAAATATTATCGGTCAAGCTATTCGAGTCGGCTATTTCACTCATTGCACATCGCGATGTACTGTTAACAGTTTTTCACAGCATTTTTCACAAATCACAATTAAGCACAAAATGAAACAAAGACAAAGCAAGAATGGAACAATCACAATTACAACAAGGAGCAATAAATTACCAATGATCTTTGAAAGAAAAAGTGACAAATTAGTAATTGTGTTGCGCCAGATGCAAACTACATTTAAGTAGATAAGAGCAGATATATGACTACTTCTCAGAGATTCACAAAGAAATACGATTCTGGCCGGAAGTCGCCAAGTGTAACCTCTCCACAAAATTATTAAATTGTAATTATAATAATTATTATGGATAGCGATTCTAATTTTTATGTGACCTCAGAACAAAATTGGTTCACATTTATAATCTCCATGCATAAATGCATTCACATTTAATGTACCCACAAAATTCTTTTCTCATTTAATGTAAGCTCGAAACAGAAAAATTCCTAAACCTCACAATAAAAAATAAATTCAGTAACCTGGTAAAATTTGGACGACAGCAGTGCTGCATCGTGGCCCTGTAAGATCATTCTGAATAAAAAGCAAAAATTCTTACCTCAATAAAAAAAAGGCAAATATATCTGCTCTTACCTAAAAAAATTTTTGTCACAGCTCTGTGCAATGCTAGCTTATACATTTGTGATTTGTGAAAGGAAGCAACAGATTTTTTTGAAATGAATGCTTTTTTTAAAAAAATTACTTTATATTACCAAAATTATTATTAGGACATTTTTAAAACATTTGGATGACAGGTCAGATACATTACTAGATATGCGCGATGCTGCTTCTTTACCTTATACAATAATACTCCATCTCCAGATTCCCGACCAGAGCAGACTGCAGACAAGCGCAGACAACCTCAGACAAGCGACTAGCAACAACCAACTGCTATGGTTACACAGTTCGTACTGCAGTCAACACTGCTCTCTGGTCAGCGATTCTATATCGCAGGCAGTGCATACCTCTTACAAGCTTTATAACTATATGTATTTTCTTTAATGTATGTTGCCCTCTAATTAGAGCTTTGTATACAACTTGTAGGTCTGAAAATGACCACAGTAGTGGTCGAAACCAGTCACTTTGATAAATAAATCATGATCAAGACTGTTTTTAATAGTAAATATTTATAAGACATTGATCACTGCTGTTCTCGTAATGCATTCAAAAGTAATATATATATATGTTTAATTTTATTCCAATTTAACCATCCTGGAGCTAAAATACAATTATCAATCATTAATGTTGTTTTCCCACAACCACTTGGTCCAATTATTGCACATCTAATGGAATTTGGTAAAATTTTAGCATGTTTGTTTTTAACTTATTTTCTGGAATGCTTATTTTAGGTTCCTAATCTGTTTTATTCATTTATTTAATAATTTTTTTCAGTAGTAAATCAGTAGATTATTTCAACTTAGTGATAAATCTTCAATACTTAGAAAAAGATTAACTGTTCCAATACGTGATAGTTATACTAATGTTTCACTAGTTGGTTTCTGTTCAACTTTCTGAACACCAAATATTCCAACAAAAAATAATAAACTTTATTATGATAGAGAAACAATAGAAATTCCTATAGGTCAACGTAGTTTTAAAAATTTAGAAAACTGTTCATTCGAAAAAGCCTAATATACAAATTAAAGCTGATGAAATTTTAAACAGTATTGTTATTGAAAGTTTTGTAAAATTATATATGGATATAGAAGATAGTATTGGAAGTTTACTTGGTTTTAGTAATCAAATTATTTTACCTAATGAAAAAGCTGTAGCTAAAGATGTTCCTAAAATAATTCCTTTTCAATTAATAAATATAAATTTTAATCTTGCTGATGGAATGTATGTAAAACATAATGATCAGTTTCATAAAGAAACTAATATTATTGCTTCATTTAATCATATTGCAGAATTTGGTGGACCAATAATTTATGAACCAAAATATCCTGTAAATGTTCCTATTTTTGATACAATTCAAGGTTTAGAAGTTACTATAACTGATAAAAATGATAATTTAATTGACTAACCCTCATAAATATGTTCCTTAATAAATAACTAATTGCTAAAACAATCCTAGACTGCGTCATGAATAAAATTGAAAGTTATCAATTCTATTCATTACCTGTGAATGAGAAAACAAAAAATAATTTAAATGTTCCTAACAAAGAAACAGGAATTGAAATAAACATTGGTGATGGTTGGTTTCATCCAAATCATGCACAATTATACATGAAATTTAGTATTATTGGAAATGATGGCACAGATTATCCAACTTATGATGGAAAATCAAACAAAAAATTAATTGATAATTATGTAGCAAAACTGTTTGATTTTATAACGATAAAGAAAGGAAATAATATTTTATCTAGAATTGAACATCCTTTTATTTCTTCATCTGTTTTACTTCATCAAACTGCATCTGTTACTGACAAAATAAGTTTAGATGGACATATAATTAACACAGGAAAAATAAATAGTAAAACAAATGGAGTACTTTATCCATTATCATTACTTGGTGGATTTTTTAAAAATTGTAAAGAAATTATGTGGAAAGGAGATTTGACTCTAATTTTTACGTGCAGTTAATCTTCTGGAGACGTAATTCTTCGTTGGTCTGTTAAAAATGATGCTGGAATTGAAATAAAAGATATTCTTCCTAAAGAAGGTCAAATTATTATAGAATGTATGGAAATTCTTGTACCAGTTATTAAATATGAACCAAATTATGAACTTGAATAACGTGTAATTATTCTTAAAAATCCGAAGATTCCTATTTCTTTGTATGAACTTCAAACACAAGAAGTTGCTGGTTTATCTGGTAAAAGCAGTTTTGAACTAGATATTACAAATTACTATAACTCTACAGATTTTGATATGCTATGCTTTGCATTTGTTACATTTCAAAAAAATCGTATAAATAATCAATTAGTTGACTCATCATTATTTGATCATGTTAAACTACAGATTATTTATTTAAAAGATGGTAGAAATGAAGTTTTTCCTCAAGAAATGTGGAATATTAATCCGCCAAATAATTTTCTAAAGGCATATGATGCACTTTTAGATTTTAAACGAATTACTTTACTAAAATCAGATATTGATATTAGTCCATTTAGTTTTATAAATAATTATCCAATTTATGTAATCAATATGACATGCAGAAGGAATGTTGTAGCTACACAGAAAAGTACTATGAAACTTTGTGCAACTTTTAATGATAAAATTCCAAATGACACACTTGCTTATGTAATGATGTATGGTAAAAAGAATCTTACATATGATGCTGAACATAGAATACTTACAGAAAAATTTTAATTATTACCATTTGCTTCTATACAAATGAATGAAAAACTTTAAAAAAATTATAAAAGTGTTAGGTTCATGCTTATATACATTTCTGAAACATTTTAAGAGAGACATAAAAAATAAAAACTGAAAATTTAAATATAATTTAATTTCATTGTGCCAAGCCACAATTAAGAGAGTATAGTGAATGTATGATTAAAAAAAAGTATTGACGAATTTTGTAAAGATAAATATCGAAAAGGTGGACATTGTTATGTATGTAAAGACTGTAAGAAAATCTAAGTTAGTTGTGAATGTGGTAAAACTGTAACAAAGTCATATCTCAAAAAGCTTTTACAAACAACAACTCATAATAATCTTATGTCTGTGAAAGCAGAAAGTAAATAATTTTATATACTTATTCTTTAGTATAATTAAAAACAATACTTAATTCTCTAATATATTTAATTACATTACATTCACCTATGGGAAATGTATGTAAAATAAATGATTTTTTATTATAGCTATAATCATATTATTATATTGTATTATATTATTGGAATAGTAGATACCTTTTGTATGATCAATCTCATGGAAAATAAAAAATTGTGAGTGTTAGTGACTAATTTTTTATTTTTTATAAGATTGGTCTAGTGGTCAGAACATACAAAAGGTATCTACTCGTGTGGAAGGGGCTAGGCTGAGCAAAATTAAACTTCCTGTTTCGCTTTTAAAGTATCTTACTTTGCTCAGAGTTACTCGTTCTTCAGGTTTTCGTTGAAAATCATTCTTTCACTGGGGTAGGTGGTATGCAGTACGCCTCATTAGTGCACCACACTAGTTTTGTGAAGTCGTGTCGTCCTTGATTCTTATGAGTACTTGTAGTTTTATTCTTTCACAGTTGCTTTCTTCCATTAGCTTCCTGTATGCTGGAATTGATCCATCACATTTGTACAAGGGAAGTAGCTTGTCAGACGATTTAAAGGAAAGCTCTCTGGAATAACAGGATACTTGTAATTTCCCCTCAGTGAAGCCCACAGATTAATTTCCGAAGGAGGCCGAGTCAACTACTTTATTTTAAACGCAGGAGGCAGTAGAGTTCCTAGAGTTTTACCACAACAATCCATTTCTCTTCTGAGCAGCTACACGTCTTTCCACTATGGGTACTAGAACAAGACATGAAGAAAACCCTTCTTTAAAACAAGCAAAGCTCCAGGATGAAATACATTGTAAAGAAAGCAAAAAAAAAAAAAAAAAGATAATTTAACGGTCGCCGCAACTAATGTATTCCCTGATTCCCTGCTTGTTTCCTGCAGAGCAATTAAAGAAATAAACACCTATTAAACTGAATACAAAGAAGGGAAATGAAGTGTTACGTTGGTCTACAAAATTTTGAATCCACTTTTATGCTGTAAAAGTAATCCATCTAGCTCATGTTATATTTACAACACCACACATGAACTTAAACAGGTGCTCAAAATGGCGAACTCCCACCTGATTACAGTGGTTGCAGTACCGATGCGCTGTCTTGCGGTCTCTTTCCAAGATGCCAGGAGTGGTCTGAATGGCATTACGTGCTGCCAGTGTTCGTTCGGCTAGAATGTCACTGTGCTGTACCGGCGTAATACACACGCTACTTTTGATGTGACCCCACAGGTAGAAATGGACTGGTTCGAGGTCGAGGTGAATGTGTGCCCATGTTTCAGGGCGCCTGTCTCAATTCAGTTCACGCCAAACGTGGCAGTGAGGTGCTGAAACACACAGTGATTGAAACATTGTGGTCCGCCGTCATCTTGAGACCACATTTTCACTCGTAATCTTCTAGCAGCTTGGGTACTTCATCTGCCAGAAATTTGTGACACATCGGCCTGGCTAGACGATGCCCACCGTCATGTTTACCGAAAACTGTTGTTGGTGATGTGTGACCACGATTTCACGCGGATATTTTTGTGTGCACAGGTTGGTGTTGTTGGTATTCACATAGTCATCTCTAGTGAGACCACTTCGCTAAGACCACTTCGCCATAAACAACCCACATTATACAAACTCTGGCTCGGCAACGCGTTACTACATAGACCCCTGTAAAAATCATAAGGCGTTCGGAGTCAGCTGTTCCAATGCCTGTACCTCTTGCAAGTGGAAAGGGTGATGATGAAGCGCTCTCCACATTGAGGTGTGAGTGACGTCCATATCTTTTGCGATCGCTTGTGCTCTTGTTGACTGGTTCGCTTCCTCTATGCCTAGTACTTTCTCTTCAAATTGCAACGTACGTTGGTGTGATACTGCCTCTCAGAGCAGGTGCATGGCTATGCCACAGGCTGACATGCGGAGCAGGTGACTGGATTGTGGCTAACACACATCACATACGCACGACATAACTAATTTTAAAAGACGCGTAACGTTGCAGTGAAGCGTCAGTATCTCTAACATAATTTATTCCCCAAGACAAGGTCTATCACACCAAGACGTTTGATGCAAAGACTTTGAAACACCCTGTATAACTCAAATATTAATGGTGGTAACGAGCAACACAACTTTTCATCTTTCCTGATTTTGGGCTGTTCTTTGATTCTATAAATGCTGACACTACACTTTGCTTGTGCTGAAGAGAGTGGGTTACAGTTCTGTTGCTGTAGTTGACATCACAATGTGTAAGAATGGAAAACATTTTATTCCATTCCATAGCGTCAAGAGCTTTCTCCAAATCTATGAATGTAACCTATGTTTCCTTGCTTTCCCTAAACATACCCTCCATTACTAACCGCAGCACAAATATTGCTCCTCGGGTGCCCCTGTTCTTCCTAAAATCAGACTGATCTTCTCCCAATCTGCTTAATTTTTCCCACCATTCTTTGCTAAAGTACTACTCTGGGTGTTTTTGAAGCATCTAAAACCAGACTGAATGCACGGAATTTTTTTCATGTGTCTGCTCTTACTTTCTTAGAATGTGTACAATTATTATATTCTTTACAAAATCTGATGGAACTTTGACAGTTACATAAATTTCCTTTGCAAGCTTTTGTATTTGTTACTCAAGCCTTCCGCCTGAGGCTCACAAGAGTGTCGCTGGTATTTCACCAATCCCTGGGTAACTGTTTCTTCTGGATTTGCTATTGTATATTTTCTGTCATCTTCGTGCACATGTCCTAATTTTCAGTTGGCGTGTTTTGTCCTGTTCAGCGATACAGGTAGTCCAAATAATGTTTTCAATTTCTTATTTCTTGCTTCCATTACTTAATGACCTTACTTGTTTCTAGCCGTCATGCTCCTTACTTTACGCTATCTACAGTGAGTGTTTACAAGTCTTGTGGGCCGCATCCGAGACATCCTGAATCAGTTTGGATATCTATCTCGTGGCACCTTATCGCCGCCCATTCTTATTCAGCTGAGAGTGCAAAACACCATAATTGGGCTGACAGCTCACGAGGGGAGTTTCAGTTTCTATGTCTGACGAGTATGGTAACATTTACGCAGGCGGTGGTTCCTGTTTGAACAAAGTGTGGCTGGGTGCGCTTGCAGGTGTGCAAGCTGGTGGTGACGGTGAAGCAGGTGCAGGGCGGGCTGCAGGACAGCGACGTGCTGAACTTCTGCGAGGCGGCCTTCTGCGCCGTGGGCGACGCGCTCGCCGGCGCCGACGCCTTCCTGCTGCGCCAGATCGTCGACTTCTTCGAGGACGTTCGGAACGACGATCGCTGCCGCGCCGCGCTGCTGCGCTATGAGAAGTACGGAGCTCGCAATTCGTCTTTCCTCCGTGTTAACTGTGCACGGAGAAATATGTGAAACTTTTCACCGCCCTTTCTTGTCATTACTAAAGATAGCAACAATCTATAGGAATTACCGATACTGTGTAGAAATAATACCGATATTCATACATAAGTACACTCTAAGGCAAAGGAACGACGCACCACCAAGCAATTATCCGAACTGGATGTGGTGTACCTGTACAAATAAACAAATGATTACAATTTCACCGCTCGGCCACAGAGGCCGGCTGCGTTGATCCACCTCTGGCCCTTATGCAAGTAGTTATTCGGCTTGGCATTCATGACAGGGTTGCTGGAAGTCCTCTTGACGGATATCGTGTCAAATTCTGTCCTAATGGCGCGTTAGATCGTCAAAAGTCCGAGCTTGTTGAAGCGCCCTGCCCTTAATGCTTCAAACATTCGCAAATGGGGAGAGATCCGACTATCTAGCTGGCTAAGTTGGGGTTTGAGAAGCGCTAAAACAAGCAGTAGAATGTGTCGTCGTGGGCAGGCGAGCATTATCTTGTTGAAATGTAAGCCCAGGATGACTTGCCCTGGAGGGCAGCTAAAAAGCGTAGAATATCGTCTATGTACCGCTGTGCTGTAATGGTGCCGCGGATGGCAACCTGAGGGATACTGCTATAAAATGAAATGGCACCCCACACTATCAGTTATGGCTGTTGGGCCGTAGCCGGCCGGTGTGGCCGAGCGGTTCTAGGCGCTTCAGTCTGGAACCGCGCGACCGCTACGTTCGCAGATTCGGGCATGGATGTGTGTGATGTCCTTAGGTTGGTTAGGTTTAAGTAGTTCTAAATTCTAGGGGACTGATGACCTCAGAAGTTAAGTCCCATAGTGCTCAGAGCCATTTGAACCATTTTGTTGACGAGTCAGCTTGGTATCACACTGTTGTCCGCACACTGTTGTCCGGGGCGTCTCCAGATACGTCTTTGCTGGTCATCTGAGCTCGGTCCGAAGCGGAACTCATCATTGTAGACATTACAAGTCCTGTAAATGAGATTCCTTGCCGATGACGTGTGTGGAGACGCCCCGGACAGCGGTGGGATGCCGAACTGACTGTCGCCTGCAATGAAACTCGACAACCAGCCTTGTGGCTTGGGTGCCATTTCTGTTCATAGCCCCCTTTGGTTCTCATACGTGGCACCCCTACAGCACAGCGATACGTTGACCATATTCTACACCGTTTTGTTGCTCATCGTGGCAAGCAATCCTTATCTTAGATTTCGGCAAGAGAATGCCTGCCTGCTGCCGGCAGGACTTTCTACTGCTCGTCTTCGTGGTTGACAAACACTACCTTGGCCAGCGAGATCGCCGGATATCTCCGAATTGAGAACGTTTGACGCATTATGGACAGGGCCCTCAAACCATCTCGGGATTTTGACGAACATCGAACAACTCTGTTAATCAACCCCGAGCCGATTCACTGCTTGCATGAGGGCCAGAGGTGGATCAACGCGTTATTAAGTCGGTGCGTCTTTTTTGTGTCAGGGTGCACTTCACTGCCGATTTATCGACTGTATCGAAGCATTTTCCCAATATATAAGACTTAAATCATTTTATTTTTTTCGTTCTTGAACTGGGTATTGGATGTACAGTACTGTGCAAAACTTAAGGACGACAGTAACTTTCACGTGATTTGCCTCTGCCAAGTAACTTGGACCACACATAGAAAGATATGCTTTAGTGTAGTACAGAACGTAACTGAGACAAATATGAAGTGAGACGAACAGAAATAATAATTTTATTTAAAGACAGTAATCACACTGAAATCGAAGCGATTTTTGATGGTCCAGTAGACATTATAAAATGCGACAAATGGTTCTTAATAGGATGTGTGATTGCCACGGACGGCAATTCATCCTTTGCAACGTGATCCCAGGCTGGCTACAAGGTCGCTAAGGAGTTTTTGTGGTACTACGCTACGTTGCTCCATCAGTGTGGCTGGCAACTGCCGGATGGTCGTTGATGCAAGTGGGCATGTTGCGACACGTGTCCCCATCGCAGGCCGGCCGGTGTGGCCGTGCGGTTCTAGGCGCTTCAGTCTGTAACCGCGAGACCGCTACGGTCGCAGATTCGAATCCTGCCTCGGGCATGGATGTGTGTGATGTCCTTAGGTTAATTAGGTTTAAGTAGTTCTAAGTTTTAGGGGACTGATGACCTCAGATGTTAAGTCCCATAGTGCTCACAGCCATTTGAACCAAGCCATCCCCATCGCATCCCACAAGTGCTCAATGGGATTTAAGCCGGTGCACGTTTCGGACGAGTTTGGAAGACCTAGAGACCTACTGCAGCACGTCACATGCACGAGTGACCATCCAGAAGTTGTCAGCGACGCTGGCGAGAATGGGACGCCCTGCCACAAGGACTCCTTACCAACCTTGTAGGCAGCGTGGGAGCACGTTGCAGAGTGTACAGTGCCGGCAGCAGTAATCACAGACCGTATTAACAAACCCGTTCCGCCTTTTGTAACGTCCAGGGAATCATCATAAGTCACGTTGAATTCAGTGTAATTATGTTCTTTGAATAAAAATGTAATTTCTGTTCGTCTTATTGAGCATTTCTTCAGTTACCTTCTGTACTATACTGTAGTAGCTCTCAATTTTCATCGATGTATGTTCTTTGGCAGTGACATATAATGCGAAAGTTACTGTCGTACTTGAGTTTTGCACAGCACCTTATTTTTCACCGTATTTCACACATCCTATCAAATGACGTTATGGGCCCTGCGCGCCAACTTACCTGTGTAAATGTCGTGTTTGAGTAACTACTGCAACGTTCATCCATCTGAATCTGTTCGCAACATACAAACCTGGACCTCTCTATAGAAATTTTGTCCACACTACTCTTTATTACCAAATTAACTATTGTTTGAAGACTCTGGATGTTTCATATCAACTTATCACTTCTTCTAATCAATTTGGCATACTGTTTTCTCTCTGATAACTGTGTCCACACAGTTCTAATATATTTAATCCTCTATAACAAATATTCTTGATTTTAAAAACAGTGAAAATTTTTGACAGAAGTTGTGTGCAAATCAACGATGACCTACCTCTCAAAGAATAAATATAAATAGTAACAGATTCCTGTTTTGAACCGAATAACTATTTTCTTTTTCAAATAAGAGTTTCCCTGGGTGACATATCAATGATCCGATACATCAAAATATCGATATTGTACGTTCGATATAGCGTCATTGCAGTGATCACTTATGCGACGTATCGGAAATTCGATGTGTGGATGCTTCCAAAAATTTTACCATCTCAAATAGTGCCGCCTGAAATTGCTGCAGTAAATATGTTTGAAATACTGACGGTAACTTTTGTTTTAGAGCAGAGAATGAATTCATTTGCACCAGCATCCGTGATAGTTGAAAAACATCCTACAATGTTTTAACTCTAGGGTCTGTCCCTTTAGTATGCATACTAGAAACGCGAGGTCTATGTCAAGCAGTTACGATTGTCCGGATATAGGATGATCCGTTTTAACATTTATTATAGCCTCAGCTCAGCGTTTTTCTTCTTTTTTCTCATTGTGAATTTCGTCCTCATAAATTTCGTCTACTTTGCTGAAATTTGGCTACTGATAGAGTCATATTTGTTCGTATAAAACGTAGCATTAACATTTCTAGTATAGTTGTATTATGACTAAAGAAGAATACAACAACGCTTCTCTCTGTGTTCATATACCGTATTTTACGGACTATGAGACGCACTTTTTCTTAGAAAAATTGTCTCAAACATTCAGGCGCTTCTTATACTCGAAATTAAATAAAAAAGTCCACTGTTTGATTCAAAATTCCCATTACTCTTAAAAATGGCCATATATTCCATACAGCGGGAAACCTATCTCTATCTGACAGTAGTAGTGCACCGATGCGACGAACATGAGTTGCTAACAACGTCTCCTTCTCGCCCTGCCATCACAAACCCAGAACATTATTATGCGTGATTGGACTCTACGGTGCCAGTGAACTTGAACAGAAAGTGATTTGTGTCATTGATAACAAAACAATACTTTTGCTAGTAGCTAATTTCGCAATGGGAAAAAATGAGGGCTATAAATTGAAAGAAATAACATATGCAGAAGATCGTGGAAACAGAACAGCTGAGAGATATATCAGCCGTCCACCGATAGAAAAAAACCATCGCGATTTGCGGGCTAGTAAAGAGGAAATGAGAAAAATGAGGAAGACTAAATGTGCAAAAATAGGACTGAATGCAAAATGTCTAAAGATAGAAGATGACATACTCATATGGATTCAAGGACACAGTCAAAATGGCACTGGATTTAATATAAGAACGATTCAAATACGCGCTCGTAAGCTAGCACTAGAGTGGAACTTAACAGACTTTAAGGGTGGAGTTGGTTGATGCTACAGGTTTATAAAGCGTCAAGTACTTAGCATGCGAACTAAAACCAAACTATCTCAGAAAATGCCACAAAATTATGAAGAGAAAATATTATCTTTCCCCATCTCTTTGTTATTCAACATCGAAAGAAAATAAGTGTGGAATTAAGCCAAATAGCAAATATGGACGAAACCATTCTGACACTTCATCTGCCGAGTAAAGGAACTGATGCAATCAAAGATGCTATAACTGTGACTTTAAAAACAAGTGGACATGCAAAAATGCACTATACTGTTGTCCTTTCATGTTGTGCTGACGGTACTAAACTTAATCCAATGATAATTTCAATAGCAAAACGATGCCAAAACCTTCGGAAATACCGCCAAAAATTGTTTTCATGTACATGACAAGGATTAGATGGGCAAGGTTGGTATGAATTTACGGATTAATAGTGTGTGGGAGAGAAGGAAACATGCTTTATAGAAGAATAGTTCTCTTCTTGTGTTAGATCAGTTTGGTGATCCTTTAAAAAATTCAGTGAAAAGGAAATTGAGACAGGGAAATACAGAGCTTGCTGTTATTCCGAGAGGACTTACTTCAGAGTTGCAACCTTTAGATGTCTCCATAAATAAACCATTTAATCAAACAATGGGAAATCCAGGATGCATTGTAACAATACCAAAGAAGGAAAGTAATAAACCATTTAAAGTGCATATGAGAGAGGAATGGAACAAATGGATTATGGATGAAGCCCATCAAGAATTCACGGCCAAGGGAGCTTTAAAACGACCTACAATCAAACAAGTGTGTCAGTGGATAAAAGAGTCGTGATCTAGAGTGAGGAAAGACATTATTGTTAAATCTTAAAATCTCAAATCTTTCAAGAAGTGCGGCATAAGTAACCCACTCGATAGCAGTGAAGACCATCTTATGTATGATGAGGACAACTATGATGACGAAGAGTAAGAAGAAGAAGAAAGTTCACATGATTTTCCGGGATTTTAAAGGTCAGTTCGGTTTTATAAACCAAGAATTTTTTTAGTCTGGCTTTGCAGTCTTAACAACAAAAATGGTAAAAATGTTATTTTTTAAAAATGCTAAAAAATTAAGGTGTGTCTTATCTGTAGCGTCTGATAAGCTCGTAAAATACGGTAGCAGTGAAAATGGAGCAGGTAACAAGCTAGACGTAAGAGTAGTGCGAGCGAAGCTGACGTGGAGTTGTGGCAGCTTCCGGAAGGACACGGAGGGCGTGCTGGGCCAGCTGAAGGACTCCCCGAAGCCGCAGTGCGTGTCGCTGCTGCTGCAGTTCCTGCTGCCGCTGGTGCAGCTGCGCATCCGAGAGCTGGTGCCGCTCTACCCGGACGTGGCCGCGCTCGCGCTCAAGTCAGTACTTTGAAAAATGAAGTTTTCTCTATTTCGTGTGGCGCTCTTTAGTGGTAACTGAAAAATAAATTTTGATAAGAGGAAATTAAGTGGAGTGCCGTTAATTAAAAGAAACAGCCAAGTAAAAAAACACAATCACCTCTACATCTACATCTACGTGATTACTCTGCTATTCACAGTAAAGTGCCTGGCAGAGGGTTCAATGAACCACCTTCAAGCTGTCTCTCTACCGAACGGCGCGCGGGAAAAACGAGCACTTAAATTTTTCTGTGCGAGACCTGATTTCTCTTATTTTATCGGGATGATCATTTCTCCCTATGTAGGTGGGTGGCAACAGAATGTTTTCGCAATCGGAGGAGAAAACTGGTGATTGAAATTTCATGAGAAGATCCCGTCGCAACTATAATCGCCTTTGTTTTAATGATTGCCACTCCAATTCACGCATCATATCTGTGACACTATCTCGTCTATTTCGCGACAATACAAAACGAGCTGCCCTTCTTTCTACTTTTTCGATGTCATCCGTCAGTCCCGCCTGTTGCGGATCCGACACCGTACAGCAATACTCTAGAATAGGGCGGACAAGCGTGGTATAAGAAATCTCTTTAGTAGACCTGTTGCACCTTCTAATTGTTCTGCCAATGAATCGCAGTCTTTGGTTTACTCTACCCACAATGTTATCTATGTGATCGTTCCAATTCAGATTATTTGTAATTGTAATCCTTAAGTATTTAGCTGAATTTACAGCCTTCGGTTTTGTGTGACTTATCGCGTAATCGAAATTTAGCTTATTTCTTTTATTACTCATGTGAATAACTTCACACTTTTCCTTATTCAGGGTTAATTCCCACTTTTCGCACCATACAGATATCTCATCTAAATCATTTTGCAAGTCGCTTTGGTCCTCTGATGACTTTACAAAACGGTAAATGACAGCATCATCTGCAAACAATCTAAGACGGCTACTCAGATTGTCTCCAATGTCGTTAATGCCAATCAGGAACAATAGAGGGCCTATAACACTTCCTTGGGGAACGCCGAATATTACTTTTGTTTTACTTGATGACTTTCCGTCTAGTACTACGAACTGTCGCCTTGCTGACAGGAAATCACGAATCTAGTCGCACAACTGAGGCGATACTCCTTAGGCACGCAGTTTGGTTAGAAGACGCTTGTGAGGAACGGTGTCGAAAGCCTTCTGGAAATCTAAAAATAAGGAACCAATATGACATCCCCTGTCGATAGTACTTATTACTTCACGAGTATAAAGAGCTAGTTGTGTTTCACAAGAATGATATTTTCTGAATTCGTGCTGACTATGTGTCAATAAATCGTATTATTTGAGGTACTTCGTAATGCTCGAATACAGTATGTGTTCCAAAACCCTACTGCAAATCGACGTTAGTGATATAGGCCTGTAATTCAGCGGATTACTCTTACTTCCCTTTTTGGGTACTGGTGTGACTTGAAAAATTTTCCAGTCTTTAGGTACGGATCTTTCTGTGAGCGAGTGGTTGTACATAATTGCTAAATATGGAGCTATTTTATCAGCATACTCTGAGAGGAACCTGTCTGGTATACAATCTGGACCGGAGGCCTTGCCTTTATTAAGTGATTTAAGCAGCGTCGTTACTCCGAGGATATCTACTTCTATGTTTCTCATCTTGGCAGTTGTTCTTTATTGGAATTCAGAAATATTTACTTCGTCTTCTTTGGTGAAGGATTTTCGGAAAACCGTAAAAGATAAGTTTAAATTATAACACGGCACAAATAATTTTACCACTAAGGGAGAGAAAATTAGCAATTTAAGATTTTGTCCAACCTGCTTTCGTACCATGGAGTGGACGGACCGCGCACATCGTTTGTTGACCGTATGCCGATCACTAATATCACGCGTTATGCACAGAAGTGCTGTCCGGAAACTGCGTTTACAGATCGGCTTAACAGATCTCAGGGATACACGAGTGACTGCAACAAATTCGAACATCAGTGATGTTCGATAGCGGCCAGCAAACATTATATCAGCAGTCTTGCAGTTCTCATAGATGAAATATAGAAAAGTTGGCAGGAAAGGTTAATTTGTTGAATATGAAACATTGGTAAACAATAACCATAATTCATATTTTGACGATACTTTTATGCAGATAAATACTTCACACACCTTGAAAATATCTTTTAATTACAACTGCCTGCTACAGAATCATTCGAGAGAGCGATCATTGAGAGAGAGCGGAGACATCAATAGAGAGCGGGCTTCAAGAGAGTGAGTGAGAGAGAGAGAGAGAGAGAGAGAGAGAGAGGGTTGTCCAGAAAGTAAGTTACGATCGGTCGCAAAATGGACACCACAGTGAAAACCCGATGAAGCTTTGCAAAGATGTGTTGGGTAGTGTCTCTTGTATGACCGTCTATCGAATCAAGACGCTCTTTTCAGTTGTGAGCGAGTAAAGGTGCCTAGAACAACGATGGCTCCCGCCAAGTAGGAGGGCCCGCTGAGAGGCTTCGCCTTAATGAATGCAGCCCACCTAACACAACTGCCACCCACTTCCTTCTTCATGGCAATTCTCAGCCGCACTCTACAGCGGCAGTGAAGACGCTCCTGCAGCCTTTTCGATGGGAAGTGTTCGATCACTCACAACACAGCCCTAATTGGCTCGTCCAGAGTATCATCTCTGTTCACATGAAATGCTGGATACGAAGACAAAGACAACACATGGGTGCAGCCTACGCACTATAGACCAGCGTAGAGAATTATCAGAAACGCTACGGTCGCAGGTTCGAATCCTGCCTCGGGCATGGATGTGTGTGATGTCCTTAGGTTAGTTAGGTTTAAGTAGTTCTAAGTTCTAGGGGACTGATGACCATTGCAGTTAAGTCCCATAGTGTTCAGAGCCATTTGAACCATTTGAATTATCGGAGAGCACAGGCGGCTTCCTTCTATGACGATGGTATTGGAAATTTGGTATAACGCTCCGACAAATGTCAAAGTCGGAGCGGCGATTATGTAGAAAATATCTGGAAAGTGTAGCTAACTCTGGCAAATTAAATATTTCTGATTTTTACTGTGGTTTCCATTTAGCGACCGATCAGAACATACTTTCTGGACAACCCTCATATACAAGCAGACAACTGAACGTAACTTTACTGTCATTTTCCCTCAGTCTCTTTCTGTTCTCAAAGCCTCCTGTGTGGAAAAATGTTCAAGAGACTTCGCTGCACTCCTTTCCAGCGTGGCTGATCGCAAACAAATTGATCGTTGACGCCACTTGCGCTGCATCTGATGCATTATTTGCCAATTAAAAAATACAGTTGCTCTCTTTTACTAATTTTGACATCTGTATGCTCTCTCACATTTAAAAATTAATACATTACATTATAAGACAATTTAAAGTCAATACACGGATTTAATACAAAAATTAGTGCTCCCTACGTAGGTTTGCATAAATTATTTTATTTTTAGGGCTTAAATTTGTTTATACATAAAAGGAAACGTTTCAAATGCCTACTAATCCCTTCTTCTGTCTGTATCGATAGGCCCCGTGGTACTGCTCAGCGAACACGTAAAGGCCCGCTCTCTCGTTTACTTCACGAGTTACGCTTATTTTACTTTTAATTCTCCTTAATGATCTGTAATCCACATTAATATTACAGATACAAAAGTATGTTTGCCTGTTACCTTTTCACGACTAAGTCGCTGAACCAATTTTGAAGAAATGTGCTTCGACCCAGTGGAAGAACGTAAGCTACTTAAAAAAAAGTGTAGTACAACATATTTATTGATTTGAAGAATATAACGGAAATAGGAAAACATACTTACTTTTTGAAGAAGCTGTTTACTCTGACTTTTGAAGTTTTATCATATTTGTGGAAATGTTTTATTTGATTGTCATGTTCTACATAATACAATTCAACTTAATGAATACATTGGTTATACGATCCTCTGCGTGTTTAATCCATACTTCCTTACTGATATTATAAACGTGAAAGTAACTTTTTCAGTTAACGTTTTCCCACTGAACCAGTTTCGTTGAAATTTGGTATGCAAATAGCCTGTACGTGACGAAGAACATAGGATACTTCAGGAAGATGAAACAATCCACTCCTAAGAGCGTGAAGTGGGGAATGGAACATCTTTTTTACGTCAGTGAATATAAACTGTGTTAAAAGTTATTAAATGTACGCGTTGTATAGTGTATACTTACTTCAGTACCACAATGCATATATGTGTGCTCCTGACCGTGTACCTCTGCTTACCCCACTGGGCAGTGATGCTGCGTGTGCCACCAAATCATGCGAGTAGGGGAAGTAGCTTGGAGAGGGGAGGGAGGTTTCCATCACCAGCTATGCTTACCCAAGAACAGGCAGCCAAATGAGGGCAGCCGACTTAAATGTACAAATATTAGCTCAATTACTCACCATCACTCATCATGACAGAACTACTGATATCTGAGCGTATGTGTGGGTGTCAGATAGTTGTATGTAAAATATTTCCACAAAAATTTCGAAAGTGATTCATGCCCGTGTAGGTGAGGCAAAATCGATCGTTACGTTCAACCCATAATTACTAATCGATGACAACCATGTTAATCAAGTACATAAACTGAATGTGCAAATTTATCTCAGTGAATTAATTTTGCGCATATCATCAATGTGTTGCGGGCAGCTGGGCCTACCGCACAGCTATGACCGAATAATTATGTGTTTACCATAAACATTAATTTATTAAAAATACTGGTATGACATTAGCAGGTTATAAAAAGCTGTTTAGATTCAAATTTTGTTCGTTTGTCTGCATGTCCTTGAATTGGCGGCATGTGGTGAGGCGAAACTTAACACTCGTCCCTGTCCTAAAGACGTAAAAGAGGTTGTCCAGTGAAGCCTCCCTCCAGGGTTAGCAACGCAGACTATGTTTTTAGCCACGGTAGCACACTACCAGAAACATTGTGCTGCCCTTCATTTGCGGATCATTCATATCGCATTCGTTTCTCGTTCGTTTCCAGTTAAGAGTCCGCGCAGGATACGGTGACCGATGCGCAGAGACCAATTTTCTTCCCAAGAGCTGGGCGAGTTATTTTGTTTGTTGAGAACGGGAGGCCGACTGTTTGCCACCTTTCGGCTGGTCGTTGATGATAGAATCGATGCGATCTCTCTGAAACGATTTTACGGAAACTATTCGATAAAAAGATTTCATTTTTGCGTTACTTATAGCTTTATATGTCAGGTTTATGATGATGTGACCATCATAGTTACTGTGATATTTACATGGAATTAAGACACTGCGAGAAATTCGAAAAAGTTAGCAGTGAAAAATAGATGTCGCAATGATTTTGCGTTTGGTGCATATTACGTAATAAGTTGCTGCGTGTGAAATTTAGCTAACATATGAATTTTTCTTTAGGCTTGCGTCGAGGTCTCTAATCTTGAGAACATGCATCTGATGTAGGGCACTCATTTCCGATCGCTCCGCGCCAGCGATAAAAACAGAGCGAAGTATCCACAACATTCATCATATTTCATAAACGATTTGAGATAGCGAAAAGAAGTTTTGGCAAATGGTAGCACTCTGCAAAACTTCTTTATCGAAAGTGTTATTCCACTAACTACAGACTTTTTTAATTATAGTATTTAAGTTTAAAGAGCCATGAAATGAGAAATACTGTAGATGTGGCAACAACATAACTGAAGACATTACACGTTTATTTTGTACCGATGATGTGCTTTTTCATAAGCTTCTGACCTTACTTTTCCTCAGTTCCTCACTTAATAAACTTAACAAAACCTCTGTTTCAGAAGTCTCTCGTAATTGCGTCTGCACTACATGTCTGTGAGATGACATTTTGTAAACTCCGCTGTTGTTTTGGCAAAAGAAGCAAATTTTAACATGGCAACAAGAGAAATGTGTTAGTTTTACTTAGAATTCGCCACTCATGACGCTTCTCTGAAAATTGCAAATGTTTAACAAGCCAAACGAAAATAAACTGCTACGTCTTCAGAGGAATTCTTTTTAGATACTAACCAAAGCAGAGGTGAAAGTTCTTTTTGAATGGTCACAATGCAAGTGTGGGGATGGAGGGGCTCCACTTACAAAAAACGTGAGCTTCAGTTTAGAACGTACTTTGATGACGCGAATATTGGCGCCGAAGCCTGCCGTCAAGTTAGGCAACAGTGCGCTTTGCCTCCAGTACCTTCGAGTCAGACACGTATAGTCCAGCCTTACTATTAAGTTCAGTTCCACTCCGAGAATACGGCGTCGATGGGTGGGAGTCTTGAGGCCATGTATGCTATCTGTTCAATAGTACAGGGTGACACTCGGGAGACGGACGGTTTTTAATGAAATAATACTCAGCCAACTTTAAAATCAATGCATGTTTATTTACACAAAATCAAAGCTCATTATTTGCCATTTTAGTTAACAAAGTTATTTGTGAAGAATAATGTCGTGAAGGTGATGTCCATTTTGAATGCAGGACTCAAGTCTCTTCTCAGAATCCTCCATCACACGGACTAAAATCTCTGCAAGGATGGCAGCAATTTCTTGAATGATTGCATTCTTCAACTCGTCCAAATTTCGTGGTTTGTGGTTATAGACACAGTTTTTAAGGTACCCCCACAGAGAAAAGCCACATACTGACAAGTCGGGAGATCTGGGCGGCCAAGGAACATTGCCAAAACGTGAGATAATCCGGCCAGGAAACATGCGTCTAAGAACTGTCATTGAAGTGTATGCGGTGTGTGATGTTGCCCCATCCTGCTGTAACAAAACGCGTTTAAAAGGGATTCGTCGTCGTCGTCTTAGTTCTGGCTTCAAGAATGTTTCAAGCATACGAAAGTAACGAACCGAATTAACAGTAACTGTGGTCCCGTTCTCTTCAAAAAAATAACGTCCAATAATGCCAACAGAGCCAAGAGCACACCAGACTGTTACTTTTCCTGAGTGTAGAGGACGCTGGTGGATAAGGTGTGGATGCTCTAGAGCCCAGTAACGTAGGTTTTGCTTATTCAAGGTCCCGTTTAAATGAAAATGAGCTTCATCGCTCATCAATAAAATTTCATTTTCATTCGATCCCAAAATCACTTGCATTCTGTTAAGCGTAGTCTTCTCGTACAGCAAAATCAGTTTCCTTAAGTTGTTGGACAATGAGCATTTTGTAGGGATGGAATTTTAATTTTTATGCAAAATTCGACCAACCGATTCACGATTGATTCGTAACTCACTAACATGACGTCTAGCTGACCGTCCTGGACTTCTGACTGCCGCTTGCCTTACCCTTTCAACATTTTCTGGTGTCGTTACTCTGCATCTCGGGCCAGGATACTTCTTATCCAGTATGTTTCCAGTTGATCTGAAGTTTTCCACCCATCTGAGGATTGTGTTACGGCTCGGAACAGCTCCATATCGACCGACATTAAACCGCGCACGAAACAATCGCACTTTTCACGAAACTGTCATAGACAAACACTCGACGTTGCAAGTCCTACTGCTCCATAGTGACTGAGTAAATGAAATGGCGTCTTGTGTGAATCAGAACTATCCCCACCACGACCACCTCACACCACCGCGCCCTCGGAACTACGCAGTTCAAAACCGTCCGTCTCCCGCGTGTCACCCTGTATTTGACCACTGCTATGTAATGTGAAATTCGCCACTAGGTATCACGAGAGACGGATCCAAGACTATAAAGTGGCGGGGACTGTTGCATAGTCAGTAGTGAAGCAGTAACAGTGCTGAGATCTCAGTGACTTCGAACTTCGACTAGTCATTGGATATCGCCCGAGTAATAAATATGTCAGGGAAATTGCAACCCTTCTAAAGCTGCCTCCAGTCGACTGTTGGTGATATGATTGTGAAGTGAAACGCGAAGGAACGACCACAGCTATACCAAGACCGCACAGATTTCATGTACAGACAGTCAAAGACTGTCTAGCAATGCTGAGGGTGGTTATAAAATATAAAATCTCATAAAATCAGAGGAAGGAATCACCCATGAGTTCTACAGTACTACTAGCAGTCCAGCTAATACAATGACTGTACGCAGGGCGTTAAAAAGATGGGGTACAATGGTCGAGTAGCTCCTTATGATACGAACATTTCTGGAGGTAATGCCAAGCGATGCCTGAGGTAGTAAAGTGTGACGTTTTCGATACTGGATGAATGGAAACGAATTATTTGGAGTGATGCATCTCGCTATATCCGATCGAAGGATTTGGGTTTGACGACTGCCTGGACTACGTTACCTGTCTCAAAGTGTAGAACAAACAGAGTAGTTCAGAAGAGGTAGTGTTATGGTATGGGTGTGTTTTTCGTGCTTAGGATATGGCCACCTGATTGCGCATAATACGACGCCAAATATGGGGTGGATATCAACACATCTTGCATTACTGTGTACTGAATGCAGTAGAGGAATAGTTCGGAAAGGATAGTTGCTTATATCACCATGAGCATGCAACCTGTCATAAAGCATCATCTGTGAGGCAAAGGTTGGAGGACAAAATAACTCTAGAAAAAGACCGTGTTGCCGGGAGTACCAACCTGAACCCAATAGAACGTCTTTGGGGTGAGTCAGAATGCCGACTTAGTTCAAGACCACAGCGTGCAATATCGCTATCCTCTCTGGTTTCGGATCTTGAAGAAAAGTGGGTTGGCATTCCTCCGCACACATTCAGACGTCTCGTTGAAAGTGTCACCAGCAGAGTTCAAGCCATCTTAAAGGCAAAGAATGGACACACGCCATATTAATGTCCATTAATATATGTCCATATACTTTTGATCAGGTAGTATATGCCCGCAGTTGACGCTACTACGGATGTCACTAGGCTACGTGCTGTAGTTATGCTGATAAGCGCTACTGTCTAAGTAGGCCCTTGTAACGAACTTGTAGATCTCTAATGGCTAGTTAACGCACGCTGGGGGCTGGAATAAGCGATTGTCTTTATCTTTGCAGTAATTTTCAGGTTAAACCATTTCCTGCGCATAACAGGCCCATTTTCACTTACAGTGAGGCATTGTGAATTAGTGGGATCTGTAATAGAAAGGCTGCCTCAAATTTCAATGGAGTTTGAAGTAATGTATCTGAATTACGTTAAAATTCGTCTTAAGTGTTTCTGCCCAAAATAAAGACACGCAGCGAGTTTCATCAGAGACATCTGCAGTCCAGTGAGAAGTCCGGCATTGACACTTTCAAGGTAATAGAACAATTTTAATATTCCACCAGCAATATTTCACCAATTCTCTCATAAGACTGACTTTATAAAATTCTGTCAAATTAATGTAACTCATATAGAGGTCTTAGACCATACCTCAAGTGATACAAAGTTTTTCACTCAAACTCTTACCATACATCCTCAAAAAGTTTGAGGCAGGATACAAGTTCTCCACATACCGATATAATACTTAATTACAACCATTGTTAGCTTAAATAATGTGGAGAATTCAGTGGTATTTGTATAAAGTTTGACATTCTCTACGAAAGACACGAATGTGCCACCCAGATTCCTCTCCCATCTACGACTACATTTTAAAAATCTTCTTGAAATATTTCTTCTTTCCTTGTGATAGTAGGGACTAAAGTAAAATCATTCTTCTCTCAAAGAGTAGCACGAATTTCTCTCACTTTTCCTAGGAATAGATGTCTACATTTCGTGCACCACACCCAATACGATATGAAGACATGATTTTAACGCTTTAATGGTATTAATTCTTCAGAACACATTTTAACATGGCGTAAATTACCATAAACGTACAAGACGAAGCTCCAAAATTAAAATATACTCATTAAATTTTGTATTTATCATTGTTGTAGCAATTTGAGACTCGTGCTGACTTTGTTTCCGAGGATAGTGGTCTCATATTATCATCATGATTCTGTTTATGAGTTTGTATATTTTTCCTCTGTCAAATAAGATATATATAAATCCACCGGAATAAAGTTCTTAAATTGTGATTTTAATACTAAATCAACCTGAAGTTCAAGAAGTTTCATCTGAAAATTTTCTGTCATATCATTCACGTCAGCACCCATAAATATAAAAAAAATACCTCCCTCATAAGCCACCAATACTTTGTAACACATTAATGCTCTCAGTTCCCCTCGATAACGGTCGTAAAGCGTTTGTTTAGTTACTAGAGAAGGAAAATGACAACAAGGTTTAACTTTTATCTAAATCTCAATAACGCATAGCTTAAAACAATAAGGTTCGAAATATCGATGTTGTTCATGAATTATTTGACTTAGGGTTGGTAATTCGAGATTGAATCTATTTCATTACGTTATGTAGTCTACAAGTGACGTAAATTAAGAACTTTTTCTTGATTGACTTTTTTCCCCTTTTTGTTGATAAAACTGTAATTTCTAGGTCCAAATCATAGAATCATATTTACATTTTCTCTTCACACAACAACATCTCTTCAGGATAATATGACACACTTTCATAATCTGATAACATCTTAGTACAACTGCATTTAATTGGTGCTGTTCAAATGAATGTAAATTGTCAAAGTTATGACTTCCAAAACATATGTGTATTTTATCAATTTTCCTTGCAAATTTTGTTGGTGAATAATGCAGTGAAACACTGTTATACTTTCCAAACGATCTGCAGCTGTATTGTTCTTTCATGAATTGTGTCGAAAAATTTATTCTGTGCATCAACAGTTACAGAGGCATCAACAGTTCATAAGCCAGATGGTATTCATTGATATCTGAATCTTTTTGAAAACTGCATTAACAATTTCAAGTATATGTTCAGCATTAGTTGCTTCTTTTAGAGGCCGAGTTAACAGTAAATTTCCAATTACGGTGATACCTACCTCAGAAGTAGTAAATATTACTAGTTGTGCTGTAAATGAGGAATCCATGTCGTCACGTGAAACAAATAAAAATGCATTGAGCGTAGAAGTATTTCATTTTTAGTTTGTTTAAAACATCATCAGCCATTATTTCTGTTCTATAGACAAGTAATATACCTCGACAAACGAATGTTCTTGAAATGTTCTTGCTTTTCAAGACTTATGACACATACAGTAAAACTCTTGGTGGTGTGTCCCAGTGTGTGTTATTAGTTAAGTGCTTGGCGACTGTTTCACTTATAACTAAGCTGACTTTGTGTAATGTTGCATTACTTCCATGTTAAATTTTTGCACAGTCATGTAAATGTGAAACGTCCTCTTCGAAAAATTTTGAAATGACAGTGCTGGAAAACCTCTACGTAATTTGACTTTCAAACAGCTGAGCAATACTCAACGTACTCAAACAGTTTTCTCTTTACTTATTCTGATAATCACTGAACTGACACACAATATTTTTAGCGCAACGCAATCTGACTTTCAACAATCCCTACAAAAGAATGGCCCTGAATAACAATAACTTATGCCTTTCATGAATCACTTATCTCACAGAAATCTTTGTTACTCGAACTACTGCAACACAGCGAGCGCCAATACTGCCAGCTAAATAAAAGATTCTAACTACTGAAGGCACAGTTAGCAAATGAAAGATTTTGATAGAGAACAAACAATGTATTTACCTTAATAACGTTCAAAACTCATCACATATGTATCTATCAGTTCGTGATATCCATCTTTGCAAATTTCCTTTTTCTGGCGAACACACGTCCAGATCGTCCTCTCAAAACTCTGGCATCTCTCTCTCGACATCCACCACTGCTGGCGGCTCACCTCCAACTGCGCAACGCTACGCGCTGTCCACATCTAACTGCCCAACACTACACAAGCGAATATTCCAACAATGCTAACCAGCCACAAACTGCCCACAGCACAGTCAGTGATTTTCGTACGGAGCGCTACGTGGCATTAGCAACATAAAATCCTAAACAGCCCACTTACAAATGGAGTAATTGTGTAAATAGAAGTGTTTATGGAGCAGGAAAGAAGAATGGAGTGTTAAATAGAAAGAATTAACGCATCCAACTGGGAGTTGTTGTTGTTGATACGGTTACCTTTGTATAAGCTTTCAAAAGAGACTCAGTAGACAGGTCGTACAAAAGCAAACAGCGAAGTTTCACATTGTTAAGTGTACTTGTGACTTCAGTGATTTTTCAGTCGGTTAATATGAGAAACTCGTTAAGTCCAGCTCGTAAACAATAAAGTCTCATCTACACAGAGAAGCGAATCACTTTTCTTTTGTTTGTGTCATTTCTACACCATGGCACCACTTTTGTTGAGTGTGTGTGTGTGTGTGTGTGTGTGTGTGTGTGAGAGAGAGAGAGAGAGAGAGAGAGAGAGCGAGAGAGAGAGAGAGAGATAGGATGCGAAACAATTTTGTACTAATGTTACCTGTAGTTCACGTTTCACTATCAGTTCATGCCGGAGTACAGGAATCTATGCAAACTAATGGATGTTCTAAAAATTGTGGATGTTTCTTGAAATCTGAGTAATATGAGATACAAATTGGCGACTCATAGGGTGTTGACATAGATCATAGAGAGTTGTTTACGTTTATATTAATTTACGCCAATATTCTAAGTGAAAAACAAGATTAACAAGAGGAGGTCTGAGGTAATTAATTTTTGTTTTTCACTTGCTGGAAAGAGAAACTGTTTCAGTACCTCAGTGCCGTCTCTTATACTTGCAACGATCCCACAGAATACTCGTGATCGTTATTAAGAATATTCATGGAACAATGCATGAGTTTGGGGCGACTGCCTTTCAAACTAATTCATCTGAATGTATTTTCTGAGTGCAGCATTATTCTGCTTCTTACTGTGACCCTCTCCTGCTGCTATTGCAAAAGCTGCCGAATTACTGCGCACTATCGTGTATATATTTGGTTTGACAACTTCCGAATTGTCCACAAAACATGAAAGTCTTTGGTATGGCAACTTGTCAGTTGCCCTCAACATATGAAAGTCCGACGTCTTGCACCCATTAATTGTGCCACCATTATAGGGGAGTAGTATGTGACTTCTGTGTGCTGAAAGAGCCAGCTCAAAACGTTATTTACTTAATTAGTCTGCTATTGTCCTGTTTCTGTAATAGTTAAGTCTGTATTATTACGAACTCAAATACTGTAAGATGAGAGAACTGAACTCTTTTATGTTTGCATTTGTAACACCTGCTACAGACACAACGTTTGAGACATGCATAACATAGTGACTTCTTTAGTTGAGCACTACATAAACTCGATATACAAAGTTCTTCAACATATATTACGATTAACGTATTTCATCGCTCACTGTATTTGAAACGGTTCTTTCGGCTTAAACGAGATAAAAATTCTTATTGAACAGTACCAGAATAAGTTTTCGGAATGAAGGCACCAATGTGTTTACCAAGGGTATTTCTAAATCAGTGTAGTGAATACCAGCGTTATTGCTTCAGGTGGCATACAGTCGATTCCTTAATCCCTTCTGCGTAAATATGCTGTTTTTGACGGAGCTTTCTGCTGTGAGGTAACCACTCCTTCTGAACACTGCAGGTGGATAGTGGGCGAGACGGCGGGCACGGCGGCCATGATGGTGCTGTGCGCCATAGTGAGCACTGTGTGCGGCCACAGCCAGGACGCGTCCCCAGCGGATGAGCAGAAGCAGGTGGACCGCGAGACGGCCTGCGTGCGCGACGCCGTGCTGGACTTGATCGAGGCCAGGATACCGGTAAGCAGCCCTCCGCACCAGGTCAGCAGCTGCGGTTGC
Organism: Schistocerca piceifrons; assembly: GCF_021461385.2. Classification (NCBI taxonomy): domain Eukaryota; kingdom Metazoa; phylum Arthropoda; class Insecta; order Orthoptera; family Acrididae; genus Schistocerca; species Schistocerca piceifrons. The sequence goes on along the minus strand of NC_060138.1, from coordinate 839,084,964 downwards.
GGTCTGGTAGCCGAGGTACAAGTATCCTCTACAGCAGCCAGTCTCTTTGTGGCTGGCCGGGAAGGAGGGAGGGAGTGAGGAGAAGGTGCAGTGGTGTCTATGTAGTTCTCAGCAAACTCATAAATCCTCAAATGTTTTAATCACGCATAAGAGCGTCATGACAAAGTATTAGTGCAGTGTCCTTACCTAACTTAGATTCGAATCGAAGTCTTCTCTATTATTTGCTTATGTATGTTATTCAACAGATCACCAATGTCATGAGCTTCAGATAAATTCATGCAGATGGACATTGTAAATCGGAACCTGCGACTTAAGCTATATGGCTTACACAGGGTGGAGAGAAACAACTCGATAATAACGTCAGAACAGCGTAAAGGATGTCAAATCGAGAAACGTTTACCAGATAACCATTAAGCGAAAATGCGCTGCAGTGAACTACGACCACAGAACGACTACCAATCAGCAACGGGCGTACGGAGGTCTGAATGGTAAGCAAACGTGTTCTGAGACTGCGACAGTCGTTCCCAGTGTTTAGTTGCCCCGCTCGTGGTTGCCAAGGGGCTGTTGGGTACTACGGCAGAGAGCAAAATAATAAGATGCACACCCATTGCATGATAAACTTCTTTTATTTAACTAGAATTCCAGCAGCGAAATCCAGATCAATAAATAGTGCAAGTCGTTGAGTTAGGCCCAGTCCGTCCATCCATAGTAGTAACTGAGGCACAACGATTAGACTAGACAGATCTGAACTGACTGAACTGAACGGTCTTACGTGTGGCGTCGCTTAAAAGTCGGCTCCGTGCGACGCTGGCCGCGCGGACTTCAGGAGTGGTAGAAACCGTTATGACTTTCTTAAACCTTCACCTTCATCCCCTTCGTGGCTTTTTTGTAGCATATTCCAAATTGTTCCACAGATTTCGTTAAATTTTAAGATCTTTTAATCAATTTCATGTCAGAATTTGGAGTTCGGAGAAATGTGCGAACACGGCCGTACCTTAGAAGATAGACGTACCTTAAAGGACAGGCTGAAGAAAGGCAGATCGTCGTTTATAGCAGTTAAAGACTTAAAGAAAGCTTTTCAGACTATGTTGACTGGGTTATACTCTCTGAAATTATGAAGGTAGCAGGGGTAACGTACAGAGAGCGGAAAGCAATTTATAACTTGACAGGTACCCATATACAAGGATATCGAACAGGTAACTCAGTACCTAAATGGAGGTGAAGTTCTAATGATCATGGGGTATTGGAACGCAGTCGTAGGAAAAGAAAAAGAAGAAAGGGCTACGTGAGAATATGGGCTTGGTAGTAGGAAAGAGAGAGGAGAAAGACTTACTGGATTCTGCAATGAAGTTCAGATGGTAATAGTGAACAGTGTGGTCAAGAATCACAAGAAGAGGAGCTGCACCTGCAAAAGGCCTGAAGATACAAGGAGATTTCAGTTGGATTACATCATGGTGAGATAGAGATTCCGATATTAGATATAACATTGTACGGCAATCCTAGGAGCAGATATAGAATTAGATCACAATTTAGTACTGAAGAGTGGGCTGAAGTTTAAGAGAGTAATCAGAAAGAATCAAAGCGCAAAGAAGTAGGATACGGAAGTACTAAGGTACGAAGAGATCCGCTTGAAGATTTCTGAGACTGTACATGCGGCGATAATTAATAGTTCAGTGGGCAGTTCAGTTGAGGGTGAATGGACATCTGTTCCGGGAAATCCAGGAATATAGAAATACAAGTAATTTAGGAATTAAATAAACGGAATTGCACAGAAGCTAAGGCGAAATAGCTGCATGAAAAATGTGAAGAAATCGGAAAAGAAATGGTTGCCGGAAAAACTGATTCAGCATATTGAAAAATCACAACAATCTTCGGTGAAATTAAAAGCAAGGGCGGTAATATTAAGACTGCAGTTGGAGTTCTCCTGTTAAATGCAAAGGAGCCAGCGGGTTTGTGGAAAGAGTACATTAAAGGCCTCTGAGTATGTGTGTGTTTTGGGGGGAGGAGGGGGGGGGGGAAATTGTGTGAAGACGAAAGTTCCCTAACTGTAACTCCCTCACACCCACCAGTCCATGGATGTAAGTATCTCATAACTATTCACTCTCAGTTGCTCCCATTAACTCATTTAGTCCAGCTCATTGTCATTATCTCTCTGTGTCTCTCTGTCATTGACTCCTGTGTCACAGTTACAATGTCCTTCGTTCCTTCCTACTGCTGCTGTCTCTTCTCGCTGTCACTATCTGTGTCTTCCATGTTGTCATTGTCATATACTATCTCTCTCATTACCACTGGTTCTCACCCACTTCATTTTCTCTTTATCTTTATGTCTCCTCCCTCGCACTATCCCCTTCTCTCTATTGCTAGCACTGTTCCATCACTGTCAACTATACTCCACTGCCACTGTGTCCCTCTCTTTCCCTCACACTGCCGTTGTCTCCTCCGCTCTTTCTATAACACAACCACTGTATAGTATCTTCCAGTATTTATTACTTTTCCGTCTCCTTGCTACTGCCTCTGTCTGCTCTCTCTGCATAAAAAAAGACCAATATGTTCGCATGCCAAAATCTTTGGAAATCTTACTAAAGGTTCTGAGCAAGGTCGAATGAGGCAGCTGGTATCTCACTCTTCAGTCAGTCTTTTAAGTAAACAGGTACATATTAGCATTTTTCGTGCTCCGAAAGGAGTATTTTTACACTAGTTCCCCTCTTTTCCCTACTGCAGCAGGGCTTGTAACTCATGTGGAAAGGAATGTATTAGCCAATACAATTTAGTTATTTTGCTGCCGCAAAACTGAAACAACTCAGAGTTTTACACCTCAGAACGGATTTTACGCGCAAACAAATTTCGCACGTGCTTCAGTTCTACAACATGGGATTTCCACAAGATGACGGAGACATTTTACAGTATATTTCTCCGTACTACGTCACTTTACAAACTACTTTATTTTACGTGCTTATTTTATGAATACAAATGGGGTAATTTTGAACCTTTGTATCTCGGAAAAGGATGAAGATATGAAGAAAATTTTAAGGTCGTTCAAGATCTGGATATTAGGAATACACTGTAAAAATTACAGTCATTTAGTATGAATAGCCATCTCGGAATCCACGGCTAGGTTTTGGTTCACTGGTAACGGTGAAAATAAAGTAAAAAAACCGTTTTTGTGGGGTTTTCCGAGGAATCAACCATGAACTAATGGTGCCTCCATAAGACCCATCAAGCCCACCGTAGACCACATCAAATGCAAAAAGAACCAACCATTTGCTCCATTTGCCTAAGTAGGTGAAAGTGTGTAATATTGATACTTTGACCTTATATGTAGGATAGTGACACTAAGACAATCCTTCTGTTGGTATACAAATGGACCTAGCCCAAGGGCAATCGAAAACAATTGACGCTGCCTTTTTATCAGCGATAGGACCCAGGTATGAGCATCGCAAAAATCCCGTTTTTATGCGTGGCGTTTTGGAACATACTAGTTACTCATGCTGTCGTATGCATACCGATATGTGCAAGGATCAGAGAGAGCAATAAAACTGGAAGACCAAGAACCAAGAGCACGGATTAAACAAGTGTAAGACAGGGATTTAGTCTTTCGACTCTACTGTTCAGTGTATACGTGGAAGAAGTAAGAAAGGAAATAACAGTAAGATTCAAGACTGGGATTAAAAGTCAGTGTAAAAGGATATCAATAAGATGATTCGCTGACGACATTGCTATTATCAGTGAAAGTGATGAAGAATTACAAGATCTATTGAATGGAATGAATAGTTCAACGACCAGAGATGATGGATTGAAAGAATAGAGAAGAAAGATTAAAGTATTGAGAAGTAGCAGAAATGAGAATAGCGAAGAACTTAACGTCAGAAATGACAGAAATGGGGATCACGAAGATGACGAAGTCAAGGAATTCTGCTATCTAGTCAGTAAAGTAACCCATGATGGACGGAGCAAGGTGAACGTAGAAAGCAGACTAGCACTGGCAAAAAGAACGTTCCTGTTGAAGGAAGAGAAGTTTACTAGTATCAAACATAGGCCTTAATTTGGAGCACAGTAGTGAAACATGGACTGTGGGAAAACGGAAAAAGAAGGCAATCGAAGCATTTGAGATGTGGTGCTGCAGAAGAATGTTGAAAATTAGATGGACTGGAAAGGTATGCGGTGAGGAGGTTCTCCGCAGAATTGGCGAAGAAAGGATCAATGGATAACTCTGAGAAGTAGAAGGAATAGGAAGATAGGTCATCTGTTCAGACATCAGAGAATAACTTTCATGGTACTGGAGGGAGCTGTTGGGGATACAAACAGTAGAGGAAGACAGATAATTGAATACAGTCAACAAATAATGGAGGATGTAAAAAAAATAATAATATTCAAATGTGTGTGAAATCTTACGGGACTTAACTGCTAAGGTCATCAGTCCCTAAGCTTACACACTACTTAATCCAAATTATCCTAAGGACAAACACACACACCCATGCCCGAGGGAGGACTTGAACCTCCGCCGGGACCAGCCGCACAGTCCATGACTGCAGCGCCCCAAGACCGCTCGGCTAATCCCGTGCGGCGGAGGACGTAAGCTGGAATTGCTACTCTGACACGAAAAGGTTGGCCCACTAGAGTAATTTGTGGCGAGACGCATCAAACCAGTCAGAAGACTGAGGACTCAAAAAGAAAAAAGACATACCGAGTTTAGTAATGTTACAAGAGTCGAAGGTCATGAAAAGGGGACCAGTTACTGAGCAGGGAATGAGGCAGGTTTGTAGGCTATTCTGATTGTTATTCAGCCTGTAGATTCAATAAGCTGTTAAGGAAACCAAGGAGAAATTTTGGAAGATAATAATCGAATTGGGATAAAACTCAACATGACTCGAAGGCAGTGGTTGGTTGGAGACGTTCTTAAGCATCAAGGAATTGTCAGTGGTAATGGAAGTCAGAATTGTTTACTCAAGAAGTGAACCGTCGGATCATCAGTTCAGTTCACCTTTCCATTCCCTACCGAACATTGCCACGCCAAGAGGTTCTTGTAGTACAGCTGCTGTTTATAAACCGAAGAAGGTAATCAACACGCTGAACCAGCTGACCCACTGCTTTAAAATACTGAACTTCCTAGCGGAGCGGTCTTCAAATCCAATCCTGGCCATTCAGCGTACGTTTCCTGTGCTCGATCTATTAAGGCGAATGTGATTATTTATTTACCCATCCTTCCCCAATACGAGCTTGCGTTTTATCAGTAGTAACCACCGTGACAACTTGTCGTTAAATATCTTCCAGAAAACAATACCTTAATTACAGCGCCAGTAACTAAAAAAATAAGTCACTTAACACTGAGCGCTAGTCGATCTATCTAGCTTTCCCCTTTCAAAGCTCTGCTTAAACACTACGTTAAATTTACTTAGCGAATGTGAGATGGCGTAGTCGTGTCCTGCCTGTTCGTTGAAGGATTATGAAGCTTCCGCAGTAACTCGTTCGTATATTTTAGAAGGCTCTCTCCTTTACGCCGTTGTAAGAAGGTCTCACTCTCAAACGTTTCGAAGAGATATTACATCAGTTTTAAATATTTTTCGCCGGCGAAAACCGTTTCGCTAAATATATTCAACACGTCTGGCTCTTAATTTTCGTAACGCTCCGCCTGCCAAGAAAAGTTAAGCTTCGAAAAGACATGGTCAGTTATCAGTGTAACTTTGTACACTTCACACCGTCAGTGTGGGTATGCAAATGACTTGCAGTTCTTTGTGACAGATAGAGCGACGAGCACACTGCGTTGGTGTTATTCGTGTTTTGTGTTTTTACCAGGCCTTGTAGGCTACATAAGAGACATACCTGACACAGTTCCAAACGGGCCTGGTTGTGGGTCTCCATTTGCCCAGCTGCTAGAATCGCGCAGTATCGAGATTTATGGGGAATTAGAATGTGACAGTGACCCGATGTTGGACTGCATAGGATCATCGCCAAGGTTCCTGTCGATCATGTCTGACCGCCACGTCGAAGGAACGCCATATTGTGCACCAAGCACATCGTAACCTCTTCACATCCGCGCTGGTCCTCCGAAAACAACTAATGGACTTCCTACAATACACAGTGTTATCTCGCACCATGGTCGGAGACTAGCAGCAGCCGGACTGTGAAATCTACATCTACATCTATACTCCGCGAGCCACCTTACGGTGTGTGGCGGAGGGTACTTATTGTACCACTATCTGATCCCCCCTTCCCTGTTCCATTCACGAATTGTGCGTGGGAAGAACGACTGCTTGTAAGTCTCCGTATTTGCTCTAATTTCTCGGATCTTTTCGTTGTGATCATTACGCGAGATATATGTGGGCGGTAGTAATATGTTGCCCATCTCTTCCCGGAATGTGCTCTCTCGTAATTTCGATAATAAACCCTTTCCGTATTGCGTAACGCCTTTCTTGAAGTGTCCGCCACTGGAGCTTGTTCAGCATCTCCGTAACGCTCTCGCGCTGACTAAATGTCCCCATGACGAATCGCGCTGCTTTTCGCTGGATCATGTCTATCTCTTCTATTAATCCAACCTGGTAAGGGTCCCATACTGATGAGCAATACTCAAGAATCGGACGAACAAGCGTTTTGTAAGCTACTTCTTTCGTCGATGAGTCACATTTTCTTAGAATTCTTCCTATGAATCTCAACCTGGCGCCTGCTTTTCCCACTATTTGTTTTATGTGATCATTCCACTTCAGATCGCTCCGGATAGTAACTCCTAAGTATTTTACGGTCGTTACCGCTTCCAATGATTTACCACCTATGGCATAATCGTACTGGAATGGATTTCTGCCCCTATGTATGCGCATTATATTACATTTATCTACGTTTAGGGAAAGCTGCCAGCTGTCGCACCATGCATTAATCCTCTGCAGGTCCTCCTGGAGTACGTACGAGTCTTCTGATGTTGCTACTTTCTTTTAGACAACCGTGTCATCTGCAAATAGCCTCACGGAGCTACCGATGTTGTCAACTAAGTCATTTATGTATATTGTAAACAATAAAGGTCCTATCACGCTTCCCTGCGGTACTCCCGAAATTACCTCTACATCTGCAGATTTTGAACCGTTAAGAATGACATGTTGTGTTCTTTCTTCTAGGAAATCCTGAATCCAATCACAAACCTGGTCCGATATTCCGTAAGCTCGTATTTTTTTCACTAAACGTAAGTGCGGAACCGTATCAAATGCCTTCCTGAAGTCCAGGAATACGGCATCAATCTGCTCGCCAGTGTCTACGGCACTGTGAATTTCTTGGGCAAATAGGGCGTCTCACTGCGGCGCCGCGGTTTCCTTTCGTCCGTTTACCTGCACCTACCTGTGAACTTGTTGCAGCAGATCGCCAGTAGGAAAGCCGAGCAGAAACTTACCGTACTGCATCTCGCACCTGGCTGCATACAACATACCTGTTCTACGAATCGGGAAAAGGTCTTAATTTTGAACGAAAGGTGGAAATACTGGCAGAACTTCGGTATATTCTGAAGTCGAGAATCACCCGTTCACTGCCAAGCCCGTGCTAATCTTAACACAGTCATGCAAAAACCCTTTCATTCCCGTCAGCAAGTTTATGGTAACGTATTTCCCGATATCTGAACAGCTACTAAGCACGGATTGTTCTTAAATGAAACTGCTCGCCACACTATTAATTTTATCGGTGTCTAATGCACTCAAGTTTTTTAGTCATCGATCTGTTCAACACGCCACGCGGAATTACTGTCTTTTCTCATACACAAAATTCTTTAAAAAAATCCGAACTTTCTAAATAGCTCTGAGCACTATGGGAATTAACATCTGAGGTCATCAGTCCCCTAGAACTTAGAACTACTTAAACCTAACTAACCTAAGGACATCGCACACATCCATGCCCGAGCCAGGATTCGAACCTGCGATCGTAGCGGTCGCGCGGTTACAGACTTAAGCGCCTAGAACCGCTCGGCCACACCGGCCGGCGAACTTTCTAAAATAAATATGCTTTCACTTTAAAGCACTTTTGAGGCATGTAGTACAATTAAAATCGGCACACTATAACTTCCTTCGGAGCTCATACTACACACGACCTTACCATTGAAATGCTGGGCTACGACTACTTAGCTGGTGTAAGCATTCTCTATCTCCAAGAGAAAAGACGCGCAAATAATACTCCGTTCTGATTGGTCATTTTTCTAATAGATAAACATTATTCTTCCGCGTTACTCCGCGCTTTCCATGACTAACCAATCAACAATTAACACACTTTCTAACTGTACTTTTTGCCGAAATAAATATTTAACATTCTGATATTTTGTTTATAATTTACGTTATTAACTATTTTCATTTGCTGTCGAATTAGCTTTCCTTTTATCGTAAACTTACTTAACATATTATGATACAAAATTCCCCGTCGTCTGCATTCACTCTATCTTAAAATTTTCTCACACTAGTTCGTACAGCGTTTATCAGTACAACAATGATCTACATATTTACTTTAGACCACATTCACGCATCGTTCACACTGCTAAAATATATACAAAACTGTACAAACACAAATAAACAAAAAAACCTTCAAGAAATAAATATAACAATTCACGAAAAGATTCTCTTGACTAGTTGCTTGAATGTCTCTGTGCACTACTGTCCTCTAGTAGATGAAAATTAGAACCACGTACTCGATTTAATCCGCTTCAGACAATCTGTCACTGTGCACACATGAGTCATTCTCCCGATAAAGAGGCTCTAGACAGGAGCGATAAAAGGCTTCATCATGCGTGGGCTGCTGTTGTCACTACAACAGAAATGTCTGCCTTTGGAGTGGTTCCATGACTGGGAAACAAGAACTGCTGATGAACTGTGTAGCATTGTGTTCAGCGATAAATCGCGGTTCTGCATTACGTCGGATGACTATCATCGGCGAATTTGGCGGCCGCCTGGGGAGTAGTCCCAGTCTCCCCTTGTTTTGAGAGGCGTAGTAGTGCTACTCCCAGCTTCAGAGAGTGGGAAACCATCGTGTGTGATTACATGTTAACAGCTTTAGTGATTGAGAGAACTCTGATGGCACAACTATATGTCAGGGACATCCTGCATTCTCATGTGTTACCTCTCATGCGACTCTGCCGTGGCGCCATTTTTCAACAGGACATAGCTAGTCCACATGGCACATGTCTCTATCAACTGCCTACATGATGCTGATCCTCATAACAGTCGCTGATAGAACATGTGAGGCACCAGCTCGGATGTCAACTGTGTTCCAGTTAATATAAAAAACTAATTACTACAGTTCTAGGCCAGCATGACAAGGGAGGTAATTCAACGGCTGTAGGACACCTTCCCAACCTAATCAGTGCATACATCAACGCCAGAGGGGGGTGCAACGTCTTACTGATAGGTATGGCTTTTGTAAATCTTCCAAATAACATTACATACTTTTTCAACCCATGATGTTTCATTTCATTTCCTCCTTCCCCTTTCGGTACTTCCTTTCTTTTGTCAGGTACTATGTTTACAGGATGAACCCCAAATCTACCGATAAACTTAGGCGGGTACCAGGAGGCTGAATGCTAATAAAACATTAAAATTTAACAATGAGATATATTCTATCAGAAGTTGTGAACACATAGTCGAGAGCAGCCTTCACTACGAGTTACTACTGCTTACATACAGGGATTACAGGGATAGCAATCACTGAGTGCACGGATCAACACATATGTAATTACCAAAAGGACTTGAATGACAGCTGGTTCCTTAACGTGCTGGGGCGTGTTGAATTCATGTGAAAATACTAAGATATTAGAGCGAGGGCTAAGCGCATTAGGTAGAGATCAAGGTGACAATGAGGAGCAACAGTGTGAAAATGGTGACTCCTATACACGAGTTAGGTTACTGCCTTCTGTTCAAGGTAATGAACCGGCATACAGAAAACTGAATGAAGGTGGACAGTGCCAGGAGCACACTCCGTTAATATCACACTCGTCTTCCTGCTGTTACTGAAATGAATAGCAGCTGGCAAACTGGGGCTGGAGAGGCTGTGCTCTTTATGATCTCTGAGTGCTCGCACTCCGGTGAGCTTCCGGCCTCAAGAAATACGGCTAGTACCAACTGCTTGGAGGAACAGTTGCACACGACTGCCTGCTCTTACTCAGAGAACCGACAATAGCTTCTTTCCACAGAGGTTTCACATCTTGTATTAAATCCAGTCGTAGATCCATGATCCATGGTAATCTTTGTATCACTGTGCTTACTCTATGACCAAGACGACCTGTTTGAATTTTTATCTAAATTTAATGGTTGCCGCCATCTTGACCAAATAATTAAACCCTATAAAAATGAAATTCTTATGACGCAATCTGCCTGTTATGGTCTCTTTTCTCTCTGGATTTTTAATTAACAGTTAATTTGCATTTAAAGAATAGGGAACTTCGAAATAAAATTGATAACCTTAAAAGTTCACTAGCTAGTCGGTCATTAAAAAGGGTTCATACTCTGCTACATTATTTTTCGATTATTAATTATCCGGGCTTTCTTTCCTTGTTAGTGGCCAATCACGAAGGCACTTGTTCTGATATAAATATTATTTATTACCACTTTCAGTACCCTCATACGTCAACACTGTATACAGTCCTAGTATTTTGTGGAAAGTAATATTACATTATGTACTTTTCGTACTGTGATCTCTACAGCGATGAAAACACAATGATGTTTTGATTAGAGAAAATGGTTCAAATGGCTCTGAGCACTATGGGACTTAACATCTATGGTCATCAGTCCCCTAGAACTTAGAACTACTTAAACCTAACTAACCTAAGGACAGCACACAACACCTGGTCATCACGAGGCAGAAAAATTTGATTAGAGTCTAGACTCTGAATTTGTGCGGACTGACGTTAAACATATGATGTACACTACCTACTTTTTTGTCGATTAAGGCACATTTGCAGTCATGAGCAATCCGAATCTACCTGGGCGTGATCAGCAATGGACTGGTGTATGGCAATAGATTTGCACTTAGGAGGCGTGGGGTTCCAATCCCTATGCAGTGATTCAATTTTTGGTTTCTTGTTGTCTCCCTAAATCGATAAAGGCAAACTCCCAGATGATTCTTTTGGAATAGACAGTGCCGTTTTCCCGCCCCGGCCTTGTTCAGTCCGAACTCCATACATAATGATCTCCTCGGTTACGGAATACTGAAGCCTAGCCTTTTTCACATTCCTTCCTTTCATTTTTCTTTGTGAGTTATACATTTATTTTTCTGTTGGTAATTTTGACACAAGCTATTTCAGAAAACGTGTGTCAAGCTGGAGATAATTCCTCGTTTGCTAGCAAAATTATATTTCATGGAATCTTTGATGTGCAACTTCAAAGTCATCTGATGCATTCCGATGTTTTGCGGTGACTAAGCGGCTTAAGTCCCTCGCTACTGGCTCCTCATTCAACGGCATCAGTGTCACCCCCTCAGAGCCCAGACTAGCGGGCAGCTGCCTGCTCGGGATACACACACATCAAAAACAGTTTTGCATCACCCCAGTACCCAGAATTCCTAAAGATAGACGTCGACTGTGGATATTGTATCACAGACACAGTACCTTTGACAGTTCAGGGGAGTCACTAAACTCGCCAAAAGATGCAAACAACCATGCATGAGCGGCGCCTATCAGACAGAGGCGGTCCGACAGCCTATCAGTTCCAGTCAGGCCACCAGGAAGAAGGTACACGGCTCGTGTTGTCTGTAGTTCAACCATGCCTATACGGTCAATACCGCGGTTCGATCACGTCCGCATTCTTACTTGTGCCAGGAAGGGCTCTCAACAAGGGAAGCATCCCGGCCTCTCGGAGTGAACCAGAGCGATGTTGTTCGGACATGAAAGAAATACAGAGAGACAGGAACTGTCGATGACATGCCTCTCTCAGGCCGCCCAAGGGCTACTACTGCAGTGGATGACGGCTACCTACGGATCATGGCTCGGAGGAACCCTGACAGCAACGCCACCATGCTGAATAATGTTTTTCGTGCAGTCACAGGACGTTGTGTTGCGACTCAAACTGTGCGCAATAGGCTGCATGATGCGCAAATTCACTCCCGACGTCCATGGCGAGGTCCATCTTTACAACCAAGACAGCACGCAGCGCGGTACAGATGGGCCCAACAACATGCCAAATGGACTGCTCAGGACTAGCGTCAAGTTCTCTTCACCGATGAGTGTCGCATATGCTTTCAACCACACAATTATCTGAGACGTGTTTGGAGGCAACCCGGTCAGGCTGAACGCCTTAGACACAGTGACCAGTGAATGCAACAAGGTGGAGGTTCTCTGCTGTTTTGGGTGGCATTATACGGGGCCGACGTGCACCGCTGGTGGTCAGGGAAGGCGCCATAACTGCTGTACGATACGTGAATGCCATCCTCCGACCGATAGTGCAACCGTATCGGCAGCATATTGGCGAGGCATTCGTCTTCATGAACGACAATTCGCGCCCTCTTAGTGCACATCTTGTGAATGACTTGCTTCAGGAAAACGACATCGCTCGACTAGAGTGGCCAGATGTTCTCCAGACATGAACCCTATCGACCATGCCTGGGATGGACTGAAAAGGGCTGTTTATGTACGATGTGACCCACCAACCACTCTGAGGGATCCAAGCCGAATCGCCGTTGAGGATTGGGACAATCTGGACCAACAGTGTCTTCATGAATTTGTGGATAGTATGCCACGACGAATACAGGCATACATCAATGCAAGAGGACGTGCTACTGGGTATTAGAGGTACCGGTGTGTACAGCAATCTGGACCACCACCTCTGAAGGTCTCGTTGTGTGGTGGTACAACATGCAGTGTGTGGTTTTCATGAGTAGAAGAAGGACAGAAATGATGTTTATGATGATCTGTATTCCAATTTTCTGTACAGTTTCCGGAACTTTGGGAACCGACGTGATGCAAAACTTTTTTTGATATGTGTACATGTTATTCTGGGTGGGAGAATGCACATTACATACTCAGGAAACTGACTGCACCAAAAAAATGAATGAAATAGCATGCTGGATGCTGAGAAAGTTTCGTTATCATAGTGTGTACGAATCGATATTGCGTGTAAATGAGTGGTTTGGTACAAACTAACCATCACAATGGAAGCATACAGCTGGATACTAACAACAAAACCCGCCCGTAATTTCCAAGCCAGCACCCAGCATTGTGCTTGAAATAGCTATGTAACTCCTGGAAAACCGTATGAAGATGAGCCTGAACAGGTTCGAAAACCGGTTCATGGAATGAATAAATAACTATTTCAAACAAGTGACTGTGTGTAGTTTTACGTATTTACAAATTATGTTGTGTGTTTTTCCCTTTCCATAGGTGCCACTCTTTGTATGGAATGACATCAGTGTCATTAATGATTGATTCAGTAGTATTAGTATACATTATATTCGGATTGTGTCGAGGTGAGCATTGGCCTATGAAACGACCGGATAAATCGAAAAGGATAATAAATTGTAGGACGTATTCCATAACTCAGCTGTTTTCGTAGTGTGCTTCTGCACGGCAGAATACATCTAGTAAACACATTAGTGCTGTAAACAGCTTTTAATTTACCGAACATGGTAGTACGAGTTGTAGGAAAAGCCCCAGAGTGATACTCCCAAGGAATTTGAACCTTGGGCCTCTGGTACCCAAAGAGGAATGCGTGACATCATAATGTGTTCGTTGACTATAAGCATATAAAAAAATGTTACGTTTTCTTCAAAATTGCGGTAGCAAATGTGGTGACGTATTGAGTGGTCCCTCAGCATATTTTGAACAGTTGGATCTTTCAACCCATGCTTCAACTCCACTATGTTTAATCTCGTTGGTATGAATGATAAAAGTGAGAACTTTGGATCTTACATTGATCGTGATAATTCAGTAGTCGCACACTCGTATGTTACATTATAACATAATATCATTATACAGGGTGTAAGGAGTATAAGTGCAGATATTTGTATTGGTGACTGAAGATGGCGCACTAAACAACATTCAATCAGCATTTACATGATTTTCAGACCAGTAATTATAGACAGTATAAACAGTATGTTTTAGGTTGTTTAGTACCTTCAAGTATGTGCTGAAAGTGCAAGCCATTAAAGCTTATTTTCCTGTGGGCAGCAGGTCAGGTGCTGAAATGTGGACGCGTGGACGCAAAACGGGTAGTCCACTTACAAGGGAAACTCCCCCTCTTACCCCCTTTATTGGGAAGATGGCCAGTAGGTATCTAGTTGAAAACTGAACATAGATCAGGCATGAAAACAGGAAGAACGTGTACTGAACGGCGAAAAAAGAAGCAAAATAGAAACAGAACACGAACGATCCAAACTCAAGATGGCAACATCTAAGTTCAGGAACCACACCGTCGAGGTTATGTGTTTATGGTGTCGGACGCCAAAGTGGGAGATCCGTGTTCAGATCTCCGTCCCGCCCCCCTTTTTTCACAAAATTATATACTGTCCGTCTGATCATTCGTCTGTTCACCGTGTTCAAATATGTGTCTTGTCATGGTGTAACGTCCTTTTGCAACAGCGAGGTGTAACGAAGGGAGCCTCAAACGTACATACCTCCTATTTATTCTGCACAAGTACCGCATGTTATGACTCTTGCGTTCTTGGGAAGTTATGACTCTTGAATTCCTTTGTTGTAACTTAGTTCACACCCGTTTATTCGTTGTTTTTATTTTTGTGAGAGGTCTATACTCTCAGTATTCATCACATTTGGTTGGCGACGGTAATACTTCCTTACCACATGACACATATTCTGTAACTAATGTATAGTGTGACAACTGCCAAGATCAGAGAAGGAGAAAAGGCACATCAATGACCGGACGGACAGTTCATAAATTTGCGAAAAAAAAAATGTTACGGACGAAAGTGATTTGAACACGCATCTTCCAATTTGCAGTCCAGCACTGTAACCACAAGACCACACCGTTGTCGTGTTCCGGATTTGCTCGATGTTGCATATCTGAAGCTCGGACCGTTCACTTTTTATGTTTTGCTTCTTTTTTCACAGTTCAGTACACCTTCTTCCTGTCTATGTGCCTGATCTGTGTTCAGTTTTTGACGGGAAATCCACTGGACCATTTTACCACTAAATCTGAGGGCACTGCGATGCGGTGTTTCCCTTGTTTTGTAAGTAGTACAGTTAGACCGTGCAGAAAACACGTTGTGAAGTTAGAGACGTGTTTGTGGGAAGACTGTTCGACGCAGGAAAAAGCAACCAACACATTGATGTGTGTGCATATTAAGGTACCACATACAAAAATATCTGCACCTATACCCGTTACACCCTGTGTAGTGTGTACATCTGTGCTGTACGACGTGACGCACTCCGGTGCTGCGAGAACGGACGTTGCGTGCATAGACGCTGGCGGCGCTGCTGGATCTTCGGAGCTCCGCGCCAACTGAATGCGATGGAGATGGTGGGGGCGGTGGGGGCGGAGGAGGCGGCGGCGGGGGCACCAGGCGACAGCAGCTGACTGATACGGAGACCCGCCAGCGCATCTCCTCACTGCTGCAGCTGCTGCGCGTCGCGGCAGGCGCCTCGCACGCGCTCGCCGAGCAGGTGGGCCCCCACTTACTCCTCTGCCTCTTTGACTGAATGTTTTATGAGAGCCTGGACTGTCGTCACCAGCAGAAGACTCGAACTATTGATTTGATAAGCCTACAGTAAACATCTTGCAGTACAGGGTACTTAGAAAATATTCATCCGTTTCACGAGACTTTCGACAAGAATGAAGCCAGAAACTTGGGGTGAACTTTAACTTACAAATGGTCCGATGGGGCGGTTTTCTTCTGTCTTTCCACTGAAACAGAAAGTACTCCGCTTAGTAAGGCTTCCTTTCTTTTTGTTTCATTTGTTGGCTTGTGGGACTTGCTCATATAGGCATCTCAATAGCGGAATGTCATTTCTGAAGATATGAATGTAAGGAGATGACAACACGCAGTCATCGAGTGGTGAAACAATCTCGGACCCCGTCGGGAATCGAAGCGGAGTCCGTTTGGTTAACAATCTGCGGCGCTAGCCGTGCAGCTACCGAGATGGTCTGTTTTGTGAGTCCTTCAGAAGCACGGCGTGCTGTGGAGTCACATTTACTGTTCCTCTGCTGAGAAAAGCTTTAAGAAATTATCTGCGCCGGCCGAAGTGGCCGAGCGGTTCTAGGCGCTGCAGTCTGGAACTGCGAGATCGCTACGGTCCAAGGTTAGAATCCTGCCTCGGGCATGGATGTGTGTGATGTCCTTCGGTTAGTTAGGTTTAAGTAGTTCTAAGTTCTAGGGTACTGATCTCAGAAGTTAAGTCCCATAGTGGTCAGAGCCATTTGAACCAAATTATCTGCACTACACATGTCAACATGATGCAAAGGTTAACTACGCTTGTCCGTCCTCTTTTGGAGCACAGTTGCGCGGTGTGGGATCGTTACCATATAGGATTAACGGAGTACATCGAGAAAGTTCAAAGAAGAGCAGCACGTTTTGTATTATGGATAAGTAGAGGAGATACAGGATTTGAGGCGGACATTATTAAATCAAAGCCTCGTTGCAGCAGGATCCTCTCATGAAATTTCAATCACCAACTTCTCCTCGGAATGCGAAAATATTTTTTTGACGCCGATCTACATATGGAGAAACGCTCATCACAATATAATAAGGGAAATCAGGGATCGCACCCAAAGAAATAATTGTTCGTTTTCTCCATACGCTGTTCGAGAGTGGAATAATGGAGAATTGTTGTGAAGGTGGTTTGATGAGACCTCTGCCAGGCACTGAAGTGTGAACTGCAGAGTATCCTAGTAGATGTAGATGTCGTTGTAGATTATACTGTCAAGGGACGCTGCTCTGGCTGTAACAGTTAGATGCAGAAAAGTAACTGCTTTAAAACATCTGTTCTGAATTGACACTTTCTGTACATGCACTTGCTATCAAGTCCGCCCTAGTACGCTTTTTCAGAGACAAAATAACGACAATAAGCATAGTTTTTACTGATCCTTACACTCTCCCTCTAGAAATCTAGTAGCTTGTTTAAGGTTTTAACTCAGATGTGGTAATAAAACAACCGCCTTTCTATCAGCTAATGAACAGTTTGTAAGAAACTTATCTTGTTTAGTAATTTTGAATATTTGTTCGAATACAATACAGATCAGTACCGTTTAACGCTGAAAGTTCGCGGTTATGACTGTGTAGCGCACAATGCAGAATTTATACCATCCGAAATAAAGTCTCAGTCATCGGAAAAAAATAATAAAAATAGCGAAGAAACGAAGTTTACGTCGATATCATGGAATGATCATAAACTTTTACTCGTAAATCAAGTTCTCCCATAAAAGACCAGTAACTCAAAGTTACCTAGAGCTCCAGGCTACCGTGACATCTCGTCACAAGAGCTGACCAAGGACTTCTGTCGACTCACGTGTGAAATTCCCCTGCCAGTACCAAGGCGCAAGAATATCTCTTCTCAGATTGACCGAATAACACATTAGCTAATCAGACTTGTATTTCGATTCACATAACTCGGTACTCTCCCTCTTTGAATAAGTCGCAGCCCGAAATCAGTTCAGAGGAATGTGTGAGATAATATACTCCCAAAAGCAAATAAAAACAAATTAATTCCATATTCAGTCGTCCTAAGGACTTAAGTAAGCTATACATTTCTAAAATATCGAAAACTGACTTTTTTGTCGATTACTATTTTTCCTCATGTTTGTGACCACGGTGGCACAACCTGATTGCCACGGTCACGCATACTTAGTTATTCACAACTTCAGTTATCAATACTGCACGTACACGTCGCATTCATTGCCCCCCCTTCCCCCCCGCCCTCATTTTGGTAACAAAAAAATGAAAATAATATCGTCCAGTAAATAAAATAATAATATCGCTCTAAAACTGAAACTATTATGGCTCTGAGCACTGTGGGACTTAACATCTATGGTCATCAGTCCACTAGAACTTAGAACTACTCAAACCTAACTAACCTAAGGACAGCACACAACACCCAGTCATCACGAGGCAAAACTATTATGTGAATTATTAGTCTTTTCACCAAAATATTGTTTACTTCATTATTTAAGGATCAGGTATTTAGTTAAAGATATCAAGCAAACACATAACTTACGTGCTTTTACGAAATATTTTGTATATCACGAGTCACTTAATATAAAAAGCTGACAGTCATACTCTTGATTGCTATCTGCATCTACATTTACATGAATACTCTGCAATTCACACTTAAGAACCTGGTAGAGTTCAGCGAAACACTATCACACTATTTCTCTACCGTTCCACTCTCGAACAGCGAGAGGGAAAAGTGAACCCATTTGTTCGTGCAAGCTCTGATTTCTCTTATTTAGTTACGATGATCGTTTATGCCTATGTAGACTGGCCTCGACAAAATAATTTCGTATTTGGAGGAGTGAGTTTAAGATTGAAATTTCAAGAAAAGATCTCGCCGCATCGAAAAACCCCTTGTTTTAATGTTTGCCACTACTAACTGCGTATCATATCCGCGACACTGTCTCCCCTATTTCGTGATAGTACTGTTTCGATGTCCTCCGCCAAGCCTATCTGGTAAGGATCCCATACCGCACAGCAATACTCTAGAACAGGAGTATCCAAACTACGGCCCGCGGGTCAAAACCGGCCCGCGAGGGCCGGCAAACCGGCCCGCGTTAGCTGGCCGGACATCCCCGGTATCCGGCCCGCTAAATATTTGAGGTGGTACCTATACTGCCAACAACTGAGTTTCGAGGCCTATCACGGCCAATACACTGCGACACTGGTTCTGCTACTCGCTACAAGACTACGTAACCACACTTATTGTTGCGCCCCTTGAAATAACAATGCGTTGACGTACTCCACCTCTGCTACGTCTTGCAGTAATAGTGTTGCTAACAACGATTTTGAGATTTCGTTAACTTTGCAGAACGCTTTCGTGAATCATGTGCAGTGACATACTTTTTTGTCGGTGAAATTCGCCAGAATAAAATACGCCAGAATTTCGGTCAGGTACGTCCACCAATCAAAATTATGTAATTAAATAAAAATCGTAGTTCGTTTCAGTGCTAGCTATTCCCACAATCTTAGATTTTTGCGATTTCGTCTTTCGTTTAGCCTTACATTACAGTGATCATGGAGTGCTAGGGTGCTTTAATCCCACTAGGTAGATCTTGACCCATATGACTTCGTGGAGGAGTCAATGTGGCCCGCGGACTAAAAAGTTTGGAGACCCCTGCTCTAGAAGAGGAGGGATCAGCGTAAAATTGTCTATTTGATTATGAAGTTTAAAGGATTCCGGTTAGTACCCATGTGGATGGCCTCACACTTTTCATTATTTAGGATCAATTGCCACTCTTTGCGCCATACTGATACCTTGTCTAAATCATTTTGCAATTGGTGTTGATCTTCTGATGACTTTACTAGATGGTAGATGACAGCATCATCCCCAAACAATACAAGAGGGCTGCTCAGATTGTCTCCTAAATCATTTGTGTGGATTAGGAATAGCAGAGGGCCCATAGCACATCCTTGGAGAATGCCAAATATCACTTCGGGTTTACTCGATGACTCTCCGTCAGTTACTATGAACTGTGGCCTGTCGCACAACTGAGACGATACCCCTTAGGCATGCAGTCTGATTAGAAGTGGCTTATGAGGAACGGTATCAAAAGCCTTTTGGAAATTCAGAAATATGGACTTAATTTCCGATCCCCTGTCGATAGCACACGTTACTTCATGAGAATGTAGCGCTAATTGTGTCAATAGATCGTTTTTTTTCGAGGTAATTCATAACCTTTGAATGCAGAAAATTTCCAAACTTGCACTGCAAATCCACGTCATTGATATGTAATTGAGTAAAATTAATTCATAACAGCTTTTTTAATTGAGCGAGTTACTCATATATTCGTTCTTAAGCATTGGTGTGACTTTCCAATCTTTAGGTACGGATCTTTCGTCGAGCGAGATTTCATTTTCTATGTGGAAGTTAAAATTTGCCCAAATTTTCTACCTTCATCCATTGGGAAGACAGTTTGTAAAACCGAACGAATCTTTACAAAACAATCTGTACTGTGTTCTCGCATCACGTAACCAAGTTGGGTGTCCTGACTTCTTCCCGCCATTACTGTTAGAAAATATACGGGAGCAGTCATAAACCGATGTATTACCATTTGTTCTTATCAGAGCAAACAACTTTGTACTATCTCAGGAAAGACGGTACAACTTTAGTCAGTTACTCCTTATATAACTTCCTTTCTTCGCTAACTATTTTACCAGTATTTTTCGTTGATATATGAGACAATGATTGTTCAGTAATGTTTATGGACCAATTTTTAAATCTATTAAAGTAACTCTTACATACATGTTTCATTTAATCACAAGAAATATTTAATCTTCGGTAACAGCGTGTACATCAGCTGGTGTTTCATGTTCTGAACGAAAACTTCGGTGTCTTTGGTCCGGGAGACAGGGCAAGTCACTTTGCCCCATGTTGGTACCGTCCAGTATGGGATTACACTCTCTTTACACAAAGTTGTAACTTTTATTGTAAGCAAAAACAAAATAAATACATATCTAATAAAAGAAGAAAACAGATACATTTTATATACCAAACCCTTTTTCTAAATGCCATTGCAGTTCATTTAACGTCATTTCGTTATGTTGTTGATACGCATACAGGAAAGTAGCTTAGCGAGATAAACTACGATAGGTGAACCATTCCTTAATGATTAGCTGGAGAGAAGCTATGTATCAATTTAAAAACGCTGTTACGAATTAATTTTACTGAATATTATCGATGAGCTAAGGCCTAGAAGCTTTTTTATCCTCACGACTGCAGTTCGACTGAAATGGAATACAATGTACTATGCCCAACGTCGGTAAGACTAAGTACATACTTAGTGAATTTATATTTCCCTTAGAAAGTTTCACGTCGAAAACAAACTGTAACCGTTAATTTCGATGAAGAGGAATCAATCAATCAGACTTAACTCGTTTATACTCGCAGATGTATCCTGCAGTAAAGTTAAACATATATTTTGTGAAGTTACTGGCGCTGCCAGCGTGTAAGTAGAAAGCAGCCGTAGCACTCTTTGCACGATGAGACACTGTACTACCAGTACTACCAGTCGTGCTTTCGAGTGCCCACATACAAAATCTTCAAGAGTATAGGACTACAAGAGTTGTGTAAAAGACGCAAATAAAAAGAAAGGTCAGATCTATAAGTCTTTCAGAATGTATGCGAGAATTGATCAATGTATCAAAGATCGTTGCAGCCAATATTGCCGAAAAAATGCGAAGAAGAAGGATTTGTAACATGTTTCAGGTCCTGAGTGAAGTCCCACACAAATCTGTGACGGCCCTTTTCCAGCCGCTGTTATCGTCTGACAAGGAAGAAAGTCTCTTTCAAGAGGAAACCATCAACCTACACCTTCAGGTACGTCCAATCCGTTAATTGACACTTAATGCACTAACATGAATGTTACTCTATATATAGTTTCAGGTGTATTCTTCATCGCTCCGTGTCTGTAGGAAGCAATGTAAGATTTTTTGGGATCTCGATGCAAAACTATCTTGCGTTACATCCATTACGCTGCGATTTATTTTTCCAGGAGCGTAGAACCTATGCTAACCTTGCTTCACTGACATGTCGAATCATGCTGTCAATGCATACGAAAAGAAACTCGATAATGGCCACGAAACGTAAATGCAACTGCTGCGCATAGAATAATATTGCAAAAATACACACTTAGAAACTCCGTATGTAACGTGGTAACTTCAACAAAATGTTAAGATACAATGGACATGTATTACAGTTGATCTAAAATAGAACTTTTGACGATACCTAGAATTAGTTTTCAGTATATTTTATTGACAATTTGTACTAATTAAATAATGGAAAAGAAAATTTGTAATTTGCAATGATAAAAGATACAATAACTGTTTGTATCCAGATTGGCAGCTGTTCGTGAAAAGCGAATTTTCAAACAATGAATGAAATTTAGGATGATATGCGACTTATGGTGATATAAAGAAACTAAATAATTTAAATAAAAATTTTACCTAGTGAAAATTAAATGTTGGACAGTTAGCCAAAGTTTTAAGAAGACAATTTTGAAATGCAGCTTCAGCAATACATTTAAAGAACATTTTCACTCTGGGACCTACATGTCCCCAGATGCAGTAGTGATTATTGAGAATGATTGAAATTCGGATCTGCTGGGTTTTTATGACGGCCAAGTCTGGTTTTGGACATCATACTCGGCATTAGTGCTATATGAGACTACAGAATGTAGTTTGGGATATGCACACTCCCATCACACCACTTGCATTTGACGCGTACGTGCAATTACCACTCTGATGGGAGGAAGGGGGGGGGGGACGATGCGGGAACACGGGAAACAGTGTAATCGTTGTAATGCGGAAATGGGACGATTATCTGACAACCAAAAGAGCGTGCTCATTGGCTTTCAGGCCAAGGGTGGAAGCATTTTTGAAATTGCAAAATCTGTAAACTGTTTGCGTGCCACTGTGATTAAATTATACCGAGCACTGCGAAATAGCGCACCACTGGCGATAGATGACAGTGGTGAAAGACGGCTATGGAGATGTGAATGGGAAAATAGACACGCAAATGTTCCGCAAATGACCGCACAGATGTACCAAGGAGCAACTAACAGTGTCTCCTCAGCGACCATCCAACGAATGTTACTCTGTATGGGCCTCCATGACACGCACTTGGTTGATGCACCCACGCTGTCTGCTGTTCATCGGCGATGAAGGCTGGAATTTGCACACCAGTACCGTTGCTGGACATCAGCTGAGTGGTGGCAGGTGGCCTTTTCAGATGAATCACGTTTCGTGCTCCATTGGACAGATGGCTGCTGGATTTTCTGAAGGATCCAGGCCAGAGCAGGGAGCGTTATAGTCTGGAGGATATTTTCATGACATTCCCTGGGTGATTTCGTCATTCTGGAAAGCACAATGGGTCAACTCAGCTATGCATCTATCCTTGAGGACCATGTCCACCTCTACATGCAGTTTGTTTTTCGTCAACCCGATAGCATCTACCAGCAGGACAACGAATGCGTCACAGCTAGCAGTGTACGTGACTGGTTTGACGAGGATCAGGGAAAGTTTACCGTACTCCACTGGCTACCAAACTCTACGAATTTAAACCCAATCGAGCATTTATGCGAGCAACTCGATAGGGATCTATGCGCCATGGCTACAGCATTGGAGTCGGCATGGCTCCACATCCCTGTTGGTACCTTCTAGAATCTCATTAACTCTATTCCTGCACGTCTTGCAGTGGTCAAAAAATGGTTCAAATGGCTCTGAGCACTATGGGACGTAACATCTGTGGTCATCAGCCCCCTAGAACTTAGAATTACTTAAACCTAACCTAAGGACGTCACACAACACCCAGTCATCACGTTGCAGTGGTCCTCGCTGGGAAATGTAGTTAGTCAGGCTTTTGGCAGGTGGTCACATTCATGTGACTGAACATTGTATGTTTAGAATAGCTACTACTATGAAGTCGCCATAGAGATAAAGTGAGAACGATAAACCGTTTACTCGTATGTAAGTTACGTTGGGTGTTATGAAGCAGTGAGTAGAGGAAGCAGGAACAGTGTGCGGGGTGCAGGCGCTGCAGCTGCTGCTGGAGCTGTCGTCGTGGCGCGAGGAGTGGGGCGACGCGCTGTGGAGCTCCCTGAGACAGCCGCTGCTGCAGCTGCTTCTGGCCGCCGCGCTGCTGGCGGGCGCCCCCCACCACAAGGCTCAGGCGCTGCGCCTGCTCAGCACGCCTGGCTTCCTCAAGGAGTGGTACGTCTCGCTGCCTGCTACGTACTCTGGCTCTTGCAAAGTACCTCGTACAGACCTCCTCCATTCCAACCAGCATGTGTTCCTGCAACGTGGATCATCTGGTATCCAACTCTTCTTTCTTCTGACTGATCTTGCTTCTTTGGTGGTGAACTGAAGTGCACGCTGTGCCTTGGCGAGTCTTATCTTCTCTAGTAACTTCAAACCCTTTACAGTATGGTAGCCTGGAGGGATGTCTTAGAACTCTTATTCTTCTCATATTTCCATTATTAAATGTTAATACAGCATCACTAACTCTCCATTTTAGTGTATTGAGCCTTACAAAAACATTTTTGGGCACTGGTGTCCAGATAATGTTATTGAATGATTCATTAGGATTCTGTGTTCGCCCATGTAGACACTTTCCGAGGAGGTCTGGGTGAGCTAGGTCCTTATAAATTGGTTTTATTGCTTCCATAACAGCTTCAGGAATAGAGTTCTTGTGTTCAAAAGACACTTCTGAAACTTAAGCCTTCCGGAATTTACACCACGATTCAGGTCCAAGTGGGCAGAGTGCATGTGTCGGTTTTCTGTTGGTTGAACGTTTGGGGAACTATGTGGCCCAGACTGCTTTTCTCATACTTTCTAAATCATTTCCGTTATTTCTAATGGCCATTCCATAATACTTCTGGAGTTGATGTAATGTTTTATCAGTCAGCTGATCTCTAAGTGGCTTGCCATCAGACAGTGTGGTGGTGCGAAGAGATAGTTTTAATTTTCTGAGACGTGTGCCCATCCTCTTTTGCACATGTCCAACACATTCCAATTTCTTTATCACAATATTTTCATATGGATTAACTGCAACAACACACTTATACGCCTTAGACTCTCCATCCCCAAGGAACCAGGTGTATCGTACACCCTTTTCCTGCAGTGAACTGCTAAACATTTTCATTGCGGCATCAACTTCCATTCCTCCGCTAGTTCCTTCATAATTTTTCTGGCAGTTTTCATGTTCATTTTTTCCATTTTTGTCACAGGAGCTATAGCAATGTTTTGTAAGTGCTTCAAAATCAATTTCTTTGTCTGTGCCTACACTTGTGAGTGTGGCAACTGAGTGTTTCGACGTGTGACCACGCCTTTGCCATGTCCCATCAAACGCAACTGGTATATCAATGTTGCCTTCGTTCACTTCAACAGCTACATTTGTTTCAGCCTTCATTGACAGGGAAGAGACAGATTCAATAGCTTCTCCTATAACTTCAGTATATTTAAATTTTTGTAGGTGGTGGTGGTAGATTCATAACCGAACAGAAACACTGAGCTGCACTAAGACCTTTTCCGATAGCTCTCATGGCATAGAAAAGTCTTACATTTACCTCATAAAGATTATTCTTGCATTCATTTGACGTTACAAATAACTTTTTGTTGTCACAGCCAGTGCAAATAATTAGTATTGTCGTAGTGAGTCCTATTCTTGTAGGAAAATCTTCTTCAATAATTACTGTTCCGCCAAAAATATTACAGCATAATGTATCACACAACACCTGAATTAAAATTTTCATATCACACAAAACATAGGCCATTCCAGAAGTACTGTTTTCTAAATTATCCTGCAGTAATACTAGTTCCTCGAATGGTTTATGTAATTTACGAGTAGTTTTACTTGCATTGGGTGAGGTCGCATCTCCCTTGTTTTCTGGCTGCACATCAAGGTTATTTCATTTTACACTGCTTGTGGGTTCCAACTCTTGAACAACACACGGTTTTACCCTTTTAGTTTCTTAAATAGACTAGCACTTCTAGGCATGTTTATATTACGTCAAACTGCACTAGATTACGTCGAAAGTCACTGTTTCACTCAAAACAAACAAACAATTGCCAAAAGACTGCGAAATATCAGTGTGACTAACATAGAGCGCCACGTGTTGTCTGTCAGAGATGAAAATCACGGTATTCTATAAAATGTAGTTTCCGAGATATTCACATATAAACAGATGCACGTCCGAAATTTGGTGATCTCGCAGATACGCATGTAAGACTTCAAAATTAAAAATAAAATACTTCTAAACGTCACACACAGATAATTTATGCACTATTTTGTGCAGGAAAAAGTACATAATATTCTAATGCATGTTTTTTAAAATGTGAAAATTTTCGAATTTTTGCCTGCAAACTCCCCTTAACTCGATACCATAAATGCGCTTATTAACCAGAATACGATTCTATGTGGCCGTCTTTCTCATAGCCCTATCCCTTATATTCTCAGGATCAGCATGTTAATCTGTACCTGGTAGCGTTAGAGGCAGAGGGTTGTTTGATGACTTCATAGTAACCCCCCCCCCCCCCCCTGCCACCACACCAGGCATAATTCCTGTATCCCATATGTCTGCACCTAATATTATCCCTGTCAAAATGTGAGAACATTTTCGAAGTCTCTGCAATTTTATAACTGAGGTCAGACGTGGATAGCAACCCGGTATTGAGCTAGTTGAGTGTGGCAAACTGCCTAAAAACCACACCAGGTTGTCTGGCACACCTGTCCTCGTTGTTAATCCATCTTTACAGATTCGATCCGAGGCCAGCGCGCTTCCACAGTTCTAGAAGCGCAGTGCTAACGTTCGTGGCTATCCAGACAGGCTATACTTGTACGGAGTATTAGGCAAAATTTGTTACTGGATCGAGGATTTCTTATATAGACGATGCAGCATGTTGTCTTGGGTGGACAGTCATCGACAGGTGTAGAAGTAACTTCAGATGCTCCCAAAGGACATGTGTTGGAACCCTCTCTGTTCATGTTTCATATTAATTACCCTCCATACAATATTAGCCTGAAACTTTGCGTAGATGATGCAGTTATTTATAATGAAGTAATGTCTGAAAAAACAGCACAAATATTCAGTCGGATCTTGATCAGATTTTAAAATGGTACAGATATTGGCAACTACCTTTAAATGTTCAGAACTGTAAAGCTGTATAGTTCACAAAACCCAAACGCATAATATCCTATGACAACAATTTCAATCATTCACCACTGAAATTGCTGAACTCACACACACACCTAGGTGCAACAACTTGTGCGAATATGAAATTGAATGATCACATTGGCTCAGTCATAGGAGAGGAAGGTGACAGATTTCAGGTCATTGGTAGAATACTGGGAATATGCAATCAATATATAAAGAAGACTGCTTATGAAGCACTCTTGCAACCCTTGTTATAATACTGCTCATTTGTGTGGGATTCATAGCAGATGGGACAACAGTGGATAATGAATGTATACAATGAAACACAGCATGAATGACCATAGTTTTGTGTGGTCCATAGAAGAACAACACAGAGATACTTAAAGAACTGACTGACAAATACTTGAAGATAAATGCGGATTATCCGGTGAAAGCGCACTTAATAACTTTCAAGAACCAGATTTAAGTGAGGGATCTAGGGATATACTGTAAATACTATGTATCGCTCATGTAGGATCTTGAGGACAAAATTAGGCTAGAATGAATTTTCGCCCCACATGTCGAATTTGAAACTTCCTGGCAGATTAAAACTGTGTACTGGACTGGGACTCGAAGTCGGGACCTTTGTACTTCGTGGGCAAGTGCTCAAACCAACTGAGCTAACCAAGCACGCCCCATAACCCGTCCTTACAGCTGGCAGCGTGGAGATTCACTCTGAAACAACCCCATGCTGTACATAAGCCCTGTCTCCACAATACCATTTGTTCCATGAATACCAGTCCCGCAAATTTCGCGGGAGAACTTCCGTGAAGTTCGGGACGTAGGAGATGAGGTACCGGCGAAAGTAGAGCTTTGAGGAAGTGTCGTGAGTCGTGTTCAGCTAGCTCTGTTGATAGAGCTCTTGCTCGAAAAAGGCCAAGGTCCCATATTTGAGTCCTGGTCCAGCACATAATTTTATCTACCAGGAAGTTTCAAGATTAGACTAATTACATCGCACAGAAAGGCATTAAAGTAATCATTCTTCTTGTCGTCCATATGTGAGTGGAATGGGATGAAGCCCTAAAACTGGTACAACTGGTCATACCCTCTGGCATGAACTTCACAGTGTTGTGCAGAGTATAGATGTAATGTAGATGTAGATGTAAGCAGCAATAGTTTGGGAAAGTGCGATGCACTGATTGGCAATGGACTGAAGCTCCAGCCTGACTACGATCATTCCTTGTTGAAGCTAGCTGGAAATGACACATCTTTATCGAGTGCAGAAGCCTTCACGAAGGTATGAGCAATTGAACCAGAGACACTTACCTATTCGCGTATAGCATCACCTTTTTCCATGATAACAAATATCGGCACGTCGTTATATGGACTATACAGGTCCCTGAAACACATTTGGGAGCCATTCTGACCCAGGACTACAAAATTACTACTTACGACTAACAGAGTCTAAGAGAGATGAGCACAAGGAAGGCGCACGACATTATGGCGTCGAAGATATACTCAATAGGAATTATGTCAAATAACCTGAGAATGCACACAAGCAGCCTCATTTCAGTTTAGAAG
The DNA here is from genome assembly GCF_021461385.2 of Schistocerca piceifrons. Classification (NCBI taxonomy): domain Eukaryota; kingdom Metazoa; phylum Arthropoda; class Insecta; order Orthoptera; family Acrididae; genus Schistocerca; species Schistocerca piceifrons. The sequence continues at coordinate 839,056,651 of NC_060138.1, read as the reverse complement.
CAGTGTAGCATACTCGCTAATTATACAAGTGTGATTTGCGGTAATGCAAGCAAACAGGCAGTTCATTCACGAATCCTTTACTGGTGAGATACAATGGTCAACATATCACACATACTATTCATCCTAAGCAAAAATCAGTCACATAAGCATAACTCCACCCTGTTGACAAGCGGAATGCATTGCCTCGTTTGTTTACAAAATACACAACGCTCTGTACCATCATGCACCAGACTTCATTAGTTCAGGAGACCTTTTCCAACAGGTGTTGGGTGTTGGTTCTTGCACTCCGAAGCGGAAACATCAACTGTTCATCAGTTTCTGATGGCCATCATTAAACTATCGAGAGAGTGAATGTACCGTGCACGTAAGTTTCATGTTAATATCTGTTGTAGTCCATTCGAAAATTTTTCTGAACAGAGCCTTGCCAACAGCTTTTGATGTAAGCTGTAGTGGTTTTCCCTGAATCAATATAATCACAGTACATCATTGGTGCAGATTTGATTTCTAGCCGGGTCAGGAATTTCCTCCGCTAGGGTACTGGGTTTTTGTGTTTTCTTCATGATTTTATCTCATAATTATCGACTTACAATTCGCCAAAGTGGCGTCAAACAGAGAGACTGGCACTAGGCGGCCGAACCACCCCAGACAGGGTCTCCCAGCCAATAAACCAATGCGACCTTTCATTTTTGACACCGTGGCACATGACAAGACCAGCACTTATATGGCCTCGGTTTCCTTTGCATCGGATTACTACTAACTGTCTGATTGACATGGTACAGTGGTAAGATATTGGACTAGTATTCCTTTAGGACAATGGTGCAAATCATCGTTCCCCCATCCTGATTTAGGTTCTCCACGTTCTTTCTAAATCACCTAAAAGAAATCCTAAGGCAGTTCCTTTGAATAAAACATGGTCAGTTTTCTTTCTCACTCATCCTCAATCTGAGCTTGTGTTCCATTTCTAATGATATTGTTCTCGATTAGAAATTCAATGCCTAGACACTTCGCCTCTCTAACATCCACATTCAAATTTAACTAAGATGTTCTGACAGAATCTTCACTAGCTGCACGTCATAGAGGCACATTTTAGTGGTGTGGGTAAGAAGAGCACACAGATCACTTTTCCTTTGGGTGTTCCAGACTTTATGGAAGTGGTACAAGAACCTTGCAAGAAGCTTGGTCTTTCGATGCTAACCTACGAGATGGCTTTGTTAGCAACAGAAGATCGTAAAGTTTCCCATACAGTGTATATATTCACTGTTTCCGCAGATATCTGCATCTAAAACCAACATATCACTGACAATGGACTACGCAAAGATGTTATATAACATCTGTGTGTGTGTGTGTGTGTGTGTGTGTGTGTGTGTGTGTGTGTGTTCTGGTGTGTATATGCGTGCATGATATTCTAACACTAATTTTCTATCAATACCCGTATCTTTTATGCTAGTATGAGCTGGCTGTATGGCGCAAGTTAAAGGCCAATAAGTGATCAATTTAAAAAGATCCCAATCTTCCTTCCTTTCCGAATCCGCCGATATCGCGAGTCTTCCACCGAAAACCAGTACAAGGAACGACGAAATCCTCATGTCACACGCATATGCACAGATCTCCAGGTGTACAATTACGTAAGTATATTGTTTGCATTTGTGATTCAAGATCTAGATGGATATTTTGCCACGGGAGAAAATAAGCTGCATATATGAATGGCGAGTTCTTCCTTCCTTGGCACAATAACGAAGGAATCGAATATCTGTGAAGGAGTCAGTCCAATGTGACGACTATAATTTAGCACTTCAGAGGAACTAGTTTCTGGAAATCGTAACACAATTTAAGATGCCACAATTCAGATTCGAATATCACTTAAGTAACAACTTGAGACTCTACTTGATCTTCGTCATGAAGCATGCAACGACTCTCTCCCAAATATGCGAAAATGTATACACTGCCTGACAAGAAAAGTGACGCACCTAGAAGACATGGCCAGATGTCCACTTAATTTCATACTTGTTCACACCCTCGGCAGGTACGTAAATAATCACAGAGTTGCAGTTCTTTGTGACTGTTGGGACAGCCACATGTGTACGTTAGTGTTGTTTGTGTTTAGAGCTATTACCAGGCCTGGTAGGGCACGTAAAGGACGAACAGTGGTACATAGTGATCACTGTGAAGGTCACGAAAATACCACATATTTGGGACTGCATTATCAGCATCTGTCAGAGTTTGGAAGGAGCCTCATTGAGGGCCTTTGGGCAACTGATCAAATCGTGAAATATCCAGATTTGAGCAGCTTTCAGATGTGACAGTAGCCTGATGCTGGACTGCATGGGAACGTGAGAACACCCATATCGTCTTCAAGGTTTCTGTCGACCAGATTTGGCCGCCACAGGGGAGGACCGCCATATTGTGCACCAAGTCTGTCGTAAACCGTTTACATCTGCACTTGCCATCTGAGAACAAGGAATGGACTCCTTACAGCATTCTGTGACATTCTGCACCAATGATTGGAGACCAGCACCAGCCGGATAGCGAATTACTGTCCAATGTGTAGACTGCCGTTCACATCAGAACACAAATGGCTATGTTTGGAGTGCAGCAGTGAGTGACAAGGATGGACTGCTGCTGAAAGGCGTCGCATTGTGTTTTGCAGAAATTCGTGGTTGTCCAATATCCCAAATGACCATTGTCAGCGAGTGTGGCGGCTATCTGAGGTTTGGTTCCACTCTCTAATGTTTTGCAGAGGTACAGGGGTGTTACTCCTGGTGTGGAGAGTGTGGAGGGTATGTCTTCAGGTCATGGCTGGAGTGACTGAGGGAACTCGGATAGCACATTGTACATTACGGACATCCTGCATCCTCAAATGTCACCTCTCAAGCATCCATTTCATGATTCCAATTCTCAAAACGACAAGGCACATCCACACATGGTACATGTGTCTATGAACTGTCTCTGTGGTACTAAGGTACTCATGTAGCCAGCAGGATACCTAGATATGTCCCCAACAGAACATTTACGGGACTAGCTCGGACGTCAGTTCCGTCCGGGTGCCATTGTTCAGAACATCACGGACCAGTTACAATTGTTATTGTTCAGCTTGGCTCACGAGGGGATCCAACGACTTTACGACACCATTCCCAACAGACTCAATGCTTGAATCCAGGACAGAGGGGGTTGCAGTATGACAGTATGATACTGTTAAGATGGCTCATACTGCCAAGTTCGTTGTGAATTTGACTCGACTGAAATATCACTTCCCCTCTCAACCTCTGAAGTGTCTTTTCGATTCCTTCTTCCCTCCTAGGTGCTTCATTTTTCTTATCAGGTAGTGTAATAAGCGTCAAATACTGTACGTCAGATACCCTTTAGAATTTGTATGGCGGGCTTACTCCTTGTCGCAAGTGTTTTAATTTACATCTATATCTATACTGCGGAAATATGTGATGGCAGAAATTCTTCATACGTTTTACGAGTGCCATGTTTTGATCAATACAAGACAGGTTCACATTGTTGTCCGACACTGATGACTATAATTGTTGAATGCTACCGGGCCTTTGCATGTATATGCCCTCAGCGGAGCGTCGCTGTCGGAGCGACTGTGCGAGCTGCAGCCGCTGCTGGTGGTGCCGTACAGCAGCGCGCGGGCGGCCGGCCGCGGGGGCGGCTCCTTCCGCCCCCACATGGACGAGAGCATGCAGCAAGACCTCACGCCGCTCTTCACCATAGTGCAGGAGGGCCGCCTCAACCAGATGATGGCTCGCCTGCAGGAGGCCTTCGAGAATAAGGAGGTGCCTATGAAAGCTTGATCCACTCTAACACATGCTTCATTGAACTCATCTCCACCTGGAAGGAGCCAGTGAATAAAAAGTAACAGAAAGAGTGAAACTAGATATGCACCGCCTAGTGTTGTTCCCAAACTGTGGTAGGCTACTGTAGACTATCGAAAGTAAGCACAGAATACAGCAGTTTTCATAGTAGCTTTGGTCAGTTAAGACTCTATCCGACTTATCCTTATGTTAAGTGTGTTGCATACCTATTGGGCGTTGCCTAATTTCGATCACTTCGTTTGCGTATGCAGTCAGTCTCTTACTAGGTTCCCCTAGAAACCAGAATCGGTTAACCACCTAGAATCTTTTTTTATGTAAATTTTTGTTACTCCATTTCGATTAAGTACTTAAATTATCGTTCCAAATTTCTCTTTGGTTTCCTTCACAGCTTACTCAGCATAAAGATTGAATAAGAATTGGTATAGTCTACAATTCTGCGTCATTCCCTCCTCAGTAACTGCTTCCCCTTTTATGACCTTCGAGCTCCTTTTTTTAATTCTTTGAGCCATCACGCTTCTGACTGGTTTGATGAAACCAACCTCCTCATCTCAGAGTAACAATTGGAACTTACATCCTCAATTAATTGCTACATGTATTCCAATCTGTGTCATCCTCTACATTTTTTACCATCTACAGCTCTCGCTAGTTACATGGAAGGTATTCCCTGACGACTTGACAGATTTCCTATCATCCTGTCTTTCTTCCTGTCAGCGTTTTCCACGTATTCCTTTCCTTTCCGATTCCGCGCAGAACCTCGTCATTCCTTACCTTAATCGGTCCACCTAATTTTCAACATTCATCTGTAGCACCGCATCTCAAATGCTTCGATTATCTTCTCTTCCGGTTTTTCCACTGCTCATGTTTCACTACCATACAATGCTGTGCTTCAAACGTACATTCTCAGAAAATTCTTCCTCAAATTAAGGCCTGTGTCTGATACTAATAGACTTCTCTTGGCCCTTTTTGCCATTGCGTCTACTTTTTATGTCCTCCTTGCTCCGTCCATCATTGGTTATTTTGTTGCCTAGGTAGTAGAAATCCGTAAACTTATTTCTTCCGTGATCATCAATCCTGATGTTAAGTTTCTTGCTGTTCTCATTTCTCCTAGTTCTCATTACTTTTGTTTTTCTTCTATTTACTCTCAGTCCGTATTCTGTATCCATGAGTGTGTTCATTCCATTCAGCAGATCACGTAATTCTTCTTAGCAATGTCATCAGCGAATCGTATCATTGATATCCTTTCACCTCGAATTTTCAGTCCACTCCTGAACCATTCTTTTATTTCTATCATTGCTTCTTCGAGGTATACATCCAACAGTAGGGGCGAAAAACTACTTCCCTCCCTTAGACCCTTTTTAATCCGAGCACTTCGTTCTTGGCCTTCCACTCTTATTATTTCCTCTTGGATCTTGTACATGTTTTATACTACCCGTCTCTCCCTATAGCTTACTCCTATTTTTCTCAGAATTTCGAACATCTTGCATCATTTGACATTCTCGAACATTTTTCTAGGCCGACCAACCCTATGAACGTGTCTTGATTTTTCTTTACTCAGAATTGCCTTTCTTGTGCCTTTACCTTTCATAAAGGCAAACCGCTCGTCATCTAACACATCCCCACTATACTTTTCCATTCTTCTGTACATTAATCTTGTCAGTAACTTGGATGCATTAGCTATTAAGCTGACTGTGCGATATTTCTTGCACTTGTCGGCTCTTGCACTCTTCGGAATTGTGTTGATGATATTTTCCAGAAAGTCAGATCGTATATCGCCAAACTCATACATTCTACACAAACGTGAATAGTCGTTTTGTTGCCACTTACCACAATGGTTTTAGAAATTCTGATAAAATGTTATCCATCACTTCTGCCTTATTTTATCTTGAGTCTTCCAAAGTTCTTTTAAACTCTGATTATAATACTGGATCCCCTACCTCTTCTATATCGGCCTCTGTTTCTTCTTCTATCGCATCAGACAAATCTTTCCCTCATAGAGGCTTTCAATGTACTCTTTCCACCTATTCGCTCTCTCCTATGCATTTAACAGTGAGATTCCTGTTACACACTTACCACCCTTGCTTTTAATTTCACCAAAGGTTGTTTTGACTTTTCCTTATGCTGAGTCAGTCCTCTCGACAATCATTTTTCTTTGGATTTCTTCAAATTTTTCATGCAGTCATTTCGTCTTAACTTCCCCACTCTACATATTTATTACACTCCTCAACGACTTGTATTTCTGTATTCCTGAATTTCCCGGAGCATTCTTTTTATTTTCTTCTTTCGTCGGTCAACTGAAGTATGATTTTCTGTTACCTAAGATGTCTTCGCAGTTACCTTCTTTGTACCTATGTTTTTCTTGCCAGCTTCTGTGATTGCCCTTTTCAGAGATGTCCATTCCTCTTTAACTGTACTGCCTACTGAACTAGTCCTTATTGCAGTATCTATAGCCTTAGAGAAAACCACGAGTATCTCTTCACTCCTTAGTACTTCCATATCCTTCTTCTTTGCGTACTGAGTCCTCCTTACTAATCTCTTAAACTACAGCCTACTCTTCCTCACTAGTAAATATGATCTGACAAGGGAACCTCCCCATCGCACTCCCCTCAGATTTAATTATAAGTTGGCGCAGTGGATAGGCCTTGAAAAACTAAACACAGATCAATCGGGAAAACAGGAAGAAGTTGTGTGGAACTATGAAAAAATAAGCAAAATATACGAACTGAGTAGTCCATGTGCAAGATAGGCAATATCAAGGATAATATGACCTTAGGAGCGCCGTGGTCTCGTGGTTAGCGTGAGGGGCTGCGGAATGAGAGGTCATTTGTTCAAGTCTTCCATTGGGAGAAAAGTTTACTTTCTTCTTTTTCGCAAAGTTATGATCTGTCCGTTCGTTCATTGACGTCTCTGTTCACTGTAATAAGTTTAGTGTCTGTGTTTTGCGACCGCACCGCAAAACCGTGCGATTATTAGACGAAAGGACGTGCCTCTCCAATGGGAACCGAAAACATTTGATCGCAAGTTCATAGGTCAACCGATTCCTCCACAGGAAAACACGTATGATATATTCTTTACGACACTGGTGACGGCATGTGCGTCACATGACAGGAATATGTTGTCGACCCACCTAACTTGTACACTTGGCGAATGGGTAAAAAGATTCTTCTACCTTGCCCGATTTAGGTTTTCTTGTGGATGTGTAATCACTCCCAAAAAAGTGATGAAAATATAAGCGTTTGTCACATAAACTGAAAATAAAAAGTTAAATTTTTGACCCAAGGGAAGGTTTGAACCAAGGACCTCTCGCTCCGCAGCTGCAAACGCTAAGCACGGGACCACGGCACTTCTGAGCTTGTTCTTTCCTTGTTGTTGCATATGTTGCGCATGAACTACTCAGTTTGTATAGTTTGCTTATTTTTTCATAGTTCCACCCAACTTCTTCCTGTTTTCTCGATTGATCTGTGTTCAGTTTTTCAAGGCCTATCCACTGTGCCAACTTATAACTAAATCTGAGGGGGGTGCGATGGGTAGGTTCCCTTGTGAGTCTATATTTGCTCCTGGGTACGCCGTACATTGTAGTATCTGATCCGGAATCTTTGCCTGACCATGATGCAAATTTACGGAAATCTTCCTGTTCCTCCCTGCCTTTTCCAAGTATACGTCCTCCTTTTGTGATATTTGTAAAGAGTATTCGCCATTACTAGCTGAAATTTACTTTGGCCTGTCTTTCTCCTCTCTCATTCCTAGTACCAAGCCCATATTCTCACGTAACCTTTTCTTCTACTCCTTCCCCTACAACTGCATTCCAGTCCCGCAGACTATTAAATTATCATCTACCTTCACTTACTGCATTACGAGCTCGTTATTCTCATATACTCTATGTCTTGATCTTCAGCTTGCGACGTTGGCAAGTATACCTGAAATATCGTTGTCGGTGTTGGTTTGCTGTCAATTCTGATCAGAACAATACTATTACTGAACTGTTCACAGTAACACACTCTCTGCCCTACCTTCCTATTCAAAATGAATTCTATTCCTGTTATACCATTTTTTGCTGCTGTTGATATTACCTTATATTCGTCTGACTAGAAATCCTTATCTTCTTTCCATTTCAATTCACTGACCCCCACTATATCTATATTGAGCCTTTAAATTTCCCTTTCCTTGCTTCCCTACCACTTTCTAACTTCTGACATTCCACGCTCCGCCTCGTAGAACGTTATCCTTTCTTTTTCTCAAGATCACCTCCCCATTCGCAGTCCCCTCCCGCAGATCTGAATGGGGAACTATTCCGGAACCTTTTGCCAATGATTAACATGACACTTTTTCCAATTAGAGGCAACATGTACTGTGGGTACATACTGTGTGTCTTTAATACAGCCGTTTCTGTTGTCTTTTGCTTCCTCATGCCATTGATCTTTGCTGATTCTTTTGCCTTTAGGGGCAGTTTTCCTCACCAAGCGCAAGAGAGTGCCCTGAACCTCTGTCCATTCCGCCCTCTTTGACAAGATCGTTGGAAGGACGAGGGTGACTTCTCATGCCGGAAGTCTTAGGTTATTTAGTATTTAAGCGGTGACGGGGTTCGGACACGGGACTACTAATCGAAGACGCTACCCGTAGATCCCGGATGAATGAACGTAGGTAAGATGTATAGAGGACCACGTACGTTACGGAATATTTTTGTTCTACTTAAGTTATCCTCTTGTCTGTTATTTAAAGTAAACAATATTTATAATAAAATTGAAAACAGTCCGCCCGGTTAGCCGTGCGGTCTAACGCACTGCTTTCCGGGCAGGAAAGCGTGCCGGCCCCCGATGTCCGGTGTGCCGGCCTGTCTGTGGATGGTTTTTAAGGCGTTTTTCCATCTGCCTCGACGAATGCTGGCTGGTTCCCCTTATTCCGCCTCAGTTACACTATGTCGGCGATAGCTGCGCAGACACTTTCTCCATGTTCATGTGCGTGGGGGGTGGGTGGGGGGGGGGGGGGGGAGCGAATCGTACAATAACCCTGGGTTCGGTGTGGGGCGGCGGTGGGGTGAGTGGACTGCTGTGGCCTCCTGTTGCGGTGTTGTGAACCACTGAGGGCTACGGTGGGACGAAGCCCCTCCCTCATTTCTGGGTCCCCAGTTCTAGACAATACAATACAAATTGAAATCATCAATATTTAATTCCGTTTTCCTCCTAAAATCGTTGATCAGTAAGGCGGAACATAGGGATGTTGTAGAAAAAATTAAAAAATATAGATTTACCATACATCGCTAGAAAACAGAATTTCCTAAACATACGGTAAAATTAAAAAAAATATGTATCAAACATGGCTTCAATTCTTCCTTAAGCTTATATAAAGTATTCTTCTGTTATTCATTAACAAGTTTCGCACTTATCAATAGTTACAGGAAACTCTTTGTCTTTGATCATGATTAATAACGTTCTACTGAGTACAAACTAAATACAGTTATTATATAGATTCTTTATGTTTGCGCATGTAAACTGTACTTGCATCTAAATTAATTGTTTAGGTACATAGGAGCGGTGAAGGAAAGTTATCAACTAATTTTTTTGTTGCCCATAAAATGCAGTCTACATTTTGTAATAAATTCTGTAAAATACTAAATGCACTAACATTGAACGATATGCGGTTCTGATTATGTGCAAAACAAACAACAACGAAGAGGAGTCGTAGGATCCCAATTTCTCTCTCGCACGTTTATTTATGTTTCTTTCCCTATCAATGCTGCCAACACTACTGGTAACCCTGCCATTCACTAGATCATTTATCCACTGGACCAAAACTACCGAATCGTAGTTTTGGTAGGGCGCAGCTCTAATACTTCACACAACAAAATTGCCAGAATACGTTCACCAAGGAAGGTGGCGCTGCAGTAAGACATTGGATTGGCATTATTACCTCATCCGAGATCGTGCTCCAGCCCTAATGAGCTTCCTAGCGACGGTGAGTTGAAAGCTGATCTTCCTTCATTCCTTCCTTCAGAAAAGTAAAACTGTTTAACAGAAGACATGGCATGAGGACAGTTAGCGAAGACAGAAGCTATGATATTTCAGCTATAGAACTACCAGTACTTGATATGGATAAGAAATTAATCATATTGTGTCTGTATGTCCACCTTGTGGTAGTGTGCATAACTTTTCAATAAAATTAGCAGAACTCGTGGATTAAGTCTCAACCATAAAAATTAACGTTATGTTGTGTGGTGGTATAATCATAAACAGAAATACCACAGATGAAACAAGTATGACGGCCTCGGCACGTCCCTGATGGTAAACTGTGCAACGAAGGTAATTAAAACTCCACTATTTTTGGCACTTGACAATGCGGCCACAAATATGGATAAGAAAAGTGTGACGCACCTGTAAAAGATCGTGGATTCTCAGATCATTTCCGCTATACAGGATGAGTCAAGTAAGACGTAACACCCCTTTTATTTCCAGATACCGAAACGAGGTTTCCGCAAACGATAGTACGCATACGGGCACGTACTTTGGCATGTAATAAAGATTCTTTACCCCTGTATCGATCGAGAAATTAAAACAAGTATAATTTTTTAATAGAGTGAGATCCTTTTTTAACGTCGTCCGAAAGCACTTGAAAATATGAATACTGTGATATAATGCTTGTTAATTCTGAGGTTGAAACTCTTCACAAAAGCATACGAGAAATTTTCTAAAATTGCATGGCAATTCGGACGAGATCGAATACTGCGTTCTAAATACGCTTAAGCCAGGCTACGTCGTTGTTGCATGCCTTTCGGCTCTTTGCTTGTGTGCACTGCAGAACTAGCATGAGCCGTGTCGTCTATCGACAGGTCATTTCTGCCTCAGCATTTCGCATGCAAACGTGAACACTGCTGAAGAGAAGTTAGCTATCCTTAAACGGTAAATGCCGAAGAAATGCTGTCAAAACGGAACGGCGTATAGCGATGTCTATCCTGATCGGCACTGTCCATCGCGTCAGGCACTTCACTAGTGCGAACAGGCAGTTTCAACGCCACACAGAGGACGAGGACGAAGACTGCGACTGACTGACACATGAAGAAGCTTTTCTGGCAACAGCGCTTATCAGTGCACATGGTGGCACGAAACGTATTGCGAAGAAATGTGGCATTAGTCAGACGAGTCTTGTTCGCATCTTGCATCGACATAGGTTCCATCTTTAACATCTGACACTACATCAGGAACTTGAAGGACGTGACTTCTAACGTCGTATTGAATCTTGTTAGTTCCTTCTGAAGCACTTGGGAGACGACCCAGCGTTTTCCAACGTGTGCTCTTTATCGACCAAGCAATATTTACGAACAACGGTAATGAAAATTTAGGTAAGATGCACTACCGGGTAACGGAGAAACCAATATGGCATCATGAGATGCAACAACAGCGACCGTGGAGCGTAGACGTATGGTGTGTCCTGCTTTTACCAAGCCACATCTGATGTACCAGAAGCTAGCGCACGCCGTAGTTTCACATACAAAAATCATAGCTGATCCTGTATTTATGTCGATAGGAAATGATGTTTTACATTAGTAGCGTAGGTCTGGCTCTCGCTGCATACAGGGTGTAACAAAAATGTACGGCACAAATTTCAGGGCACATCCTGACAAGTAGAGGAAGACATTATGTTATATGAAGAAGGGTCTAGCGATGCTTTGTTTCCATGTTACCACTCATTTTCTCCAACTCATTAATAAAGAGAAACACACACGAACACAAAGCACTAGCATACCACATGCAACTCTTTGTCAGAGGAGATGTACAATGTACCCTGCGTGGGCATTGATACACGCATAAACTCGCCGTCGTAGAGAATCTCGGATGCGCTGATTTATCCCTAGAGTATTGGGTACGGTTTCATAACCTTCCATAATACGGGAACGGAGACTCTTGAACATTTTGTACTGGGGTTCCATACACAAGAGCTTTCAAATGCCCCCACAAATAAAATTCCAGTAGCTTTAGCTCCGGAGAGGGTGGAGACCAGGCAATTTGTCCGTTCCTACCCATACGTCTGTCACCGAATCTGTTGTTCAGAAGCCGACAGACATTAACACTAAAATGAGGAGGTGCTCCATCGTGCATAAAGTACATGGTTTGTCGCACATGTGCAGCCAGATCAGGTGGAACATTTTCTACGAAATTATAATAACTTTGTCCGTTGAGGCTGGATGGAAGAAAGTGAGGCCCTACCAAACAGTCACAAACAATGCCGGCCCAAACATCGACAGAAAATCTTTGTTGATGACGGCTTCAACAGTTGCGTTAGTATTGTCTCTCATCCATGCCGATTGCGAAAATTTAGTCTGATTTCGTTGAAGCGACACCTCACCTGTGAACAGCACCGTTACACTAAAATTAAGGTTGACACTTCGTTGAATAAACCATTCGCAGAAGAGTACCGTGCAGGAAAATCAGCTCCCGATAGTGCCTGTAGACGCTGTAAATGGTGTGGATACATCTGATCCCCGTGTAACACTCACCACACAATCGTGTGGTCGACATTCAGAGTTGCAGCTACATGTCTTGTACTGACACTAGGCTCATCGTCAACTGCATGAAGAACTGCCGCCTCCCATTGCAGTGTCCTCGTCCTTCTACGCCTCACCCGGTCGCGAGAATCAAGCTTAAATGCCCCATTTCCCCTAAGTCGACGATCACTGGTTTCAAAAGTTTTCCTGTCGGAGGATCTTGGTCCTGGAAATCTCTCCCGGTGCAAACGAGCGCGAGCGCCATCGCCGTCAGCTAATCAGTACCTCAAATGGGCATCTACCATCTCTGCATTTTCACACGCTGCCATCGTAGGACCCAAGTGTGATTATCTCTACGTAGTAACCCGTGTGCTTGCAACGGTCGTACTGATCGCTGTTAACAGTTGGCGTTACCTGTTAACAAGCAATGACAACAGGGACACGTAAAACAAAATACTGCACAACGTAACCAGACGCCATAAAGAGTGTATGCTCCACGTGATTCTAACGTTCTGTTCTTGTGTGTATCCCATGATTAATAACTTGGAGAAATTCCAGACCAAAGTACATACAACATAATTTCTTCGTATACTTGTGAGGAATGTGGCCTGGTGTTTGTGCCATTCATTTTTGTAACACCCTGTATAACGACGGCACCTCGCACGAGAGCTCTGTTAGCGGCGTTTACACCGCAACAGCTCACTCTGGCTGCATTGCTTTCCATTTTTAGTACATTTCTCGGATTCTCTTGGAAAGGTTTCAACGTCAATATTAACAAGCGCTAGATCACTATAAATGCAGTTATAAGAAGTATACGGTTCTATTAAAAACATACTTGTTGCAATGTCTCAATCGATACAGGAGTTAAGAATTGTTATCACACGCTGAAGTACTTGCCCTTTAGCGTATCATAATTTTCCGAAAAACCTTGTTTCGATATCTGTAACTGTTCCTGGAATAACATGGGTGTTACTTCTTACGTGACTCATCCTGGATAATACCAGAAATATCAGGGTTTGAGAAGTCCCCAAACTGCAGGCCTACGAAAGATTTATCAAAAGTCAAGACGCAAGATTTTTCAAGAGAAGTAGGAAACTGAACTTCAGATGAAGTGTATAACGTAATCAATTCAAACCGAAATTCTATGTTATCTTCATTATTTAAAACGATTTTTAAAGACAACATTTACAGAAGTACATCAGTAGCCCTATCGCTCAAAAAGCGATGAACTACCACAGGTCCTCGCAGACTCTTAAATATCGCACTTCACTGAAAAAGTCTCAGTAAGCTAGAGTCCATAAGGTTTCACAACAGGTACAAAAATATAGTTGCCAAAGCCTCATATAATATTGTAGAGAATAGTAGCAAAGCAGCCTGAAATGTCAGGAAAAGGTGAGAGACAGGCAAGAATAATGCGATACAGATAAGGAACGGCATAAAGTAATAAACGACCCACGCTAGCTGACAAATCTTGTTAAGAAATTATGAAATATTGTAGAGAAATTACAAAAAAGCATATGTGACACCTTAAATAATTGTCACTAAGTACAGTGATGTTATTACCAACCACAGAGTGTGACGTAGGAAGAAGATATAAAAGCGATATACTTAAAAGTTCAGGTGAGGGACCAGTGTATGCAGTCAAACAGTCCATACACGCTCCCTTAACAAACACAATAAATGAATCGTTCGCATCAAGTAACTATTCGCAGTATTTAATACAGGAAAGACTTGTGACAGCAAAAGAGACGTTATGCAAAAGAAATGGAAACTACATGACCATTAATCTGCCATCTTTTTTTAAAAAAAAATTACAGAAGCAAGATTTATTCAAAAAAATTGGAGATTTAACTACATCATGTGAGTACCTTTGCCAACCAAATATGCATATAAAAAGAACCTTGATTATTGCAGTAACAGCTCTGTCTGCACATATGACCGTGAAACAAGATACCGGTTGAATTCCCATCCACCAAAAAACAAAACATTCAAAACAATATTCAGCGTTTCACAGTACTGCAAAAAAGAAGCAGTGTCGTTTTGATTAATCCATAGCAGCAGTTAGTGTGCAAGATCGACAGACAAATGGTATTATTTTCTTAACACTGTACCTAACACTTTCTAAATGCACTTAGACATACTTGACTGATGCTCAACGCTAAAATTTTTTGGGCTTGGGGTACATTGCATGCAACTTAATCCATTTAGAGACCTTGAATTTACAGTTCATAGTGGTTTAAACACAGAATAACAAATTAGTCAAAATTACGTGTTTTCATTACACAAAATAGGTAAAAGGCCTTCTACTCAATTTTCAAGATATTACACATGTGAAAAAAATATATACACAATCATAAATGTTGGAAAACATTATGTGAGATAATCAGCTTGTGATCTGGTGAACAATTTCTGAAAACAAACCTTACAGTCCGAAAGTGGGAAAGATTTCATTATGTTCATCGTTAAAAACGCTGCATTACATGGATTACTTGATCCAAGCAACGACAAAGCAAACGATGTGACTTTTGTGTTAGGGTGAGTTTTTACACTCACTGATTTCCAAAAGTTGTGTTCAGTGTATTCTGACTTCGGAAATGTCATTTTGAAATCGAATTATTTCCTCTTCAAGTTCAGTCACATTACAAGAGAAAGGAGTACTCATTTTACTTGAAGTGTCTTCAACATCCACTTTTTAGAAAGATTGAGCTATGAAAGCTATAACAGTTTCCATTGCCTTGAGATATGAAAACCGATTTTCAAACTATGTCTTCAGTGCTAGCAGGTTGGCTGAATATTTCTTTGCACCTTCTTAATCCAATGATGTTTGTTGATCCGACAGTTTTGCCTGTGTTCGAGGAAAGTGTTTCATATTTAATTTCTGTAACTGTGCTATCCAAGTTCTTTCATGAAACACTTTATAGACGATGTAAGTGTTTTGACGGTTCGGTTTTTTTTCTTGAAGTTCTTTAACTCATTTAGTCTAACTTTCATATCAGTTATAAATGCCAGATCCAACAACCACCTCAAATCGTACACATGTGAGCAATCTTCCTCGCTTTCAGACACAGAAGATTTTATCGCTGGCAGTAATTCTCTAAAGCCGATTAGAACCATACCATTACTCAGATATTGAACTTCGGCGTACAATAGCACTTCCCCATACCAGCAATCCAGTTCTTTTAATATTACTCTAAACTTACTTCTCTTTAGTGATTGTAAGAGAACTGAATTCGCAATTTTTGTGATAATAATTATAATTTGTGCCATTTTCAAAATATGACCACAGAGAACGTACTGATGTACGATACAATGATACTTAAAGAAAGACAGGTAAGATTTGTCGTTTGCACACTAGGTAACAAATCCTTTGTTGTTGCCTACCATGTAAGGCGCTCCATCAGTAGTAATAGACGCAGGTTTCTGAAGTGACAAATTATATTCATAAATGAAGGACGTGAATGCACCCTAAAAATCTTCTCTTTGTGTAGAGTCTTTCAAGATCAAAATTGTAAGCAAGTCTTCGATCACACTGAAGTCTGACTCTATCAATCTTACAAATATCAAACTTGAGACTAATCGAATCCACCTACTAACCAGTCTAACTGCCGTAAGAAACACAAACACGATAGCAAATCTGTTATCAGTTGATCTTTTTTCCTCCATGAATCCCATTTTTCCTGTTATAGTAGATCTTGACAGAGGCATGTCTCTGATAGCTGATTTTATCTCTGATTTGTTTTACAATATGGAAAACAAAGATTCATTAGCTGCGAAACAGCACTCCTTAACAGACTGTGAAATCTGGCAAATGATTTTGTGGTACATGAAATGATGCTATTGTAGATGAAAAACCTATTTCGTACAGGCTTTATAAAAAAACGACTGCTGTAATTGTAATTTACTTCTAAAATTATAAAGTTTTGTTTCTCCTCATCTCACAACCAACAATCGCTTCCGCTTCGAAGTCTTTATGAATTGTTCTAAAATGGTGTTCAATATTTCTCTTTTGAGGTGTGGCTAAAGTAGCATTACATATCAAACATACACGCCCATCTTTATGCATTGTCACAAAACTGTCCTTCCTATTCAGTGGTATGTTTTCCTGTGTTTAGCTGTACTCATTTTTCACAAACACGTTACTAAGTGAGAACTTGGACCTCACCCGTGGACTTCTTAAATCTGATGGGTAGCACTCGGCAGTGGTCGGGAGACTTCGTGCCGTAGTGGTTGGAGATATTCGTTGCCAACTGTACAGAATACTACATTACTACACTGAAGCGCCAAAGAAACTGGTATAGGCATGCATATTCAAATCCAAAGATACGTAATCGGGCAGAACACAGCCCTGCGGTCGGCAACAGCTGTATCAGACAAGTGTCTGGCGCAATATTAAAGTCGGTGCACGAGCAATGGGCACAGCATCTCCGAGGTAGCGATGAAGTGTGGATTTTCCCGTACGAACATTTCACGAGTGTGCCGTGAATACTAGGAATCCGCCAAAACATCGAATCTCTGACATCGATGCGGCCGAAAAAAGATACTGCAAGAACAGGACCAACGACGACTGAAGACGATCGTTCATAGTTCAACACGTCTGCAAATTGCTGCAGATTTTGATACTGGGCCATCAACAAATATCAGCATGCAAACCATTCAAGGAAACATCATTGATATGGGCTTTCAGAGTCGAAGGCCCACTCGAGTACCCTTGATGACTGCACGACACAAAGCTTTACGCCTCGCCTGCGCCCGTCATTACCGACATTGGATTGTTAATGACTGGAAACATGTTGCCTGGTCGGACGATTCTCGTTTCAAATTCTATCGAGCGGATAGACGTGTACGGGTATGGATACAACCTCATGAACACATGGAACTGTATGTCAGCAGGGGACCGTTCAAGCTTGTCGAAGTTCTATAATGGTGTAGGGCGTGTCCAACTGAAGTGATATGGGACCCCTGATACGTCTAGATACGACTCTGACAGGTGACACGCACGTAAGCATCATGTCTGATCTCCTGTGTCCATCCATGTCCATTGTGCGTTCTGACGGACTTGGGCAATTACAGCAGGACAATGCAACGCACCTCACGTCCAGAATTGCTGCGGAGTGGCTCCAGGAACACTCTTCCGAGTTTAAACACTTCTTCTGGCTATCAAGCTCCCCAGTCATGAAGATTACTGAGCATACCTGGGATGCCTTGCAACGTGCTGTTCAGAAGATATCTCCACCCTCTCGTACTGTTACAGATGTATGGACAGCCCTGCAGGATTTTTGGTGTCAGTTCCCTCTAGCGCTACTCCAAACATTAGTTGAGTTCATTCCACGTCGTGTTGCGGCACTTATACGTCCTCGCAATGACCCTACGCGATATTAGGTAGGTGTTCCAGTTTCTTTGGCTCTTCAGTGTATTCGCCATTGGTGACTGCATTGTCGCTGAGGTGTGGTGTCCCTTTGGTGTGTAGTTTTGCGCTATGTTGATCGCGATTGTTTCGAAAACGAATGATGAGACGGATACTTGACATGTCAATAGAAAGTGCAATCTCAATTTCGATAATTCACAGTATGTAACTGATCATTTCTTCTGTCGTAGACGTTGTTGTTTCGTGGCAACTGGAAAACATAGGTTTGTGTTTCCTACTGGAGGTGGACTTGCACCGCCCTCCGCTCCCGTACCGCATTTTATTGCCATTCCCCCTTCCCCTCCTTTCACACTGCACGTTATCGCGCAGCAAACCCTGAGCGCTCTCCCCGCTCACCGCAGTCATCACTTACAGCGCGCCGAGTTACAGCTCACGAGTTATAATCTCATCATGCAAGAGGCAGGAATGCAGCTTGGCGCAAGCGTTAAAGGCGGTTAGATAGAGGTGGAGACAAAAGACGCGGAGACAGTCTAGTCAGGTTCACCGCCTACAAATACCTTGCGACGGACAAAGGTTTCGAAAGATCGACTCATAAAGCCAAGACGATCGACTGGCTGAGCGCCTGTGGTTGAGTGTGACAGTCAGTTATTGGGTATTACGAGGGTGAGTCAAATGAAAACCTTAAATATTTTTTAAAAATATTATTTATCGTGCAAAAGTGGTACAAAGCTGTATCACTTTTCAACATAATCTCCCCCACGCTCAATGCAAGTCCTCCAGCGCTTACAAAGTGCATAATTTCCTTTAGAAAAAATTCTTTTGGTAGTCCACGCGACCACTCATGCACCGCGTGGCGTACCTCTTCATCAGAACGGAATTTCTTTCTTCCCATTGCGTCTTTGTGTGGTCCAAACATATGGAAATCACTTGGGGCAAGGTCTGGTGAGTATGGTGGATGAGGAAGACACTCAAAATGCAGGTCTGTGATTGTTAGAACTGTTGTACGGGCAGTGTGGGGCCTTGCATTGTCATGTTGCAGAAGGACACCTGCTGACAGCAATCCACGTCGCTTTGATTTGATTGCAGGCCGCAGATTATTTTTTAGGAGGTCTGTGTATGATGCACTGGTGACAGTGGTCCCTCTAGGCATGTAATGCTCCAAAATAACGCCTTTTTCGTCCCAAAAGAGAGTCAGCATAACGTTCCGTGCTGATGGTTCTGTTCGAAACTTCTTTGGTTTTGGTGATGAGGAATGGCGCCATTCCTCGCTTGCTCTCTTCGTTTCCGGTTGGTGGAAGTGAACCCAGGTTTCGTCCCCAGTGACGATTCTTGCAAGAAAGCCATCACCTTCTCGTTCAAAGCGCCGAAGAAGTTCTTCACAAGCATCAACACGTCGTTCTCTCATTTCAGGAGTCAGCTGCCGTGGCACCCATCTTGCAGACACTTTGTGAAACTGTAGCACATCATGCACAATGTGGTGTGCTGACCCATGACTAATCTGTAAACATGCTGCAAGGTCATTCTGTGCCACTCGGCTGTTTTCCTTCACTATGGCTTCAACTGCTGCAATGTTCTGTGGAGTTACAACTCGTTGTGCCTGACCTGGACGAGGAGCATCTTCCACTGAAGTCACACCATTTGCGAACTTCCTACTCCATTCGTAGACTTGCTGCTGTGACAAACATGCATCACCGTATTGAACCTTCATTCGTCGATGAAATTCAATAGGTTTCACACCTTCACTACGCAAAAACCGAATAACAGAACGCTGTTCTTCCCTGGTGCAAGTCGCAAGTGGGGCGGCCATATTTGTACTGATACTGCGACGCTATGTGTACATCTGCACTATGCTGCCACCTACAGGCCATTCTGCACGCTGTTTGTAGCACGCTTACCAACTTACAGGATAACGGCGCAAAATTTCGATTTGTTATTACAAATTTAAGGTTTTCATTTGACTCACCCTCGTATCTGAGCTCACTTCAGTTAAGGTAGATAATTGCAGTAATTGCAAAAAGACTCTGCTCAACTGTTGCACTCATAGAACCATTTATAAGTTACCCTAGAAAGAGGTTTTAGGAAACAGTCTTACCGATATGAAGGCTGTATTTTATGGACGAATATTAGTGATTAGAATGTGATAGTATTGCCACAGATGGACTTCAATTTTTGTTTGAGTTGTGGTTCATATCCTACACTTAGACCAACTGTCAAGTTGATAAGACCATTAAGCGTTATGCAGATTTTTAGTCATACATCGAAAGAAGGGCCACATGGAGAAGAGCCCACTGAACCCCCTCGGCACTAAATTTTACCGTGCTCCAGTTGCTCGGAAATAGAGCTGTATTCGGGATGTGGCCAACAAGACCGAAAGGCCAGTCCAATGTCTTACCGCAGTGCTACTCCACTCGACAGTACACGAAACTTGCCGTGGTGTGTTAGTCTGCTTTTCTGCCTCAGATACGCGACGTGTCGGTGTCGGCGATAGTGGACCTGTACCGGTGCAAGATCGCGGCGCTGGGCAACTCGGAGAAGGCGCTGTACGCGCGGCTGGAGAAGGCGGACGAGGAGGCGTCGCGCAGCCAGCAGCTGCTGTCGCACGCGCTCGACGGCGCCAGCCGCCTGCTGCAGCGCTCGCGCCACTCCGCCGAGCTGCTCGAGGAGGCGCGCGCCGAGCTCAAGGACAGGGACAAGGCGGTCCGTACCCCGAAGCTGCCCTCACAGAGTACCTCGAGCCTGGGGACAAGGCAGAGTAGAGATTAGATTAGATTAGATTAGTACTTGTTCCATAGATCATGAATGCGACAATTCGTAATGATGTGGAACGTGTCAGGTTAATAAAAGGTGTCTATACAAGATATTACATTAGACAAAATATTACATGACACTCAATATTTTCATTTTTTTGGGGGGGTGGGGGGGGAGGTTGGGAAATTACCCACTTACTATATCCAAAAATTCATCTAATGAGTAGAAGGAGTTGCCATTAAGAAATTCTTTTAATTTCCTTTTAAATGGTATATGGCTATCTGTCAGACTTTTGATGCTATTAGGTAAGTGACCAAAGACTTTTGTGGCAACATAATTTACCCCCTTCTGAGCCAAAGTTAGATTTAACCTTGAGTAGTGAAGATCATCCTTTCTCCTAGTGTTGTAGCCATGTACGCTGCTATTACTTTTGAATTCGTTCGGATTGTTAATAACAAATTTCGTAAGTGAATATATATATTGTGAGGCTACAGTGAAGATCTCTAGCTCTGTAAATAAGTGTCTGCAGGAAGATCTTGGATGAGCTCCAGCAATTATTCCGATTACACGCTTTTGTGCAATGAACACTCTTTTACTCAATGATGAGTTAGCCCAGAATATGATGCCATACGAAAGCAGAGAATGAAAATAGGCATGGTAAGCTAATTTACTCAGATGTATATCGCCAAAATTTGCAATTACCCTAATAGCATAAGTAGTTGAACTCAAACGTTTCAGCAGATCCTCAGTGTGTTTTTTCCAGTTCAATCCCTCATCAATGCATACACCTAGAAATTTTGAATATTCTACCTTAGCTACCGATTTCTGATCGAAGTCTATATTTATTAATGGCGTCATTCCAGTTACTGTGTGGAACTGTATGTACTGTGTTTTGTCAAAGTTAAATGAGAGCCCATTTGCAGAGAACCACTTATTGATTTCCTGAAAAACATCGTTTATAATTTCACCAGTTAATTCTTGTCTGTCGGGTGTGATAGCTATACTTGTATCATCGGCAAAAAGTACCAGCTTTGCATCTTCGTGAATATAGAATGGCAAGTCATTAATATATATTAAGAACCGCATAGGACCCAAGACCGAACCTTGCGGCACCCCATTCTTGATTGCTCCCCAGTTTGAGAAATCACCAGTTTTTTTGCATATTATGTGAACTGTTTACTTCAACTTTCTGCACTCTTCCAGTTAGGTATGATTTAAACCATTTGAGCACGGTCCCATTCATACCACAGTACTTGAGATTATCTAGAAGTATTCCATGATTTACACAATCAAAAGCCTTTGATAGATCACAAAAAATCCCAACGGGTGACTTACCAATATGACAGAGACGTGGGAGAAACCAATAAAATATTGGATTTATGCGTAAGTTGGTAGTGTTTTTCAATAAGATTAATAAACACAACAGATACAAATAACACAGACTTCACTCATCAATAATATGGTAATTTCCAAGAATGATTGCCTATCGAAGTCGCTGGGTACAAACGATACATATCGAACGTGCGATCGGAAATCGTTCATGCGACTCTAATGGCGGCCGTTATGAGTATGTTTACATTGGTCACTACAGCAACGCCAAAAGAAGAGCGATACAAAAATAAATGTAATTGCAAAGGAGAGGACTTATCTTACCCGTCGTCGTCGTTGTCGTCATGTGAAAGTCCATTACGGTGGTTTGGATGGATAATTTGAAAGAGTCGAACCATGTATTCTTCCTGATATGCTTTCGTTTTCCGGACTGTCCGCAATGAAATTGTAAGGGTATTTCAGCATCGAAACTGTTCTTACCAGGTTTTACACACTTCGCACCCCCACAGTCTACACAGTCCCTTCTTTCCTCGTCCGATAGTACTCAATATTTGCGATAAAAAGTCGAACAATTTTCTACGCTGGATAAACATTGAATTAGATTCTTCCATGTGAGAGAATCCGCTGAAAAACGTCAAGAAGACCAAACATTCCACTCACTAACGACATAAATCGCCTGGGTTTCCCTAGTAACTCACAAATAATTCGCGGAGGTATGTAATTTAGAGCAGGTAAGGGAACGACGGAAAACAGATAATAATGACGATCACAAATAATTGATCACAACGCCCGCCACCGGAGTCGCATGATCGATTTCCGATCGCACGTTCGATATGTACCGTTTGGACCCACCGACTTCGATAGGCAATCATTCTTGGAAAATACCAATAATATATCCTCCTTCACTATTTACAATAGTATGTCAACGTATTTACAATTTGTACAGAAACCAGATGGCAGTTATAAGAGTCGAGGGGCATGAAAGGGAAGCAGTGGTTGGGAAGGGAGTAAGACAGGGTTGTAGCTTCTCCCCGATGTTGTTCAATCTGTATATTGAGCAAGCAGTAAAGGAAACAAAAGAAAAATTCGGAGTAGGTATTAAAATTCATGGAGAAGAAATAAAAACTTTGAGGTTCGCCGATGACATTGTAATTCTGTCAGAGACAGCAAAGGACTTGGAAGAGCAGTTGAATGGAATGGACAGTGTCTTGAAAGGAGGATATAAGATGAACATCAACAAAAGCAAAACAAGGATAATGGAATGTAGTCTAATTAAGTCGGGTGATGCTGAGGGAATTAGATTAGGAAATGAGGCACTTAAAGTAGTAAAGAAGTTTTGCTATTTGGGGAGCAAAATAACTGATGATGGTCGAAATAGAGAGGATATAAAATGTAGACTGGCAATGGCAAGGAAAGCGTTTCTGAAGAAGAGAAATTTGTTAACATCCAGTATTGATTTAAGTGTCAGGAAGTCGTTTCTGAAAGTATTCGTATGGAGTGTAGCCATGTATGGAAGTGAAACATGGACGATAAATAGTTTGGACAAGAAGAGAATAGAAGCTTTCGAAATGTGGTGCTACAGAAGAATGCTGAAGATTAGATGGGTAGATCACATAACTAATGAGGAAGTATTGAATAGGATTGGGGAGAAGAGAAGTTTGTGGCACAACTTGACCAGAAGAAGGGATCGGTTGGTAGGACATGTTCTGAGGCATCAAGGGGTCACCAATTTAGTATTGGAGGGCAGCGTGGAGGGTAAAAATCGTAGAGGGAGACCAAGAGATGAATACACTAAGCAGATTCAGAAGGATGTAGGTTGCAGTAGGTACTGGGAGATGAAAAAGCTTGCACAGGATAGAGTAGCATGGAGACCTGCATCAAACCAGTCTCAGGACTGAAGACCACAACAACAACAATGTCAACGCAGACAAGAAATCATGTGGTTTTGGCCCGAAGAACTCGTCAAAACGGATTTGGAGCGCGTTTTTGGCTGGAAAGGAAGTCCATTTAAGGTTGTTCGATAGAGAGTGGAAAAGGAGAAAATCTGAGGAAGCAGCATCAGGCGAATAAGGTGGGGCAAAATGTGGACGGACGTTGCACCTCGAGGAAGCGATCTGTAGTGTCCCACATCGTCGCTGTTCCACCAGATCGATAACATTATCTTCTGTGGATGCACGCAGGTTTTTGTATGGGGGGGGGGGGGGGTTGCTGCTTTGTTTGGGCTCAACATCCCTTTCTTCTCCTTACGTTAGCATAAAAACACCGTTTTTCGTCGCCAATAATGAGACGGGATAGTTATGGTTGTAGTTGTTCACTAGCCAATTGCTGATAAGCAAGCGGAGATGCACGTATGGCCACGTGCTGCGTTTTTTACTTATAGCATGTGGTGCCAATACACCCAATTTTTAAACCTTCTTCATTGTATGCAAATGTCGTACGACGGTGGAACGCTCACAATTCATCACATTTGCCAGTTCTCAAGTACACTGACGTGGATCATTGTGGATTAATGCGTTTAAACGTTCTATATCAAACCCCAAAGGTCTTCCTGAACATAGAGAATCACTAATGTCAGAGCAATCCTACTTAAAACGATAAAACCATTTTCTTGCGGTGTGCTATCCAATGGAATCATCCCCATACACACTGCTGCTGTCACCCGCCTATTGATCTCAGACACAAGAATATTTCGGAAATGGTCCGACTTCCCCACTTGGCACTCCATTTTCTAGCGTCCATAGCTCCACTCATTATCTCCAAATGACAAAATGACAATATGTAAACTCAAATAGCAACAGTGAACCACAAATAAAAAAAAGACAATCGATAAATAAACCTATAGCAACCGGAACACCAGTGTGGAAAAAAACAAAAAAGGCGCTACGGACTTAATGCACCAACCTAACAATAACAGTACCTGTGACAGACTCCTTACGGTTTACTACACCTTGCTTCTGTAGTAATAACTTCACTTTAAACGAAAACCATATCTGCCGAGACACAACAGTCAAACTTCAGACTTTAAACAAAAAGCATATCTGCCGAAACACATCTTTCAAACTTGATTAAAGATTTCCTACATTTGGTTGATAACTCTAAAGGCCACTGAATGCAGACGATGGTATCTTCTAGTGACCCACGAAGTCCTTCACAAGGTACCACAGCACTGCAGTTCATTAATGGGAAATTTATCATTTAGGCGCCACCAATGTCTAAGAACTGTTTCCTGTGAAAAAAACTGGTTTGCAGTTCCCACCGTACTGTATTACTCATTTACTGATTTATTTATCGTATGGCATACATCTCTGTGCTTTTACACTTTACATACAATTTAATTGCAGTTTGACATCCGGACATTGAATACCATCAATAGCCTCCTCTGTTGCAGATAGGAAGTCGATGAAGGTTCCATTGTAAGTTCTAACTGGACATTCTTCCGCTATGTGCCGGATTGTTTGCTTTTTAGCACCGCACTTGCAATTTGGAGTTGGTATCTTTCCCAATTGTAGAGGGCATCAGCACCTCTTCCGTGGCTACTGCATATGCGGTCTAAAGTTTTCCACACTTTGCCTGACTTATTGAAGCATCCACAATCTCTGGAAACAATCCTAGCGAGAACACTGCTCACCAGAATGCCAAAGCTTCATGATAAATTAGAAACCCATACAGTAGTATTTTGTTTTACCTTGATGTACACTGTCATCCTTTGAAGTTTCTAAAAGTAGTATTTGCACATCGTGTACATTTCTTGCTATAAGAGGGCAATTTCTGCACCAAGAAAATAACTCAGAAACAGTTAATAAAATACAGCGATTACCCCTAAATGCTGTGTGTGATTAATATAAATGATCAACAACAGTTCGTGTACTCATGGCATGGTAAAGGGAAATTAACGCGTGATGTACATGCTATGATTACTCGAGAATACCAATCCTTAGCCCCTGAACAATGGTATAAGCTGGAAGTGCAGCTGTTGTACACCTTGCAAAAAAGTCCTAAATATTGTTTAATGGGACTTAACTAAAGGTAGTAAGCTGCTCAGTACATTCAGTTGATACCCTCATACTGCAGCATATAAGCCTTCAGCTAAGCGCTATCATGCACATGTACAGAAGAAATGGCTGGAACTTCTTGTTGCTGTGCAATGCAGTCAGATAACGTGGAGCTCAGTATGCCTAATAATACTCACTCTTTCCTATAGTATCAAACTCTAACCATTACGTCTGAGTGACTCATACACGTTCACACATTATACGTACAAATATATCATTTATGAGGGTGTAAATTGCGAGTTACACGAGAACGAGTCATGGATGCGTTTGGTGATCTGGAGAGAATTTTGCTAAAACTTGCTGTCAGATTAAAACGATTTGCCACACTGTGACGCGAACCAAAATTTTTCCTTGCCCTAGTACATCCATCTTACACATTTTTTCTGCAGTATCTTCTATTCCAAGAGACCTTGTCCCACAACGGATGTGGGAAAGCGTCTGTGAATTCTGGAGAGTAGGGGAGAGGTGCTGGCAGAAGCATTGCTATGAGTCCAGGCCAGGCCCTGAGTTATGTCTGGAGAGCTCTCTCGGTAAGACCATTGCAAAAGGCAAAGTTTCCAGTTTTTGTCTCGGTCCGGCTCATAGTTTTAAATTTGTAGTAAAATTTAAAACAGGGAGCAATTCACTGTAGAGTGTAAGACTCATACTGGATGCGTCTCTTAGTGGATTTGCCTCTTCCCCGTTCATGTAAAGATGCAGTCAAATGGAAACGATGCAGATGAAAATAAGTAATCTGTTTATTCTTTCAAAAGAAATCGTATTAACTTTTAATACATTTACTATACTCTGAGACAAGACGGTCAAAGCCTTTATGGAAAAATGTTTGCGGTTGCCTACACAACCATGATTATATTCAGTAGTGCTCCTCTTCGTCCGGAGCAAATCGTCGGCCACGAGTATCTGTCCTGATGGCTCCAGAGTATTGGAATGGCATGGAGAACGATTGGGACTGTATGTAAGACCTGTAAAGGCTTCCCATCGAAACTTATCCAGCGTAGCTGTAACTATCTTGGCTACATGTTGGCGGGCATTATGCTCCAACACAATGATAAAATTCATCAGCAATCCTGGGTGTTTCGATTTGATGGCGAACTTCAGTTTTTGCAAAATGCCCACCTATCGGTGTCCGTTACTTTTGGGGCCTTGTACCACAAAGTTAATGAGCAGCATTGGCTGCTAAATTTCTGTTATAAACTGCAAGCTAAAATTATAATAAATTAAGATAATAGTGGAAGCACAAATGCTAGACGTACAACATGCTTTTAGTAAAGGAAGATCATATTCCGACTTTAATTTCACTTTGGCACAAGCATCTGAGAAGAGAGAAGAATTTAGATTACCAGTTTATTACGTTTTTGTAGATTGTATAACGGCTTTCAAAAGGTAAACAGGAAAATGCTTTGGGAATCACTGAAGGAAATGGTAGTTCCAGCACACCTGATTGTGGCAATTATACAGAAATAATAAAATAAGGAACTAACTAAAAGAAATGGGACAGAATCTGCCGCTATTAATCAAGGAGTTGAACAACAATATCCACTGTATCCCATCATTCTTAATGATAATATTGACGATATTATTCGTAAATGGTTGACTATATTAGATCACACATTAAAATGAGATGATTTTAATTTCACCTCTTTACTAATTGATAATGACCAGCCTCTAGCAGGAAAAAATGAGAGAAAGATACATAAGTTGAGTCAAACTGACGCATCTCTACAGACAAACAAACGTTATATCATTTGAATGACTCGAACCCATAAGAGCCAAAACTGTTACGGATGGACAAACAATTAAGTAACTACGAAAGATTAAAACTGTTTTCTAGATATTTATATTTTCCGATCCTGATGATGTGGATCTAAGACTGGCGAGCTTCAGACATTTCTGTGGAACCGTACAACACACATTAAAATATGATACATGCAAAGGGATATGAATTAAACTTTACGAATTAATAACCTTGCCTTTGCTGTATCGTAACGAAGGCTGGACCCTAACATTATAAACATTATATCATTATACCAAATCGAATCATCAGAGGTGACATTCCTCCATTTTGTAGTGGGATATTCATTACTGGATTGTAAAAGAAACACTGATATTAGACAAGAATTGAACGTAGAACCTGTTACAACTACATACATAAAAACAGTTTTGCATAACATCGGTTCCGAGAGTTTCGGAACCTATACAGAAAATTGGAATAGAGATCAATATAAAATTATTTCCACCCTTTTCATTGCTCATGAAAACCACACATTGCATGTTGTACCGCCATACAGTGATCGGAAGTGATGGTCCAGACTGATGTACACACCAGTACCACTAATACCCAGTAGCATGTCCTCATGCATTAATGCATGCCTGTATTCGTCGTGGCATACTATCTCCAAGTTCATCAAGGCACTGTTGGTCCAGATTATCCCACTCCTCAACGGCGATTCAGCGTGATCCCTCAGAGTAGTTGGTGGGTCCCGTCATTCATAAACAGCTCTTTTCAATCTATCTCAGGCATGTTCGACAGGGTTCATGTCTGGAGAACATGCTGGCCACTCTAGTCGAGCGATGTCGTTATGCTGAAGGAAGTCATTCACAATATGTGAACGGTGGGGGTGCGAATTGTCGTTCATAAAAACAAATGCCTCGCCAATATGCTGCCGATATGGTTGCACTATCGGTCGGAGGATGGCATTTACGTATAGTACAGCCGTTACGGCGCCGTCCATGACCACCAGCGGAGTACGTCGACCCCACATAACACCGCTTCAAAACCTTGCTGAACTCGCTGGACTGTGTGTCTAAGGCGTTCAGCCTGACCAGGTTGCCTCCAAACACGTCTCCGATGGTTGTCTGGTTGAAGGCATATGCGACTCTCATCGGTGAAGAGAACATGATGCTGATCCTGAGCGGTCCATTCGGCATGTTGTTAAGCCCATCTGTACCGCGCTGCATGGTGTCGTGGTTGCAAAGATGGACCTCGCCATGGACGTGGGGAGTGAAGTTGCGAATCATGCAGACCATTACGAACAGTTTGAGTCGTAACACGACGTCCTGTGGCTGCACGAAAAGCATTATTCAACATGGTGGCGTTGCTGTCGGGATTCCTCCGAACCATAATCCGTAGGTAGCGGTCGTTCACTGCAGTAGTAGCCGTTGGGCGGCCTGAGCGAGGCTTGTCATCGACTGTTCCTGCCTCTCTGTATCGCCCCCGTGTCCGAAAAATATTGCTTTGGTTAACTCCGAGAGGCCTGGACTCTTCCCTTGTTGAGAGCCCTTCCTGGCACGAAGTAATATTGCGGACGCGATCGAACCGCGGTATTGACCGTCTATGCATGGTTGAACTACAGACAACGCTAGCCGTGCACCTCCTTCCTGGTGGAATGACTGGATCTGATCGTCTGTCGAACCCCCTCCGTATAATAGGCGCTGTTCATGCTTGGTTGTTTACACCTTTGGGCGGATTTAGTGACATCTCTGAACAGTCAAAGGGACTGTGTCTGTGATACAATATCCACATTCAACGTCTATCTTCAAGCGTTCTGGGAACTGGGGTGATGCAAAACTTTTTTGTGGTGTGTGTAACTGAAAAATGCACACTGTACTGGAAATACAATGTCCAAGGTACATGTGATAACAGGAACTAAAGCTGCAATGGTGTGTTACCCAGTAGGAAAGAGAAGCATTGAATGTCAAAGACAAGAAGTGAACAAACAGTTCTGTAGTGGAACAGGGCAAAAAGCCTATTCCTTGAAGAAAAGATGATGACGATGATGTACTTGTACGGTGATGCCATGGTGAAAGGGCTCACTGACACAACTTCCCAGCTTGTGTCACGCGTATTTAAAATCCTGCATTTAATTTAATCTGTGTGTTGCTGCAAATCCCTGTGAACAGACAATGTACGTGGTGATCCGTGGGCGCAGGTGGCACGGCTGGAGGAGACTAAGAGTCGCCTGGAGTCAGCACTTAACACAGCGGAGGAGCGGTGCGAAGCAGAGGAGCAGCGAGCGGAGCAGCTGGAGCAGGAGCTACAGAAGGCCACGGCAGAGGCTCGCGAGCTGGAGCGATCAGTACAGCAGCTCACAGACAAGGCCGCAGGCGAGTCAGCTCCCACTACTTTCCCATGGCACCAACAAACCTTAATGTATATTGTATTTTATGTATGTTTCTCTTTTTCCCTTTCCTGAATTTTTGCCTTTTTTCTTT
Source organism: Schistocerca piceifrons (assembly GCF_021461385.2). Classification (NCBI taxonomy): domain Eukaryota; kingdom Metazoa; phylum Arthropoda; class Insecta; order Orthoptera; family Acrididae; genus Schistocerca; species Schistocerca piceifrons. The sequence goes on along the minus strand of NC_060138.1, from coordinate 839,026,651 downwards.
TATCTTTACTTCCCACTGCAGTATAATAGAAGTATATACCCTTATTCATTCATTCTTTTCCGTGTCCGGTCAGCATTTCCAGAAGGTAGCAACTCTGATGGCCTTGTTGTTTCCCTCGATCAGGTCCTGTGTTGTGCAGGGTTGTTCATGTTGAGGACAAATTAACAGGTGGGCCAGGTCTTGTGTTGTTCCCCACTCGCAGGATGTATCTACATCAGCTGGAAGAATGCCCCATTTTCGCATGTTGGTCTTGCAAAAAGGAACGCCCACCTTAAGACGATTGAGCGATCTCCAAATAGGGTAGGGCAAGTCATTTCCTGGAGCTAACTTTTCCTTTGCAGGGTAGCTTGCTCTTCCACCTGGTGACGCAGTTAGACTCTGGTGTTCCCACTAGTGGTTGAGTCTTGGCGATGAAGCTCTTTCTCGACTTCAGTCGACGGTCTACAGCCTGATGATCATGCAGTGGATGTTAGGGATCATAAGTTTGCTTAGTCCTCTCTACATCAGCAGCAACAGCCCTTCTAATAGTGGGGGGAGCCATTCCAGCAATTGGGTAGATTTTATCGACTGGAGTTGGCTCCGTACATCCCGACAAGATTCGGACGGTCTCTTTGATTGCAATATTAACCTGTTTGGCGTGAGTGGATGCACTCCATACAAGGCCGGCCGTTGTGGCCGAGCAGTTCTATGCGCTACAGTCTGAAACCGCGCGACCGCTACGGTCGCAGGTTCGAATCCTGCCTCGGGCGTGGATGTGTGTGATGTCCTTAGGTTAGTTAGGTTTAAGTAGTTCTAAGTTCTAGAGGACTGATGACCTGAGAAGTTAAGTCCCATAGTGCTCAGAGCCATTTGATTTTGAACTCCACTCAGGTGAACATACTCTACAGCGGACACACACAAAGCAAGAGCCTAAATTCTCAGGACCGGAGGACTTGCTCCCCAGGCAGTGGATGTGAGCTTCCTCAAGATGTTATTCCGTGAACTAACTTTCAGCCTGGTGTTATGGCAATGTTTCTTGAAGGACAGAGTTCGGTCAAGGGTAACATCCAGATATACTGGTGCTGAACAATGCTCCAGTCGTTTGCCTTGCCATGTAACGTCCAGTTCCCGCCGAGCTTCTCTACTCTTCAATTGAAATGCGCACACCTGAGTCTTGTTGGGATTTGGCTTTAGATGATTGGCTTTGTAGTAGGAGCCAAGCGTATCTAGCGCAGAAGTCAACCTTTCATCTACTTCTTCAAACGTCTTTCCTTGAGCAGCCACTGCAGTATCGTTAGCATAGATGAAAAGCCTGGAATTTTCCGTTATGGGCTGGTCATTAGTTTAAACATTGAAGAGCACAGGGGCGAGCACACTGCCTTGAGGTAAGCCATTCTTTTGTATGCGCCATCTGCTCTTCTTGCCATGGAGAGAGACTTGGAATATTATCGAGGTTGTAGCCTCTCCTCCACTGACCACTGTTGAAGGATGCCGGCAGCTCTGGATCATGAATTAGCTGAAGATCATTACTCTCTGTCCAGGTCTCTAGTTTTTCACCGTTGGTATCTGATTTTGGGGATCCCCATGATGTGCTTCGGCGGTTGTAATCGCCAAGGATGAAGTTTACGTTCTGGTGGTTAATGTTGTTACGTGCTTCAAACGAGAAGTCGACATTCTGAGGCTTGTATATAGAAGTAGCGCAGAAGTGTGGCTTACATACTGAAAGAATCTCGATGTCATCCCTCTCGGTCTTCAAAGTTGGTGTGATATTTAGGTTTGGTCTGCTGAAAATGGCACTACCGTATTTATCATGGGGCCGTTCCAGAACAAGTCCCTTATAATACAGGGCGTTTCATATAAAATTAAGCTACTTCACTGGATCATAATTTCTCTCCAAAAGCTCATAGAGTTGTTTTAATGACCTCAGTAGCTCTGGACGAGTCAGAAGTACCACCCATTGTTGGCAAGTCGAGCGTTGTTTCTTCCCATGAGGTCGTTACTTCAGTGTAGTTCCGCTCTTGTTCGGCTCGTGTTAGTTCGTCGTCGTCTCGTCGGTCACGGTTTTTGAAGTCTGTGAATGGGTACTTCCGAGCGTGTGACGATAACGAGCAAGTTAGTGAACCGTTTGCAGTCTTTAGCTGGCAGAAACATGCAGTACACAATTAGGGATAAGGTTTTCATTGTGAAAATATGTTGTAAGACATACTCATTCACTACAACATAATGGACATTCTGGAGAGAATTCAATGTGCACGATGCTCTAACAAAGGCAAAAAAGCTGGAGACAACTGGTGTACTGAACAATGACAGTAGCAAACATTGATTGCATTGATTACGAAAGTTACTAATAATGTTCGAAGACTCTTGGAGAACTCTCCAAGGAAATTGTTGCACCGATTGAGCCCAGAGGCGCATTTCATATGGCACATGTCAGAGAGCTGCAAAAAAATCTGTATTGCGACCTTACAAATGGTTCAAATGGCTCTAGGCACTATGGGACTTAACACCTGAGGTCATCAGTCCCCTAGACTTAGAACTACTTAAACCTAACTAACCTAAGGACATCACACACATCCATGCCCGAGGCGACCGTAGCAGCAGCGTGGTTCCGGACTGCGCCTAGAATCGCTCGGTCACCACGGCCGGCAGCGACCTTACAGAGTGCATCTGATGCAAGCATTGCAACGAACAGATCACGAGAAAAGAACGCGTTTCTATTGATGATTTGAAGGGTTTATTATTCAACGTCCACACTGTATCTCCGTAACTTCGTTTACACATGAGGTATGGTTTCAACTGTCAGGTTAATCAACATACAAAACAGCAGATACTGGACAGGTGCAAATCCCCATTCATCCATGAAACATCACTGAATGATGTCAGCTTCTAGGATTGTTGGCCCCATTTTCTTTGATACGACCGTAGCCACTAAAGTTTGCACAGGCACCTTCAGTACAGATAGAAGGACGTAGATCTTACGGAAGGTTATTTCCAACACGATGGAGCAACGTGTTACACGCCAATCGCTTCCATGCAACTTCTAACCAGTTTCTTCTGTAACTGAATAATCTCAAAAAATTTGTGCCACCCCCGGATTTTTTCTTGTGGGGGTATCTTAAAACTCAAGTATACAACAATAGACTACCGACAACTGCAGAACTCCATGATGTAATTACACACGAAATAAGCAACGTTGGCGACGATACACTTCAAGCAGCGTTGCAGAATATAGTGAAACGAGTACAGCTGTGCATCGATGTTGGTCGAGGACACTTACAAGATTTGCCATGAGAACTCTGTATGTTTGTAGGTAATCTTCCAATTGTGTATTATCATCTCCCAAAATTGCAAATGAGTCCCATTACTGGTTCAAATGTTATAATTCATTAAAGTAGTTATATGAATCTCACTGTATTATGCCATTAGTTGTTACATAAAAATATGCTAGTCTACATGTTGAGGATAGGACAGTGAGTCTGATGTATAATCTTAGAATGGCTAAACGAATTCTGTGAAGCACAATGTAATACGTAACGAAGCATGTGGTAAAAAGTTATTCAAGGAATTCAAGTTAACTAGGTGATAACTTTCTTATATGGAATGGTACTTTTTGGATACTTGCTCTCAAAAATTTCCAGAAATTCTACAAGCACCTTTCAAAACGTTTGCCTCGTGTCAGTGCGTAGCAGTAGTCCAGTAGTAAGTGAATGAGAATTGGGAATAGGTAAGGGAATTCCAAATTTTTATCCTGTGCAACGTTCTAGTGGAGGTGGCTTACCATTGCATGCCTCTGATGTTTTATGAAGCGTCAACTGTTATAAGTGATGTGTAGATAACTGTGTAGAAGTCTTCTACAGTGCGGTATCGTGTTTGCACGGTTATGGACGAAATTGGAATGGTATAACCCGATGCTGGCATATAACCTACTCCTCCTAAATAGCACCAAGGAGGTTATTGAGCTTAACATCTGCATCCAATGGAAAACTCATGATTCCCTCCCTCCATTGAAAAGTGTGGAGAGATTTTGAATTTAATCCGGAACATTGGTGTATAGGCTGGGGCTCGGGAACTTCACGTCACCGCATTTCTCCCATTATTGGCTGCATATTGGCGCTGAAAATTTCTTCCATGACGCGAACTCGAACTGGCTGTTTTTGAGACGAGCAGTCAGGCAGAAAGCGTGCTGTGGCGAATTAGACTACTGAGGGGGTAATATATGAGAACAACAATAAATATAAAATTTAAAAATTTTGAACTGTGTGATAATATCTTGTGCGACATGGAACATTCACAGTCTGTCTGGAAGTTTCCAGCTAATTTTATTTAGAACACAGCCAACCCTGCACTTTTCGAGATTTTAGAGATGGCTGCATCACACTGGTAGATCAGTATCTCTAATGATTAAAAGTGTATGGTTGCAAAAGTAAAACAACCACCAATGTTCTGGAGTAAATTCGAAACCTCTCCACACTGTTTGATGGAGAGAGGACATTTAAAACTACTGATCGTGATCCTGAGGATATTAAGCTCAATCACCTCCTTGTTACTATTGACGAAGAGTAGGTTATATGCCAGCATCGAGTTTGACAGTTCCAATTGCATCCATAATAATGCAGACACAACACTACACTGTGGAAGTCCTCTACACAGTCATCTACACATCACGGATAACACTTGACTCTTCATAAGACGTCAGAGGTAGGAAATGGTAAGCCACCTTCACTAGAATCTTGCACAGGAGAACAATGTGGAATTCCCTTGTATATATGGTTCTCGAGCGAGACGTCGGATGTCATAGTGCAAACTGCACAATATTTCGTCAGCGCAACTGGCCGACATCTTCAGGTGCGACGAACACACTGCTAAGGCAGGATCAGGGCCCCCTATTTATGCCAGTTTTAGGCAGGAAGTGCGTATGCGTGGAGGCGCCAAATTCGATGGCCAATAGCGACGATATCAGCTGGTAGCTGGAAGGACAGTAACGCCACCTACAGGATGAAGAACCAAATACTTCGGCGCACGCGCGGAGGCTGCCGCCGCTGCTCTGCGCTGTCATCGGCCGCCCCAGCGACCTCTGTCGGAAGCCGCAAGCGCAGAGGCTGCCGCTGTTACTCTGCGCTGCCATCGGCCGCCCCAGCGACCTCTGACGGAAGCCGCAAGCAAAACTGCGCGTCCACGTAGGCGCCTTGATTATTCTCCCGTTGTCAACAGAATATTTATGTTGCTGGCGAATCGTCTTCAGTCTTATGACCAATAGTATTCCTCTCTGCTCGAAGCGACTTCAATATGGCCAGTGCTGGATCCCAAGCTGTACTAAGCTGAAAGCCTGTGTCTCTGTTTACAAGATTCGTCGAGCTATGTATTTCCACTGCTTCCTCAATAACACTGTCCCACTTATCTACCGCCAATCCTCATTCACTTAGTATGAGGCTTGCCTGTTACGCACTGGCAGGAAGTAAACATTTTGAAGGGTGCACCATTATGCTTACGGAGTGACTGGATATTTTTGAAAGCAACTATCAACAAAATATCACTACTTATAAGGAATTATCATCGAGTTAAATTACATTCTTTGACTGTTTAAATTCCTTGTCTACAGTGTAGTAAGTATAGTGAAAATATTATACACAAGAGGGAAACAATCACCGTGGACAACGCTGTATATCATCCCCGCTACTTCACAGGCATAGTCTTGATCAGCGATGGTTAGCAGCAAGATTTCAGTGCAATAGTAAGCTTTATTGAATATTGTGAAGGCAAAATGTAATACAAGTTTTACTATAGTAGATACTTTTCCACATAATGCGGGGCATCCGAGCAGAAGACCCATAGAATGTATCTATTAAGCTACAGGATACAAGATAGAGCCTTCTGTGATATGACGACTAAATTCAGCAAATAACATAGGGCTGTAAAAACGTAACGTGATCGGAGGAACCTCAGAATCGGTTAGAAGTAGAGTACAAGCTCAGATGCACTAACGTGATGGAGGTATCAGACGCTGACTTGTCATAGAAACCATTTGCCAATCGCCTCAGACAACTTAGGGAAATTGCAAAGACCCTAAATGGGACGCGCCGAATGTGAAACCTGTGTCTTGAGAAGTGCATCGCCTTGCTCAGATTGTACATTATAATCTGTCCCATACAAGTGTGTGGCTTAACTAGTGTTAGGAATAGGGTCCACTGGTATTCCGTCAAAAGTCAGCTGATAAAATTAGTATGGGTACTTCTTGGAGATGCCCTCGAATTCCGTCTACGATTCATGAACCATAAAATACTGGGACATTCTATTAGGAAAACACAACGCCTTAGCGAACAAGGGTGGTGCACATTTCGTCTTGAAGAGCATTCTGAATCAGTTTGACCACCGACCTAGTCACCGAATTTGCGAGTTATGAACACTCGCGTGACGTATACTCATTTGCCTAATTCATTATTGTGGAGATGACAGAATTTTGAGAATCTGTCTCAGCAGAAGTCATCAGTTCACACAACGAAGTCGTTATCATGATTAATCTATATAGTTTATTTGGAATTGTATTCTGAATACGTAATGTGGTACTGCACGCAGCTGGAGGAGGGGTCTTTGGGGACAATGAATACTAGAACGAACTTCGTGTAGCTCAACCTCAAGCGCACAACACCGTTAGATGCCACACAAAAATATGAGGATAATTAACACTATGGCAACGCCATAGTGGTGTGAGCGGAATAGCGGCCAACGGCCGGCGACACCGCAGTGGTGTCGTCTGCATGGTATCGCTCAGTGGCCAGCGACACCACAGTGATGTCGTGAGCATACTATCGCGCAGTGGCCTGCAGCAGCACTTTATTATCATTTGCATTCTGTTGGTGTTTTGTTTAGGTAGAAATAAGTTACACACGTCAACAAGTTTTATGTTTTTATAAGTACTTGTGCCCTTTCATCATGGCGGACGAAAGAGACAATAGGATTATTTACGATGAATGCGCGGACGTCTCATCTGACGTTCCGGGCGACTTGGCCGGTTGGGAAGAAGACATTGGATATCAAAAAAAGAAAGTGAACCAGTATCGTAGGAAGATAGTGAAATACGACCAAGAAGAATTCGGCGAACGCAACGGTTGCCAACTGATTCGGCTGAATCAGACGAAGAAGACAGTGCACAGTGGTCAGACTTTGATATACCGAGGACCAATAATAAATTTGAAGGATCCCTGGGTCCAAACATATTTCCCAAAGATACACAGAGCGTCGAGGATATCGTAGAATTATATATTTTGAACGATCTAATTGAGTATATTAGCAACGAAACCAACAAGTACTACAGTCAAAATTGCAATAGAATTAAACTGGATTAAAAAGTGCTAAATTTGTCGACGTTACGGGACCCGAACTTAGAAAATGCTTTGGGCTTGCTATCCTTATAGAAATTGTAAGTGAAGCATGAATCGATGATTTTGGTCAACGAATCCGTTGATAGACACACCGATATTTCGCAAAACGATGTCCCGCAACCGATCAGACAAATATTATCATTTTTACATTTTTCCGACAGCAACAATAAACCGGATAGCGCCGACCGGCTTGTCAAAGTGCAATTCGTAGCCGATTATTTTTCCAAAAAGTTTAAAGAAACGTTTAATCTAAGTCAAAACATCTCAATTGATAAAGAATTATTATACGGTTAAATTTTAAAGTATACAATCCGTCGAAAATTACGAAATACAGCATACTCATTCGGATGCTGTGTGATTCGAGTACGGGTTACATTTCCTCATTCAAGATATATTCTGGTGCTGGACAGCCTTTAGCAAAAACAGTGGTGGAACTATTGACACTGTAATGGTCGCCTAGTCGTAATATTGCTATAATCGCACTATTTCACTCCCATTTACGGAGCTTGTTAGCACTTGATGTTATGTTGGCGCCATTAAAATGCATTGTGGTAATCGCTGCTGCTTGCTGGATCGCTGCTGTGTCTCGATGTTGATGCTGGCTCTAAATCTGGTTGTCTAGGGATAAAAGAGATGAGGTCCCGTGTTTTTTATGTGCTTTTGATGATAAATAACGAGCGAAACCAACAAATATCTAAAATTCAAATATTTATTACTCTGGTGGCCATCTCAATTCCACTGTCCACCAAAGACAATGACACAACACAAAGTAGTACTTCATTTACATGTTCTTTGCATTGTTTATCCACCTCGAACAATAACACACATACACACCTTGTGACATTCCGACTGCGTTCCCGACCCTTCTTGCTGCTTGTATTTATAACCTTGTCAAAGAACTACTAAAAAGAAATGTAGTTTATAACTCACATGTACATCTGTTATCTTAATTTTTGCAGAAAAGTTATTAATTTATATCAAGTGACATAATTTGACAGGTTATTAAAATGACAGACAGATTTGTTGACATGACAGAATAATTCTTTGTTACAAAAAGGCCGTTTTTTAGAAGTTTGTCAATTGACTTCTCTAATTTGCATAAATAAGTAAATAACATGAATTATTAAGAATTACATTGGTTTTCGTCTAAAATAGGAGTGTTTACGTGAATACTGAGTGAAAACGGTCCTAGTGAACAAATAGGTTTCACTGGATGATTTTTATTTAAGGAGATCCAAAATACCTAAGTTGGGCACTATTTTTCGTACTTCATATTAATTATTTAAGATGAACTTAGTGTTTTTACATGATGACATTAGCTGTATCAGTGATCAAGTGGTATTAATTTTTGTGTGGGTCAGTTATTCAGTATAATTTAATGGGTTGACTGTTTACGATGGTGGTGGTGGTTAGTGTTTAACGTCCCGTCGACAACGAGGTCATTAGAGACGGAGCGCAAGCTCGGGTTAGGGAAGGATGGGGAAGGAAATCGGCCGTGCCCTTTCAAAGGAACCATCCCGGCATTTGCCTGACACGATTTAGGGAAATCACGGAAAACCTAAATCAGGATGACTGGAGACGGGATTGAACCGTCGTCTTCCCGAATGCGAGTCCAGTGTGCTAACCACTGCGCCACCTCGCTCGGTGACTGTTTATGGAGACATGTTATGCAATCATTGTTAACATACACAATAACTTTTCTATAATCATAATTGCTCGTTAAATTGGTTGAATTTGGAGGGTATCACATACTTCGGTAAAGTAAAGCGTTTAATAGGTACCGTTACAACACCTTGTGATGGAATGTGGCATCACCTCTGCATGGATAATTATTGTTAACAGTGTAGAACTTGCAGAGAAGTTACTTGAAAAGAAAATTCGAGTTTGTGGAACGATACGGCAAAATAGAGGATTTCAGGAAAACTAAAGCGCGCAAAAGTCAATGTGTTTGAAGCTCGTCAGCAACGGAAAGGTGACAAGTGGCCGGCGACAAACCAAGTAATCCGAACTAGCGCTGCCGGCGTCAAGGGAATAAATTTGTACGAGACGTGCGGACGGCAAAGTGTTAATTGATCGATCCTGTGCCTGTGTTCCACGTAACTGTAGGCGGACGACGAGCTATCGTGCTCTTCTTCCGTGTGCACGCTAACCGCTGCAGTCCAATGTCCATCGCAATTCAGCAACTTGAGCCTACTGAGTAACACATGGTAGAGTGCATTCTTGCTACATACTGCTCTTGCAATTCGACAGTAGGTACAACGCTTCAATTGCATTGTTTTGTCACTATGTTTCCACGCGCCCTTCATTATTCTCTGCAGTAGTACGCAGCTGTCATTCATAGTTTCAACTTCAGTTCATGCTGGCGCTGTGGTTTCTCAGTGTCCTCGCTTTTAACGTCGCAAACACTACTAACATACAATTACAAACTTTGTACGCGTATGTAAACATAATTCCTTGAAATAATTCTTAATTAGAATATTAACATCGTTATCCTGTTCTTGTTACCATGCATTTAACGCTCCATAAGATTCAAATACTTATTTTTAACATCTACGAACGCTTGACTTTACACTCTTGTTGTGTCAAAGTATAATTTAACAGTTAACAAATACAGAATTGTTCATACTTTACTGTTACAATTTTATTTTAACAGATCAAGCGAAGATCATACGCCGACTACAAGACAAGCTAGCAAAGAAGAAAGAGGAACTGAAGAATTTAAAAAACGTAAGTTTCGCACATTTTACAGTTTTAGTAATTATTGAAATTGTAGTGCTTTGAACTTTCTTTCCATGCAGTTCCATCTTCGTTATATGTAAATGCGCGTAACTGAAAATGATATCTCCCTGCCTCATATACACTCCTGGAAATTGAAATAAGAACACCGTGAATTCATTGTCCCAGGAAGGGGAAACTTTATTGACACGTTCCCGGGGTCAGATACATCACATGATCACACTGACAGAACCATAGGCACATAGACACAGGCAACAGAGCATGCACAATGTCGGCACTAGTACAGTGTATATCCACCTTTCGCAGCAATGCAGGCTGCTATTCTCCCATGGAGACGATCGTAGAGATGCTGGATGTAGTCCTGTGGAACGGCTTGCCATGCCATTTCCACCTGGCGCCTCAGTTGGACCAGCGTTCGTGCTGGACGTGCAGACCGCGTGAGACGACGCTTGATCCAGTCCCAAACATGCTCAATGGGGGACAGACCCGGAGATCTTGCTGGCCAGGGTAGTTGACTTACACCTTCTAGAGCACGTTGGGTGGCACGGGATACATGCGGACGTGCATTGTCCTGTTGGAACAGCAAGTTCCCTTGCCGGTCTAGGAATGGTAGAACGATGGGTTCGATGACGGTTTGGATGTACCGTGCACTATTCAGTGTCCCCTCGACGATCACCAGTGGTGTACGGCCAGTGTAGGAGATCGCTCCCCACACCATGATGCCGGGTGTTGGCCCTGTGTGCCTCGGTCGTATGCAGTCCTGATTGTGGCGCTCACCTGCACGGCGCCAAACACGCATACGACCATCATTGGCACCAAGGCAGAAGCGACTCTCATCGCTGAAGACGACACGTCTCCATTCGTCCCTCCATTCACGCCTGTCGCGACACCGCTGGAGGCGGGCTGCACGATGTTGGGGCGTGAGCGGAAGACGGCCTAACGGTGTGCGGGACCGTAGCCCAGCTTCATGGAGACGGTTTCGAATGGTCCTCGCCGATACCCCAGGAGCAACAGTGTCCCTAATTTGCTGGGAAGTGGCGGTGCGGTCCCCTACGGCCCTGCGTAGGATCCTACGGTCTTGGCGTGCATCCGTGCGTCGCTGCGGTCCGGTCCCGGGTTGACGGGCACGTGCACCTTCCGCCGACCACTGGCGACAACATCGATGTACTGTGGAGACCTCACGCCCCACGTGTTGAGCAATTCGGCGGTACGTCCACCCGGCCTCCCGCATGCCCACTATACGCCCTCGCTCAAAGTCCGTCAACTGCACATACGGTTCACGTCCACGCTGTCGCGGCATGCTACCAGTGTTAAAGACTGCGATGGAGCTCCGTATGCCACGGCAAACTGGCTGACACTGACGGCGGCGGTGCACAAATGCTGCGCAGCTAGCGCCATTCGACGGCCAACACCGCGGTTCCTGGTGTGTCCGCTGTGCCGTGCGTGTGATCATTGCTTGTACAGCCCTCTCGCAGTGTCCGGAGCAAGTATGGTGGGTCTGACACACCGGTGTCAATGTGTTCTTTTTTCCATTTCCAGGAGTGTAGAAGAGCGTTGACTCCGTATACCAAAGAACAAGTGTTACCAATCCCCTAAAGTATAGTATGTACTGTCAATGCGAGTGATGTACATTTCACTAGAGGTATTTTTGACGAGAAAACTTTAAACGATCTATCGAAAATGTTAAGTGGCGCATTTAATTTATTTAAGAGTCCCCTGAGTTTTATATGCTCTCTGTTTTGGTCATCGTCTCTTTATTTTGCTGCCCAAATAACAAAAGTCACCTACTCTCGCTTCTTAATCTAGCCTCTGAGCAACACTTTATTTAATTCTACTACATTGCATTTCTGTTATTTTACTATTGTTGATATTCATATTGTAAACTCTTTTCAAGACAGTGTCAATTCCGTCCAACTGATCTTCCAACTTCATTGTCGTCTCTGACAAATGTACGATTTCATCAGCAAACTTAAAAGTTTTTCCATTACAGACTTTTTTACTACACTCGACCACATTTCTCACACTTGAATGTTCGACGAGCTATGATTATTTCGTTGCTCGACCGGAGGGCCACACTTAATTGTGTAAGTGCTGAAGCACGAAGGGCACTCACAGAGGGAATGGTTGATTTACAGAAAGCTTTTGACACTTTGATTGGAAAATATTCTTTGAAACTGTGAAGTTAGCAGAAATAGAACATATGGACCTAAAGATCATCTACAGCTTGTGCAGAAACCAGATTGAAGTTACAAGAGTGAGACAAGGCTGTACCCTATGCCGGATGTTATACAGTCTGTACTTGAAAAAGCAGTTAAGAATTCCAAAGAAAAATTTGCGGATAGAACTACTGTTCACGGAACAAAATAAAGAATTTGACGCTTACCTACGACTCCGTAATTCTGTCAGAGACTGAAAACGACTTGGAATATCAGTTAAACGCTACCGACGGTGCCTTCAAAAGAGGTTGTTGTTGTTCTTGTGGTCTTCAATTCGAAGGCTGTTTTGATGCAGCGCTGCATGCCACTCTATCCTGTGCAAGGCTCTTCATCTGCGAATATCTACTGCAACATACGTCCTTCTGAATCTGCTTAGTGTATTCATCTGTTAGTGTCCCTCTACGATCCCCCCCCCCCACTCCACCCTCCCGCTCCCTTGCCCGCCCACGCTTCCCTTCAATACTAAATTGGGGATCCCTTGATGCCTCAGAGTGTGGTCTGCCAACCGAACAACTCTTCTAGCCAGGTTGTACCACAAATTTCTTTTCTCCCCAGTTCTGTTCAGTATCTCCTCATTAGTAACGTGATCTACCCACATAATCTTCAGCATTTGTCTGTAGCACCACATTCGAAAGCTTCTATTCTCTTCTTGTCTAAGCTATTTATCGTCAATGTTTCACTTTCATACATGCCTACACTCCATATAAATACTTTCAGAAAAGACTTCCTGACGCTTAAATTTATCCTCGATGTTATCAAATTTCTCTTCTTCAAAAACGCTTTTCTTGTCAGAGCGAGTCTATATTTTATGTCCGCTCTACTTCAGCCATCGTCAGTTTATTTTGCTGCACTGAAAGCAAAATTCATCCACACTCATATCCTAATCTAATTCCCTCAGCATGAACTGACTTAATTAGACTACACTCCATTACCCTCGTTTTGCTTATGTTGATGGTCATCTTGTATCCACCCTTCAAGGCACTGTCCATTCCGTTCAACTGCGCTTCCAAGTCCTTTGATGTCTCTGACAGTCCTCTGCCTCGTGATGACTGGGTGTTGTGTGATGTCCCATAGTGCTCAGAGCCATTTTTTTCTCTGACAGTATTTCAATGTCATCGGCAAAACTGAAAGTTTATATTTCTTCCGCCTGAACTTTAATTACAACTCGAAATTTTTCTGTGATTTCCTTTACTGCTTGCTCAATGCGCAAATTGAATAACATCGGAGATAGGCTACAGCCCTTCTCAGCCACTGTTTCCCCTTCGTGTACCTCGACTCTTATTACCGGTATCTGGTTTCTGTACAAGTTGTAAATAGCCTTTTGCTTCCTGCATTTTACTGCTGCTATCTTCAGAATTTCAAAGGGTGTAATAAAGTGAACTTTGTCAAAAGCTTTGTCTAGGTCTACAAATGCTATGACGTAGATTTGCCTTTCCTCAATCTATCTTCTAAGAAGTCTTCTTAGAAGTCGTAGGGTCGTTACTGCCTCGAGTGTTCCTACATTTTTCCAGAATCCAAACTGATTTTCCCTGAGGTCGACTTCTACCAGTTTTTCATTCTTCTGTAATGAATTCGTGTTAGTATTCTGAAACCGTGACTTACTAACTGACAGTTCGATGATTGTCACATCTGTCAGCACCTGTTTTTTTTTTTTTTTTTTTTTTTTTGGAATTATTATTTTCTATTTGAAGTCTAAGGGTATTTCGTCAGTCTCATACATCTTGGTTAACAAATGGAAGAGTTTTGTCATGTTTATAAGACGTATATCAACAAAAGTAGAATAAGAGTAATGGAATGTAGTGGAGTCGAATCAGGCGATGCTGAGGGAACTGGGTGAAGAAATGAAACACTAAAATTAGTCGACGAGTTTCGTTATTTTGGCAGTGAAATAAGTTACGATGGCAGAACAAGAGAGGATGTAAAGTGCAGAGTGGCAGTAGGAAAGAAAGCGATTTTGAGAATGAGAGATTGAAGTGTCGACAAGTCTTTTCTGAAAGTATTTGTTTGGAGTGTAGCTTTGTGTGGAAGAGAATAGTAAGCTTTGAGATGCTGTGATACAGAGGAATGTTGAAGATTAGACGGGTAAATTGCGTAGCTTATGAGGAGGTAATGAATTGGATTGGGGAAAAATGAAATTGTGGTATGGCTTGAATAAAAGAAGGGACCGGTTGACAGGACGCAGCCTGAGGCACGACGGAGACGCAAAGTCGGTAACGCGAGGGAGAGGGGGAGGGTGGAAATTATGGATGGAGGTCAGGGGTTGACTACTGTGAGCAGGGTCAGATGAATGTGCCTTGCGGTTGTTATGTAGCGGTGAAGATGCTTTCAGTGGACAGATTAGTGTCGAGAACTGTATAAGACCAGTCTTCCGACTGAATAGCGCAGCAACAACGACAGCAGCAGCGACAGAAGTCAAGACGCAAGGTCGTATCCCCACAACGTGCCTAAATGTCGCCAGGAGGCGTCGACGGCGCAATCTTCGCTGGCGAGCGCGCGGCTGGAGGCGTCGCGGCTGCAGGAGGAGCTGGCCGAGTCGCGCGCCGAGGCGGCGGCGGTGCGCGCCACGCTCGCCTCCCGCGACGTCGAGCTGCACGAGCTGCGCGGCGTGCGCCGGGAGATCGCCAGGCTCTCCGCCAAGCCCGACGCCACCGCCTCCTGACCGGTGAGCCCACACCAAGAAGAAATGCATATGATAAACGGGTATTCATTGGACAAATATACTATACTACAACTGACATGTGATGACATTTTCACGTAATTTGGGTGCATAGATCCTGAGAAATCAGGCAGTAATAACGGCCTGGGCATTGAGTCAAATAGAGCTTGGATGGCTTGTACATGTACAGCTGCCCATGCAGCTTCAACACGATACCACAGTTCATCAAGAGTAGTGTCTGGGGTATTGTGACGAGCCAGTTGCTCGGTCACCATTGGCCAGACGTTTTCAATTCGTGAGAGATCTGGACAATGTGCTGGCCAGGGCAGCAGTCGAACATTTTCTGTATCCAGAAAGGCCCGTACAAAACCTGTAACATGCGGTCGTGCATTATCTTGCTGAAATGTAACGTTTCGCAGTGATCGAATGATGGGTAGAGCCATGGGTCGTAACACATCTGAAATGAAACGTCCACTGTTCAAAGTTCCGTCAATGCGAACAACAGGTGAACGAAACGTGTAACCAATGGCACCCCATACCATCATGCCGGGTGATACGCCAGTATGGCGATGACGAATACACGCTTCCATTGTGCGTTCACCGCGATGTCGTCAAACAAGGATGCGACCATAATGATGCTGTACACAGAACCTGGATTCATCCGAAAAAATGACGTTTTGCCATTCGTGCACCCAGGTTCGTCGTTGAGTACATCATCACAGGCGCACCTGTCTGTGATGCAGCGTCAAGGGTAACCGTAGCCGTGGTCTCCGAGCTGATAGTCCATGTTGCCGCAAACGTCGTCGAACTGTTCGTGAAGATGGTGGTTGTCTTGCAAACGTCCCCATCTGTTGACTCAGGGATCGAGACGTGGTTGCACGATCCGTTACAGCCATGCGGATAAGATGCCTGTCATCTCGACTGCTAGTGATATGAGGCCGTTGGGATCCAGCACGGCGTTCCGTGTTACCCTCCTGAACCCACCGATTCCATATTCTGTTAACAGTCATTGGATCTCGATCAACGCTAGCACCAATGTTGCAATACATAAACCGCAATAGCGATAGGCTAAAATCCGACCTTTACCAAAGTCGGAAACGTGGTTGTACGCATTTCTCCTCCTTACGCGACGCATCGCAACAACGTTTCACCAGGCAACGCCGGTCAACTGCTGTTTGTGTATGAGAAATCGGTTGGAAACTTTCCTCATGTCAGCACTTTGTAGGTGTCGCCACCGGCGCCAACTTCGTATGAATGCTCTGAAAAGCTAATCATTTGCATATGAAAGCATCTTCTTCCTGTCGGTTAAATTTCGCGTCTGTAGCACGTCATCTTCGTGGTGTGGCAATTTTAATGGCCAGTAGTGTAGTTAATGTGAGGCAGTCGTCGATTCGGCATCAGTTTGATCTCTGCTACCCGTCTCTAACGTAACCGACACATCGGAAATTGCAACATATCCTAAATAACTGCCAAAACAAGGTAACAATCACTACTGCAAATTGTTGTAGTTTATGCAGATTACCGCAGATAAATGACAGGTAACAACTATTTGAGGGACAAAATAAACTTATGCTTTATTAGCACAACACATACTAATACATTTAACTACCAAATTATATTACGTTACTCCATCAACAAACATGGAACATTTATATTCCATAGAGTCTAATGCACTCTGCCCATCATATCTTGCGCACCACTATGCACGCTGGAAAATGTTTGTTCACATATCCCCAACACTTCCCCTTGAACAAATATTTTTCAGATACTCAACACTATACATCCCAGGTTAAACCATAATGTTCACCAGCTTCTGAAATTTGTCCTTACTGAGTGGCTTTCTTCTGTGCATAGATAACTGAGGATTATATTCCCCTGTTCCACATGATGTCTTATAATGTGATGCCTTGTGTCAATATGTTTGGATCTTGCATTGGTGACATTATTTTTTGCAAGTTTAATAGCTCCCATATTGTCACACAATACCACAGTTCGCTTTAATGTAGGAGGAGATTCTATTTCACTCATCAAAGAACTTCTTGGATAGTGGAGGACAGGGCCATATATTCAGCTTCTACAGTACTCACAGCAAAATTTCTTTGTCTCTTACAAGACCATGATATCACTCCTTCTATTAGTCTAAAACAACTTCCAGTGATGGAGTGTCTGCTTTCCAACTCATTTTCTCAGTCTGCATCATTGTATCCTTCCAAATTTACATCTCCAGTTTTAGAATATTTTAACTTATAATCAGCAGTTCCATTTAAATATCTGAATATTCTCTTGACTGCCACCCAGTGCTTTTCTCTTAGATCACTGCAAAAGTTGCTTACTGTATTTGTGGTAAATGCAAATGTCTGGTCTGGAAGTCTGTGCTAAGTACAGTAGACTTCCAACAGATTCCAAAGAGGGTACACGTTCCTTACATTTCTTGTCATTATCAGTTATTAGCAGTTTTGCATTGTTTTCCACAGGAGTAGACACAGGTTTACAATTTTTCATATTGAACTTTTCTGAGATCTTCCTTGTGTACAGAGATTGATTAATCCATAATTCTTCTCTGCTGCACTTCTTAGAATCTTCATGCCTAAGTATTGATTAATTTCCCCTAAAAACATGCATATTAAATTCTGACCGTAACTGTTCTCTAAAAAGTCCATGTGGCTTTCACTATTGGTTAAAATAAAAAAATCATCTACCCATATGGCCATGACTGCAATTTCTTCATTGCCCCTATTGTGATATATACTGGGTTCTGCCTTTGACTGTAACATGCCTAGTTTTATCAAACTTTTATGCAACATTTATTCCAGCAATGGCCACTTTGCTTTAATCCATATATGCCTTTCTTCAAACGCCAAATTCTCCTGTTCCCCTGATAAGGTCGCTTAACTTCATCAGGTGGAATCACATATATTTCTTCTTCCAGTCTTCCATTCAGGTAGGCTGTTTTCACACCCATTTGATGAATTAATAAGTCTTCCTTTACTGCCAGAGCTAAAAGGTATCTTAATGATGAATACTTCACCAATGGTGAGAAAGTTTCATTGTAATCTATTCCTTCTTTCTGGGAATATCGTTAAACTACCAATCTGACTTTGAATTTTGGTATTGCACTCTCAGGATTTTTTAACACTGAACACCCATCTTGTTCTTAGTGGCTGTTTATTTTCAGACATGTCAACCCATTCATATGTATCATTATCCACAAAAGACTGCAGCTCCTTTTCAATAGCTTTTTTCCAATCTTTAGCATTTGAACTTGCTAAAGATTCATCAACTGTGATTGGTTTATTGTTGATTGTTTGGGCAGCATACATTTCATAATCTTGATATTCTTTTGGTTTTGCTATACGTGAAGACCTTCTTAAACTGACTTCCTCTGTTGAATCTTCTTCCTCAATTTGATTCTCGGGTAGCACATCAGCTTCCTCTTTATTCTCGTCTTCCTCTGTTTCAGTTTCCATCTCTGTTTCAGCACTATCACACATTACGCTTGGTTGCACTGCTGTATCATTTTGACTACTTTCCTTTATTTTAGGCCTATAATCCTCCACAAATACTACATCTCTACTGCTTATTATCTTCTTATTCACAAGATTATAAAATCTGTAGCCTTTGAAATCCTCACAGCAGCCAACAAAAATATATTTTTGAGATTTTGCATCCCACTTTCCTCTTAGTGGTTTTGGAATCTCTACCATGGCTTCACACTCAAAGACTTTTAAGTGCTTTAGGTCCAGTTTCTTCCCAGTCCATACTTCATAAGTTGTCTTGTGTCTCACAGCTTTGGTAGGTGATCTGTTAATTATATACAGCACTGTTGACACAGCCTCTGCCCTAAAACACTTAGGTAGCTCGGCATCGCTTAACATACTTCTTGCCTTTGCTGCAATGGTTCTGTTGGCTCGTTCTGCAACTCCATTCTAAGAAGGACTGTAGCGAATGGTAGTCTGATGCCTAATACCCATTCCATTCAACTGTTCCTTAAACCGTCTGTTTACATATTCTGATCCATTGTCGATCTAATGAATTTAAATTTCTTCCCAGTCTGTCTTTCGACCATTTTGCAATAAACAACAAATACATCATTCATTTGATCCTTGCTACTTATAAAATAAATATGCATGTATCTAGAAAAATTATCTATGAATGTCAGGAAATAGAAGCTACCTCCTAAGGATTCATTCTCCATAGGTTCCCAGAAATCTGAATGTATGAGTTGCAAGACTTCGGTAGATCTGCTCTGACTCGATTTAAATGGCAATCTAGACTGCTTCCATTGCAAACACACCTCACATTGAACATTATTCATTCAATAATTTTCCATCCCAGTTGCCATATTCTTCAGTAAAGTCATACTTTCCCTATGCCACAAGAAACCTTTTGCAGCATAAACAGACTGATTTCCTGTTTCAGCAGTATTTTGAACTGTATTCACTTTGCAAATACCTCTTACATTACTTGCAGTAGCTACAATATCACCACAAGAGTCTATCACTTTGGCTCCGTCTATATCGAAGATAACTTTATTACCCTTCTTTACTATTTCGCTTAGTGACAACAAATTAGTTGCAATATTCTTTACATCATGAGCAGTAACAATTTCCTTTTCCCCATTGACAAGCAAATTAAGATCCATTTTTCCTGCGAGTTCACACCTTAACTTAGATCCGTCAACTACAGAAATTCCAATGTCAGTCCTTCACTGAACATCATACAAACCAGACGGAGCTTTGGTAATGTGCACAGATGCTCCTGAATCTAGGAGCCATTATGCGTTATCGTCACTCGCTTCATTAAAAGAGTAAAAAACAGAAAATGCCTTACCTGTATCGGTAGTCTTTCTCTCAGAATCTTTCACTCAGGACTATTAGAATTAACATGCTTCTTTTCTTTTATACTTAACTTTTTGTTACACTTTGAAGCAATATGTCCAATTTTCTGGCATCTGAAACATCTTATTGGCTTCTTCTTCTTCTTCTTGTACTTAGAGTATAAAGCCGACGCTGTTTCTTTTTCTGAAGCATTAGAATCTGGTTCATTCTTCACGTCCTGTAGGATCTTTACTTTAACACTATCCGCTGTATCCGCAGTGTCTGTGTTGTAATCATTTTACAGTTATTTTCTCCTTCGTATAGCGTACACAATCCAAGTTTATACGAACTTCCGCGCACTTTTTGCGCAAATACACGTCACCTTAAAGCTTATTATTTCGCTTTAATCCAGTGCCTGGGCCCATAACCTGTTGTAGTTTATGTAGATTAAAGCAGATAAATGACAGGTAACAACTATTTAAGGGACAAAATAAACTTATGCTTTATTCGCACAACACATATTAATACATTTGACTACCAAATTATATTACGTTGCCCCATCAAAAAACATGGAAAATGTATATTCCATAGAGTCTAATGCAATCTGCACATTATATGTTGTGCGCCACTAAGCACGCTGGAAAATGTTCGTTCACATATCCCCAACACAAATGAGGGGGTGAGTTGCAATATCTACCGCGTGACTTTTTCAACGCTCTGAGATAAACGAAAAAGCATGTAACTCCTGTACTATTATACTTAGAAAGTTCATATTTGGTGAATTAATTGCCATTCGTGATACCTACAAGCATCCGAAGCCGTTGTTGCCAAGAGTTTTGTGTATTTTATTTGCACGTTGTCAGTTTTGAAACTCAAATTGAAGAAAAAAGTGAAAAAGTTGGTTGTAACATTTTTAGAGCATGTAAAACTTTCATAATGAACAACATAATGCTTTATTCAGGCTTCTGAATTAATAATGTGAAAACTTAAGTAATTATACGAATTTATGCATGAAGAAAATGGTCTCTTGTTTTTTAAACAAAATCGATGTTATGGTTCTCTTCTGCGGATCTCTGTTCACACACTTCGTTTAAATGGTTCAAATGGCTCTGAGCACTATGGGACTTGACATCTGTGGTCATCAGTCCCCTAGAACTTAGAACTACTTACACCTAACTAACCTAAGGACATCACACACATCCATGCCCGGGGCAGGATTCGAACCTGCGACCGTAGCAGTCGCGGGGTTCCGGACTGAGCGCCTAGAACCGCTAGACCACCGTGGCCGGCACGCACTTCGTCATCCACATTTTATTCTCGTTTTGAATCGCTTCCCTGTTTCCAGTCACATTATCGTATTGCTGCAGACGAATATTCTTTGCCCAGTGCGCACCAAAATAGTTTTGTGATGTTGCCTCTGCCACAGGAATGCCAAGTGGCTTTCTGTCTGGGTGCATACAAGGCCATATTATGCCGTTTGTAGGCTGCTTCTGTCCCTACCCACGATTTTCATTGTACAGTTACTCACTTCTGACCACAATTCTGTCCTTTGTATCTCTTTTGAAAATAATACTTTTATTCAGAGATGTTGAAATGTGATGCTGAAGCACGTTTCACGTTCTCCTAAACTCCTGCCTTCTAAACAAAACATTTCCAATCCTGGCCCAGCTAAACGACTTCACAGAACTTTTCCGTTAGGCTCACATATTTTTCCGGCTATATGATTTCTTCATGCCCCTTGATCTCACCCTCAGTGTGTCTAAAAGCACGGTCGGGTGGAATGAAAGAGTTCCCAGGTATTGGGAATGCCATTTCATCTTGTTGAACGTCACGTGAACCTCCTTGTAATCATTCCGATGCCATTCTTCACACTGTCTGATTTTGATTCTGTCCACCGTATCTGTCACAAAACAAGCGTACGTTCTTCACACCATTCAAATTAATCTTTCTTTGCAGAGAGTGATGAACAGCTGAAGCTACTTGGTTGGATTTTTCCCGCTTTGATCTTTGGTCCAAGTGTAACAAGAATATTTTGTGAACCTAAATTCCTTTGCGACGTGGAATTCACAATAGCGACGTTATACGAGGGTTAGAACTTACATAGTGGCAACTATTTATTCACAACCGATACAAAGGAGCTACATGTTTTTCACCTGTTACTGTCCTTCAAAGTAGCCACCAGCGTTGTGTAGAACCCGTTGCCAGCGATGTGGAAGCCGTAGTATACCGTTAGCAGATCCTGTTCTGTTGATGGTGCGAATGGAGCGGTCAACTGCCTGTTGAATCTCTGGTACAGTTCTGAAGATAATGCCACGAAGGGGTTCCTTCATCTTCGGAATCAAATCAAAGTCACAACGTCTAAAGTCCGGGGAGTATGGCGGATGGCACAGTACTTCCCAGTTCCATCGACCGAACAGAGCAGCCACAGCTTGCGCTGTATGCACCCGCGCATTGTCGTGCGAAATGATGGGTGGGTTGCGCAGAAAGTGTCACCGCTTCTTTCGCAAAAGCTGGTCGCAGGTGATGCTCCAAAAACGAACAGTAATACTGTGCACTGACGGTCTGCCGTGGAGGAACGTAATGCGTTAGGGTAACACCATCACAGTCGTACACGAGAATCACCATGACTTTCACCGTACTGGGGCTCTGACGCACTTTCGACTTTCTCGGCGACCCATAATGATGCCATTCGTTGGATTGGCGTTTCAGTTTTGGCCCATACGATGTGGCCCATGTCTCATCCAGTGCTACGATACGGCGTAGGAAACACTCTCCTTCGCGCTCATAGCGCTCCAAGTGCGTCTGAGCAGCGTCATAACGCATCCATTTCTGCATTTCCGCCAAGTCATGCGGAACCCATCGTGATGCAATTTTTCGCATGCCCAGGCGTTCGTTAGGATGCGAAGCACAGTCGTATGCGCTAATCCGGTTTCGTGGGCAAGCTCACGGATCGTATGGCGTCGATTGTTGTCCACTAAGCGGCAACAGCCTGCACTCCTTCCTCAGAGACGCTAGGACGACCTGTCCGATGCATGTTTGCCACAGTTTGCCGACCTTCGTTGAAGGCTTTTACCCAACGTGCCACTGTACGGCAATGCCGATTCCCCGCACACCTCTTAAAGACCTAGATGACACTGTCGTGCTGTATGACCTCTGGCACATTCAATCTTGATCCAACTCCGTTGTTCCTGTTTCCAAAAGATAGTGACACCGTTACATTAATCGATCGCTCACAAGTGACTGTGTTTCCCTCGATTGTGCGCACGTCGGTGACATGGGACGGGCGAGTCCATTTGCTCGGAGGTTAAGGTAGGTATGTCAACAAATTGTGCTATCCGCGACAATAGTAGATTCCATTACATAGTGTCTCCATAGCAGTGTTGCCACTATTTAAGTTCCAACCTACGTAGAAACAGAACTGCGTAATATAATAGGCTACCTGATCAACAACCTTAAGCAACACCAAGGTTTTTCAAACAGTCAAAAATTAATGTTTTTGATCTACTTTCATGAATTTTCATGCACAGGTTTGGGGAACGTTTATTTTTGTGTCCTTATCTTTTCTTACAAGTGTATCTTTGCTAGACCTAATTTCATTTTTCAGGCGAAGATACGTAGAGCGGGCATCTGTAGGCAGTATACGAAATGCTATATTGAAACTTGTTTTGAAGATGTCCCTAAATAATTTTTCCTTCACATTAATAGCAGAGCATGCGTCACCGTGGTACATCTTGTACAATTTTCTTAAGACATATGCTGACGTTTGCTTCAAGCACGGCGATAATATTTGTCTACAACTTACAGCCGTTTAAGTCAGTTACGGCCTTCTTTCTTTCTGCATCTTTTGCTGATCTCCATCTCCTCCTTGCCTCTTACAACGAAGACGAAATCTAACAGTAACAACAAGGTTTCACTTCCTCTTAACTCTTACGTATTAAGACGCCAAATAACTTTTATAATGAGCCCCAGTGGTATTGGAATAAATCACTAATTTTATTAATTTATATTGAAGTTGATTATTACTTTGATTTTCCATGAAAGTTTCTCAAATTTCCTTTCATTTTTGCACGCTTTAGTGGAAATAGGCTGAGAAATATGCTTCGGCATACTGGGACAATTATTTTATTTTGTTTCCGTATGAAGTGGTGTTCCGTTTCGGTTTTCCGTGCACAGTTTTGGAGTTTTTAACTGGCCGCTGTCTAGTCCACATGGTGACTTCTGAAAGTTTTAAGATAAGTGCATCTTGTGTCTCTTTGGCTGTGTGTTCGTTGAAGGTTTTATTGAACCCACGAACATCAGCTTCCGTTACGCCTTTGCACAGAAAAGCTTTTAGTTTAGATTTATGATCGCATTTTGGCATTTCAGGTCGTTTGTCGCAATACCTGAAAATAAACCAGTTTATTCGTCTCATCTTATATAAGATTAAAACGGTGATCAATAGGGTTATCGAATGTATAGGTTATTACAGTCAATGCTCCCATCTGCAGCTCCCAAAAAACTGAGCAATGTTTGCTGTAACAAGCTAGAAGCTAGTCAACGAGAATATCGTGACATGACGCGAAGCGTTATGATTGGTGCATACACGCTGCAAGTTTTGAAATGGAAAAGACCAAATGTTTCTCTTCACGTTAGAGAATTTGAAACTCACACCTTCATTAATATCAACGCTGCTCCTTTCCCACACAGCAATTTTCTTTATGCTATCAGATCCTTGCCAACTACAAGCCTAAAATTTGCAACAACTCCCGAGTAAAAGCGTGCGCCGCAGACTGCAAGAAAGCGTCTATCTGCCGAGCGAAAGTATTGAATTTCCATACTAAATAATGTCCCAAATAATGTCTGATAATCCAACTAATGCCCATATTTGCCCAAGATATATGCAACAAGGCAAATACTGCCTACAATTGCAAAGAAAGCCTGCATCAGAAATGCGGCTGCGATTAGACTACGGATTGTGACGTGTCTTATAGCTGAATGGTATGCATCCTTCTAGAAACATTTTCATGAACGCAGTCACGTCAACTTTTTAACTGTAACAGACTTGGAGAGGGTCAGGCTACATACCTTTTCAGCGTACTGATACTTCAGAAATAATACCGTTCGGATATTCCATTTGTGTGTACATGGTCAATAACTTATTAATGCTGGTAATGTGTATAAACTACTGAAATTAAACACATCGGAGACGCTACCAGGTGTTTGCTCTACGCAAACAAATCATTGGTCGATAATTTACGCCGATTGTGTGACCTGTGGGAGATACCTGGTGCCATATATCTCTGGAAACCTAGCAATTCGGCGGCCGAACTCCCCCGCATGGGGCCTCCCGGCCAACAATGCCATACGATTATTTCATTTCATCCGTTGTTCCACATAGCCCTAGACGTTTCCTTCGGGATTAAGGTCCGTTGGTGTACCAGACAATAAGATGCCTGAATGTTTGTCAAACCAGGCACATTTATTTGCAAGCCAGTGAACGCTGCAGCTGTCATCCTGGAAGAGGCTAGTCTCCTGTGTATACTCATGCAACACCTGATCGTAGAGAATGTTTAAATAAACTTCCTGGTTTAGGTTCATAGTAACCTAAATGATAGTGTCCAAGTCACTGTGTAGCGATTCTGCAATATTTTTCTTCAAATTTTTTCAAATATGGTGCAATACTCTCAGGGGTACAGAGATAGAGGAGGCCTTAAGAATCTTTTGCGGACACAAAAAGAAGTAATGTGGTGAGAATCGAGTGTCAGTAAGATCAAACAAAATACCTGTTATTATTTATTTGTGTCGTCTGTTACTGGTCTCTTTTATTTGTTTTATGTTTAATTTTTTTGCCCGGTGTCGGAGGTACAAAGCATATAATCAACGAGAGGAAACCGATTGTTGACATAAGTTTGTACATTGGTTGTCCAGAAATTAGTCACGTCGAGTGCATTCGGTGTCGCCCTCATCAGGTCTCTTGTGGTGCATGTGGTTGGGCATGAAGAACACTGCAGTAGCTGGTAGTTAGTCTGCGTAGCACCACATCTACAGAATTCTGGTTCCGAAGGAAGCCCCACTTCTGCAAGTTGGTCTTGCATCTCGTGATACAAGAGCGCAGTCTGTTGAGACCTTTCCATGTTGTCCACTTCTTTGAATGACCAGGTGGAACCATCCATCTCTCCTATGTCGAAGTTTCCCCCATCACTTTCAGATCCTTGCTTGCTGTGGTGTTCTTGTAAGAGCTTCAGTAGTTGCCAAGAAGCTGTTTTTTGATTTCACGCGAGGATTTGCTGTCTTGACGACCACCCAAAGTGTGTGCTTCCGTTGTCATAGCTTTGCTTTTCTCGCACCCAGCAGCTATCTCGGGTCTAATTTCGGGAGGGGCTGTGCCAGCAAGACAGTGGAGTTTGTCTACGGGTGTGGGTCTTAAACAGCCCGTGATAATACGATCGGTTTCATAAAGCGTCACACCTTTGTCTCTGGCATGGTTGTTGGATCTGTATCAAGCCGAACATGCATATTCAGCATTGGAGTAACGCAGCGCTAGCCCGCTAGTTCTCACGATGCATGGGTGAGCTCCCCATGTGGTAACTGTCAATTTAAGCACTATGTTGTTTCTGCAAGACACTTTCTGTTTCATGTTTAGACAGTGTTTTTTATATGTAATGCTACTGTCCAGAGTCACTCCCAGATATTTCGGAGTCGAACAGTGTTGAAGATCAATTCCTTCCCAGATGATTTGAGGGATTTTAGCGGCGTGTTTTCTTCTGAGGTGGCATACATAAGTCTGAGCTTTAGCAGTATTCGTCTTCTGGTGATTTTCATTACAGTAGATAGCCAATTCTTCCAGGGCTTTAGACAATGCTCGTTCCATCTTTTCGAAACAGTCGGCCCGAACAGTGATTGCACAGTCATCAGCATAAGTAAAACGATGGGTCCTTTTAGGCAATGGCTGATTGTTTGTGTAGCTGCTGAATAACAATGGTGCGAGCACACTGCCTTGCAGTAACCCACTCTTTTGTGTTCTCCATCTGCTTCTTTGTACCTGGAATGCAAAAAACGAATATCCGATGTCGGAGAAGAGTTCTGATGTTCACACGAGGTTGAAGTCTTTGGAGATATCATACACTTTTGTTAGAAGAAGGTGATGACTGACTGTGTCATAAGCTGCAGAGAGGTCAATGAATACGGCGCCTGTGACGAGCCGTTTCTCGAAGCCATCCTCGACGTACTGTGTCAAGTTTAACATCTGTGATGCACAGTGTTTTCCCTCTCTGAAGCCAGCTTGCTGTGGTTTAAGAAAAGACTCCACTTCTATCAGTCTCTGAAAGATGAGCCTCTTCAGTACTTGGTAGAGGTGACTCAGCAAGGAACTAGGCGTATAGCTTTTGTGAGCCAGGCAATCTTTGCCTGATTTAGGTATAGCAATGACTCCATCACTGCGCCGGACTTGCGGATCTTACAGTGCTGAATACAATTGTTCGTTAAATCCAGTAACCAACGCATTTTAACAAGACCAGAGTGCTTAATCGGCTCTAATCGTTTGTCGTCTAATCCAGCTGCTTTACCCAATTTGCACTTACTCAATAATTGTAGTTTAGCTTCAGTAAACGATGTAGACAGGCTGTTACTCTCTTAGTCACGCTGTCGTGTTATTTGTTTCTTATTTATCTTTCCTCATTGCATTGGTTCTCCGTTTACTAGCTGCTGTTGGGAAGGTTGATCTGCCGTTATATTAGCATACGTGCTGTCTTGTATGTTCTCATTACTGAGATGGCGTACTAGACCCAAGGCTATCACACTGTTCTTACTCATGTCTCAATCTGCCATTAGTTGAATATACTCTTCTGTCTTAGGCACAGATATTGAGAGAAGTATGCTTTGTGCGAAATTTGATGTTTCTTCTCTGAAAGTATCCTCTTCACATTTCTTGTAATATTCTCCAAGCAGAGTGGCTGTTTCGGATTTAATGCCCTTGACATAGTTGGTTTTGCAGCCCTTTGGGATTTATGCCCTTGATGAATTTTGAACAATGTCAAAAAAAATTGTCGTACTCTTCAGGAATTGGAGCAACGCGTAGAATTTTCTCATCCAATGTATTGGATAATCTTGTCCAGTCAGCCTTCGTAAAGGCTGGGGTCTCGGTGATGTCAAAATTTTACACATATTCGGCCTGTGTGGTGTTTTTGGTACTGGTGCACATAAAGCTTTGGTACATGTAGGTACAGTGTGATTAATTATAATCACCCTGTATGTACATGTACCAAAGCTTTAATTATGAAGTTAAATTTTCAAATCACAATAGGAATAACACCACTGGTCAGAATGACGTCAGATTGCAATGGAATATTATCGGAGAAGGGGGAAAACGTATGGCAGAAGAAAAATAAATAGTTACAAAATGTAGCAATAGATGGCGCTATAAGCATCATAATTTAATAGTGGTCGACTACGAATGACAAATGAATCATACAACAATGCCTAAGGTGTACGTTCGACGTTAAACAAACAGTACCACTTTGTGTGCATGGGTGTACAGGTGTGATACATTTAGTTACGTAAGCCCATCCACCACGGCAAGGTCATACCACTTCGGATGGGAAAAATAGGTTTTTAATTGTCCTGAGGCCACAAACTGCATAAAAAGCATCACTCACATCTAATTTAATTGTCCTGAGGCCAAAAATCGCATAAAAAGCATCAATCAGAATGAAATCCGATTACTAATTTCCATATGACTGGCGCGAAACATCTTCAGTATGGTGCCCACCGTTTTCTGTGACAAGTTGAAACCTAGAAACAGGATGTTCCACAACTTCGAAGTGTTTCCGGGGTCACGGTTAGAATATGTTGCACAATGCGTGTCTTCAATGCAGCTAAGTTTGCAGTCGAAACACTGAACACAACATCTTACAGACAGCCCCACAGCCAGAAGTCACACGGATTAAGATCAGGTGATTGGGACGGCCAGGTTGTAGGGAAATGGCGGCTGATAATTCTATCATTTCCGAAATGGCGCTTCAGCAGCTGCTTAACTGGATTTACAATGTGCGGAGGTAAGCCATCTTGCATAAAAATGATCCCATCCACACATCCACGCTGTTGGAGAGCTGGAATGACGTGGTTGCGCAGACGACACTCATGAGCGCTTACCAGTGACGGTACAGGTTACAGAACCGGAAGCACCTGTCTCTTCGAAAAAATATGGCCCCATAATAAATGATTCCATAAACCCGCACCACACAGTGACCTTTTCAGTATTAAGTGGTACTGGTTGATTTGTGTGTGGATTTTACGTTGCCCATATTCGACAATTCTATGTATTGACATATCCTGTCAGTGTGCCAGCTCCTTGGTATGGTTCAAGTCACGTCAGGTATCCATTACTTGGCACTTCACACCAGAACTTAAGCCCATATCGTATAGGTTCGACTCGAATAAATTGTTTTGCCCCATGCCACCCAAAATAAGGCACCATGCTTTCGTCGACTGAATGATTTTGTTTACGAGGCGTATGTTCTCTGCATTTTTCATTTATCATGTTTATAAGGGGCCGAACCTTATAAAATCTGTCAGCACCATAAAGTTCATCGTTGTTGCAAACTTGAATATTTGACATAACGAACTTGAAGCAGTCCCTGGATATCGCATTAGAAACTAAAATGCTGAGAACATCTATTGACAACTGCCAATACATGTCTTTCCTTGGCAGGACGACATAACCACTAAAAAGCAAAATAGCTAAAAAACATTTCATTCCCTCTTCAGAGCAGTCTCCAAGTCGGTTCCTCTTCGCTACAAATTGGTTTGTGTATTTCACCATCATGCTTATAACATTATTGTCAAAAAGGTACAAAATATTGTAATGGTGACTTCAATGAACGTTTTGCAGTGCTCATTTGTGGCCAGACTGTAGTTGTAGGTGAAATTGTCTGTTTTATCCAGTTGTACATACGAGATGGTTTAGTTGATTTTCTTCGTTTTAGTGCAGCGGATATTTTGGTGTTGCATAGGATACTGCAGCAGTGGATATGGAAGGCAGAGAACCTCTACTTGCCGAAAGGTCAGTATCTGCATCATTGGTAAAGATAGATGGAATTGGAATTTCTATATTTTTACACACAGCCTTAATGCAAATTGCAGCTGGAACTTTCTACTGACTTGCTGGAACATTATCAATATTTGGTGCTTCTTCATCACCAGAATCTTTATCTGTCATATCATTTATAGCGTTCGCTGGTGGTAACAAAGCAACATCCAAACCATTTTCAGGAATGCCGTCATCAGTACCCTCTAGAATTTCAAGTTCATCTGATGTCATCCGTTCCCTGCAAATAATCGTGCTGGATATGTAATTTTTTGCTTATATTTAGCGATACTTTTAATAGTATTTACTCTTATTGCTGCATTTTATTTTCATATAGCTAAATAAGAGGACAATCCTATTCAAAAGTGTGGCTTCTAAAAAAACATTTCGTAAATAGGATTTTTATAAGAGAATTTATGAAAAAGTAATATAAACTTGGATTCTCAATTGTGATATAAAAACAATGAGAATTAAAAAAAAACTATGTGATGTTAAATATGTTTAAGAGCATACTTCATACATTTTAGTGATTAAAGCCGCAGCCTTTATCCCTAAAATTTTGTACACGTAATTACGTTGCAGAGAAATAGGAAAATCAGCAAGCACTGTGTCTGAGTTTTGTATGCAATAAGCTAACGTCCTTCCAGAAGGATTTGTTTAAATAGACGGTCATGGAGGTAATATTTAGCAAAAAATAACTGTATTATCCTTTGGTATGCTAATACGACATTCTGAGATAGTATATGAGTAGTTATATCCCTAATGAATATATGCACATAGACGTTATATTTACCCATCGACGAGAAGGTAGGGCACATAATCCATTTTCAGCAAAGCAAGTTTTCACGTACACATAATAAGCGTGACTCGACAATAGAAGCTAAATTATATTTTAAACAATGGAAAGGGTCTATTGGATGAAGTGTATACTAATGCCATCTGTTGGCAAGCAGAGTAACTACAGGGTGTTTCAAAAATGACCGGTATATTTGAAACGGCAATAAAAACTAAACGAGCAGCGATAGAAATACACCGTTTGTTGCAATATGCTTGGGACAACAGTACATTTTCAGGCAGACAAACTTTCGAAATTACAGTAGTTACAATTTTCAACAACAGATGGCGCTGCAAGTGATGTGAAAGATATAGAAGACAACGCAGTCTGTGGGTGCGCCATTCTGTATGTCGTCTTTCTGCTGTAAGCGTGTGCTGTTCACAACGTGCAAGTGTGCTGTAGACAACATGGTTTATTCCTTAGAACAGAGGTTTTTTCTGGTGTTGGAATTCCACCGCCTAGAACACAGTGTTGTTGCAACAAGACGAAGTTTTCAACGGAGGTTTAATGTAACCAAAGGACCAAAAAGCGATACAATAAAGGATCTGTTTGAAAAATTTCAACGGACTGGAAACGTGACAGATGAACGTGCTGGAAAGGTAGGACGACCGCATACAGCAACCACAGAGGGCAACGCGCAGCTAGTGCAGCAGGTGATCCAACAGCGGCCTCGGGTTTCCGTTCGCCATGTTGCAGCTGCGGTCCAAATGACGCCAACGTCCACGTATCATCTCATGCGCCAGAGTTTACACCTCTATCCATACAAAATTCAAACGTGGCAACCCCTCAGCGCTGCTACCATTGCTGCACGAGAGACATTCGCTAACGATATAGTGCACAGGATTGATGACGGCGATATGCATGTGGGCAACATTTGGTTTACTGACGAAGCTTATTTTTACCTGGACGGCTTCGTCAATAAACAGAACTGGCGCATATGGGGAACCGAAGAGCCCCATGTTGCAGTCCCATCGTCCCTGCATCCCCAAAAAGTACTGGTCTGGGCCGCCATTTCTTCCAAAGGAATCATTGGCCCATTTTTCAGATCCGAAACGATTACTGCATCACGCTATCTGGACATTCTTCGTGAATTTGTGGCGGTACAAACTACCTTACATGACACTGCGAACACCTCGTGGTTTATGCAAGATGGTGCCCAGCCACATCGCACGGCCGACGTCTTTAATTTCCTGAATGAATATTTCGATGATCGTGTGATTGCTTTGGGCTATCCGAAACATACAGGAGGCGGCGTGGATTGGCCTTCCTATTCGCCAGACATGAACCCCTGTGACTTCTTTCTGTGGGGACACTTGAAAGACCAGGTGTACCGCCAGAATCCAGAAACAATTGAACAGCTGAAGCAGTACATCTCATCTGCATGTGAAGCCATTCCGCCAGACACGTTGTCAAAGGTTTCGGGTAATTTCATCCAGAGACTACGCCATATTATTGCTACGCATGGTGAATATGTGGAAAATATCGTACTATAGAGTTTCCCAGACCGCAGCGCCATCTGTTGTTGAAAATTGTAACTACTGCAATTTCGAAAGTTTGTCTGCCTGAAAATGTACTGTTGTCCCAAGCATATTGCAACAAACGGTGTATTTCTATCGCTGCTCGTTTAGTTTTTATTGCCGTTTCAAATATACCGGTCATTTTTGAAACACCCTGTAAGTGCTATAAGCAGTTTTAAGCGCCGCTGTAAAAATCCTTCCAGAAGGACGACAGCCGTATCTGGGCTAATTATATCGCTCACTACAGCCAGTAAAAAGTTACGCACAATGTAACAGACGCAATTCTATTTTATTATTTGTTTCAATAAAATTTAGTTACAGACTTACATGGCTGAAACTTGACATTTCGTTTTACCCACAGAGCTACCCCTTATGGCTACTAATTAAGATGAATTTATCTGGTTTTTTTTTCAGAAAATGAGAATGCAGCATGGAGCTCGATCCAAGTTTACGAATTTTGTTTGTGATGATAAATAAAGAAGAAGAAATTAATCAAATTGATTACATTTTTATGGCCACTAGCTTTTCTTATGTCGTCATATCAACTGATATTGGTCGTCATCGAAATGGTCACTTGGTGATAATTTTTGCTATCGATTTTATGAAAGAATTTATCGCTGTATTCAGCTTTGTTATTAAAGGAAGTAAGAATGTATTCTTCACATTCTGTGATGGAAAATACACTTATAATGTCTCAAACAAATTTTCATTCCTTAAAATTAAGGTATAACATGTACTGATTAAATAACTAAATTTGGAGTCGATTTTGGCGCTTTTTTTAAAAAGTTATTCTTTTCTTCTACCTTACCATGACACTACATCAAGAGTTAACCTTATTTACATTACACGAGCCTCTCTCTCTGTTTCTTTTGTGGTTGTGTGTGTGTGTGTGTGTGTGTGTGTGTGTGTCGACTGAACTATTTAGTTACACCTCCCGACTGCTCCACACAGCGTTAGTTCGACCAGTACTTTTCGAAAAACTGAAGCTTTGAGAGTGGATCAAGAGCCATGCCCGGATAGTTCAGTTAATAAGAACATAGCCTGCGAAAGGCAAGGTTTCAGGATGGATTCCCAGTCCGGCAAAGATTTTTTCTTAGGAAGAACCAAAAAGCAGCACATACTCAGCTACAAAGGAAAAGATCCATTCTAGCAGCTACGTCGTGATCTTTAGTGTGATCATAGCCGCCCTAACGCTGAACGGAGTCTTATAAAGTTCACAGAAACGAAATAAGAACTGTTGCAGGCAGCTCGTTGCTATTAAACTACATGGAAAACAACACAGTATGTAATAGTCCGTAGTTATAAAAGTGAATTTGCTGAATAAATAAAAATTTACAAATGATAAATATGGTTCAAATTACTTAATCAGGCAACAAAAATTCTTCTCAGAGGATCTACCTGACCATGTCATTGCTTCTACATGAATTTTAGACAACGAGACTTACTGTAATCTTCAGTTACCTACGGATGAACGATTATTTCCTCATTCACTAGCTGTCATTTGAATAGGATAGTAAGCCTCTTTCGTGCAGAAATAACAATTCAACCTGTCAAATAATTGAGCAGAATTTAAATTAAAATGCCACCAGCATGATTTTTTATCGTCACTTTCTGAAGTATATTGCTTGTTCAAAAGCACATTAATAATTTAGATTAGTTTTCATTACATTCTCACAAATCCCACAACTAACTTCGATACTCTTTCCCTCTTCTCAATATTGCGCGTAAGTCTTGTATTATTACGAGGGGGGTTCTGTTGATACTCAAAGATACTAATTAGCCTTTATTGTTCAGTTTTTCACTGTACTTTTCATTCATTTTTATGCACAAAAACTTAATAGAATGATGTCGGGTTATATTGGTTGCCAATGAATGTGGCCACTAGTTAGAAAATGTTGGTTTTTTAAATTATGTATTGTGATACGATGTTGACAGGAATCAGGAATAAATATTGAGTGTGACCTGTTAAAAATAGAACCACACAAATGTTGCTAGGTTCCTGCTTTCATGTGGTCTGATCGATCCAAATTGAAAAGCTCTGTCAGGAGGGTCAATACGGGGTTAGATCAGCTGCTGTGGGTGGCTATTTTGTGACGCATATTATTGGTTCCTCTTGATGCTATTAGTATGTGGGACTTCACAAGGCATGGCCTGCATATGAATAGAAAAGGGAAGGGTAAATTGACTGGGATGACATCAAAATCTTTAAGGGGAACACTGAAACTCATGGGTGTATCTCTTTTTTAGGCTAAGATCAGTGTTCAGTGATTCAGCAGTGAATGAAATTAGGCTTAATGAGAGGCTCAGACAGGCATGTACTAGAGATGTTATCACAAGGGTCTCACAAAAGTACAATGAAAAATAACGTTAGTATATTGCATCAGAATATCAAGGGATTAAAAAACAAAGTAGATGAGCATCTCTGTTTGTGTAGAAGTTTTAGAAACTGAGAGTTAAGTATATGTATGATGCCTGTCTCAACATAATACTCTTAAAGACACAGATATAGAAGAGATAAATGTAACTAGATATAAGATTTCAGCCCATGTAAGTAGGGACACAATGAAGACAGGAGGAGCTACCAGATATGTTAAAACTTACCATAGTGTGAAAAATTTAGAAACTAAAAAAAAATTGTGCAGAGCAGCATATAGAAGCATACATCCGTGAGCTTAAACTAAATAATTGTACTTTTATAATTGTAGCTGTTTATGGGTCCCCATTGGGAAATTTTCAACTATTTCTGAAAAATTTGCATCCTTTGTTGTACTATCAGACAGAGGAAGCACATTGTTGCTCGTGGGGATTTCAGTGTAGATTTTCTGATAAAGTATGATAGAAAGCAAGACCTTAAAGTATTACTTGGTTCTTCCAATTTAACATCAGTTATTGATTTTCCTACTCAGGTAGCACAGGAAAGCAGCGCACTGATAGATAATGTTTTTACAGACCAAGATAAATTTAATAAAATAAAAACTTTTCATGTTAACAATGGTCGTTCTGGTCGTAGTGGACAGCTGCTTACAAGTATATGACATAGCTCCATACAGTAATGCAGAACAGTCTCCCAAAGTAGTGCATTTAATTAACGTTTAACACTTGCAAATTTTAGGGAAAGCTTGCAACACAGACTGAGATGAGATGTACAGGGAACCTGATGCTAATTTAAACTTTAACCTATTTCACTCTACCTTTGTAAGAATATTTGGAAACAGTTTCTCTAAGAAAACAGTGAAACATGATTGAAAGAGACCATTTAAAAATCATTTGCTAAAGGGATAAAATATGTTGTAAACAGAAAAATAAACTGTATCTTATAGTTAGAAGGACCAGTGATTTAGAAACAGTCAAACATTACAAAAACTATTGCCCTGTATAAAAAAAAGTTATTAAAAAGTCCAGAAGTATGTGCATTATGTCTGAGATTAGCACTTCTGATAATAAAATTAAAACAATTTGGAATATTGTTACAAGGGAAACAGGGCAACCAAGAACACAGGAAGACTGTATTTCTATCAAACTCAATGAAAAGCTTGTTAACAAAAAGTCAGAAGTAGAATATATTTTAATAAGCTCAGCTGTTCATTATAAAATGCAAGGCTGTGTATGGAGGAGGCAATACCTATGCAATTTGATATAATTGAAATTCAACCACCTCTCCTATTGAAATTAGGAAAATAATAAATTCACTCCGAAGTAAAAGCTCACATGAAATTAGTGGCATTTCCAGAAGAGTACTGAAAGTTTGTTCCCAACAGATAAGTAGAATTCTCCACCACACATGTAGCAGCTCAATGAAACAGGAAATTTTTCTGGATAGACTGACATCTGCTATTGTTAAACCATTGCATAAAAAAGGGGATAGGGCCGATGCTAACAACTACTGCTCAGTCTCACATCTGACAGCTTTATCTAAAATTCTTGAACATGTACTGTATTCAAGGGTAGCTTCACATATTTGTGAAAATGAAGTACTAAAAAAATGTCACTTTGGTTTTCAGAAAGGCTTTTCAACAAAAAATGCTGTATATGCTTTCACTGATCGAATATTTAACTATATGAATAATCAAACATCACCCATTGGCCCAGAATGAGATCTTCACTCTGCAGAGGAGTGTGCGCTGGTATGAAACTTCGTGGCAGATTAAAACTGTGTGCCCGACCGAGACTCGCTGTGAGTACCGGGCGTGAGTCGTGCTTCGGTAGCTCAGTTGGTAGAGCACTTGCCCGCGAAAGGCAAAGGTCCCAAGTTCGAGTCTCGGTCGGGCACACAGTTTTAATCTGCCAGGAAGTTTCATCACCCATTGGGATTTTTTCTGGTATCTCAAAGACTGTGTGTATCATGAAATTATTCTAGAGAAGCTTAATTATTGTGGTATGGGTGGAACAGCAGAGAAATGGTTTAATTCATATTTAAGTAGAAGAAAGGAGAAGGTTGAAATTCTCTAATTGGAGAGGTATCAAGAACGAAGTCCCATAGAGTTCAGTCATGGGTCCCTTATTGTTCTTAATATATAATGATGACTTGCCACTCTATGTTCATGAAGATGCAAAGCTAGTTCTTTCGTAGATGATAGAGATATGTTAATCAAAGCCAACAAACAAGAATTATCTGAGGAAATTGCAAATAATGTATTTCAGAAAATTCTAAAGTGATACTCTGCAAATGTACTCTCACTAAATTTTGAGAAAACACAGTATATACAATTCTGTAAATAGCATAACACCATTGATAAGTATAGACTTTGGACACAAGTCTGTTGCTAAGGCATATTATTCAGAATTTCTGGGTGTACGCATTGATGAGAAATTAAATTGGAAAAAGCACATTGATGATCTGCTGAAACGTTTAGGTTCAGCTACATATCATCTTAGGGTTGTTTGCTGATAAACATAACAGTAAATTAGCCTATTGTGCCTATTTTCATTCATTGCTTTCATATGGCATTACATTTTTGGGTAATTTGTCTTTAAGAGAAAAAGTATCATTGCACAAAAGCATGTAGTCAGAATATTAGCTGGAGCCCGCTCAAGATCATCTTGTAGACATTTATTTAAGGAACTCGGGATATTCACAGTACATTCGGAATACCTATATTCACTTACAAAATTGTTGTTAATAACTCATCTCAGTTTAAAAATAATGGCAAAGTACATAGCTAAGACACTAGAAGAAAGTATGATCTTAACTATACTGGGTTACGCCTTATGTGGCATATAAAGGGGTGAATATGCTGCCACAGAGATCTTTGTTCATCTGACAAATAAAAACAAATGCAGATAATTTTTTGTGATATGAAGTAGGAAAAAAAATTATACTGTGTAAAGAAAAACTGTTAAGTTGTTTCGTTTCACATCATTACGAAGTGCTGTATTCGTGACCTATGAAACAAGTATTAATGTGATATAATGTAATGTTACGAATATACATTGCAACCACTCCACCATCCTAACTCAATATGTACGCTTTTTTAGGTAAAGAAAGACAGAAAAATTAGGGGTATCGTCTGCCGACGAAGTGATAACTAGTGGCGGAGCATAAGCTCGTGTTAGGAAAGATATTTTGGAAGAGCAGAGAGAGAGAGAGAGAGAGAGAGAGAGAGAGAGAGAGAGACCAACCACGTCCTTTCCAAACGAAACATTCTGACTTATAACTTAAAACGGTTTAGGGAACCATGGAAAATGTAAATCAGCATGGTCAGATTGGGGTTTGAGCCTCCCAAGTGCGAGTCCAGTGTTTAGTTACTGCAGCAACCCATTAAGTGACAGACAACTGACTCATTTCGAATAATAATAGGTGGCGTGTCCACGCATCCACTAAAATTGTACATATGTTTAAATGGACTTCTTAACTCGACACTGTTCACAAATCGCCTTAATTGCATTGATTACACCTTGGGTCTCACAGACGTGAAGATGTTTTGCAGTCAGTGCTTAATGCAAAGATATATTATTCTTGAGGAAACAATCGAAGCGCACAATATCCGCCACTGGAAGGCATAGAACGGTTACTTGGAACATTCTAAAAATCTTGTAACATAGATATTCCAACGTGTCGCAACTCTCTCTTAAAGACCTTCATACGAATTTTTCATTGTCAAATAAAAAGGAATATTATGGTAGCCAACATCAATTTCTCTCTGCCTCTGCTTTTGGACAAATCAGGTTGTGCGTATTTATGAATATATTGTCGTCACGTGTCAGGGAGTCTTACACGTTAACAGCGATGGTGCGAAGATTGAGCGGTTCAACTTAATAAATTAAATACAACATGATTAGCGTAAATAGGCGTAAATGCAGAAAGTAATTCGTTTAACTCGTCACCTACCTGTCATAGGAATAACTCACATCATTTAAATATCTAGGAGTATCCATTCGGAAGGTGGTACTATTATAAAGCCTATTTTGGAGAAGACAGAGTGATAATGACTGGAATAATATTAAAGGAAGTGTAATGCTCACTCTTGATATTCGAGATCGCAAGATGAACGGAGAAATGTGTTATAATTTCTCATGCACATTTGGTGTAAATGTCATGACAGTTAAATTTGAGAAACTCGTACCTCTACAGAAGAGTCGCAGTGTAATTATTCCTAAGCATCATTCCCGAATGGAATAAAAATAGGAAAACTGATACTTTTACTTCGTGTACTGTCAACGTTGTAAGAAAGAGTTTTGTACCATAAAAGACTTATTTATATTGTCGCCTCTAAACAGTCCTCTAATAGACGTTTAATATATTTTATTATTCTATTTTGAAATGGTAAAATTCTGTTAATATGTGCTATAGTCTTTTCCTTAAATCACAAAACTATTGCGCCAGTGACCTTTTAAATCTTAAAACGGAACTGTGTTTTTGTTCTTAATTTGTAATCAGCTTCACCATTACTTTTAGGTCCTAGTATTTCCGATAGAATTCTTATTTCAGTCTTTTTCCAGTTTCTCAAGAGCTATAAATTCTGGAGTTAATCTGATTTGTTAACTATTTTCCTAGTATTTTACTGGTCCCTTTTTTCTTTCCTTTTAAACAGATAGTCTGATGACTTGGTAATAAGCTGAAACTGGTAATGACACCACTTGCGAGCCTCGAGGCTGAAATACATAATTAAAAGATTTTACAAAATGGTCGCAGAGTTTTCCTGAGGCGCTACACTTAGTCTGCATAGAAAATGTAGATTTTAATTTGTCTTTTACTGTGAATATTTTAGTGAACTGTACCGTTCGCCTTACTGGCCCTTGAACAATGTGCCTTAGGGAACCTGGTCATGAGAGCAACAACTGGCTCTTGTACTCCACTGTGTCCGTTATTACTTGTTATCAACTCTGCTTTTAAACTACGAAGACACTAGAAAATCCGCAACTAGGCTCCATCATTTTTGTAGTTTATCTCTTGTATTTGATGATCTTTCTCGCCCCGTTATTCATCTGATATAAGCTTTTCCTGCCTGCCGATGTTTGGTGTCTCTGCATCTTTTAATACTTTTCTATTTCCCTACACAGTAGAAGTTTAAAATCCAGAAAGCCGTTTCATCCACTAGGTTCCATCTCTACATTCATTAACGGGTCTAGGTTCAGGTTGACATACTCATGATCTTGAGTCAAAAGCGTAGTTCAGAGTACAACAACACGTAGCTTGTAGCAGACACTGACAATGTGACGACACTGGCGATGCCCCATGGTACGGGCTCCACATTAAGCGTTAGGCAACCATATAGTTTCATGACTGTTCAACCATCGCCCACAACATACGGTGATCGGTCGGAGCTGATTCTAGACATGCAAATCTAGTTCCATAATGTCCTGTAGAAGGCCAATAAGACTGAGCTGAGGTGCACATTGGCCTACGTTAGTATCGTCATGTTTAAGACATTCTGGCACAGTTCAGGAACGATGGATTGTGTACTGACTTCCAGGAAGTACAAAGATCACCCGTGACTTGCTGCAGGGACACAACTGGTTTCTCGTGATCTGACGCTAGGTTACTGTATTATTCTGCGGTAGCGACGGTGGAAGAGTTTGAAACTTCTACCTCGGGAATTGGTTGCAATTCAAAATTGTCCATACAACGAACTACTAAAATATTTATCATTCCATATGAAACATACTATACAATCTGAATGAAAAACCCGATAAACAAGGTTATTGCAGGGTAGGGGCGACGAATCGGTCAACATTTTCCAGGTAACTATTGGTCATTAATGCACCGTTGTGAAACTACGACCACAAAATGACAGCCAATCAGCGATGAGTGCGGGGAAGTGTGTACGTTTAAGTTAACTTGTCCCAGCTAAAATTCGTTACGCTAACGAGCGTAGTTAATACTCAAATTACCTGAAGATAGTGGTTCCAGCTCAGCAGCCAAAGCTAGACATATTCTAAATTCCTATGCAAGGCAGGTTAAGTTAAACGCGAACTTTCTGTGATGTTTAGGGTAGAGTGTTGTACGTGGAGGGTAGGGTACCTAGAAGCACTTTACATTTCTTTGCGGTGCTGCAGTCTAATGGCCGATTTTAAGATCGCATGAAGGTATTCTCACGACCGAGAGTCACAAGGAGTTTCTGCCGTTTCGTGTTGTGTGACTTGAGGTTATGTTCCGTGCAGCATTTGTAAATATTTCGAGTGCTATAAATTGCTGTACAAAAAGGCTAAGCAGGGATGGTTGGAGGCCAAATGTAAGAATGTAGAAGCATATATCACTAGGGGTAAGACATACTGCCTACAGGAAAATTAAAGAGACCTTTGGAGAAAAGAGAACCACCTGTATGAATATCATGAGTTCAGTCGGAAAACCTGTCTTAAGCAAAGAAGGGAAAGCAGAAAGGTGGAAGGAGTATATAGAGGCTTTATACAAGTGCGAGTACTTGAAGGCAATATTATGGAAATGGAAGAGGACGTAGATGAAGATGAAATGAGAGATATGGTACTGACAGTGTTCGGAGAGCCAGCCTTGACAAAACTCTTCCATCTGGTGAGAAAGATGTATGAGATGGGCTAAATACCCTCAGACTTCAAGAAGAATATAATAGTTCCAATATCAACGAAAGCAGATGTTGACAGGTGTGAAAATCACCGAACTATCAGTTCATTAAGTCACAGTTGCAAAATACTAACACGAATTCCTTACAGACGAATGGAAAAACTGGTAGAAGCCGACCACGGGGAAGAAATGTAGGAACACGTGAGGCAAAAGACTTAGAGAAAGCTTTTGACAATTTTGACTGGAATACTCTCTTCCAAATTCTGAAGGTGGCAGGGATCAAATACTGGGAGCGAAAGGCTATTTACTATTTGTACAGAAACCAGATGGCAGTAATAAGAGTTGAGGGGCATGAGAGGGAAACGGTGGTTGGGAAGGGAGTGAGACAGGGTTGTAGCCTACCCCCAATGTTATTCAATCTGTATACTGAGCAAGCAGTAAAGGAAACAAAAGAAAAATTTGGAGAAGGAATTAAAATCCATGGAGAAGAAATAAAAACTTTGAGGTTCGCCGATGACATTGTAATCCTGTCGGAGACAGCAAAGGACCTGGAAAAGCAGTTGAACGGAATGGACAGTGTCTTGAAAGGAGGATATAAGATGAACATCAACGACAGCAAATCGAGGATAATGGAATGTAGTCGAATTAAATCAGGTGATGCTGAGGGAATTGGATTAAGAAATGAGAAAGTATTAAATGAATGGGAAGCAAAATAACTCATGGTAGCCGAAGTAGAGAGGATGTAGAATGTAGACTGTCAATGGCAAGGTAAGCGTTTCCGAAGAAGAGAAGTTTGTTAATACCGAGTACAGATTTAAATGTCAGGAAATCTTTTCTGACAGTATTTGTATGGAGTGTAGCCATGTATGGAAGTGAAACATGGACGATAACTTGTTTCGACAAGAAGAGACTAGAAGCTTTCGAAATGTGGTGCTACAGAAGAATGCTGAAGATTAGATGGGTAGATCATGTAACTAATGAGGAGATACTGAATAGAATTGGGGAGAAGAGAAATTTGTGATTCAACTTGATTAGAAGAAGGGATCTATTGATAGGACACGTACTGTGGCATCAAGGCATCCCCAGTTTTGTACTGGATGGAAGCATGTACAGTAAGAATCGTAGAGACTCATAAGATTGTAAGTTGCAGTAGTTATTCGGAGATGAAAAGACTTTCACAAGGTAGAGTAGCACGCAAAGATGCATGAAACCAGTCTGTGGACTGAAGACCACAACAACAACAACAACACTGAAGTGTTGTATAACATAGTAAAACTTTTTGTAAAATATTGTTAATTGTTCAGTTACAGTATTTCATGGTCAGTAAAAGTGGGTATATTTTAAAACTAGTTAAATAAGGTGTGGATGGTCAAGCCATACTTTGAGCACCATTGCGTTATAATGAAAGTGCAGCTATTCATGGAGCTCCAGCGTGGGCTGTAATTATCGTATGGCAGCGAAACGTGGTATAGGCTAATGGGTTAATGCGGAACCGATTTACGGTGAAAAAAATTGGATCGAATTTTGACCACCAGACACAAATCTGGCGCCGTACATCATCTCGTCGACGTCTCCGGTGCTCGTATTGGACAAATTGCGTAAGCAGCGGTTAATAATAAAAACAATGTGATGCCTTTCTCACTTGTTTGACCTTATCTGCTCATATAACTTTCCTAATCCATTACATATGGAAACATTTCTACACGTCTTTCTTGCATTCACAGCGCTATGTTTGCACCTGGTGGACAAAGTTGAAACTATTTTTTTTCCAGCGTGAATAGGTCTCGCATTAACGCAATAGAATTTCTACCAAATCATATGATAATTACAGCCCTCTCTCGATCTCCATGAGCAGCTGCAGTTTAATTACAACTACCCAGTACTCTGAAACGGTAGAAGGTGTTCTAGCATGCAACATGTAACATTTGCAAATGGACTGAGTTTCTTGTAATGTCTTAACATTTTTACCTGTTTGAACGTGGAAACTGGTGTTATTTTTCAGTAGCTTCTATTTCAAAACGTAAGTCGTAACTGGTTTTTTGATAATACTTCTGCGTAATTTGCTTTCACTTACTGGTTATGGAGATGTCGTAGAGTAATAATATAACAGAAAGGCTATTAAATATAATATTGGCAATGTTTTCGCAATTGCAGCTTTTTTAAATTTTTTCCGAGGTACATGATCGTGTTGTACCATGGAACACGCTTTTACATTTGGAAAACCGCTACTATTTTGCAGTAATTTTTCAATACAAGAAAAATATTGCAGGACATTAAAAGTGAATTCTATTTGTTAAAAATGTTATAAGAAAACATATTAAACTTCTGTTACAAATCTGGTGGACGCGAAAGTCTGTAAAGTGTTCCAAGTTACAACACTCTCCCCTTCTTGGTAAAGCTTGACTGTGAAAGCAGCTACGCTAAAATATCGTAATGCCATTAGTTTGTTAGGAGGACTGAGTGACTTCTAGGCCCACCCGGGAAATATTGTCAGTGGCCCAAATTTTTATGACTATTTTTCAACGTACTTCCCTTTTAGGGCCACACACTTCTGCGACCGACTCTGAAAACCCATTATACCCTCCTTGTGGAACATTTTTTCTCGCATGGCAAAAAAGGCCTCCATCGTAATCATGACGTCATCTGATCCAAAATGTGTTCCAGCTAGATGTTTACTGAGCTCAGGGAAGAGATGAAAGTCATCGGGGCCAAATGGGCTGAACAAGGTGGGTGCCGAAGCAGTTCGAAGCCACGGGACTCGATGGGAGCCGTCGCAGTGACGGATGTGTGGACTTGTG
This sequence comes from Schistocerca piceifrons, assembly GCF_021461385.2. Lineage (NCBI taxonomy): Eukaryota > Metazoa > Arthropoda > Insecta > Orthoptera > Acrididae > Schistocerca > Schistocerca piceifrons. Next base: position 838,982,678 of record NC_060138.1, on the reverse strand, counting down.
CATTTTCCTGATGAAACAGCACTCCTTTTATCAACATCCCGACGCGTTTAATTTTGATGGCCTCTCTCAAACGCATTAGTTCTCCGTTCACTGTTGCACCTCTTTTTTAGGTATTCGGACAAGATATACCCCTCAAATCCGAAAAAAACAGAGACCATCAGCCTGACAGCGAATGCGATTGACTTAACTTCTCGCAGTGACGGATGTGTGGACTTGTGCATTTTCCTGATGAAACAGCACTCCTTTTGTCAACATCCCGACGCGTTTAATTTTGATGGCCTTTCTCAAACGCATTAGTTCTCCGTTCACTGTTGCACCTCTTTTTTAGGCATTCGGACAAGATACACCCCTCAAATCCGAAAAAACAGAGACCATCAGCTTGACAGCGAATGCGATTGACTTAACTTCTCAGGTGTCGGTGAGGAGGGGTGTGTTCACTGTTTCGGTTGAACCTTGGATTAGGGTTGAAAGTGGGGAAAACCCACACTTGGTCTTTTGTCATAAAACGTTTGAGAAATAACACAGGATTTGCCTCAAAAAGGGTCAACATTTTGGTGAACAGGGCGAGTCTCTGGCATTTGTTTTCTGTTGTCAACATTCTTGGGTCCCATCGATATGACGCCTTGTGCAGATCAAGTACAACTCGTAGATGTATCCAATGCATTCCTGAATATGTCCACTCTTTCAGTGATGCAGTGTTCTGTGACACACCGGACTGCCATGGTGATATCCAAGACTGCAGTGACGTTTTCCTCCATAGCGGCCATTAATGATCTTCCACCGCGAGGTGCATCCTGGACAGAGGTGCTGGCCCGCTTGTGTCCCCTCCAATACCTGAACAGAAAAAAGTTATTAATGAAAAATATGGTATGCAACGGACAAAGGTATGTGCTGTTAGTTGCTAAAGTTACATTCGGCTAGGGCAAGTATTTCACGAATGGACCGCGAATTCTTCAGTCAGCCCTCGTAAGATAATAAGCTATATAGCAGAAGCAGTGTTTTAATGAGGTAGCCGACAAGTGGCACTGTAAAGTGAAGTATTATTAATAACGCAATAAAAGAGCACATGGCTTAGTTCATGTTAGTGCACGGGATCAGAATAAGTTTTTATTCAAACAGTTACATAAGATCATAGATGCGAATTAAGACACTGGTTTAGTCGGACAAAACCATATGGTGGTAGATCCACAATGGTCCTTCCTGATCTGTGGTAACCGCGAAAACTTTGTCTGATCCGATTTCCTCTACCCCGCTCTAAGATTGTTATCAGGTTTTTGTTCTCCACCCTGTATACTGTGCATGGTATTAACTACCTTCGTTATATTACTTTGCACAGAATTCTAAACACAAAGCTGTATTTAGTTCTTTTATTGAACTGTCGGTTTCGGATACAAACCATCATCTGGTATCTGCAATCGGAGCATGAGTCAAAAATGTAACAATAATCCCAAAAATAAAACGTAAATGACAAGAGCAATACACTGTAATACTTACACTAATCGAAAAAAACACGTGAAAACACAGGAATGTAGCTATTGACACATTCATTGACAAAAATACTTCCATATTCAAGTTAAAAATCAGCACTGCAGAGAATTAGATACCGACTAGAAGAGCTGCGTAGGTAATGTTTATACAGGTCAGCTGCATAGTAATGTGAGCAAAGCACACAAAATGCAAAGAGCATCAGTAAAAGGCAGAGATCGATGCTAACAAGACATTTCAGCCAAATTACAATACAAAACAGTTCCACCATAGTGATGAACAAGTCAAAATGTAGTAAAAGTGGAAATATACAGAGTAGAATTTTTTAAACCTATATGTTTAAAATATGGCACAAAACAAATTGTTTTAAGAAAGCATCAGCGTTCGAATGACAATAGCATTAAGAGCTGTATTCAGTGCAGACACTAGAACAACATATTAAAATGGCAGCACGTACGTACTCCATACCAACATATTTGTGGAACTGCCAAAAGTCTTTTTCGGGAAAGTGACATAGTTTAATTCATGAAGAGAAATAATAGATACTGCTGTCAACTTACATGAGTCCACCATCACAGATCATTCGATCGTAAATACGAAGGAATAAAAATAAAGGTCTTGGTAAAGTGCACACATCTTAGTGGTCATACCAGTTGAGTACAAAACAAATAGCAGTAGACATTACAAGGTTGCAGAAAATTCACAAGGTGAAATAAAATTGAGAACATTATCCTAAACGATAACTTACACCAGTGTGTTAAAAGTAACACTTAGTCAAATACTATAAGGATGGTAAATGCATGGTTGTATAATAGTGCTTAACAGGTATAAATTAGTGATAATTTGTTAGTGAAGGGATACATGATAAAATATAAATATATGAAGGTAACACTGTGCTTATCAACTCAGCCATACCGGATCAGTACATACATTTCAGGGTAGTCATATACCAGGTGTATGGGTAGCCTGTCTTAACTTTTGTTTCCATTTTATACTAACCGAAATCAAGGATAAAGTATCATCTTACAGAGGTCATAAACAATATGCTATTGCTAACATAACCACAAGTAAAGATACCAACCACGGAAAAACAGACCAGTACATTCATTATGGAGTGTATGGAAATCTGTGTTCATTGTTAAGAGGAAATTAACGGAAGACATGTTCAAAAATGATTCAAATGGCTCTGAGCACTATGGGACTTAACTTCTGAGGTTATCAGTCCCCTAGAACTTAGAACTACTTAAACATAACTAACGTAAGGCCATCACACACATCCATGCCCGAGGCAAGATTCAAACCTGCGACCGTAGTGGTCACGCGGTTCCAGACTGTAGCGCTAGAACCGCTCGGCCACGTCGGCCGGCGGAAGACATGTTCACCAGAACCTTGCATTGAGGGAGTGACGCCTAGACCCAACATAATTGAGAGGCACGTCAAGTAACAAAGTCCTCCAGTATTTTCGTAAAATGCAATAACTTACAAATAGAAAGTTTGTATAACAATCAGTGTTCAAATGTCAATATGACTAACAGCCTTATCCAGAAGAGAAAATTCCGTTATTCACTGAGGTGACAAAATGTCATGGGATAGTGATATGCACATATACAGGTGACGACGGTATAAAAAGCAGTGCATTGGCGGAGCTGTCATTTGTACTCAAGTGATTCATGCGGGAAAGTTTCCGATTTGATTATGGCCGCACGCGGGAATTAACAAACTTTGAGCTAGAAATGGTAGTTGGAACTACATGCTTGGGACATTCCATTTCAGAAATCGTTCGGCAATTCAGTATTTCGCGATGCACAGTGTCAAAGCTGTGCCAAGTATATCACATTTCAGGCAGTGCCTCTCACCGCGGACAGCGCAGTGGCCGATGACCTTCGCTTAACGACTGAGCCGACGCGTTTGCGTAGAGCTGTCAGTGCTAAGAGACAAGCAACACTGAGTGAAATCACGGAAATCCATCTGGGGCGTACGACGAACGTATCCGTCAGGACAGCGTGGCGAAATTTGGCGTTAATGGACTGTGGCAGCAGACGACCGACGCGAGTGCCTTTGCTCACAGCACATCGCCTGCAGCGCCTCTCCTGTGGCCATGACTATATAGGTTGCACCCTAGACAATTGGAAAACCTTGGCCTGGTCAGATGAGTCACGATTTCAGTTCGTAAGAGCTGATAGTAAAGTTCGAGTGTGGCGCAGACCCCACCAAACCAAGGATCCAAGTTGTCAACAAGATACAGTGCAAGCTGGTAATGGGTGCATAATGATGTGGGCGATCACTGGCTGGAAATTGTTGTCCGGCTACTGGGAGAGCGTTTGCAGCCATTCATGGACTTCATGTTCCCAAACTATAATGGAATATTTATGGATGACAATGCTCCATATCACCGGTCCACAATTGTTCGCGTTTGGGACATAATCGAAAGGCCAGTTCCTGCACAAATTCCTACACTGGCAACATTTTCGCAATTATGGACGGCTATAGAGCCAGCATAGCTCAATATTTCTGTAGGGAACTTCCAACAACTTGTTGAGTCCATGCTTGTTGAGTGTAGGATGATTGAATAAGTGAGACATGTCAAATGCTTCATCGTCGCTAAGGAGCAGGTGCAGTCAGGGTGTAGTAAAGAGAAATGTGGTGTCGCCAAATGTCAGGGCCCGCGGCGCGGCGCAACGTCTGGATGTCGCGCGTCCCACGCGCGGCCTTGTCGCGGGTAAACACGGCGCTCTGCGGCCTGAACTTCCTGCTGGTTACTCTGCGTGCCGCGTTTCTTTTATGACGAAAAGCAGGAGTCTCGCTGGCACGGCGGACACTGAGAGGCGAAAAACTCAACTGATTGCTATCCGGGGAATAAGTAGCAACGTAATTATTCCGATGGGTTCCCTGCTCTCTTCTTTTTTCTTAACAGGAAATTTTTGAACACATACGTTTTTTTTCTAACTTTCGTGTGATCAGAACAATCATCCAAGTTATGATCTCTCACCCTGGGTGACACCTAGGGAGGTCCCACTTCTCTCATGTTTTTCTCTCTCGCAAATTTCGAATTTTTATTTTACTGGTTCGATGCAATCCGACACGAAATCCTTTCTTGTGACAACCTCTTGATCTCAGAGTAGCACTTCAATTACGTCCAGCCCGATAGCTGAGTGGTCAGCGTGACGGATTGCCATCCTACGGACCCGGGTTCGATTCCCGGTTGGGTCCGCGATTTTCTCCGCTCAGAGACTGGGTGTTGTGCTGTCTTCATCATCATTTCACCACCACCCGGCGCGGAGGTGGCTCAATATGGCGTTGAATGTAATAAGACCTGCACCAAGGCGGCCGGACCTGCCCCGCAAGCGACGCCCCCCCCCCCCCCCCAGCAAATGACGCCAAAAGTCAGTTTCCACTTCAATTATGTGTTCGATGCATTCAAACCTCTGTAGTTTGAATACACATGTATTTACTTAACTTGCAGCTGATCAGAATAGCGAGTCAAGTTATGCAACCGTTACTTTAGTAATCATGAGGAAAATGATCTACAAAAAAATGGTTCAAAGGGCTCTGAGCACTATGCGACTTAACTTCTGAGGTCATCAGTCGCCTAGAACTTAGAACTAATTAAACCTAAATGACCTAAGGACATCACACACATCCATGCTTGCAGGATTCTAACCTGCGACCGTAGCGGTCGCTCGGCTCCAGACCGTAGCCCCTAGAACCGCACGGCTACACCGGCCGGCAATGATCTACACCAATATGTTTCATAGAGTAGTAACTATGGAGCGAGCATCGAAAACTACGCACGTCGCCAACATTGTACCGGAATTGTCAACTGATGCCGGTCTGACGTTGCTCTTTACAATTTATGTTAAGATTGAAAAGTAAATGTTATATGTATTTGCCCTTCTTCACATATTTATTTGCCAGTGACAAATATGGTGCTGAATTCCTGCTACCACAGATGTAAATCGAAATTAGTCAAAGGAGGAAATGTTACTTTTGAAAGGTAGTTATCACAACGTTCTAATTACAGTCATCACGTTAGTAAGAGGCACTTTATACGCTGCTTAATATTCAGCACAGTGTACTGAAGGCACAAAATTACACGACAAATTTATGTGGTAGTGTACGCAAACATTTATGGGATGTGTGATAGATAAATCTGGTAGCGTGGGTATCCTTCAAAGCATTTGTATTTAGAGCAATGTTTATCTGAAAATAAGATTTATATACTCATGACAGTTTGAGTCATTTCCTCAAAATTAACATAGATATCCAAACCATTGTCCTTATTTCGTCATAATCAATTGGAAGATATACTACCAGTAGCAATAATGATATTGAGCGGTTACTGTTTAGTTTTCTTAAGGCTGAATGAAGATCGAAAATATGGTACAAGCAAATATAAACGGCAGAAATCTGCAGTACAAACGAAAGAATTTCGTCCCTTAAAAATATTTCAAAGTGTGATAAACATTAATTTGTTGCATGTCATAGTTGTAAATTAGTTGTTTTTCGGGACGCTTTTACTATGCCTTACTTTGAAGCTATTTCGCGATTCCGTCGCAGCATAATTTACTGAAACAGAGTTATGGCAATGCGTTTAAATGTAGTAAAAAAACTACAACTAGCGGTGGCTATCTCCTCTTCACATATATCAAAAGGTTGTGACGTACGAACTGTGACACTTATCGCAAACACGCGAAATATACATGCGCTTGTATCTTCGAAACTTTAAACCAAGTTCATTCCAGATATCGTACACAAATTATTAAGATAACTTCGAAACAGGTCTACAAAATCCACGGTACTCTGGAACGGGATCTGTCTGTACAAACGATCCAATGACTGACATTCAAATTCTGCAGAGCATTTACGGACAAAGCTTACGCCACGTGACTGCTCAAGTGAAACAACACTGCCTGACCAAAAAAAAAAAAAAAAACGTGAAGCACTCAGAAAACGTGGTAGGGTGTCGGTGTAGCTTCGAACACAACATCGGAGGCTATGTAAATGATTACAGAGAGGCAATTATCTGTGACAGGCAGAACGGCCACCCAGGCACACTAGTATTATTCGTGCTTAGTGTTGTTACCAGGCTTGGTGGGGTACGTAAGTGATGTGACCAGAACCAGATGTTTAGTGGCCACTGTGAAGGATGCCCGATCAGTCTCGTGAAACGTGTTTTGCTGTCATGTTTCATCTTCTACATAGGAAAATGCTTGAACAAAAAAGTTCATAGTTTCAGTATCAACGTTGAACTACAAGAACTTGCTTTGCAATTATCATTTTCTACGCTAAGTATGTCTTTTCGTGCCGAGAACACATCTGTAATGAAAGGCGCACCCATTACTGCTTGAGCTACATAAACAAATGACGCGATAAAGCCAAGCATGTCTCCGCTTCATCGAATGAAGCAACCTCCACCGGAGAAAGCGGTCCCCTGTTCACTCCCCTCTCTCACTCACGCTAACACACACACACGCACACGCACACACACACACACACACACACACACGTACACACACTCGCTCTCCAGGCCCACGCCTATAGCCAAGCACCTCGTTCACTTTCAAGGCTGACACCGATCCACCGTCACGTATTCAGGAAGGATACACAAATATTGACACTGCGTCATTTCAGTAGAATAACCTACTGTCTAAGGACCCGTTATCTAAATTTTATGAAAATACTTTATACGACTTACTGTCAGATGCATGTGCTAAGGCGTTGTGAATGTAGTTACACCGTCTTTGTTTTAACTGAATACGGAAAGGTCGCAGAAACAATAACTCGGGAAATCTGACACGGATTTTGAAGATGATGCAGCTTTTTTAGTGGTGGAAGAAAGTGCAAATTAGAGGCGTTGCAAAGCTTGTGTTACGTATATTCTGCATGAATCAGCTGGTACGAGTTACTTTGAAGGCATTCACTGACAATTTCACTCCCATTTTGACGAGTGATGCCAGACTGCAGTTTTCTGATACCAAAGGGAGAAACATTAGTGAGGAGCTTAGTTATGAACAGTATTTTATCCTACTAATCAAAAGTATATGTATATGCTCTCAGCCTTTCCGTGAAGAAGGCATAGACCGAACATTAGTTTCATCAGACCGTATTAAGGGAAGTGCAGGATTGCGAAAGCAGCTTTTTCACATCACACACTTCACTTCTAGGTTATTCGAAACGTACAACAAAAAGTAAATTACACTGACGAGACCAAAAACGTTGCATTACTGGATCAAATATGCATGTTAAGAACAAAAAACGTTTGAAAATGTCTTCCTGACGTTAATTATTATGATTGTTCATGAAAGCACTATTTATTATTCATGAAAGCACTGTCAAATTTACTATTAAACACATTTGCTACGTGTAAACTACAGAAATAAAGAACAAGAAGCAATCGTAAACAGTAGTCTGCTAATATTTTGGGTATCTAACATGCCGGAATCGACTTGGAAGGGATGTACAGCGTAAGTCTGTAACGCCGTGTCCCCTTATTATACCCCCAAAAACATACTTTTCCATATTAGGTGCATTGTGCTGCCACCTACTGCCAGGTACTCCATTTCAGCGACCTCAGCAGTCATTAAACATCGTGAGAGAGCAGATTGGGGCTCCCACGGATCTCACGGACTTCGAACGTGATTAGGTGACTGGGTGTCGCGAGATTTCCACACTCCTAAACATCCCTAGGTCCACTCTTTCCTATGTGATAGTGAAGTGGAAACGTGAAGGAACACGTACAGCACAAAAGCGTACAGGCCGACCTCGACTATCGACCGACAGAGACCGCCGACAGTTGAAGAGGGTCCTAATGTGTAATAGGCAGACATCTATCCAGACCATCACACAAGAATTACAAACTGCATCAGAATCCACTGCAAGTACTATGACAGTTAGGCGGGAGGTGAGAAAACTTGTATTTCATGGTCGAGCAGCTTCTCATAAGACACACATCACGCTGGTAAATGCCAAACGAACCCTCGCTTGATGTAAGGAGCGTAAACACTGGACGATTGAACAGTGGAAAAATGTTGTGTGGAGTGACGAATCACGGTACACAATGTGGCGATCCGATGGCAGAGTGTGGGTATGGCGAATGGCGGTGAACGTCATCTGCCAGTGTGTGTAGTGCCAACAGTAAAATTCGGAGGCGGTCATGTTATTTAGTGGTCCTGTTTTTCATGGAGGGGGCTTGCACACCTTGTTGTTTTGCGTGGCATTATTACAGCACAGGCCTACACTGATGTTTCAAGCACCTTCTTGCCTCCCACTGTTGAAGAGCAATTCTGGGATTGCGATTGCATCTTTCAACACGATCGGGCACCTGTTCATAATGCACGGGCTTATAGCGGAATGGTTACACTACGATAACATCCCTGTAATGGACTTGCCTGCACAGAGTCCTGACCTGAATCCTACACAACACCATTGGGATGTTTTGGAACGCCGACTTCTTGCCAGGCCTCACCGACCAACATCGATGCCTCTTCTCAGTGCAGCACTCCGTGGAGAATCGGCTACCATTCCCCAAGAAACCTTCCAACACCTGATTCAACGTATGGTTGCGAGAGTGGAAGCTGTCATCAAGGCTAATTGTGGGCTAACACCTTAGTGAACTCCAGCATTACCGATGGAGGGCGCCACGAACTTGTAAGTCATTTTCAGCCAGGCGTCCGGATACTTTTGATCACATAGTGTACCTCCAGGGTGCTGCTGCTAAGGCGCGCTACAATAATATCGTTGGGAGACAGTTTTATAGCACAACTGATCTCTCTTACAGATTTTGATTTGATCAGTGATAGCGTCTTCGCACCTAGTCAAAAAACGTCCGGCATTTCTTTTCAGTGATCATATCCTTTCTTGTGCCTTGTAGAGACGCAATGACGTATATATTTAACTTGTGACCTTCAGTCAAACAGGTATGCTAAACAGAGCTTGCAGGTTTACGTAATGTGCACCACTGCATATGTTCCTCACGAGTAACGCAGTTAATTGTCACCATGATCTGCAATTGTGTAGATATTGTATACGGCAGCATTTTCATGTAACACTGACGAAGATGAAACCGCAAGGAGGTGCTATCGGTGAAACAAGTGGTATATCATGATCTTTCAGTTCAGTAGCTGACAACCGAAATGGTAAATTTAGGTAGGCAGGCAAAAGAATGAGGAGGAGGAAACTAAGTAAAAAAGCCTCTAACAGTCTGTTACTGCATCCATCAATGGACCAAGGACATCACTTTGTCCTGCCATCGTGTATTCGACTTGGTGTACACAAGTGATCGATGGTACGTTTTGTAGTATCATCGTAGCTACACTTATAGACAAGTGATATATCCTGTTATTAGTCGTATTCTTTCACAACACAATAAACATAAATATAAAACATATTTTTGAATGCTAGTACATACGTTATGTAGCTCGTCCGAATAAAAAGAGATTCAATTTCGAGAAAATTTTGCTGATATATTACCCTTCAGGATCTTGATTATTCTGAAGTCGGGATGAGACACAGTGACCATCGCAGGAATCAAATATATAAATCAGGATTAAACCATGTAACGCTAATACATCACAATTTCTACTGAGAATGGTCTGTTTTGTCCATTCGTTTACCGGATGCGCTGGTAATCAGGTGCCTAACCGTTATTGGCAAGCAGATAAGTTTGGTGATTATGGACCGTGTTTATATGAAACGTTATGAAAGAAATAATTTTTCATTGCGTGGAATCGCACAATCACTTTGTGTTGTAAATTTAGATTGCAAAGCTTCTACTTTTCCGAGGTTTACAGATCTTCCGGTAATGGTGCGTGGTTGGGGCGCAATTCAACACGACTCCGAACTGATCTCCTTCCAATTTTAGTTACACTGAAAAAAATGAATCTTATTTTCATTATTGATAAGATTTGTCACAGAACTTTGAAAGTGAAACAGGAAAAAGATATAGATTACAATTTTTATTACCATTCAACTTCTTAACTGCTAATACAAGGACGCTTACATGCTAAGCTGTTGCGAGCAAGGAAGCTAACGAAAAAGAAGCGATGACAAAAGACAGGGAGCGAATTGTGCCTCACCTGTTAACAAAAGCATGTCGTGATTCTCATCACAAGATGCTTTGCAAGTACATAGTAATATCTGTGTTTGATATAGAAATAGCACAGACATTATTATTTGACCGGCAATACAGTATACCTGGTGTCACGACTTTTAGAGTCGCAATACGGCGGCGAGCGCAAAGTGTGTGTAAACAGCTGTTTGTTTGCTGATGAAACAGTCGTAAAAATATGGTATGAACTGATACAGCTACGTTACCTTTACAGTTTAGACATAATGGTCAATATATGTCTCGTGTTTGGCAGTAATTTTTCGTACTGTAGACGATACAAGGAAAGGAACATGTGTAATAGCAAGCATAAATAGAAAGAGCTTTATTTTTAATTTTGTACTGTATGTATGCCTAAAAAATTACATTACAGTTTGTCTTATCTCAAAAACCGGCAGTGTTTAAATAGTTAATGTATATTTTAAGGTGTTTAATCAATGTAGTACTAACAGAAGCGGCTTAAAGCTGTGATTTTAATGAGTTTTGATCAACTACAGCCTTTCTTTGAATAGAAAATTCGTTATGAATGTGCTCCTATAAGTAGAAAGTGCTGTTTGTGGTATTACTACGAAAACTAGAGTATGCTTCAAACGTATGTATATGTTAAAGTGATGTTCTCATAATACGAGTCTACAAAGTACAACTAGTACGCAAATATTTGCTCAACTACAGAACTTTCTAGGCAGCCTCGTAAAGCTTAAAACGTCATTTTATATCAAAATCGTAGTAGCACTATCCAAATACTTGTCGATGCCGCTATCTTACCTCACCAAACGCCAGGCTTCAATAAAAGATGTGCCTTTGCCAATCTAAAAATGTACGTCTGTGCGAAATAGTTACTTACAGTCACAGACCATAGATAACGAAGACTGCGCACGACGTCATTTTAGTGCAACCGACGTCTAAGTCACGTTACTCGAGGCACGAAGCCGAACGTGTCATTACGCATTTATAGCGCACAATTTATGACGTTTTTGCTACAGACGAAATTTGCTTTTTACTAGATGCAGAAGTAAAGACCTTCACATGTTCTCAGTGAAATTAGATAATTCTTTTTTATCCTACAGATCATGTAAAGTGACCAAAATTTCAGTTGTACACTCCTGGAAATTGAAATAAGAACACCGTGAATTCATTGTCCCAGGAAGGGGAAACTTTATTGACACATTCCTGGGGTCAGATACATCACATGATCACACTGACAGAACCACAGGCACATAGACACAGGCAACAGAGCATGCACAATGTCGGCACTAGTACAGTGTATATCCACCTTTCGCAGCAATGCAGGCTGCTATTCTCCCATGGAGACGATCGTAGAGATGCTGGATGTAGTCCTGTGGAACGGCTTGCCATGCCTTTTCCACCTGGCGCCTCAGTTGGGCCAGCGTTCGTGCTGGACGTGCAGACCGCGTGAGACGACGCTTCATCCAGTCCCAAATATACTCAATGTGGGACAGATCCGGAGATCTTGCTGGCCAGGGTAGTTGACTTACACCTTCTAGAGCACGTTGGGTGGCACGGGATACATGCGGACGTGCATTGTCCTGTTGGAACAACAAGTTCCCTTGCCGGTCTGGGAATGGTAGAACGATGGGTTCGATGACGGTTTGGATGTACCGTGCACTATTCAGTGTCCCCTCGACGATCACCAGTGGTGTACGGCCAGTGTAGGAGATCGCTCCCCACACCATGATGCCAGGTGTGCCTCGGTCGTATGCAGTCCTGATTGTGGCGCTCACCTGCACGGCGCCAAACACGCATACGACCATTATTGGCACCAAGGCAGAAGCGACTCTCATCGCTGAAGACGACACGTCTCCATTCGTCCCTCCATTCACGCCTGTCGCGACACCACTGGAGGCGGGCTGCACGATGTTGGGGCGTGAGCGGAAGACGGCCTAACGGTGTGCGGGACCGTAGCCCAGCTTCATGGAGACGGTTGCGAATGGTCCTCGCCGATACCCCAGGAGCAACAGTGTCCCTAATTTGCTGGGAAGTGGCGGTGCGGTCCCCTACGGCCCTGCGTAGGATCCTACGGTCTTGGCGTGCATCCGTGCGTCGCTGCGGTCCGGTCCCGGGTCGACGGGCACGTGCACCTTCCGCCGACCACTGGCGACAACATCGATGTACTGTGGAGACCTCACGCCCCACGTGTTGAGCAATTCGGCGGTACGTCCACCCGGCCTCCCGCATGCCCACTATACGCCCTCGCTCAAAGTCCGTCAACTGCACATACGGTTCACGTCCACGCTGTCGCGGCATGCTACCAGTGTTAAAGACTGCGATGGAGCTCCGTATGCCACGGCAAACTGGCTGACACTGACGGCGGCGGTGCACAAATGCTGCGCAGCTAGCGCCATTCGACGGCCAACACCGCGGTTCCTGGTGTGTCCGCTGTGCCGTGCGTGTGATCATTGCTTGTACAGCCCTCTCGCAGTGTCCGGAGCAAGTATGGTGGGTCTGACACACCGGTGTCAATGTGTTCTTTTTTCCATTTCCAGGAGTGTATAAGTGAATTACTTTAATATACTTGCATGGGTATTTACATAAGTTGAAAGTTAGTATGGATGTAGGTCTTTGGATGTAAAACTTGGTGAATGACTAAGATTTTGAGCCGACATATCGTTAATATCTAGCTCACTACACCAGTATAATCAATTTTTTGTAATATATACGCTTCCCATCTTGATATCGTTACGATATTTGTACTGGATTAAACAAAAGTCAGAAATCATGCGTGCTTATTTTGTGTAAATATCTGACATTAGGCACATAAACGAATTTCCTTTCTTACAAAAGCGTATTAAAGTATTTCACATACATTCTGGGGAGTCGTTAGAAAACTAATACTGCGTTCGAAATTTTTATTTTGTCTTATACTTCTGTGGAAGCGGCAAACTACTGGAATTCGCAGATCGAAAAAAATAAAAATAAACAAGTATTCATCAAAGAAAAGTCATTCTGTCGCTTGTTAGAAGAACTGTAAATATGTTCCAAGTTGACCACATGTAAAAACGATAACCACTGCTTTATTATCAGGAATTTCGGAGAAACTAATAACTGCACTACTACGTGTGTAAGAGTAGTACTACAGTTCGTTGAATTGTGAAAATCAACGCTAGATTTCAGCTATAAATGAGAGAGACTGCAACTGTCAGCTACGCTTCACACAGCGCGTAATGACAGGAACTCGGCTTTCTGCCCTGAGTCACGTGACTTAGATGTTGGTTTCATGCGTTAACACGGCAGAGATAGGGACATGCGCGGTCTGTATGGCCTGTATGGCCTATGCTTGCAGTTACAAAAAGGCTTCATGTTCACAAAGTTACCTATGGCTGACAAGTGGCAGTTCTCATCAAATACGATAATTTTCAGGCTAACATCAAAACGATAGAAAAACATACAAAAATGAAGAAATATATGAACAATAACTGAATTCACCGCCGCACATGGCGGGAGTGTAAATGATGAGACTTCGATGGGACTTGCAATTCTCTGCGACTGGTAGAATGGCTACCAGAGTTCGTTAGTGTTGTTCATGTTTATTGTTGTTACCAGACCAGGTAGGGTATATAAGGACCATGAACAACGTTAGATGCTCAGTGATGGCTGTGGAGAAGACGGAGATGTTGCGTATTCGTCTGAGACAGCATTATCAGCACTTGATAATTTATGTTTCTCCATTTAGCCATCTGGCCGAATCGTGCAATGTCCAGATCTGTTGGGCATCTTGATGTGACAATGGCCTGATGTTGGACTGCATGGGAACATGAGGATAAAGATACTCGTCGAGGTTCCTGTCAGCCCACGTGGCCACCGCAAACCATAATCGCGGTATAGTACACCAAGCACGTCATTATCTCATCACATCTGCGCCTCCCATCCAAAAATAAGTAATGGACTTCCTGAACTATTCTGTATCATCCCACACCATTGTTTGGGGACTAGTAGCAGCTGGACCAGGGAATTAGTACTCTATGCGCAAGATCCCGTTAACAACAACACAAACGGCTCCATTTGTAGTGTCGCCGTGATTGGGAAGCATGGACTGTTGACGAGCAGCGTCGCTTACTGTTCAGCGATGAACCACGGTTCTGCCCTACTCTGGATGAACACTTTCGACGAGTATGGCAGCTACCTGGGGAGAATCCCCTTTTCCCCAGTGAGTTACAGAGGCACAGCGGTGTTATTCCTGGCGTCATGGTGTGGGGAGTCATCGGGTGTGACCGCGGGCCATGGCTGATGGCGTTTGAGGGAACTCTGTTACCACAACGGTACGTTTTCGTGTTGTACCTCTCATGCAACACTACGGCAGTGTCATTTTTTAACACGGAATGTTCGTCCACAGGTGACAAGTGTCTCTATAAATTGTCTCATTAATTTTGCGTAACTCCCGTGACCAACAAGAGACCGGGATCTGACACTCATAGAACATCTGTGGGACCAGCTCGGACGTCAACTCGATTCTAGTGCCAGTATGTAAGATAACAAGGGCCAGTCACAACAGTTCTGGACCAGATTGCCGCAGGAGAGTTCACTGGTAACAAATGTTTCACTGTGTGTCACAGCAAAACTTTCATCAAAACACGTTAGTAGGTGTGCAGCTGTTTGGATTTAGACATAGTCATCTGGACTTATTTTCATTCTTTTCTAGGTGATAAAGCCTATTGGTGACCTTCTTATTCAATACTTAATTTGTTCATATTATATTCCAGAGTCACCAGTTGCTTTCTAATAGGGCTATACTCAATTTGCACTCTTCCAAGCTGTGTGGCAGTATGTGACGGAAACAAAGGAACCCCCATTGTGGAGGAGAATATGTGACACAACCAGCCAGAAAATCCGCGTAAGTACACACTTGACAATGGCTGCCAGGATATCCACGTAACTCCACATAGTTTTACTTAAAAGACGATCTTTTAATTACTATCAACCAGTGAAGACATCGATAAAAATACATCGACAACTCTTGTAATACTTTACCTGGACGAAACCCTATTTCACATTCGAAAATCCTCTGATATGGCTGAATCGTTTGATACAAGAGAATAATAACATTCGGTTTGGTTTCTATATTGACATTTTCTAGTGATGTTGATTCTCTTTGTTTTTAGCCCTTCTCCTCCTTTGCAGCCCGGATAAATCCTAAAATTATAAACACAATTTGCATGTGAACAGAATTTGTAGGGGGCTCCGAATGTCACTTCGTGTAACTGGGCACCAGCAAAACTTTAAAGTATATGATTCATAAGATACGTTACAATTTTGACGTAGGGCTTGTTTGAGACTGTGGGAATGGCTTCCAAAATAAAATAATAAGACTCATCTGAATGTGGACAGTGGTGAGTGTCTTGGCACGATATTGATGGGTGCAGAAAACAGATGCCCTGACAGCATCAACATGGCGTTCAAGATAGCGTTGTATTGATTTGCTTTGTGAGAAGATGGCAACACTGATGCACCGAAATAGCTGAATGCATCTCACTTGTTTGGTTGTTTCTGACCGGAAGCAAAATAACATCTGGCGACCTTTTTGGATATAAAATGGATCCGCAGACTTGTGACCCGGAAAAACCGGCTACCACAAGATAAATTTATTCACAGGAGTTGTGGATCTGGTACTCTATTAGTGGGACCCGTATTATCGTTATTTCAAATGAACATCGATAGTTTTAAAGATCAGTGATGGCACCTGTCCACATACTGAAGACAAGTGATTTGCAGAAGTGGACATGGACACTAATTTAACTGCATTCACTATAAACACGCAGTAGCACTTGAATTGAGCTTCTGCCGCCACAGCGAATGGAATAGTTAGACACGTCACGCGATTTCAGAGTTTTCATACCTGGTACAGACTAGTGCAGAGACACGAGGGCATAGTATGCAAAACTCGCAACAGCAGCACATTGCATCGGAGCCAGTTAGTAGAACTCTCTAGCTCCAAAGACGTGCAGGCACTGGACTTTTCACGTATTACCTTGTCAGAGGTGCATGGTGAGTACCTCGATCCACGGCAAACTGCCACTGCCAGAGTCAACCGCAGTGTACAAACAAGTACGTTGATGACAGAAAAAGGATAGGAAGAGTTGACAGACGAGCTACAGTGCAGTAAAGCCGTCAGATTTTTGTTGCAGGACAACAACAGCCGGTAAATAGCCACACACTCCTGCATTACGTCCTCACTATAGAATATAAAAGGCGCTGTACTATATGTTGCCTGTGCTCATCCGTCATCAACTGATGCAGAGATTAGTGTGGTGCAGGAACACAGCTACTATGCTCTGAAATATCGAGTAAGGCGCCAGGACTGACGAGTTGTAGCACATGTTATTACACGTTAGTGGCAATGTACGACTACGCTGAAAACTGGAAGAGGCAACGGATCACAGACGTCATCATGGCAAGGTTCAGGAGAGTGCTGGAGGTATTCTCGTTTGAGAAACATGGAGAGCTCTGAGACGCCAACAGTCACCTCAGGCCTACTGAACACACCAGAGACCCCATCGATCAAAATGTGCATTTCTTGGCTGCACCTCCAACCAGTCTCTGTGACTTGAGGGCGGTGAATTGCTCTTTCACACTTTCAGTGCCTCGTGGAGCCCTCGCCGAGCTGTGTCGCCTCCATTATCAGCGCACATGATGATGCTACACGCTGCTATACTTTGTTCACAATGTCCTGAACGAAGACTCCTTTGTTCAGGATCATTTGAAACCGGCAGACTGTAATGTTATGTGAGCCTCACTGCCCTTTTCTTAACTAATTTGTGCCTTATTTTATTCTGAGAAGCTCAGTAATGTATGTAAATACCAAGTGAAGTGCGGTTGGACAGCAAGAAACTCTTAAGCCTGCAATCCCCGCAACGATAGTAATTGTGAATCTTTGAGTATGGACTCTAAAAAAAAACTGATTAACTAAAAAAAGAGGACTGTTAATCTGTATCTTGTGGAAAGAGGACGTGTTGTTAGGCCGTCGGTCAGAACGTGTTGTTGCATGTAATGAAAATTGCTATTGTAGTGATAAAACTGAGTAAAGTATGTATAAGAGTTGCCAAACATTTATGTATGCAAATTTTCTGGAAGTAAAGAATAGAAATATCTTATTTTTGGAAAAGGAGGTGAACTTCATTGTCGTCGCAGGCTATCAATCGACAGAATTGTAAGTGTACAAAGTTCACTAAAATACAGGAAAGGAAATGCGTTCTCTTTAGTTTTCATTCAGTACATAACAACCTCTCATAATTTCTTAATTACAGTAATTGGATTACGTTCTTGTACAATAGCATGGTGCTGAACTCCACTGACCAATTATGATGTAGCAGGACGTGTAGTTTGAAGGAAGTTTGTGTGCCAAGCAATCTCCTTTTCTCAAGAAAAGCAAATTGCTGTTTCATCTTATTTACTTACAACAGTGGTCCCTTAGGTGTGATAAACTACGAAAACTTGGGCTCAAAGCTATCCGCAATACGGCTAAGTAACCAACAGAGTCGTACCTTTAATTTTAAAGAACAATAACTTCCTCCAAATTATAATACGTCATCAAATGGCGCAGAAGCTGATCTTTTAAGGAGACAGCAACCAAAATTCGGGTACCAGTTACGACTTAAACTAAAGTCTCAATCAAAATCAATTTCTCTCTCTCCAAACATATATATAAATATTCATATTATTAAGATATAAGTCGTTTTATAAGACGTCGGTCAAGACGGCCACTGTGGCCGAGCGGTTCTAGGCGCTTCAGTCCGGAACCGCGCTGCTGCTACGGTCGCAGGTTCGAATCCTGTCTCGGGCATGGATGTTTGTGATGTTCTTAGGTTAGTTAGGTTGAAGTAGTTCTAAGTCCAGGGGACTATTGACCTCAGATGTTAAGTCCCATAGTGCTTAGAGCCATCTGAACGTCGGTCAACTTCGGGCCTCCAGAGGTTTGCGTCCGACCATTGACAACATTGGCGATCTAACAATACAGTACCTGTGTGCACCATAGCCGCAACGAAGAGACTGTCGTGTCATGCTGTGCCTGTAAGCGGATGTGTAGTGCCAGATCTGCGTGAGAAAAGCGCAGCTCGTTCGCCCCACACCGCCATTCCGGCTGTGGTTATGAATGGGTCGGCCCTGGTAGGCGAAGCTTGCTTCCTGCACTCCCTGCACTCGCCGAAAACTCCCTCAGAACGTCATGAACAAACCTTATATAAGTGCCTGAAATTGGATTTGAGCGTATCATAACAGGTGTAATACGTAGTGTACAGGCAGATATCTACTCAAACGGTATCAAACAGGAAATTGAGGCAATATATTACATACTAAGAATTCTCACTTATTCTGTGCTCAAGTCAGTACCAGAACAGAAATCAAATTACAGACTTATATTTCCCCTTTTCCGAGATTTTTTTACTCGTGTAGAGGCGATAAAATCGACACACTTGAACGCCATGCTGCCACATTATTGAAGACGTTGGACCTGCGGCATCACAGCATGTAGCAATCATATCTATAGTTAAGCTGGGTACGAAACAAGACATGGGACGTCAGCAGACATCATTTTTCTAACCACCAGTAGAAGAAAAGCCTGCTTGACTATTACCAAGCCTTTGGACCCAAAAATAAAACTATAATAAGTTCAGGCAAACTGCCGCGTTATCGAATTTCATTCCATTTGTCTCTGGTTACTGCATTACTTGAGGATGAAACTTTGAATTATATTAACTACATAAAGCATACAAGGAACATACAGAGCTATATACGATATTACCCACTCGTGTAGATCAAATCTAAGGCCAGTGCACGAAAGTTCATCTAGAATAAGTTGTATGTGCATGAATCCGCTAGAGAAAGACTGAGGCTGTTTTAAAATGATTGAAGAATCATATACTTCTGACTTGACAGCCGTACCAGGTGCTCTGAGATCCATGGTGAGTTGTGAGGAGAAATCTGCCATCCTACCACAGCCGCCAGAAGTAGCCTGCTGAATTCAGCAATTCGTTTTACTTCTCCGTAAGACGCAATCGACATACAATAAAAAGACTCACGGTGAGTGAAGTCACGCTGCCATCTAACAAAGTATCTACCAGCAAAAATGTTTTTTTGGTAGTCGATGTGAGTTCCATTTTCAATTGACGAGTCATCCTTCATATTTGTACACCGGATATTTTTCAGACAGATGTCTTTATTAGTCAATATGTAGCGCCAAAAAGGTCCTGAGTACAAACAATGCGATCTTCGGTTGTCAGCAGCATTCGTATGTATTAAGCGACAGGGACTGATGTTGGTCACGCCGCTGAATGCTTTGGGAAAGTAAATAGCAGAACACAGAGGTACAGTCGCAGAGAATATAGGTTGTTGGAATAGAGCTTTGTAAAAATTTATTTCAGAAGTGTGAAGATATTCAGGTATGTTGCCGTTGCAAAATTTATGATGAGTTTGAGAAAGGTAAATGTTTGGAATGATTTTTTTTATTGATTAGGTCGGCTAGTCTGATTATTGATACAGGACTTTAAAAAAAATTCTGTTCGCATGGTTTGGATTCAGCGTCACATATTCACCACTACTTTAACATTTCATTAACGAGTTACATGTCAGAGTTATACTTTTTTCATAAGAAGTGAATTTTGTTACTATTGTTGTAATTGTTAAAAGTCAGTTTAATAAAACAGATCTTTAAATAATAGTCTTTCCTACATCATTGAGCAGGTTTAATTTCTTTCACCATCTCCTAACTAAAGCTTTATTTTGTAATTTAGCGGAACACAGTTTATTTAAATTTTAGAGAATGATGTGCTTAGCATAGTTGATTTTCCTTGCATTGCATTTGAGCTAGGTTTTCTTTAGCTGGTTGCTGTTGCGCTGCATTCTAGCATTCAGCACTTACGAGCAGCACTGAGCTTTCGTTGCCATAGCGTAACTCACGAAGGTTTGTTAGGGCCAGTTTAACACCTTACATTTGAGCTAGGTTTTCTTTAGCTGGTTGCTGTTGCGCTGCATTCTAGCATTCAGCACTTACGAGCAGCACTGAGCTTTCGTTGCCATAGCGTAACTCACGAAGGTTTGTTAGGGCCAGTTTAACACCACTGTTAGGATACAGTAAGATTATTTACACTCAAATATTGCATCACAAATTATCATAAGGGTCAGTTCAATTAAAGTCTATTTCAGATCTCATTTATTTTATCAGATATTCTTACTCTTATAGCGCTGTTACATGTTCGCGTCTGTGCCATTCTAAGTTCGGAATTATTCATAGTTTGTGTACGTAAATTGCAGCACGTTTTAACAGAAGCATTCTGTACATTTACTCATTCAAAGCTCAGTTTATAATTTTATGCAGGAGTTTTACTCTGTTAGATTTGCGTACTAGAATTTCAGGATATGTACTGCGACATCACGCACTGTAGTGCTGGTCACTGCGCTGCATAATACAGTTTCACGTGATAATTTATTTAGTATACAGTTTTAGGTTTTTTAATTACTTTTAGTAAAAGCTAAATGGAACACTGTTACAAAGTTTCAGATGGATTTGACGATTCCTTTCGTGGGATAGCATTTATGTAGGCATACCACTTGCATTGTTCAGTTGAAGGAAAGTTCACATTGCAATACATACACACACGAAAATTAAGAATATGAGACCTTTTGCATGGGGGCTTAATTAAAAATATTAATGAATAAATGCAATATTTTAGTAGCTGTGTGACCGGTTACGAAGTCTCGTAACCGGTTGGCCCTGACTAGTATTAGCACGCAATCTAACTGCATCAAATAAAAATAAAGAATGACAAGGAATTTCCATTAACACAATTGATTAATTAAGTCCCCTGCAACTATAAAAGCTACGAAACAACAAAGCACAAGTGTAATTGTTCTGTGTGTGGTAGTGTGATTCAACAAACATCTATCTGGTTCGGTTCTTTCTCAATACGACAAAATATTTTAAACACCATTTACAATGAACTAATTGAAAAACCAGAAATACTATAATTGCACATAGAAACCAGAATTACAAGTCTAATAAATGAACACGAGCCAGACGCTTTGTTGACTGTGCCTGTGAGCAAGAGGGATTGTCATTAAAGAAAACTGTAATACCTTTTTACCTCATTATATATTGACGAAAATTTTCCATTACACCAGCATCATAAATCAAAAGCCTATCTCCTTTCTCAAATACACTCTGACAATTGTAACTTCTTCCATCTATACATTACACCAACTGAACAGCATCTACTCTCTCGCCCAACAGTACAACTACTGCCCTCGACATCCTCTGAACTAGTACTGCCCCAGTGGAGGCGGCGGAATAATAATCTTTGGCGCAGTCTCTGGCGCTGTGACTCAGTGTAGCCACCTTGCACTTTATACAAAATAAAACAAATAAAACAGTTACATTGAAAGGGTACAGTACCGCCCGACATTGAAAATAGGTACAACATACTTCATTATTTTTGTCAGAACAATATTTTTTTTTTTGTAAAATAACTCAATTTCAATTAATACAGCGAAGCCTGATACCAGTGTGGGAAAGAATGACAATTTATTTATTTAATTGATCACATGTGCACTCCCACAAAGTAAATCCCTACATCCAGTTTGGTGAGATCTGTGAAATGAATGAATCTATGGTCGTCTGCTAACCGCAAGATAGTGAATGTGAATATATGATCATCTTTGAGTCGATCCTTTGGCCATCTTTGGTGGGACCAAAGAGATGAAATTTACCAGAGCTTTGAGCGCCTGAAATGTGGCTGACCAATACGATAGCAAGGTGCTTCCCCCACCTCGACAGAGATGGAAGAGGACCTAGAGAACGGCCATGTTTCAGCACTCTGCCGCTGGATCTTGTGCTGTTAAGACCTGTTTTAGTTGTGCTCCGAAATGATGAAAGAGTGGAGACATGGTATGCATGTGGAATATTTAAGAGTAGTTTGAAATAATAATTCCTCTATTTCAGGAACTTTTGTGGAGAGAATTAAATGTCAGGCAGGTAATATTAAAGGGATTGTAGTAATCTTCAGAAGTGACCAACGGTCACAATGAGACCACGTGTAGCAATAAGTTGAAATACTTCCATGTGCTTAAGTTAAGCTGAATTACTAGCGTGTGTACAATAAGTTGAAATATTTAAGATATAGCGTGTGTACCATAAGTTGAAATATTTAAGAAATGACGTGTGCAGGACTTGAAATTAGAGACGAGTACTTCCACGTGGTGAGTACTGTGAGAGTCTCAATCTGTGTATGAGACAAAGGATAAAGAGAAGTACTCGTCCATGGTATCAGTTGAGGACTCGCGTGTGTGATGAATACGTTCTTAATATTACCTTACGTGATATAATTCCGTGTGACGCTAGATTCAAACTCTGAGAGAGAAGCGAGGTGAGTCGGCCGTCTATCCAGCAACGCCACTTGGCTTGCATTGCACAGGAAGACGTGCATATATCTCCAGAGTTCATAGTAGGAAAGTAGAATTACGAAGTGGGGCAGTGTCGTGTGAAACTGGGATAAATATTAATTGAAGTGGGAAAGCTGAAAGTGATAGTGTTGTGACTATTTAGTGTTTTATATTTCTTATTGCAGTGTGGTGTATGTCATGTAATTTGGGTATGTGTGGTTTGCATGGGAGAGTAGCAAGGTAGTTTCAAAAGATCAGTGGGTTATGCTTGTTCCTTCGGTACCGCTCGGTCTGGAGGAAAGTTTCGTGATGATGATTGTGAGAGTCGAAGTGTGAGGTATAATAAAAGATCCACCATTCTATCCAGAAAGTGCACTGTAGCGTTAAAAATAATTACGAGACCATAATATAGAGATTCACCATTGTAAAGCCATGCCCACTGGGCGGAATTTCTCATGTGTTATTGTTGTAGGTTATAGAATTTGTGTGTTTAGGTTAGAGAATTTATCGGAATAAGTAAGATAGTGAAAAGAAAAAGATTGGTGGACTTTTCCTTCGAATTGTATGTTGTCATAATGTCCCGAATTTATAATGTGTGCGCCATTCATATTCAGTGCGATGGCCACGTGATGACAAAAGCCGTTAAATAAAAGACAAAAAGGAAATGTGGTATTGCCAGTGCGTAGTGTACATTCAGAGTTCTGTAAATTACTGATAGTTAGATGCGTGTTTCCGTTGCGTAATAATCATATAGGAGGATAACTTGTAACTTAAGTGTGAGTACTAGAGTTCATGTTACTCGATAAATAAGAATGAATCCACTCGCTTGGCAGAGCACTCATCTTGCAGGCCTGACTGCTTGATGCCACAGTATGAGCAAGGCATGTGGGTGCCTCTCATAATTTCGACCCTGCCAGGATATTTTGTTGCCAGGATAATTTGGCCAGGATATATTCTGCCAGGATATTCTTTTTTGCCAGGATATTTTGCCAGTATTTTTTTTTTTTTTTTTTTTTTTTTTTTGCTGTTAGGGTTTGCTGTTAAGATTTTTTTATGGAATGTATTGTGATAGCGCTAAGAAGTAAAATTTATTTTGTTTGCAATTTCTTTCTGGATTGGTGAGGATCTTTTTTTTTATGTAATTAATTGCTATATCGTCCAAGGCTGGAAGATCGTGGTATAATTTTTTTTGCGTAATGTCCGTAGTAACTAGGTCGCAGTCGAAAAGTGTAGTCAACATGGAGAATAGCGATTCTGGGGTGAACGTAGCAGTGCAGAAGGAAATAGCTGTTGACCATGGGTTAATGAGCGGGGATGGCAAACAATCGGAAGGGGCTGAATTGTTCAGTGGACCGCTGCTAGGTGATCCTTTATGCGGCGGGCTTTGTCCACAAACAGGGGCTTTTCCCGACGACGCGGGCGAGCCGGGACTAGGTCAGGTATGCAGTGAGAGTGCAGCTACCCTTGGCGAAGCTACGGTTTCACAGGCGAATGAGGTGAGCGCGTCGAAAGTAGCAAATGACAATGTGCTACTGCAGTTTTTACAGAAAATGGATAAAGAAAATAAGGAAAGATTGGAAGCGATGGATAGGGAGAATAAGGAGAGAGATAGGGAGGCTAAGGAGAGAGATAGGGAGTTTAATGAAATATTGGACGCGATGGATAGAGATAATAAGGAAAGATGGGAAGTGATGGATAAAGGTAGTAAGGAAAGTATGGAGGCATTGGATAAGGGAAATAAAGAGGCAATGAGGAAGCTACACACAGTTATCGATGAGCGTCTGCCCGCAGTTAATAATCGGTTAGATGAGGGGGAGAAGAATCTGGGTGCGTCGAAGCAAGTACAGGATGCTGTGAAAGAAAAAGCCAATAATTTGGGGGTACGAATAAGTGCAATAGAGAGTGATATTACAGAACGTAGGGACGTGTTGCCGGATGAGCGAATCAAAGAAGTAGTGGTCAGAATGAATACGATTAGTGCAGAGGTAGAAAAGATCAGTATAAGAGGCGAGACAGGCTCTGACAGTACGCAGCGAGAGGTTTATGCCAACCAGGGGGAGATACAATCGCTATTACAGCTTAAAGAGGCGCAATTAGTAATAGGTAGGAAACATAGTGAAGAACTAGCACAGTTGCAATTAGCGTGCAGTAGCGAAGGTGACACACCACCAGGTAGATTGCAGAGGGAGAATGAGATAAACTCAAAAAGCGAAAATAGGCAGAAAGAGAAAGACGAATTCAGAGAGTCAGAAGAACGGTTGTGTCGGATAAAACAGGTGGCAAACCCAACTGGATATAGTCCAAGGCTGTCTCAATTTCAAGATTCATTACCTTCATCGTGGGGACCGCTCCTCAAAATGAAGTTTGTGTGTAACCATTTGAGGAACGAGGCTAGAGAGAAAATGCAGGAAGTTATTAAAGACTGTAGTAGCTACGAGATATTTTGTGACAAGTTTTTAAATGAATTCTGGTCGAGAAGTAAGCAGGACCAGGTTAAGCAAAGCATATTGATGATGCCAAATTGTAACGAAGGTGGTATAAGAGATCCAGTGTCATGCTATCAGGAAATCCTGAGACGAAATAGGTATTTGGATGTGACATACGATCCTGGGGAGTTCATTAGGATCTGTATGACGAAGTTGCCAGTGAAATTGCGCAGAGATATAGCGATAGCAGGCAGAGGCGTAGACGATTCTGCGTCATTTCAGCACTTGTTACAAGAATTGGGTAATGAGAGCAATATCGTGAACGGAGACACGACTCATAGGTCAGATAGTGTCGAGGATAGGAACGGCAGAAACTATCAAAATGACAGGAGAGCATGGAATCCTGGCATTTCTTTCTTTTCGTAATAGATTGATGGATCCAACATATCAACATATCAGCCCTTAGCATGCTGCCTAAAACACATACAGCTGGCACTGAAAATTGTCTATGTAGCAGACATACTCTATTGATATGTAGGAATGCAAACACCTTACTTCTGATCAGAGAATAAAACACCAATAATGGCATCTGTTAGGCTGGTCTCTCAGAGCAAAATTTGCAAATTTTTATTTCGAACACTAAAGTAAAAGGACTGTTTCCTCAAAACAAACCAGTTGTTAAAAAAATATTTATGTAATAATGTCAATTATTAGTGTGATTTGACTATTGCAGGTACTTAACACGTAATGTAAAAAGGAAACATTGTGATCTGTATGGAATAGGGTACGTTTATACTGCTGTTACAGGTAACATCAGTAATGTGATCAAAGATTTTAAATTAGATGCCATCTGATCGGTAGTAAGTCATTGTCATACTGACAGTTATGAGATGTTGCGTATGGTTGCTTGGAATCTGGTGTTAGGGAAAGAGGCCACTAGCACCTAAGTTTCTAACACTTGGGCTGCCCATTTCTCCCAGCTTGTATATTCTCTGCACACATTTAATTTTCATGTAAGCTTAGATTCCTAACTAGCAAATTCTTTACTGTGTATAGTGGACCATTCAGAGTGAGGCGGATTGTCCATGAAAATGCTGTACTGATTGAGACGATCAAGGGAAAACAATCTCGTGGGCTTCATCACATTTAAAACATCAAATTATGGAAAAGTTAAGGATAGATCGAAAGTAGGCAATTTATGGTAGATAGTCAGTGTATTTATTTGTGGTGTGTAACGTTGTGCAGGGGCAAATCGAACATAACAATTTTCAGGCGGGATGTCAGGAAGTATGACGGAATAGACTGGTCGAATGAGTCATGAACAGGAGTCGACAGAGTGGTGTATGTAAGTATTTTTTTGTCATATGAATAAGGATCAAGCAGAAACGACGTGATGATTAATGAGTGGATAAAGATGGTAGATAGAGAAGCGACGTGATAAATAGTAGTGGACAAAGGTGATATTTAAGGAGAGAAGCGACGTGAAGCGGTGTGATTAATAAAGAGAGATTCGACGTGATGAAACAGTTGTAAATAAAGGTGAGTAGAATTGAATAATGTGGAGATGTCTTAGATGTATGTTACAGAAAGGCCTGTGTATGCTGCAATAGAGATTGATGCCAATGGCGAAGGAAGACCAGGAAATGATGGAGTAATGGACGGACGGGGAGCCGAAATACGAATGAAGGGATGAGGACAACTGCACAATGTGAAAGGACATAAAGGGAGTATGAGATCCAGATGGTGAACGTTGTGGAATACTGACGTAGGATGTAATATAAATGTAAAATCTAATTCTTACCATAAAATATGCAATTTGGCGAAAATAATATTTTTTGTTGTTGTTGAAGCCTGGTACCAGTATAACTAATCAAAACGGTACCAAGAATGTGTTCAGTTATTTTGCAGGATGAATAATTTGTGTATTTTTTGTTCTTAGATGAAATGTCGCAATTCTAAAGTGTTATTTAGCAGGAGGAATAATCGGTAAAGTGAATGCAGAGGTAAGCCGATGGAGAGAGTTGCCAAAGTGAAAGGACGAATTCGGAGACTGGAATGCTATCTCCGAAACAGCTTCATGTGTTATGTGGTTGAGTATAAGGGAGCAAAGGTATGGTGTGTTGTGAGTGTGGTGGTGTTATGAGTATAAGGGAGCAAAGGTATGGTATGTTGTCGTGAGTGTGGTGGTGTTAAGGTTAGCTGACTTCTAGACCTATTCTGTTAGTGTATTAATGGATTGAATGAGAAGGAAAATGTGATGTCTGGTGAGTGAGAGTCGTAGAGTAGTGTGATCAATGCGCACACTCCTGTGAAGGGGATGCTACAGATCTGTAACTAAAACATTATTGTGTATTGTTTGATTTGGATGAACCTCGATGGCAGGTCAGGATCTGACATCAAGTGGATGGTTCATACATGTCCTAGAAATGTTGTTATATATAGTAAAATGTAAAATATATAAAGAGATTCTAATTTCAGTCTGTCACAAGCACAAAGGTGCATTGTATGTTGTAGATTTAGAGTCATCAGTTTCTAAAATGTTTGTTGTGTTAGGATGTTAAAGTAGTTTACTATTTAACAACATGTGATAGGTAATTGTGAGCTGTGTAGATTATTTCTTATTTTTTTGTTAGAACACTTTCAAGGGGTATTAATTTCAGTCTGTCACAAGCACAAAGGTTCACTGTATATTGTAGTTTTAGAATAAACAGTTTCTAATATTTTCACTGTGATAGGATGTTAGAGTAGCCTACTATTGGATATTGTAATTATGAGCTGTATAGATTGCTTATTATTCCTTTTTTTTTTTACACTTTCATGTTTTTTATGAGGGACGACAGGTACAATCAATAGCACAAGTGTGGGCTGTATATAGAAAAGGGATAAATGTTGATGTTGTATGTGTAGAAAACTAGGATGTATAATTTTATCTTTTTTAGAACAAAGTTTCTTTTATTACCAATGTATCTAATAGATCATACATGTAATCAATGAGCATCTAAATACTGTAAGAATATCCTTTTGTCTGTAATGTTGCGAGATGCACCGAAGGGTCTGACTGATTGGGTGTCGTAGCGCTGAGGGGCTACACAGAACACGCCCGTACCACATAAGCAAACAGACGTCGGCAACAGAACCGCGGCACTCCCCACTCCACTGCCGGTTGGGGTACACTCCACGCACCCGCTACAGCTGGTCAACGGCCTGGGGCGACACGCACGTACCACTGGCCATTCATAAGCTCCGCCACCCTTACGACTGGGGAAAGTATCCCGCGGAGGCAACAGCGGGTGGTTTCTTCTGCTTAACGGGTCGCGCGGCGGCGCCACGGCAGAATGAACGACGCAGCGCAGAGTCCGGCGGGCATTTTTTACCAGCAGCTATTAACTAGTACTGGACTGTGGAGCCGTGAAACAAGATGACTGCGACTTTCCATAAGGTGGAAAGTGAAGGACTGGTGTTTCCACGTTGTGAGTGGTGGAAAAGATTTTGTCTTTAGCAGACAGGACGATTGTTTTGTTTTGTCTTGATCATTGGACGGTGGGATCCATAAACTTTTGGCAGTGACTTGTTAAGTGTGCTTTGTGAATTGCATGTGGGACGCTTGGTATTCTTGAAGAGGACAGTTGTCGTTTGGTGACTAATTATTGTATGAACGCAAGAAACTAGAGTGGGACATTGACATTTGCGTCTGTAGTAGGAGACATTTCTTTAATTGGTGTGGGAATAAGTGCTGTTTGTTGGAACTTACGACTTTTAATTACACCATGAACTGAAAGGACAGAACCGTGGGTAATAGTAGTTGTAGGGCCATTTCTGGACGACCAGATGCGTGTGGATGGTACGCTGAGAGTGACTATGGCATTTGTCTTTAATGTGAGATACAGTTTACTGTTCAGTGCGTGTTCAAAATGCCGATTTGAGTGACTTAAAGACTTTCGTCCGAGAAACCATGGGAGAGCTTTGACACCGAGACAGTGTTTCTAGGAAAACTATCAGCAACTTTTTGTCCCCAAGAAAATCACAGAATGAAATGTTTCCGTGTGACTCGCAAGATAGGGAATAATGTATTTGTAATTGTGTAAATATTTTTTTTTTTAAATATGTTTCATTCCTGAAGGGACAGCAAGTGTAATTGTATTTCATTAACATTTGTGTTTAGAATAGTTAGTGTTTGTTTTTTGTTTGTTCTGAGTTATCAAGTTCACATAGCATGTTTATTAGAATATTTGGTACAATGATGCTTTAATTATTAGCCGGTGGCGTAATACTAACGTAGCGGCTCTTGTTGCATTGGTCAGTAAGGTTGTCACAGGGGACAAGAGTTTGCATTGCACAACAAATATCGGAATTAATTGATGCATTTTGATGTCGTGGACAGTAATGATCTTGTTGGTGTGTTGACTGAAGCCACTTATTTTCATTATCACAGTGGTGATATTTCACATTAAAGTGTAACGAAGGCTAGTTGAAATGCAAGTTCTTGTCGTCTGAATGTGTGACAACAGAGAAATGAGCAGTAGAGTAAGATACGAGAGCTACTGGTGGATTCAAGCACTTATTGCTAAACTATTTACTGCGTGTATTGATCAAAGTTGATGGACTGACTGGCTCAGCAGCAGGTATTTGTACTGGTGGATAAGGATAAGGTTAAACTCACTGTCGAGTAGTTGTGGCAATTGCTTAGGTGATGACAGTTAATGAGGTATGACATGATGTCTTAGACGAACTATATTACGTAACCAGTTTGTAACTTGTGGTATATTTCATTGTTTTTCTTCTCAGTTATATTTCTCTGTAGGTTTGATGTATATTTTAGAGTAATGGCATGGACCCTGAGATTCTACGTGTAACTAGTGTATGAAATTATTTCTTTTGTTGATTTTGTTTTGTACTTAGACATTGCTGTGTAAAGATTATTACAACGCAATTTATGAATGTCAGATTACTTGTTCTGTGTTTGGACGGTGAGCTACTTAAAATTTCATGAGTACAATTAGTATTTTTTTATTTGTCATAGAATTAGTGAAGTTTGGATTACTCATAAAAATAACGAAGATCCCAGTAACTAAGCAAATTTTTATCTAAACATTATTTTTTATTTGTGTGATGTAATGTTTTATTTGTCATGTGGATTGTTGCAAACTTGTATGTGTACGTTACTCCGGATTGTGGAGAGTACAATAATGGAACAGCTGTGTCAATAATTTGGGAAAGTAACAAGATTTGGTCGTCAATTTGAGGTCACCAGGGGCTACGGTCTCCTCCTGGTTATTTTGATGACTTGCTAAGTTTGTTCTAATACAGCTTTCTTAAAAAAAAAGTTCGGAACTACCCTCGCATTGCAAGGATAGTACCGTGCCATTTTTTTCTGCATGGGTAGCCGGTGGTGAAAGGGTACAGTACCGCCCGACATTGAAAATAGGTACAACATACTTCATTATTTTTGTCAGAACAATAATTTTTTTTTGTTAAATAACTCAATTTCAATTAATAATACAGCAAAGCCGAATACCAGTGTGGGAAAGAATGACAATTTATTTATTTAATTGATCACATGTGCACTCCCACAAAGTAAATCCCTACATCCAGTTTGGTGAGATCTGTGAAATGAATGAATCTATGGTCGTCTGCTAACCGCAGATAGTGAATGTGAATATATGATCATCTTTGAGTCGATCCTTTGGCCACCTTTGGTGGGACCAAAGAGATGAAATTTATCAGAGCTTTGAGCGCCTGAAATGTGGCTGACCAATACGATAGCAAGGTGCTTCCCCCATCTCGACAGAGATGGAAGAGGACCTAGAGAACGTCCACGTTTCAGCACTCTGCTGCTGGATCTTGTGCTGTTAAGACCTGTTTTAGTTGTGCCCCGTAATGATGAAAGAGTGGAGACATGGTATGCATGTGGAATATTTAAGAGTAGTTTGAAATAATAATTCCTCTATTTCAGGAACTTTTGTGGGGAGAATTAAATGTCAGGCAGGTAATATTAAAGGGATTGTAGTAATCTTCGGAAGTGACCAACGGTCACAATGAGACCACGTGTAGCAATAAGTTGAAATACTTCCATGTGCTTAAGTTAAGCTGAATTACTAGCGTGTGTACAATAAGTTGAAATATTTAAGATATAGCGTGTGTACCATAAGTTGAAATATTTAAGAAATGACGTGTGCAGGACTTGAAATTAGAGACGAGTGCTTCCACGTGGTGAGTACTGTGAGAGTCTCAATCTGTGTATGAGACAAAGGATAAAGAGAAGTACTCGTCCATGGTATCAGTTGAGGACTCGCGTGTGTGATGAATACGTTCTTAATATTACCTTACGTGATATAATTCCGTGTGACGCTAGATTCAAACTCTGAGAGAGAAGCGAGGTGAGTCGGCCGTCTATCCAGCAACGCCACTTGGCTTGCATTGCACAGGAAGACGTGCATATATCTCCAGAGTTCATAGTAGGAAAGTAGAATTACGAAGTGGGGCAGTGTCGTGTGAAACTGGGATAAATATTAATTGAAGTGGGAAAGCTGAAAGTGATAGTGTTGTGACTATTTAGTGTTTTATATTTCTTATTGCAGTGTGGTGTATGTCATGTAATTTGGGTATGTGTGGTTTGCATGGGAGAGTAGCAAGGTAGTTTCAAAAGATCAGTGGGTTATGCTTGTTCCTTCGGTACCGCTCGGTCTGGAGGAAAGTTTCGTGATGATGATTGTGAGAGTCGAAGTGTGAGGTATAATAAAAGATCCACCATTCTATCCAGAAAGTGCACTGTAGCGTTAAAAATAATTACGAGACCATAATATAGAGATTCACCATTGTAAAGCCATGCCCACTGGGCGGAATTTCTCATGTGTTATTGTTGTAGGTTATAGAATTTGTGTGTTTAGGTTAGAGAATTTATCGGAATAAGTAAGATAGTGAAAAGAAAAAGATTGGTGGACTTTTCCTTCGAATTGTATGTTGTCATAATGTCCCGAATTTATAATGTGTGCGCCATTCATATTCAGTGCGATGGCCACGTGATGACAAAAGCCGTTAAATAAAAGACAAAAAGGAAATGTGGTATTGCCAGTGCGTAGTGTACATTCAGAGTTCTGTAAATTACTGATAGTCAGATGCGTGTTTCCGTTGCGTAATAATCATATAGGAGGATAACTTGTAACTTAAGTGTGAGTACTAGAGTTCATGTTACTCGATAAATAAGAATGAATCCACTCGCTTGGCAGAGCACTCATCTTGCAGGCCTGACTGCTTGATGCCACAGTATGAGCAAGGCATGTGGGTGCCTCTCAACATAGTTCGTTTGGTGATCACGAGAAACTGAGCCACAACGGGCTGATGTCATCTTTTTAATAATTTGAAAGCAAAAAAAATCATACCCATTTTATAATAATCTGTATTTTACTGTTACAGTGGAGGAACTGAATTTATTTAAAATAAGGAGGACAAGAAACACCTTTGGTATCAGAACGGAATTCTTGAGCACAGAATTTGTTTTCCTCGTAAATCATTGTTCAACCTGTCAGTGAGAAGAAGATTGTTCTCATGATGTCGTAGAATCGACACAGTTAACGAAAAACATACCCGACAAGAAAGCTTTTGCTGTGGTAAAGGTGCGCATCACATGTTCAGTCGAGCTTTTGTTTGTATTTTATGCATAATAAACGGGTTTCAAACAGAATGACCTGATTTCAAAACTCCATATTTATTTATAAAAACGTACTACAAACATGGGATGGATGGCAAAACACAATATCTTAAAGTTTTAGCCATGTTATTACAAATGCTGTGTGTCTCCACCAGCAGCAACACGAACAGTATCGAGGCGATAGCAGAACTCGTTATAAACTTCACAGAATGTATTTGCTTTTAGAATTATGGCGGCTGTTATTCTGTTCTTCTCTTCTTTTACCTCAAGAGGTAAACGGGAGATGAACACACTTTCCACAAGAAGAAATCGCATGCGGTGATTGCTGGCGATCTTGGAGGCCAACAATGCAGGGCCGTGTCTCGGGGTCCCGTGCACCGTATCCAGTGCCGAGGTAGAGGGTCTGTAAGAAACTGACGTACGTCGTTGGGACAGTGTAGTGGAGCTCCATCCTGTTGGAAAAAAAAGTCATCGGAGTCCTCCTGAAGTTATCAAAAAAGCCAGTTCTGCGGCATTTGAAGACAGCTCATTCCAGTCACTGTGTTTCCCTCAAAAAAGAGGTGACCGGTCGCTTTTTCACGAGAAATGGCACAAAAAACGTCCGCTTTAGATGAGTCTCTATCGTGCTCAATAATGTCATGAGAGTTCTGGAGTCCTCATGTGCGCAAGTTACCGCTAACAAGAAATGTTGCTTCAACACTAAAAATTAACCGCGGTAAAAATGTAAAAAGATGTTGTTGATGCTGCTTCTGGTTGACACGTAGAGTATTTGTAATAGCGTAGTATTTTTTAATTCATCCAATGTTTGTTATATGTTTTTATCAATAAACGTGAAGATTTGAAGTCAGGTCATTCTTTCTGAAACACCCATCGTCTTCCGCAGGTGCCGAGATTTGCTTTGTTACGTGTGCTCGCTAACAGGACTCCAACTACACTGTCCACCAAAAGCAATTCTGTGTCACCGTCACATTTCAAATTTTGAAGCTGACATAGTTTCCTCTACTTTTAGCGAAGATGCTTTGATTACGCCATTGGAATTGCATCCCTGTGAAGAAGGCTGAAATCCCCACCCAACCATACGGATTTCCCTTAGCTTTTCCATGGTTTCCTCACATTACTTAAAGAAAATGCTGGGCTTATTTCTTTGAAATGGACACGGCAGATTGCGTTCCCCTTCTTGTCCTACCGTTAGTCTTAATCTTCCTTCATTTCCATTTTCAGCTGATTCTTGGCCTTCGAGAGTCGTCATTTACTTCGTACTTAATGGTTAGCATGAAACGCGTTTTTGGAAATTTGTGGTAAGGTCTTATGGGACCGAACTGATGAGGTCATCGGTCCCTAAGCCTACACTCTACTTAATCTAACTTAAACTAACTTACGCTATGGACAACACACACACACCCATGCCTCCTCGAACTCGACTGCCTGATTCGAACCTCCGATGGGGGGAGCCGCACGGACCCTGACAAGGCTCCCTAGACCGCTCGGATAACCCGCGCGGCAAAACGCGTTTTAACGGAAAGCTCCGTGCTTTATCTTTTTCGATAAAAGTGCTGGTCTATATCTCTGGGAACCCAGTGTTGCACAGTAAACACCCGCGCCATGAAATTTCAGGAGTTGATTTGTATAAACATAGGAACGTAAGCCGGCCGGTGTGGCCGAGTGGTTCTATGCGCTACAGTCTGGAACCGCGCAACCGCTACGGTCGCAGGTTAGAATCCTGCCTCCGGCATGGATATGTGTGATGTCCTTAGGTTGGTTAGGTTTAAGTAGTTCTAAGTTCTAGGGGACTGATGACCTCAGAAGTTAAGTCCCATAGTGCTCAGAGCCATTTGAACCATTTCTTAGGAACGTAACGGCGATGGCTGTCTAGAATGGTGAGCAGCTCTAAATTTTTCACCGGTTGTTCGCTGTTGTATATACTTCTGAGTTCAGAATGTTAACACAGTCTTAAGCCGGTGTGTTGACATAGGATCATAACGTGTAAACAACTATTTCCCTCGACGAGATACAATCTGCCCCCGTTATACTTGCCCCGGTGGTCTCGCTGTGTTCAGTCAGCGATCAAGACGAGATACAGTCGCTGTCGCAACTTCGGCTGGAAACGCGGCACGCAGATGCCGCCGCCACTGAACCGAATATTTCACTTCTATGGCGTGTGGCGAGCCGGTTTCCAGAACCAGCTCTGGGCCGGGCAACATTCTGTCGTTTCCTCTAGCGTGATTTCACACTTGCTCTGCGATATGCAAGGAAAAGGAACATGCAAACAGCTGGAACGATCTCTGCCCAAATATCTACCCGCTTTCAAATTTTCTTCTTCTGTTAAGAGGGACGTGCCATTGGATTTATTATGGGAAGACGGATCTGAAGGCAGAGACAATGTATTTACATGAGATGGCGATATGCACGTATGGAGATGGCGCTAGTATCGTGTACACAAGGTATAAAACGGCAGTACACTGGTGGAACTTTTATTTTCACTCAAATGATTCATGTGAAAAGGTGTCCGACGTTATTATGACTGCACGACTGGATTTAACAGAATTCGAACACGGAATAGTAGTTGGAGCTACACACATGGGACATTCCATTCCGGAAATCGTTGGGGAATTCAACATGCCGAGATCCACAACGTCAAGGACGTGGCGAGAGTACCAAATTTCAGTCATTACCTTTCACCACGGACAATGCGGTTGCCAACGGCCTTCACTCAACAAGCAAAAGCAGCCGCGTTTGCGTAGAGTTGTTAGTGCTAACAGACAAGCAACACTGCGTTAAATAATCGTAGAAATCAATGTGGTACGTACATTCCAGCGCCTCTCTTAGGCTCGTGACCATATCGATTGCACCCCATGCGACTGGAAATCTGTGGTCTGGTCAGATGAGTTCTGATTTCAGTTGGTAAAAACTGATAGTCAGGTTCGAGTGTGGTGTAAACCCTCATGAAACCATGACCCCAGTTGCCAACAAGGCACTGTGAAAGCAGGTGCTGGTTCTATAATTGGGTGGGGTGTGTTTACATGGAATGGACTGGGTCCTCTGGTCCAATTGAACGATTATTGACTGGAAATGGTTATGTTAGCTACCTGGAAACCATTTGCAGCCATTCACGGACTTCATGTTCCCAAACAACGATGGAATTTTTATGGATGGCTATACGCCGCTGGGCCATAGCTGTTCACGACTAGTTTCAAGAACATTCTGGACAATTCTAGTGAATGATTTGGCCACCCAGACCGCCCGATACGAATTCCATCAGACATTTATGGGACGTAATCGAGTGGTCAGATCGTGCACAGAATCCTGCACCGCAACACTTTTGCAGTTAAGGACGGCTATAGAGGCAGCATGGTCCAATATTTCTGCAGGTGACTTCCAACGACTTGTAAGAGCCCAAACTAGGTCGTGTTTCTGCACTACTCCGGGCAAAGAGGGATTCGACACGATACTTAATGGTATATCATGACTATTGTCAGTTCATTGTACATCTACGGCTATACTCCGCAGGACACCTCGGGGTATGTGGTGGAGGGTAATTCTAGCACCAATATCATTTCACCCTTGCCTGTTCCATTTCTGATTGGTCCGTGGGAATAATGACTGTCGATGAACCTCCGCATGGGCTCTAATTTCTCTGATTTTGACGTCTTGCCCTTCTCACGAGACACATGTGGGCGAAAGTAATCGCTATCTGACTATTTTTCTGACGTACACTCTATGAATTTCTGCAATAAACATCTCTGTTATACACAACGCTTCTCTCGTAGCTTATGCCGCTAGTGTTTGTTGAGCACTTCCGTATTGCTCTCACCATTACTACACGATCCTTTCAGTCACGAAACGTGCTACTCTTCGTTGGATCTTCACTGTCTCTTCTATTAGTCCAATACGGTAAGTGTGCGAGACTGATGAGCAGTAATCAGTAATAGGGCTTGTCATGTTTCTAGTAAGCCACTTCTTTTCTGGATGAATTAAATTTCCTTAACGTTCTTTCAATAAATCTCAGCCTGGCATCTGCTGTCGCTGCAATTAGTTTTGTGTGGTCTTCGCACTCTAGGTCATTTCGGGGGGTTACCGCTAGGTATTTTACGTTGTTTGCGATTTCCAGTGATTTTTCGTCAACAACACAATCGAACGATAATACAACTCCTCAACTATTAACGCACATATGCGTTACATTTATTTACGTCCAGAGCCAAATGTCAGTCGCTGCACCAGTCGTCAGTCCTCCGTAGGACTTCCAGAATTTCAGTAAAGTCTACATACAATAATATCGCCTACGAGCAGCCTCGTGGGTCTTCCGACGCTATCCACCGCATCATTTATACAGGGTGAAGAGAAAATGATGCACCTGGAGGTCGGCGTGCGATTCCTCATCCAGAGTCCAGGCAAAAGTTTACCTAGCAAAATCATATCGGGTGCATTTTGGAAACACATGTACGAAAATGAGGAGCTACAACACCGTCACATCGTGCAGCGCATTCGAATCAGCCCGCACTGCCGTACCAGCCGTGGTAGCTCACTGAGCAGATGGCTGGGACATCAAACGCACATCCACCATGGAGCTATCGTTCGCATCCTCGTCAGGTCCCTTTCTTTGTTTTAGAGATCCGTTCCCCAGTTCTCGTCGTTTGTAAGCAGCACATCATTTTGTCACATGATAATAGCCTATCATACGACAGTGGGATCCTCTAACCTGCATGCAGGGGAGAGCGGGGCTAAAGTTCCGATTTTTAGTTAACTTCAAAACTGCTTAAGAATACTTGATTTTAGTATTCATGCGATGTAATCAAAAATAACTTATGTAAGTAACTTTGATATGAAGACAGTTATTTTGGCGATTTGTTGTGAGATTTTTTTAGTAATAATGTTTTAATGTCTAAAGTCGTAAAATAACAACTTACCTCGTTGGGGCAAATTGATAAGAAGGCGGGGTAAATTGTTAACATATTTGTTAAAGCTATTATTTGTGAAATAAAAAACAATAAATGATTAACCCATGTCTGTTCATCTAAGTAATAATTGACAATGTCGTACGAATCATCAGGGAAACATTTGTACGTTATATAACAAGTAACTATAATTTGTACTTAAACAATTATTAACCCTTTATTAATTAACAGCTTATCAAATAACTTGTAGCTACTCAGTCTTGACAGTTCAGTCTTCAATCATACTGGCCTTGCTTTAGGCTGAAAATATCTATCATATTGCCGTCATAGGCAGAAAATTACTTACAATTAATTAATCATCAGAAGACATATCCACAATCACAGTTCGGGCACAGGTAGGCTTGATTCTGCCTGCATCTGGAAAGGGCCTAGTTAATACATTCTTGATACTGAACCCATTCTTCCCCTGAACGTGAATTAGAGTAACTGTCACAGCACAACAGACAATAATACTCTAAACTGTCCTCTTCACTCTCAGACTTTTCGCTACTCGTTTGTAAAACCTGTCGTTTAACAGACCTCCCCTTTCCTTTGCCTTTTCCATTTCCTTGAGTTGTTTTACCATTCCCTTTTCCTTTATTTTTTCTCACTTTTTCATTGTTGATGTTCCCTTTCCTTTTCTTGCTTTGCTCTTCCGCTAACGTTTGTTTCACTGGAGTATCGGTTAAAATAGAGGATTTTCTAAGACGTCTCTTGTTTGTTCCAATCCTTGGCGGTGCCTTCGAAAAGGACGTACTGCTTCTGGAGAGAAAGGGGCTTGGTCTCCGAGTTATTGTTCTATGGCACCAGAAAACGCAGGCAGATCAACAACCCCTGATGGCCCAGGTGCATCAACGATTTGTCTTGTATCTGTACTAATGTTTACAGTTTCAGATGCATTAGCGTCTAAGTTAGTAACAGTCTCTGATACTGCTTCCGAGCTATTGGTGATGATGCCATGTGAAATGCCTAAAGCCACATCTCATGCGTTTACTAAAGTTAAAGGGCGATCTGTAACATACGACGGAGCATAGTCGTTTCCTGTAAAAACGATGGGGTCATAAAGCCGAATGCAAACCTTTCTGAAAGCGCTCATTACGTTTATGAGAGTCACTGCACGATGTAGCGCGTATCTAACAATTTCTGGGATCTCATATATCAACATTGTCTTGCCAGGATTATTGCGTAGACAATTGTTCTAAGTCTTCGCACAATAGCTTTTTAAATGTGCTTTTACTCCAACGTGAGAAATACTGACCCTACGACTTATTAGAAGAAAGATTAAGGAAAGGCAAACCTACGTTTCTAGCATTTGTAGACTTAGAGAAAGCTTTTGACAATGTGGACTGGAATACTCTCAAATTCTGAAGGTGGCAGGAGTAAAATACAGGGAGCGAAAGGCTATTTACAATTTGTACAGAAAGCAGATGGCAGTTATAAGAGTCGAGGGACATGAAAGGGAAGCAGTGGTTGGGAAGGGAGTGAGACAGGGTTGTAGCCTCTCCCTGATGCTATTCAATCTGTATATTGAGCAAGCAGTAAAGGAAACAAAAGAAAAGTTCGGAGTAGGTATTAAAATCCATGAAGAAGAAATAAAAACTTTGAGGTTCGCCGATGACATTGTAATTCTGTCAGAGACAGCAAAGGACTTGGAAGAGCAGTTGAACGGAATTGACAGTATCTTGAAAGGAGGGTATAAGATGAACATCAACAAAAGCAAAACGAGGATAATTTCACATGGCATCATCACCAATAGCTCGGAAGCAGTATCAGAGAATTAAGTCGGGTGATACTGAGGGAATTAGATTAGGAAATGAGGCACTTAAAGTAGTAAAGGAGTTTTGCTATTTGGGGAGCAAAATAACTGATGATGGTCGAAGTAGAGAGGATATAAAATGTAGACTGGCAATGGCAAGGAAAGCGTTTCTGAAGAAGAGAAATTTGTTAACATCGAGTATTGATTTAAGTGTCAGGAAGTCGTTTCTGAAAGTATTTGTATGGAGTGTAGCCATGTGTGGAAATGAAACATGGACGATAAATAGTTTAAACAAGAAGAGAATAGAAGCTTTCGCAATGTGGTGCTACAGAAGAATGCTGAAGATTAGATGGGTAGATCACATAACTAATGAGGAGGTACTGAATAGAATTGGGGAGAAGAGGAGTTTGTGGCACAACTTGACTACAAGAAGGGATCGGTTGGTAGGACATGTTCTGAGGCATCAAGGGGTCACCAATTTCGTACTGGAGGGCAGCGTGGAGGTTAAAAATCGTAGACGGAGATCAAGAGATGAATACACTAAGCAGATTCAGAAGGATGTAGGCTGCAGTAGGTACTGGGAGATGAAGAAGCTTGCACAGGATAGAGTAGCATGGAGAGCTGCATCAAACCAGTCTCAGGACTGAAGACCACAACAACAACAACATATTACAACATCAAATGGCTATAGGCAGTGTGTATAGTGAGGCGGAAGTGACAGCATTATAACGGAGATAGATTTCGTTTTTTCCACAACACTGATATCATTATGAGATTGGGGATTGTCGAGCAACAACAAAATCGGATCTGCAGGTGATGGTTTAGTATGTTTGATAAAATGATCCATATATTTCACGAACTCCGTAGCTGTCATCCATCTTTAACTGTTTCCTGCCCCGACAGATGCCGGTGGTCCTTCTTTTATAAACAAATCCTTGTATTTAAGCCTTGGCGAAATAAACATGGGAGAAACAGCATGTCCTAAAGCATTCACTGCCATTTCCACTGCAACCAATGTTCCTCGTTCAGCAGATACTATGGCTCCAACTTGCTTCATTCCCTTCTTGGCAATAATTTTCCTCGGCTTTAGCATTGTGGTAACGCCTATGTCATCTAAATTATATAATCTTGAAGGTGGAAATTTATATTTATTCAACACTGTGCTTAGCTCTGTCAAAAATTCGTTAACATTGTGTTTCTTGAATGATGTCGCCCTCCTGGCACTC
This sequence comes from Schistocerca piceifrons, assembly GCF_021461385.2. NCBI lineage: Eukaryota > Metazoa > Arthropoda > Insecta > Orthoptera > Acrididae > Schistocerca > Schistocerca piceifrons. Next base: position 838,941,719 of record NC_060138.1, on the reverse strand, counting down.
GTTGATTCCGGTGTTGTTATTGAGAGGTGAGGATGTCTTTTTAAAAAACCAGTCAGCCAGTGTGGACCAGCTTTTTTATTTTCGTGCATCAACTCCTGTGACAGAACCTCGTGTTGTTTTTTCGGGTATACGTCCTCATAATACAAAGAAAAAAAAATAAAGATTATATATTCCATTGCCCCCGAAAAACGGAACATCTAGCCCCGACCAAACATTTCGAAATAAAAGCAAGATACTGGTTACCTTACCAAACATAGGTAATTTACGCATTGTGTACCAAAATAGTAGACAAATCTTTACAATAAAACACTGAAAGACTATAGGCTACTTGTTAAAATTTGTGAGATAGATCAAAAATACTAAATACGAAAATATTTACTTACGTGAACCAGCGACGCACGTGCTGTCGTTCCGATGTTCCGGGGACCACTAGCCTGTTTACGATGGCCGCCGTCGGTGCGCTGTGGCGTTTCATTTCAAGACGTTTTTACTTCATATTCATATCTCTTTTCCTCGCGGAGTTATTTCAGTCGGAACAACTTACCTCAGTAACTTCTAGCCCCGCTCTCCCTTATATGTCGGATAACCGCGCAGTGTAGAACCATATCAGGTCCTGTAAAGTTCATACAGGACGGCTTCACGATTGAGTACACTAACGGTGAATACGTCGATACGTTTTCGTGCTAGGTAGGTCCCATAACCAAGCCACTGCTGCTGCTCGTGGCTATGCTGCACAGTAATCTCAAAGGCGTCATTCTGATAAGAATGTTTCCTTTGCCTGGAGCAGCACCTTCATGAAACCGGTAATTTTCGCCCACAATTAATGATGTACAGAGGCTGTTCAACGACTGCAAGTACTCCACAAACAGAGAACGTGATTCTTGAAACTGTTCACCAATCACCTCGGCGAAACATTCGCGATTTTGCGATGTTGCAAGGCAGCTCCAGATACCTCGGAGGCTGGTTGTTGAAGTGTTGCACTATGAAGAACTGCATGCGTATCATTACACGTTAACTCAACACTAGAGGCCAGAAGAACACATTCGACGAGTACAGTTTTGTGAATGACTGTTGCACTAAGTGGAAGATAACGAAGATTTTACAAATAACATGATATGGACTGACGAATCTAGCTTCACTCGTGAAGGTATTTTCAACCTCCACAAGAGCCAGTATTGGTCGCAGAACAACCCACATGTCACCCATGAACGGCCGGGCGGGATTAGCCGAGCGGTCTCAGGCGCTGCAGTTATGCACTGTGCGGCTGATCCCGGCGGAGGTTCGAATCCTCCCTCGGGCATTGGTGTGTGTGTTTGTCCTTAGGATAATTTAGGTTAAGTAGTGTGTGAGCTTAGGGCCTGATGACTTTAGCAGTTAAGTCCCATGAGATTTCACACACATTTGAACATTCACCTATGAACGTGGCTTTCAAGCTGCTTTGGCATAAAGCTGTGGGCCGGAATCGTGGGAGGAGTGCATTTGGGACTCTACCTGTTGCCGGAGAAGTCAAATGTGCCATCTGTATCAGTGCGTTTCGTGGCAGTGCTTTGCCTGACGCATTAGAAAACTTTCACTTGATGTACGGCGACAGCTATGGTTTCAGCATTACGGTGCACCACCACACTTTCGAATGAATGTTCGTAATTATTTAAATGAAGCATTTCCAAGGAAATGGATTTGTCGTGGACGTCCAATGTTCTGGCCTCCACATTCTCTGGACGTTAATCTACTAGATTTTTATTTTCGGGGACACTTAAAGAAAAAAGTTTAAAATACTCCACCCATGGATGTACACTATCAAACAGCGTGCATGCCGCTTCGGCGATGTTGGGTGCAAGTGTGTTGGGCAGGGTGCAGGCAAGTACGATCCAACGAGCGGCAAAGTGATTGCAAATGCAAGGTGGTCGTTTTGAACATTTCTCTAAAGAGAACGTTGGTCGTACGTGTACATGCCGGACCTGTGAAGATAAGCCTGGAAGTCAGAAGTACGGAATTGTGTTTTTTGTAGCTCATTGGATACAGACGATGTTACTCTATCCACTATTATTTTCTTTTGGATTTATTTATGTCGTAGACGAAATCAAGTGGTCGTTTATGCCTACAAGAAGTTCATGCCATGCCTTAACGTTTCAAGAAAGGTAAAAAATGGTTCAAATGGCTCTGAGCACTATGGGACTTAACATCTGAGGTCGTCAGTCCCATAGAACATAGAAGTACTTAAACCTAACTAACCTAAGGACGTCACACACATTCATACCCGAGGCAGCATTCGAACTTGCGACCGTAGTGTTCGCGCGGTTGCAGACTGTAGCGCCTAGAACCGCTCGGCCACCCCGGCCGGCAGAAAGGTAACAGTTACAGAGAGAAATACTCAAGATACCGCATTGTGGAGGTGGAAATTGGATATAACTTGGTGCTTTAAATGAATAAAAGGTTTGACGCGAACCCGACTCGAACATCCGCGAGTCCGCATATGTGTCTCCGACGGCGTTGCCTCTTCTCATTTATCTTTCCTTTTTTTAATACGGTTTCGGTAGGGAAAGCCTAAAAGGAATTCGAAAGTGCTTTCACGAACGAGGGCGTCTAAGTCTGCTTAGACACCTTCCTGTTTATCTTGCTGAGTATGGCACATTAGGCACCGTGGACTGGTTTGGTAGAAAGAGAGGTCAGAGCAGTAATTAGCTAGCTGGAGATAGTGATCGATAAAAGTGGTGGACTTGACTAAAGTTAATTGATGCCAATAAATGTCCTTTGTTCCCCAACAAATTTCAATGTGGTGTTTGTGTGTGACTCATTCCGTGTCGACTCTGAAATATAGCCTGCTCGTTATTGCGATTATCGGCAAGAGTTGCTAGAAATTACTCAGGAGCAGTGTATCGAACTGTTAAGGGCGAGCATGTTACAGTCCAGTGGATAGAACTCGGAATCTTTCCCGAAGACAGGTAGCTGCAGAGAGATTAAAATTGTGTCCCGTACCGAGACTCGAACTCGGGACCCTTGCCTTTCACGGGCAGGTGCTCTACCGCCCTCTCTTTTGTTTTTTATTATGGAAGCCCGAGAGGAGGGTCGGCGGCAATGAGGCCAGGGTCACCTTCGAGGTCTGGCCACAATGTCCCGTTCATACCCTTCCTGAGTCAAGGAAGGAACGGGTTTTACAGGATCAAGCGATCTTTTTTTGGACAAATTTAAGTGTTTTTGTCTCTTCACGGGACCCTACTACCGCCATCTGATCCTTCAGAGTCGTCTTCAAGCTAATTAATGGCGGGGGGGGGGACTCCCTCTAAATCGTTTTCTTGGAGGATCAATCACGTTCCGGGAGTAGACTTCAAGTGTGCCTTCTCGTACTCGGATTGCCCAATGCACAGGAGGATCCTCGAATAATGCGCCTAAATTATTCGCTAGTCGTTCCGGTACAATGCATGGCGGTGGAATGCGTCGTGAGTCGTCGTCAGGTGAAACCACAAGTTCAGAGCGCTTTCGGGCACGGCCTGACAAACGTAATACAGCGCCACGCCCTTCAGCTAGTTGACAGCGTTCATTCTGGCGGTGGGAAATTAAGCAGAAAAAAATGGTTCAAATGGCTCTGAGCACTATGGGACTCAACTGCTGAGGTCATTAGTCCCCTAGAACTTAGAACTAGTTAAACCTAACTAACCTAAGGACATCACAAACATCCATGCCCGAGGCAGGATTCGAAACTGCGACCGTAACGGTCTTGCGGTTCCAGACTGCAGCGCCTTCAACCGCACGGCCACTTCGGCCGGCAATTAAGCAGAACCTGGGCGTTGGAGTTGGTCCGGAGTGCTACGGTCGCAGGCTCGAATCCTGCCTCGGGCATGGATGTGTGTGATGTCCGTAGGTTAGTTAGGTTTAAGTAGTTCTAAGTTCTAGGGGACTGATGACCTCAGAAGTTAAGTCCCATAGTGCTCAGAGCCATTTGAACCATTTGGTCCGGCGTTATAGTTCCGGCTGTAGCCTCAACAGGAGCGCCAGCATGCGTCGTATGAGAGACCAGCAGCGCCCGTCGCACCACAGGTCAAGCGGTGCTCCTCCAAATCGACGACTGCGTAGTACAGGCACAGAGGACCGTCCGTAAGATGAATGGAATGGAGGCGCTGGCGTGTGGCTAATTTGCCGTTCACCACCGCGTACCACAAGGAACGAGCGTTCATGCAGAGGTATGGGGTGTGGACCGCACACTACACCCTGGACCAGAGGATTGTCGGGAGCTGCTGTTCGATCTTGTTTTGGATGTTTTTCGTGCTTGATAGAGGTGGTAATAGTCTCTTGTGCTCGGTGCTCTCACCGCCGGTAGATCCTCGGTCATGTAGCTCAATTCGATCAGGAAATCTCGGATGTCGGCGAGAGACGGAGCTATGTGGTCCATGGCGACCGGCGGTCAAAGATCTTGGGATGACGATTCGAAGCAGTGTCCCTGTCAAGCTGGTCTGGCCACGGTCCACGCGAGTCGCGCCGTCCGTAGACATAGCGCCCTCGCGTGGTTGTGGACATGAGTCAACCCCAGACCTCCCGCCAGTGTTGGCCTCATTAAAGTGGCCCTGAGAATTCTGAATATCTGACCCACGCTCATCAAGTGTCTTTACGCCACCTGGACATCGGTCACACTGACAGTTAGAGGACGAATGTGTGCAAAATAATTAAGTTTGGACGCTAGATAAATGTTGGCGTAATGCGTCCAGAGAATCATATCCATGTGGTGGAATTTACTATCACGGACCAACGCATGGGTCCGTTGTAAGCAGCCGGTGATACGTGGCCGTCGTAGTTCGTCGAACTGTACTGGAGAAATGCACTCCCGGTGCGTTCAGTGTGGGAACCTTCTGGTAAGGGATCACTGTTGGGTGGAGAAGACCTGTTCTAACATCCATTTAAGTCGTCTTGCTGCCTGACTCAACCCTTTAGCGACGCAATCAGTGAAGTGCCGCTTGGATTTTGTCATCCGATCGTTCCAAGAGCAACCACGTCTTCAGCGAAGGCACACCACATCAGAATGTCGCTTCTCAAATGCAGACGGATTAAACGCAGGATCACCCCTGCTGACGCCTGCGAGAGGCCCATGCGTTCAAGCATGGAGTGAAGGAAATCATGGTCGATACGATCAAAGGCATGTCGGGAGTAATAAGGACGCCCCAGAGGCAGTAGACCGCTGTCAGCGCCGTGACGTCGTGGTAGGCGCCAACGGCCCTGTGGATGTTGTTATCGCCGCCTAGACATGTGTGGTCGGGATGGATCATTTGCCCGTTGGAGCCTAAAGACGTGTGGGAAGGATACGGGTGAAAAGTTTGTAGTCCGCATTAATGAACGTTAGAAGACGACAGTGGTGACAACGGTGTGAACTGCTCGTTTTTAGAACTGGAATCATGATGCCATCGACGAAATCCGTGGGAAGAGTAAAATCGTCGTGGAGGATGTCTTGAAACATTTGAATCCACTGAGGGCATATCAGTGGATAAAAGGCGCGGTAGAATTCGATCGGCAATCTGTCCGGTCTTGGTGATTTATTCGTGGTGCCACGCGCCGAGGCTGCTGTTGAGTCTTCAGCAGTTATGGAAGCCAGCAGGGCGTCGCCCTGGGCCGCTACTCTGGGAACGGCCTAATCCAGTAGGATGCCTTCGTATTCTCGGGCGGTTCGCTGGTCTTCGGCATAAAACGTTCTGTATGCTGGACGAATGCTGCGCCCATGGCACACTGCGTGTCGACGCGTCCACCCGTTGCTGCCTCTACCGATGTTACAAGGTGCCGCTTGCGTTGGTGTCTCTCTCGGATGACGTGATATACGGACGCCATTTCGTTATGAGGGTATTCTGCGCCCTCGCCCAGACTCGGGCTCCGCCAAACTATTCCATGGTGAGACTATTAGGCGAGCTTTGAGGTGATTAACCGCTGTCTGCCGGTGCCATGACGGCGGCGGTGACATTAGTTACCTCAGCGCTGTGTCACAAAACTCCGAAGTCGTCACAAGCCAGCACGCTCTGTCGCGACCTTATTCCATGAGCCGTGCGCTGGAGGGCTGGCTTGGAACGGTCCATCCACCAATGTAACGTGGAACGATGTGCATGCAGACTCTGGAAGCAGCGGTCCACCGTACCAGTGACCTCCCGCCGACATGCGTCCTTTTACAGATAGGAAAATTTCAATGTCCATACCGTACGTTTGGCGTGTGAGTTGTCGTGGAAGTGTGAGCGAACAGATGTACGCCAAATGGTCAGTGAAGGCTGTCGGCTACAGTTCCTCACCCCTTGTCGCGGCTCAGAGTCCTCGGGAGACGTACGAGGCGTGTTTTTTATGTAAGTACCATTTTGAAATTAAAAAAAGACGTGCTAAGATATCGCAATAATTTTATTTTTACATGAAAGCCTGTACCTTAATCTACTTTTCTACATAATTTCCGTCAATATCGAGGCACTTGTCATAACGTTGTACCAGTTTTTGAATACCCTCCTCATAGAAGTCTGCCGCCTGACTTGTTAACCACTGCATTACCACTGTTTTGACTTCATCATCGTCTTGAAGACGCTCACCGCCCAGGTGTTTCTTCAAGTGCAGGAACAGTAGGTAGTCACTGAACGCAAGATCGGGGCTGTACGGAGGATGATCTAGAGTTTCCCATCGAAAAGATGTGATGAGATCTTTGGTCTGATTCGCCACAAGCGGACGGGCATTATCTTGCAGTAGAACGATGCCCTCGCTCAACTTCCATGGACTGTTGCTTTGATTCTGGTGTGACGTAGGCCACCCATGTTTCATCGCCCGTAACAATTTGGCTTAAGAAATCATCACTGTAGTTGTGGTACCGCTCAATGAAAGTCAATGCACTGCCTAAACGTTTGGTTTTGTGCACATCCGTCAACATTTTCGGTACCCAACGTGCGCAGTTTTCGGAAATTCAAGTGCTCGGTCACAATGCCATAAGAAACACTACGTGAAACATTAGGAAAGTCATCCCGCAAGGATGAAATCGTAAAGTGTCTGTTTTCTCTCACCTTATTGTCCACTTCCTGCACTAAATTTTCATTAACGACCGAAGGACGCCCACTCCGTTGTTCATCATGCACATTTGTGTGGCCATCTTTAAATGCACTCACCCATTTTCTTACTATTCTATCACTCATAATGTTTTCTCCGTAAACTGCACAGATCTCACGATGAATATTGATCGCTTTTAGGCCTTTAGCACTAAGAAATCTTATAACAGCCCGTACTTCACAGTCGGCGGGACTCACGATTATCGGAGGAATCTTAAATACTCAGTACACAACGTAAACAAGGAAGAATCACAGTGTAATTGCGTCAGTGCGTAGATTAAGGTACAGGCTTTCATGTAAAAATAAAATTATTGAGATATCTTAGCACGTCTTTTTTTAATTTCAAAACGTTACTTACTTAAAAACAGACTCGTATATCCAGTCGAGGCGGCTGGTGGAGTGGTCGGTGAACTATGTACAGCTACGGCAGTCCCCGTGAGGGGGACGCATACAACTGCTACTTATCGCTACAGTAAATGAAATTGCTTTCAAAACTGCTTGTTTGGAGCCATAAAAATGGTTCTGAGCACTATGGGACTTAACTTCTAAGGTCATCAGTCCCCTAGAAGTTAGAACTACTTAAACCTAACGAAGCTAAGGACATCACACACACCCATGCCCAAGGCAGGATTCGAAACTGCGACCGTAGCGGTCGCGTGGTTCCAGCTTGTAGCGCCTAGAACCGGTCGGCCACCCTGGCCTGCTTTGAGCCATAAATCGTGGTCATGGCTAGTCGCGATATTGAACCATAGCCGTTCATCTTTTATGTCCTACAGACACCCTAAATAGGCACCACGACCTTCCACAATTTATATGTAAGCCACTTGCTGTCCTACCACATTCCACTTTGTACAACTGAAGCGACAAAGCAGTACACAGCTGTACTGGTTGTTACAGGTCTCGCGACGCAAGCTCGCCTCTGCTCAGCGTACGAGAAAAGTAAACAGATTTTAGTCATGTACTCTGGGAGTGATAACTTAATTCTGGTTGCATAATTCCTTTTGCAATTGTAACTCAAAATGTGTGACACTGCAAACGTTTCACGTCTGTTTCACAGACTGGTGCCTCATATCTGGTCCTGGTCTTAAAGACGTATTCACATCCGAAAGATGGGTAGGTGTGAGATGTGAAGCTAAGACGTCATGGATGAACGAAATTGAGAAAAAGATTGACTGTGTCTGAAATGCAAGGAAGGGTTTGTAGGGGGTGGGGGAATGTGAAGAGGTGGGGAGCCGCCGCTTGAAAATTCCGCACGGGGCGGCAAAATCCCTGGAGCTGGCCCTGATCCTACGGTAGAAGCGCGCTCTATCTCACAGCTTACTTCGTATGGATTCAGATATTATCGTGTTCAGAATGAACTTGTGGTGATGCCGCACGAAGCAGCTGCGGCCGCGCTGTCGGGCACCTACCGCGCAGGCGCTGCGGCAGCGCCTCTGCGTTGTCAAGGCGACGGCCCGCCTCCGAAGAGCGCGCTACGCCCAACTCGCGGGCAGTGTGTCTGCAGCCGTGGAGCGCGATGGGTGTGCGGCGGTTGCTGCTGCTGCTCGCGTGGGGCCGGGCTGGCTGCTGCTGGCAGCCCACGGCGTGTCCCCACAACGACTCGTGGCCCTGCGTGCCCAAGTGCTGCCACATGGGCAGCGCGCTCGACCACTCTTCCGGCGCCTGTCTGCCCTCCAGCGTGCCGTTCGACCCCATCTTCGCCGGAGGACCCGACCCGGGGCCCAACTGCCTAAGGTGTAACCTCATCGTTGGAGAACCTTGCCCAGACAAGTGAGTAAAGAAGGATTATTTTTTTCACTCGAACACGGACTATACAGGGTGTTACAAAAAGGTATGGCCAAACTTTCAGGAAACATTCCTCACATACAAATAAAGAAAAGATGTTATGTGGACATGTGTCCGGAAACGCTTAATTTCCATGTTAGGGCTCATTTTAGTTTCGTTCTTCCACCTACGCTCAATGAAGCACGTTATCATGATTTCATACAGGATGCTCTACCTGTGCTGCTAGAACATGTGCCTTTACAAGTACGACACAACATGTGGTTCATGCACGATGGAGCTCCTGCACATGTCAGTCGAAGTGTTCGTACGCTTCTCAACAACAGATTCGGTGACTGATGGATTGGTAGAGGCGGACCAATTCCATGGCCCCCACGCTCTCCTGACCTCAACCCTCTTGACTTTCATTTATGGGGGCATTTGAAAGCTCTTGTCTACGCAACCCCGGTACCAAATGTAGAGACTCTTCGTGCTCGTATTTTGGACGGCTGTGATACAATACGCCATTCTCCAGGGCTGCATCAGCGCATCAGGGATTCCATGCGACGGAGGGTGGATGCATGTATCCTCGCTAACGGAGGACATTTTGAACATTTCCTGTAACAAAGTGTTTGAAGTCACGCTGGTACGTTCTGTTGCTGTGTGTTTCCATTCCATGAATAATGTGATTTGAAGAGAAGTAATAAAATGAGCTCTAACATGGAAAGTAAGCGTTTCTCGACACATGTTCACATAACATATTTTCTTTCTTTGTGTGTTAGGAATGTTTCCTGAAAGTTTGGCCGTACCTTTTTGTAACACCCTGTATAACCCATTTAGGCTAATATTGAATGTTGAGATCCCTACACACGCACCGAACGACCGCCCGACAGACGGACAAACTGGTCTTGTGTATGCGTTTTGACCGACCGACTGACTTTTCTTGTCAAGATGTCTGGCGGGTAGGACCATCTGACATCCGACCCCACACCCCACCCCACCCAACAAATAGTGCCTTGAGTAGCTCTGTTGTATCATTAGTCCGACAAAAGTTCGTCTTTATGCACTGTTTTTGGAGAAACTTAAGGACTGCAGATGTGTGTGGGACACGAAGTGCTAGGAGTATAGCAATACAGATGCAAAGAGTCCGTAACGGTTTCTTATGGCACATAGAAAGAATAACAGTCCGTCGACATTCTTTATTTCTGTTTTAGGATTTAATTTCCGATACTTATCGGAAATGAATACTAAAAACCGAAATATAGATATTCAATGGACCTTAATTTATAAAAAATTCTTGCTTCATTTTTGTGTGTTTCCAATCTACATTCAAGATCTCTGATATGAAGAGCAAAAGTGTGGCATAATTTTTACAGTTCTAACAATTGCTAAATGCTTAATTTCTTATCTCTTGTATTTATTAGATGATGTGCACCACCGCAATGTGTAGTCTTCTCCTCGAATCTAAAATGAGTTTCTTTAACTTATAAATCATCTTTTATGCTTCATACGTAAATAAATCAGTGTTGTTTGTATGGACGGCTTTTTATTTTGCTTTGCCATGATGTATTTTCTCTGTCAACTGTAAGTCACTTTGTAGGTTCAGGAGTTATTTTAATTAATAATTGTGAGGATAAACAGCACTGAATCTGAGCTCCTGATAATTTCTGACAGTGGGTATTCTTTGGTTGACGACTGCATTTCAGAGCTCGCGTAAAGATAAGTGTGTGTTGTGTAATAACTATTAATTAAGGTAATATTTTATCATAAATAAGTAAATTAGTACCTTTTGTAAAACATCTATTGAATGTTTCATTTTTATTTGCGTATTTTTCGGAAAAGGAAAACATTTCACAGACGCGAACTTTTGTTTACATTATCGTATGCTGTCAGTTACCGGATAGTTTCAGTAAAGTATAGTTTGTGTTCTTAGTGTAGGTCAGAAATAAGTGAAAAGCTCGCATAGTTTAGACGCAGTTCTTTGTTTTCGTTTGTCTCGTCACGTCAACAGTGCAAAGTTAGTTTATTTAGAAACTTCCGAACTAGTCTTTTGTTTACATACACTGTGCGTACAGTGAAGTCCATTCAGAGTTGATTACGTTATTTAACTAATATTGATTTTGAGTGATAAGTTCGCGTTGTAAGTGAAAATAAATATCTTTTTACGTTTTATAAAACACCTGAAGCGCTAAACGGTAGGCCCAATTTATGCTGCTCGTAAATAACGATCATTCGTGTAGTATGAAGCGTGTTAAGTGATTTAATTCTGTTTTTAGGCGTATAATCTGCCTTCCAATGCGTGATAAGTGTGGATGGTGGCCTAGGATAGTCAAAGAGGGAGTGGTATGTATAGACTGTGGGATGGAATTTCAATGGGGGTGATTGTAGTGGGGAACTCAATGAGGCTCTCCCATGGAACTGTAGGCTCTGCCAAAAAGACAAGATAATCGCTGAACAGGAAGCAAAGATTTGTGTCCTTCAGGCTGAATTGGATCACGCAAAATTTGAACTAGATAGACTGAAGGGGGAAAAAGACCGTGGGAATTGGGTAAAGGTAACAAGCAATGGTCGAAAGGGAAACAGATCACCAACTTTTTCTACATTCGAGCTAGCTATATCGAATAAATGTGGTTTGTTACCTGAAGTAGAAAGGGAAGAGCATCAGACAGCAGTAGGTTACAGCAGGGTGCAGCAGGCTTCTAGCTAAGAAACTCAGTGCAGGTCGATACCAAAAGAGAGTGGAAAGGAAAGAGTCTTGCTGCTAGGTAGTAGCCATGGGCCAGATGGTGCAGGAAAAGTTAGAAGCAGGGTACCAGGTCACAAGTATTGGGAAGCAAAATACTAGCCTTAGCCAGGTGACAGAGGACGTAGGAAAATTGTGCAAAGGTTTTGGCAAAGAGGACCAGGTCATTAAAGTAGGTGGAGCAGGAAATATCCTGGCTAATAACGGTAATTACAGCATTAGGGGTGACCTGGATAAAACAGTAGTAGCAACTACATACACAAATATGAGTTTCATAGAGGTCTTGCAGCGTCATGACCACCACTGGGTTAATACTGCTATGAGCAGTGTTAACTCTTTAGCGGGATACTGCTGACTGAAATGAATTCTATTATGAGTGCAGACCCCGCTGCTACAATTGGGACATGGGGTTATACTATACATGGGCTGCACCTGAACAGGAGAGGGAAAGATAGGTTGGTTGAACTTCTTCCAGGATATTTATGGGAGGCCACCATCACACAATGTAAGATCCCTGTGGTTACCGGTGTCAGAGGAGCACCGTTTTTAGACTAGAATCAAGTTTCTGGCACCCTGTTTTGAAAGAAGTCACTATAATAAAACAGCCCCAAAACAATGCCCAGAAGAGTAAGGTTAGCTCATTCCACCAAGATTTTAGAGGCTTGGGTAATAAGGTAGAAGAGCTTCTCGCCTGCTTGCAAAATTTAGAGGAAAGGATAGACATCCTGCGCCTGTATGAGCACCACGTAACCACAAGGTTAGGCAAGTTACATGTAAAAGATTATAGTCTAGCAGCTTACTCATGCAGAACCAACATGGGAAAAGGAGGAGGTGTTGCATACATTAAGACGGAACACAAGTTGAAAAGTATTGACACAAGTAGATTTTGTAGTGATCAGCACACAGAAGTGTGTGCTTATGAATTAATGCTGAAAAAAATTTCACTTTTAATTGTAACAGTATATAGATACCCACTGGGAAATTTTGAATTATTTATGAGGAATCTGAATTCCTTACTGTGCTGTTTGTCAGACATCAGCAAGCAATTAATAGTATGTAGTGACTTAAATGTAGATTTTGTAAAGGACTCTGATAAGCAAAATGATCTGGGAACCTTATTTGAAACCTACAATTTGCTCTCAGTAGTTAACTTTCTTATGCAGGTGGATAAAGACAGTAGTGCCCTAACTGATAAGATTTTCTTTGATGAGGCACAAAGAAAGAAAATAACTGTTTACCGAGTAACAAATGCTCTCTCTGATCATGATGCACAGTTAGTCAGGATAAATTATGTAATGCCTTACAGTGTTGATACACCTCAGTGGAAGTAATTTAGAATCATTAATGATTACAGAGCAAATGTTTTAAGAGTAATTTACAAGCAACAACCTGGGATGAAATTTATAAAGAACTAAATGCCAGTATAAAAATTAATCTACTCCATGATAAATTCATATCAGTACTTGAAGATAGCTTTCTGCACAAGCTAACCAGAAGAGACATGAGACAGCCATGTAAAAAAAACCATGGATCACTAAGGGAATTAAAGTATCTTGTGAAAGGAAAAGGGAAATGTATCTTTTGGCAAGAACAAATAGAGGCCCTGCAGTAGTAGTACACAACAAAAACTTACTAAGAAAGTTTATTAAAAAATCAAGAAACAAGCACACATCAGAAATCAGTACATCTGACACATGAATATACCATCAACTTCTACTTCTGAAATTAAGAGGGTCATACATTCTTTCAAGACTAAAAGCTCTTCTAATTTTGATAGTGTTTCCAATAGAGTATTAAAGATTTTTTCCCACATAATAAGTCTGGTATTGTGCGAAATATGTCATGAATCATTAACTTAAGGCATTTTTCCAGAGAGACTATGATATGCCATTGTTAAACCCCTCCTTAAGAAAGGTGATAAGGTCAGTAACTACCCACCATCATTTTCCAGATTTTCTGAGCAGGTGATGTATTCTATAATAGCATCTCACCTTGGCAACAATATCCTCAGAAAAACACAGTTTGGGTTTCAGAATGCCATTTATGTGTTCACATCCCAGATATTACAAGCATTAAATAACCAAATAGCACCGGTAGGTATTTTCTGTGACCTACCCAAGGCATTTGAATGTGTGAATCATCGTATACTCCCAGATAAATTGAAGTTTTATGGGATTGATGGTATAGCCAACCAATAGATCATGTCATATCTAACCAAAAGTATGCAGATAGTGGTACTTAGTAGTAATTCAACCAACAGAATCCAGGACATAATTCTGACTGGGTAGAAATCACGTAAGGGGCTCTGCAAGGCTCAATCTTAGATCCAGTACTGTGTCTCATATATGTATATAATCTACCATATAATGTACAAGTAGAATCAGTCCTTTTTGCAGATGACACCAACATTGTAATCATTCCCAGTATACATACAGAAATGGTGAACAGAGTTCTAAAAAGTTTCATTGACTGGTTTTCTGCGAATGGTCTCATCCTGAATTTCACAAAGACACATTATATTCAGTTCTGTACCTCTTGGGATACTGCACCAGTGATAAGTGTAACACATGGTGATGAAATAATACGTAGGGTGGAAACTTCAAAATTCTTAGAAGTCTGTATTGCTGAGAATTTAAAGTGGAATAAACACATTTTGGAACTCCTAAAACAACTTAGTTCAGCCACATTTGCACTTAGAATCATAGCAAATTTTGGGGAGAGAGAAGTCAGTAAGTTGACATATTTTGCTTCTTTTCATTCAGTAATGTCATGGAATAATGTTCTGGGTTAACTTAGCTTTAAGCAAGAAGGTCTTCGTTTCCCAAAAACGTGCTTTAAGAATAATATGTGGTGCTCATCCGCGATTATCTTGTAGACATACAAAGTTTGTTGTAAATAATCCACCACAGCTCAAAGGGAACAATGAGGTACGTAATTACAATACCAAGAAAAAATGACATTCATTACTCAACATTAAGATTGTCTTTAGCACAGAAAGGGGTGCACAACGCTGCATCAGAAATTTTTGACCACTTACCCAGTGATATAAAATGTCTAATACACAGCAAGGTAAAATCTGACAATAAATTGAAAAAGTTTCTCTTTGACAACTCCTTCTATTCCGTAGAAGAATTTTTATGTTTGTAAGTCTGTAATGTGCAAAAAGTGGTGGGTAGGAATTGCTGACTCATTCTCTATATATCTTGTTTTCATTTCGGGGGGAAAAAATAAATAAATATATGGTGATGTTTAGAGTACAAATAGATGTAAAAATTAATTTGCAATATGAATATAAAATGACTCGTTCCACATCATGACAATATATCTTGCAAAATGATCCATGGAACATGGAAGTAATTAAGTAACTGGTAATATAGCAAACAGCCTCTCCTCGCAGGTAACGGCCTTTCTCATGAATGTCTTATCTTTCGTTAAGAATGGTTTTACGATGAGCAGCAGCTCAGAAATGCACGATTCATCCACGCTTAGATAGTTACGAAAATCGCCTGCTCCCATTTGCCTAAGTAACAGAACTTGCACGAATTTCTTTCGTTGCATAAGCCATTTATTTCCCCACAGCTTCCGCTCAGCTTTTTTGGCCTTATTGCCTCTAAAACAGCCTAGGATGATTTCCGTTTTTGTTTGTGTGAAACCATGCGGTATCTCGTTGAACATAAACTCAATGAACAGAAGATTATCAGATTATCAAATCATCACAGGACTGCAGTGTAATCGCTGAGTACCATTGGTAGGAATGTGTGTAGGATGCCGCGCAATTGATCGGTCAGTCGGTCGTCCGATAAAGTAGAGCATGTGCAGAGGCGTTTAGACTCAACCACGATACAACTTCATCTGTGTTTTTGTGACTGATATAAAACCGTTTACGAAAGCTCCTTTATGATAAGCGTGTCAGTTACATTGAGCATTATCTTGTGCAGCACACACTATTTCTTTTTTCTTTCCTGTAATAAATGTTGCTGCACTGTCTGTTCTTTCTGCAGCGGACAAGAGTGTTAACTTCGATAAAAATATTCTGTTGGTAACAAGTGATCGTTTTGACAGTGACAAAGTGTTTATTTTGGAGCTTATCTCGGTTTTATCACGGTTTGTGCATGTTTCCGCGTGTCATACGGTGAATCAAGGATACGTGGGCCATTAGTAATTATATACACACAAGCTATATAAAACAGCGTTCTCGTACCCGTAGAACGAACAGTTGACACCGACAGCAGCAAGTTTTATCTAAGGCGTTACTGCCAGACAGTGAAAAGAAGCATAGGGGATTCTAACTTGAATTGGTCAACAACAGGAGTACGTACCTGATTCGTTAGATGAAGTCTTCAAATTATTTCATTTTGAAAGCATGGAATTCATCACGTTATTTATTAACTGGTATTTGAAACGCAGTAGTACAAGAAAATAAAAAGAGAATGTCCAAATTAAGACACTAACAGTAGTGTCGGCATCAACATTGGCTGCCCTTGAAGTACCGACAGCAATTTCGCGCTATAGCTAGAGAGATCAAAGCAATACCTGTTCCAAGCAAAATTCAGTCTAATCGAAAGCGACGAACAAACTACAAAGTTGACCAGGAATGTTATTTCCTTTAGTGGTAACATTTCGATTTTAGCCAACAATGATCCAACTTGGAATAAAAGAATGATACCAAAAGTGCGGTGCGGTTGGGCTTTACTCACTAAAGGGAATTATTTTTTAAAAGCTCAATCTAATCGCTGTTTTCTTGGCCTTACATTTGTTAGATATATACTGAATAATCTAAATATTTTAAGAGGACTATTATGTCGTGGCACAATGCAGCCACAGATTGCGAAATACATGTATGCACTACGTTAACTGAAATTCGCGTGCAGCTTCCTTCATAATATGCCATGTGGGTTTCTTCGGAAGAAAAATAGAATTATTCTTGAGTTATAAGGAAATGTGACAACAATCTGAACAGTATGAAATGATATTGCCAAGTTTCTTCGCAGACTGTTTGTTAACAGTCGCAAAGTTGAGTTGAGAATGTTTATGTTCCCAGAACAGACCAAAAATTGGAAATTTGTGGTAAGGTAAGGGCTTATGGGACAAAACTGCTGAGGTCGTCGGTCGCTAAGCTTACACACTATTTAATCTAACTTACGCTAAGGATGAAACACACACACACACACACACACACACACACACACACACACACACACACACACACACACACACACACACACACACAGGAGGGAGGACTCGAACCTCCGACGGGTGGAGCCACGCGGACCGTGAGAAGACGCTTAAGACCGCGCGGCAGAACAGGCAATTTTAGTAATTACGAGTAACGAAAAATGCTCATTTACGAGTGATACACATCTGTACTCGCAAGTAACCATTTTTCTTGATGGATGACGTATGTATGAGCATACACACAAAGATACTTATTTATTCTTAACTGGCTTTCAGTACGTTCTAAACCAGTTACAAATTAAAGTAAGAACTTCAAAAACATGAACAGAAAATTTATGAGGGTACAGTGATAAACTACATGTAAGTACTGTGCAACTTATCGCAGAATTGTGAGCAGGTCCCAAGTCACATAGATTATAGTATTCTTACGTATTGTTATTTTGTATTATCTGCAGGGCATGTGGCCCGATACTGGGCCAGCCAAGACGAAACAAACAAGCGACCTTATTATATGTAATATCATTCATAAAAGCTGTTGGATACTGAGTAAGATACTATTTTCCTTATTTTGAAAGTTATTTTAGAGAACGAAGGAATATTTTAAGGTAATGAATTTCTAGCCAAGTTAGACTGTCTTGTTTCTGTGAAGACGACGCACTGCAGTTTGGTTATTGTTGAACAATAGGCGAATATAGTGGAATATTTGCGTTGTCGTACTGAAGAAACAGGCGGAAGAATTTACATGTGCTGCTAGAGGAGTAGTTGATCTTTTATAGATACATCCAGGAAAGTTATACCCTCATTATTAAAATGAATAGGACCCTCTCGCTGTGGGTTTTAAAGCGATCTTACTATTTCCACACATTTTGCGTAAGACCTGCAATAATCAGGAACGAATCGTCATTGCATTTACGAAGGCATGCATTTGTGCATGTCCATCTGCCCAATTCAGGAATATGAACGAAAAAGAAACAGACCAGTTACAGTTATAAATACATTGATCGACTAGAGCATTATGACCACCTACCCAATAGCCGGTATGTCCACCTTTGGCACGGATAACATCGGTGATGGCTCGTGGCATGGAAGCAATGAGACTTTGGTAAGTCGGCAGAGGGAGTTGGCACCACATCTGCATACACAAGTCAGCTAATTTCCGTAAATTCCGGGGAGGGGGGCGATGATCTCTGACACCACATCTCAGATATATTCGATCGGGTTCACATCTAGTAAGTTGGGGAGCCAGCACATCAATTGGAAGGCACCACTGTGTTACACGAACCACTCCATCAAACTCTTCGCCTTGTGACATGAGGCATTATCTTGCTGACAAATGCCACTGCCGTCGTGAAACATGATCGTCATAAGGGGTGTCCGTTATCTGCAACCAGTGTACGACACTCCTTGGCCTTCATGGAACCTTACTGCACGAGCTCCATTGGACGCACGGATGCCCGCGTGAATGTTCGCCAGAGCTTAATGGAGCCTCCATCGGCTTGTCTCCGTCCTGCAGATGTCAAGGAGCTGCTCTCCTGGAAGAAGACGAATTCGCGTCCTGATATTAGAATGATGAAGGAGGTATCGGGATTCATCGGACTAAGCAGCGCTCTGCCACTGCGCCAACGTCCATTGTCGACAGTCACTTCAAATTCCAGTCGCAGTTGCCGATGTCGTGGTATTAACGTCGGCACATAAGTGGATCGTCGGCTCTGGAGGCCCATCGTCAGGAGTGTTCAGTGCACTGCCCATCATTAAAGTATGATGTTAGTTCCGCCACAGTTCACCGCCTGCCCTGTTTTACCAGTCTGTCCAGCCTACGACGGCCGACATCTGTAATGAGGGGGTGGCCGCCTAACCCCACGACGTCTGGACGTAGTTTCACCTTTGTTTCGCCACATGCTGAAGATACTCGCCGCAACACCCTTCCGATACCCGACAAGTCCTGCAGTTTCTGAAAAGCTCACGCCGAGCCTCCGGGCCATCACAATCTGACCCTCGGTCAAACTCAGATCGCGCGCCTTGCTCATTCTACACACGAACGCCATGCTCACTGATACTACAGTGTGTCTGACTAGCAGTCATTCGTCGCCAGGTGACGCTGCAATCGCCTGGATGGGTTTATATCGACAGTACGTCGGGGGTCATAATGTTTTGTTTGATCAGTGTATGTAGCTGTGAACCATGGACCATACTGAGGTCGGATGACCTGTGTGCCTCAAACGATAGAGATAGGTGCAACCAGGGCAGAGAGGTATCTGGAGATGCGAAACATGTGGTTCCTGAAGTGAAGTGATGCGGAGGGGGGGGGGGGGGGAGGGGGGGAAGGACAGAAGTTGCATGAGCAACTGATTGACAAGTCATGCAACATCCGCCTTCATGGCTTTGCTACGCTGGTACTGCGAACTGCTGAAACCAAGGAGAAACTACAACCGTTATTTTACCCGAGGATATGCAGCTCTGCTGTACGGTTGAATGGTGAAATCATTGGCAAAATATTTCGAAGCAAAATAGTCCCTCATTTCAACTGGTTTATCAGAGCGTGGAATATTGGATCCGTTAATCGGCTGGGTGGGCTAGATATTTTGAATATGGAAACGGATAGGCTGGAGTTATAGTGGAAATTAGTGAAGTGGAGAGAGGGTACAGATAGAACAGCGTTTCTGGAAAGGTAAGTACAGTGTTGTAAATACAAAATCAAATACTGGTGAGACACCCTGCTAAGCCCGCAGGACAGGATAGGTAATTTAAATTGTGGAAAGGGTCCAAAATAAGCGGCTGTCAGTTACACTCGAACATACAGCTTTATTTATTTGACCAAACATTACAAGAGCAAGGAAAATTAAAAAAACGCAGCATTACTTTTTGGAACTTAATAACCGGCTGAATACGCCATACAATCTCATGCCTTAAGGGCAAGACCACTTTAATTTAAAATCGGCTGAAAGCCAATTACTTAAAACTCAAACCAAAATCAGAAATTTAAAAGGCAGAAGGCCTTATCTTAAAACAGTTCTTTTTTTCTGAGCACTATGGGACATAACATCTGAGGTCATCAGTCCCCTAGAACTTAGAACTACTTAAACCTAACTAACCTAAGGACATCACACACATCCATGCCCGAGGCAGAATTCGAACCTGCGACCGTAGCGGTCGGCGGTTCCAGACTGAAGCGCCTAGAACCGCTTGGCCACTCCGGCCGGCAAAACAGCTGTTTAATTAGGCTGAAGGCCCAAACAATCTGACACCTTAACAGCAAAACAACTTTAATTTAAAAATCGGCTGAAGGCTCATCACTTAAGACTCAAACCAAAATAAATTTTTAAAAGGCCAAAAGGCCTTATCTTGAAACAGTTCTTTAATTTGGCTGAAGGCCCAAACAATCTTACGCCTTAAGTCAAAACAACCTTAATTTACCGAGCGAGGTGGCGCAGTGGTTAGCACACTGGACTCGCGTTCGGGAGGACGACGGTTCAATCCCGCGTCCGGCCATCCTGATTTAGGTTTTCCGTGATTTCCTTAAATCGCTCCAGGCAAATGCCGGGATGGTTCCTTAGCAAGGGCACGGCCGACTTCCTTCCCCGTCCTTCCTTAATCCGATGAGACCGCTGACCTCACTGTTTGGTCTCTTCTCCCTAACAATCCAATCCAACCTTAATTTAAAAATCGGCTAGAAGCCATACAAATACAAACAACAAGAACAAATAAGAAAAGGCAGTACACCCAACGCCGCTCAGAAGTTTCCGAGGGTCGGCCTGGAATTCAAACACTAACGCTCACTTAGATGAGACAGGCAGTCGGCCCAACCATTTTCGATCCGACGACAACACAACTGACAGACAGTCAACGGACTCACCGACAAGATAACTTCCGCTCCACCCGACCAGCACACAACAGGGAGCTCAATGGAACAACGTAGAAAGTATTGGCTCCCACAACCAATTACACATTGAGCTGTCAAACTACACACCGTGCTGGACAGCGACAACACGATGAGGAAAATACACTGCCTGAATTTACGTCAACGGCCAGGGCAGGTAACCGTAACGTTAACGGCCACAAGGCAGAAGATTCCGCTGGTGCACTTCAATTCGAAATAACCAAGTACAGTTAAACTCCACCGGAAGGTGGCTAAAATTTGCCAACTTGAAAACACACGTTGTTGCTCGCGGGAATGTCCCAACAGCCGACAACGAAATCCAAACGACACAATGTGAACAGTCTTGACTTGCTGGTAGATTAAGTCAGAACTCAACCTTCGTGTCCAGGAACGGTGAACCACGGACCTCGTAGCAATGGGAACAGCACCATACACTCCGACAGCGCGTGGATGCCGCCAGCGGCCTCGGCCAAACTATGCGCCGCGGAGATTTCCTCGCTGCTCCACGCCAACCGACCAACTGCCCAGGCCCGGAAACGGTCAAAGGACCAAATATACGTCGGCCGATGAGACGACCAACCGAACGACCAACCAACGGTCGTCCCGCTCCAATCTCCCTCCGTCGGACAGTTCATGTGTGCCGCCAGTGGTCGGCGAGCACTGGCTGTCAGCGCCTCACCGGCGCTCCGTTCCCCGACTTCACTGCTTCTGCGTCCCAACTGCACTGCTGGTCCGCCCCGAACTGACTGTCAGACACACGACGACCCGGAAATACTATCGGTCGCTCCAGCGATGGTACGACAGTGCACTTATCGATACGCGCTACTGCTGCCGCGCACGGGAAAGTAAGGCAGGAAGTTAGTGACGCCAGTAAGCGGAATACGAAAACGAGGCGGCAGTACCGTAATAGAAGATGACAAACAATAAATGGCATGAACACGAGCCGTGCACGGCTCAACAGGTATTGCAGTAGAAGATCTAATAATAAGGAAACGGGATAAAAGGTAAAGTATCGACAGCAGATTGAACGCTTTGTGGTAGCAAAGACACAAGAAGCCAACACAAACTGTGGTAGCACAACGCTATGTTGTCGAAAGTTGGCATTGAGAACAGTGGCTGTAGTACAGTAATCAGCTTTATAATTTAAAGAGCAAACCGGCACAAGCATAGCTTAAAATTCATTTAACACATTGGCGGTGTCACATTTGTTACAAATCCATCTTCAGATGGCTCTCGCTGGTTTCCTTGCTTTCCTGCTGGAACCTCTTGTATTTGTTTCTGGTCTGGTGCCCTAAGATAAAGTTTTACGTTCACAATTCGGTAAACTTAAGAGATTTTCTTTTTGACTTTGACAGAAACATTCATTAAATGATTTTGAAGTTAAAAAACATGGAAACTGGCGAAATATGAGGTCACAGTATTTCTGTGCCACGAATTCATCCTCTGTTTGTGTTGCACATTTTACAGTTAACACATTTCTCCGCATGCACAAGGTGAGTGCAGTTTCATTATGTGGAACCTGCTTTAATACACAATTCCGCTTTTATGCTTCCTACCCACCTGTTTCACTGCTAACATATTCCAAAATCTTTGAGAAGGTATTCTAGAATAGTATCTCACCTTAGCAACAGTAATAACCTCAACAAATCACAGATAGGATTTCAGAAGAGTTTCTCTATTGAGAATTGCCTCAACATGTTCACTCCCGAATTTTACAGTTGTTAAATAATAAAGTAGGGACGACTGGAATTGTCTGCGACGGATCCAAGACATTTGACTGTGTGAATCGCTGTTCTCTCATAGAGAAACTGAACTTTTATGGGATTAATGGTATAGCCAACCAATGGATGCTATATCTGACCAAAAGAATACAGGAAGTTGCACTTAGTAAGGCATCCAATATAGTCCGGGAACGTAATTGTGACTGAGGAGAAATCACGTATATGGTTCGCCAAGGCTCAGTCTTGGGTGCATTATTGTTCCTCGTATATGTAAACGATCTTCCAGCTAATGTAAGTTAATTCTTACAAAGAAGAAAACAGCAACCAGCCACTATTAATACTGCTATTTATTTAGGTAAAGACAAACCGGTAACGGTTTACCGAAATAAATAGCAGTATTAATAGTGGCTGGTTGCTGTTTTCTTCTTTGTAAGATTTAATCTACATTAATTGTACACCGCCACCGTCTCACCATGTCAGATTTAGACAAAATAGCATCTTCCATCTAATATACAACAGAGTTAGCTCTTTTTCCAGATGATGCTAGTATTACTATCAATTCAACCATACATACAGAAACACAAGAAATGGTAAACAACGTTCTCAGAAGTATCATTGATTAGTTTTCTGCGAATTGTCTCCCACTCAATTTTAAAAAGACATAACATATTCCGTTCTGCACATCTAGGGTTACTACACCAAAGATAAGTGTAGCACATGGCGAGGAAACAACAAATAGCACGAAAAAATTCTAATGTATCCACATTTGTGAGAATTTAAACTGGAAAAGGCACATTTTGAAACCCCTAAAACAACTTAGTTCAGTCACATTTGCATTTAGAATCACTGCAGATCTTGGGGAGGGACAAATCGGTAAAGACGACATATTTTGCATACTTTCATTCAGTAATATCGTATGGAATAATGTTCTAGGGAAAGTCATCTTTAAGAAAGTCTTCACTGCTCAGAAACTCACTGCAAGAATGTTATATGGTGCTCACCCACGGTCATCTAGTTGACATCCGTTTAAAGAGTTGAGCATTCTGACTACTGCTTCACATTATATTTATTCCCTCACGAAGTTTATTGTAACTAATCCACTGCAGTTCAAAAGGAACAATGATGTACATAATTACTTCACGTTAAAATTGTCTTTAGCACAAAAAGAGGCGCACATTGCTTACAGACAGCAAAGTAAAATTTGAAAACAAACTGAAAAATCTTCTCCTTGACAGCTCCTATTCCGTATAATAATATCTATTACTCCAATTTGTAAAAATTGGTGGCTAGGAATTACTCACATCCGTATACTTAAAATAAATAAATAAAATAAAAGAACTTATAGATGTTCAGCAGGTAGCTATATTTACAAATTTTCGCTGTGTATGTATAATGGGTCGTTCCACATCATTACGATTTATCGTGTAAAATGATAAATGGAGCAGCTAACTAAGTTACGGCATCACGTGCCCACGAAGCCACCGCGCAGCATTCACTGTCGCGGTGGGCCGTGTACATAATGTTGTGGTTCATCACTGTGCATCTCCCGTCAGCCACGAAGGGAAGCTGAGCCGGTACAGCAGTGGGGCGTGCGCTGCTTCGGAGAGAAGTATTGTAGATGCACATCGGCAGTGTTATGGAGAACGTGTGAGAAACCTGAAGTTTCACAGCCATTCTTAGAGTAAACGAAAAAAGTCGTGCTCATTACTTACTTCCAGTAACCATGAATTGCAGAAATTTTATCGATTTTCTGTTCAGCGGTTGGCATAAGCCAGAATGATTTACATATCATAAAAAAATATTCAACTTACTTTGTCATTACCTGCTTCTGCAATCCATTCGCCATGATGGTAGTTAAAACAGTTGTGACAGTGAAAGTCAGAACGAAAATAACACAGCGACGGGTCATAATTTCTCACAATAGTTTCATCGTGTTCTGTACCGGCCATATCACAAGTAAAAGTTTGAACTAGTTCCCTTGCAACATCTTCAGAAAGCAGTACAAAGCAATTGAAAGTGAAAGGCATGAAGTCTACTTGTTTTTAGTTCTTTCAGTTGTTTGCTTTAAGATGACACAAAGAAACTTTTAGCAATTTACATAAATTTTTCGCTTGTTCATTACCGAAAGCGCGTCGAGAGGAGGCGAGATGACGATATGACAGTAGCTAAAGGTTTTTTTTCTGTCTCCGAGTCACACAGGTGCAAGTGAGTTCACACTGTGCGGCGCGATTTTCCTAGACCGCCGCGCTGCACCTCTTCCAGCATGAGGCACGAGCGGATCTCGCATTCCGCTAAGTGTGCGCGTGTGCGTGTGTTGGAACTCCAGACGTGACAATCGCCTAGATGTTTGCCGTGCTTCAGTACGAGAGTACTTCAAACATTTTAAAATTTTGATCGTAAACATAACTAAATTGTAAAAGGTACGTCAATATTGTTGGTGCATTCATGTAGAAGTTACGCGCTTTGGCAGTCTGGTTGGGCTTCTAAAAAGAAATTTGTTGTCTTATGTGTGTGTTACAATTTATCCCGAGTTTCTACTTTTATTAATATCCCTTGTTCCATAGATCAAATTCATGGTAAATACTGTAATGTGAAACACTTATATAAGACTTAAAATAAACATATAGGGCCACTTAGTTTCTTTAAATGAGTATCTTGGTTCGACAATATCTCGACGGTATAGAAGTTCAGGAGAAACATCTTTAATCTACATTTGAAAACACTTCTGCTATCTGTCAGACATTTTATTTCCTTGGGTATATTTTGTAAGTGTTTTATAACTGCATATTTCATTTCTCTCTGTGCCAAAGCGAACTTTGTTAAAAGGTAATGCCGATCTTTTTCTGTTGTGGTATTGTACTTGTGAATACCTGTTCATCTCAAACTTAGATGGATTGTTAACAGATTCCATAAGTGAATATACGTACTGTGACGCAGTGGTTAACATTTCCAGCTGCTTAAAGAGATAGATGAAACATGTAGATGTATGAACTTCACACACTTACTTTCTTTTGTGCAGTGAATACTTCTCGCCTAAGCCAGAAGTTAGCCCAGAACATTATCCCAAAAGATGACAATGAATGAAAATATGCAAAATATGTTAAAGTACTGACTTCTGTATTCCCAAAGTTTACAAATTTTATTCTTATGGCAAAAGTTGCCGCACCTGAACGTTTCGTCAGGCCTACGATATGGTTTTTCCAGTTTGTTTTCGTCAATATACACACCAAAGAACTTCAAACTTTCTAACCTGTTTAGCGCTTCTTGTTGGTCTATTACGTTAATAGGTGGTGGGATATTTTTGACAGTACAAAATTGAATGAACAGCGTTGTTTCAAGGCCTAAAGCTAGTCATTTGTGCAAAACAATTCACTAGCTTCCACAAAAACTTCGTTTACTATTTCATCTGTTGACGCTTCATGTGTAAAATAGTGTGAAATCGGATGACTCGCTTTGAAATACCCTGTACTATAGCTAATTTCGAAATTTGAACATATTCAGAAGCTTTCACGCATTTAACCCTTAACTACATCTTTTGTATGCGATTCCATTCCTATTGCAACTTCGCCCATCCGCCGTGTCATCTTAATACTGGCTGTGCTTCCGCATTGTGCTGGCGCATGCCAACCACCGACCATTATTTCCGTAGGTACGTGCTAGTTAAATCGAAATCAATCCCATCAACCTTTAAACGTTACTTTCTTTATTTGTCATGACAAACTGTTTCTGTTTGAGACAAAATGGAGCGATTTTTGATCAATGAACAAAATTTGGAGTTACAGTTTGCTAGTAAAGACCCCTAACTCAATGGATACACCAGATTCTTTTCAAGATGCAACTGAATTTAGTGACAATGAAACAGAAATGTCTGATCTTGAAACTGACAGCCAAATATAGAACGAGGAAGAGGCTGAATAAGGGAATGTTTGGGAAGAAAATAAAGAAATTGTAAAACTGTATTTATAAGACTAGCAAGATGGTGCATAGAGATTTTATAAACAACTCGGCATGCCATTGATCAAAGCAGATATCAAAAAATTGTTCAAATGGCTCTAAGTACTATGGGACTTAACATCTGAGGTCATCAGTCCCATAGACTTAGAACTACTTAAATCTAACTAAGGACATCACACACATCCGTGCCCGAAGCAGGATTCGAACCTGCGACCGCAGCAGAAGCGCAGTTCCGGACTGAAGCGCCTAGAACCGCTCGGCCACAGCGGCCGGCAAAGCAAATATCAAAGAGAGGAAAATGAATTATGGGAAATTTGTAGGGACTTGCAGACTATGACGTATAAAGTTCTTTTTAAAAATTTTGAAAGTGGTATCAAAGTCGACGAATCTGCAGTGGAAGCCCAAGCGGAACCGGGTCAGCCAAAAAAATCAAAAGCGTCACGAGGCCACATACGAGTGAGATACACGAAAACTACCAAAAGATGTTCGAAAGGTGTAAAATACGTGTGCGAAATACATTCCGTTAGCGAAAAGGTAATTCTCCATTGTGGTGAACGAAAATAAATGCTTAGTTCAAAAGTGGTTCAAATGCCTCTGAGCACTATGGGACTTAACTTCTAAGGTCATCAGTCCCCTAGAACTTAGAACTACTTAAACCTAACTAACTTAAGGACATCACACACATCCATGCCCGAGGCAGGATTCGAACCTGCGACCGTAGCAGCAGTGCGGTTCCAGACTGTAGCGCCTAGAGCCGCTCGGCCACCCCGGCCGACTAAGTGCTTAGTTGATTCATTCATGTATCCACTGTCACTTTAACTGCGAGCCAGTTTTTTTCTTTATAATGTACTAAACTGATAATTATTTGATCTGAAAACGTACTTCTGAACGTTATTGAAGTAGATTTGTTTTATTTTCTAAGTTAATACCAAAAACTTTTAAGTGACTATCGTCAATATAAGAGGCTTAATTCACGTTAAGATTGTTTTCTTTTCTTATTAAGACTGATTTTTCGTAAATAGAAGTCTTCCTTTTATTGATTATTCAAGAACAGTTTAGAGTAACATAGCAGTTAACAAGTCTCAGATGGTTTTTGTTTTTGGTGTCGCAAACTACCGCACGAAGTTACTAATGCTAGAGTACAAAGCGAGAGTAGTTCATGGTTAATCCTCATTACTGGTGCATAAGGATTAAATAAAGAATTGTATGTAGGAAAGGCACATAAAGTACAGAGGGGTCGAATAGAGCGACAAGCTGAGATACACCGGGAGGGGATGAAAGGATGAAGTGGAGCTAGTCGTCGCTCTTCCAGGAAGAGAGAGACTACTCTAAGGACTTTCACTCCTCGTTAGTTAGGCCAGGATAAAATGATAAATGAACGCTACTAAAGACGTGACGTGTAAGCCTGGTCAGTCGCACTCATATGGGGCACTGTTGGCAGCGCGCCGTGCTGTAGGCGGAGCACCGACCGCCTACCGACTGTTGGCATGAAAATGCTGCGCCGTTAACTCAAACTGACTCGCTGATCTCGTAGTACTGTTTCTGGTCCGTAAACATAGGAGACATGGCAATATTGTGTCGCTGAGCACTTTACAAGTAATTAATTGGATGGATCTGATGGTCCTTACGAAGGAACTGTCCAACTAATTGGACGTGAGAGCGTCGGCCGCTGTGGCCGAGCGGTTCTAGGCGCTTCAGTCCGGAACCGCCCTGCTGCTACGGTCGAATTCTGCCTCGGGCATGGGTGTGTGTGTTGTCCTTAGGTTAGTTAGGTTTAAGTAGTTCTAAGTCTAGGAGACTGATGACCTCAGATGTTAAGTCCCATAGTGCTTAGAGCCATTTGAACCATTTGGACGTGAGAGCAGATGTGTCTCGGTGTCATTTACGGTCATTTGTGAGAGCTGCGTGAACCAGGAGGAAGGGATGGCGGTTATTGTTGGAACAATCGATTTTCAGTCATATCGGTTTTCTCCACGCCAGTTTCACCTGGTTGTTAAAACAGCCCAAAACAAACGGTTTCTGAAATAATCGGTTTTCGGCTTTTTGTTTCTATTTCCTGCAAAAAACGTAGTAATAGAACAAAGACTGAAGAGTTTTGACTGTCAGTTTCGTGACATATAGAATCAAAATGTTAACTGGGCGAATAAGGGAGAACTTCGTCCGTCCACCGTTCCACGCCATTCTCGAAAAGTAGTAAGAGGTTGAATACTAGAAAAAATCACCAGTATTCTCGTATTGATTCTAATTTTTTGAAACTTTGTTCAAAAAACGTGTTGTAATCAGGGATCACATCCGTATTTGGGAATTACGAATAGTCAGTGCTAAAGTGTGAAAACTGAGGTTGAAGAGGTCTGTGTTTCGTGTTAACTTGTCCGTTTTCAAGGGCTGTCAACCACAAAAATGCGTATTCTGTAGACACCGACAGCATATCAGCTTTCTATTTTTGTTGTGTATTATTAATGAATAGCTGTTAGATTTTTAATTTATTACTGATTCCATAATCTTCTTCCACTTCTTTTATTTTACAAATGGCAGACACATTTCACCTTTTAAAGCAGATGAAGCACTGTACTGCATTGTTAAGTCACTTGGTAGAAATATTTCCTGACTGGGGTTGGTGCCATTCTGCAATACAATGGATATCCGACGATGGCATCGAGAAACTACCGTATAGACCAGATGGGGGCAAGTCTGGCACACTGCACACACATGCGTACCGTAAGTCATGACAACGGCAACAGGGACTTACTGTGTCGGCAATGCTGTACCAGATCTTATGTCATGTGTTTGTTGTTTGTTTCTGTAGGCATTGTTACGAAAATACCACTGATCACTTTCCTCGTTTTCTGCAATAACACAATATTTCAAACTAGCGAAAATTTTGTGCAAAATAAGTACTTCTTTTTTAAGAAATGTTTATTTACAAAACTAAAATTTTAGCATTACTGCAATGGCTAATTCATATTTCAGTTTTTTTCTCAGGTATTTGAAAAGAAATAAACAAAATCACCTGTTATAACAGATATCAAACAAATACGAAAAATGCCGGTTATTCGGAACCGAAATACAGGTATCAGTTTTAAAAGGTCGGCTTTTCCCATCCATACCAGGAGGGCGGCAGCTTGGGGAGTGTATCAAGCAGCCGCAGATGCGGGCGTCGTGGTGTTGAAAGCCGCATTCTGCAGTGACCGTATCCCCGCTGGTGTTTGTTGAGAGAACAATGAAAAATGTAGACTGTGTTAAAGGCATGGTGTAGCCTACGATATTCCTGCACGCCAGAGATATGTGCTCTTTCGCTAAGACAAAGTCAGTGGACACAGTACTCGTCTTAGTTATTACAACTATGTTAGTAACATGTCCCGGCCTGCAGTGTCACCTGAGGCCTTCCATACATGGGGTGTGACTATAAGATGTACGTTGACTGCAAAACCCCTTGGTCATTTATGACAATAGTTAGCAGTTTTCTGTAATAGAATCTCAAGAACATGCAAAATACTGAAATCGTCAAAGGCAATATCTTCATAAGTTTCTGACCGTGCGGATATGATAGAGAACGAAGTGGAGGTAGCAGAAGGTTATTAGACGCATAAGCTGAAGGATGGTGGTTACACCGCTTGCCTAAAGATCATTTCCGTAAATTAAACCAGGTTTCGTAGAAGTCAGCACGAGTTCAACGAGCCGGCCAGTGTGGCCGTGCGGTTCTAGGCGCTTCAGTCTGGAGCCGCGTGACCGCTACGGTCGCAGGTTCGAATCCTGCCTCGGGCCTGGATGTGTGTGATGTCCTTAGGTTAGTTAGGTTTAAGTAGTTCTAAGTTCTAGGGGACTGATGACCACAGTTGTTAAGTCTCATAGTGCTCAGAGCCATTTGAATCATTTTTTCGAGTTCAACGAAAATAGATCAGTTCCCTTTTTTGTAAATAAAGCCGCCTAGATCGCTTAATATACGTATTTTTCATTATATTACCACGAAAATGTCATATTTTGTAATATGACCAATGTTGAAAAAATATTCTTTACAAAACAGGGGAACTCTGTCCGGAGATCCACCGATTACGAAGTTTGAATGCTGACGGCTTGACCGCCTGTTGAACTTGTGGGGTGATACTAATATTGGTAAATCTACATCGATTGAGAGTATAGTTAGACGTTATAAAGTGTTTATGCCTATTCCTGATCAGATTGGTTTTTCTGGTTGTGAACCTGGGCGCACTCAAGCGATTTTATATGAGGAGTTTGATTGGAGCATATGGAGTAATTTTTCATATATTTTGAAACGAATTGTCGAGGGCCGTTGTGTTAGTGTTAATGTGAAGAACAAGCCACTAATGGACATTGAACACCGTGGTCTTGTTATTTTTGTTAGTAATGAGTTTTCCATTGGCGACGAAGCATTAATATCTAGGCTTAAATTCGTCAATGCGGATTGTCATATTATTTTATTCACTGTAAACAAATTGGTCCTCGACACGAGCGCAGGGGCGTGTATTTCGCTTGCGGAGGAGAGCGATCAAGAGGAGAGGTCTGAGGAAGTGGCGCCCCCGTTACCGTAGTGCAGAGGCTGGGCGCGGCCTCCGGCGGAAGACACGTCGTCTGGTGACAATTATTCCTAGATCTATTAAGCCTATGTGTGTGTGTACATAAAGCATTTTAGTCATAATTGTCTTAAAGTCTTTTAATATGGTGCTTGGTCGAACGATCATGATTAACTTCATGCTCAGTCGCAACGCACTGGTACATATTCGTCATGCAAAACTTCTCTTCCGATTTTCTCGAAATTGCCGAAGTCGTAAGATTTACTGCTTGCACATTATATTGTCGCAATGGACTACTAAAAGTGTACAAAGGCTGAAGTAAATGCGTGGTCCGAACCTCGTGCCCTCCCCGTGTTAGAATTTGTCAAACTTTGTTTCAGCAAAGCAATTGTCTGCGTGGGGTGTCAACTGTCACAGTTTCACAGAAGCTCTTCTACGGCCCTTCGTGGACTAGCACTCTCAGAAAAAAAGGATATCGCGGAAAAGCAGTCGCAGCCAAGGGCACTGTTTCCAGAATAGACCCTATGTTTCGGAAATTGCGGTGTCATTCAGAAGATATGGTGCACAGCCATACAGAGGGCGCTACATGGAGAAACTAGCCTCCAGGGAGGCGCAACATTGTTCTATAGTTCTGGTCAGACGCTACAGAAGACGCACACAACGTGGACTGTTGTACTTCAGCCTTCTTGTCACGCAGATAGTTCGCAAGTGAACGACAAACCGCCAATCGCAAATAGGGCCGGAAGCAGGGCTCGACTTGGACAGTTTGTATGAACAGTTACAGTACCAGCAACGTGTCTCAAGACGACATCTGGGCGTATCTATAGTCGCTGCCGAAGTGAGCCAACTAGACATTCTACTAGCTGGTATTGGTCATCGCTCACTGGTTTCAGGAACAGACCGTTGTTCAGACAGCTGTCAACATGTGAACATTGTACAGCATTGTCGCGCATCCTTTTCATATTCAAGATTCTAATTAAAAAAATATATTATAAAATTTGGTCATTTGTGTTAAGTTTAGCTTACTGAAGTTTACCTAAAACTATCTGGTTGCGTGCCCCGTGACGAGGCTGCATAGGTATTGTGTGCAAGCAAGCCACCTCAGTAATAGCAGCTGCGAAAGGCGTTTAATAAGTAACGCAACACATTTTTTTCTCCGCCAGTTTCGACTGAAAAATGCGAAATTTGTTGTGGAACATGATGGAATATTTCGTTTCACCCCTATAGTTTCAGAAGTTCCGATAGGTGACGGTGCTGTACATAGCCCTCAAAATGGCGCCTGTAAGTAGGTGCGTTCCAAGCAGAGAACTGTCATTGAGTTTTTTTCGGCGGAAAACCAGAGCATCACACTCATAAGCGCTTGTAAAATGTGATAGTGAACAAAAGCACGGTGAGTCGTCTGTCGAGGCCTCTGTCATCGTCATGGAAAGGCCGCGTGCCGCTCGGCCGCCACGCCTGTGACTCCTGCAATGTTGGAACGTGCAGACACACTCATTCGAGACGATCGACGGACGGCAAACACCTCGCTGTTCAAGTGGAAGTCTCTATCTGTTGTGCTGACAAAATCGTCCACCAGTTGCGGTACTCAAAGGTACTGCCAGCTGGGTTCTCGATGCCTAAAAGAAGACCATAAAGAACAATGTAGGACAATCTGTGCAGAATGGCTTGCGCGTTAAGAGGCTGATCTTGACAATTTTTCTCAAACATGGGTTCTTCACTTCGAGCCGGAAAGAGAACGGCAATCCATGCAGTGACGCCACACCCCCTCTCCTCCGAAGAGTGTTCAAAGCCGCGCCCTCAGCCGGTAAAGGAATGGCGACTGTCTTCTGGGTTTCTGAAGAGGTTATTCTGTTCGATGTCTTCTCTCGTCGTGCAACCATCAGCTGTGTAGTCTATTTTGCTACCCTCAGGAAACTGAAGAGACGACTTCAGCGTGTTCGTCGCCATGAAAATACAAACGAACATCTCCTCCGTGACGACTCAAGGCCTCAAAAAAGTCTGCACACCCGAGAGGAGCTCACAAAACCTCACTAGACCGTCCTTCCTCATTCACCATACAGCCAGGATCTCCCAACTTCATACTTACATCTGTTTGGGCCAATGAAAGATGTACTCCAGGGGAAGCAGTATGTGGATGAAGGGGAGGTTATCGATACAGCAAGAATTTGGTTCCCATGTCGACAAGTACAGTGGTGCCATGTGGGCGTACATACCTTCACCGTAAGGTGGCGTAAGACCGTCGCATTGAGTGGAAATTACGTTGAAAAACATGGTTTTGTTGCCAAAAGGGTGAGGGATAATATGAAGTATTGGAATCCTCAATAAAACCAACTGCTTTCAGAAAACTGTTGAATTATTTATTAAACGCCCCTCGGACTTCAGGTGGTTGAGAGTTCTTGACGTCAGTAGTGTTTGGCGAAGAGAACAGAAACAGTTCCATAGTCTCTAACGGTCTCTTCATTGATTGGACGTTTGACTCTAATAAACTTTCTCCTTCGCTCTCCCTTACACACCCAGTTAGCCACCCAAAAATGATAAACTATTTCAGCTCACTGAAGATCATACATTTACTGTCGGAAGACATTTAAAATTTACTTCGGGGCTTTGTGATGCGCCAAACGCCTTCAGCTCGAAAAAGCGTATCACTTGTTAATATCGCCTTAATTTACTATCGACTTTGTTTTGAGTGAATGAAGAGTTTATTAAGAGGTTTAGAAAGTTATATTTTTTGTGTTAAAATGTTGTAGATATGTGGCACCTAATGTTCGAGAAAAACTGTGTCCTGCCAATTCAGCGGCTTTGCAACGCCCAGCCGACTGCTGAATCGCGGCGTACGGCATAGATAACATCTACGACGCAGTTGGCCACTGGAAACGTTTGCCGGCAACTGCTAAGAAGAAACTCTTATTGTTGAACAGAGAATTAGCGTGATATGTTTGTTCGCAGAGAGCGGTTCTTGGCTCGTTCTTTTAGAATTTCAGTTTAGTATC
The DNA here is from genome assembly GCF_021461385.2 of Schistocerca piceifrons. Classification (NCBI taxonomy): domain Eukaryota; kingdom Metazoa; phylum Arthropoda; class Insecta; order Orthoptera; family Acrididae; genus Schistocerca; species Schistocerca piceifrons. The sequence continues at coordinate 838,907,920 of NC_060138.1, read as the reverse complement.
AGTATGGTTCGAATAGTGAGCCTCGAGGAAGATTATCTCTAGAGTACGATGAGATAGGCTCACACGTACGATACGTGCATTAATCTGCAACGGGGATAGAACTCAAATGTGTTCAAAGCAATTCTAAGTCGTTTAGAAAGATATTTTGAGAAGATTAATGACTTGCGTTGAAAGTGATTATTTTCATAGAGTGTAGGCTCGCCATGTATAGGAAAAGCTCCGATTTACTGAAGTGTGAGATTAGTTTCTCCAGTTTGCGGTTAATGGTGCGTTGCGTTGCTTAATAGCCACACGTTTGTAGGCGAACCTTGTTTCAATATTCTTGTAACATTTTCCCTTGGATGGTGTATGTGAAGAAACGTGTTCATTCGAAGTCGGTTAGTTATTTTGTGGTTGAGGCTGAAAGTACGCACTAAGGGACATGAGCTTTGCATTGCATTATTGTGCTTGTATAGTTGTATCCAAGCACTGAGGAACAGTGACTTGGCGGTATTTGGTTGGGATTTATTGAGTGACTTCGGTGTGAGCGTCGTAATACAGTAAATTCCGGAAATATCGTTGGATGCACAGAATGTGTAGTCTATAATAAAGAGAATTGTCGTCTTACATAATAGTTACTTATTTTGAAACAATCGGAAGTTTGTTGAGAATTTGATAGCTTTTCCCCTCATCCCTAACCGACAAATCAGAAACCATCAATTAGAGAACACGTTAATTCTCTCTAAAACAGGTTATCGACAGCTGTGTTTTGAGTTTTAAGTTTCAGTGGGTCGTGGAAGCCAATGCTTGAAGTGGTTGAGCTTTGTTTGATTATTTAAGGTTCATATAGTTGAAAAGTGGCGGTGGAACTCAGATTTTTTTGTTTTATTTTTTTCTTACATTTCCACTTAGTGAGGTTTTGAATAGAGAACCAGAACTAGTAGAGTAAAACGCTGATTTGTACCTGTAAACGAATTAATGGTAGGCAAAAAAGAATTAACTGTTTTAAACTGAAAACGTCAGAGCCGACTTGTCTTTACAAGAAAAATATTCAAAAATTTATTTCAAAGCAGACTAATATCTCAAATATATCTTTTCGTATCAATGTAAATCCAAAGGAAAATAAAGTAAAAGACTGGCATTTTCGCCAAAGCAAAGTTCAAAGAAATTAAAACTCTAAAGACAAGGAATAGTTTTTTCAGTTAATAACTTGGAACGAAAAGAAAAATAATTAATCTTTATTTAGACAGGGAAAGCAAGTTTACTTTTTATTGAAAACTGATTAATTATAAATGAAACGTCACTCCATTTAATTCCTAAAGTTTAAGATTGACGAAATAGTTAATTACGATAAAATTTCAGTAGAGTCAAGGATATTGTTGCAGCAAGGCGCTGCTTATAGAGGTTATCGTTGATTGACAATGAAAGATAATATTAAATTATATGTTTGCCTTGTGAACGTATTCTCCAATTTACGTAAAAATATATAACGTTCACACAGATTGCTTGTGTATACGATTATTCGTTGAAGCTTTAAAAGAGGAGCAACTACAAGAGACAACGGATCTCTATGTCGTATTCATTAGTTATATACGAAAGCTGTCGTTTTTGGTACCTACGTTGTGAAAAAGTGTTTAGTTGTGTTATCAGAGTAAGCAGAGTAAGCTTCACTAGAGGTTGCTGTTATCTGTAAAGTAAATATATCATTCCTGCTCCCCATAGATTCTCGCATTTTTCTGGTGGTTATCCTTGCATACATCGTAATAGTACACACAAACATCGTATTGTGTGGCTCTTAGGTGATCAGTGAGATTCGTTGAGTCACACAAAGCTGCTGGCCAGACAAAATGCGTAACCACATCCTTATTTATTGTTTTGTATTTTTCTTGCACATCAATGGAATAAACTAGAACACTATGTAAATAAGCTTTTCTTTTCCTTTATAGCATGTGTACATAAAAAATTTGGACTGGAGTCGGAGTTGACCAGGATTGTGTCACCTTCACTCTCCAAGTAGCAAAGTAGTCTTCATAAAAGTACTCATAGTTTTAAATCATAAATGATTCCTGAATATGGTACAGGGAATGCTTGTACACCATTAGTTAGCCAGGCAGAGTACTGGTGACGATTTGCGAAAGTGAAGCGAATTCTACATCACCAGTCCAAAAATACACATAAAAGCTGTATGTGTAGTTTGACGTCCCGCTGACATCACGGCCAGTATAAAAATTGGCTCATTAGACATCCCGGCGACATCACGACCAGTATAAAAACAGACTCAAGGATCACAGGCGTGACATTTGCGTTTCATTATTCCGTCGTTCACCAGAAGCGACCGAACGAGGGGGCGCAGTGGCTAGCACACTGCACTCGCATTTAGGACGACGACGGTTCAAAGCCGCGTCCGGCCATCCTGATTTACGTTTGCCCTGATTTCCCTAAATCTCTTCAGGCAAATGCCTGGATGGCTCTTTTGAAAGGGTACTGCCCATTTCCTTCCCCAACCTTCCATATTTCGATGGGACAGATGACCCAGCTGTATGGTCCCCTTCGCCCAAACTATCCATCCATGTATCCATCCTTCCTCATGAACATGAACCAGAATCGATTCATACAAAATTAGGATGGCCGCACTGAGATTAGAATCCCACCATTCACAAATAAGAGTCTAGTGTGGTAACCACTGCGTCTCTTTGCTCGATAATTATGCCAAATATCTATAACATTATTTATGAAGCATGAGCGCTGTAAATTGAAAACATTCCTATTTACTGTACACTTTAGATAGTGCAAAAGTTTTCGTAATAAACGACTTTATTTCATTCTTGATTTCAGGACTGAGATAAATTTTTTTTTAGGAAATCGCCATATACCTGTTACAAGTAAGGTACCTATCGTGTATCGAAAACTTCAGACTGTAATTTGCTCTTATTTCATTATTTCATTGAAGGGCTTAAATCATTCAAAAGACAGAAATTTTCCAGTTATATTGGTGGCTGTTCCCGTACTCATCTCGTACTGTGGTAATAGTTAAGGTACTGAGATAGTGGATCAACGACTACACATTTTCAGAAACAACACGGACGCGCTAATGGCCCATCGCTAATGAGATGTTAAAGACCTCCATAAACTGCAGCACAGCAGGTTACTATGGGCGTGTACTAGTTTTGTGGTTACCTGCATCTTTTTATAAGCAGTGCAATGTTTCTGCTCTCATACGTCAAAGACAATGTTTTGTGATTTTCTGTTACTATATGTACCGAAGACTCTTCAGTGGTGTAGTGTGACTAACAGAGCGTTAACGGGAATGTCACAACCTTTCATAAGGTGTACGTGTAAACTATCAAAAATTTACACCTGATCATCGTTCGGTTGAGTGTGAGTTGTAATTTAGTTGAAGACTCACGGTGAGTGGAAAAATTCAAAAAAAAAAAATTGTTCAGTTGCTACTGCCATGGGAAATCACTGTGCCTAGAAAACTAGACTGGAAACCTTGGAATTGTTACACTCTTCCTTGTGAAGGTACATAACAATGAAAATATTGAATTTCGAAAAATAGTACAAAACCTTCCACCACACACCTAAGGTGTTCCCTGGGAGTGGGACCCTTGGTATACAGCAGAAGTAATCTCTCTTTTCAAAAACAGGAAAACGTAATGACTGTAAAAACTATAGTGGTGGCATCGGGCTTCTGAACACTGACTACAAACTATACTCTGAGATAATCAATAACTGCATAAAGAATGTCACAGAAGCTATTATTTCTGAAAAACGAAATGGATTTAGATCAGGTCGTTCATGCACAGACAATGTGTTTTTAATTGAAAACATCATAGCAAAACACAGAATTTATATAGAAACCCATAGGGCCTTCATCGACCTTGAAAAGGCTTTTGACGGTGTGAGCCGTGATAGCACATGGAAGATTATATCTGAATGTGGATATCCGTATCATCTAATAGAGGTAGCGAGATGCTTTTACAAAACTACACGCATTGTAATACACAGGTTGGAATCGACAACAAAAGAACGATGTAGACTATCACCTTCTATTTTTAACATTTACAAGAACTTCATTCTTCGCAAATGGGAGTGTAAAGTAACAAAGGAATTAAGATAACGAATGAGGAATACCTGAATGCACTTTTGTTTGCTGAGGACATCGTTATTATTCAAAAGAACGAAGATGACCTCGGTTCTAGGCGCTTCAGTCTGGAACCGCGTGACCGCTACGGTCGCAGGTTCGAATCCTGCCTCGGGCATGGATGTGTGTGATGTCCTTAGGTTAGTTAGGTTTAAGTAGTTCTAAGTTCTAGGGGACTGATGACCACAGATGTTAAGTCCCATAGTGCTCAGAGCCATTTGAACCATTTTTTGAAGATGACCCCCAAAGATCAGTATACCAGCTGAACGAAATTTGCAAGAAGTACAACTTTAAAATTTCTAACAACAAAACAAAAATAGTGGCTTTCCGAGGAAAATATCCAGCCAGATCAATAACTGTTTTGGATGATTCAGATTTTATAAAAAGTGTTTCAAATCTCTTATTTAGGCTGTGCTATAGGTTTTTATTTTGACCCTAATATTGAAAATTAAATACACAAATTCCAAGTAGATTGTGGTACAATTAGCAGAACATTTTGCCATAAAGTATTAAAAAAAAATCACGAAATTCTATAAAGTAATGGCAGTTCCTGTGTTATCCCGTGTAAGCGAAAGTTGAGTTACCACTGAAACAAGAAAAAATAAATAAATAAAAAAATAAAATCCAAACAGCAGAGATGACGTTCCTAAGAAAGACGAATGGCTACACAAGAAGAGATAAGATCAGGAACGAAGATATTACAACAGAATTATATATTTTCAGCTTGAATGAAAAAAATTCAAATATATCGTGAAGATTGGAGACAACACCTCATGAGAATGTCACAGAATTCCTCAGATGATCCTGAACTAAAAGCTCAATCGGAAAAGAGGGGAATGATTTTGTGTGTGAATTCGGAACAAGCAGCAGCCTAATCCTTGAAAGAAAGGTGAATAAGATGAAGTAGTTCAGTTTTACACAGCCTAGGCTTTCGCTATTGACATTTGTGGGCATAAGCTGTGGGAGAGAGATGATGTTGCTGCATGGCGATGGTGATTCTTAAGGCAGATCCGTAGGATGAATATCGACGAAGTGGTGTGGGTTGATGAAACGTGGGTCAATTCTGGCCACGTTTTTAGGAAGGGCTGGACAGACGACACAGCTAAAGGAACACTGGTAATACCTTCCGGCATGGTGAGGGGAGGGGGGGGGGGGGGGGGGAGGCGGTAGACTTGTTCGTTACGCAGCCACCTCCGATGGTTCTCTCCCAACCAGTCTGCTGCTTTTTTTTAATGAGAGAATACAGGAGATTATCATAAAGAAATGACCCATGTTACATTTACGAAGTGTTGTGTAGAATCACTAATAGCAAATCGGAAAACAAACCGTTAACAGTTGTTCTAGACAATGCTCTTTATCATTCAGTAGTTCACAATGTACATACCACGGCAAATCGAAAGGAGGAAATCATTCACTCCAGCGTCGTAGCTTCGATGTACGTGATGACTTTAAGAAGGCGGAGCTTAGGGAAAAATCTCTCTCCACAAACGATAGTTTCCCCCATACGAAATCGACGAACTTGCGAAACATATGGGCATACGATCGTTTGGCTACTACCTTACTATTGCCATTTCGACCCAGTAGAGTTAACTTGCGCCCAAATCAAAGCTTATGTTCCCAGAAACAATAATAAATGTATCCTCTACAGGCGAGACACTCACAAAAGAAGGCATTAGGAACGTCACTGTTGTGGACTGGCAAGAGAGCCAATCCACTGTGACGGGTAGCCGAAAGGCACGCGTTTAAGCTCACGCAGGCTGGCGTGAGGTCTGGAACAGTTAAAGGAGTTGAGTCTAGTAAAAACGCGATCTGCTATATGAGTCACCTTCAAATACTGGAAGGAATCCGTCAAACACATGCATAGCATCATGGAGAGAGAGCATGGAAGAGAGAAACTGTTTTGGAGAATTCAGTAGAGATGATTATTTCTTTAAGTAACAGTGACTGTGATACTAAAAGATTCTGTTATAGCCACTAGAGTGATATAAGTGGAGTTTTTCCATTGTCATCATAGAAATTGAGCATAGGCGGATTCAAATATATGTTTGCGGTGTGCAGTAGTTTACAATTGCAAATAGGGCATCTCTTCATAACAAAACTATACAGTATTAAGTTTCGAAATTTTGGAAAGATCTTACCAGTAACTAATTCCAAATGAAGTTTGTCTCATGAATTCTGTATCACACAGAATAGAAGTATTGTTTACAACATAACTGCTGCAATACAGAGGCCCTCCTTCTTGAATTATTGTTGTTCTTTCTCGCAACAGAGGTTAGCCCATTTAAGATAGGCTTTTCCACTGTGGTAAACACGCATAATCTTATTTTTGTGGTGTTAGGAGTAAATAGGCAGTGCAGAAAAATTAACAACAGGTTCATTACAAACCTAGCGGTCTGTTTCTCGTAAGGAAAGCGTACTGGCGGTCGACTACTACTTGACGCGCGAACGGATAATTGTGCGACATATTTAATTCAAATAATCTCGCCTTAGATGTGCGACAGAGTCCCGGTTTGGAACAGATGAAAATTCATGTATTCTTAAGATTTCATTAGCATAATGTATTCACCTGACTTCAATAACAGATTCGCCCATGTCAAAATTGGATCAACTCGTCAGAAAAGGCATTTTCGTAAACTGCCCATATATCGTCTGAGTTTGTTACCACAGATGAAATTAAAATCAAGACAGAGTGTAACTCTTTCAGAATTCTATACGAATTACTGTGACTCTTAGTAAACGTATCTCATAGTGATGTAGACTGTAACACTATGACTGAAGACACAATCATGGAAAATTACTGAGCAGAAAGTGGAGTGACACTAGTTTGACCATCTTAATACGCATTGTTGTAGTTGTGGTCACAAAAATGTCTGAAAAAATCGCTTTAGAGAGTTTTCTTTTATAAAATTAGTAAAATTTAAACGTTCGTGGTCTCTAGAGAAGCCAAGTTGGCTATTGCCTTTTGCAAGAACCATTAATATTCTCTACGACTAAATCGAAGACATCTGTATTGCACGGATCCAAGATTGACGCGTTGCTCACGCACCGTTATTGAAAAGTCGATCAGGGAGTGGGTGAGCAATGGTTTTCGTACGCAGTTATCTGCGATACACAATAGGCTACACTTCGTATTCTTGTCACAGCATGACTAGCTGCCACCTATAATGTCAGCCAGTGGGCACCTTAAGCTGCCTGAAGACGCAAGTAAAGTGAACCATCACCACCACCACCACCACCGTTGCCTCAGCTACTGTATCTGGGCGGCTCTGATATCGCCTGCACGGTCGGAAATAAACAGTATAATGGGAACTGTTAAAGAAACCTGACCAACTGACAAATCAGGGGGGCATGAATATTCGCAGAAATCAGCAAACTGAATGTTACTCAAAATGACAAATGAATGTGTTATTTAGAGAGGAATACTCTCAATGAAACTCTTTTAATGTGGTAAAAAGGGGTGTTATTACCAGATAACTTGTTAGGCGAGATGAAGAATCCTATTTGACCAATGAGCAGTAAAAACTCATTAATAGTTATTCAGTATAATAGCTGAGAGATCCTCCAAGTGGTCTCATGCATAGATTCCGCGTAGACGCTCAATCACTACGAGATTTCGACTAGTATCGAAGGCAATGATTGACCTCTAGCCTCAGGCTCCTATTTTGACCACATCACATGACACGTATTGATGGGCATCTCGCTCTAATCATGGAAATGCCGACTACTAATCTGTACGTGAATATTCTATTTGGACGAAAAGCAGAGTGACATGTGCGAAAACATTTACTAGAAAGGTTATTCTTTCAACATATTTTGGATAGGATCAGCTTGAAAATGAGAAAATCCATCGCTGCTTCTCTGAACAATCCCCTTTGCATGCTTTAAAGAAACATTACTTTTCTATTACTGGAGGATTTTTGTTGTTTCCTGATCAGTCATTTCATCGCAACAGTTTAAATGTGAGACACTGTGACTGACATTACCATTGTAGCCATTGTGATAGAGAAAACACGAGAGTGAAGGTGTAACTTTTGTCGGTAACATCACGTCATTACTAATAAGTACGCTTCAAGTTTGTGGCTTAAGAGTTTGTAGAGCAGTTGCACTGCTGGCTGCAGTCCTTGCCAGGCTGCGGTGGAGCGTAGTCGTCGCAACACAGCGCTGCCACTGTTACATTACGCGATAAGCGCCTATCCTAGCAGACAAGTTTGACAACTTTGTTTTCGTGTTCCTCCAGTAGAGCAAATTCGCGTTCTGTGCCAGAAGAATCCAGCTTTACAAAAGGGGAAGAATGGGAAATTTCTAATGACTCTCGATATGAAAATAAGCTCTTAATAAATGAAATATTAAATGTATTTTGAATTTGTAGCACTAAATGAAAAATCTGTTTTCAGCGATTAACTGGTATAAATTTTCAGAACAGACTAGCAATTTTTTTAAAAAAAAACGTATCTTAACTACTTTCGCTCCTTTCTGAAATTTCACTGTTTGTCATGCGCTTGAATCAGCAGTGGCTTTGTTGCCATGTCAAAACATTTAGCAGACGGCGAATATGTTTTTAATGTCGTGCTCTTGACTCGGAAATCCTGCAGATACTTAGAATATACTTTACGGAACGGAGCGACAAAGCAGTCTCATTTATCTTTAGTCTTAGTCTTTGTTATTGATATAGATCCATAAAAGACTAAAGAGCTTGAATTCGGCGTCTGCCACTAGCATCCACAAAAATTTATTGCACCACTGAACGCAATAAACTCTCAAAAAATAGTTCTTGTGATCCGGAATCTGGGCATGCGTGTTCCAGAAAACCAGTAAATTACTCGTAAGAAAATCTTTGAACAGAAGGTAACGTACATTTATCGCAGAACTATTGGGTAACTTCGTAAGAACCAATCTTCTTAGCGTGTAATATTCGTCTCAGAATGGTAACTTAATAAGTCATAAGCCAGCAATTTTCACGAACCAATTTTCGTTTTCCGTGTTGGCAGTTATGCTCTGTTCAGAACAGGTAGATGTTTGAATTTCTGTTTTCAGGCCGTTCCACTCTTGAACACTTCCTCTACTGTAATCACATCCATTTTGCGATGCATACGGGATTTTGTATTTCTGGTATCCAAACTTCATGCAGTTACTTGCACCACACCACTTCTCATCCGTGTAATATTTCCTCCAGTATACTTTTTATTTCCTGGAAGAACTATTTTTCCTACTGTACGATTATTTTCTGTCACCACTGTTTTTGGTGAACTTTTTTAAATTTAAATCAGGAAAGCCTTCCACTTCATTTCTCATTTGACTGCACCCTGACCCTTCTCAGCGAAGTCTTGGATTTTTATCCTTTCGACCTTCTGTGATACAGAGCTTCAAGTTTCTCAATATTCTCTTGAAATTCGTTTAGCGTACAACTGCTAAAAATGCGACATTCTGCTATTCTCTTTACTGGCTGTAATATGGAACTGCTCACGTCCTGTTAGTTTTCGGCTTCAAAATAAGGAACTGACTTACCGCTCTGAATACGATGTAAGGTCTCACGACGCTTGCAAGGCGACAAAATGTATGACGTCTGTCTCACACGAGAACACAACAGAACTGCACGATGTTTGTTACTTATCTGCCGAGAATTACTGATAAAGGCACGGCGAGAATTAGAGGTAAAACAGAAATTCGGCAATATGGCACTCGAGTGCACGAGGACGTACAAACGAGTCAATGGAAAACACGATGCTTTATGTGCGTAAGAACACAATAGCTGTGGAAGGCAATAGAGGAGGTTTCATTTCCATTTTGCGTCTTGCTCACACAATTCACCATATGGAGAATGGCAACAGTCTAAATCACCTGTGATGAGGAGAGGACCAACCAGACTAGAAAAGAGTTATCTCTTTAAACTGTAGACAGGATATAGATATGCAAAACGTCTCTTCAAAGCAGACAGTTCCTAAAAATGCTAGAAAACACTTTGATATAAATACACGCCGTGGCAAAAAAGATGACTGATTTGGATATAGCGAAACAGGTTGAATCAGTCATAACAACTAAACCTTTGCATATGTTTTGAAAAAATCTACGTTGACACTCAATCTGCGAGATAAATCATTCATGACATGTTAAAGCATCGGTATGGGGATGTTTCTGATTTGTGCACGAATTGTGTCATACAGTTCCGCAATTGTGTGCAGACGTCTAGCGTACACCCAGTTTTTCAGGAGCCCCCGAAGGCCGTAATCACGGACCGATTAAGGGGAAGATCTGGGAGGTCACAAAATGTCCCCGTTCGGTGAAATGATGTGGTAACCGAACACACTGCGAACTCTTTCCATTGAAATTTGAGCACAGTGAAACCAATACTCATTTGCAGGAAATTGTGAAAGTTCAGATGCGAGGAAAGTATTAACCATGGCAGCATGCATACTTCTGAGATGAGATGTGACTGGTTGCTCGGCCATGTCAATCTTCAAAAAAGAGATGGAGGATTATGCCCATTGAAGAGATAGCGCATCGCATTGATTTTCTGGCTTTGTAAGAGATGTTGCTGACAAATATCCTCGCACCAGTTAGTTTTGTTTGTTGACGTAACCAAGATGAAAATGTGCCTCGTCACTCATCAAAAATGGTTCAAATGGTTCTGAGCACTATGGGACTTAACTACTGAGGTCATCAGTCCCCTAGAACTTAGAACTACTTAAACTTAAGGACATCACACACATCCATGCCCGAGGCAGGAATCGAACCTGCGACCGTAGCGGTCGCGCGATTCCAGACTGTAGCGCCTAGAACCGCTCGGCCACCCCGGCCGGCGTCACTCATCCATAGCAAATTTAGGATGCTTTGATTGCCCCTAATTTTAGTTAATTTCGAGTGACAGTGATTCGCTCTTCATAATCATTTTCATGTAACTGCTGTACAACCTGTATCTTGTACGGTAGCAACTTTAAATTATTACGTAAAATTCTGTGGCAAAGAAGAGACCATTAAAAGCTGTCCACTGCAGTGAAGATGGTGCATTCCAGGATTAAAAACACCGTAGTGTAGGATACATTCCAGTAGTATCGCGGCCTAGTCAAATCCGCAGACACTGCTGAACAGTTTCTACTGGAGAGTTGTCGTGGGTCCGCAGAACACGGACGCGATGTCTTTACAGTGTGACAGTAAGGCTAACAAGACATCTGCCTACACCCGCACCTGTTACGGCGTTGACGAATCGTTTCCCTGAAGTAAAGCGACATTCTGAAATAAACAAATGGTCGTTAATTAAAGAAATTAAATGAAGAATATGCGGTTTGTGTCGTTCAAATGTACTATGGTCTTCATTACTGTATTACTTTATTTAAAGGAAAACCAAAATATTTGTCCCTGTATGCTGAAAGTTATGAGTTTAGCTATTAGGTTTTTCCCTCTGGTATTCTATAACATCATAAGCAATAAAAAGTCTAAACCGCAGAAGAAAAGAATCGATAGGTCTATATGTGTAGCAATTTGTTCGCTTGATTGTATTGTTCCTAACAGCATTGGCAATACCCTTTTCCTGTCTTAGGCTTACTCCAGTTTAGGAGTGTTTTCACCTGACGCGTTTCACTTTTATTTACAAAACATCTTTAGTAATCATTATGGAAATATCATAGATATGATGCTTGTATATTATGGCAATTACCGACTTACAAGAGTCGACCTTTATAAATTTGACATATGATTTAGCTACAGTGATTTTTTCTCTTGTTTACGTGTTTTGAAGTCTACTGCTTTTTCGTTTGTTGCTAGCGGAGTTTGAAGTCGATAGCCTGGTTTCAATTTCACTATTCGTAATTATACGCAATTATACGGGCAAGGCGAACTCTAGTTTGCGGTTTATTAGTAGAATCCTGAAGCGATGCAGTCCTTCAACAAAGGAAATTGCTTACAGTACGTTAGTTCCTCCAGTCTTAGGATATTGTTCGTCTGTATGTGAACCTTACCAGTTGGGTCTGATTCAAGAGATTGAGAAGGTCCAAACAAGAGCGGCAAGATTCGTGACTGGTAGATTTAGCCATCGCGAGAGCGTTACAGATCTCATAGAAAGTTTGAAGTGGGACACACTTGCATATAGACGACGCGCTAAACGGAAGGGGCTGTTCACTAAATTCCGAAATCCGATCTTCACCGAGGATGTAAAGAATATATTATTACCACCAACTTTCAAATCGCGCAATGTTCACCATTCAAAGATAAGGGAAATTAGAGCTCGTACTGAGGAGGAGGAGGAGGAGGAGGGGGGGGGGAATATGACTGGCGCGAATTGTGCCCTCCACCATACGCCGCTTGGTGGCTAGCGGAGTATATATGTAGATGTAGGAAAGAAAACGTAATGGACTTCAGAACATGTAAACAACAGAAAATGCCATAAGTAAATTTTACTTCAAACTTAAAAAAAAATGTTTTTAATCTATAAATAGCAAAATAAAAATATATTTGTATGTGGTAAAAAAAAAAACCACTTCAATCGCAATATGCTTAAGACGGCAAAAATAATTGACATAACAGCTCTTGCAGAAGTTGGCTATGCAGACAATAATATCTTCTCCATGAGACAAATCTAATATTTGTTAACAGCGTCCGTATCAGAAATCACCACCGTAGATCTGAGCGTTGAATTGCTAACCAGAAACGAAGAACTGCCACCTGCAGGCGTACTTGGTCCACTCACTTTAATGTGATCACATGTCAAAAGCCTGAATAACCACCTTTTGCAACAAGGACAGCTACGAGACGTGCAGGAAGAGAATCAGTGAAGTTCTGGAAGGTATCGACAGGGACGTGGAACCATGCCGATTCCAGTGTCGTGCTCAGCTGCGATGGGTCTCTCGGTTCAGGATCCATGCCACGAACAGCCCGATCGAGGTGATTCCATAGATCCTCGTTAGGAGAGTACGGTAAACTCGACCTGGCGTTCTTCGAACCACGCACGAACACAACATGCTCTGTCATACGTTGCATCGTTCTGCTGATAGAGCACATCGTGCTGAGGAAAAACGAACTGCACGTAATGGTGGACATTGTCCCCAAGGATAGATGCATACTTTTGTTGATCCATTCTGCCTTTCATAATGACGAGATCACCCAAGCAATGCCACAGAAACATTCCCCAGACCACAACGCTCCCTCCTCCGTCCTTGACACTTCCGATGATTGTTTCAGGGTGCTTGCTTTCAGACGTTTCACGCCGTACACGCCAAAGGCCATTTGCCCGACAGACCATGAAACGTGATTCATCGTCGCCGATGAACTGCATTCATTATTGGGGCATGAACGAGGAGCATGCTGATCCGTCGTCGTTGGTAGACCTTTGGTATGTCTGGGCGGTCAGTTGCTCCACAGTTGCACGTGTATTCGCCCGTACGCATCTTCGCAGCAATCTTTCACCGCTTTCATCTACGACCTGTGGTGCATAACAGTTGCCTCGGCGACGGTTTTGGATAGCAATATTTTGCGACGCGCTGTATACTTTAATCAAGGCGGCACTCAAACAGTTCACAAACTTGGCCGTTTCGGTGGTGCTTCCACCAATTACGGAAAAGCCTGTGATTATGCCGTTTTGGACGTCAGATAAATCGCTCTGTCTCCGCATTACAACTGGACTGTCTCCCCTCCCCCCCTCCCACACGCTTTGTGAGCCTCTTGCTGTCGCTGTGGCTCCCCTACGACTGTCGCCCCATCTTGTTGGACTGCCCAATTTTAGCCGTTCTGCGGCGGACTTTTTAACGTTCCCGGCACCCTGCCTACGGTGTTAGGAGACATACCTCAACAGCAGATGTAGTTTTAAGTTTTATTCGTGAGGTTTTTTTTATCGTACCATCTAAGGATGGTCGTCTGGCCTTCTCTCCGAGGCGTCCACCCTCCGTCCGATTTCAGTCTCTGTCATCATTTCTGTGCATTTTGTTTGCCTTGTTGTTCATCTTTTCCCTATGCGTGTTCATCTCGCCTTGTCCTTTTGCTGGACATTTTCGTGTGTCTCAGAGTGGATGGCTCAACCTCTTTTATTCTTGTGGCAGCCAGCCCAGGCCACCTGCTGTATGATTTTAATACCTGCCTCTACTTTACCCTGTGGTGTACAATCCCCCCCCCCTTTTTGATTCTTTCTTACGGTGTGGTTCCCCGTTCCTTTTACACCTTCTACCTCCACAAATTAAATTTGGATTTTATTTTTTTTTTACCTTGAACTTTGTTTGTGTCAGGAAAAAGGGACTGATGATCCTGTAGTTTGGTCCCATTATATCCCAAACCAACCCTCTACTGCTAGTGCTGCCAACTGCCGCCTGTGAATGGTTAATGCACTCTGACCTCGAACGTAGGCGGTGTCTACATTGTGACTGAACTGTGTAGTAATGGCGGGAATCCACTGAGGCGACTGCCGTCCGATCCACACACGAACAGGAACTCGCGATCTTTGCTGGAAGTATTGCCACATGTGTGGCGAGCTGCCTGTGACTCTATAGACGTAAAGCGTACCTGGCTGCCACTGCAGGGCGACTTCCGTCGCTGCAGCCGTGGCCAGTTTGGACGGCGCCGGGGCGCTGGCCGCGAGGCGAGGCGGCAGGCGCGCTCTCACTGAGGCGGCCTTGACCCGCCTGCCGCCCATTCACGCCGCCTGCTGGCTGCTGGCAGCGCGCAGGCACGTGCACGGCACGCCCACGCCGCCTTCTGTCCTGCCCATGACACCTGGTCGGCTGTCTCTTCTATGTCCGCTTCTTAAGCTCCATGAAAGGCCTGAGATCTATCTATGTTTATTTGAAATCACATATACACCACGTATGGATATACAATGATCAAAAGTATCCGAACACTTATTAGTTGGTGTGTGCACCTGGGCCTCCCTAATGTCATGGTATGAGCTCGCTTGCAGATATTTATCTTGAGCTCACTTTTAATTATTTTGCTGGTTTATTTAATTTTTTTAATTAAAATTTTTTAAGTGTCAATATTCTGGAGTCTTACCTTCTTGCACCTTGTTTAAGGCCTTCAAAAGAGTATTATTGTGATTCAGTAACTGTGTTATTCACCATTTTGAACGCCTTTTAAGTGGCGAAGAGTTCTCAGGCTTCCAGCCGGGTGGCGGTGTCTTCAAACTGCAACGTTTCAACGAGTGACATACTCATCATCTTCTGGCGAAGTGCCGAGATTTTGCGGCTGCCGGTCCCTTTATACCTGCGGTGTGCCCCCCACCACCTGGCCGCTAGAGGCTGGGTCTAGAGGAGCCTGAGGGCGGGGTGGAGGGGGAAGCGGGTGCGCCGTTCGTGTCTCCGTCAGAGCATTCTGATCGCGTCTCGTGAGCTGGGCGGTTCTTGTTGCGTTCCTGGCGTATTGCGGCTAATTCTGGATTCCAGGCCGCGCTCAGTTGATAGCCTTCACCCCTATTCACAAGATTCTCGTGGACTCGTATTTCTATTGATTCTTTAAAGACGCTATCCCAATAGCTCCCGGCTCGGCACAGCACCCTGGTGTTTTCGAAATCAAAGGTGTGGTTTTCTTTGATGCTATGTTCAGCTATAGCAGATTTCTCTATCCGTCCAAGTCAAACATGCCTGATGTGTTCCTCGCACCTTTTAGAGATGCAGCGCTGCGTTTGACCAATGTACTGCACACCACATTCGCAGGCAATGCTGTATATACCAGGTATGTTTAGTTTGAGTGTGTCTTTAGCTGAGCCCAGCAGCTCTTTCGTCTTCGGCGGTGGTCGGAAGACGGTATTTATGTTTGATTTTCTTAATAGCCTCCCGATTTTGGCTGATGTGGGCCCCAAATATGGAAGAAAGGCGAGTCTCTTGTTAACTTCCTCTTCCTCTTCCTGAAATTTGTCAGCCTGTCTCCTCTTGAAGGCCCTGCCAATCTGTGTTTCACTGTACCCGATTTTCAGAAATACCTTTCTTAGGTGGTGTAATTCGTCTGAGAGGCTTTCTTTGTCACAAATGACGTGCGCCCTATGTACCAAGGTGGTCAGTACTCACTGGCGTTGCGCCGGATGGTGGCAGCTGGTTGCATGGAGGTACAGGTCTGTGTGTGTGTCTCTTTCTATATAATATATGACGGTAGTATCTGTTCCCGAAAGAACCGTTACCGTGGATGACCATGCAGCTTTGCTATAAATGAAATGATAATTAAATGGACACCCTAGCTGCAAACAGGCGTTGATGTACTTCATTGGGAACATGTTGAAAATGTGTGTCCCGACCGGGACTCGAACCCGGGATCTCCTGCTTACATGGCAGACGCTTTATCCATCTGAGCCACCGCGGGCACAGAGGATAGTGCGTCTGCAGGGACTTATCCGTTGCACGCTCCCCGTGAGATCCACATTCCCAACATGTCCACACCACTACATTCGTAGTGCGCCTAATAGATGTTTGCCCATCATACTCATTACTCGTGGCAGATTAATCTACCAAGTCCCGTACGAGTTCGGGCATAGCGTGTGCGTTCGCACAAGAAGGTCAATGGCCGGCAAGCCATATTTTTAACTATATATGACGGTAGTATCTGTTCCCGAAAGAACAGTTACCCTGGATGACCATGCAGCTTTGCTAGAAATGAAATGATAATTAAATGGACACCCTAGCTGCAAACAGGCGTTGATGTACTTCATTGGGAACATGTTTTCCATATACTGAATGGCCCAGCGTGGCATCCGCTTTCTTCCGGATCAGTATGTCCAGAAATGGAATACAGCCATCCTCTTCTACTTCCATCGTGAAGGTGATATTCTCATGTATGCCGTTTAGGTGGTCCATAAACTCCTCCAGTGCCTGTCTGCCATGCTGCCAAATCACGAAAGTGTCGTCCACATAGCGGAAGAAGTGCCTGGGTTTACGGTGAGCAGTTTGTAGTGCCACCTCCTCAAAGTGTTCCATATAAAGATTCGCGATCCCTGGAGCAAGGGGAGATCCCATGGCCACTCCATCCACTTGTTCATAATGCTCTCCATTGCACTTGAAGTAGGTGGTCGTAAGTGCATATTCAAAGAGCTTCACTGTTTCAGGCTCGAAGTGCTGATTAAGGGGCGCCAAGGCGTCTTGTAGCGGTACTTTCGTGAACACGGAGGTGACGTCGAGGGATGATGCTGACATCATGGTCCTCCCAGCAGACAAGGGAAATGCGACGGTGCTGATTCGCACAGTCGACTACCAACAGAAAATCTGCTCTCTGCTGCAAGACCCAGCCTACAGGAAACTCAACAAGGACCCTACATCGACGATGACCAGGAAAACCGAGGCGCTACTGAAGGACTCAGATCTACCAGAGGCAGTGCAGAAATGGCTGTATCCCAGAGCGCCAACAACACCGCGCCTGTATGGATTGCCCAAGATTTACAAAGATGGGGTGCCTCTAACTATTGAAACCACTGGTGGGACACTGCAGTCATCACGTGAAAAACTCCGCAGGTTTCGTTAGAATACTGAAGGACATCCGAATACAGAGTGATGACCTACTCGTGAGCTTCGACGTCACCTCCTTGTTCACGAAAGTACCGCTACAAGACGCCTTGGCGCTCCTTAATCAGCACTTCGAGCCTGAAACAGTGAAGCTCTTTGAATATGCACTTACGACCACCTACTTCAAGTGCAATGGAGAGCATTATGAACAAGTGGATGGAGTGGCCATGGGATCTCCCCTTGCTCCAGAGATCGCGAATCTTTATATGGAACACTTTGAGGAGGTGGCACTACAAACTGCTCACCGTAAACCCAGGCACTTCTTCCGCTATGTGGACGACACTTTCGTGATTTGGCAGCATGGCAGGCAGGCACTGGAGGAGTTTATGGACCACCTAAACGGCATACATGAGAATATCACCTTCACGACGGAAGTAGAAGAGGATGGCTGTATTCCATTCCTGGACATACTGATCCGGAAGAAAGCGGATGGCACGCTGGGCCATTCAGTATATAGAAAAAAGACGCACACAGACCTGTATCTCTGTGCAACCAGCTGCCACCATCCGGCGCAACGCCAGTCAGTACTGACCACCTTGGTACATAGGGCGCACGTCATTTGTGACAAAGAAAGCCTCTCAGACGAATTACACCACCTTAGAGAGGTATTTCTGAAAAACGGATACAGTGAAACACAGATTGGCAGGGCCTTCAAGAGGAGACAGGCTGACAAATTTCAGGAAGAGGAAGAGGAAGTTAACAAGAGACTCGCCTTTCTTCCATATTTGGGGCCCACATCAGCCAAAATCGGGAGGCTATTAAGAAAATCAAACATAAATACCATCTTCCGACCACCGCCGAAGACGAATGAGCTGCTGGGCTCAGCTAAAGACCCACTCAAAGTAAACACACCTGGTATATACAGCATTGCCTGCGAATGTGGTGTGCAGTACATTGGTCAAACGGAGCGTTGCATCTCTAAAAGGTGCGAGGAACGAGGAACACATCGGGCATGTTTGACTTGGACAGATAGAGAAATCTGCTATAGCTGAACATAGCATCAAAGAAAACCACACCTTTTATTTCGAAAACACCAGGGTGCTGTGCCGAGCCGGGAGCTGTTGGGATAGCGTCTTTAAAGAATCAATAGAAATACGGGTCCACGAGAATCTTGTGAACAGGGACGAAGGCTATCAACTGAGCGCGGCCTGGAATCCAGCATTAGCCGCAATACGCCAGGAACGCAACAAGAACCGTCCAGCTCACGAGACGCGATCAGAATGCTCTGACGGAGACACGAACGACGCACCCGCTTCCCCCTCCACCCCGCCCTCAGGCTCCACTGGACCCAGCCTCTAGCGGGCAGGTGGTGGGGGGCACACCGCAGGTATAAAGGGACCGGCAGCCGCAAAGTCTCGGCACTTCGCCAGAAGATGGTGAATATGTTACTCGTCGAAACGTCGCAGCTTGAAGACACTGCCACCCGGCTGGAAGCCCGAGAACTCTTCGCCAGCTGTATACGCCGGGAAAGCATACAGTCACACCTACTTTTTAAGTGTGTAAATTTATCATGGCAAATTAACTTTGAATTTTCGTACCTGTTTTTCCCAAAAGGGTACCTGTGGTTAGCCTGAAAAATAAATGCTTGTTGTGAAGAAGACAAATGACGTCAGTTAAAGGGGCCTGGTCCTTCCATGTCATTTTCCTAATCCTGGTAATTCCCAATCGCAACCTGGACATTACAAGTACTGGGACTTGATTTTTAACAGGGTGTGTGATAAATGCGAACGACAATGCGTGCTTTGCAATTTTCTCCCTTGTTTGCCGTAAATTTTGTAAGTTGGTATTCTGATAGAATGTCCCAATCTTACACTAGCGTTGTTAACCTGGGTGGTCGTTGATGCATGTGGACGTGCTGTAGTACGCCTCCCCAATGCATCCTATGCGTGCTCGATGGGATTTAAACCGGGAGAGCGGACAGACCATTTCATTCGCCGAATGTCCTCTCGTTCCAAAAGCTGCTCCACCAGCGCAGTTCGATGCGGTCGCCCATTGTCATCCATAAAAGTGACGTCACAGCTGAGTACATCCATGAAAAGACGCACATGAGGAAGGAGTACAGTGTCAAAATAACGTTGACTGGTGAATGTGCAGTCGTCAGAGAGAGTTGGAGGTCAGCACACCCAGGCAACATCATGCTGCCCCACACCATAACGCTTGGACCACCTACATGATAGTAGTCGACAATGTTCCCGGGTGCTTTAATATTCCCACCACTCTCCATACGATGTTACGACCAGCATTTCTTTCTCTTCTCTTCTGAACAATATCGTAGCAGTTCTTTCTATGTACAGTTCAAGTATCACGTAGCCATGTTGCTTTGCAGTGACATCCAGTGCGAAAGTTACTTTTGTTCTTAAGTTTTGCACATCAGTGTATATAAAAAAGTTTATAACGAGGGCGAAAAAAATCAAATCATATATATGGATATCGCTGAAAGACTTTAAAAATTACGTAGAATATTACGTGCAAATGTACAAATATAGTACTATCAGTACTTTCCTGTAGCTCAAAAACGCAAATTGCTGCAAAATAAAACTAAATTCATATGTAAAGTGATCATATTACATGAGTTTCATATATACATTTCTTCTAAAAGAAGCACGTTGGCCACAGAAGTCATGAAAAGTTTCACAAGTGAAACAAATGAAAGGGTCGTAACTTAGAAAAACTTGCACTTTCACCAGTCTTTGTTGGCAGTGCTACTTGGCGGATGTCGTCCAGCGAATGTGGAAAACTTTCCTTCCACATGTCCACTGCTTACTGTCAACACGAGCCAGGAAGTCTCCCATGTGGCTTTTTCTGACATAAATTTGTAGCTGCCTATTCTGATCATAGGGGATTTCTGAAGGTGGTTCTTGGAAACAAACTTTGACACTAATATTAACCAAATCACTGGGCAAACAAGGGAGATGAATATTAATAATGTGTTCTGGCACTTATTGTTATTCTCCTTCTTGGTTCCGAATACAACGTTGTTAAGTCCGAATTATAATAACTAAATTTTGTACACTCTTTTCAATGTTCTATATTCATGATTGGTCCAATCTTGCGACATGCAACGCATTCTGGAGATGGCAGGATGGGCGGCCAGTCATCTCCAGTAGTCAAGTGGAGTACGGCTACTGTTTGTCTCCTCCATTCACAAGAACTGCCGATCACCAGATCTTTCCGTTACATGAAATTTCATTAGATTGTTTCAATTATTCTTAAAATTTATTGTTTATAATGTATTTCATTGCAAAATGCTTTTTACCTGCTCCAGACTGTTCAATTTTTGTATCCTTTTTGGCTGGAAAATCTGCTTTTTCATTACCATCTAAGCCAAGTGATATAATATCCACTGAACTACAATTGTCTTTTTGAAAATATTTAATTATTTCTTGGTCTTCTTTAATTTACAAAATCTTTGATTCTTGTGTATTGCTAACTGCCGATGTTGCTGCTCTGGAATCGCAAAATATAACTGGTTTGTTCAAAGTCTGCAAATGGTTGCTTAGCTGATTTGTTGCAGTTTTATGGTTAAAGCTTCACCGTCAAAATTTTAGTGGTGTGCCCCTAAAGTCTGATACAAAGAGAGAAAATTTGCTGAATATACACACATCAGAAAAGTTTTGCATCACCCCAGTTCCCAGAACTCCTGAAGATAGACCTTGACTGTGGATATTGTATCACAGACACAGTCCCTTTGACTGTTCAGAGATGTCACTAAACCCGCCCGCCGGCCGGTGTGGCTGAGCGGTTCTAGGCGCTTCAGTCTGGAACCGCGCGACAGCTACGGTCTCAGGTTCGAATCCTGCCTCGGGCATGGATGTGTGTGATGTCCTTAGGTTAGTTAGGTTTAAGTAGTTCTAAGTTCTAGGGGACTGATGACCTCAGAAGTTAAGTCCCATAGTGCTCAGAGCCATTTGAACCATTTTTATTGAGTGTCTATTGCCGTTTAGTTACTCTGTTGTGCAGTCGAATAATGATATGACACATTCTTATGCAACAATGACAGTGATGAGTGGATTACTGATTCCGCAGCTTTATAATATGTCTTCAGGGACCTCAAAGCATATTAGGACCAGAAATAAAGGCGAACTACTTAATGGCTAAAATCTTATTATGAGCCTCTCAGAATCTGTAAAAATACGAAAGAATAATTTTTAACGTTCCATTCGAAACGATTTCTAACCAGTTGCAGGAATTAATTTGGTGTTTTGTTGGCCTCTTGGCCTGGACTTAACGATACCTCCGTCTATCAGGAGGACAACGAAAATGTTCTTGATATAATTCAGATTCCACACAGAACAATCACTGTGATTCTCGAAGTTTTTCGACTGTGGAAAATATTTTTAAGGAAATTTTCCGATAAAATAATTTCCAACAGCTCCGTGTCATTTGAGGTTCATTAGGAAAACAATATTCTTAAATTTCAGTCATTTGTGCGTTATCAGTCTGCATCAGCACATTTTACGAATTGCTTTTAGTATGCCCAGTACGCAGCACAATAAGGAGAGAAACGGCCAGGACTACTCCCTATTCCAGTCCAGTTCTGTCCAAATGAAACTAGTAATTACTGCGAAGTACCTGAAGGCATTAATTTTTCGTTAGTCAGTTGTATCTGACGTAACGAAAATGTTTGTTTTTGTCATTCAAATGACACTTTGCCTTATGTGATGACTATGGAGAATAAACAAGGAACTCGTTGTTACTATAAGCATACATTATTCAAAAATTATCATAAGAACAGTGCTACAGCAATTGTTATAAAATCATATATTTGTAAGAAATAAGAGGGGGCGATCAATAAGAGATGCAACACTTTTGCTGAAAGTAAGTTGGTTTTATTCAGGATTCCAGTGTACCTTGTCATTCCCCCCTCTTTTGGCTACAGAACCCTATTTGCCAACGTAATCTCCGTACAGTGCGACAGCCTTACTTCACGTTACTGGGATAGCCTGTTTGCCCACTCGGTACCACTCTACTGGTCGACGTCGAAGCCAACGTTTTGCTGCATTAATAACCTCCCCATCGTTCAGGCACTGCTTCCCGCGGAGGGAATCTTCATTAGACCAAACGGATAAAAGTAGGAAGGTACGAGACGCAGGCTGTTCGGTGGAGGAGAAATAACAGTGCAATTCATTTTTGTGGGTGCGCATACTTGTGCAAGGTCCTATGTTGTCACGGAGAAGTTCGTTTGCTTCTTTTGTGGAGAACAACACGCTGTCCGTACGTTCTATCATTGCAGGAATCACAGCCGTGTACGGCCGGCCGGCACAATGAAGATCGGACAGGTTTGCGCGAACTTGCAATGCTGGCAGACGCTCCACCCAACGACTTACCGTGCTTTTGTTCACTACCAGGCCTCCGTAGACATTCTGCAAGCGCCTATGAATATCTGCGATGCTGTGGGTTTCCGCCAAAAGAATTTCAATGAAAGGTCTCTGCCTGGAACGCATCTGCCTTACAGGTGCCATTTTAAAGGCTACGTATAGCACACTAACCGTTCGGAACTTGATGAAACTATGATGGCTGAAGCGGGAATATTCCACGATGTCCTACAACAAATTTCGCAGTTTTTTAATCTAAATTTGCCGCGAAAAAATGTGTTGCATTATTTACAGAACGCCCCTCGCATTTCATTTAGATAAATGGTCACGATTGGTGGAATGTAACATCAAGCACTGCCTTGATTTATTTTCCTTTGGTAGTCACCTTTGTAAGAATTTTATGTGCAACAGTTTCGCTGTCGATATGGACAGCCTTTTATTCATACCATTCACTTTGATAGTACATTTCTTTCGTTCTATTCTTCCTGCATAAAAAATTCTGGGAGGGTTTTGACGTGTTGGATTGGACTATTTCCTTGTTAGTCACCGCTAACGGTGTAGCCTGAAGTAACGTCATACCCAAGTTGGAAGACCTTGTTCTCTATATGGCGTACATCACTGTAACCGCTCCAGGCAAGCTGATGCTTCTTAGTGACCTCCTTACAGGTTTTCCACTGAAGTACAAACAGGTCTGTAGCGTCCCACGCAGTTCTGATGCTATTGACTCGCCTACAGAACATTAGGACCGAGAGCAGAGCGACCACCGCACCTTTATCTCTTCTCTAAGCCATCTGGCACAGCCGCTTATCTACTGTTTTGCTGCCTCAGTCAACTTCCCATATCGATCAATCTCCTCTGTATAACCGCAGCATCAGATAGGGATAGTTAGTGAACAATGTCCCCGTGACTCTTTCCACCCATCATCCTTTCAGCTGAAATTTTCAGTTACGACTCACATCAAACATTTACCTCTTAGGCATTTTGTTCTAGTTGACTTACTGCATCACGTTTTCATTCCTTATTCGATCAATCCAGTTTATCTTCAACAGTCTCCTGTGGGCTGTGACAGCACATTTCAAAGACTTCTTACAGTTCTGTTTTTGTCTTCTATTTTGTCCACATTCGCACCGACACAGAGCTGTGAACCAACCACAGCTTTCCAGAAATATTTCTCTGGTTCCGAGCTTTGTATTTTTAGATATTAGCAGCAGTTTCTTTGTATAGAAAGCCATTGAGCAGTCCCTGCTATTATGTTCCCTTACAACTTCATCTGCCCAACTTCTCCGCCGTTGTGTTCTCAGGCAGACGGATTGGGACCGACACATCGCCATGTCATCCTCAACCTGTAGTGTAATTTTGATGCGGTATGGAGGGGTGAGGGATCAGCACATCGCTCTCTCGTCTGTTGCCGGCTGTGCAGACCTTGTAGCCGCTACTCCATATTCAAGGAGCTCCTCAGCTGACATTACCAAGTCGAGTGGAGAACGTTCCAATCCAGCCACCAATGAGAAACCCGTGACAGTGCCGAGAACTGAACCCGAATCCTCCGCATGGCATTCAGCCGCACAAACCACTTTTCCTTCATCGCCCTTGTATAGAGGCGTTGTACTCCTAGTATAACAAAATTCATCCACCCCTTAAAACTCTCCAAGTGTAACTTCTAGCTATCCAGCACATCATTACCTAAGTTCCATCTTTGTTTATGTACATTTTACAGCCACCTCCAGTGACCAACGCTGTGACATTAGCGAACGGAATCGAGCAAGCAGATTTTCTGTCCGTGACGTACAACTCACAAAGAGAGAATGCTTTACTTGCGTCGTTGCTTCCAATCAAAACAAGTATCAGTGGTGGCTGTGAGCAACCCCGCCTCACACTTTTTCTAGTTTTGAAGCGTTTACGAGACCACTTCGCATGAAGAGAGAGAATTTATCCTTCTGCTTCTCTTGTTTTTACTACAGTAACTGAGGAAAATATTTTATTCCATTCCGCATTATCAAACGCCTTCTCCAAATCTATGAATGAGATATATGTTTATTCTTTTTTCATAAAACTATCATCTCTTGTAAGCAGGAGTGTCAAAATTGTTTTTCGAGTGCCATATCTTCAACTAAAACTAAAGTGACACCCTCTGAAACTAATTTCAATTTTCCTCCCCACTGTTCAGTAGATTATCACTGTGATTATTCTCGGCATATTTGATGCTAGGCTTATTGTGTTTAATTCACGCTATCCTCTCTTGCTTTCTTGGAAGTGTAATAATGACATTCTTTTCAAAACGTGATGGAACTTCCACACTGCTACAAATTTCACTCGAGAATTGTTATACTTCTTGCTCCGCCGTTACGCCTGATGCCAGTAAGAATTCTACTGGTATTACATCATTAAGTTTACATCTGCAAAAGATTAAAACTAAAAATAACAGAAAAACTACATTTTTACTCGTATCTCACCGTGACCATAAGCTGTACCCGTATGAGAGCACGACTGAAAGAGAGCAGTCAGCAATAGGTAATCGACAGCAGGCAACTGCAAAGCAGTTTCTACAATGATTCGTTTCGTTCGATATTATAACTAGTGGTTCTGACAACTACGCTGCGCTGAAAAAACGTTGTATCAGTCGCAGACAATGTGGTTTCGTCAACTGAACAAAACTAGCGTGAATTTAATAGACAGTTCCAGAGCTATTTCAGCTGTTGATAATACAACCACAATTACGCAAATTCAGGCCAGCAAGATGTATTGAAGGGATTCAGTTCTCTGACCATAGTTAATAAGCTGCCACTGACACAAAGAAATATCTCGAGATTTTCACGTGTAATTCTACTGGAGTTGACATTACAAAAGTTTCATGACCAATGAAGCGGAGGACATCAGATTTCTGAGGGTGAGGGTAGGTAGAAAACACTGATGTTCAACGCCAAGTCCTGCGGAAGTAATATGAACTTAACTCTCCCATTAGAGTACTGCGTGAAAAGCAAACAAATTGTATTTTTCAGCTAAAAATCAGTTTGTTTGCTTTTAAGCCACTTATTTCAAATCATTCTACGAAGAAGTTATCGAATAGTCAATTAACATGAGAGTTTAAATGATTTTATAAACTCTCAAAACTGAAGTCTCGTTACAAATTACGTAATATTGCTATTCAGTACAAAATGGTTCAAATGGCTCTGAGCACTATGGGTCTTAACATCTGAGGTCATCAGTCCCCTAGAACTTAGAACTACTTAAACCTAACTAATCTAAGGACATCACACACATCCACATCACACACATCCATAGCAGTCGCGCGGTTCCGGATGAAGCGCCTAGAACCGCTCGGCCACCGCGGCCGGCTATTCAGTACATCTGCGTAAAACTTTGTTGGCCAACTTAAGCTGGCTCCAAGCGCACCAAGGATGCACCGGCCGACTTTTAACGATACCTCCACTCCCATCAAAAGCGTGAAAACTAAAAAGTTGTATTGCGATTTATTCCTCGTGTGTTGGTGCACATTCTATAACGTTTCCGTCTTTCTATGTATGTCTTTATATCTAGATTTTTTTTTCATCAGTTAGAGTGAAGGTTTTCCAAGTGTCTATCGTCGACATGCCATAATTTTTTTTGAAAAGTGCATTATTTAATCAGCGACTACATTCAGATTGAAAACGATCAGTTGGATTACGATGTGAGAGTATACGAAAAGGTGTCGGTGGTAGCGAGTAGCGACAACACTGGCTACCAGACGGATTCCTACGAGCAGGCAGCCCACAATACACCGCGACGTTGTTGGTGCGCTGAGAAGGCACGCAGGCGGTGTCTACTAATGTTTGGTTAGAAAGCTGTGCCAATGGATGCAATTTCACACAAACACAAGTGGGGCGTATTTGCATGTGTTAACAAACTAGGATCAGAAATAGCAGTATCACGCCCAACCAGACAGACCACAGTACATGTTGACAACCACAATATTTTAAATCGCCTCAATGGAAAGCTAGTTTGTAGCACGCACCCCTAAAAGGCTACGCTCATCGTCTTTGTGACTTTAATTCCTTAGGACCACTGAAACATTACCAGATGATAATGGTACATATGGTTAAGTTAAATGATAACTGAAATAATAATTCATGTGATATGCCTTTCTGTCTATCAGGATATACGCTGTGTCGATTTTACGTGACATATATTCAACTCAAGGTACAGCACACAAAGAGAAGAACAGTCTGTTGGCAACAAACCTGCGAGAAGGTGGCACAGAATCCAAACTTATTGTGGATATTGTTTGTACTTAGCAGGAGTAAACTGGCACTGTTAGCTGAAGCTCTGCGAGTTATAACAAAAGCTCTAAGAAAACTTGACAGGAGAGATCATCTTAGTTGCAATATGAAAGTTTCAACTGGCCCATAATGTAATAAACAGACACCAGACCCTCAAACATGTACTCGCATACATTATTCTAACGCTTTACACGTAATTCATTATAGTAAAATAACCTGTCTGCATAATGTATTAAACTAAAATTACTAATAATGAACAGGGAGTAGTGAATTTAAAACCAGATGGAAATGCACACAGGCGTGTAAAACTACAAGATCGTATCGTAAACAGCATGAAGAAGAGCCAAAAACGTTCCACGCAAAAAGCAACGCGTTTTAGACTTTATGTACTTTAATTCTTCACTATTTAAGACTGAAATAAAACAGCATTGCGAAGAAGTAGTATAAGCGTATTTTTCTCTCACTTTCTGTCACATTAATTGTGGTTAAAAGACTACAAACCGTTGTAGGGGCTTGGATTATTAGTTCATCCGATGTTTTGCAGCTGTCAGCAACTTACATTGGTCCTATTGGACAATAATTTTAAAATATCACTTATCTAAGTGGTTTCGACGAAAGGTTTTTGTTTTAATTTTCTTCAAATTGTGAAATCTGCAGTCAGTGACATTAATGAGCTTCCAGTGTGTTAAATTCCTGTACTTCAGATTACAAAAAGTTTCTCAGTTTCTCAGAACTAGATTGTCGTCATGTGCATAATGCTCGTGATAATGTGTGGTTCCAAAGCAAATTACAGTTTAGCAGCCAAACATTTCGACTGTGAAGCACCGACAACGCATATTACTCTTAAATGATTGTAAGTATTTCATACACCAAGGG
Source organism: Schistocerca piceifrons (assembly GCF_021461385.2). NCBI lineage: Eukaryota > Metazoa > Arthropoda > Insecta > Orthoptera > Acrididae > Schistocerca > Schistocerca piceifrons. The sequence goes on along the minus strand of NC_060138.1, from coordinate 838,879,890 downwards.
GAGACCTAATTACGTGCTTGAAGCTGCAAATAAAAACTTTCCAAAAATTCCTTCCAATACATCCTACTTCTCTTGACAGCCGACTCAAGCCATAATTTTCAATGAACTTTTTCTGATGAATTCAGGTCACTTGTAACAATTGTATCTGACAACTCATTCAATCCGTTTATTGTTCTGTATGGTCTAAACTGAGGGTAATACTCGCTATTAATGTTACTCCGTATAAAAGTATTTCCTACAGTTTTATATTCTCATAGGCATGAAGACTAGTTCTTGAACTGATTCACGACTGAACTAGTTCTTATGGGTATATAGTGAACTTTTCTGAAAAACTCAACATTCGATTTCTTATTTTTCATTCGGTGTCACTTCAAATTGTACACATCAATGCACGATCGATAATACTAATGTCAGATACCTGTCCAGTCATTCAACTATGTAATGACCCGTAACAACTTCTTCCATAAATTGTATTGCAATAAAAATTCCAGCATTTGTTTTCAATTGTTCATACGAGTAAAAGATCACAATACATGAATAAATTTTTATACTCTCCTTTGGCCTCAAGTTCTCGTACTTTTTAACTAACACAGTTTCAGAGCTATTGCGGTTACTGTAAGGAAACGTTGATTTTAAAAAGCTTTATAGAGCTCACGAGTACATTCACGTAATTTACATTCACGTAATTTACCCAAATTACGCATTACTGTGTTGAGATATTATGTCTGGAACCTCATGATACTGAAACTATTTCAGAAATGCGATATCACCATAAGATAAAGATTGTTTTTCCAGTGAAACTTTGCTTTCGGTTCTTTCATTTAATTTTTAAGATTTTTGTGTCATCCTTTGGTATGTATCGAATGCATGCATGAATAGATCTCAGAGATATCCGATAATGCGCAATAGAAGACACTGATTGAGGATTTGATTCATAATCACCTATTTTTCGGTCATCATATTGGCAGTAAGCTGTGTTCAATGCGTCGACTTTATGCAAGTGATCAGAGAAAGATCCGTGACTGGGACACATTCGTACTGTGGACGCTACCGTCATCTTCGATTTTTGACTATGTAAACCAAATTTCTTTCGGTATGTACAGCTCCAAACCTGCACTGATGTTACCTCTTCGTCCTTTTCCTTAATTCCTGCCTGCTACAAAAAAGTTGTTCAGTGTCTGATTTTGAGGAGGTGTACGTATGTCCATAAATCGTTCGCTCCTAATTGCATCTTTTACTAACTGATTTTTATGTTATTGTACTTAAGGTTAAAATGTAATAATCCAAAACAAATAATGTAAGTAAAAACAAACATTAAATAATATTTTCCCTCTCGTCTTATATCTCTTAACACAACAAATCTCGTAAGAGCGTTTACTCTTAAACATAAATTATTGCGTGCGTATCTTTGGAAAAAAGAATGGGAATTTCGATTTTGTACCCCTACAAGGTCTTGTTGAGACCGACGAATTTTTCTACTGTATATCCGGTGATTACATAAGACCAATCTGGAGACTTGAAAACTCGTCCGTTAGAGATATTTTATCGATCTTACCCAGTTCAGAGATGTCTCATTCCGCAAAATAGGGAAAGTGTTGGTAGTTCTCTGCGACCTCCACTGTGAAGGATATTGTTCACTTTTAGTCTTTGGTTGAACTGTAGCCACATCTGCTATGTTGTATCACTTTCCAAAATGTTTCTTCATTGTAAAATCAAATACCAGTGCTTTTATCTAACTTCAGTATCGTGAAGTACACTGACGGAAAAATAATCGCTGCACCAAGTAGGAGTTGCGCGACACAAACGAAAGTTGTTAGGCGTGCTTCGACATCTAACAGATGACGTATACTCAGATTTTACGCCAATCGCATAAGACTGGCGTTAGTAGCGCACTATGAGGATGCAAATCAGGTTTGCTTTAAATACACGCTGTAAGGGTCGTGCGCATTAGTTACTTTTGTGATTGGACGTGGTGAGTTGACGTTAGTCAAGAATGTGTTTAAGGCGACAAAGACGCCATTACCAGCGCCTCATTGAGTCTGAACGAGGTCTTGTAATAGGGCTACGAGAAGCTGGATGTTCCTTCTTTGATACTGTCACTGTAAATGACTGCTGGCAGCGGTGGTCACGAGAATGCACCCTGACTGCAAAACCATACGTCAATCTGCTGATTCGACTTGTGCTCTCATTCATGAACAACATCCCAGAGGGTGTTTTCTGATGGAATAACGTTCGACCGCATACCGCTGTTGTAACCCAATATGCTCTACACAGTGTCGACATGATGCCTTCGCCTGCTCGATCACAAGATCTGTCTCCAATACAGCACATATGGAACACTGATTGATTTATGTTTGATGTATGACGAAGAGCGCTAAACAGCAAGGTTATCAGCGCCCTTGCATTAATGATATACCTATGAATGTTGTGAAAATCTGTGGAAGGAGACCAATAAACTGGAAAACTACGGTTCATCCCACCATAGGAATCGTAAAGCTACCCCAAGAAGGTGAGCTTCAGAAAAGCCCGTAATAAAATCCCAACCAGACGCAGCGGAATAACTAAATAAAATCATGGATAAAATACCTGTAAGGATGCTTTTAAAAAAGGGACAAATAACCGTGGCTTGATGACGATTTATAAATAATAAGTGACCCAGCCACTCAGTCAAACATTAAGATCTCACACCCATTGTTTTGGGAAGAATTCCGGACACGACACAAAATCTGAAAACACGAACAACACTCGCCTCGTTATCAGTTAAAATAGAGGGAAGACCCTGTGGGAGACCCAATTCAAGCCTCAGGTCGTCATATAAGACACACACAGTTAAAATATGTCGTACTGACAGCTGTGTTCCACATCTCTTACACACTGGTGGCTCCTCCCGACGTAACAGGAAGCCATGTGTCAATGGACAATGCCCCACTCTAAGCCGTGTAAGGGCTACTTATTCACACCATCGCGAGCGGAAGGAAGTATTCCATGGTCGCACTCAAGTCTTAATGGAACGTAGTTTATTATTCCTCAATTCTAGCCACTGAGACACCAACATGTGACCTTCCTGATCACAAATGAAGTGACAGTCCGCAGAGGAACTGAACAGCGAGCAGGAGGAGGAAGGGAGCAAGCCTCCTTGGCAGCCGCGTCAGCGACTTCGTTTCCCTGAACCCCTTCGTGACCTGGAACCCAGCAAAAAATGATTTCCTTGTTTCGCTTTTGCAAGAGAAGGAGAGCGTTCTGCACCTTTTGCACCATCCGATCTGCTGCATACATCTGTCCAATAGCGAGAAGGGCACCTTGAGGATGAGAGCAGATGAATAATTTTTTTGTCACGACGCCGTCTCATATGCTCCATTGCCCTCAGGATAGCAATAAACTGAAAACTGCTCTGAGAGCCCCATCCTGAGGACAATGCCGGGCAATACGACAGAACAACCGAAAAAATCTCCCTGATTATAACTATCCGTGTAGATACTAATAAAATCTGGGTGACTACGTAAAATCTCGTTAAATTTAATTTTAAAAACATAGTCTGGGGTACAATGCTTCTTGTAATAAGTCAGTTCTAAAAGCAATCTGGGCCTTGGTAGTAGCTAGGGGGATGCCCTAATCCACCCTTGGCTTTGGACCTAAAGGGGGGATGTAACGGAAAATGTAAACATTTATTTAAAAAAAAACATTACGGCCATTTTTATTCATGTACAAATCTAAAACTTTGCCTGTGTAAAGAAAAGGAGCTATTTTAATGGAAAAGTGTGATAAAATATTTATGTTTAATATTTTGCCAGAAATTTGAATTTTTAACTTTTTTATTGTCTTTTTATAAAAAGCCATAATTCAAATTCTAATCATGCTATTAATCTGAAAATTTTATTGTAGTGTCCTGAGGAGGTTAAAGACCACTGAACTACAGTTATTAATGTATGGTACAAATTGTATCATTAACAGAGATTTTAATTTTTCACATCTAAAATTATCTTTATTTTCTACATACAACCATCTAAAAATCAGAATTTAATTCCAGGATCTCGTATTTCTTAGTTCCAGAGAGACAGCAACACGTTGTGAACAGTTCGTGAAAATTTCAAAGCATTATCGCATATGTTTTTCGAGAAAATATTTCTAATAACGTAAAAAATGTAAAACAGAAAATGAGGTTCACAGATTTTCTTCTCATACTTTAAAGCTTACCTCAATTTTAAAATCCTCCATACTGATACCCCTTACCCTCCAGGTGTCTCTTCTCTCCTCTTATAATCTGCCTGGCCTGTATTTGCAGGTAAGACACTGATCTGTTAGCTTTCTTGACGCTGCTCCCGTCGATGGTTAAAATTATTTTCTTGTAAACACACCAGGATCTATACCAACTCTCTTCAGCACTTCAGTTCTGCCATTATTTCCATTATTCTAACATTAAATTGCATCATAGACACCTGTTTTGAATACTTCAAGTCCACAGAATATCCTTTTTGAGCATCTAATCCAAACTAAATTATTGAGGCTTTCATGTGCATTTTGTGTCTTTTCATGAAGACACTTCCTCAATAAATCAGGGTTTGCAAGAAACCTGAATATGGAATTAACTGCATTCATAACAGGTTCTGATAATGAGCGTTTATGTGAATACGTCTTTCTGTTGTTGAACTTATACCAATCGTCTTTCGGGCACAGGTTGTGCATTGGTGTTTGGTCAGTAGATAGTTTGTGGAAAAAAATTGCCTCCAAATTATGTGTTTTCCCTGATAGCTCACCCATAAAATAACTGAAGAGAATCAATTTCTTTCAGAGCAAGCCTGCCTTTTCCTCCTAGCGGTTTTCCATACTTTCTTCTCTTTCAGCAAGCGACGAAGGCTGCTGCCAAGCCTCTTTTAGATGTAGCCAACACATTCCAACTTTTCTATTGTAGTATTGCACAGATTTTTATCTGTTACGGTTTTGAACGAAGATGAGTCCTCATCACTAAGGTATTTAGTATATCTAACACTATGATGGTTCTCAGATCTGGAGAACATCCTCACAACTGCAGCAGCCTCCAAGCTCCCACTTGAGCGGCTATAATTTTTAGAGCATCCTACTGCATGCTTTTCTTGCCACAGTTTCTCACTGTCTTCACTGTTGAACATTCACTGGTGGCAGTATTTACACATAATTTCTACATCTAAAACTTTAGCTGAGTCAATACCAATAACAGATGCAACGCCATACAGAGATGTGTGACCCCTTTTCATCCAGGTCTCATCTACGGACACATTCAGGTCAGTACATTTGTAGGAGATTTACTGTCATGAATATCTACCTCAAGATCTATTTCTTTTTGGATTATTTCCACCATTTCCACCACTTCTTTCATCATAGAACCATTGGCAGTATCGCATACAGCATCAGAAATTTCTTTGTTTATTTTTTCAAACTTTGCACAAGGTGGAGGCATGTTCAGAAAACCACACAATAAATTACCTCCTTCCGTGTCTGTCCAAGGCATCTCAGAGCATATGCTAACCTAAAATTGCTTTCATAGGTACCAATGTCAGATTTTTTGGAGGAGGAAAATGAAAATTCATAGCCACACGAATTACAAATTAATTTAAAATCACAAGCTATTCCCATTCTTCTTTCTTCAACAACAATCATGCATTCCGTATTTTTACAGCTAATACATGAACATGAAAACTTTATAGCCAGGCAGAGGACCTCTAAATCTATAAGTCTGAATCCAGTGGAATCCATATCAACATCATCCACGCACTTGTACAATTCTCCTGTCCGAAGTATCGATGCTGAAGGTGAGAGCTTATGTTCTTCAGTACGAGCGGCTTCCTCTTTTCTGTTGGTAAACCGATTTCCATGAAACCTCCGTTTGCTAAACACAGTTTTTCCACCACCCATTATGCATAAATCTTGACTTCCACGCAAAGGTTTGCGAATTCAACCTTCCACCTACTAATATATGTTAGTATTGTCAAAATGTAAATAAACCACTTGCAAGAAAGTTTTCAGGCAAAGATATAGATGTCATCCAGAGATATAGAGGGTTGGGTTGGCTTGGTGGAAGATGTCAAAAAGCGAGGTCAGTGGATTAGGGAAGGATGGGGAGGAAGTCGGCCGTGCCCTTTCAAAGGAACCATCCCAGCATTTGCCCGAAGAGATTTAGGGAAATCACGGAAAACCTAAATCAGGATGGCCGGATGCGGGACTGAACCGTCGTCCTCCGGAATGCGAGCCCAGTGTGCTAACCACTGCGCCACCTCGCTCGGTATGGAGATATAGATGTCATCCAAAGATATCGAAAGAAAATAGAATTCACACTGACAAAAATTCTGCTGAAGCAAGCAGTTTCCCAAATGTCGGAAAAGGTGGAAGTGGCAGCCAGTGCAGAGTTAATAAGTTTAACAATTTAAAGACATTTCTAAAGCTACTATCACGATGAAATTCACATACAACATACATTAAACTGTTTAGATCAAGAAAATATTTTTGAAAAATCGATTTTTTGGTCCAAAATCCACTACACCCCTCCTTAATGCTCCCCACTCAAGGCTCTCCCTTGCACGTATCCCAAATGGCCTTGTTGCTGGTGGCCGATGATCGAATAGCCGTTCCGGTGGCGATTCAACAACGTAACTGAATGCTGGTGATGTAGGAACGGACAATGCCCTACATGCTTGGCGTACCACTAGAAGAAGACTTCGAATAGACAGCGGAGGCTCACCAAAAACAATGGCTCTGAGCACTGTGGGACTTAACATCTTAGGTCATCAGTCCCCTAGAACTTAAGAACTACTTAAACCTAACTAACCTAAGGACATCATACACATCCATGCCCGAGGCAGGAATCGAACCTGCGTCCGTAGCAGTCCCGCAGTTCCGGACTGCAGCGCCTAGAACCGCACGGCCACCACGGCCGGCGAGGCTCACCAACCTCCGCATACAAACTAATAGCAGAGCTCGTGCGATAGGCCCCTGTTGACAGCCTAATACCCTCGTGTTGGACTGCATGCAGCATTTTAAGGTATGAAGGCTGACCCATAATGTGGCACCCGTATTCAAGCCGAGGTCGCTCAAAGGCCTTATAAAGTCGGAGCAGATGCGCCCTGTCCGCTCACCAAGACCCATGACTGACACATTTAAGGACATTTAAGGCCTTGAGACATCTCAGTTTCAGTTCTCTAAGGTGTGGCAACCATGTTAACTTCTCACCAAAAGTAAGACCCAGATACTTCACCTTTTCCTTGGTACAAAAATGGCTCTGAGCACTATGGGACTTAACTTCTGTGGTCATCAGTCCCCTAGAACTTAGAACTACTTAAACCTAACTAACCTAAGGACACCATACACATCCATGCCCGAGGCAAGATTCGAACCTGCGACCGTAGCAGTCACGCGGTTCCAGACTGTAGCGCCTAGAACCGCTCGGCCATTCGGGCCGGCACCTTTTCCTTGAAAGTGAGAATGGTGTCCCCCAGTTTTAAAACTGGTAAATTAAACAAACTGCGGGAACGATTAAAATCAACACAAACTGTTTTCTCCAATAAGAATTTAAAACCTGTGGTGCAAGACTATTCCTCCAACCGCCTGATCATCAGTACAATTGCCGAGAAGCCGTGGGAAGGCCGGAGGATGCACGGAAGATGAAGAAGTCGTCATCAACAAGGAACACAGTACTGGACGTCGCACTGTGTATGTAATATTGTTGATTGCAATGGCGAAAGCCGTGACGGTTAAAACATTCGCTTGCGGGACACCATTCTCCTGCTGGAACATCTTCGGACGACAACTCCAGCGCCATCCACCACCAGCAGTAATTGTCCCTGTACTGACCGACCAAGTGCAACATGGGTGGCGCTCCATCGCACAAACTGACATCCGGCACATGTACAACACGATGCATGCACGTTTACTTGCTTGCATTCAACTTTCTGGCGTTTGTACCGGTTATTAATTTACCAACATTTCTCACTTGCAATGGCTTATCTGGCGCTTCCATTGATCTGTGATCTTGAAATGTTAATCACTTAAATATGTTGTCAAGACAAATGTATTTCCGAAATTTCGTTAGTCTTTGTTAATTATTTTCCGGTTTTGCTATTTTTTCGTCAATTGTTTACGAACAGTTATCATTTAAAACAAAGAGTAGTAAAAGCAGCATTCACAGATCTGTAATATATTCCATAATAAGCAAAAATATCGTTGCTTTTTTTCGTTATCATTAACGTACAAGTATAGAAAATTAGTTTTCCTGAATGTAGGCTCATTCTGCATACAGGGACAACACCAGTTACGTTAGCGTTGTATGAGACATTTTTCGTAAATTTTTCCTTCAACCGTGAGCACTCTGTAGCTGAGATTATAGATAGTTCCATAGGGAGATAAATTAAGTGCACGAGATCACAAACTTTCGCATTACATTACGGTTGCAGTGCACATTTTACGAGGGCATGCTGTAAAGTAATGCCTCCGAATATTTTAAGTGAAAACTCTTAAAGCCTTTTAAATGAAACAAAAGTTATCAAAATCCTACATCATTGTTATTCATTTCTACGTATTTGCTGCCCTCTGCCACTAGAAGGATCCGAGTTGTAGCGTGAAACATGACGTTGTGTAACGTAACTATGTCGGCGCGTGAGAAACAGCGTGCTGTAATCGAGTTTAGAATGCCAGACCATACACGAGCCCTGCGACACCTGCAACAATCCGACACCTTGGGTTTTCTGTCATTCGCCGTCCTCCATACAGTCCCCACTTGGCCCCATTCGATTTTCATCTGTTTCCAAAACCCGAAGAACATCTTTGAGGGTATCGCTTTTATAGTGACGGAGCGGTGCAGGCAGAGGTGAGGTTGTGGCTCCGTCAACAATCTCAAAACAATGTGCATTGACTATATCATGAAAAATCTCTCTCTTTGGAAGAAATGTGCGAGGCGCTATACTGAGAAATAAATATGTCGATTTGAAGAATAAAGATGTAAAACTTTAATGACGTTTGTTTAATTTAACAAGTTTTGAGAGTTTTCACATAAAAATTCGGAGGTATTACTTTTGAGCACACACGCGTCCTCTGCTTCTCGCTACATACTGGTATAGTGCACCGTTTAAGCGCAAGACGCTGGTGTTCAAAATTTTGAATTCGTCCCAGAGAATTCTAAAAGATCCGTTAAATGAGAAAGGAAACCAAATAACAATATTTTAACTTTTACTTTTATAAAGTATAAAATGTGCTGTAAGTGCCCCGAGCATAAATTTACCGTGTCAAGGAATAATTATTGCGAGACAATACAGCACATTACATTATAGAATGTTGCACATTAAAGATATGTTCTTACACAAAGTATCATGAACTCTATATTCCATTAACTGAGGTTTTTTCCGTGGGCACTAGTAAAGTTGCAACACCAAAAGATATTTCTGGATAATAAACAAAAATTATTGTATCACGCAGGTGACAAAAACCTCAACTGTAATGTATCGCGGCTTTACTTATAGCAAGAATACAGTTGCAAATGAAAGAAAATTAAATTTGGTCCCTCTCTCTAAGCAACGCTGAGAAGAATAGTTCATTATTTTAAAGTATAGGTGATACGGTCAAGAAAGAAGAGATACAACATCGTGGCTATAAAAATATGTCAGAAGAATTTTCCTCATGCGCGAAAGTAAAATCACTGCGGAAGAGCTTTGTACTAAAACACAAAAAACTTTACAGACCTTGAATGAAAAATGCGGATTCTAAAATTGACTCAGGGATCAACTCTACCGATTTTTGTAACATACATCTAACTTCAGAGGTCAGTCACACCGTTGTATCATTACCTATACCGATAGTACAGTACACATATACTGACACCAGCACTGTAATACCTTGAGAGGAAGCATTACTAGGGAACATACAGCCAAAAATTATGTAAGGAATGAAATACTCCCGTGTATAAATTCATACGTGTAGGTTCCTTACAGCAGCCACTCTAAACGTTGAACTCCGGGATGGCGACAGACGTGAAGCCACAAGCAGCGTCACGAACTGCCACAGACCCTCTAACACAGCCTGCACATAGTGTACCGCCTGTAAACAGGTTTGCGGACTCTATATTGGAACCTCGCGAGTCAACTTGACAAGAACGCAGAAGCAAGCGTTCATAATCCATATCACTAAGACTGTGTGGCTAAATAACTTATTTCCCGGTATTTGTCATTAGCTCTACGCAACACGGACTCATGTGGGAAAAAAATGGCTAACGTAACACAATTTGGTCTAGCCTCGTAGCGATATTGAGAAAACAGACGTCTTTATACTTTCTTAGTATATGGTCAGACACTTTTAATCTCTCAACTTTTGTTTGTGTGCAGGTGTGAAGGGGTATTTGTAGCTATAGAAGTCTAAAACACCCGGAGAACCGGGTAAAGTAACACGGGGTCGTGAAAGATATGCGAAAACTTAGATAAAATCCTAGCGTCACAACAAAAAATCTAATTCTTCTTAACAATTGTAGACAAATCCAAAATAGTTATTATATAAAACGAATGATAAAATTAAAAGTCTGGACATAATAACTTGGTTAACGGAGAAAATAACTACGACATATGGCAATATTAAATGCAAAAATACAAACGCATCTGTTCAGGATCACCATCCATATAGTTCTCTGAATTTATTTGGAAGAACTCCCTCTCACGCCAGATACTAATCTGCTGGTTAGTGAAGTGCAGAGTTTAACGTCATGTCGACGACTACTTTACTAAACGCAACGCTAGCTCGGAATGGACTAGGAGGGAGAAGGAAAGTTGACTGCAGGATGGTAGTGAGTACAGGACGTGGCGTGTCAACTGACCAGCACTTTTTTTTTTGCAAAAATCGTATCACTGCATGTCGTACCATGACGACCGCTACAATGTCCGACACGTTCGGGGTTAACATCATTTAACTCCTGGAAGAGTTAGCGTTCACAAGCATTATGCCGGCCCTAGCGTGTGCGCAATTATTTCGGTAGTTGGTGGGTGTCACTTGTCAGCCCGTTTATTGACATGTCTGTGAGTAAATGTCAGAACTGTTGTAGTATTCTACCATCGACCCTCACCTAAAATTTTTTAATGGCCCGTTCCTCTTAAGTTAATTCTTTCGAATGTGCCTGTATGGCTCGTTGAAATACGTAGAAAACAAGCGGTCACCATATTCTTATTCGATGATTCCTCAGGAACAATAGCCCTGTACATTACTCGAAATAGCTCCTACAGACATGGTCTGGATCAAAGAACATCATTTTGATCCTAAATGCAAGGTTCAACAGCAACACTGTGACCACATATCAGTTCCAGACTTGCATATTCGGTAGTGACAGCAGAACACAATTTATTAAGCCGGGTGGTTCTAATAAATTCTTCACACAGGATACACCATGCAATGCTACACCGACGGAAAACAATCGTAGTAACAAGAAAGAGTTGTACGACATAAGTTGGTAAGAGTGTTTCTACATCTGAAAGACGATGTCTACTCATATTTCACATTAGTCGCGTAAGAGGAACGCTAATAGCGCTACTACGAGAAGTTGGATGTTCCTTCTGCGATACTGTAGAAACACTTGGCAGGAATGTAGATACTGTACGTAACAGCTGGCAGCGGCGATCACGAGAATGTACGGTCGCAGGAAGACCGGGCTACGGACGACCACGTGATACTGCTCAAAGGGGAGACCATCATGTTCGGCTTATGGGTCTGACGCATCATACAGCACCTGCAGTAGCAATCTGAGCATCAGTTTGCACAACAGTGATACAACGAACTGTTACAAATCTGTTACTTCGAGAACAGCTCCGAGCCAAACGCCTTATATGGCGCATTCCACCGACCCCAAACCACAGCTATTAGCGACTTCAGTGGTGCCAAGCAAGAGCTCTTTGGAGGGCAGGGTGCAGGTCTGTTGTGTTTTCTGATGAAAGCCGGTTCTGCCTCGGTGCCAGTGATCGGCGTCCAGTTGTGGGTCTGCAAACAACCTGTCTGCTTGAACCTATATCTCGAGTTATGGTCTGGTATTCGATTTCGTATGACAGCAGGAGCACTCTCGTGGTTATCCCGAGCATTCTGACTTCAAAACTGTAAGTCAGTCTAGTAATTCGACCTGTTGTGCTGCCATTGAGGAACAACATTTCAGGAGGTGTTTTCCAATAGTGTAGCGCTAGTCCACATGTCGCTGTTGTAACCCGACATGACACAGAGTGTCGACATGTTGCCATGGGCTGTTCGATCACCAGAGCTGTCTTCAGTCAAGTACATATGGTACAGACACGGCCCCCTCATAGAAACAACAAAATGATTAGATACTACATCTACATCTACATTTATTCTCCGCAAGCCACGCAATGCTGTGTGGCGGAGGGCACTTTACGTGCCACTGTCATTACCTCCCTTTCCTGTTCCAGTCGCGTATGGTTCGCGGGAAGAACGACTGTCTGAAAGCCTCCGTGCGCGCTCTAATCTCTCTAATTTTACATTCGTGATCTCCTCGGGAGGTATAAGTAGGGGGAAGCAATATATTCGATACCCCATCCAGAAACGCACCCTCTCGAAACCTGGCGAGCAATCTACACCGCGATGCAGAGCGCCTCTCTTGCAGAGTCTGCCACTTGAGTTTATTAAACATCTCCGTAACGCTATCACGGTTATCAAATAACCCTGTGACGAAACGCGCCGCTCTTCTTTGAATCTTCTCTATCTCCTCCGTCAAACCGATCTGGTACGGATTCCACACTGATGAGCAATACTCAAGTATAGGTCGAACGAGTGTTTTGTAAGCCACCTCCTTTGTTGATGGACTACATTTTCTAAGCACTCTCCCAATGAATCTCAACCTGGTACCCGCCTTACCAACAATTAATTTTATATGATCATTCCACTTCAAATCGTTCCGCACGCATACTCCCAGATATTTTACAGAAGTAACTGCTACCAGTGTTTGTTCCGCTATCATATAATCATACAATTTGTCTATGTTCAGGGACAGTTGCCACTCCCTGCACCAAGTGCCTATCCGCTGCAGATCTTCCTGCATTTCGCTACAATTTTCTAATGCTGCAACTTCTCTGTATACTACAGCATCATCCGCGAAAAGCCGCATAGAACTTCCGACACTATCTACTAGGTCATTTATATATATTGTGAAAAGCAATGGTCCCATAACACTCCCCTGTGGCACGCCAGAGGTTACTTTAACGTCTGTAGACGTCTCTCCATTGATAACAACATGCTGTGTTCTGTTTGCTAAAAACTCTTCAATCCAGCCACACAGCTGGTCTGATATTCCGTAGGCTCTTACTTTGTTTATCAAGCGACAGTGTGGAACTGTATCGAACGCCTTCCGGAAGTCAAGAAAAATAGCATCTACCTGGGAGCCTGTATCTAATATTTTCTGGGTCTCATGAACAAATAAAGCGAGTTGGGTCTCACACGATCGCTGTTTCCGGAATCGATGTTGATTCCTACATAGTAGATTCTGGGTTTCCAAAAACGACATGATACTCGAGCAAAAAACATGTTCTAAAATTCTACAACAGATCGACGTCAGAGATATAGGTCTATAGTTTTGCGCATCTGCTCGACGACCCTTCTTGAAGACTGGGATTGTGCTCTTTTCCAATCATTTGGAACCCTCCGTTCCTCTAGAGACTTGCGGTACACGGCTGTTAGAAGGGGAGCAAGTTCTTTCGCGTACTCTGTGTAGAATCGAATTGGTATCCCGTCAGGTCCAGTGTAGTTTCCTCTGTTGAGTGATTCCAGTTGCTTTTCTATTCCTTGGACACTTATTTCAATGTCAGCCATTTTTTCATTTGTGCGAGGATTTAGAGAAGGAACTGCAGTGCGGTCTTCCTCTGTGAAACAGCTTTGGAAAAAGGTGTTTAGTATTTCAGCTTTACGCGTGTCATCCTCTGTTTCAATGCCATCATCATCCCGGAGTGTCTGGATATGCTGTTTCGAGCCACTTACTGATTTAACGTAAGACCAGAACTTCCTAGGATTTGCTGTCAAGTCGGTACATAGAATTTTACTTTCGAATTCACTGAACGCTTCACGCATAGCCCTCCTTACGCTAACTTTGACATCGTTTAGCTTCTGTTTGTCTGAGAGGTTTTGGCTGCGTTTAAACTTGGAGTGAAGCTCTCTTTGCTTTCGCAGTAGTTTCCTAACTTTGTTGTTGTACCACGGTGGGTTTTTCCCGTCCCTCACAGTTTTACTCGGCACGTACCTGTCTAAAAGGCATAGAGACACGTAATGAGAGGACATCGTCGCACAGCAGAAATCAACACTTTAGTTTCGCTCAGTTGTACTCAAGAAGGACAACACAAGAATCGGCTGTGGTAGCTGCATCATGGAATTATGTCACTCGACTTCACAGGTAAGATTACGCCCAAGATAACCAGTGGGCGTCAATTTCTATGTTGGAAATATCGTCTGTCCAGATCACAGCGTAGATACTTTCACTTGTGAGTTGAAATTCTCTAGATACAGCCCACACTACTTATTAATAAGGCATCTATCAAAAGAGCTACAAGATTCATACGAATGACTACCATCAAAGACTATCTCAGTGTCAATGAAAAATGCTATGCACTGTAGTATACGCTGGATATAAAATCAGAAACTCGATCTCACCACTCACAGCCACAAACTCCAGAGGTACAATTTACCCTCTTTTTTAGTTGACAGTATTAATCAGAGATAATTTATATATGTAACAACATTAATCAGAGATCATTTCTGTACGTAACAACCTTAATCAGAGATCATTTCTTTACGTAGCAACCACGCTACAACAATATCGTTGCATAACTTGAACACCGACGTATTAATTCGTTTTAAAATTCTCACCCTCTCAGCAATCAGTAAATTATCTTTCTTTCGAGAATTAATTATCTTTCCCTTCAAATAAAATCCTTGAGATACTTTCTCTCTTTATAAATTAACAACTATGAACTATTTTTCCTATTAATATCTTTACTTTTTATAACATTGCAGACTTTTCTTTATCTAATCTTTGACTTCCTTTTACCATTTTACGATATTTTCAAATTATTCGCTTCTTATAAAACTGAAGTTTACTTTAAAAATATCCTTGTGTAATAAATATGGGACAAATGAGACTTGGGACACTATTCTTATTTTTAAGACACAAACTGTCCTGCCTATCTTGTCTGTTTGATTTCAAGTACAGGTACAAGTCAGCTTTGATTTTACGAGTGCTGGCCAACCATATAAACCCCTCTAAGCGAGAAAGTAAAAAAACGAAAAAAAACCTGGGTGTCACCGCCACTTTTAAACCGCTCGAACTTTATACACAAAACTAATCCCACCTCAGGCGTCGACCTTCTGTGGACCCACTACTATTGAAATTATTTCAAGGATAGCACTCGCACGACAGGAGAGACAGTTAGCGTGTCCTCAATAAAAATGGTTCTTGCTTTGTCGTTTAGGGTTTTTTGGGAAACGCTACTAAATTCGAAACCGTGCGTGCAAATCTCCTGCTAACTACTCTGGTTCTCACTATATCACATACAACCGCAGGACGTCAGTTGTCCTAATTACATAGATAACACAGTCCCCGTGTCTACACAGACAATTCCAAATCTTAAGTAAAACACATCGAGTCTCACGCTGAAATCGCACAATAATCAATAACACAATATCGCAAAATTACCATTTACCAAGTGCTTGCTTTCACCTTCAAATTTACTGGAACAACGCAGAGTCACTGTTTCCTTAGTGTGTGCTTCCTCTACCTGCAAATTAAAAAAAAAAAAAAACCAATCCGAAACTACAACATACTGTAGCCAATCCGCTACAAAATTCTAAAGTTCCCACACAAATCAATCACTTGGCGCTTTTCGCCCCACGAAGTGAGATCAAAATTATCACAGATCGACGTAAATATCTTTCAAACAAGCCGATAACAATATCACGTAATTTTCCTAAACGACGGTATCGTTTGACTCAACCACTTCCGAGTCTAACCCTGATTCGGATTGATCTCAGTCCGACTATCAACCAACAACGACTAACTGAATTTCTGATACGACAAACCAAGAACCATTTGCGATGAACAAACATAGCAAGTTAATTCTCCCTTTTAACAGTAGTTGGTTTTTCTTTGAGGCTGTCGTTGGAATCTTGCGGCGGCCAGCTGCGCCATAGATGTTATCTTTGCCGCAAGCCGTAACTCTGCAGTCGTCCGTGCGTAGTAAACTCGCTGACTTTGACCGGATTCTGCTGTTCAGATATTTTCAGGCGACAATCTCTATAACATTTTACAAAAGTACATGCAAGAACACTTTCCAAACAACTCATTACACCCTCGTTTGTTTTTATAACAGCATATTTTGAGAATAATGGCATAAGACATTTTTTGGCGCATAACAAACTGCAGCGTCATCCGCAAACAGCATTAACCGTCCCTGTATTGACCTACCAAGTGCAACAGGCATAGAATTCCATCCCACAAACTTACATCCGGCACCCGAGCGACACAATGTACGCACGTTTGCGTGGTTGCATTCAACATTCTTGCGGCTACACCGGTTATTAATGTACCAGCATTTCACATTTACAGTGGTTTATCTCGCTTTCCATTAACCTGTGATCCTGTAATGTTACTCACTTAAATATGTTACCTAGACAAATTACTCTACATTAGTTATTTTTGGGGGATGTGACTTTTTCCCCATCGGTATATTTGACAACCAGTCATTTTTACTAGTTGGCTGAAGAGTAAGAACTCATCGGCACAGTACCGAAGAGATGTGAACTTAAATTAGCTATCGGAAATAAGACTTAGAAATGGTGGCTGGCCACACAACTCTAAAACAGAAGCTTTGGGTTGACTCACTCCATTGTATCTGTTTCACTTAAGCGAAATCAGAGGAGCAGTCGTTGGAGCGTTTTGCTGCGCGCCAAGAGTATACCCCCAGGCCGCGGTGGCGGCAGCGACCCGGTGCTGCATCTTCAGCACCAGCCCTGGCGTGAACGTTCTCACAACTTCAGCAAGCGCATACACGATTTTCACAAGCCGTCACGAAATCATGATTGGACAGTAATTACTACACATTTGAAGTTGCAATTACTTTAAGTAGTTTTCAAACAAGGACTTATCTCTCATGACCGTTGCACACGTTTACTGGATCACTAATAGTCTAGAAGTCATCTCTTGTTCGGACAAAAAATCCTTGGCCTCTTTCCAGAGGTTGGCTTTATAGTGTATACTGCACTAGGCTGCTCCCATGTTGCCTACGCAGTTCGTCTCTGTACGAACGCTCCTCCCTAGCTCCTAAACTAGGAAGGAGAGAAAAATTTGTCTGTGCTTGGTTTTTTAATAAGGTAGAATTCTGCACGAAAGCTATGACTGACGTAATCCTGTCATCTTGGCAGAGTTTGAACCTAACAGTGGCCCTCTCACTGTCCGTCCCAACAGGCGGCCGTTGTGCATCTGTCCACATGTCATGCGTCTCCAACTACACACCATAAGGTTCCTCTGCACTGCAAGATTTTTTTCATACTTTTCCTCTGTCGTCTTTCTCGCTCATATGATTGTCTTAAAACTTTGGGTAATGCAATATGTAATTAAATTTGGATGTAGAGGCTCAATCAGAACTCCACCGACAAGCTATCAGAGCTGGTAGCATGCAACAAAACAAGAAAAATATGTCCAGTAAACATGGGCTTACGAGCTCAGAGCACTTGTTCACAGTCGATACTGCGAAACGCATCTCTTCTACTGAAAAATGCTCATAGCCCTTAAGGTACACATTTTAGAGCACACATTTACTAGACTTTTTTCTTGCTTTGGTCCATATTACCACCATTGAAAGTTTATCGATGGACCTCTGGATCACCCTGTATATACAGATTTACTTATTTACATCTTGATTATGAAATTACTCTAATGAATTTAGCTATAAATGTATAATATTCCCTCATTAACACATGTACAGTTGGGTGTTAACAGATCAAAACATCCGGTTCACTAAAATCATCTAATATTAGTAGTGTATGAGCAGTGGGGGTGTAGAGATGCCTTCAGCTATGGGTCCACCCTAACTTCATGGAAGTAGTAGGGAGATGGGGTTCATAGGACACTTTTGATATCAAGTTGATATGCAAATTAATTAAATTGATCAATAAATCACTCAAGACCACGTCCACCCCCGCCCACCACCACCCCAACTGTGGATGACGTCACGTGTTTTTGTCAGCCAGCACGTGTGCGCCAACCTCCTCCTCTCCCTCGCCCATCCCCACCCTCCCCCTCACCACAACCTACCGTATCGGCGGAAATTTTTGAATTTTGACGGGACTTTCGAATAATAATAATTATTATTATTAGTATTATTATTTAGTAAAAGTTTTTAAATTTTTACATATGTCAGTTTCCAGATGTTAGTTACTTTAGCAGAATAAAGTAACATGAAGACTACGAATCTCTGAAACGGATAGAAATTCTAGTAGTTAGAAGCTACGTGTAACACAAGATACTTCTCACTAGATTGGCTGTGAGCGTACCCACGTGGATGCGCTTGCAACCGAACGGGTAGCATTGCAGCCTAAAAGGTGGCCATTCACAGACTGACGGACCGGCTGTCGATAACACGTCCAACACGGTTCGTAAGTCCACACGCAGATCTGGCAAAGTACAGTGAGCTGAGTAAGGCAAGGCAGACAGGAAAATAACATCCACCAGAGAAAAAAAATCGGTCGGGTGCGAGTAGGACTCGAGCTCTGATGGTTCCGTTCAAACTTAATTGCGTATACAGGCTGTTCGAAAACTTCCCTTAAAAGTTTCTACGACTTGTAAAGGAGAGGACTACATAATATTCTGAATAGGATGCCATGTCCGGAATCGTACCGTGTCCGTTCTACGACGGTTTCAATTCATGCGTGTTACGCATCCACGTCTCCGTCCGGTCAGGTCTCAGAAGAGCTAGCCCTGACCGGGGGCGCATAACTTCGGTGCTCTGACGGGAACCGGCTTTATCACTGCGGCAAGGCCAGTGGCAACGTGTCCACGTCTTCTGAGGGAAAGAGAAAAATCTCGGAGTTGCTTGTCCAGGCATGCAGTAGGGTAGACAGGAAGGCGTGATCTACGTCAGACGGTCACCTGACGTCAGTCAACGTATGCAGTTTAATTTATGAGACCCCTGCAGCGACAAAGCAAGATCTGCTGGCACGAGTTCTGGCCGCTACACTAGAAAACTGAAGAGACACCGGGATGGAGAGTGTACCAGAACATGGTTCGTAGGTACAGTATCTGTTGTAATAATGTTAGTGGTCGCCACTTCCAGCCGCTGTTGTAATGCATCACTACTGTCCTGTACGTACAGTATAGTCTTTTCGCCGCGAGTCGGTGCCGCAGAGCAGTTTAGGCACGCTCGCCGCGGATGGCCTACAAGGCCATGACGGCGGAGCTCTGGAAGTGCAGGTCGGTCTTGAAGTCCTGGGCGCTGGAAGGGCAGCTTGCGGATGAGCAGCTCTGAGCTCTTTTGGTACCGGCGGATTTCTGGCCGGGCGGCGTTGCCCAGCCTGTAGCGGAGGGGCTTTCTGAAACCGCCGGTGGAGGGTGCGCTCTTCCTCCCCGCCTTGATGGTGAGCTGTTTGCGCGGCGCCTTTTGTTTTCCGTCTTGGAATAATGTAAACAAATAATGTTTAAGTGTCAATGCAAACAAACGTGCTTAAGTGATAAATGGATGTTTCGGTATGTTTCAAATGGTTCAAATGGCTCTGAGCTCTATGGGACTTAACATCTACGGTCATCAGTCCCCTAGAACGTAGAACTACTTAAACCTAACTAACCTAAGGACAGCACACAACACCCAGTCATCACGAGGCAGAGAAAATCTCTGACCCCGCCGGGAATCGAACCCGGGAACCCGGGCGTGTGAAGCGAGAACGCTACCGCGCGACGACGAGCTGCGGACTCGGTATGTTTCCTTTCTAATTATTATCTAATAACCGTGCTGCATCAGGCCTGATTCATTTCCTCATACAGAGGTGGATGGGTTAAAAATATTAACTGAAACAGTTGTAGAAGGGAAGCGGTACGTTTCCGCACACGAGTTCCTATTCAAAATATTACGTCCTCCTTCCCCCCTACAAGTCCTAGATGTTTGTAACGGAAGTTCATCCATCCCGGAAATCAAGAATCTCGACGATTTTTGCCTGTTATCGGCAACGATACTCGCGAGATATTATTCCCGGGAATTCCAAGACTTTCCAGAATGTTTCAATATTATGTGTGAAGTCAGATTCTAACATTCTGCGTGGTGTCTGTTTGCTCCAAGTCGTGTCTCCCTCACTTTCGCGCAACGACGCTCTGAGCGTGTTTTTTAGGGAATTGACTAGTTTGAACCTGGGACCTGTTGCTGGTAAGGAGACGCCAGACCACACGTGACATGTAGAGTTCAGATGAGTTCAGTGAGACTAGCGATGATATAATCAAATACTCAAATATTTCAGCGTCAGCTCCACTGCACTCCCTGTAAAAGTATCTTAATACTAACTAAATTTAGTGGAAGGGGTTCAAGGCTTTCCTATTTTTAGTTAGCTGGTAAAATAACGTCGAAAAAGCAATTAAGTTTACCACTGGAAATTTTATCCTACTCACAAAACATTGTTTATAAATTGCACTATTGATAAAAGGAAATATTTTAATACAGTATGATAAAAACCAACTGTGTTCAACAAAAATGTGAACGAATATTCCCTGAATGGGTTTCCAAGTTCTACAATGGATCGAAGGATGACCCATGCCATATCACATCTATAATCTAGATTTAAGTTAAGTTTCATAAAAGAGAAAACTATCCAAATGATCTACAGTGACTCACAATTATCTTTAATTACTTATTTAACTTGTCGTAAGTTACAGTGGCTGATGTGGCTTCTCAATAATTATATAACAGAAAAATCATCGAGTTTCAGATTTTAACTTCAAGTAGCAAATGTTAATACCATGAGCTTTAATTGACGATCGACACTAGTATTACATAAAAAGGGGATGTAACAGATGAGACTTCTGCAGTTCTGAGTGAAGCGTTATGCACTGTTATGTGGCATTGCGTGCGTTCATTACCTTGATGGTGTTTAGGCAGCGTCAGGGGGCGGCCGGCGGCGCAGCTCCACACCCCGCCATCTCGGAAGCAACTCCCTCCTAACTTCTCCTTACTACAATTTACCGAAGTTGGTTTAACAAAACCTATCTGTCTGTGTTTCCAACTGACCAATCAGGATCTCAATGTTAACCTTAAGCTACACCTACAAAAATTCTGTCTATCCAATGAGAAACGTTATACTTTTCGTGGTGGGGCAATGTTTTTAACGTTTGCAACGTAACAGAGACGCGAAAAAGTCTCACGCTAAAACTTGCAGCTAGTGTGGCCCTTTTAGTGTTATCGTAAGTTCTATACTGTTCTTCTGGAGGGCTCTATCTTTTAACATGGGCTGGGGGGTGGTCCTGGCGGTCAGCCGTATTGTGGGTGTCCGTCCCTTATCGTAGGGCCTCCTAGCTTAACACGGTTATGCTCTCGGCTTCTGTTCTCGTTTCTTCCCTCGGAACTGCGTCTGTTTCACGGTGGGAAGGTATGACATGCATTTAGGCGTTCTTGTGTTAATCTGTGGTATTCCATTTGCTCACTCGTTGATCGTATTACTTTGGTTAATTGAATGTCAGGATTTATTTGGAGAAGGTGTTGGATTTGCCTGACACCTCACAGGATAACAAATTACAATACAAACATTTTTTCCGTGATATAATTAAAAAACTATTTTATGTTATTTTCCTTTAAGTGTAGTGCGAAACCTTGCTTCTTACCGAATTTCATTATTCTAGGTCAACGGGGAGTACCATACAGGCTTTTATCAGTGAGTCGGCGAGTATCGTGATATGTGATATAAATGCCCGAGTGTTTTGATTGCAGTGATATAGAAGCTTCAATTTTTTACACCACCAAGGGTCTGTAGACACTAATATGTGACATAAATTTCGCCTTGTTATGTCTATCCGCTCTTCACAAAAAAGATTTTTAACAGTAGGATAGAGAGAGACAGACAAACAGACGGACAACAAAGCGATCTTATAAGGGTTCCGTTTTTACCGACTGAGGTACAGAACCCTAAAAGTAGCAAAGAGACTGAGTTTCCGAAAGCAGGCGGAACTAACACGCTCGGATAGCCACAGTACGCTGACCTGTGTCCACAGTCGCAGTGGTAAGTGAAATACTGGTAATAGTAAGTGCACACTTCGATTTCCTACTGTGTAAATCACGACGTTACCAAAGTTGTGAGATTTCGTTGCCACTGCAGATCTGATTTTAACTGTGTCTAACGTCTCCTTAGAAAAATTAATGAATTACTGTGCTGATAAACCTCTTACATTATTTGCTTTTCAAACAGCTGAGCAAAACTGAACGTACTCAGACATTACTCTCTTTACTTATTCTGATCAACACTAAACTGACACACAATATTTTTAGCGCAACGCAATCTGACTTTTAATAATCCCTACAAAAGAATGGCCCTGACTAACAATAACCTATACCTTTCACAAATCACTTACCTCACAAAAATCTTCGTTACTCAAGCTACTGCAATACAGCGAGCGCCACTACGGCCAGCTAAATAAAAGATTCAAACTACTGAAGGCACCAACTACTGATAGGCATAGTTAGCAAATGAAAGATTTTGATAGAGAACAAACAATGTATTTACCTTAATAGCGTTCAAAAGTCATAATATATATATATATATATATATATATCAGTACATGATATCCAGTCTTACAAAGTTACTGTCTCTGTGCAGATCATCCGCTATCAAAACTCCGCCATCTCACTCCCCACATCCACCACTGCTGGCGGCTCACCTCCAACTGCGCAACGCTACGCGCTGTTAACAGCCAACTGCCCAACGCTACAATGGCGAGTATTACAACAATGCCAACCAGCCACAAACTGCACGCAGCACAGCTAGTGATTTTCATAGAGTGCTACGTGGCGTTACCAATATGAAAACCTAAACAGCCTACTTATATGTGTAACACATTTACGTTTCGTATTTTCGGACGTATGCTTTTCAAGTAATATATTTCACTGAATTTAATTTCTTTGGCGCTATGCAAAATTCCTGTACTTTTGTAAATAAATTATTATTATTATGTTAAAACATTTTACATATTTTATTGTAACTAAATGTGAAAAGGGTGGTGCCAGCATGGGGGCGGGGGAAGGGGGAGAGAAAATGTGACCCCCTCCAGGATCGGTCCTTGGATCCACTCAGAGACAAATTCACATGCCATTACTTTAGCTTCTAGTGCACTGACTTTCAGTCCATGATTGTTATATAATTCGTGGATGTGATTGCACTCCCTTCCAGCTGCTCTCCAGTATATGCACTTTTGGCTGTATCATTGGTTAACGTTGACGCTCAGGTGAAATGTTTTTCAGCTTCAGAGCACTTGCAGATTAGAGTCTCGTGTCAATCCTGTACATTAAGTCTACACTGCCAGCATATTTGAGCGCATCATGTGTTACAGAAGTGGAACTGTTTGAAAGTAGTCTTAGGGAGAGAACACAACACAAGACACCAACGCAGTGTCGCTTACGCCACAGCTGGCCATAAAAGCGTCCGACAAAGCCCTACTGACGTCAGACACTTCATATCTTCGTGGATACTTCTCATTATCGACAGAAACGTCAGGCGTCAGACGACAAATGGCCTTCAGTAGTACAGATGACAGTTTATCACGTGGCAGAACGTAGCAAGTCGTTTAAAGGCCGATAAACGAAATATATCCAGCGCACCACTGTTCAATACTTTTGTGTTGCTCTTGACACCATGATAATTCAGTACAACCAGCGTCATACTACTTCCGAACCCTTAATTTAGGTCGACTGAGTAGCACCTACAAAAACACAGAGCACACAGAGCAAACACACAGCCCAGTCACAATAATGCGACCGCCGCCTATGCTAGAAGTCAACGAACAGTAACCACTCATAGACGGCAGGTGCCAGCACTGACAATGTAGAGTATATGTAGCGTGTCGAGGGGAAGAAAGAAAACAGTGCAGTCGCTGTAATGTGGAAACGGAGCTGTTTATCTGACGTTCAAAAGGACATGATCACTGACTTTCGGGCCCAGAGTGGAAGCATTTCCGAAACGACGAAGTCTGTAGTGTAAACTGTTCGCGCGCCGCCGTGGTTAAGGCATATCATGCATGGCAGAATGGCGCTCTCCAAAACCGGCGTCGATGTAACTGTGGAGTACCACGAGCCATAGATGACAGTATGAAGATGGTATCTGTTCTTTCGGACATGTCCGATAGAACAGATACCATCTTCATATAGTTAAGGCTAACCGGCCATTGACCTCCTTCTTCTGTGCTGGATGCACACGCATTGCCCGAACTCTTACGGGACTCGGTAAGATTGTCTGCCGCGAGTAATGAGTGTAATGGTTGGTTGTTTGGTCGGTTTTGGGGAAGGAGACCAGACAGCGAGGTCATCGGTCTCATCGGGTTAGGGAAGGACGGGGAAGGAAGTCGGCCGTGCCCTTTGAAAGGAACCATCACGGCATTTGCCTGGAGCGATTTAGGGAAATCACGGAAAACCTAAATCAGGATGGCCGGACGCAGGATTGAACCGTCGTCCTCCCGAATGCGAGTCCAGTGTCTAACCACTGCGCCACCTCGCTCGGTGAGTGTAATGGGCAGGGGCACTACGAATGTAGTAATGTAGTGTGTGGACATTGAGTTGGGAATGTGAGTCTCACGAGGAGCGTGCAAGGGATAAGCCCCTGCAGTCGCTCTATCCTCTGTGCCCTCTGTGGTTCAGATGGATAGAGCGTCTGCCATGTAAGCAGGAGACACCGGGTTCGAGTCCCGGTCGGGGCACACATTTTCAACTGTCCCCGTCGATTTATATCAACGCCTGGCGACAGCTTAAGGTCTTGATTTAATTATCATTTCATAGATGACAGTGGTCAAAGACGGCTGCGGAGATGTGTACAGGCGAATAAATGTGCAACTGTTAAGGAACTGACCACCCAGATGAATCTAGTGGCTACCAACAGTGTCTCCTCAGCGACCGTTCAGCCTCCACAGCAGGCGCCTGATTCATGCGCCCATACCAACTGCGACGAAGGCTGGAATTTGCTCGCCACATGCCAATACAGCAACTGGGCGTCCATTGAATGGCGACAGGTAGCCTTTCCAGATGAATCGCCTTTCCAGATGAATCACCTTTCCAGATGAATCACCTGTCCACATGAATCACCTTTTATGCTCCATCGGACAGATGGCCGTTGGCGTGTACGGGGTGAAACGTCTAAAAGCAAACATTCTGCAACAACCTGGGAACGGTCCAGGCTGGAGGATGGAGCGACCCTGGGTGGTCATTCTGCACCACACAATGGATCAACACAAGTATACATTTGTCCTTGGGGACCATGTCCAACCTACATGCAGTTTGTTTGTTTCTCGGCACGATGACATCTACCAGAAGGAAAATACAACGTGTCGCACAGCTCACAGTGTACGTGGATGATTCGAAGAGTACCAGGATGAATTTATGGCAGTCGCACAGCCACCAAACTCCCTGGATTCAAACCCAGTCGAGAATCTGTGGGACCACCTCGGTAGGACTGTTGGCGCCACGGATCCTCAACAGAGGAACCTAGTGCCACTGGCATTGGAGTCGGCATGGCTCCAGATCCTTGTCGGTTCCTTCCAGAAGCTCACTGACTCTCTTCCTGCACGTCTCGCAGCGGTCCCTGCTGCAGTAGTTGGTTATTCACGCTTTTCACATTTGGTCACATTAATGGGTTCAAGCAGTGGACGAACAAGTGTACTGTAGCCTACTTCCTTTGTTTTCGGATTGCATTTCCTTTGGATTCTTCCAATGAATCTCAGTCTGGCATCTGCTTTACCGACGATCAACTTTACGTGATCATTCCATTTTAAATCACTCCTAATGCCTACTCCCAGGTAATTTATGGAATTAACTGCTTCCAGTTGCTGACCTGCTATATTGTAGCTAAATGATAAAGGATCTATCTTTCTATGTATTCGCAGCACATTACACTTGTCTACATTGACATTCAATTGCCATTCCCTGCACCATGCGTCAATTCGTTGCAGATCCTCCTGCATTTCAGTACAATTTTCCATTGTTACAACCTCTCGATATAGCACAGCCTCATCCGAAAAAAGCCTCAGTGAACTTCCGATGTTATCCACAAGGTCATTTATGTATATTGTGAATAGCAACGGTCCTACGACACTCCCCTGCGGCACACCTGAAATCACTCTTACTTCGGAAGACTTCTCTCCATTGAGAATGACATGCTGCGTTCTGTTATCTAGGAACTCTTCAATCCAATCACACAATTGGTCTGATAGTCCATATGCTCTTACTTTGTTCATTAAACGACTGTGGGGAACTGTATCGAACGCCTTGCGGAAGTCAAGAAACACGGCATCTACCTGGTGACCCGTGTCTATGGCCCTCTGAGTCTCGTGGACGAATAGCGCGAGCTGGGTTTCACACGATCGTCTTTTTCGAAACCCATGATGATTCCTACAGAGTAGATTTCTAGTCTCCAGAAAAGTCATTACACTCGAACATAATACATATTCCAAAATTCTACAACTGATTGACGTTAGAGATATAGGTCTATAGTTCTGCACATCTGTTCGACGTCCCTTCATGAAAATGGGGATAACCTGTGCCCTTTTCCAATCTTTTGGAACACTACGCTCTTCTAGAGACCTACGGTACACCGCTGCAAGAAGGGAGCAAGTTCCTTCGCGTACTCTGTGTAAAATCGAACTGGTATCCCACCAGGTCCAGCGGCCTTTCCTGTTTTGAGCGATTTTAATTGTTTTTCTATCCCTTTGTCATCTGTTTCGATATCTACCATTTTGTCATCTGTGCGACAATCTAGAGAAGGAACTACAGTGCAGTCTTCCTCCGTGAAACAACTTTGGAAAAAGAAATTTATTATTTCGGCCTTTAGTCTGTCATCCTCTGTTTCGGCACCATTTTGGTCACAGAGTGTCTGGACATTTTGTTTTGGTCCACCTACCGCTTTGACATAAGACCAAAATTTCTTAGGATTTTCTGCCAAGTCAGTACATAGAACTGGACACTGTATAATACTCGTAAAAATTGGACAGCGAAGCAGTTTACTTCTGTTGCAAATAGAAAGTCAGTGATGATCTGTAGTAATGTTACTTTCCTGCTACGTATATTCTGAAGAAAGAGTAGGCTTAACGTCCCATGAAAGACGAATCATGACAGAGGGAGCACAAACACGGATTTAGGAAGGAAATTTGCCGAATCTTTTTCAAAGAAACAATTTAACAAGTAATAGAAACCACCCAAAACTTAAACCTGGATGATCGAAAAGAGATCTGAACTGCTGTTTCCCCTGGTGCGCTAACCACCGCGCCTCCTCGCTCGGTCCTATATTCCAAGAGGCCCTTAATCAGCCGGTATGGATACCATACCCGTCATATTTCAAGATTCCTCCTGGAGTTTTATTTTCACCACGAGCTTGTCTTACAATTTATTTTACTACTGAATCTTCAATTTCTTGCAATACTGGCGACCCATCCAAGTAGCGAAAACTTCGAGTTCAGCCAGAGATACAGCGTAGAATAGGTCTCCACAGCAGTCCGAGGTAAGCAGCACAGCCAAGTGCTCTGCTCACCTGTCCAAGTCTACTTTTGGTACACATAGTTCCGACGCTCCATGATTTAACTTGCGATGCGTTGCTTCGACAAAACAGAACACAATCGGAACACCAGTTAGTAACAGAACAGAATACTTGAGAAGGCTCAAACTTTTCGGAGCACGGCGTTTCTTCGCACGTTGCTTTAAATGCGACTCCTCCAAAGACGAGTAACACGCGGGTTATTTTGATACTTCGACGCGGTCAATTTCGATTGCAGTGGGCACGGACACATTGTGACTCAAGAAAGAAGCAATCAGTGGAAAAATGCTCCTACCCTAGTATAAAAAGGCGAATATGTTCCTGTTTAAAAGACTCTGACTGAAAAGTAGGACACCAACTGCCTATCTCTACTTTCCTCAGTATCGTTAAAAATTTTCTCAAAAATTTTGGCATGCTAAAGTATATGCGCTTTTTTTAACATATAACTCACCTCTCACTCCCACAACTCACCCCAACTGTACCTTGCCCACTCACTAGTCGACCGCAGTAAGGCACTCGTACTAGTCCATTCCCACTTGCCGATTTCACTCACTCAATCAGCGCAGCTCATTGTCGTTATCTCTTTGTGCCTTTATAACCATCGCTGTATTCTGTCTCATACACTTTCCATCGTTCTGTCCTGCTACTAATGTCTCCTATCACAGTCGTTATCTCCCTCTCACTCTCACTTGCTGCTACTTTCTCATTCATTCCTTCCCACTGCCGCTGTCTCCTCTCACTGTCACTATCTATCTCTTCCTCGTTGTCACTGTTACTGACTCTCTCACTCATTATCATAGGCTCTCACCCACTTCCGCTTTCTCCGCCTCTTTTCCCTTCTCCCACTGGCACTGTTTCCGTCGCTCTTTTGCTAGCACTGTTCTGTCACTGTCAACTATGTACCACTGCTACTCTGTCCCTCTCTCTTTCTCACAATGCCATTGTCTCCCTCGCTCTTTCTGTACCACACTCACTGTCTAGTATTTTCCAAAAATTATTTTTTCTTCGTCTCCTTCCCACTGCCACTGTATCCTTCTCTCTCAGCATAAAAAAGCTCAAATATGATCGTTGTCAAACTTTTTGGGAAAATTTTTAAAGGTGTTAAGGTAGTTAGAATGAGACAGATGGTACCCCACTATTCAGTCAGTCTTTTAACAGGAACATGTTCGCCTGTTTTGCGCTCCGATAGGACCATTTTTCCACTGGTTTCCCTTTTTTCCTTGCCACAGCAGGGTATGTCACCTACAATTTGACAGCTTATTTGCGTGAAATAGAAATAACTCAAAATTATTTTTCACCTCAGACCGGATTTCACGTGCACAAAACTTTTGTTTATGCTTCAGCACTACAACATGGGTTTCCCAGAGCCCTTGTAATGATAACGGAGACACTTTATAGCATGTTTCTCCGTGATACGTTACTTTATAAACTACGTTTTCGCCACACACCGTATTTTGCTTGTGTATGTTACGTGTACATGAAAGATAACTTTGAGCCCCTACATCTCGGAAACGGATAAAGATATCGAGAAAATTTTCAAGGTTGTTTGAGATCTTAATTCGCAAAAATTTCAGCCATTAGCTGTGCTTAGCCGTCTTGGGATCCGCGCCTCCGTTTTCGTATGAAAAAATTATAAAAATCACTTTTGGGCGGTTTTCCTAAGGAATCGCTCACGAACTAATCGTCCTTCACAAACGCCTTAAGGCCCACCGTAGACCACATCAAACGCAAAAAGAACCAATCGATTTGCTCGATTTGCCTGAACAGGAAGAAATGTGCAATTTCCACACTTTCACCCTGTACCCTAGAATGGTGACACTAAGACGATCCTTCTGTTGGGTATACAAATGATTCCAAGCCCAGAGGCTGAACAAGACACTTGATCGTAACTTTCTATCACCAATAGAAACCGAGGTGTAAGCCCCGGAAGAATACCGTTTCATGAGCGGCGTTCTGAATCATATTAATTAGTGCATGCTGTCGTATGCACGCCGATGGAGTTCTCTGCTCAGACATTCACGGTTGCAGTTCGAGGTAAATGGTGCCGGTGAACGTGCTGAGAATCAACATTTTTCAGGAAAACGATTTTCTCACCAACGTGTCGAGGGTCGGTCGTGAACAAGACGATTGTGAAGGTGTTGTATTATGTTGGAGGAATTAACTTGCATCTTCCTGTGAACTGTGGTAATTGGTAGAGGCAAGTTGGAGACTATGTCTATAAAGCTTCCTACTTTTAGCATTTATTCATAGTTGATAGCTTTACAAACTGAAATACAATTTACAGCGTGGAAACAATCTATCTCAGAAGGATGATACAGCGTTGCTAATTTCGGCTGATGTCGTGGCACTTATTTCGCAGAAGCCAACCCACGGAAGAATGACTTGGCGAAGGTAGATAAGCACGCTGTTAGTTGGGTGATCTTAACGTTGTGACCAGTCAGAGTGCCTTTATAAAAAAAAAAAAAGTCTTCCCAAAAATTAGTCTTAGTTTTAGACAACTTCTGAATATTTTATGCTCGAAGCACCTATCTCGATTTTCGGTAGTAAGATATGAACCTTTCTCGGTGGCGAAGATATGCGTTTCTTTACATTTTCATCATGTCCTTAAAACAGGATCAGAATTTAAAGACGCTTTCTGTGGGTTCAAATTGGTCTTTATCGAGGCAGTAGAAAAGTTTCCATCTTTCATTTATCACTAATCTGAACTGAAGAGAACGACGGAGCTTAAATGTAACATTTTGTCGATTAATACGGAATCAGTCAGTTTGGCAATATACTGCAATTAAATAAGAAGACCGAAGTCCATCCGGTACGTCAACAGACACAGAAATGAAGTAATCAATAAAAGCTAATTTGTTCTCTGATCCTCGAGAAACTGATATTATACATAAGAAAAATATGTGTAGTGCATGCTGCTTGCTTTTTTGTGCAATTAAAATTATTAAAATTGATGCTAGTTACTAACAGCAAATGCAACTAGTGGAACCAAAATGTTTTCTATATATTTTATCAGCTCTGTGGCTTTAATACACCAAATAGAAAAATTAAATTTTCCAGCTTTCATTCATACCAATCGACTGTCATCGTTGTCGTGCAAATACAATAAATTTAATTTTGTCGAGTTCCAGCCTTTTGACGTTATACACTCAGGGCGGTATAGACCTTGTTCTGTCCGAAAACCTTTCACTTTGTGTCACTGCAGACCGGAACTTTTTTCGGTACAGTTGTGAAAATATTACTTATTATAGGACTAGGTGCAGTTTTTTCCTTCGTCATCGATAGCTATACCCACTGTAATTATTCGTTCAAATTAAAACAGGAGGTAGATAAAATAAAAAAATATTTTTCTATAAGAAACATATGGTCTCTGACGTCAACCCGTAATGTTAGGAAACTTTTTCTTTTTTTTTTAGTGGTGCTGGCGTAAGATGCTGTATCGGTGTCGCTGACTGAGAATGGTGCCGACGTTCAAACCTGCTTTGTGTACAGAAGGTTGGCTCTTAGTTGTCAGTGGAAACACACCGATTCATTCGCAAGCATCACCGCCTTCTGACAACAGCGTTAACTTCTTTGTAAACACATCGTTCAGTCGCAATCATTACCGCCTTGGGACAACGGACAACAGCAGGGAACGTGGAACCGTCTACGTATACTGAAATGGCTTACATGCATCAGGTATACGGGTCTGTGAACGTAAATGGACGAGCTGCAGTGAGAGACAGTATCGACAGCGGTTGCCCACCCGAGGGGTTCCACGACACCAGACATTCAACGTCTGCATCGCGTGCTATGTTGAAGAGGCACGTCCCGTACAAGTACGCATGATGCAGGTCGGAATCGAACAGTGCGAACTCTCGTCATACATGATAGGGAGCTTCAACCTTTCCATCTTCAGCGTGTGGCAGCACTAGCACCTGAAAGTTTTCCCCAGCGCCTGCAGTTCGCACAGTGGTTTTTACAACAGGCTGCCCTGCACCACCAATTTCCGGCCGTGGTCCTGTATATCGACTAGGCTTTGTTTAATCGTGTAAGCTGTTTCAGTTTCCACAATTCGGGTGGTTGGGCACAACTGAATGCGCGGTATGCTCAATATCGTGCTCATCAACAGTGATTTGGTGTTAATAATGGGCCATCATTCTCGGTGATAGGTTGACTGGACCATACAGTCTACCATTCCGCCTCAATGAACGGAGGAACGGAGATACCGCATCTTCGTGGAAAATGTGTTGCCAGAACTACTGAAGGATGTGCCTCTGAAAGTTACACAAAGGATCTACTTCCATGACGATGGGGCGCCACCCATTTCAAGATTACTGTGACGAATCATCTGAGAGCCACCTTATGGAATCGATGTACCGGACGAGGTGGCCCTGTGGCCTTGCCACCCAGGTCACCTGACCTTACGTGTCTGGTTTTCTTCCTCTGGCAGCAAATGGAGCAACCGGTGTATGAAACCGTTGTGGGAACAGAAAAACACCTCGTCGCTAAAATTTCCGTCGCTGCTAGTACCATTGCGGACTCGCCAGCAATCTTCGAAAGGACACGACAGTCAATGGTCCGATGATGTACTGCGTGCATACAGGCCAACGATCGGGTATTCGAGCAGTTCCTGTGGTCACCACTGCCGTAACTAGCATGCTAAACTACATTCTGTGTAAATCGTCCATAGCGTCAGAAATGGCTGTCTGGGATCATATGCCCCAGAATTAAATATATTCGTTTTGAAATTCTCTACTTCCTGTACTAATCCGAAAGTACAGTTTTGGAATACCTTGTATGTGATCGTACTCGATCTTCTGTTAGGTCTTAATACAGTCGTCTGAAGAATAGACTTACTGAGGAACAGGTGATACAGTGTAATACAGACGTGTAAGTGAAATGCTTCCTCCACAGACCGTCTCCATGTCACTGAACGACAGATCAGAATCGCCTTCTGCCACGTTGTGAGTTCGCCGTCAGAGGCGTGGCCGCTCTCGCTGCAAGTCAGCGGCTTTCGCCAACGCAGCGCTGGCCTCGCGTCACGGCCGTCGCGCGAGCCGGCTCTGCCAGTCACCGTTACGTTCTAACGGCATCGAGACACACTTTCCGTAATATGTACAACTCACATAGAATCTGCTAACTGGCTCGTTGGTCTAGGGGTATGATTCTCGCTTCGGGTGCGAGAGGTCCCGGGTTCAAATCCCGGACGAGCCCGTTAATTTTATCGTTGCTAGAGAGAAAGGTAATTAGTTCTTCTAAACTTCTCATCTGAATTCATACATTTTTTCTACCTGAATTTATCGGAAAGATTGATACATATTGTGTGTGTCTATCTGTAACTCGAAACATTTTCAAAAGAACTAAGTACACGGCAATAGATCGGAAGGGAAACTGAGATCAGGGGTTTCAAATTCCGTCGGCGGCTACCTCTTTGCAAACGTGATGGATGAAGTTAGAATAAGAAATCCGACGTGTTCTTTTAAAACGACCACGTCTTTACAAACGTAATGGAAGAAGTTAGAATAAGAAATCCGATGTGTTCCTTTAAAACGACCCAGCCCGGTATTAACATTAACTGATCCAAGTAAGCTGCGGGAAACCTAAGCCCGACTGCTCAGCGGGGTGAACTAGGCTGAGACAACTACGGCATTACCCCAGGGGCCCTCTAGGAGGAGGGCCGTAATGTAATCAAAGTTGGTTTTAGAAATCACTCGTCGTAAACATACGCGAGTAGATAAAGTCAACTTTAATCAGCAGACGACACTGTGCTTAGCGCGTCTATGCTCTTGTTTACGAAAGTAGACGTACCAGGCGTAGCTAAAGATCACCGAAATCTTATTTGTAATTGAAGTTGAAATGGTTTAAATTTGTTTATATGATCAATGAAGACACTCCTTGCGCACAATATAGAAACCTGAGACTGGTAGCGACCGGTAACAAGTGAATATTAGCCCGAAATCATACACCGTCTTCCGACTTCGAAACAACTGCTCCGGTCAGCCACTGCTCTGAGTCTTCTCTCTCGATCTCATATTTTAAGGAGAAAAGAAGTACGCTTGCAAGTAATTAACAGCAAAAATCGATTCCACGCTAAAATTTTAGCCAATATTTCTCGTACTACGCAGTTATGACCTTCCGAAAGTACAGCTTTTAAAACTTTCGCTCACACCTTATATTTGTCCCCACTCTGCCCCACTGCAGCAGTCAAATGCCCCAGCGACGTGTACTGTGCAGAGGAGTAAGAGACTTGTGAATTACTTTGACACTATTAACATGCTTTGTCCTTTGTGTCAAAGTGCGCGATTTCTAACTTGTAGCCGGTGGCGGGGATCTCTTTGCTTTGAACATTTCTATGTTGCGAGTCACAAATGCAGTGTAATTATGCAGATCAGTTACTGTGTCATTAAAGAAGTGGCGTAGCGCTATCTAATTATAAACTTCGCTGTTGGGCGTTATTTCTTTGGATTTTGGAGCTAACGCTGTTAAAGTGAAGTTCATTTGCAGGAGATGCGCTTTTCTTCAACTTCATTGGCTTGATTAAATTGAACATCGAAAATTATTTACTTCATCTCATAACAATTCTACAGTCGCTTTGGTTTATTCATTTTTATTGGAATATCAATACGAAACTATTGAACACGTATGTGCGTAATATTGAATATTGAAATATTACGTCCCCATATTACTTTCCATTTTTCGCACAGAAATAACATTTATTCTCGAACATGATTTCATAAAACTTTGAGCAGATGTGTCCATCTTCTCCCTCCTCTTCCCTGGCCCTCACCATCCCCTTCACACTACTTGGCGCTCGGGCGCTAGGCGCCTGCAATGGAGTGAAGCGAGAGATAAACAATATGTGTGCGCTAAAGTTGAAAAGCTGCACTTTCAGAAGATCACAACTGCTTACAATCGGAATTATGGTCTAAATTTTCGTGCAGGATCGATTGCTAGAGCTGATATTTTCCAAGCGTCAAGTGTGTTTTTTCCACCTCCGTATATGTCAAGTAGACGATGTTTCCTTGTTAGAGTGAATCGCTACAACTTCTCAGATCAGAGGATACACAATGGCGTCAAATGATAGTCACTGATAGAAACTGCTTACCACGAAACGAATGAAGAAGGAAGATTAGAGGTTAACGATCCGTCGACAGCATCGTCATTAGAGACGGAGCTCGGATTACCAAAAGATAGGGAAGGAAATCAGCAGTGCCCTTTACAATGAATTATCCTTGCAAATTTGATGGGATCGAGTTAGGCAAATCACGGAAAACATGAATTTGGATGGCCGGACGTCCGAATGCGAGTCGTGTCCTAACCACTGCATCACCTCGCTCTATATCATCGAAATGAAACTCAGCATTAAATATTGACGACTATAGTGTTACCCCTACTGCGCACACCACTATTTGATCGATAGAGCGGGCAGCGAGAAGAATCGACATATTACCAGCTCGAATTCCAAAGTCCTTTACCAGTTCAGTGCTAAGAGGACGAGCCAAGAAAATTTTGGGCGTTGTACTGGGATTCAGCATACGAACTCCATTGGCACCAAAACTGCATCCGAACGGACCTTGAAGGTCCAACGGTACCGACCGACCGCCATGTCATTCTCAGCCCATATGGATCAGCGGATACATATATGGAGGCTCACGTGGTCAGCTCCCCGCTCTCCCGGTAGCTGACAGACCTGAGCCGCTACTTCTCAGTAAAGTATTTCCTCCATTTTCCACAGAAGGGCTGAGTGCACGCCACTTGCCGACAGCGTTCGGAAGACCCTGACGGTCACCCTACAGTGCCTAACTTCGGTGATCTGACGGGGACCGACGTTACCACTGTTGCCAGGTCGTTGACTATGATTTACAAGGTGAAATAGATTTCTGACAAAATACACAGCTAAATGTTTGAAGTTAACCCGCAATCGTCAGAAATTTTTATAAAATTGTCGAAGAATTTCTGTCAGAGCGAATACAAAGATTATTTTGCACGGAAACCTCGTAGGAGAATGTATAATTTGTATCATTCCGATTTCCCTGAAATCACAAGATTCGTTTAATTCGTGCTTCTCCAACAAAAACTACCTGAGAAACACGTTGAGCCGCGCGGGATTAGCCGAGCGGTCTGAGGCGCTGCAGTCATGGACTGTGCGGCTGGTCCCGGCGGAGGTTCGAGTCCTCCCTCGGGCATGGGTGTGTGTGTTTGTCCTTAGGATAATTTAGGTTAGGTAGTGTGTAAGCTTAGGGACTGATGACCTTAGCAGTTAAGTCCCATAAGATTTCACACACATTTGAACATTTGAGAAACACGTTGATAAACAGTCTGGATGACTGTTAAACCAGATCACCCTGAATATAACTACAGTGTCATACGTCTCCGTATTAATTAAATATACAAGCCCGTGAGAATGTATATTACGCATCCGCAGAAAGGCGTGTTTTGGGTGCCACGAGATGGCGGAACTCAGATGTTTGGCGATAGCTTACCTGCTAACGGTTAACGTTGTTCCTTGCTTTTACTGCACTTCACTGTCTTCTTTAAGGTTTGGCTAAATGGGGACGGAGAAATTCATTGTTCACCAGTTGCGTCTCAGCCTGTTGCTAATTTCTGGCGTCGACCGCTGCAGAGACCCATATGTATTGCTGAGAACTGCGCCACGTTGCAATATGTTGTTTATTCTATAAGAAGATATCGGGAAAATAATCAATGCACAGTTAAGGAAACTATCCTATGATATTGGGTGTTAATAGGTTGCAACGACAGGGACAAATCCGCGAGGAAATGGTGCCCCTAAAAAGAAAAAAAACGAAAAATGAGGAAAAATTAAAATGGAAAGAAAAGTGGAAAAATTATTAAACTGATCAACCACGAGGAATCTTTCACTATGTTATGATAATGACAGATCACTTCGAAAATCATTCTGACCTAAAGATATGCGAATCATTTACCTCCTTTATCCTGATCAGAAATCAGTCTCCATTAGGATAAGAACATCAATTGACTGAATATACAGAACAAAACAAAGTAGACGTGAGCAAATATTTCGGTCAAGCTTATGACTCAGCATCCATCATAAGTAGCATATACAACGATGTGCAAAAAACTAAGTCAGAATTTAAATTTAGTCCTTACATACACTGTAGAGACCAAGAGGCTGATCAAAAAACAGCCCTGAAGTTCGAAACAGCTGAGGACATTTACAGGTCTTTTTTTTCGTCACAGCATCATAGCATGGCAGGATTCAAAAACTTGTTCCGTGATTGCTTCCAAGGTAACGCTAAGGAATTCAAATCCAACGCTGGGCTGGCAGATAAGAAACCATCTACACACTCGAGGAGTGATTCATTGACGCTCTTAACGTTCTGTCATACATAATTCGTGAGAGCAAAAGCTATAACGCAGGAAGTGGAGCAACAGGTCCTAAAATCACATCTCATTCTTTTCACATTCGATATAAACCACTAGTAAGAATTCATATAACGCCTACGGTCTTGCAGTCTGAGAGTATGACCTCTTAGAAACCCTTTCGAAACGGCGCTACCATAAATGAAGGTGGAAAATTGGGGTTTACCGCACCACCGACGATGAGATCCTCGGGTAGGGGAAGAGTGGGAACGGAAATAGTCGTATCCATTTCAAAGCAACTATCCCAGCATTTGCCTCGATCGATATCGGAGGAAACTGCGAAAAATCTCACCCTGAACGTGCAGACGGGAATTTGGATCATCATCTTCTGAATGAAATTCCAGTGTCTTACCGCTGCGACATATCGCTGGATAGCTGTCAGAAATAACTAACATCAAAGAATCGTATGAGAAACTACTTGACAAAACTTCGAACATCTGTGAAACAATATGGGCCATTGAGCGTAAATTGTTCAACAAACTAATTACAGCAGTAGAGAAGCACTTCAACGAGCTCTACGAGGATGAGACGCTGATACAGCCAGTAAGCGGATTTAAAGTAACTCTTCTCTATGTAATGGTTGACAACATATATTCACAATTAAGTGCCTGGTTTCAGGGAATGACGCATGTTATAGACGCATGCATAGCAATACAATCTTCTTTCATACCTACCGTCCGTCACGAAGACATTAGAAATGAAGCACTTAAGCTTTTCTCGTGACGTTTCTCTTCTTTTTCCATCCCAGTTAATGTTAATAAAAATTTTATTTAATATACAATTATAAAAATGGTCCAAATGGCTCTGAGCACTATGGGACTCAACTTCTGACGTCATCAGTCCCCTAGAACCTAGAACTGCTTAAACCTAACTAACCTAAGGACATCACATACATCCATGCCCGAGGCAGGATTCGAACGTGCGACCGTAGCGGTCTCGTGGTTCCAGACTGTAGCGCCTAGAACCGCACGGCCACTCCGGCCGGCTATACAATTATAAAATAATGTATGATGTACAAGACTTAGCAGAGCTGAGGTCGAGTTATCCTGACGTAGGCACACCCGTTCTGATGTACCTAACAAAAGCCATAGCACTTGCAAGTACTGGCCTTTTTTTCAATCTAAAAATACTTTTTTAAAATATTTACGTTCTACAATGGATCAGGCATGGTTATCCTGTTTGGCAGGCCCGTCAGTAGGAGAAGGATGGTAAGAATGGTCACAGGATTATCTGACTTGTGAGGGAGTCTAACAGAAATGTTGAAAAATCTTAACCGGCAGGCCTAGAAACAAGACGCCCTACATATCTATACAACGTGCTTGCGAAACTCCAAGGCCTGCAAAATCCATGAATGTTCATCTCCTACGCAACTGTCCCTTAGGCATGACGCAGATGAAATTAGGCTTACACAGAGGCGTAGAATATAGTAGACAGTGGTTGTGGTAGAGCTAAGCGATAATGGCAGTGTGAGAAAATAAGGGACACAATAGCAGTGGAACATAGCTGACAACGACAGAACAGTGCTACGAAAAATGTGAAGGAGACAGTGCCAGTAGAACGTGAAGAAAGAGGAGGAAGAAGTGGAAGTGGGCGAGAGCCAGGGATAATGAAAGACAGAGTCTATGACAATGACAACGCGAAAGAGAGAGATAGTGACAGAGAGAAGAAGAGCAGTAGTGGGAAGGAATGAATGCGATAGTAGCAGTAGAAAGAGAGCAAGAGAAAGACAGTGACACCGAGAAGAGACAGTACTAGAAGGGCAAAAAAGAGGAGACAGTGGCTGTGAGATGAGAGACAAAGGGAGAGAGAGTCGCAAACAGATAATAACAATAAATTGGGCTGAATGAGTGAGCGAGAATGGCCAAGCAGGAGTGGATGGGTATGAGCGACTTACACCAGAGGACTAGTGGATATGAGCCAGTTGCTCTTAGGGGAGCTTATGGGAGTTAGAGGTTGGTTGCATGTTAAAAAAGGTAGGAATATGTTGGCATGCCAAAATTTTTGGGAAAATTTTTAAAGATGCTGAGGAAGGTAGACTGAGGCAACTAGTACCCCATCTTTCAGTCAGACTCTTTTAAACAGGAGCATATTTGCCTTTTTTACTCTCCGATAGGAGCATTTTTCGCTAGTTCCATTCTTTTCCTTGCCATAGCAAGGCATGTCACTCATATGAAAAGAATTTTATGTGGTTTCCAGTAAAGTAGCGACTTCAAACCATACACTCCAAGACATATCTCTGTTAATACAATTCTCATCCTCAGGATTCTACAAGTTGTTCTTTCTAGAACTAAACTTGAATATGTCTCATAATCCATGTTTCGCTAGTGGAAACGTCGGCTGATCCGGCCGAAGAAAACAATATGAATTTCACCAACCGTCGTCCGAAGTCTGTACGTTCGGACATTGAGATAGTGTCATTCAGAGCGCGCACGTACTGGTGTACTGGTTTGAAAGAAAATCGATCGTCTTCGACAGATATCGATCGTCGCCGGAATCCACCGATGTCGGTGCCACTGGGCCGCAGCCTAATAGTAGAGGAAAGGAGAGTGGATGTAAGCTTACTAGAAATGCGTGGTCCATCAAATGGAATCAGCTGCCAGCTTTCCAATAAATCTGCACGAGTAATCAGAAGTAGTTTCAAGGTTCATAGCAATTTCAGAAAGGCTTTAGACCCTAGGCCAATGAGATGGCAGGCAAATAGTAATGACGCAAGTGACGGCCCTGAAATTGTGGGCGTGACGCATATTTCACTATCGCGCAATAACTACGCGTAAAAAAAGACACACCACAAAGGAATTATCCGAATGAGACTGAACTCGGTAGATGTTATGGACATGTACAGCCAAACAAATGGTTACAATTTCAGAAAAACTGAATGATTTATTCAAGAGAAAGAGCTTCACAAATTGAGCAATTCAGTAACACGTTGGTCCACATCTGGCCCTTATGTAAACAGTTATTCGGTTTGTCACTGATTGATAGAGTTTTTCAATATCCTCCTGAGGTACATCGTGCCAATTTCTGTTCAACTGGCGCGTTAGATCGTCAAAATTCCGAGCCGGTTCGAGGTCACTACCCGTAACGCTCCAAACGTTCTCAATTGGGAAAAGATCCGGCGACCTTGCTGGCCAAGTTAGAGTTCGGCAAGCACGAAGACAAGTAGCAGAAACTCTCGCCGTGTGCGGACGGGCATTATCTTGCTGAAATGTAAGCCCAGGGTTGCTTACTATTAAGAGTAACAATATGGGGCGTGCAATATCGTCGACGTACCGCTGTGCCGTTAGGATGCAGTAGAATACGATCAAATGGGTTCTAATATAAAATGAAAAAATCGTACCCCACACCATAACTCTTGTTTGTCGGGCCGTATGGCGGTGATAGTTGGGTAGGTACACCACCAGTGTCAGAGGCGTCTCCAGACACTTCTACAGCCTGAAATCTCATTGACTGGAGTACAACTGCCTTCAGTGATGAGTCTCGGTTAAAAACTGAGCCACGATCACTAGCGAAGACGTTTCTGGTGATGCCCTGGACAGCGGTGAGATACCAACCTGACTGTCGCTCACCGTACGGCCCAACAACCAGGAGTGATGGTCTTTTTTGAGTGCCATTTCTTTTCACCACAATACCCCTTTGGATGTCATCAGCAGCATCCTTAGAGCACAGCGGTACGTCGGCGTTGTTCTTTGCCCCGTTCTGTTGCCCTTCATGGGAAGCCATCCTGTGCTTACATTTCAGCAAGATAATGCCACGGCCAGAGTTTCTGCGGCTTGTCTTCGTGCCTTCCAAACCCTACCTTAGCCAACAAAGTTGCTAGATCTCTACCCAGTCGAAAAAAAAAAAATGTTCAAATGTTTGTGAAATCTTATGGGACTTAACTGCTAAGGTCATCAGTCCCTAAGCTTACACACTACTTAATCTAAATTATCATAACGACAAACACACACACACACATGCTCGAGGGAGGACTCGAACCTCTCCTGGGGCCAACCACTCAGTCTATGACTGCAGCGCCTTAGACCGCTCCGCTAATCCCGCGCGGCCCAGTTGAAAACGTTCGGAGAATTGTGAGTATGGCCCTCCAACCAGTTCCGGGTTTTGACGATCTAACGCGTAAATTGGATAGAATTTGGCACGATATGCCTCACTAGGACACACAAGAACTGTATCAACCAATGCCAATCCGAATAACTGTTTGCATAATGGCAAGATGTGGACCAACGCGTTATTGATTTGTTCATTTTGCGAACCTCTTTCTCTTGGATAAGTCATTCAATTTTTCTGAAACTATAATCATCTGTTTTGTCTGTACATGTACATCACATCTACCCATTTCCGTCCCATTCGGGTAGTTCCTTCATGGTGCGCCGTGTTTTTTGTCTTAGAGTGCTTTTCGTAGAATTAGTTGAATCCGGGCCGTGCAATATGCAAAGATACAGACCTTGTTTTTGTATGTGGTGAACTGTGGGATATCGTATAAGTTTACGAGTTTCAAGAAATTTAGATATGTGACGCTGCCAAGTCTTAGGAGAAATGGTGCATATCGGGTTACGCATTGTGATTCTTGTGTCGTTTACTTCGGCAGCAGCTACTAACAGAGCTGTGCACGATATTAAATATAAGATCGTGTTATTCTACACTCCTGGAAATGGAAAAAAGAACACATTGACACCGGTGTGTCAGACCCACCATACTTGCTCCGGACACTGCGAGAGGGCTGTACAAGCAATTATCACACGCACGGCACAGCGGACACACCAGGAACCGCGGTGTTGGCCGTCGAATGGCGCTAGCTGCGCAGCATTTGTGCACCGCCGCCGTCAGTGTCAGCCAGTTTGCCGTGGCATACGGAGCTCCATCGCAGTCTTTCACACTGGTAGCATGCCGCGACAGCGTGGACGTGAACCGTATGTGCAGTTGACGGACTTTGAGCGAGGGCGTATAGTGGGCATGCGGGAGGCTGGGTGGACGTACCGCCGAATTGCTCAACACGTGGGGCGTGAGGTCTCCACAGTACATCGATGTTGTCGCCAGTGGTCGGCGGAAGGTGCACGTGCCCCTCGACCTGGGACCGGACCGCAGCGACGCACGGATGCACGCCAAGACCGCCACTTCCCAGCAAATTAGGGACACTGTTGCTCCTGGGGTATCGGCGAGGACCATTCGCAACCGTCTCCATGAAGCTGGGCTACGGTCCCGCACACCGTTAGACCGTCTTCCGCTCACGCCCCAACATCGTGCAGCCCGCCTCCAGTGGTGTCGCGACAGGCGTGAATGGAGGGACGAATGGAGACGTGTCGTCTTCAGCGATGAGAGTCGCTTCTGCCTTGGTGCCAATGATGGTCGTATGCGTGTTTGGCGCCGTGCAGGTGAGCGCCACAATCAGGACTGCATACGACCGAGGCACACAGGGCCAACACCCGGCATCATGGTGTGGGGAGCGATCTCCTACACTGGCCTTACACCACTGGTGATCGTTGAGGGGACACTGAATAGTGCACGGTACATCCAAACCGTCATCGAACCCATCGTTCTACCATTCCTAGACCGGCAAGGGAACTTGCTGTTGCAACAGGACAATGCACGTCCGCATGTATCCCGTGCCACCCAACGTGCTCTAGAAGGTGTAAGTCAACTACCCTGGCCAGCAAGATCTCCGGATCTGTCCCCCATTGAGCATGTTTGGGACTGGATGAAGCGTCGTCTCACGCAGTCTGCACGTCCAGCACGAACGCTGGTCCAACTGAGGCGCCAGGTGGAAAAGGCATGGCAAGCCGTTCCACAGGACTACATCCAGCATCTCTACGATCGTCTCCATGGGAGAATAGCAGCCTGCATTGCTGCGAAAGGTGGATATACACTGTACTAGTGCCGACATTGTGCATGCTCTGTTGCCTGTGTCTGTGTGCCTGTGGTTCTGTCAGTGTGATCATGTGATGTATCTGACCCCAGGCATGTGTCAATAAAGTTTCCCCTTCCTGGGACAATGAATTCACGGTGTTCTTATTTCAATTTCCAGGAGTGTATAAGGAAATCCAAGCGTCATAAAAGAGCACAAATGTTTCCTCAAAAGGGAATAGTATTTATTTAGCATCCATGAAATCGAGAAATTGGTTTATGATTTTTCAGATTTTACACAGAAAATAGAATTAAAACTACTACAATTGAGGGTCTGCAAGCAAAATTGTGCAACGAACAATAAGTTTTAAAATAAATAGTTAATAAATACAGATAACAATTGATGGAATGTATACAGTGAATCGGATTGAACATTCCTTGGCACGGGGGATAGTGTGTCATACATAGAAATAATAGTACCTTCAGGGAAATTTGTTGGGCCCCTTGGTTACTCTTCATGTTATATGTTAATTACTTAAAATCGTATGGCATGAATAGCTGTAAGACCCCAAAGGACAGGTTCAGCAGACGAATTGGAAAGGTTTACCCTACCCTTCGCGCCCGCAAGCATCTTTACGCTCGCGAAGTACGAGACTTGTGCGCGTAAGTGCAGGTGAGGTAATGCGCGTGTGGAGTGTAGTGTCACGTTCGTGTTGGAGACGATGAGAAAAAGGAGAGGATGAATGTAGGCTACGTGCTGGCACATAGCCAAGCCGGCCGATGTAGCCGAGTGGTTCTAGGCGCTACAGTCTGGAACCGCGCGACCGCTACGGCGTAGGTTCGAATCCTGCCTCGGGCATGGATGTGTGTGATGTCCTTAGGTTAGTTAGGTTTAAGTAGTTCTAAGTTCTAGGGGACTGATGACCTCAGATGTTAAGTCCCATAGTGCTCAGAGCCGAGCACATAGCCTGAGCACCCAGGGGACCGCCGAGTCTGACGTCCCCATCCGACGGACGGGTCACCATCAACAGTGTCGCATGCCCCCACTTCATGAGAGACTAGCTAGAGGTTTGGAACTCAATCCAGGGCACACAAGCAAAGACTGGTGATCATGGACTTTACGCAACCGTCCCTACTGTCCCAGCTGCGGTAAAGGCAAAGGAAAAATTGTCAACGGCACGCGGCGTAATGGGGCGGTCACCCCTCCAAGAACTGGCCAGGCCTAACACTGCTTCACTTCCGTGATCTGACAGGAAACTGTGTATTTACGGC
The DNA here is from genome assembly GCF_021461385.2 of Schistocerca piceifrons. Lineage (NCBI taxonomy): Eukaryota > Metazoa > Arthropoda > Insecta > Orthoptera > Acrididae > Schistocerca > Schistocerca piceifrons. The sequence goes on along the minus strand of NC_060138.1, from coordinate 838,835,661 downwards.
GTGTCCGTTGACTTGTACATTAATGACCTGGTGGACAATACTGAAAGATACCTCATTCTTTTTGCAAACTGTGTACCATCTGGAAAAATTTGGATAAATATCCAGACAGATCTTGATAAGATTTCAGAGTGGTGGAAAGATCGACAACTTGTTTTAAGTGCACAGATACGTAAAATAGCGCACTTTGCAAGTAGCAGAAAAGTAGTATCCTATGACTATTTTGCGGAGAACCATACCTGTACGTAGGCTGTCATTACGGCATTTTACAGCTAGCACCAACTCCAGCAAGCTCCAGCTCCCCCCCCCCCCCCTCCACCCCATCGTCCTCCCCCCCCCCCTCACCTCTCTTCTCTCGTGTATCCCTTCTGTCTGCGTCTAGTGTATATTGCATGGCCGAATGTGCAAACTTTTTCCGCATCGTGAAAGTGACGTGGAATCTAGGAACCAGCCTATTATTTACCTAAATTGACGTCGAAAACCGCCGAATTACCATATTCAAGCTGGCCGCTCGCGAGGCCGATTCTAACGAGGGCCGGTGACATCCCCTCCCCATCCCCCATGTCCCAGAAGCGGGCGTTTTAAGGCGGCCGGCTATCAGGAGCGTCGTGGAAATGTTGGAAAATATGAAGTGGCAGACATTTCAAGACGGACGACAACTACACCGCTATAGCCGACCTAGAAAGTTTCGAGAACCAGTATTAAGTGAGGAATCTAGAAAAATACTAAAACCCCTTGTGTATCTCTCCCGTACATACTACAAAGGCAAGATTAGGCAATTGTAGGCCACACAGAGGCATTTAAGTAATCATTCTTCCCGCGATTCATACCCGAATGGAGCTGAAGTAACTCTAAACTATGGTTCTATGCTATGTACCATTTGCCATGCTCTTCAGAGTGGTTTACAAAGTAGAGGTAGAGATGTAGGCTAGCCAGTTGCCTACTGTGAATCTGTGCAGAGAGTGTCCGTGCGGCAGAAACCCACTCTCTGGGCGCTACGAAATGCGCCGTTACTCACACCGCGCGTCTGCCCGTACTGCACTTAATTGTCGCACAGACAGTCAGATGTCAGACACATATAACGCTCAGCTACTGCATTTGCATTGGCGGCAGGGGAGCTCTCTCCATCACACCAGCCATCTCCAGTACAATTTTTCGTGTGTTCGTAATGACAGGCGCAGACCTAAGGCTCGCTCCCTCTCCCCCTCTCCAATTTAACTAATTATCATTCTCACTTTCAATCTGCTATAGATGCCTACGATTACAATAACAGGAAAAATAAAACATATAAAATGTTTTAATACGACGATCATTCGGGAAGTAAAGCACGTTTTGTTTTGAAACATGACCGCGTCCCTCCACCACCACCACCGACCGACCACTGACCTTAAGTATTCACTCGCTTCAGTTTGGTGGCAGCTACGATCCAATATGATTGCATACTGCTTAGCTGTGAGACTTTGAAATGTCTAACAAAATTGATGATCCCGCTAAGTGTGAAGTGCGCAGTGTTATCCGCTTTTTAAATGCGCAAAAAGTCCGACCCATCGTAATTTGTAGGCAGATAACTGAAGTTTACGGTAATGTATGAACGAAGAGTCAGTTCGGAAGTAGTGCGTCATGTTTAATGGCGGACGGAAGAACACGACGGAGATCGTCCGGGCCGGCCCTCACTGGTGACTGACGGGCTCAAAGCAAGGACTGAAACAAAAATCCAAGAAGAGAAGTGTTTCACAGTTAGTGAACTGCACTCATTCTTTCCACACCCTTCAACAACTGTGCTGAACGAGATTGCTAGTGCAGATCTGGGCTATAAAAAATTGTTTGCCAGGTGGGTTCCTCGAATTTTGTCACACGAATGCAAAACCAAAAGAATGGCAGCTCCACTGACATTTCTCAATCGCTATGAAAAGGATGGTGATGAATTTTTGAATAATGTTGTCACTGGTGATAAGACTTGGCTATCACCTGAAATAAAGCGCCAGTCAATAAGAATTCCCAACGAAACCGGAAAAAGAAAAATAAATTTTGAGTATCAGAAAGATTATGGCTGCAAAACGGTTCAAATGGCTCTGAGCACTATGGGACTTAACATCTTAGGTCATCAGTCCCCTAGAACTTAGAACTACTTAAACCTAACTAACCTAAGGACATCACACACATCCATGCCCGAGGCAGGATTCGAACCTGCGACCGTAGCAGTCGCGCGGTTCCGGACTGAGCGCCTAGAACCACGAGACCACCGCGGCCGGCCCTGCAAAACGGTACAAATGGCACTAAGTACTATGGGACTTAACATCTGAGGTCATCAGTCCCCTAGAGCTTAGAACTACTTAAACCTAACTAATCTAGGGACATCACACTCATCCATGCCCGAGGCAGGATTCGAACCTGCGGCCGTAGCAGCGGTGTGGTTTCGGACTGAAGTGCCTAGAACTGCTCGGCCACCGCGGCCGGCTATTATGGCTGCAGTGTTTTGGGATATTAAAGGTGTCCTGCTCATCGACTACATCAGTGGTTCCCAGCCTGAGGGTAATTACCCTCTGGGGGATAAAGTAATTTTCTGAGGGGTGAAAACGAAAGTGTTCAGTTGTGTTTCGGTCAGGAAACTAAGTTTATTTTTAAAGAGTATCAGCGTTTCGTAAGACTGTAACTCACATTAATAAGTTACGAATAATTACATTTTTTCGGAATACTAACATTAATGTGTGACACAGTGACAGGAGGTTAGAGCTTGTGAAACGATTGTATGAATATCAATCTCCATTTAGCCCACCCACTAACATACACTTCATAGTTTGTACAATGTATATCTACGAGACCAAAGTTGAGACATATACATCACTTCTGCTTGAATATCTCATGCAAATGCCTTATCCGAGTTGTAGATAGTTTCAGCAACAGACCGCAAATTACGTCGTTATTCACAGTTGTGGGTGAAGCAAGTGTCGCTAGGGGTAGCAGTGGTAGAGGGTTGGGGTTGGGTTTTTTTGGGGGAAGAGACCAAACTACGAGGTCATCGGTCTCATCGGATTAGGGAAGGATGGGGAAGGAAGTCGGCCGTGCCCTTTCAAAGGAACCATCCCGGCATTTGCCTGAAGCTATTTAGGGAAATCACAGAAAACCTAAATCAGGATGGCCGGACGCGGGATTGATCCGTCGTCCTCCCGAATGCGAGTCCAGTGTGCTAACCACTGCGCCATGTGGTAGAGGGGGAGCATGTTTTGCAACAAGTGTCGGCCCCGACTGTGGGTAGTTAGCTTTCTTCTTTGAGGAGTTGCAGGTAGAACTAGGAATGCACTGAGAAATGCTTCGTCATTCTATAAAAACATGTTCTTAGGAACAATCAGTACCAATTGATTCATTAGTTCTTGGTTTAATATAACACCCACAGACACTAAATATCATTTACCTTTTGTCATTTTAGAAATAAAAGTGTTCAAAGATTCTTTTTCATTCTAAAATTTTGTTAGACGCTAATGTTGATAATGGAGGAGCGACGTGGGAGTGAGGGGGGAGGAGGGGGCGGTTCTAGTTAATACCTGATGGCACTCAAGATTACGGTCTCATAAAGATTTTGGGAGCCCTGGACTGCATGCCTAGAGGTGAGACTATTTAACGTAGCGGCCTACTGTCAGACGCTTGAACGACTTCGCCGCGCCATTAAAAACAAGCGGCGCGGAATGCTAAACAGTGGAATCATTTTCCTTCACGATAATGCACATCCACGTGCAGCAGGAGGGACACGGCTCTTGCTTCAGCGGTTTCAGTGGTAAATTCTTCAACATCCACCATACAGTCCGGACTTGGCCCCTAGTGATTATCACTTATTCCACAAATTGAAAGATTTTTTGAGTGGATGAAAAACTTAAACAAGCCGTTAATTAGTGGTTCAACAACTTGGCGGAAACTGAGTGCGCAGAAGTCATAGAAAATCTGCTAAACGGTACGACAAGTGGGTAACTTTGAACAGTGACTACGTAAAAAAGCAGCTTGGATACGTTTAATTATATCAAGAAAAAAATTTCTATAGGAAAAAAAAACGTCTTTACTTTCCGATGAAGCTCGTACAGTAATTTCATAATTTGTGTACATCAGTGGTCACTACATCCCTCCACCACAACTTCCAATAAATTGTAGTTTAGAGAAATAAAATAGCAGTTCAGAGAAATACAGCATTTGAAAAGCATTCCTCCAAAAACTTCAGAATACATGTGTGATGCAATTGATTTACGAGCGATAAGAACAACTAACTTCACAACTTTGACAACATCAAAAGTTACATATAAAATGAAGTGTTCATTCACTTTCCATCGCCTTAATGACACTCTCATGAAAACAGCCTGACTTATAAGTTCGTTCCTACTTCACTTCAACTTTAAAGGAATTCTATACGTTCGAAAATTATTTAGGAATTAATTGAAGAGATTTTTGCGTGACATCTTTCACATTAAGTATATTGATTACCCTAGTCAGCTGGGATAATTCAGTATTGCTCTTTATGTGTCTACATCAAGGTGACTGTTATTCTAGACACTGATATTAAAATTTTTCTATGACGTCTTGCAGCTTTTTGCAATTTCATACTGACAATGTTTCTATCTAAATTAACGTGCAATCAGTGAATAATACGAGAATACTGCTCCTTTCGGCTGCCGAAGAGTTCGAGTATTTATAGACACCAAAAATTCTATTGCCTCTACGCTCGGCTCCAATCATTATAACACACTGACTTCTAACGAGCAATAAATTATTGCTGAGATTGCAGCCGATAGTGTTGTATACCCTTAAAGGCTCTGGAATTATAGGTGCGTTGTAATTTTTAATATTTTATGCGTGAAAATGATATCTGTATTCCGATAGAATATAAAAAATCGACATGTAAAGTGTGTAGACCTTAATGTATGTTCCAGGATTATGCCTGTGGGTGTCAAATTCCCGGCAGTATTCGCGTAACGTAATCCTTTTAGTGTCGCACTCTTAACGCGTACCGGTACTGTTTTCCAGCCAGCTGTCGATTACCTTCCCAAGTGAGTTACCATCTCTGCTACTGTCTCACACAATAATAAAACATTTGACGTAAGCGACTTACTGTACTTCCGGTCTGGCTCTGAAAGAAAGCGGCTGTATTTTGCCTGCCAGAGTGTTTCTTCTAGATGCGCGAGCGCCGATTTGGAACCCAGAAATTACATCTTATAAAACAATTTAAAAAGAAGGGCTGGTGTTATTGCTTAATATAGACTTTTTCTTTTAAAATTCGTTATATTAAATTTACTTAGCATTCTTAGCTGATCTTGAAGTACGGAATTTCACATTCACATTCAGCTGCCATGAAAAGATAATTTTCGTTTACATAAGTTGAGGACGGAGGTGAAACTTAGCGATTTGAAATGAGGCAGACAGACATGAGCAATAGTTAGTCACTTGCCTTTTCCTTCGTATCATTCTTCTGAAATGTCCTCGCAGGCTCCGTCTGGTGCGGTCGTCCAAATGGCGCGATATTTCAGCAATATGTCGGCTTGCAGAAACATCGCACCGTTTTGACGACACTATCCGCCTGAACACCCGAGAACGTTTCAAAATCATCATTCGCTGAGAATGACTTGCTGTCCTCTACAATCTTTATGGACCTGACACTGTGACAGAGATCTTTTATACACAAGTAGCAACCGAAAGGGGGCTAATTGAATTGAGTACTCGGCTAATGTGTTGATAATATTAATCCATTTTTATGCCTTATTTATACGTCACTTATTTCTGCATTCGTTTGATGACTAAGCAAGGATGGAATCCGGTGCCACACCATCGTGCATCTAACAACTAGGCCTAGACAACACGTCTTTATCAAAGGGAGAACTGCTTTCATCCGCTGTTAGAGAAAATACATCGCCTAGGATCTGGTAAGCAGAAAGATTCTCCATTACGAGACGATACGAACAAGGCCCCTCTCTCCCACTGGACACTCAGGATATGTGCCCAGAGCCCCCGATCGACAGGGGTCCCCTAGTTCCTGCCAGATCATCAAACGATAACCGATATTTGAACGATAATGACTGACTACAATATTACTTGCTTATTAGCTTTGCGCAGTGCACAGTTCTGCACGGAGCGAATAGCGACGTAAAATCAAACGTGACCAACCGACTTAAATAAATCGACTCGACGATAGGGGATTCCCCTGTATTTATCTGCTGTGTTGTGACGTTTGCTTTGTTTGTAGTTGCTGCTGACTGTGCTCTGAGGTATTCTTTGATTAAATCGTCATTTGCTTTTTTTGTGTTACCGACTATTTTCGGTGTAAAAGTAAATAATGGCTTGTAATATAAAATGCCGAAATGGTCATATCCTAGTGGATCTACAGAAAGGTGAAAAGCTGTACATCAGAAGAAAGTAATTGAAAGGTTACCAAAATTAACAGCATATTTTACTATTACTACTACTACTGCTGCAGCAACTTCTGTAAGTATCAATCAAATAATAATTCTTCCACATGATCAGTTGTGTCGATCACATATTGCAGGAATTTCTGAATGTTCATGTTCTACACCAATTTCAAATTTCTACCAATTTAGGAAAAGAGATTGAGTCAGAAAGCAACCGTCCCTACGACAAAAGTGCAGCAACTTCAGTGACTTCACCAACACCGACAACTCTGTCAGTTGAACAACAGTTTTCCAGCCCAGAAGTAATATCACACGATCCCGCTGATTATTTTCGTAAAACTTTTACAGAAAGAAATCGCAAAATTTTGATTCATAAGGGACCTGTATATTTTCAAAATAAAGATTCTGGCTTTTCTGAGGCATTCAGAACCTACAAAGATGGTAATAAATCAAGACTAGGTATTTCAACAAAGCATTATTTATTCGCAAATTAAAGAACATGTAAGTGTCGAAAGAAAATGGTTGTTGTGCTCGCCTTCCAAAACCTCAGTATTTTGTTTTTCATGCTGCTTATTTAACCCTTCTGGTGTAAATTATGCTCTCCAAGAGGATGTAATGATTGGAAGCACATTAATCACATAATTTTAACACATGAAAATACACCAGCACATAGGATTTATGATGACTTATCTGACACGAAGTAATGCGGTTGGTAGAATAGATTTAGACTTACTATCTCAATATCAAAAACACGTAGATTACAGGAGAAATGTACCGAAATGGATTGTAGCTGTTGTAAAATTCTTGGTTCAAAAATGGCTCTGAGCACTATGGGACTTAACTTCTGAGGTCATCAGTCCCCTAGAACTTAGAACTACTTAAACTTAACTAACCTAAGGACATCACACACATCCATGCCCGAGGCAGGATTCGAACCTGCGACTAAAATTTTTGGCATCAAGACGGCTTCTATATCGTGGTGACGATGAAATCCTAGGCTCTCCCAACAATGGAAATTATTTGGGATGTGTGGAATTATTGAGTGAATTCTATCCATTTCTTGTAGATCACTTACAAAAATTTGGGAATCCTGGAAAAGGTAACACTTCTTATTTATCAGCGAATATCTGTAATGAGTTGATTGACGTAATGGGAAAACAGGTCCTAAAAAATTGCAAATGAAATTAAATTAGCAAAATATTTTTCCATTAGCGCTGACAGTATGCTCGATCTGTCTCATGTTGACCAGCTAACTTTCATAATTTGATACATAAAAGACCGTGTCTCTGTTGAAATGTTCCCAAATTTGTATCTATCAAAGGCAATAAATCTGAGTATTTAGTGGAAACCATCCTGAATTTTTTAGAGAATAATGTTATTTCCATAAAAGATTGGAGAGGAGAAAGCTACGACAATGCTTCAAATATGTCAGGAAGTATGCTAGTCCACCAGCAAGAATCAAGGAGAAATGTGAATTTGTCACCTTTGTGCGATGTGCAGGACATTCACTAAAATGGTAGGTGTCCATACTGCTGGGTGTGTATCAGAGTCAACAAAGATTTTTGAAATGGTTGAGAAAGTGTACAACTTTTTGTTGAGCTCTACCCACTGATGGAATATATTGAAAGAACATTTAGGGGCAAAAAAAGTTGTTAAAATTTTTTCACAAACCAGATGGCCAGACGAGCTGATGCAGGAAGCACCTTGCATGAAGGTCATGAACAAATTATAGAAACTTAGACGTCCATCGCAGAAGATACAGAACAGGCAAGAGAAACCAGAGATGAAGCCCTTAGTCTGTCTAGAAAAAAATTTGAAAGCTAGAATTCATTGTACTACCGGAAATTTGGAGCTCTATATAGGAAAGAATAAACAAAACAAGTAATTATCTTCAAAAAGAAACAATAACACTGCACGTTGCAACTAATTTGTTCGCTTCATTTGATGATTTTATCATTAACCTCAGACACAAATTTGATGGCTTCGAATCGCCCACCAAAGAAAGAAACCTGGAATCTGATTACAAGGACCTATCTCAAAGAACAAAACTTAGGAGCTCACGTCAGAGTTTTTTTATGGCTTTGCACTGTCAGTCCAACTGAATGGAAAAGAGAAATTCGAAGTAGAAATCTAAGCGTTCATCTAAAACAGCGATTAAGTTCATATGAGAACTTTCGTCAACGTTTTGGTTTATTTTTTTAACTAGAAAACTCTGAATTCCAAAGAGGTGAGACAAAGGTCCAAGTTAACGAGCAAGCGTTCATAGTAAAAATGGGGGAAATGAATAGTATATTTGAAATATATCACATTTTGAAAGAAAACAAAATTGAAGACACATTTCCAAATACAGAAATCGCATTGAGAATCTTTTTTAAGCACGATGGTAACCAACCACATTGTGGAATGCTCCTTCTCAAGACTGAAAACCATAAAAAATGAATTAAGAGCCGGCCGGGGTGGCTGAGTGGTTCTAGGCACTACAGTCTGGAACCGCGCGACCACTACGGTCGCAGGTTCAAATCCTGCCTTGGGCATGGATGTGTGTGATGTCCTTAGATTAGTTAGGTTTAAGTAGTTCTAAGTTCTAGGGGACTGATGACCTTAGAAGTTAAGTCCCATAGTGCTCAGAGCCATTTGAACCATTTGAATTAAGAAGCACAATGCTTCAAGAGAGATTAACCAGTTTATCACTGATGTCCATAGAATGTGACATGCTCAAAAATATAGATTTTGAAGATGTGATTGACAATTTTGCCCATCTCAAATCTAGAAGGGTACCTCTTCATTCAACATAGATTTTTAAGCACTGACCTGTGAAGGCTGAAAGAGTTACTTTTGTGGTTTATATTACATTATCTATTCATTTAACATAACTGTAAAGAAACAAAAAACGTATCTACAACCTTGTTTATCTACTTTCTTTGTCTGCGCTAACAAAATAGGGCTCTGTCAAGATCATAGGGGTCCCATTATCCTAATGTGCCCAGGGCCTGTACGAATACTAAAATTACATACCTCTGCAGGTAAGCAGTTGCTGGTCTTACTGTATCGCCCACCCAAAACAAATCTGCCCAAACTGCAGACTAATTGTGTAATGACCAGACGAAAGTACAATCATTCGGCCATAACTGTGGATTTTTTTATTTCTTTGACTTATCTGAATGTCAACATATGAAATGTTAACTGACTTTATCACACAAATGATAACAGGATTTACTTAACATGATACAATTCTTTGCCATAGAAGTGCCTGATAATTTACAACTGTCATCAACTATTAAAGCATCACTTGGTGCACTAATTTACAAACTATTCTCCTGAAGTGCAATGTTCAACATTTACAAAAGGATGTCCATCTGAGATTTGAATAACATGTTCGTACTAATCAATGATGTTGACTACTTCAGCTGATTGCAGCAAGACTTTGCTAATGTCTGTGATATCATTGTGCTTGCTGACTTTGGTGGTGCCACGAGCTTTGGTCAATACCACAAACTAGGACTGTCATTGGCTTAAAGACCACACACAAACATAAATATGCCAAGCCAAAAGGCTGAACTCCTAAAGGTGCGAGAAGAAATACTAATAGAGAAAATTAAATCACTGAAGAGAGACAAAAAATGGAAAATAAGACCTGAAGTCTGGAAAACAGAAGTAATATCCCCTACCGATATATGTAATAAATGTGATAAATGGTATGTGAAAATTACCAAGGCATTCCCTACTGAATGTTGTGTACAAGCCTGTCACTTAAATTCTCAAAAATAAGATCATGATTGGCGCTTACAGTCAAGAAATCTCAATAAAGATTCCAATAGGAAAAATCAATTGTACATCAAATTCTCAAATTCAAACAAAAGTTAGAAAATGCTTATGAACTAAATATCGACATGAATCAAATCAGGGACTGCATACATTACATCCTGCTTTAACACTCTTCAACTGAGAATACATCCAACACCTTCCTGAATGATGATTTGCTGACAGTATGGATGACTACGGTAGCCTCGTGATTGCTGGAGGACTCATACCGTAGCATCGATGTGCATCAGCAAGCACTGTATCTCATAAGTACAAGGGATCTTTCTCCATGCTCAGTGTGTCCAATGGTGGATTCAATACATAGGGTGGACCACAACTTCACCAACAAGCTTTCAGAGGTTGTTTCAAGATACCTTCTGAGTATTGAGGTGTAAGTGACTCACAGCCTCCAATAGTACATTACAGAGTTATTGCATGTCACTTTGTTTCTTGCCCCAATTAGCTTTGTGTCTGTATTCCACAGCAAATAGTGCACAACAGCATAAATGTAGCACTGTCATGTTTCCATTTTCTCACAATACCTGTTGTTGACAACAAAAATGCTCCCTTAACTCATTGCCCTGAAGCTTGCATTTACTAATGCCCTGTCCTGTCTAGGGTTTTGTTTTCCAGTAGTGTTACTTTTCCATCAACAGCGATAAAGAGCAGTATTATTATGGATAGTTTTACTGATGCAGAGTTGGCTGATAGGCATCTTGTGTAATTGTTCACTAAATGCAATGGAAGAAGGGCACAACACTATTCTGAGTTGTCCCCACATCAATGGCAACCACATCACTGTGCTACAGCATCTGTCTGAGGGTTGTCACATTTATGCTACCAGACATCAAAGACAAAAATGTAAGATGTTAGCTAGATCAGTTGTAACCTATGGAGTGGAACACAGATACTTAAAAAAGAGAAGAAAATGCAAAAAGAAAATACTGCACAAAACAAATGGACCAGTATACAAAAACTGGGAATGAGTGCATGAATGAATATAGAATTGGAATATCTGTATGGAAATCCAGGAGTACCAGCAGTCATGAGAACAATGTTGGGAGGGTATATGGTAAGAACTCTAGACGCAACATTAATGAAGATTGTATTCCAGGGAAAACACTAGAAAAAGAATGAGAAGAAGAAGGCATAGGAAATGATGGTTAGAAGATGTGGAAGAAAATCAGAGTAGAATGGGCCTAAGTGCTGAGGAATAAGTGAGTAGATGGTGCAGTAGCTAAGGCAAGGGGCTCCTGTTTGGGAGCAACAGGGTTCAAATCACATCTACTCATCCTGATTTAGGTTTTCCTTAATCATATGAGGTGAATCTGTGGATGGTTTCTTCAATAAGGCCAGTTCTCCCTTCTTACTTGTCCAATAAAACCAGTGATTCATCTCTAGTGAGGTCACTGTCAACGGATTGAAACATTTTGATCGCCGTCCTACAGACACTAGAATCTGACAAGAACATGCGGTTTTCACAACTTGATGGCCTGCTCCTCCAAATACTAAATGCGGAGCATGACACAGTAACTCACAGCAGAATAGAGGGAGAATCACTAAGATAGAGCCACTAACTGAACTACATGCCATGTGGAGAATTGTTCTCAAACTGGCTCTGTCTGTAGTGAGGACAAAGTTAGACAAAGATGAAGAGAGTGTGTGAGAAAGTGTAATGAAAAAGGAGAAAGAGGATGTGTTAATTATGATGAATTCCAGGAGGGTGTGAGACTCAGGGGCAATTTGAGAGCATTTTTCCACATATCATTTGGTGCCCCTACTCCTCAGTCAGATATCAACTGCCTTCCCTTGGGTTCTTGGTTAGATCATCAAGTATAAATATAACTCTAGTTATCATAGAAATGCTTTTTTCCTTTCGAACTAAATAATACATAATCACTCCTCCATAACACAAATAAACTTCTGAATTTTATTCTTGTGTTAAATATTAAAAGAAGAAACAATAAAAATGAGCTATCTATTAAACTGAGTGGAATTAATGTAAATGCAATACTTATGTTAGTGTTAGTATAATAATATAACTTTTTCTAATTCTATAATTTATATATTATTTCACTTTCCATCAGAAAAAGTGAAACAGAAATACAAAGCATAACATAAGGCATTGTTTAACAACATAAGTTGTAAGTTACATACAGAGAAAATTCTCTGATTAGTAGCTAAATTTCAGAAAATTTGTCACGAAAGTAGTTGAAAATTTGCCAAACTTTTTATGTATGCAACTGAAAAGCAAAATGCAAATATGTATGTGATATCAAACACAAATATTCTATTACTTGAGACATGTATAATACCTACAGTGGTTCAGTTTATGTACTGAGAATTTTCCCTTGGAAAAAAGCATTATACTGAATTTTTTCTAGACTTTAACTCAGCAAAATCTTTCAAAACTGAAATTAATCTGTTAACTTTGATGTATCACTTTCTTCAGCTTAAACAAACAGTGCACACAGTTGTCCTTGAGAAAGTGTTGACCTGATGGATGTCTTTATGACCTTAAGTTCTCAAAAACTCATTTCATCATTAGCCATAAATATTGGTAAAGTCAGGAGGATTTGTAAGCTTATCAAACTATAAGATTTGGGAAAAATTTGAGTCCAGTTAGATGGCAACATAACTGAAATGTTGATATTTCAGATACATTTATACTTAGCAGAACAATATTTCATACAGATGTCAGTGGCCACTCATAACCACACATCCAAAACTATATGATAAATGAATCATTTGTGGACCCACATTTACTGGAACAATTTTGCTTGTATTATGGTATACTTTCACACACGTCAGTCCGTTTTCATTACTCATTATGATATATAATTTTGCACCTGCGTGTCAAGTAAGACTTATGTCATTTGGGTGTTAAGCTTACTCCAGTCAAGGCGCAAGCATATGCTGGTGGCCAAATTCCCAACCCCACAGTTCAGGAAAACAAATACTGGGTAGAAGAATTCAAATAGCCCATGTAGTGTAACCAGCACTAAGGTGCAGAGAATTCTATGGCATAATGTGCCATCGGTGAATTTTTATAAAGATACTTGAGAATGGTCTATAAATGAAATTGTGCAAATGTACAACAAACAAAGAAAAAATGACAGCTGCAAGGATCACTAAACTATCAAAACAATTCATCACAGTAGTGAGCCCAGTTACAATGAAGATCTTGCAGTGAAGCATGCTCAGCTACTGGATATACCAGTCACCCTCAAAGCAAACAACTCTTCTATACTATCTCATGCACTCAAACAGTTTGATGATGGTCATACCTATGTATAACACTGCTGTAGACATAAATTAGTCAATAAACAACACACATTGTTTCACGCGTTACTCTCACTTTGATACCAGTGTTGGGGCTAGATTATGTAGTAGTGGATGGGTATATGGAGCAGCATTTACATCAAGGATGATTGCACTGATAGGAACCTTGAGTTTGGAAGAATGGATTGGTAATGTTAAAAGGTTTGACTAACATGTTGTGAAGGTTAAGACAATGACAGTGGGCAGTGTGCAGTGGATATCATTTCATGGCTTGACTTGAATAAGCCATACCTGCAGTTGGTTGGGTATTTAGGCATTCAAACTCTGGGTGGTACCGGGTGATGAGAGACGTTTGTCTGAGTTTTTGGAGAGACGTTTGTCTGAGTTTTTGGAAGCAGGACCTCTATTAGGCAAAGGATGAGGGGAAGATACTGCCCAGGAAATTTGTTTGTGATTAATTCTTAATTAGCATTAACGGGATAGAAAAGTCTGGAAGAGGTTCAATGTGTAGGTGTTGAGCGATTTAATCAGAGGCCAAATTCTTTATGTTGAACTTTTGTTAAGTTTAGCAGACTAAGTCTTTATAAAACAAATTCCCATAGTTAAAACCAACTTTCTATTTATAATTTGCATACATTGAAGCATAAAGTCTCATGACATTGCATTTAGGTAATTAAATTATTAATGCGATACCTGAGGCGGATGCTGTGAAACTAAATACTGGTTATATGGCACAGTTTTTGTAAAGAAGTAACAGAAGTCTCCTCATTCAGAATTATTGAGACAGTTTCTATGTTTGGTCACAATATGACTAACAGAACTAAAGCCTGAGTCCACAAGATATGAGGTGCGGAATGGCGTCAATACACTGAACGCATTTTCCACATATTTGGAAATAAGACTGGCATTTTTGTTATTTTGCCATAGATTATAATATCAGCCAATATCAAATATATTTTTACTGTACTTTCTTCATCAGTCTACTTTCTAACAGTTCTTCATGACAATTTTTATCCACCTCTTCATTATCCGTGGTAAAAGGATTTTACATCCAGTCATACAACTTCAATTTCAAAATATCTTCATATCGTTTTTTATGCCCAATTTAATTTGTTGAGATGACTACTGAAACTGTCAATAAACTGTGTAGTTACATAATTTTTATATATGATAATTCAGCAAAGTGATAAAATTCGCTCTTCAATATGTTATAATGAAGTAGTCCAAGTCTCATAATAAAAACAATGCTTTGGAAAACTGTATGCATTTTATTAACTTCTTGAAGTAGCGAATTGACATAATTAAATCTCTTGACAATGTCTGCCAAAAAAGAGATCATTCTTTACTGTTCTTAACTGCCAACACAAACTGGCCTCATTATAAGTTTCAAAAAATGTACCCTTTGATAGCCACTGACCTCCCATGTGCAAAAGTAGCTTAATAAAATCTTCACTACATCCTGGAAAATCTGTCAAAACATTCTATTACATTTAGAATTGGATTTGATCTTGTTTATGAGTCAAATTATTATATTTAATGATGAATGGAAACTTGCTCTTTAGTGTTTTCATACAAGTTGTTGTTTGTGTGCCACACAGTGAACAGATAAAGCATTTGACACTTCTTCCTTTAATTAAGCAATAAATCCATGGTAGTGACATATCACTGATGGTGCTCCATGAGTAGCATGTGCAAAAGTATTGTTCAAAGAAATCTTCTATGTCCATCCCACTCCCACTACGCATCTTGCTTGTCACCTCTCCCTCTATACCAGCATTTCCCATGTACAAAATGGCCTGTCTACTGCTGAACATTCGCTCAGTCAGCGACTGCCTGATTCCAAACCTATGACATCCTTCCTGCTCACCTTAATCAACTTTATATTTACCACCAATTACCTCACCTCTGAGGGGCAGACATACAAACAGATCAGGGTTATGGCCATTGGAACTAGGATGGCTCCTTCATTTGCCAACCTTTCCATGGGTCACTTGGAGGGGGTTTTCCAGCCCCTGGTTTGGTTTAGATACATTGATGACATCTTTGCCATATGGACTCATCGTGAGGCTGACCTGTTAAAATTCCTGGAATCTCTAAATTCCTTCTCCCAATCAAATTTCACATGATCCTATTCTGAATATCACACCACTTTCCTTGATGTTGACCTCATGATCACTGAAGGCCTGTTCAAACATTCCCTCCCAAAGAGCCTTGGCATTCAAGGCAAATGTATTTGTTTGGATGCAGACTCTTTACAGCTACACACCACCATTCTCACCTCAGCCTCCACTGGATGTAGTTTCCCCACCAGCCCAGTTCATAGCAGATTTCCTGGGCCATTACATCCAATCCTAGTACTGCTGATCCCTCCAAAAAAAAAGCTTCGGAGCACACCACTTGCCACTCAGTATTATGCCAGTCTTGAATGTATTAAGCAGCTACTTCGACAAGGCGATGATTTCCTAAAATCACTCTGTCTGAGATTTTGGCCACCGCACCTAGAATAGCTTTTTATCGCCCCCCTCTCCCCCCCCCCCCCCCAATCTCCGCAATGTTCTTGTCGCCCTATGCTCCTTCTGCACCCATCTCCCTACCCTATGGTTCCTACCCCCGTGACCATCTCCGCCCTATGCACCCTCCTACCACCACCTATACCAACCCTATAACTGACAAAATGTATACTGCCAAAGGGAGAGCCATCAGTGAAACAACATGTCATATATCAGCTGTTATGTAAACACTGTTTGGGCTTTTGCATCAGTATGACTACCACCCAGTTATCAGTTAGGATGAATGGGTGTAAGCAGATGGTGTACACCAGCAAAACTCAGTATCCTGTTGCAGAGCATGCTCTACAAACATGACAGCCATGACCTCGGTGCCTGTCTCACCACATGCGCATCTGGATTCTTCCCCCAGACACCAGTTTCCCTAAGCTCTGCAGGTGAGCACTATTGATACAACATGTCCTTAGCTCTTACCACCCACCAGGCCTTAATTTATGTTAATTCCTTCTGGCTCAGAATTTCTTCACAGTAACTAACCTTTTCTTCACTCCATTTTAGTTTTCTACATCTTTCATTTTCTGACCTATTTTTCACCATCACTCCTCCCACCTCTGTTACATAAAATGCATTTAGCTTTTTACTCTCATTAGCTCATGCACAATGTTTTAGCAGTAATCTCTGTGTTGCATATTACCTTGTCTTCCACCCTTAAGCTCTCAGATTTCCAAATCTTGTCTGGTGCAGTCCCCAACAGTCTTTTATCCTCATCCCGTCCAGTAAGTCTCCCCTGACTCGGGGGTCTGGGTGACTTTTCTGAACTATATCCCTTTTTTTAAACCTCCCCAATCGTTTTCCATCATCCCTCTTCCTTCCCCTTCAACTTTTCTACCCGAAGAAAGAACCATTGGTTCTGAAAGTTCACATAAGATAAACATTTTTGAAGTGGCTCACATTTTGTCAATCGCATTTGGGGCATTTTCAGATATATTGCTACCCAAACAGCTTGCTCTATGCACAGATAGAGTGACATAGGGGATTGGCTCCAACTGTGTCTCACCTCCTTCTCAGTTATTGCCTTCCTTCCATACCCCTTTAATCCAACAAATGATGTCTGTTGTCTACACAAATTCGAGATAGCTTTGTGTTCCCTGTGTTTTATCCCTAACAACTTCAGAATACCAAAATGTGTATTCCATTCAACATTACCAAAGACTTTCTGTAAACATGCAAGTGCTTTAACTGTGGGTTTGCCTCACTTCAATCTGTCTTCTAATAACAGTAGTGAAGTCAGTAACATGTAATATATTTTTTTCATTTCTCCAAAACCCAAACTGATCTTTGGCTAGGTCAGCTTCTTCCAGTTCTTCTGTAGATAATGTCAGTATTTTGCAATGACATATTAAATTGCTGGGTTAGTTAATACACACACACCTGCCGTCTTTGGTATATTTTTCTTGAAGTCTGGGTGTATTTCGCCTGTTCCATGTATCTTGCATAACTTGCATCACCTTCAGGTTCTTTCTATTTATCCAGGTACCTTTGCTTTGATTTCCTACCTGCAGCAACTTCTCCAGTTTTAATCACAGTCCAAATCTGTCTTTAGATTTCTTTCTTTTTTATTTCAATTCAAAATGTAGTCTCTAAATCTGTCTTGAACCTTCTGGTGTCTCCAGATCTCCTGCATGTGTACCCAATCTTCTTTCATGATTCTTAAATTAAAGTATTTGTAATGACTAAATTGTGCTCTTTCAAAACTCTGCTGGGTCACTTCCATTTTCACCAATTTCCCCCATTCCTTGCTCTCCACCTATTTTTCCTTTTCTTCCTTTTCCTATTGTCAAATTCCAGTCCCTGTGACACTTAAATTTTTGTCTCTCATAGCAAACTGAATAATTTTTTATCTTATCATATATTAACTATTCATCATATATATTTCAGTATATCCATTTCTTTTTTCAAGTTCTCTAACGTATCTACCTGATTAAGTGATCTAACATTCCACCCTCCAACCTGTACAACAGCAATCAGATGCACTCTTTTTGTCATTCTCCTGCATAGTCCCCAACCAGAGAATCAAATGGAACACTATTTTATCTCCAAAATATTCGGTAAAGTTGCATGTCATTGGGAGAGACAATGGTTGCAGTTTCTCCTTGTCTTCAGCTGTTCAAAGAACTAAGATAACAAGGCCATGATGGCTAATGTTATAAGGTCAGATCAGCCAATCATCCTGACTGTTACCCCTACAACCACTGAAAACGTCAATGTGCCCCTCCACAGATAACTTCGTGATGTGGCTGCACCTACTGTACAGCTATCTGTATCACTGAAGCACATAAGCTACTGCCCCATAGCAAGCTCCATCTCATGGCAGATTCAGTTTCTTATAGTGGGTCAACAAAGCTTATAAGTGAAAGACAGTTTTAGAACCCTGGCCAATGATCACATCACTTATTGTTGGTAGCACAATGGTACACTGAGAATGTTCAGCATTTCATTGCCTGTATAAACTTCAATGAACACATTCACATACACTAACCTTTCATATTTTTGTCTGAACCACAGTGTCCTAGAATTCAGCTAAAATAGTTCCTTTCCCCTGCATCTGACAAATGCCAGAATTGGAAATCCCTCCCAAATATTCCAATCTCATATTGCCTCTGCCACTCTATCAGCTTGTCTGGTAAGCCCTTTAAGAAAAGCTTTACACTACAATGTTAGAGGACAAAGAATGTAAAAAAAGGAAACAGAACTTTTCTTTACTATAGTTTAGTAATAATGCTTCAACAATTTTTGGCAATAAACCATAACAGAATTTAACAGAAAGTTTAACAGCTACCAGTTTCATTAGTACCTGCTCTAATCACCTCCCTGTGAATATTCATATCAGGAAAACTTATAATTCATACCAGGAAAACAGTTAATTTTATAAGGACAGTGTACTAAATATAAGCTATTATTACCAGCAGATTAAGAAATGCTGCATATTACCTGGCTTTCGTGTATTTGTATGTGCATGTGTTTCTTACTTTTATTTTTTTTTTATTTATTTATTTATTCATCCGTGGAACAATAAATATTGTATGGATGTCGTCAGTTTACAACACATGAGCACACATTTACATTTACAATGAAACAGGTTTCTCAAATTTTGTGTAGTTTTTATAACTAGTCATACACACATTTATAATTACATAATATTTTGGTGATAATGTCATATGTTGCTAATACTCTACATCTATGTTAAATATTCTTTTACAGTATAACAACTTTTACTTACTAAAAAGGTTTTAAGCTTTTGTCTGAAAGTGAGGGGCTCATTTATTTCTTTAGTTTCTTGTGGTAATTTGTTACACAGTTTTATCCCATTATAAAATACACTGTTTTGCGTCTTTGCCTTGTTCTTTCTATCTAGATGGAGGTGGTGACAAGCTCTCGTTTCATGGTCATGTATTAGGCTGTTTGTGTTGTACATGTTGAGATTTTTCTTCATGAACATTATGTTCTGAAAGATATACTCACAAGAAACAGTTAGAATGCCTAGCTTTCTAAATAATTCTAGACAGTGGGCCCTGTTGTTGGTGTTTGTTATTATCCTTATGGCTCTTTTTTGTACTTTGAACACAGTTTGTATGTTACTGGCACTTGTTCCCCAAAACATGATCCCATAACTGAGGACTGAGTGTAGATATTCATAATATGTTATTTTAAGACAGGTATTATTGCATACCGGTGCAAGGATTCTAAGAGCATAGCATGCTGTGGATAATTTCTTTGCCAAAATGTTGACATGGTTTGTCCATTTCAATTGCCTGTCTACATTCATCCCTAAGAATTTGGTACTTGTTACACATTCTAATTCATTATTATTAACTTTTATTCTAGTGGCGTTGTGTTTTTTGTTCAACTGGAAGTTAATATTGTTAGTTCTCTTTACATTTATGGTTACTTTATTTTTTAATGACCAGTTGTGGACATCATTGAGAGCCTCGTTTGCTCTTTCTGACAGTTGTGTTGGATTTTGACCTGTTATTACTATGTTGCTGTCATCAGCAAAAAGTATTTTTTCTCCATGTTTGATACTTTGTGGGAAGTCGTTAATGTATATAAGAAACAATATTGGGCCTAATACACTTCCCTGTGGGACGCCTATATTCACATTTTCTGGATCACACAGGTGTTTTATAAGGGAATTGTTTGAAACTTGTGATATCTCAACTCGTTGAACTCTGTTTTCCAAGTATGATTTGGACCACCTCTTTGTCACACCTCTTATTCCTATTTGTCCTAATTTATGAAGTAAGATTTTGTGGTCAACTGTATCAAAGGCCTTGGACAAGTCTAAAAAGATACCACTTACATTTTCACCTTTGTCCAGTGCTTCTAAAATTACTTTAATGAACTGTGCTATAGCAGATTGTGTGCCTTTTCCGGGCCTAAAACCAAATTGGTCATTGGAAAGAAGGTTATATTTATTCAGGTAATTTAGCAGTCTCTTTTTGACTAGTATTTCTATTATTTTAGAAATGATAGACAGTATAGAAATTGGCCTGTAGTTCTCTACATTTTCCACATCTCCGTTTTTAAGGATAGGTATAACTTTTGCTTGTTTTAGGTACTCCGGAAAGTATCCAGGTTCGAAAGATTCATTGATTATGTCTGTTAATGGGCCCTTTATGGAGTCTATACGTTGTTTAATTACGCAGACTGGGATTTTTTAGTTGGTGTACTACTAGTGCCATTTCCCTTTCTGCCATTTCCCTTTCTGTAGTTGGCAAGAGCACCATTGAGTTTGTTGGCTGGTTCTGAGTAGGTAAATCATACGTATCTGGACATTTCTGCTGTAATTTTTTTGCAATACTACTGAAATATGAGTTTACAAAATCAGCTAATTTTTTAGGGTTACCTACTGGTACATCTTTGTTTTTAATATGTGAATTGAGGTCCTTTTTAGCAGAATTAGATGTTTCCTGTTTGACAATGCTCCAGGCTGCTTTGCTTTTGTGTTCAGCTTCAAGTAATATTTTGTTGTTTGAAAGCTTTTTTGCGGCTAGCAGTACCTTTCTGTATATTTTCCTGTACTCTTTGTGGAATTGCTGAACTTCTGGGTTAGATTGATTATTTTTTATGGAGTTGAGATATCTAAGAGTTTCTGAGGATTTTTTGATACCTGTAGTTACCCATTGATTTCTCTTTGTAGTTTTAATTTGATAAAGAGTTTTGGGAAACATCTCTTCAAATCTGAGTTTAAAAATTGACTTGAACTTGATAAATTTCTGATTTGCATTGGTTTCTGCATAGACTTCCCTCCAATCTTCATATTCTAGCTGGGATTTAAACTGATACAGGGCTGATTTGGAAAACATTCTTTTGTACGTACACAGTTTAGGAAAAGTTTCTACATGAATGTTAGTTTTTAAGTGAATGATCTGAAGTCAAGTCTGACCCATAGCATTTTAACAGCAGTGACAAAATGTAAGGGAACATTTCATCAAAGAACATTTGATGGAGTGGTGCTCACTGGCCCACTTTCCTTAGTAGCAGTACTCTTTTAACAACTAGGAACATGGCATCTCTCATGTTGTTAAACTCTGTTTCCCCACATTCCCATTCTCACTTTATCAGTGATCTTTTTTTATGCTGCTGAATACCTTTACAAAAAAAATGATTATGGCTGGTGCAGTGTGTGACACCAAATTCTTCTAACCACATTTATTTTTCTGCAGTTTGGTATCTTGTTTAAGCTTAGATGGTGCTTTTCTCAGTAGGGTACGAACTTTGCCAATGAGTATTGACCTCAAAGATGAAAGTACATAAATATATTTGTATTTTGCAATCATTTTTGACCTTTTCCACATTATGGATTGTCAAGTCCCCAAAACAAGGGTAAGTATCCTTTTTTTTTGTACATGCCCATGTCTGCTTATGTGTGATCATCATAGTTTCGTTTTGAAAATCCTATCCTTTTACATTTTATGCATATAAATGTTAACATACTTTTCATTGACTTGTAGAGTGGTGCTCTGTATCTGAAATCACATAATATGGGTTCTTATTAGATCAAGAGTAGAGGTGTTTTTCGGCAAATGAAATATAGCTCATTTTGGTACCCTTTTGTTTGATAGACTTTACTTCAATACACTGCTTGGAATGTTAATGTTATCAGGATATACCATCAATTATAAAAGACCTTCAGTGTCTTCAATAGATAATTTATATGCATCAGTAAGAGAAATAAGCTACAATAAATGTGATCCCTTGTTTTCTGTTATGTTTACTTGATGTCATGGGAAGATGTACTACCATGTAAAAAGTATTTTACAATGACTGGCTTTTTCAGAGTTTCATTTTGCCTATAGACAGTGACACAACAAGTGAGATTCAGTAGTCACTCATTCTCTTCACCCAATTATCTATATTTACATGTGTAACTTGCATTCCTGTAGGACTGAAATCCTACCAGCCCAATCTCATTTTGAGAGTAACAGAGGAATGACAGAAGATACAATGAACATATCAAACAATGATTCAACATTTGTACATCACCATGCATCAGTTGTTTTCTGAACAAATCAGAATTTGACTGTAAAGATTATTAGTCAATGCTCATACAAATTTTGTTTATTGGTTAAACTGGTTTTCACTCATAGTCACTTTCAATAGCCCGAAATGCTTCCTAGCTAATTGCTGCATTGTAGGAGTTAGTATCTCCTCATGGCTTCTGCTAGAGGGTGGATGCTCTGTGCCAATAATATGGCAAATATGGACAGTCAAATTAGAATCCTTGGAGATATAGTTGCTCTTTCCTGAAACGCTTTATTTCAAATATTTAAGACATTAAATGCTCCTGCATATTGATGGATTTAATGTTTTCATTATGCCACAGTTCAAACTGAATGCCTGTTTATTTATTCATTGGGCTGGGTGCCTTAGTTCTGTCACTGTTGGCCTCAGTTAAGGACCTTCAATACATCTTATATCTATTGTTGACTTTAGCCTTTCTGTTTCAAAGTATGTAAGTGTTTGACAATACTAATGTCATCAGCCAGCTCCACTTTTAAAGCAAGACAATATAGGGTTTTGGCTAGAAGTTATTCTATCTTATCTAGTTAAAAGGTACTTCTCAGAACTGGCAGTAGATAATTGATCTGTTTTATCACAGAGATAATGGACTCTGTTGATAACAGAAATGCCAGTCTTGTGATCAGTCTGTTACTGCTGCAGCACACATAAGGATAATACAAAATGGCTGTTCGAGATCTAGATAAGGGAATGCGCTGTATTAAATATTTACTTTTCTCTTTCAACCTTCTATTTGTGGTAAGTTACATATTGACTATAAAATACATATAATTATTTTTATGGTCCTGGAACACATATTTCAGATACTGTTCAAAAGGTGATGTATAACACAAGTTCCAGACATAATATTTTTGAAAATTTGACTTTCCCTTACCAACAAGTATTTCATGAGTGGTACAATTATGAGCCCTGTAAATTAACTCTTATGTATTCATTAGCCAGTGACCAAATGAAGTGCAGAAGTTTTGGATGAGAATGAACTAATGTCTTTGCCCTAACTGATAAGAAAAAATAACTGGAACAATGGATGATATCAGCTTACAATTCAGACAAAGAAAATATGTTCTATACCTTAAAGTTCTCTCTTGAGCTGGGTTGTCAATGGTTTGTCGTCCACCTCTGTATCTGTCATTCTCCCACATGTTCCAGTCTGCCTTTGCTTTTTGCTTAGTGTCCAGAAAAATAATGTTAAGTGCACCACAAATATGGATAGTGAGTTTATACAGCTGCATGAGGTACCCATGCTGTTAACAGAAACAGGTATACAATAAATTGGAGAAAAGATTACATTTGAGGAAAAATCAAAAATGGAATGGAGGAAAAATTCGAGAATGAATTTTCACCCTGCAGTGGAGGAAAACTAATTAGACATACCTGATTTCTTTGTTTCTGTGTGCTTTAAATGAGGTTAAATTTTTTTTCCTCTCCAAACAGCACTGAAAACAAAGTAACTTCAGTTGATATTTATTATTGTATTTTAATGATTTAGTCGTAGGTGAGAT
This sequence comes from Schistocerca piceifrons, assembly GCF_021461385.2. Taxonomy (NCBI): domain Eukaryota; kingdom Metazoa; phylum Arthropoda; class Insecta; order Orthoptera; family Acrididae; genus Schistocerca; species Schistocerca piceifrons. Next base: position 838,811,607 of record NC_060138.1, on the reverse strand, counting down.
TCCTTAGATGGAAACCAATTATTATAGAAAATGAAATAATTATGTCAGTATCTTCTGCACAGATACAGATGAATTGACATGTCATACATCCGTGATCTTCAGATAAAGCATATCAAGACTATCTAGATAAGAAAGATTTTTATCTCTCTCTATAATGAAAGTTGTTTGGCTCTGATGAAACCCCCTCTCGATAATTCATTTTTTCTAAATAATGAAAGTCTGTGAATGATTGTAATAGAAGAAGCTGATCATTTTTACAAAGGCAATACACTGAGGTGACAAAAGTCATGGGATACCTCCTAACATCATGTCAGGGCTCCTTTTTCCTGGCTTAGTGCAGCAACTCGACATTGCATGCACTCAAAGAGTTGTTGGAAGTCTGCTGTAGAAATATTGAACTGTGCTGCCTCTACAGCCATCCATAACTACAAAAGTGTTGCTGGTGCAGAATTTTGGCAATAAACTGACATATCCATTATGCCCCATATATGTTTGATGGAATTCATATTTGGCAATCTGGGTGGCCAAATCGTTTGCTCAGATTGTCTGGAATGTTCTTCAAACCAGTCATGAACAATTGTAGCCTGGTGACAATTCCATTGTTGTTTGGGAACATGAAGTCCATGAATGGCTGCAAATGGTCTTGAAGTAACCAGACATCAACATCTCCAGTCAACGATTGGTTCACTTGGACCAGAGGACCCAGTCCATTCCATGTAAGCAGTCTACACCATTATGGAGCCACCACCAGCTTGCAAAGTGCCTTTTTGACAACTTGGGTCTATGGCTTTGTGGTGTTTGTGCCACACTTGAAAACTACCATCAGCTCTTACCAACTGAAATTGAGACTCATCTGACCAGGCCATGGTTTCCCAGACATCTAGAGAACAAACAATAATGTCATGAGCCCATGAGAGGCATTGCCATCCTGCTGTCAAATGCACTCATGTCAGTCATCTGCTGCCATAACACATTAACCATATTTTGCCACACTGTCCTAACAGATACATTCATCATTTGTCCCACATTGATTTTTGTGGTTATTTCATGCAGTGTTGCTTGTCTGCTAGGTTATTAAGTAAAGGTCCATGGTGAGATATAAAGCCTGAAATTTGATATTCCTGGCACACTCTTGACACTGTGGATCTCGCAATATTGAATTCCCTAATGATTTCCAAAATTAAATGTTCCGTGCATCTAGAACCACCAATCATTCCTCATTCAAAGTCTCTTAATTTCCATCGTAGGGCCGCAGTCACATTAGAAGCCTTATCAAATGAATCACCTGAGTACAAATGCACTCTCTTTTATACATTGTATATGCTATACTACCACCATCTGTATACAGTATGTGTATATTGCTATCCAGTGACTTTTGTCACCTCAATGTACATCACTGTACCTTAGTTACAGAAAAACTAAGAAACAAAAAAAAAAAAAAAGTGTGGAAGAAAACAAAAAATAATGCTACTAATTGGGATACATTTTTTAAGCAGTACCAGCTATTGATGACTACACAGTAAAAGATAACAGATGTTGCAGCTGGAAAGGAAAACATTTATCTTCAAAACACCAAATCTATTTTTATTGCCAACATCATTTGTAACAGTGCCTGTAGAAGAAACAAGATTATCAATCAAACATTATAAAGAACGTACCTTTGTACACAATGTCCATTCAACAATATCAATGGCAAGCTACAGCTCTTTGTCAGTTCTGGACTTGAATCTGGATCTTTGCTTTTTGCATGCAGTGTTCAACCAGTAAGACAATGGACTCATACACAGGAGGACAATGGTAGAAGTCCTCTACCAACCATTCAGATTTAGATTTTTCATGATTTCGTTAATAAGGTCATGGCAAATTTTCTTCCCCATCCATCTGCAATGAGATTTTGTAGTTCATCTCTTATGCCTCATAATCAAAGGGGCATAAACTTTAATCTCCCTCTTTTTTATATCTATGATTTTGTAATCCATGGAAGCAAAAGCAGGAATAAATTGCAATTACTGGTTACTGAACTGTTGTAATCTTTTTACTAATGCCTGTAACCATAAACTTCGATAATTTAATAAGAAGCACTGCTAAAATTGACATTTTTCTTTCTCTGCCACTTGTACCTTTAATTATTGCTCTAAAACTTTTAAGAATATAACTACGAACAGAGTCAATTATTTTGCTAAGAGAGAGATAACAAGATAAAATTTCTGCATTTTTGTTCTTGGGAAAACAAACAATGAGAATAAAACTGAGACATCAAAAAAGAAAAAATACAGTACTCAATTATTACACTATACCTGTGAACATGGAACTGTTATGTTGAAGCAGTGCTGCTGAAGTGTATCTAGGAGAATACCTATGATTGCTCAACCAATGTCTAAGGTTAATGTTGCATGAGGGTCCAAGTTATATCACATTTTCACTGCTGATGGAAGACTAATACCCCTTACAGTAACAAACTGTTGCCATTCCTAAATAATGTAGTTGTTGCACCCTAAAATATTTTGAGACAACTTTCAAACTGCCAATTCATTCATTGAGAAAGAAGCTCTGTTAGGTAACTTTCATTACCATACTTTGTATGTACTGAATGTTATACTCTAATACAATTAGGAAAAAAATTCAAGAATATAAACACAACACGAAATTTAAAAACCAAGCACTCACCTGTAGCTGATCGATGCAGTACATATAGGTATACAAAACAACACAGAGGCATTACTAATTTTCATCTGCAGCTCACGGTCCAGTGGCTAGCATTGCTAAGTGTGGATCATGGGGTCTTGGTTTGATTCCCAGCCAGGTTGAGGGTTTTCTCCACCCGGGGACTGGATGTTTGTGTTGTCCTCATCATCTCATCATTATTTGGGAAGTGGTGAGATTGGAACTGGAAAGACTGGGAATTTGTATGGGTGCTGACGACCACAATGTTGAGTGCCCCATAAAGCAACATCATCAACACCATCATTGTCATTACTAATTTTCAACTATGTCTCATTTTCTAGCTTAAGTGCACAATTGATTCATGTAATATATCTATGCTGTTAAGTGCATCTGTGAGTAATGTGTCAATCAGCTAAGGTGAATGGTTGCATCCTAATTTTTGTTGGTTGTTATATCCTTTATAATCAAAACCAACAATACAGTAAACAGAACAGAGATGCAAGAATCTTTAATTTAGATGTTTTGTTATTTGCTGGTGAAAACTTACTTGGTCCCTCCATCAAGAGAATTCTAAAAATAAATCGTCAAGGATAATTGTAAAAATTCTTCTGGCAGAGGGTTATGCAAACTGTACCTGAAAACTGTGGCAACGCTTAAGTATCTGTGCATATATCACAAAGGTATGCCAACTGTATTTCAAGACTGTCATGAACCTGGGGTGGGAAGTGGTCTCTCAGTTGCCAAATGAAGACTCTGCCTCTGTTATCATTGTTATTATTTCAAACAAAAATTTTATTGATCACTGTCTAGTATAGTGATTTTTTTCTTTGTCTCATTGACACACACATCCAATTACATTAAGAAATGAACATTCTCTTCAGTGCAAAAATTATTCAAATCTCAAACTCTGGTAGTTCCAATTCTCCACCAGTCTGTGCTCCCTATATGTAACATATTCTTTAATACTGCCCTTGACATCATATCATTTCCAACTACTTCCACTCCCAATACCTGAATGTTCCTCACAAACTGTTATTCTAACTATAATTTTAGTTTCTATGATGGCATCTCACTATCCATTTTTCATTGGCTCTCTCATTATCTGTCCTCTACTCTCCTCCATAAAATTATCTTAATCATCTCCTTCGAACTGTTCCCTTCTGTCCCTGCTCCCTGCCTCTTCCTACCCTCTGTTTCTTCTACATTCACCTCATCGCTCCACCAAACACACCCATACACCTCAGTCAGTCTGCAAGCACAGGCAGTGAAAGAGAACAAAAGGGAGAGATATCTCGACAAATTTCTGACAAAGGATGCAAATTCCAAAGTGAAGTACAGAATTCAGGATATTGTTTATCGGGCTATATTCTGCTCAAAACTTTCTTTATATGAGTGCTTGTGTTTTTCCTACCATTGTTCATATTTTCCTACCATTGTTCATATTCTACCAAAGCTCTTCCATTTTTTAATTCATTTAACCATCTTGTATTATTATTATTATTATTATTATTATTATTATTATTATTTTCAGATAACTGGTATCCTGCTCATCATGGTTGGAACAACAATTTATGCTATACATAATGATTACATAAATTTTCTGGAGGACAAATACTTGACACCTGCCACCTTACTTATAGCTGTGGGAATTATTATATTTATTGTTGCCTTCTTTGGTTGCTGTGGTGCAGTACGTGAAAGTACATGCATGGTAATGGTGGTATGTATCAAAAACACTTTTCATGATGGAAAAAAAAACTCTGCAGATAAAGTGCTTAAGTTTCAGATCACCAATTTTAGTACTTTAGTAGACATCCTACTGACAATATACTATGTTCTCACTGAGTTTGCTCTGAACATCCATGAAGTTTAAGTGGAATTTCCAGCATTGACATTGAAAAATTACAGTAGCATTAAATTAATGCTCAGGTGTCAAAGCAGATCACAGCAGGAAGATTTATAGCATAACATGCAATTTCAAATCAAATGAAGTTATTCAATCTGTGAAAGACATTGGCCCCACATTTTACACAAGCAAAACATGGTAGGATGAGAAGAAAAGGAAATTTATACTTGTCTTGCTGTATCATGCTAGTAATAGATACTAATGACCACTACTTAATTCCTGAGTGGTACTTCATACACCTCTTGCAATATCCTGTATAAGGATTTCATGAAGCTTTAATAATCTTTTTTGTATTGACAGTTTGCTGTCCTTCTTGGAATTATCTTCATATTGGAGCTCTCAGCCAGTATTGCTAGTTATGTCCTCAGGGATGGACTAGTGGACATGTTAGTTGGAAGTATAAATTCTACAATGCATGATTATCCAAAAGACGTCTATATGGCACAAACAGTGGATTACTTACAACAAACTGTAAGTTAAACACAAAAATTACATTGGTTCATGAGATAGAACTGTGGTACGTGGAAACTGTAATACTGATACTATACTTCACAAATTGTTGTTTCGTATACTCTAGTGTTATATGTTTCTTGTGGTTTTATTTTGTAATCAAAACACCAAGACTTGACATACCACTTGAACAACATTTCATAATGTTATACTGATATTGCTCAATCTCATAAAGAAAAGCTAAAAGAAAAAAATGTTGTACAAATAACAGATGAAGAAAAAAATTAAAGATAACAATGGTATACACACATGACAAAAAAAGAGAGGCAACAATTCTTTAGAGAGCATACAGTTCTGCATCTATGAGGGTAAGTCAATTATCATCCGCAAAGTAGTTATAAAATTTTATTGTAATCAAATGGGAAACTTACAAGAACATCATTTTTTCGACATAGTCTCCTTGCGTTTCAATGCACTTGGTCCGTCATGTACAAGCTTCCTGATGCCCTCATAAAAGAAGGTTCTTGGTTGAGCTGCAAGCCAGGAATGCACCGCTTCTTTCACTGCTTTATCCAAGGCAAATCGACGGCCACTTGATGCCTGTTTGAGTGGACCAAACAAGTGATAGTCAGAAGGGTGCAAGATTGGGACTATATGTAGGATGATTCATTACTTCAAATTTGAGTTTCTGGAGTATTTCAGCAGTGTGGACAGCAGTATGCAGGCGGGCACTGTCGTGCAACAACACAACACCTTTTGACAGCAATCCTTGGCGTTTGCTTTGAATTTCAGGCCTTAGCCTGGCAGTAAGCATATCACTGTAATGTACACTGTTTATTGTTGTGCCCCTTTCCCCATAATATTCCAGTACTGGACCTTGTGCATCCCAAAAAACCATAAGCATCAGTTTTCCCGTGGACAGTTTGGTCTTGAACCTTTTCTTGCACAGCGAATTTGGATGTTTCCATTCCATACTCTGCTGTTTACTCTCCAGCAAATAATGATGGATCCATGTTTCATCACCAGTAATGATCCTGTCTAAGAAGTTGTCCTCTTTGTTATCATAGTGATCCAAATGTTGTTTTGCAGATGTCCAAGCACATTAGTTTATGCAACTGTGTGAGTTGTTTTGGGACCCATCTTGCACAAACTTTATGAAACCCCAAGTCTGTTGTGGATGATTTCGTAGGCAGAACCATGACTAATCTGCAGATGATGTGTCACTTCATCAATAGTTAATCGTTTGTCTAAGAGAATCATTTCACATACGTAAACGCTCAATGGTTTCTTCATTTATGGTGGTAAACGGTCATCCAGCTCCTTCATCATGCGTAACACTTGTGCAACCATTTTGGAATTTTTCAATCGATTTGTAGACACTCTGTTGTGGCAAAACACTGTTCTCGTACTGTACCAAAAGTCTTTGATGAATTTTAGCCCCTGATGTGCCTTCCACCCACAGAGAACAGATCACTGAACATTGCTCTTCTTTGGTGCAAACAGACAGCGGAGCAGCCATGATTAACAGCATGGCAGAGATGACAAAACTAACCTAGCAGCTTGAAAATTGCAAAGATATGACAACAAATAACAAAACGTGTGTCATCAATGTAAAAGACAGTACTACCAGAATAAACAAAAATATAACTGAATTGCAGATAATAATTGACTTACCCTCATACATCCATATTCTGCAGACCACAGTGAACTGCATGGCAGATGGTACATCCTATCATACTCGTTACTACTGCTTCTTCCCATTCCATTCACATGTGGATCATAGGAAGAATGACCCTTTAAATGCCTCTCTGTATGCTGTAATTAACCCAGTGTTGTCCTAATGATCCCTACAGGAGCAATAGAGAGGTGGCTGTAGTTTTATTTCTAGAGTCATTATTGTACATCCAGCTGTTAAATCTTTGTAAGTAGGCTTTCTCAGGATATTTTGCATCTATCTTCAGGTGTACACCACTTTTCATGTGTAAATAAAGTGCTTAAGTTTCAGACTGTTAATTTTAAAAACTTAGTACATACCCTACTGAAATTTTCTCTGCTTTCACTGAGTTTGCTCTGAATATTCACCAAGTTTTAATTAAATTAAGTTTTTTATATGTACTCCACAGTATCAAAGACAGCCATCACACATGGCACTGTAAATATTCTCTTCCTTCAGTTTGTTCATAAACACATATAATCCCAGGATTATTCTTGTTTTGATGAATTTCATGTCATTTCGACTTTCATCAGAATTATGCTGTTTTAAATGTTCATCAGATGTGACCTTAGGCTGACATAAAGCATGACTTTCTATAGTGTTTCATAATTTCTCATTTAATTGTGTTGTGTTTATTCTGTAGCTAAGTATTAATACTTTTGTTTAAGCTCATGCACTGTGTGTGTGGCATACTCATAGTACTTGGCTATGTGCCGATTCTTTGCCTGTCTTCCTTGTAGTTTCTTTTGTTGAATGGGATTCTGATTACTCAACACTCCATGTATCTCAGCAAGTTTTTAGCTGTGGGGATGTTTGTAGTAATGTGTAATATTGTGTCAGCAGTTGCTGGTTTCCTATAAGTATTTATTAAAAGAATATTTACCATTAACTTTGTTGTTTTGTCAATAAAGTTTACTGGCAGTAAATTAAAACCACTATTGTTTCTGATTTATGTAAATGACATTAGTGTTGGAATGGAATCAACTTAATAACTTAGTATTGCATAAGGAAATTAAAAAAAACTGAAAACAATATAAGGTAAAGACTTAGACATCATAAGAATCTGGACTGGAGAAAATGCAATGCTGGAAAATGCAAATGAAAGTCAACAAGAAACTTTCACAAACAGCAGCAGTAAGATAAAACGCAGAGGCTAGGACCAGATTATGTCACAGCATGACAACAATGATGATAGCTGTATGCAACACTTGAGTGCCAGAAAACTATACTGAGGACAGAATGCAGACATAGTGAACAAGTCATATAATAATATGCAGATTATTATGAAATTACTGAACATTGCAAGAAAGGGTACTAAGGTGAAACCGTCAAGGCCAATTGACACTGACTGTCACATCAAGTCATATCCTGTCAGAACATTCTACAATGCATTTGGCAGCATCTGCACTGGACATCATGTTACAGCATGGCAGTGTCAAGGTTTCTCAGCAAGAAAGTGTTGATGGTTGATAACATTGTCTGTGATTAAATCATGTGACCCCCAAGCTCACTTCCTCCTGATACACAGCCATGTGCTCATCCTCCATACTTTGTTTCATCATGCTTTTCATGGTTGATATCAGTTGTTATTCTGCATCTGCATACTACTCTGATACCCACCATATGGCACATGGCATAGGGTACCCTATACAACTACTAGTCATTTCCTTTTCTGTTAAACCCACAGAGAGGGTGAGGGACAAACAACTGTCTCTATGCGTGTTTATGAGCCCTAATCTCTCTAATCTTACCTTCATGGACCCTTGTGTGGAATGTATATTGGCAGCAGTAGAATTGTTCTGCAGTCAGCCTCAAATGCTGGTTCTCTAAATTTTCTCAATAGTACTCCTCCAAAAGAATGTTGCCTTCCCTCCAGTGATTTCTATTTGAGTTTCCAAAGCATCTCTGTAATACCTTCATGTTTTTTGTACCTACCAATAACACATCTGGCAGCCTGCCTCTGAACTACTTCATTGTCTTCCTTTAATCCACAGTGGTGCAGATCCCGAACACTTGAACAGGGTGAACCACATTTTCCTAAAAAAGTCCACCAATAAACCAAAGTCAACTATTCACATTCCCTACTATAGTCCTTAAATGCCCATTCCATTTCATACTGCTTTGTAATGTTATGCCCAGATATTTAATCAACATGGTTGTGTCAAGCATCTGTATTAACTTACATTTCTAAGTCTTTGTTATTCAATATTTTTGTTATTTGTTGTCAGCTGTTTAGTTTTGTTATTTCTTTTGTTAAAATTTGCAGTTTTATAATGGATAACAAAAGATTAACTGAAGCAGTGTGGCAGTAGTCTGAATTATATATGAATGATATGGGGTAATCAAACTACATTTAAGCATTGTGGAAAAATAAAGAATGTGCGAGATCTGATTTCTAAACATCTTAAACCTTCTCACATTTATGTTGCAAATGTCACATGCCAGAACAGTATTTTCAATAGCACTTCTAAATTACATACCCTCTACTACATTTATTAAGTTGACTTTTATACATAACAGTATTTAATATTTTGCAATGAAGTGGACTGCAATATGACTACAGCCCATGGTGAAAAAGGTCCTGTGGATATAATCAAACTCATTAGTAATTAATAGTTATTTGTATGTTGTCAGGAATTTGTAATGTTTGATAAAGAAATGAACTGAAACCTTCAGACATTGCGATAATGGCAAAATGCTTGTTTTGTGAGGTGTACATCAAGTAACGTATTAGAGTCATTTGTTTAAATTTGTATTTGCATTTGTGGCAGGCTTATATACTGTTAAGCAGCTCCATGGGCTGTGTGTGAAACAGTTTTGCAAGCATTAATATTCAACATTTATGCAGTTTCACTAGCTAACACCAGTACAAATAAGGCACTTGAACTATTAAAAGCCAAATAAAAAATGTAAAGAAAACCTATAGCTAAATCTCAAAGGGAAAGATATTGAAAGAGATTTGCCTATTGCACAAAAATTTGCACTGAAATGGCAACTAAACTTAACCTTAAACAAACCAATTTTTCATGGGGTGTGATGACAGCTTATGACACTGTGTTCATTACAGTAATTCTGGTTGCAGTTTGACAAAAAATGGAAAAAAATGGTGCTTTGATATCCTAAAATATTTATAAAATGCAGATTCCTCTTCTTTGAACTCCTTGTAGTGTGTGTGAAATTTCTCTTATGTAACATGTAACAAAATTATTTTTCAGACAGACAGAATAATGTGAAAAATTGATTTTGTACACATGTGGACTTTAATATCCACATACAAAAGCTACCACATTGTGTATGTGCACTTCTGCATAAAGCAGTTGAGAACCATCTTGCAGAGACCATAACTCCCATGAGAAAAGAGTTGAGTACAGCCATACGATTTGAGATCATGTGACCTGAACTGATTTGATGTTATGGAAGTGTGAGTATACACTCTGAAGTGACACTGTCACAATGGCCAGTGTGAATTGGCCTTTGCTGATGCTTATAAGACCCCAGATGAAGTATGCTGGAGTGATATTGGATCTTTCACAAACATACACATCAAAATAAATAGGAAAGCAACTGTATGCAGCCTGGTATTCGACGAGAGCCTTCAATGGACAAGTAGTGTCACAGAAATGCTAATGAATCTGAAATAGGAATGCATTACACAGATAAGAGTAAGAGCAAGACTTCATGGGATTTACCAAGTACAGTTAGGGGATGAGGCATGGGAGCCACAAGTTGGTTGCTGGTTAGGTATGTAAGGGAAGGAAAGGCTATCATTACAAATTAAGAGTGTATGGTAATTTTGGAATAATAAATTTGCATACATACTCATTTTTAGGTAGAGGTACAAAAGTTTGGTAAAGCTTACCAAGCAATCTCTTTCATTTTTAGTTTTGTAAAGGCAAGTTACACGAAAGATAGTAGGAACCTGGTCTGGTTTATTAACAACAGGATATATCTGAAACATGTACTTCAGAAACAGTGCAAGGTAATTTAAGTCTGTATTCTGTAGCAAAGTCCAGTCCACACCGTATCAAAGTTCCATCTACGACAAATGGAGTCCATGACAATAGTACCAAAGCCAAACAGGTAGTAAATTCACATCGCACTCCATAGATCGCATTACAGCTGACTCAGATCAGCCCTCGACCAGCTTACATGCTAAATTCTGGTGTGGTCCTGATGACTAGCACCATCTAAGTAAAGGCACTATGGCACTCAACATTAATGCTGTACCAGCAACAAGATTTCTGTAGCAATGTCATATGGTGTCACTACACCCATCAGCCTCTTCCCCTGCCCCACCAACAATCATGGAGGGTGAACGCTGAGTTGGTGCATGGTTTGGAGGAGTTACCAGCAGCAAAGGTGATGGATTGACTTCCATGGGCATTGCTGCAAAATGACAGGGTAGAACAATGCTCAATGTGAGTAGTATGAGTTGCCACAGAACCAGAGGAGAGTCTGCTGTGGGCTGAGAAACAAACAGCTGCTCAACAGGATGGGAGAGGTGAAGTTGATTTTGGTGGTACTGAATAAGTTCACGGGAGGAGGTCATCATGCACATTAAGGAGCTGTGGCAGATGGAGATCATCCTGCAGATTCAGACTGGGCGGCATTTGTACAAATCCTTCACCACTAGGGGACAGTCATCCAGAGAACAACATGTGCCGGAGGTGGAAACAATACATCAATGTGGGTGCACTGACGGCAGCCGTAAGGCTGCTCTGCTGGGCTGCGGCCATCAGTTGGTGTGACTCTGTAAATTGCTAGAAAACTGTACAGCATTTGGGTGTCAAGGTGGGTGCTAGCTGCGAAATAATCTTCCGCTGATTCAGATTCATTAGCCAAAAGGTGAACCCTAAATCTGTTACAGATGGTTGCCTGAAAGAATACTGAAGCAGGCTGCATTTTAGTCCACTTACTGTTTCACGAACTGTCAATCCAAAGGTGTGAAAAAGAGTATATCCCATAAACATTGTCCACTACAGAGTCAGCTACCGTACGAAAATTTACAGGACAAATGACTTTGTTGTAAGTGAAACTGGAAGTTTTCCTGGTAAGGGCAACTAAGAACACAGATAAGCCTGCATCTTTGCCTTGGCTCGCTGCATGGTCAGTGCCCCTAAATTGAAGTAGATTGATTCAAGATGGACTCAGAAGCACTGGCGTCCAGAAGTAATTTCACTGGGTGTTTGCCTATGAACACAGCTAAACATATTTACTAGATTGTGTCCTGAGAAATCTGCACTTCCATAAATTTATAGATTTATCACTTACTTGGTACACTGTCATAGGTTCGGGACTATTTGTTTTGGGACTGCTACAACCTCCCTCCTGCAATTCTCATTTTTTTTGCCACACCTGTGAATGTTGTGTACTGTTAAGAGTCAAGCATTGTGTGCATTGCAAAAGAAGCAATGTTTACAGCCAAGCAATGACACCGCTGACAAGTAGCTCCTCGTTGCTGGTGTGGTTGTTTCCAAGGTTTGTCTGCTTGTGTCTGTATATGTGTGGATGGATATGTGTGTGTGTGCGAGTGTATACCCGTCCTTTTTTCCCCCAAGGTAAGTCTTTCCGCTCCCGGGATTGGAATGACTCCTTACCCTCTCCCTTAAAACCCACATCCTTTCGTCTTTCCCTCTTTCCTGATGAGGCAACAGTTTGTTGCGAAAGCTTGAATTTTGTGTGTATGTTTGTGTTTGTTTGTGTGTCTATCGACCTGCCAGTGCTTTTGTTTGGTAAGTCACATCATCTTTGTTTTTAGATATATGATTTTATGTATTAGCTAGAAATAAAATTCATCATACATTCAACTGTGTGTGAATTCCTAAGAGACCAAACTGCCGAGGTCATCGGTCCCTAGACTTACGCACTGCTTAAACTAACCTATGCTACGAACAACTCAAACACCTATGCCCGAGGGAGGACTCGAACCTCCGGCAGGAGGGAAAATTCATCACAACCAATTACAAATTTTATAAGAAATTTACAGACTGAACACATCTATACAGTCATTACATTTTGACAGAAATATATTAAATGATATTAGTGGGCACATTATTTCTATTTGGCTTATAATACTAAACCTTAAAAATACTTTCAATGTATTTGTAAGCTACAGGATTGTCAGTTCTTAACTAAGTACACAATACAGTGCAGCTTACCTTAAAGCAAGCAGAAGTGACTTTTTTCCTGGCCTATGTTTTACGTTAACTATAGTAACTTTATTTATTTTTATATTTAGATGCAATGTTGTGGTCTTGCAAGCCCAAAGGACTGGGCTGGAATACTAACAGAAGGAGATAACACAGTTACATTCAATGGAACAGTATTGCCACAGTCATGTGTAGCAGCTTTTGCCTCAAATGAAACTATGTAAGTATTCTAATAAACTCTACAGATCTAAGCAGGCTGATACGGGATCCTTCAAAAAGCACGCCAGTTTTTAATCATGTAGTATATTTCTATTTGTCAGTTGATCATGTTGTTATGTATCGTTTCGGTTACCGTGAACATTCAAGTTGTTGCTTCAGTCTAAATTTCTTGGATTTTTTTGTTGGGTGTCTAATCATGGAGCAATTTATTACTGTGCAGCATGTGCTAACAGTGAAAACATTCTATCAAAATGGAGAAAGTTAAGCAGCAACTGTCAGATGTCTTCATGTGATTCTATGGCTGCATAGAAGTACTGAGTGAATCAACAGTTCACAGAATTATTGTAAAGTTCAATGAAATGGGTTCATCAGGAAACTTAAGAGTTGTGAGTGCACTTTTACTGGCCAATCTGTGCAAAACATTGTGGTGATTCATGACAGTGTGGCTGTTAGTCAACTGAAGTCAGTTTTTCACCATTCTCAAGAATTGCAAATAAGGTATTCTTTAGCATGGCAAATTATCAAGTATGATCTCCATTACCACCCCTACAAGATTCAGTTAATACAGCACCTATAAGAAGCCAATAATGAGACAAAGCAACATTTTGTTGATTGATTTCTGAGAAGATGACAATCTAGTGTGGAACATAATCTTGAGTAATGAGGAGCCCTTCCAATTAAATTGATCTGTGAATAAAGTGAACTGCCATGTCTGGATCTCAGAGAATTCTTCCATGGTTCAAGAGGGGGAAATGTATCAACAGCAACTGATAGTTTGATGTGGCTTTTGGATGGGCAGCATTATTGACCCATATTTTTTGGCAGATGAGGCAGAACAAGCTGTGACAGTTGATGAAAACTGATACTGCGGGATGGTAAGAGTTTTTATTATTATTATCATTTATTTATTTTTTTCAGTGGATTGGATATTTGTGAGTTGCAATTTCAGTAGGGTGGTGCCACCTCTCGCACTTCCTGCATTTGAGGTCTTCCACAAGAGTTTCCAGATCACCTCATTTCGCCTAACAATGACCAACAATGACCAACAATAGCCACCAAGATCATGTAACTTAACCTCAAAGTGATTTTTTTCTTTGGAGTTATCTTAAATAATTAGTGTATGTCAATAAACCCTGAAACATTCATGACTTAAAGGAGGAAATCCATGACTTAAAGGAGGAAATCCAGTGCATGCACGCACGCACGCACGCACGCACACACACACACACACACACACACACACACACACACACTAAATAACAGGGCTGACTGTGGTGCTCCACAGGTGTGCGCTCTCAATTTTGCAGAGAATCAGATAATGAGTACTCAAAAGGGATGTGCCCCGCATGAGCATCTGGCACGCTCTGCATGACCAGTAACTCCACCAACACAACATGCATGAATTCACCCCTGCAGATTTTCTGCAAAGTGTCAATTTCTGTATGTGGTTCCTACATCATTGTGTCAAAATGCCCAAATTTCCACAATGCGTTCTTTGTCGGATGAAGCTTGATTCACCCTAGTGGTTTTAATGTTTAGTGAACTTGTTTTACAGGAGAAAGAGAGTAATGGTGAGAAGTAATGTGAAGCTACAATTATTGTGACTTACTCTAATGTAGTATTTACAATAACATTTTTGAAACTCCACTGCAGAGTGAAAATCTCATCCTGAATAACATTTTTGCTCTTTGCTGCTTTCCTCAATCTATTGTTTGTCAATGTTGGTAACTTTTCACTGTTCCCTATAACTATTGTTCACAGTATATTAACTAGTTCTATTTTTCCCACCAAACATCAGCACAAACTGTGTTGGTCTTGTGTTATTTTGTGGTGAAGGCAATGGGGAGATCCATTTTCCATCAGTACAATTAACACCTATATTTTCTCTTCTTCAACTGCTTGAATCTATTTAATAGCATTAAAAACACTTAAAAACATTACCCCTGCTTTTCAATTCACAGACTGAGCAAGATAATACCGAGAAGCAATGAAAATATGTTTACAACATGAACTATTACTTTAAGGATAAATGCTTAGTGTTAGGTGAAATATAATACATCAAGTGAAAGTGAAACAGCTAATGATCAAGTTAATTTTAATATACCAAAAAATTTTAATAAGGGATAAACAAGATTATATAATTAGAAATGGATTTATGATTTGAGAGAAAATACAAACAGCTTCTCATATCACCATTACTAATCACTGCCAGATTTTTGACATCCATTTCCAGATAAAGGCATCCATGTTGTATCTGAGTATTCTCTGATGTCACCTGACCACCTTCCATCAGACTGCCTTCCAGGTATTTTCTTACCTCTCAGACAACACCAAAGTACTTCATTGGTCATTCTATCATCTATTCATCTAGTTAGATGTCTAACCTACATATATTTACATTTCATTATGGTCATAATTATGTCTCACAATCCAGTCCATTCCCTGATCTATTTGTTTGTTTTCCCATCTTTTCCAACAAGTATTTCTCCATTGCCCATTTAGCTGTCCTCCATTTCTAAATAATTTTTGTATTAAAAGTCCATGTTTCACAACTAAAAACTGATAATATACAGTATTATCAATCTGTCATCTTCAACTACCCTTATTACACAGTTGATCAATGACATCTATGACTTTACTGTTACCAAAATACAACCTTCTTCTTAATGCAATGAGTTTACATCATTTTAATGCATTGTCAAACTTACTTTCAAAGTTATCTATACTACTGAGTTCTTCCATTAATTTCTGAAAATTTGCCTGCACTGACGGTAAACTGTACAGTGTCATCAGCAAAACAACGATGATTCAGATACTTTCCATTAACATGTATTCCTTGTAGGTTTCCTCAGTTTAAGGATCTTATAATTTTCTCAAGAACTGCAGAGAATAATTTTGATGGTATGGATCATCATTGTCTACTACTCATTAACTTCCGAATTTCTCACTGTCATAGTGAAGTCTAACACAGCCTGTAGGATTTATAAATCTATTCTTCAGTATACCAGAGAAAGTTGAATCAGTGCCTTGTTTTTAAGGGATCTTCCTATGGACTCTGTGAAAACAGTCTTATTGAAACATATAAACCCCAGACATTCATGAGCTGAAAATAGTCTGCTGTACTACATCTACAGGTAGTTTCTTCTTTCATCTGATTACAATCTAATGTTTATTTCATGTGATAGTTTCAATGAACACTGTCTTTACTGAGTGGTGGCTGACTGTTTTCTTTTATTTTCATTCTTTTGTGATGTAAAATAATTCCAAATTTTTTCAAGTTTTTGGGAATTGTCCTCCTCTGCAGCCGCACTGTAAACAATTTTCCAACTTTCTTTTGCATCACTTTGCTTCCAGCTTTAACCATTCATAATGAAATACAATAATATCTAGACACCTTTCTTCATACTTCAAATGACTTCACACACCTTATCAGTCATTGCTCTCAGGCATAATTATTTTCATTGTAAGCCGCCTGTGTTTCTCATTCACAACTTGAAATATGCAAACATTTAAATGTATCTTGGAATGATTGTACAATTTTCTTTCTGTTATTAATCACTGCCATCTGTCATCTTAACTGACAAAATGTGATTGATTAGATTTACAGTACTTTCATTCCAATTGATACTTAGTGAGGAGGTCCTCCAAGATGTAGAACATGATGTCTAACACAAACAAGTTTCTGTTTCATTTATTTATCTCACCAAACTTTCATCCTCTTAAAGGCATTTATGAGCAGTTTTGTAGAACTCAGCATGCACGATGATGGTAGTGCTGTTATCTTAAGAAAACTTTCACCTTCTCTGTAAAAGCTATGTTGTTCCATTTGAACTTTTTTCTTTTCTTTTGTTTTCAGTACACAAAGACCTGTAGGCCTATGATAAAATATCTCTTTTAATCCTGGATGAATGTTATATACAGTCCTCGAGTGGGACTATTTCATCTAATAAAAATACCGATACCTCTTTTACCCAATGAACTTCTGACTCCTAAAGAAGTATTATTGCCTTTTTGGGCATAAAGAAATACATCATGCAGTAGTATGTATTTTCAGTAAACTAAACATTTTTACAGTTTGTGTAATGGCTTTGATGGGAAAGTACACTCCTTGTCTTCAATACACTTGAAGTTGTTCTGAAAATATTCTAAAAATTGAAATATAACATAGTTGTCATAACTGTTGTGTTTGTGCAAGATCATCATTCATGATTTACATAACTGAGAATATAAAATTTCTGTGATCCTCACTGTGTGATGCAGGAAGTGTATGGCCGTCCATTATTGAAAAACCCCATTCCCCACTTATCTCTGAGCAATAGAGATAACACCACATACGTGATTTTTCTCTGCAGTGACATGCTGCATGACTTTATCACCCAAATTGTGTTAAACTACCCTGAGGAATACTCCACTGACATGTGAGAGCTTATGTGGCTCCAGGCATCCCGTGACCCCAATCCTATCAAGCACATTTGAGACAGCTGTGGGCAAATATGCACTTTGAATACCTCTCCAACTAATCTCAATGAGTTGTGAGCAACATTTCAGCAGGCATGATTGGTTTAAGGATCCCCACCCACCCACCAATCCCATCTGCCTCAGTACTTTCAGTCCATAACACAATGTGTTGGTACCATTATTAGAGGGAAAATGGATGCTACACACTACTAGATAATTATATCAATTCATTTGGTAGTGAATGTATATTGTACCTTCCACAAATATGTTACTGACAAGGGCAATAGACTAATACAACACTGAACAAAAATTCTCAATGATCATGAAAATGTTTGCTAGTCCTCATACCAGTTAGGAGTATGGGTCTGTTTCTTTACATGGTTCTTTTCAGTCACAGACTACTGCATTTTCTGAAGTTATATGTATGCACTCATGTATGTATCATATATTTTGTATCAGATTGTACTATGAGTACACAAAGTACTTAAAGAAACATTTTTTCTCGGTTATTAAGTTTAAATGTAGAAAATAAGAATAAAATAGGTTCGCAGGAGAGCTTCTGTAAAGTCTGGAAGGTAGGAGACGAGATACTGGCAGAAGTAAAGCTGTGAGTACCGGGCGTAAGTCGTGCTTCGGTAGCTCAGATGGTGGAGCACTTGCCCGCCAAAGGCAAAGGTCCTGAGTTCGAGTCTCAGTCAGGCACACAGTTTTAATCTGCCAGGAAGTTTCAAGAATAAAATATTTTGGAACCAATAGATTACATTGTGTGTGGTTGAAATAGCAGAACATATGCACTCACACGAACACAGACACAGTTCTAGCAGATAAAGTTCACACACCTGTCTTGCTGACCTGCTGTCATCAGTTATAATTCCAGCTGTCTTTAAATAATGAGCACACTTTTGTTAATATATGCAGTGTAAGTTATGTACAGATACTGTAATTGTAAAACATGTAAATGAAGTACTTTATGTAATATTCTTCTTGCAGAACAAATATCTTTGCTACTGGGTGTGTGTCACGTTTGGGACTCCTGATTAACCAAAGTGTCCTGCTGCTTGCAACAGCTGCTATTTCAATTGCTTTATTACAGGTGAGTAAAAAAAGCAAATAGTACAAATGTTGTGCTTCAACATAGCACATTTATTAAAGAGTATTGCATACTCAAGGTGTTCTCATGGCTATAATACAAATTACACCCAAGTTTGCAGATACAGCCATGAACATTGAAGCAATGTACTACATTAACACTGACACAATGTTAGCAGTTAATGTCAAATGAAGTTTCCATGATGATTGTGATGATTGATGATGATAATAATAATTATTATTATTTCTTTATTTCTCTACAGCAACTTTTACAATTGGTTAAAGCTGTGAGGTAGCCTGTGAGCTATGCTTGAGAGGCACAATAGGTTGACAAGAACTCCACTGCGCAGAATGGATCAACATATAGTAGTGGAAAACTTAACTGCATGATCCTCCCTGTTCCTACACACAACATGCAACTGCTTCTGATCTGTGACTATTTCAACTCTCGCTGGCATTGTACTACTGTTCTCTCCCTCTCTTCTCTAGTCCTTGCATGTTCCTTATCATGTCCACCCAATATACTCCATCCAAGACAACTATCCATTCTAGTTAGGCTGACCATCAATTGCAACTGGTTACAACACTCCAATAGAAAGATTCTCAGCCTCTGTCATTCAGAATGTCAGCCATATTCCTTCATACATCCACAGTACTAATTACTTCTTCACCATCTGTCCACATTAGCTGTCCCAATATCAATTGTCTTATTTCTTGTCCCTGTGAATGCTATGTCCCTATACATCAATATCCCCATGCCTACAGCATTGCTGCCATGCATAAACACCTTTCCCAACATCCTTCCGATATTAATTGTTTGGCCAATTACAATTTGATCCACAATTATTTTTCCTTACAAGAGAAATTCCTCATATCTAATAAACACCTAAAACCTATTGTCCAATTTAGATTTATTGATAACATTTTCACAATGTGGCTCTGTGTCAAGGACAGTCTCTGCTCTTACCCCTCCAGCTAATCCCAAATCCATTTCACTTAGTCCTTCTCAACTCAATGAGCTAGATGTTCATCTCCACATTTTAAATGGCCACTTAAATTCTGCTGTTCATATCAAACATCCCAAGATCCAACAAAACATCCATTTTTAACCCCCAACACAAACCTGATTTAATCGGGATGGTTCTTAGCTATGTTCCATGAAAGTCTGTTCAGCTGTTTAAATTTCATCAGCTAAATTAAGTAAAAATGTTTTCTGCCAGCATGCCCACTTGACATACACTATGTAATACGCAAGAGCAACTTCATTTTGCCACACTGTTGAGCTCAAAAAGATCTAAATAAAAATCTGTGAGAACATAAGTTCACCTCTTATGGTTAACTAATAATGATTTTTGTCTTTTGAAGTCACCAACTTCAGCACCTACAAAGCAGAAAAAGAGTGACTGTGACTCAACTGTAAAAGATAAGCACATGCTCTCACAGACCATTTGTAGTTCTTTTTGAGGTCTACAAAACAGTACAAAATCAAATGATTTTTCTCTAATAGTTTAGGCAACCTATTTCAAGAGAGCACAATGGCAGCCCACTTACTTGCAACCTGATTTCGAATTATCACCACAGCTTACTGCTTGTGTTACCTAAATTAGTTACAAATATAGTGAAACAGAGCCAATGAACATATGTGTGAATTAAAAAGAAGAAACACACAAAGCAAATAAGTGACAATGATAAAATAGAATGATCTCATTTCGCCATTTCATGTTCGTCCTGCAAAGTATTTGTGTAGATGTGGGGGTAGTATGAAAATTGGAGGGTGTCTACTAGTAAGATATAAAGTCTGAAATGCATGAAACAAAACTTCAATTAAAAATTTAAAAATGACTTAAAAACCTGTAGAAAGTAAAAGATAGTATGTTGTACTATTAGTGCTATAGTATTACAGATAGTATCAAACCACTGCACGACACAGAACATAGGCCCTATAAGCTCTTACATGATTATGCAAAAATATGATATAAAATAAACAGGCAACTCAATTCTTTAGCAATGTTAGGCTACTTAAAAATGGACTGGTTTTCATATTTTACATAATAAGTAATCATAACTTCACAAGCTATTTTGAGGTGTGGATGCAGGATTTGCAGGACTGGGAGAGATGACACCAAAAAGAAGAGGCTTATACCCAGCAATAACGAAAGTCTCTCTCTCTATCCTTTTTTTAAATTTTTGTTTATTTATTTATTTTTGCAACCACTACCACTTTTTATTGCGGTCCAGGAAAGGGCACCTCTTATCCTATGAAAAGTAGGGCCACATGTGAAAGCATATTAAGTATAAGCTACATTGCAGTTACCATACATAACCCCATGTGGAAACAACAACTTAATTGATGATTTCTCTCTCCACTCTTATGCTATTTCTTTCTTGATATGGGCCTGTGTCATAGTTAATCACTGCTAATAAGGAAGTCTCATTCTGCAAACATAGGAGTGATTGTTTTGAAAAGACAGGATTTTGTACTTTTTTTTATTTTGCAGGGTTCCACTACAACCTAGTAGAAGGTAGATGTAATATTTTACTATCTTTATTTTCATGTAGGTTTAGTTTAGAGGTCCTCCCCTCGATACAGAGATAGTTAATCATTCTGTTAGTCATGTATAAATGTCAATATAAATTAGATGAAATTCAAGAAAAACAAAAACATGCTAATATTAACAATAAATGTCATTTCAGTTCCTTGGGATGACTTTTGCCTGTTCTCTTGGAAAAGCTATCAGGGCGCACAAAACAGAACGTGAGGTACGTCGTCAGGAACTCCAAGAACAGCTTATTAAGAGCTATTCTCTAATTAGTAACAGTGATCCGAAGAGGACATTCCCTGTTGTGTACATGGAAGCAAACAGGGATTATGACTGCTGAAACTTGCAAGAAAAACTATATTTTAAAATGCATACTAGTAAAATAGAATAATAATTTTTCAGTGCAATGTATAATGTACATGTGTGTAAGAGTTTCCAGAGGAATTACCATTTTTTATTAGGAGCCCTAGAAATATGTAAAACAAAAATACAGCTCTGACATTAATTAGACGTGAAGTACGTTAAACAAGGAGATAAAAACTGAATCTACAACAAAGTAAAAGTACAACACTGTCATGAAGTCAATACTGTGGTAACAATTACATAACCATCACGGTTACATGGAAACTACACACAAATTTATCTGTAAGCTCTAATTTACAGGACAAATTCATGTCATTACCTCATTATCATGATAAATTTAATTGTATTATGAAACCAAATCACAGGATAAGATGACACTACCACTAAGTTATTACTTCTATCTTAAGTTACATATAATTAAGATATATTTTGTATGTCCAAGTAATGTTAACACTAATGTTATGATTGGATATGTACAGATAATTAATAAAACTGGTATTAAAATGAAGCAGTAGTCAAAGAACATCACTTGCCTTGTCATATTCACAGATTTCTTGCCCAATTTAATTCACAATGGAATAAATGATGATAAAATATGATACAGTAGTTTATTAAAGTACAAAAATCAATCACTATACCTATTACTAAAAATATCAAAGTCAAAGTAGTCTCATACTCAGAGAATGGGCGTAGAGGAGCAGATGCAAGAATCCTGCATGGCTATTCTAGGCAAGGTCATAGTCGAGTGGTTTGCCATTGCCTTCCTCCGTCCTGCTATGAAGCGTCAAAGCGTGTATCTGCGCTGTATTGAGGACTGTGATGAGTGCTCGTACAGTGTGGTTTTGGGTTTGTGTTGTTGTGGATGAAGGGATGAAAAGAGTGAATCTTGGTGCCAACACAGAACCTACATCTCTCAAATAAAACCAAGGGGGCCACTGAACTTAATATCCTCATCCGACAGATGGACAACCATCAAGAGTGTCACATTGCCCTCATTTCAGACAGACATTGCAGAGAGGTTTGGAATTTAATCCAGAACACTGGTGCAGAGACTGGCAATCGGGAACTTTATTCCATCACTTCTTTCCCTTGTGACAAATACTGTCAGTGAAAATTGACCACCAACAGGATTCAAACCAGTGTTCTTCTGAATCAATCACCTCCACACAACTGACCTCGTCTGTGGATGTGGGCATGAAATGTGTAAGAAGTTACAAAAATGATATTAATTTTTTATTTTCTTTTAGAGACCACTTCACTTCATTTCTGGGTTCTTTCATTTCTAGAAACTTCCGGTAATTATTTTAGTATATTCTGTATAGCCACTTCATTCTTTTTACTTCAGATTTTCTCTGCATATAATTCCATAAGGTCGTTAATACATTTGTGCCTTCTCCATGTAAAAATAGTTTTTCACCATTATGTTGAAATATTGTATTGTAGCCCCACCCCAAGGCTTCAGTAACTAATAGTGCAATGATTAACTGTGTCTCACATAGTTCTTTGGATGCCAAAGACAACTTCTGCTCAATTTGTCATACGAGATAACAGTGATGTGCTGAGAGACATAGGAATTAATTTCTGAGGAACTGTGACAATGAATAGTAATCTCATTACATTGTTCCCTCAAATTAATATGTTACAGAGGATGTAGTTACAGAAAATTAGATGTATTTTTAATTTTTTTTTCATTATTATTGTGCTATCGTTCATGTTGAATTTTGAGTGATACACATGGACAAGTATAAAACAATTTTTTATTGAAATACATATGTTACAAATGCTGACTCCAATTACTGAACCTAACTCAAAATTCGATTCTGAATTATTACTAAAATCTAGTTTTCTGTTGGTGGTATGGCAGCATTTATTGAAACAAAAATGTAGAAACAGTTCACAACCAGAAGACAACTGTAAGTTAATGGCATGAGGGGGTTGTGATTCCAGACAACTAGATACTGAAGAATATCTTTGGAGAAAGACAAAGTCTGAAACCAATAAATACCATAACAGGCTATAGAAGATTCCAGGTGAAGCAAGATGAGCAAATGGGTGAGTATATGAAGTGCTTGGTATTAATAACAGCAGTGGACTGACAACTACTGTTAACTGCCAGCCTTACAAGTTGGTGTAAGAAAAGGAGTGGCCTAGAGAACAGGGATCTCTCCATGGTAAACACAGTGGTCAGCACAGAACATGCTTGATGGTGGCTGTCACCAGCTCTCACAGTATCTCTGACTCAATGTAGTTATCAATAGTACTGCTGGGCACCAAACATAGAATACACTGTAACACTGATAAAATATGAGTTAGTTACAAATATTACAGTGATGCATATACAATGCTTAATATGTAAGTAAGTGCTGTGTCCAACAGTAAGTCAGATAAAGGAGATAGTGATGTGATCCTTCACGTTGCATTACTAACAGTGTGCCAAGTCACTAGAATTTACAGAATGTAGTGTGGCAGAAGCACCTCTCCGCAATGCTTCACGTTATGTGGAGCAAAGTCTAGTCAGTGAGTTCCCACTGGAGCCTCCATACTGGAGCAAAAACAGATGCTCATTATAATACAGACCATCTGACAAAAAAAAGTGAAGCATGCAGAAGACATAGTCGGTTGTCAATGTAACTTCATACACATAGACAACATTAGCAGGTATGTAAATGATTAGAGGTGTAACTCTCTGCGACAGATAGAATGGTCAACAGAGTGCATTAGTGTTGTTGCCAGGCCTGGTAGGACATATAAGGGGCTTTGAACGCATCAGATGCGGAGCGATACCTGTGGAGGACACATAAATGCAGTGCCTTCATACAAGAAAGCATTATCAGCACCTGACAGTGTTTGCTTTTACATTTGACTGGCTGGTCAAATCATGCAATATTCAGATTAGGGGGCATTCTGATATGACAGTATTCCAATGTTTTACTACATGGGAATGTGAGGGCAGGTAAACTCCTTGTAAAGGTTCTGGTTGAACATGTCTGACCATCACAAAGGAGGACCACTGTATTGTGCACGAAGCACCAATCACATCATAGTCCCATTACATCTGCGGCTACCATTCAAAGTCAAGTAATGGACTCCCTGCAACATCCAATGTCATCCTGCATCATTTGACAGAGACTAGCAGCAGCTCCACTAGGGAATCACCATCCCATGCATACGCTGCTGGTAACACTGCAGCACAAATGGCTGTGTTTGGAGTGGTACCACAACCGGTATGTGTGGATTACTGACTGATAAGTGTCACATTGTGCTCAGCAATTAATGACAGTTCTGCATTACCTCAGATGACCATCGTCTGCAAGTATGGCAGTGATCTAGGGAAGGGACCCATACTTCCAATGTTTTGAAGAGGTACAACTGTGTCACTTCTGTTGTTATAGTGTGGGAAGCCATAATCTGTGACTTTAGGTCATGCCTGGTAGTGACTGATGGAAATGT
Source organism: Schistocerca piceifrons (assembly GCF_021461385.2). Lineage (NCBI taxonomy): Eukaryota > Metazoa > Arthropoda > Insecta > Orthoptera > Acrididae > Schistocerca > Schistocerca piceifrons. The sequence continues at coordinate 838,786,605 of NC_060138.1, read as the reverse complement.
AAGGGCACAATAGTAAGTTACAGACATCTTTTGTCACACTGTGTTACCTCCCACAATACAGAATCTTGGTGCCATTTTTCAGGACAATACTTGTCCGCACATGGTATGTGTGTCTATGGAATGTCTGCATGATGGTGAGATACTCCCATGGCCAAAAAGATCCCCATATCTCTCCTCAACAGAACATTGTGGGACCAGTTCAGATGCCATTCTGTCCCACTGCCATCCAGATATGAAGGACTAGTTACAACAACTGTGGGCCAGCTTGCCTCAGGAGAGGATACAATGACTTTATGACATCCTTCCCAACCGATTTAGAGCATGGATCTAAGCCAGAAGGGGTCCAACATCATAGTGATTAGTGGGCTCATACTACCACGTTCTTTAAATTTGACTTTATGTCATTATCACTGAGATATCACACACCATGTCAACGTATGAAGTTTCATTTCATTTCCTCCTCCTCCCCTTCTACACACTTCCCTTTTTCTGTCAGGAAGAATAACTTTTGGTCATATGTATCATTTTGAAGGTAGTACTGAATCAGAAAACGCACTCTCATGTAAACAAATTAATTATGTTTATCATACATGAAGCAGGAAGCACAACTGAGGAGAAAGCAGGCGGGTTTTAGAAAACATCGAAGCTGTGTGGGCCTTATCAATACTCTCAGAATTATTTTGTAACAAAGTGTGGAGTGGCAATATACCCTCTACCTTACCTTCATTGACTTTAAAAAGGCTTTTGACTCTGTCAATCAAAGAGTCGTGTGGGATACACTTGCAAAATATGGCATTCCAACAAAGATTATTAACATCATCAAGGAAATGTATGAAGACTATGAATGCCAAGTACTACATAATGGAGAACTAATAGAGCCTTTCCAAGTTAATTCAGGAGTACAACAAGGGTGTATTCTTTCGCCAACACTATTTATTTTGGTGTTGGACCATGTGATGATGAGAGTGATGGGGAGCAGCTGTGCAATGGGCGATGCAGGATAGGCTCGAAGATCTAGATTTCGCAGACAACATCTGCTTAACGGCACAACGATATTGAGACTTCGAAGAGAAACTGACCAGGTTACAGATAGAGGCAGGAGTTGGAAGCCTCACGATAAATGTTCGCAAAACCAAATAAATGTAGATAAATTCAACCATCATCACTAGGCTGTCCATTAATGGAGAGGATGTAGAGCAGGTCCAATCTTTCCTCTATCTCAGAAGTATAGTCATGACTAAGGGAGGGGCTGATGAGGATGTCCATAGTCACATCCACAAAGCAAATGGTGCATTTGTACGCTGTACCCTGTTTGAAGAAATAGGAAGACCAAACTCTGGCTTTTCAATAGCAATGTGAAGGCTGTTCTGTTGTATGGCTGCAAAATTTGGAAGGTGACTAACCACATCAAAAACCAGCTCCAAGTTTTTATCAACCACTGCCTCCAGCGTATTTTAAATTTGAGATGGCCAGATATAATGACAAATTAAGATCTTTGGAGGGAGACAAATCAGCAACCAATCAATATACAACTCAAGGAAAGAAAATGGAACTGGATTGGGCATACACTGAGGAAGCCAGATGGAGCTGTTGAAAGGGTGACATTGAACTGGAAACCTCAAGGAGTTAGAAAACGTGGTCATCACAAACAGACCCAAAAAAGGATGATCAAGATAGAAGCTGCAGAGGATGGGAAAGTCTGAAGTGAAGAGACTTCCTAGAAATCGTACCAGGTGGAGGAATTTCATAACAACCCTATGTTCCAGAGGGAATGAAAAGTACTAGTAGTAGTAGTAGTAGTAGTAGTAGTAGTAGTGGTGGTGGTGGTGGTGGTATACATGTAGTAGATATTGGTAATTTAGTTTAATGCATATACTTTCTAAAAAAAATCCTGGTGATACAACAGAATCATCAACATGGCACACTAGCTAGTATAGCACTTGGACAAACCATTGCAAATGTAGTTCATATTACTACTGCAATTTTTATGTAGCAAAAGTTGTCTGCTTGTTAATGTAGCCTTGGAGAGAGTTGTGAGCAAACAGTTCATATTTATGGGTGCAATGACAGAAGAACCAAATTAGAGATGAGCAGAAGTGATAATGAGACTTCAAGATACTAACAGGGTCTGAACTACTGGCAAAAAATGGAACTGTACAACACAATCATCAGGCCAGTCCTAACTTATGGACCAGAAGTGCAGAATTTAACTAAAATGGATACAAGTACTGTATTTGAGAACAAAGTTTATAATAGAATCTTTGCTCTATCCCATGATAATTATGAAGTTGGAAGAGAAGAAACAACACAGCAATCCATATGCTATCACAACAAGAAGCAATAACGTGGATAGTTGATTCAAGAAGACTTCAGTGGGTGTGCCATATGATGAGAATGAAAGAGGATCAAAGTAGTTTAAGGAATATTCATGGAGAAGTCTTTTGGTAAGAGACCAAGGGAGAGACCCAGGAGTACATATGTAATTGTCATTAATATAATATGCAGCAGGATGGATTTAAATAACTGGCAGGAAGTAGATACAAACATCTGGAGGCAACACATGAGAGCAGTACAGGAGTTTTGAATCCCATAGAAGCCAAGAAGAAGAAGAAGAAGAAGTAGTTTTAGTTGTTGTTGTTGTTACTGTTGTCTTCAGTCTGAAGACTGGTCTGATGCAGCTCTCCATCCTACTCTATCCTGTGCAAGCCTCTTCATGTCTGAATAACTACTGCAGCCTGCTGAATCTGCTTACTGTATTTATCCCTTAGTCTTCCTCTATGATTTTTATCCCCCACACTTCACTCCAGTGTGAAATTCACGACCTCTTGATGTTTCACAAAGTGTCCTATCAACCAATCCCTTCTATTAGTTAAGTTGTACCATAAATTCCTTGTCACCCCAATTCTCCTCATCAGATATGTGATCTATCCTCCCAACAAATCCCTTCAGAAAATACTTTATAAAACTTAAATCCATATTCAATGTTAACAAATCTCTCTTCTTCAGAAACACTTTTCTTGCCATTACCAGTCTACATTTTATATCCTCTCTACTTCGTTCATCATAAGTTATTTTGCTACCCAAATAGCAAAACTCATAAACTATTTTAAGGCCTCATTTCCTAATCCAGTTCCTTCAGTAACACCTAACTTGATATGACTACATTCCATTATCCTTGTTTTCCTTTTGTTAATGTTCATCTTATATTTTCCTTTCAAGACACTTCCCATTCCATCCAGCTGCTCTTCCAAGTCATCTACTGTCTCTGACAGAACTACAATGTCATCAGTAAACCTCAAAGATTTTATTTCTGCTCCCTGAACTTTAATTCCTACTCCAAATTTTTGTTTAGTTTTCTTTACTTTTTGTTCAATGTGCTGGGATAGGCTACAATGCTATCTCATTCTCTTATCAACCACTGCTTCCCTTTCATGCCCCTCGACTTTTCTAACTGCTGTCTGGTTACTGTCAAAGTTGTAAATAGCCTTTCGCTCCCTGTATTTTACCCCCGCTGCCTTCAAAATTTCAGAGAGAGCATTTGAGTTAATGTTCTCAAAAGCTTTCTTTAAGTCTACAAATGCTATAAACGAATGTTTGCCTTTCCTTAACCTATCTTCCAAGAGAAGTCGTAGGGTCAGTATTGCCTCGCATATTCCTCCATTTCTCCAAAACACAACCTGACCTTTCCTTGAGGTCACCTTCTGCCAGTTTTTCCACTCTTCTGTAAAGAATTCGTGTTAGTATTTTGCAACCATGATTTATGAAGCTGATAAGTCTGGAAATTTTCAAACCTGTCAGCACCTTCTTTCTTTGAAATTGGAATTATTACTTTCTTCTTGAAGTATGAAGGCATTTAACCTGTGTCATACATCTTGCACACAATGTGGAAAAGTTTCGGCATGGCTGACTCTCCAAAGGCTCTCAGTAGTTCTGATAGATTGTCGTCTACTCCCAGTGACTTGTTTCGACTTAGATCTCCCAATGCTCCATCAAATTCTTCTTGCAGTATGATATCTTCCACCTCATCTTCATCTGCGTCCTCTTGCTCTTCCATTTCTATAATATTGCTTTCAGGTTCATCTCCCTTAGACCTTCTCCTCCCTCCTTTCAGATTTCCCTTCTTTGCTGAGAACTGGCTTTCCATCTGACATCTTGATATTTATACAGCTGATTTTCTTTTCTCCAAAGGCCTCCCTAATTTTCCTGTAGGCAGTATCTGTCTTTCCCCTAGTGAAATATACTTATAAATCCTTACATTTGTCCTCTAGCCACTCCAGCTACTTTGCACTTCCCATCACTCTCATTTTTTAGACGTTTGTATTCCCTTTCACCTGCTTCATTTACAGCATTTTTATATTTTCTTTTTCATCAATTAAATTCAATATCTCCTGTGCTATCCAAGGATTTCTACTGGACCTTGTCTTTTTACCTATTTGAACCTATGATACCTCCACAATTTCACCTTTTAAAGCTGTGGAGTTCTGAGAATTTAGTGTCTGGGGGAAGAATCCAGATGGCACATGTGATGAAACAGACATCAACATCGCTACTGTCACAGTGCTGAATGTGTTCTGCAACAGGATATTGTGTGCTGCCAGTCTACACCCTCTACCTCTGTTTCATGCTGACTAATAACTTGGTGGCAGTCATACCAATTTAAAAGGCGAAACAGTGCTTACATAACAACTCGTACATGAAATGTGTATTATTACATATGGCTCTTCCTTTGATAGTGTTTATTTTACTAGTTACAGGACTGGTATAGGGGGTGGTTGGAGGGTGCATAGTGGATGTCTTACTGTGAGGACTGTCACAGGTATAGGAGGGATAGGATAGGGAAATGAGTGCAGAAGGACTGTGACTATATTGTGTCTGACCAGGATACTGCAATGATTTTGAGGGGGGGGGGGGGGGAGGGGGGGGGAGGCATACAGCTATTCTAAGTATGGTGGGGAAAATGTTGGACATTTAAGGGCGTGATTTTATGAATTTAGTACTTCATCATGAATGGTTCTAATTTTGACTTTTGACTAGGAAAAAAAAGGCTATTCTTCACCTAAGAATGATAACTTCACAATGAAATCTGTAGACAGACGAACTTTAGTATACTAGACCCCATTGTGACATTACTGGCAAAGGAATTATGTTATTATTTATATTTCTGAATTATGTTAATATTTAGAAGAGTGAAGAAATAGGACTCAAACTCAGACTACGATCATGAAATAATAATAATAATAATATAATTCATATAGTATTCATTACCACAACCACAACCACCCACTTCATAAAGAGATGACAGAGGTACATGCAATTCATGAAAGTATTGCGCATTGTGTATAACCTTGATTACATGCTGTAGTTTTACAGGTGTTGGATGAATATGATCAGTTTTTCAAACTTGTGAAAAGAGGTTTTCAACATAATTTGTTGATAATCTGCTAGTAAAAAAATAGTCAATTAACTGCTTGTAAGAAGGTTTCTCAGTTTTACAGCTGAAGTAATTGATAGTGGAAGTATGGCTTTCATTGGCTTCCATTGCTCCTTCCCACTGAAACTGCATGTTGCAAACCATTTCAGCATTTGTTTCAAATGCATCAACTGTCTGGTTTGTTCCTACTAAGAGACTCCATTTTATTTCTTGTTACAATTATCTCACACCACTTGTTAACATTATTTACAAACCATCTTGTTGTTAGAAGCTCTTTTGAAATATCACCCATTAATGAATCAAACTGTAAAGCTGATGCCACGGCATTACTCAAAAAGAACTCACCCAACTGCAAATACAATGAACTCCAAGAACTACCCACATGTCAACACTGAAATATACTTACCAAAACAGCTCAACGCAAGTTTTACACCAGCCTGATGACTTGCACTGTTGTGTTTTTATCAGAAACTCATTCTGAAACAGTATTTTGACCACAATCAACCGCTGTGTACTGCCACCAGTATGGTGGGACTGAAAGTAAACCTGCATTCTCTATTAAGTTTGGTAGAGAGTACTGTCTCTTCAATTGTGAGCAGGACGAAGTGGCTTGTGCTCGCTGTTCAGTCTGTCAACATGCCTCAAAGGCTCATTTCACACTGAGACTGTGCACACTCTCCGATCTTATGCCACGAAGTGTTGTTGGTGCAGTGAGTTGCCCACAACATGTATATACTCTGCCTTACAGTTTTTGCTTCAGGTCTATAACACTGTATGGTGTATGCTACACATTATGGCTCATAACCATGCAACAGAACTGTGCACTTACTGACTTACTTACTTGTATTGTATTGTATTGTATGTGAACTGGGGACCTAGAAACGACGGAGACGTTCCGTCCCCGCTGCAGCCGCAGTGGTCCACAACCCCATGACTTCACCCCTCCGCCACTCCACACCGAACCCAGGGTTATTCTGGAGTTCAGGCCCCGGTCGACCCCCCCCCCCCCTCCCTCCCCCAGGGAACATCTCACACCAGATGAGTGTAACCCCTATGTTTGCGTGGTAGAGTAATGGTGGTGTACATGTACGTGGAGAACTTCGCCGACATAGTGTAACTGAGGCAGAATAAGGCCATCCACAGACTGGCCGGTTCACCAGACATCGACAAAAATCTGCCGGGCGGATTCATGCTGGGGACCAGGTGCTCCTTCCCGCCCGGAAAGCCGCGCGTTAGACCGCATGGCCAACCGAGCGGGCTACTTACTTACTTACTTTCTTTCTTTCTTCCTTCTTCTTGAGGTAGCTAAGAAGGTTGTGTCAACCGAGACAGTACATGACTGTCTCCACATGATTAATTTGGCATCTAAATGTCTATTACAGAAAACAGTTAATGTCTCACAGCACTATGCCATATGAAGAAGGTGGACAAGGGAAAGACTGGTATGGAAACTGGATCAATAGTGTCTGTTCTCTTCACTTACAAGTGTGGGATTTGCATGAGGTCTGACGACTATGAAAGAAGAGTGTTTAGGCGACCAAGTACCAATGGACATCTTGTCCATGCGGTGTCTGGCTCAGGTGGGAGGTGGACCACTCACATCATGGACACTCTCTTATCACTAACAAGGATAACTGAGTGCTCGATAGTAGAATGATGGGATACTCCAACCTACTGTCCAGCCCTTCAGTCAACATTTCACAACGGGTTCATCTTTTGTCATGTTAATCGAAAAATATGCAGTGTCTATCTTGTAAACTCATCCCTGCTGGAGATAGGAAGCAACTGAATGGAAAAGCTCATGGTATCGGCAGACATGAAAAAAAAAACAAAAAAAAACTGAGTACGCCTACTGCAAGTTGAAACTTGCAGTGCATCATCACACGTAGGATGACCGCACTAGGGCTACCATCATTTAGCAAGAATGTTCTTGAGCAGAAATGTTTTGATAACCTGATGGACAGTCTGCTGAGGAGGATCCAAGCATGTTACAATCTATGGGATGGACAAACACAATACTGAATGTTACCCAGCAGCAGATTTCCAGTTCACCAATGTGCTCTTCCATACTGCCTTTATTTTGGCTATTGTTTCGCTTTTATTTTAACATTGTTACTTTTTTTAGGTTCATATGTTATTTTATCCCCTGCTGCCTTTGAATCTAAGCCCACACATATTCGCAGAAATGCAAAACTTTTTCGGCTTTTTATACGGCCTTGACTAAATATACATTCAATTATTTTTCTGACAGATTGCCAGTTTCTACTGCTCTTCTAGTGGTATGCACCACAATAACTAAAAGTGTCACAAGTAAGTTGCATATTTTCCAAACTACTGATCTCTTCACTTACAAAACACGTATTTCTCTTCAAATCCTTGGCATATTCTACACATAACCTTACTAAAATTTCATTTAATGAAAGTATACACAGTTAAATTCATGCATTTTTAGACAGAAGTTTTAAGCCCAACCATTTGAAAACGTACCAACTTGCAGAATTTAATCCTCCACTTCGGCGTGGCAGATTAAAATGAATAACTGTAATCTCAAAGAAATTCTTATACTTTTTATCAATAGCATTTGCTACTTGTAGGGAAAATCTTATAGCTTCATTTGACTGCTTCAGCAGTTTGACTAAGAGACTGACTGCAAATATTTTATCTAATATGGACGTAGAAATACATTCACCTTCCCCTCTGTTAGCAACCTTTCTACCAGATACTCTTTTCATCTGTGAACAGACCTACCATCCAATCATATGTAAATGATAAAATATTTAGTACAACAAAAATGTTACTAGTCAGTTTTCTTAACAACAAAAGTGGCGTTCATATAAATGCCGCCTCAGCTTTCAACTTTATCTTCAAACAGATCTCTGCAAGACAAAGGACAAATACTTTACGGAATTTAGTTGCATTAGCACAGAAAATGATATATATTAAAAGAAAATATACAAAATAATCTAACTCCATTGTGAGCTACTCATTACAACATAGCCAACTGTGCTCCTTGATTGTCACATCAGTGGGATGAATAGATTTTAACATGTTATTCTTTTGGGCAATGCAGCTTATTAATGGAGAATCAATTGTCTGATACGGACTCTGAACCACTATGCTACTTGGCATTTATCACCTACATAAAGGGGCAACTGACAGAAAAATTTCTGGAGACAACCTTCAACTCTGAACGTTTGAGTTAGTAGCCTGTCACTTAGTCACTTAGCCGTCTTTTAGTGTATGCTGATCAATATCTCTTTCTGGTACCTATATGCCATGTTTATTAATTTAAAATTGTGTAACACGATTCTTCATGTGACGAGGACTTAAAACTGACTGGTGTAAATCACTGAGTACTCTTCAGTTAGCATTTTGACAGTATGTGGTATGACTGAATTCGGACGCTAGGTAAGTTACCATGTCAACTACAAATGTTATATGGCTTTTTGGCAGTCCTTCAATGTCCTCAAAAGGTCATTTGTCAATGTTTTCTTGATCACTGAGCCATCTAGTTCCCCAGCAATAGAAATTAGACAACTTGGGTATTTGGAATTCTGTGTGCAACTTCTCTCCACCTTACAGTTCTAACAATAATAATACAATGTGCTGCACTGCACTGAAATAAACAATAAAAGATTTTATGTCTGGTGAGGGAGTGAGATATGCCTCCTTACCCAATTTTGGTGTTCGTGTGGATGTGAATGTGATCACTCCCAAGGAAATGATGAAAACATAACCAAAACGGCCTTGCTGTGCTGGTACTGCGAACGGCTGAAGGCAAGGGGAAACTACGGCTGTAATTTTTCCCGAGGGCATGCAGCTTTACTGTATGATTAAATGATGATGGCGTCCTCTTGGGTAAAATAGTCCCCCATTCGGATCTCCGGGCGGGGACTACTCAAGAGGATGTCATTATCAGGAGAAAGAAAACTGGCGTTCTACGGATCGGAGTGTGGAATGTAAGATCCCTTAATCGGGCAGGTAGGTTAGAAAATTTAAAAAGGGAAATGGATAGGTTAAAGTTAGATATAGTGGGAATTAGCGAAGTTCGGTGGCAGGAGGAACAAGACTTCTGGTCAGGTGACTACAGGGTTATAAACACAAAGTCAAATAGGGGTAATGCAGGAGTAGGTTTAATAATGAATAGGAAAATAGGAATACGGGTAAGCTACTACAAACAGCATAGTGAACGCATTATTGTGGCCAAGATAGATACGAAGCCCACACCTACTACAGTAGTACAAGTTAATATGCCAACTAGCTCTGCAGATGACGAAGAAATTGAAGAAATGTATGATGAAATAAAAGAAATTATTCAGATAGTAAAGGGAGACGAAAATTTAATAGTCATGGGTGACTGGAATTCGAGTGTAGGAAATTGGAGAGAAGGAAACGTAGTAGGTGAATATGGATTGGGGCTAAGAAATGAAAGAGGAAGCCGCCTGGTAGAATTTTGCACAGAGCACAACTTAATCATAGTTAACACTTGGTTTAAGAATCATGATAGAAGGTTGTATACATGGAAGAACCCTGGAGATACTAAAAGGTATCAGATAGATTATATAATGGTAAGACAGAGATTTAGGAACCAGGTTTTAAATTGCAAGACATTTCCAGGGGCAGATGTGGACTCTGACCACAATCTATTGGTTATGACCTGTAGATTAAAACTGAAGAAACTGCAAAAAGGTGGGAAATTAAGGAGATGGGACCTGGATAAACTGAAAGAACCAGAGGTTGTACAGAGTTTCAGGGAGAGCATAAGGGAACAATTGACAGGAATGGGGGAAAGAAATACAGTAGAAGAAGAATGGGTAGCTTTGAGGGATGAAGTACTGAAGGCAGCAGAGGATCAAGTAGGTAAAAAGACGAGGGCTAGTAGAAATCCTTGGGTAACAGAAGAAATATTGAATTTAATTGATGAAAGGAGAAAATATAAAAATGCAGTAAATGAAGCAGGCAAAAAGGAATACAAATGTCTCAAAAATGAGATCGACAGGAACTGCAAAATGGCTAAGCAGGGATGGCTAGAGGACAAATGTAGGGATGTAGAGGCTTATCTCACTAGGGGTAAGATAGATACTGCCTACAGGAAAATTAAAGAGACCTTTGGAGATAAGAGAACCACTTGTATGAACATTAAGAGCTCAGATGGAAACCCAGTTCTAAGCAAAGAAGGGAAAGCAATAAGGTGGAAGGAGTATATAGAGGGTCTATACAAGGGTGATGCACTTGAGGACAATATTATGGAAATGGAAGAGGATGTAGATGAAGATGAAATGGGAGATACGATACTGCGTGAAGAGTTTGACAGAGCACTGAAAGACCCGAGTCGAAACAAGGCCCCCGGAGTAGACAACATTCCATTGGAACTACTGATGGCCTTGGGAGAGCCAGTACTGACAAAACTCTACCATCTGGTGAGCAAGATGTATGAAACAGGCGAAATACCATCAGACTTCAAGAAGAATATAATAAATCCAATCCCAAAGAAAGCAGGTGTTGACAGATGTGAAAATTACCGAACAATCAGTTTAATAAGCCACAGCTGCAAAATACTAACACGAATTCTTTACAGACGAATGGAAAAACTGGTAGAAGCCGACCTCGGGGAAGATCAGTTTGGATTCCGTAGAAATACTGGAACACGTGAGGCAATACTGACCTTACGACTTATCTTGGAAGAAAGATTAAGGAAAGGCAAACCTACGTTTCTAGCATTTGTAGACTTAGAGAAAGCTTTTGACAATGTTGACTGGAATACTCTCTTTCAAATTCTAAAGGTGGCAGGGGTAAAATACAGGGAGCGAAAGGCTATTTACAATTTGTACAGAAACCAGATGGCAGTTATAAGAGTCGAGGGACATGAAAGGGAAGCAGTGGTTGGGAAGGGAGTGAGACAGGGTTGTAGCCTCTCCCCGATGTTATTCAATCTGTATATTGAGCAAGCAGTAAAGGAAACAAAAGAAAAATTCGGAGTAGGTATTAAAATCCATGGAGAAGAAATAAAAACGTTGAGGTTCGCCGATGACATTGTAATTCTGTCAGAGACAGCAAAGGACTTGGAAGAGCAGATGAACGGAATGGATGGTGTTTTGAAGGGAGGATATAAGATGAACATCGACAAAAGCAAAACGAGGATAACGGAATGTAGTCGAATTAAGTCAGGTGATGCTGAGGGAATTAGGTTAGGAAATGAGACACTTAAAGTAGTAAAGGAGTTTTGCTATTTGGGGAGCAAAATAACTGATGATGGTCAAAGCAGAGAGGATATAAAATGTAGACTGGCAATGGCATAGAAAGCGTTTCTGAAGAAGAGAAATTTGTTAACATCGAGTATAGATTTAAGTGTCAGGAAGTCATTTCTGAAAGTATCTGTATGGAGTGTAGCCATATATGGAAGTGAAACATGGACGGTAAATAGTTTGGACAAGAAGAGAATAGAAGCTTTCAAAATGTGGTGCTACAGAAGAATGCTGAAGATTAGATGGGTAGATCACATAACTAATGAGGAAGTATTGAATAGGATTGGGGAGAAAAGAAGTTTGTGGCACAACTTGACCAGAAGAAGGGATCGGTTGGTAGGACATGTTCTGAGGCATCAAGGGATCACCAATTTAGTATTGGAGGGCAGCGTGGAGGGTAAAAATTGTAGGGGGAGACCAAGAGATGAATACACTAAGCAGATTCAAAAGGATGTAGGTTGCAGTAGGTACTGGGAGATGAAGAAGCTTGCACAGGATAGAGTAGCATGGAGAGCTGCATCAAACCAGTCTCAGGACTGAAGACCACAACAACAACAACAACAATAGTTTGTCACATAAGCTACAACAAATGAATGCAACAGTTTCACAAACAGGCAGTTTCTCTGTGCTCCATCAAAACATATGTTTTTAACATTTTTGAAGTTGCATTCCATTATGGAAGTTTTTACTCTTGAATTCCTTTATTGTAAAATAGTCAACACCCATTTATTTGTTGTTTTCATTTCTGTGAGAGGTCTATGAGGTATTTTGCTCTCACTACCCATCACATTTATTCATATTCTATAACCAATAAGTAGTATGACAACTACAAATACATTTCAATGACTGGGTAGACAGTTCATAATATTGTAAAAAAGTAAAATAAAATAAAATAAATAGCTAGAGGGAGTTTTGAACACGGCTTGTCCGCTTTGCAGTCCAACACCATAACCACTTACCCACAACGCCATAGTTCTTACACTTTATTTTGACTTTTTTTCACACTTCAATACACTTTCTTCCTGTTTTTGCTTGATCTGTGTTCTGTGTTTGACAGGCTATCCATTGGACCATCTTACCACCAAATCTGAGGGGGGAGGGGGGTGCAATGGGAGTTTTCCTTCTGAGTGTAGAGAAATTTACAGTTTTACATGTAATACACTGAACTTACCTGTGGCATTTAATTTTAATCATAACACGCACAATGCCAAATATTGTTGACGTCCATGGAACACTATGTAGGTCTATTGTCAGTGTTCACAGTATTTCCCTCTTGTCAATTATTAGAATATTTCTGTAACAATTTTCACAGAAGAACTCCTTGTCCATTGCCCCTTCAATCCCTTGCTTCCATCCATTGCCTTCCAATCTTAGACTTGTTCCAACAGACATACTATACCTATCTTCTACTAGACAGATGATATTCCACAGCAGATTAATCCTAACACAGAAATTCCAGACTACACAATAGCACATTTGTACTTTTACGCGGTATCAGTATTCTTTTCATCAACACAGTCACTGCTTCCTGCCATGGCCTAATCACTATAGCTTCAGGTTGTTTTAATCACTTAAGTTACTTATCAAAGGTTCAAGGCTTACATGGTATATATAACTAAAAAGCATAATCTATTACTGTAGCTATTTCAGTGTAGACCATACACCATAACAAGCTGAAAGACCTAATAAACCTGAGGAGCGGCTAGGAATCAAACTCAACTCTTACAAGCTACTGCAAGTCTTGTAGCTCACTAAACTTCATGGGCAGTTACAAGCAATTTTGTCCCAACAAAACAACATGCATAACATAAATATATATTGCTTATCATCAAAGTACAAAATATTAAATTGACATCAATTATTATTACATATTCAGTGTAATGTTGGCTTTGAGAGTGTTACTAAGGCTTGGTTCCAGTTGTGATAAGAAGATCTCTGGTTCACACAAATGTTTGGCAACATTTCCAATAACCCACAATGATTCACATCTTAGATGAGGATATGGAGAACTTAGAAGTGTCCCAAACAATTCAAGCATGTGTTTCTGAGAATCTACTCCCTGCATCAGTTCCTCTACACATTCTTCCCTTCCTCCACACAAGTTTCCTATAATTCTAAGTAGTGCTGTTATAGTCACTATATCATTGCTTTCATTTTCACTGGCAAGTTTTCTCACCAATTCCAGCAAAAGGCTCGATGCTTTTGAGACAACAGAATTTTTAAGCATAATTATATCACACTTTTCAGTGCAGCTCAGAAGATAAATGACCCAGCTAACAGTTGGTTCTGTTGACATCAACGGGCAACTTTCCAAAGCAATTGACTCAAGCTCTTGGTCCCTGATAAAAGAAAAATGACAACATTTTAGATAATAAATCAGATCTCTATTACATGTAATTAACAAGATTTCACTTCATGGTTTACTGTTATGTTGACAAAGTTTATAATTAAATGTCAAAGGAAAAAAGGAAAAAGGAGACAATTCCATTGCTCAAAGTGTGTGTTTGTGTGTGTGTGTGTGTGTGTGTGTGTGTGTGTACAGAATTTTATTTCCACACTGTGACTTGGCAATAACGTCATCATTATATCATTACACCAATAGGTTAGATGCACTTGTAATCTGCATGTCTTTTACCTTAAACACAATATGAACACAAAATCTCTCCACAGAGAATCTGAAAAAGAAACTGATCATATGCTACAAAACAGGAAATACATGTCGAAGCCTGGGAGATGTCTAATACAATGCCTTGGAATGGAAACTCTGAGCTAAGTACTAATCCACCCCTTACTTTCTTTGAATCTGAAAACAAATCTTACAGAATGAAATTTGTTAGTGTATCAGAACACACACTAAACACAAACTTTTATACTGATTAATATATTTGTCTGATTATAAAATAGAAAAAGAAGTGCTGTAACTTCCATAGGCAGCATACTATTGATGGCACTGTATATGATTGAAAGCATCACTCTGCAAGGCCACCTTACACACAGGCTAAAAAATGAACAATGAACATTGTAAATATGAGTGTGACCATTCCTACAGAATGAAGTACCAAAATGTTTGGTAAAAGAAGAAATGTAGCATTAACTCAAACCAAACAACTAACAAAATCCTTCTTTTACTTACATATGTCATTAAGAAAGTGTAACAAAATGTATTTTCACATGATGTTCACAACTGTCATTTTTCGTCCAGGTTTGTGATCACAAACACCCATCAATGTCTTACAGAAAATATGAACTACAGCATCCTAACTGTTACTTGTACATTTAACTGCAAGATTTACAAAAATGATTTTCACACAGTCTCCCCACTGTCTAAAACTGTTAAAATTCGCCGGCCAGTGTGGCTGAATGCTTCTAGGCGCTTCAGTCTGGAACCGCGCAACCACTACGGTCGTAGGTTCAAATCCTGCCTCGGGCATGGATGTGTGTGATGTCCTTAGATTAGTTAGGTTTACGTAGTTCTAAGTTCTAGGGGACTGATGACCTCGGATGTTAAGTCCCATAGTGCTCAGACCCATCTGCACCATTTTTGTTAAAATTCTGGAGAACCATGCTATGGTACAAATCAAGTACCACTTATCTAACTATTAGTCAGCAGACTCACAAGTTTTGCACTTTTTCTGCATTGTTATTGTCTGTGGGAGTTTACAACTATCCAAATAAAATTACGGATCCACAGTCATCACAAAACTCTCTACAATAATGGTATACTTCTGGGTATGTAACCAACCTATTGCTTCGAATTTTGCACAGTTTCAACGACCAACACACTCATCATCTGCAGGTGTGGTGAGTTGTGCTTTAGGTGTACTCGCTGACTGACTCCAACCAGACTGTGAACTGTTGTTGGTCTCACACTGCTATTTATAGCTGGTTTTGAGTTTGAGTGCCAACATTAACTACACCCTTTGATGCTCTCTTATTTTTCACACAATGCGCTGATATATCGTGAAATGTACATTATCTCAGTATGTCCCATCTCTGGTGGATCTGACAGCTGGTGAGGTGTTACTAAAATGAGTGCCAGAGACAAAAGCCTCTCTCCCTGTTCATTAGGTTATCTGACATCTTTATTTCGACAGAATCCTTCGTCAAACTGTCCCAAAAACTTGGTGTCTGCACCATGATACCAATCTCATCAAGTTTCACTTCATGGCTATATTCAGAGCAGTGGTTTGATTCCTTGTTTTAGTTGGGTGTGGCACAGATTTTCCTTGCATTTCTCGTCAACTGTTCTCACAGTCTGTCCTATGTAAGAAATCCCACTTTCACTTGGAATGTGATGCACATCCCACTTTTGGAGACTAGATCATCTTTAACATTACAAAAAAGACTTTTTATCTTTGTTGACGGGAGTGAAATACAATGTAAGCATTGTTTCAATAGGAGTCTACCAATCTTTCTGGTTACTCAGCCAGCATTAAGTAGATAAATGAATTTCGGATTCTCTTTCTCCATCTCAGTCTATATCTCTCTCTCAGGAGTTCTTGATTTTGACAGCAAAATCTGATCAAATTCTTCAAAAAGTCTCTCCTTGTCTGAATATGTTTGAGCTCTATGGACCAGAATCTTTAGCACGAAATTTCTTTGTGATTTATGGTGGTGGCTCAATGTATGGAGAGAGAGATCAGTGTTTGTGGGTTTTCTATATATACTATGATCCAGGGATCTGTTTGGAACTCTCAGGTTTCTTAATTCCATATAGCTACACCACAAATATATCATCCAAACCTTGCTATAAACTTGTTGGTTTGAACACTCCAGATTCTAATGCCTCTGCTTGGTAAGTACTCTACAGGTTTGAATGCAAACCTTTTCTGCTGCTGCCAGTGACAGCATGCACCACATAGCTGATATAATCTGCTATTGGTAGCACATTTGGAGTGGGCACCAAATTTAGCCTTTGATTGTGGTACAATACACAATCATTGACCTACTCAAGGAAGGTAGGGTCCCCTTCCGTATTCCTCCACTGGGGTAATTCCTGTCTGGCGCATCCACGTCACGGGGGTGGGCATCCTACACTTCAGTAGGCCAGAGTGATAGGATGGCTGAGTTCAGGCAGGGACCCAATCCCATGGGGTATAACATGGAACCCATGCCCAGAGTTATAGGTGAAGACCTTAATGGCAGCAATGGCAGACAAGAAAGACTTCGAGGTGGCAAAGATGCCAAATGTGGCAACCCTCCTTTCTGGGGATTATATGAGAAGGGAACCGCTGCCTTGTGGTGGAGGAGAAACTCCAAAGGCGAAGGGACACGACCCCAACAGAAAATCCTTTCTTGCTTTAGGCCTAGCAAGCCAGTAGGAAAGTCTTCATATATTGCTTTCCAAACACAGATGAGCCTTGGAACAAACCACTCAGGATTTGACCCCACTGTTCTTCAAGTACTGGTGTGAATGATGGGATGATATTCATCAGTACAAGAAGATGAAACCAAACAGACTAAAAACTAAGCTAAATATTGGCACCCTTAATATATTAACCCTCAGTGGAAAAATGGAAGAAATGACAGATGTACTAACAGAGAGAAAGTTAGATATTTTGGGATTAAGCGAAATGAAGTGGAAGGGAATAGGTGAGAAGAATTTGAGAGGAGGAGGAAAACTGTACTGGAGTGGGAATAACAGGTTTCGAAGAAACAGTGTGGCAGTGATGGTGAATAAGAATGTTCAAAACTGTATTGAAAGTGTGAGATATATATCAGACAGGATCATAATCTTAAACCTGAGATTCCAAAAAGAAACACTAAAAGTTATCCAGATTAATGCACCTCAAGTGGAATGTAGCGAAGAAAAGATTAATTAGAGAACCATATATAGACTGCTAATATAGTGATGGGAGATTATAATGCACAGGTAAGCAAAGAGAGAAAGGGATCTGAGCAAGTATTGGGATGTTTTGGATATGGAGGCAGAAATGAAGAAGGAGAAGACTCCTGGATTTGTGCCAGAGGAATGGAATAAAAATAGCAAACAGCTGGTTTACGAAGAGAGAAAGTCATGTTATCAGTAGATACAGTTGGGATGGAAGAACTGAGAGCGTAATTGATTATATTCTAGTAGATGGGGAATGGGGAGAGAAAGTACCAAATGTGAAGGTAACCCCAAACGTGAGTGTAGATGGAGACCATAGATTACTGGTCGGACAATGGAAAATGAATCAATGTACGAAAAATAGAAAACAGAAGAAAGTGCTGAGGATACGAGGTTGGAAACTGAAGGAGAGTGAAAGTGCAGAGAAGTATAGAGAATTAATCACACAAAAATTTCCAAAAGAAGTTTTCTGCAGTGAAGAAAAATAATGGAGTTTATTCAAAGGCACTTCAGTGCTAACAGCATGTGGTAAAACATCTGAAAAGGAAAAAGTAAGACAGACAAGTTGGTGGGATGATACCACAATCCAAGCAGTTAGAAGAAAAAATGGAGCATGGAGAAAGTGGTGGAAAACTAAAAATGACGAGGACCATAAAAGATATATAGAGGAAAAGAAGAAGTTCAAAGAAACAGTGGAAATAGCAAAGAAAAAGGCATGGGAAGAGCTTACAAAAAAACTTGAAGACGAGGTGAAGAGTGTTATATCCTAGCCAGTAATGCCACCCGAGCCCGCTGCCAAAAGGTTGGCAGCATCAAAGTCCGGACGCCGTCCGCATAAGCAGCGCCAGCGAGACAGGAAATCGCCGCAAGTCTGCGCGCACCACCGCTGGCTTCTGGCTTCTTAAGCGCTGGAGTCGCGAGCGCTAGGACAGTTCTGTATTCGCCGCTCAGTTGTATACTCGCCACCGAATTGTGTACTTGCTAGTCAGTTGTGTGTTCATCGCAGCAGAGTTGTTGTTTGTCGTCAGCCGACGCTGACCTAGCCGCTCCGACTCGAACTAGACAGATTCTGTAGACACGGAGTTCACTACTGTCTGTATCTTTGTTAATAAAGATAAGTACCGACTTTTATTTAATCAGAGTGTTTGGGTTTTCATCTTTCTGTTCACTGTTCCAGCGGACCGGTCGGCCCGCTATTAAGAGTGTGGCGGTGACTTCGTAAGCCGTTTCTACAGCGAATTGTTTGTCGCTACAAACACCGCCACAAAAAAGAGCAATAAGAAAATGTTCTATAAAATTATGAAAAATAAAAGGAAGGCTTCTGAAGTACCAGTAAAGATGGAAAGAGAGGATGGTACTGTGATTGAAGATGCAGGGAATATAAAAGATCTCTGAAAAGAACATTTTAAGAAACTGTTAAACGCTGAGGAGCAGGTACATGAGGAAACAATCAATAATGGAGAAATTGAGAGAAGTTGGGAAGCAGAATCAGGTCAAATTACATGGGAAGAAATGGAAATAGATGTGAAGAAGATGAATGGGGTGGAAGCCCCAGGACCTGATGAAGTATCAGTTGACACAATAATAGCAGCAGATCCAGTGGGACTGCAGTGGCTGTACAGAGTACTGTCAAGTGTGTGGAGAAATAGTACAATACCTGATGATTGGAGAAGAAGAGACATTGTTCCCATCTTCAAAAAAGACAATAAAAGACTTTGTAAAAACTTCGGAGGAATATACAACAAAAATTTTTGAAAGAATTTTACTAAATTGAATAAGTGAAAATAATAGAGGGAAACATTCCACGTGGGAAAAATATATCTAAAAACAAAGATGATGTGACTTACCAAACGAAAGTGCTGGCAGGTCGATAGACACACAAACAAACACAAACATACACACAAAATTCAAGCTTTCGCAACAAACGGTTGCTTCATCAGGAAAGAGGGAAGGAGAGGGAAAGACGACAGGATGTGGGTTTTAAGGGAGAGGGTGAGTCATTCCAATCCCGGGAGCGGAAAGACTTACCTTAGGGGGAAAAAGGATAGGTATACACTCACGCGCACACACACACACACACACACACACACACACACACACACACACACATATCCATCCGCACATACACAGACACAAGCAGACATTTGTAAAGACGAAGAGTGTGGGCAGAGATGTCGGTCGAGGCGGAAGTACAGAGGCAAAGATGTTGTTGAAAGACAGGTGAGGTATGAGGGGCGGCAAATTGAAATTAGCGGAGATTGAGGCCTGGCGGATAATGAGAAGAGAGGATATACTGAAGGGCAAGTTCCCATCTCCGGAGTTCTGACAGGTTGGTGTTAGTGGGAAGTATCCAGATAACCCGGACAGTGTAACACTGTACCAAGATGTGCTGGCCGTGCACCAAGGCATGTTTAGCCACAGGGTGATCCTCATTACCAACAAACACTGTCTGCCTGTGCCCTTTCATGCAAATGGACAGTTTGTTGCTGGTCATTCCCACATAGAAAGCTTCACAGTGTAGGCAGGTCAGTTGGTAAATCACGTGAGTGCTTTCACACATGGCTCTGCCTTTGATCGTGTACACCTTACGGGTTACAGGACTGGAGTAGGTGGTGGTGGGAGGGTGCATGGAACAGGTTTTACACCAGGGGCGGTTACAAGAGTAGGAGCCAGAGGGTAGGGAAGGTGGTTTGGGGATTTCATAGGGATGAACTAAGAGGTTACGAAGGTTAGGTGGACGGCGGAAAGACACTCTTGGTGGAGTGGGGAGTATTTCATGAAGGATGGATCTCATTTCAGGGCAGTCGTATCCCTGCTGACTCTCCAGCAGGGATACGACTTCCTCAAATCCTGCCCTGAAATGATATCTATCCTTCATGAAATACTCCCCACTCCACCAAGAGTGTCTTCCCGCCGTCCACCTAACCTTCGTAACCTCTTAGTTCATCCCTATGAAATCCCCAAACCACCTTCCCTACCCTCTGGCTCCTACCCTTGTAACCGCCCCTGGTGTAAAACCTGTTCCATGCACCCTCCCACCACCACCTACTCCAGTCCTGTAACCCGTAAGGTGTACACGATCAAAGGCAGAGCCATGTGTGAAAGCACCCACGTGATTTACCAACTGACCTGCCTACACTGTGAAGCTTTCTATGTGGGAATGACCAGCAACAAACTGTCCATTTTCATGAAAGGGCACAGGCAGACAGTGTTTGTTGGTAATGAGGATCACCCTGTGGCTAAACATGCCTTGGTGCACGGCCAGCACATCTTGGTACAGTGTTACACTGTCCGGGTTATCTGGATACTTCCCACTAACACCAACCTGTCAGAACTCCGGAGATGGGAACTTGCCCTTCAGTATATCCTCTCTTCTCATTATCCGCCAGGCCTCAATCTCCGCTAATTTCAATTTGCCGCCCCTCATACCTCACCTGTCTTTCAACAACATCTTTGCCTCTGTACTTCCGCCTCGACTGACATCTCTGCCCACACTCTTTGCCTTTACAAATGTCTTCTTGTGTCTGTGTATGTGCGGATGGATATGTGTGTGTGTGTGTGTGTGTGTGTGTGTGTGCGTGAGTGTATACCTATCCTTTTTCCCCCTAAGGTAAGTCTTTCCGCTCCCGGGATTGGAATGACTCACCCTCTCCCTTAAAACCCACATCCTTTCGTCTTTCCCTCTCCTTCCCTCTTTCCTGATGAAGCAACCGTTTGTTGCGAAAGCTTGAATTTTGTGTGTATGTTTGTGTTTGTTTGTGTGTCTATCGACCTGCCAGCACTTTCGTTTGGTAAGTCACATCATCTTTGTTTTTAGATATATGAATAAGTGAAAAGATAGAAAAGGAGCTAAGTGGAGAACAGCAGGGGTTTAGAAAAGGAAAAAGCTCGATTGATCTGATATTTTCTATCTGTCAACTGATGGAAAAGAGTTGGGAGTATAACTACAGGGTGATAATGGTTTTTATAGACATAGAAAAGGCACATGACTGAGTTAACAGGGAAAGACTCTGGGAAGAAATGAAGAAGATAGGTATAGAAGTTGGATACATTAATGTAATAAAGACAATGTACAGAGGACACAACTGTAGAATTTGAACACCATTGGGGAACTCTGAATACTTCAAAATAAGAAAAGGACTTAAATAACGAAATATTCTACCTCCTGCACCTTTTAATGTTGTGATGGAGGAAATGAATAGGGCAGTTAAAGATGTAGTAAAAGAAAAAGACAAAAAGATGATTTTTGCAGATGATATGGTAACACGGGGCGATAAAGAGGTAGATGTACAGTTAAAACTTGGCATGTGGAACGAAATAATGAAAAGGCATGGATTAAAAATAAATAAAGATAAGAGTGAAGTAATGAAATTTGGAAGAGAAAGGGACCAATGGGAATATTACTTTGAATGCAGAACTCCTCAAAGTGGTAAACAGTTTCACTTATCTAGGGAGTGAAATATCTAATGATGGAAGAATAACCAATGAAATTAATAGGAGGTTACAGAAGGGAGGCAATTTCTACCAAACAATAAAACACCTGATTTGGAATAAGGAAGTTTCAGAAAAAGCAAAATTCCTAATCTATAAGAGTTATTACTTCCCTATGGTGACCTATGGAGGAGAAACATGGACAGTGACAGAAAAGGGCTGGAGCAAACTGCAAGCAGGGGTGTTGTGACTCGCCGATCATTCAAAGCGCCGCTGCGCAATTACGCGCGTCCTCTACGTGTGGTGCTGTCTGCCAGCCATGCAGCAGCTGCGCCACCTAAGCGGTCAACCGAGCAGCGGCCGCTAGACTGGGACTCACTGCTCATTCGAATGCTAATGTGTACAAATGTCTTGCTCGTCAACTTACTCTATGACTTATATGTGTTGTGTCGCTCTGAAATATATGTGTTCAACTTGACGTTATAACAATTGGCGACGAGGTAGTGGATTTTTCCTTTTCACCGTTGAACCACAGTTTTCCATGGCTACTGTCGAGCAACTATTGCAGTCTCCTTGAACAGCAAACGCTTCTAACAGCGGCGATTCGCGATTTCGTCGTGGCATCAAATGCGCGGCGTTTCTCATCATTGGCTATACCTCCTTTTCCTCCTTACGACGAGACGGTGGAAGACTGGTCTGATTATGAAAAATGTCTTCGACAGCACTTCTTGGCATTTCATGTCACGGACGAACAACCATGTAAATCTCTGTTCCTTTCCTGGATTTCACCTCAAATGTATCGGTTGTTGTCGTAATTTGCTCCTTTGAAGGATCCTGCGTCTTTGTCCTTTGCTGAAATGTGCTCATTTCTGTCTGTCTATTTTCAAAAGCAAACGCATGTGGTAGCCTCTCGTGTTGCCTTTTATCATTGTCAGAAACAGCCGCATCAATCCTATCGCGCTTGGGCTGCTGAACTTCAAGGCCTCAGTCGAAAGTGTCAATTTGTTACTGACGTTCACAAAGAATCCTATGCCGATTCCATGGTACGGGATGCTATTGTCCGGTCGGCACCGGACAAAGAAGTTCGGCAATGTGCCCTTCAGTTGGCAAATCCAACTCTAGATGAAGGTCTCTCCATTGCGCAGTCTTTTGAAATTTCTCGCGCTGCTGGGGCGCAAATAGAGGGTTGGGGTGATGTCGGGGAAATACAACCTCTGTGCGCTGTTGACACGTGCGGCGTGTCCCCGCCGGCCGATGTGACCGCAGTGCGCTCCCACGCACTGCCTTGGCCTAACCGTAAACAACCCGCTAAGAAGCTGCAGCAAAACCCCCGGCAACTTCCTTCATGTCCATGGTGTTTTATGAAACATTCATGCGAGGATTGTCCCCAACGTTGGGCTGTGTGTCACAATTGCAAAAAGAAAGGTCATGTGTCTTCCGTTTGCAAATCCGACCGCATACATGATGTTCATGAACATGACGCTGATTCTGATTCTATGTTTTCTGTCAATTGCACTTCTTCCCTTTCAGGGAAGTTATTCCTCAATGTCCAAATCCTTGGTCAAGATGTTCGCATGCAGGTGGATACCGGTTCTATTGCCACTATAATTAATTCTCAGACGTATCTTCAATTGGGTTCTCTGCTCCTGTCACCTGTCACTCGGCAATTACGGACATACAATAAGCAGAAGATTTTTCTCCTGGGTTAGGCCGTGCAAACGACTTTGAAGCTCATATCATGCTCAAACCCACTGCTCGGCCTAAGTTTTTTCGGGCTCGGCCCATTCCTGTGGCCCTTCGTGATCGGGTAAAACGGGAGCTGGATCGTCCACTACTTCAGGGGTCTTGCTTCCTGTCACTTCCAGTGTGTGGTCCTCTCCTGTCGTTGTCGTTGCTAAGCCAAATGGTGATATTCGTCTCTGGGGCGATTTCAAAGCCACTGTAAATGCTCAATGCCTCATCGACTCTTACCCTATGCCCCGACCTGAATAACTGTTCACTAAACTTGCTGGAGGCCAGTATTTTTCTAAAATTGACCTGTCGGAGCTTATCATCAACTTCCTCTCGACGCTGCTTCCCAGCAGTTTCTGGTCCTCAACACGCCTTTCGGCCTCTATCAATACCAACACTTGCCTTTCGGGGTGGCTAGTGCCCCTGCTCTCTTTCAGCGATTCTTGGAACAATTATTGCTCCCTGTCCCTGGGTGTATCAATTACACGGACGACATTGTTGTCACTGGCTCCACCACTGAAGAATATCTTCAAAATCTCCGCACACTTTTTCATGTCTTACAGACTGCTGGTCTTAAGTGTAATCTTCAGAAATCACAATTTTTTCAGGCATCTATCACGTACTTGGGGTTTCAACTCTCTCGAGATGGTATTCGTCCACTTCAGCAAATTGTCGCTGCGATCGATGCCCTTCCTCGCCCTACATCTGTTAAGGAACTGCAGGCCTTCTTGGGGAAAATAGCATACTATCACAAGTTTTTACTGTCTGCGGCTTCGGTGGCTCAGCCGTTGCATCGCCTGTTGCATAAAAACATGACTTTTCACTGGTCCGCGTAATGCGATGCGGCTTTCCAGAAATTGAAGACTATGCTGAAACAGGCCCCGTGCCTGGCTACTTATCGACCTGGCCAACATCTTGTTCTTGCCACAGACGCCTCTCAATACGGGGTCGGTGCAGTCCTTGCGCACCGTTTTTCTGACGGTTCGGAACAACCCATTGCTTATGCCTCCAAAACGCTCACGGATGCCTAACAAAAGTATTCTCAAATTTAAAAAGAAGCTTTGGCCATTATTTATGCTCTTCATAAGTTTGGTGTTTTTCTCTATGGCTCAAAATTTCATCTTGTTACGGGTCACAAACCACTTGTTTACTTGTTTCCTTGTTTCATCCATCAACGTCGCTTCCCGACAAGGCTGCACACCGCCTCCAGCGTTGGGCTCTTTACTTGTCTCGTTTCAATTATGAGATTCATTTCTGGCCAACGGCTCAACATGCAAATGCTGATGCTCTGTCTGGCTTTCCCATGGGTCCTGATCAGGCATTCGATAGAGACGAACTTTTGTGTTTCCACCTGGATGTTGCCGAGCAGCGGGTTGTGGACGGGTTCCCCATCACTGGGGACAGGCTGGCAGCTGCTACGAGTTCTGACCCTGCCATCTCCCGGGTTTTACACTGTATTCAGAAGGGTTGGTCAGATCGCCCATCCGCTAAGACTTCTGATCCATTGCGGAACTACTACACTTTGCGCTACCGCCTCACGGCTAGGGATGGTGTTATCCTCCTCTCCACTGACAATGCTTCGCTGCGTGTCGTGGTACCTGCGTTTTTGCGTGCATCAGTATTGCTCCTCCTTCACCAAGGGCACTGGGGTGTGTCTCGCGCAAAATCTCTGGCGCGCCGTCATGTGTACTGGCCTGGCATCGACTCTGAAATAGCACACATGGTCGCTGCCTGCGGCCCTTGTGCGTCACAGGCCGCTGCCCCAAAGTCATCTTTGTCACCGTGGCCTTCGCCTGAGAAGCCCTGGGAGCGCATTCATGCTGACTTTGTGGGACCCTTTTTAGGTACTTACTGGCTCCTCGTAATTGACGCCTACTCTAACTTTCCTTTCATTGTCCGTTGCACGTCGCCTACCACTGCGGCAACCACCAGTGCTCTCACCCGCATTTTTTCTTTGGAAGGCCTCCCCTCTACTCTTGCTACTGATAATGGTCCGCAATTTGCCTCTTCCGAATTTGCGGATTTTTGTGCTCATCACGGTGTTATGCATGTCACGGCCCCGCCGTTCCACCCACAATCCAACAGTGAGGCTGAATGACTGGTCCGCACATTTAAGGCTCAGATGCGGAAACTTCTGACTTCTACTGCTGCTGATGATGCGCTTCTCCACTTTCTGGAGTCTTACCTTTTCACCCCCATGGGCGACCACAGCCCGGCTGAGTTCTTACATGGCCGACAGCCCCGCACGCTACTTCATCTTCTGCGGCCTCCCACCTCACGGCCGCGGGTGCCTTCCCTTGGCCGGTTCACCGCCGGCGACCTCGTCTGGGTACGGGGATATGGCAGACGGCCAAAATGGAGCCCAGGCCACATCTTAAGACACCGTGGCAGACGCCTGTATGAAATCCAGACGGACATGGGTGTTGCAGTGCGTCATTCGGACCCGATTCAGCCTCGTGTGCCAGCAACGCCTGTTCCGAATGCCGCTACACCACTTTTGGCCCTACCTGATGCTCGGGATCTTGGCATCTCTCAATACTCACAACGCAGCCCTCTCACCGTCATCGCGATGCCACCACAAGAATGGACGCCACCAGGAGACGTGCTCACGCAGGAACCGGATGACCATCCTCTGTCAAGAGCAAATCTACTCGCCTCCTCCTCCAACGGACGCCAACACATCACCCATGTATCCTGTCATATCAACTGGACTTGCCGCAACGGGCAGATTGGTGCAGGGGGCCCCAGCAGATTCGACCCCTACATCTCCTGTCATCTCGACCCATTATCATCGGGGACACTTCCGTCCATACTGGAAGCCTCCTCCTCAAGACTTTACGGCGAGTCAAACAACGCCTATGGACATTAGCCATCTCCAGGACACCTCCATCAAGACCAGTGCAACAATTTCAAAGGGGGGGAAATTGTTGTGACTCGCCGATCATTCAAAGCGCCGCTGCGCAATTACGCGCGTCCTCTACGTGCGGCGCTGTCTGCCAGCCATGCAGCAGCTGCGCCACCTAAGCGGCCAGCCGAGCAGCGGCTGCTAGACTGGGACTCAGTGCTCATTCGAATGCTAACATGTACACATGTCTTGCTTGTCAACTTACTCTGTGACTTATATGTGTTGTGTCGTTCTGAAATATATGTGTTCAACTTGACGTTATACCAAGGGGGAATGAAATTTCTCAGAGCAGTTAAGGGAAAAATAAGAATGGACAGAGTAAGGAATGTAGATATTAGAAAGGACCTTAAACAAGAAAGTATGAGGGAAGAAATTGAAAAAAAAAAGATTAAGATGTGGAAGAACTTAAGAGGTATGGGAAAAGACCTAGAGGGCACCCAAGAACACGATGGAAAAAGGGAGTGAGAATATCTGTGGAAAGGAGAGGTGTGATCTGGCAACAAGTGGAGGAAGAAAAGTGGTGGGAGGGCTGAGCTAAATGGAGAGTACTCGTCGGCACTCAGACTCAGCAGTAGCTGGAGTGGGATCCAGACACTAATACCAAATTTAGCCCTTTAGCAGGGATTTTCACTTGTTTCCTCGTCTAGATGATGTCAGTGAGATTGATTATTATGTGTCTTTCTGAATCTTGTCTTAGCATTCTGTGAAAATGATCAAATATTGGTTTCTGGCATGCAGACGTTTTCCAGAAATATCTGCTTGCACGGCCTAATTATTTAGGCAGTTGCTTACATTAAACAGAAGATCTGGATTGAGTCAGTGTCTGGATGCACCACTGTCATTACCAGGAGGAGACAATTTGCTACCCTTTCTGTTTTCACAAATTAATAATAAAATATTCTTCTATATATTCTGAGCACATTGATTGTTCACCACCACACGTACTGTACATTAATCATGGAAAGCCATTTTACATTTTTTAGCATGGAATAAGGTGGCCTAGAATCATTTCAAGTATGATTTTTAGTAAAGCACTTGTCAGACAAGAAACATATATACTCCTCATGGTGTTGTACTGGGTCCAATTGTTCTTAATATACAGGGTGTACATAATTAAAGTGCCCGTTTCAAAAAAACCGTAGAAAGAGAAACACTGCTCACAATGATGTCAAATTTGAACAGCGTATTATTGACACAAAGGGGAAACATCAAGGAACAAAAAATTTTTTTATGAAAATTTGGCCAGCATCAGAATAGGCAGGCACAGCAATAGATGTGCAGCACACAGCTGTTCCTCAGTTTGTGTATGAGATTCCCTACATGAATGTGTCCATGAAGGATTGCATGCTGCTGATAAAGCTCTTTTACAAGAACAGTAACTGTATGCCAGTAGCCCTGCAGAAGTTCCACAGACTCAAGGTTATGAAAAAAGGAACTGGTCTGATGTCTGCTAGGGATCTAGAGAAAATGATTACAAAATTCAAAAAGAAAGGTTCTTTCAAAGTGCAATGTGGCAGAGGGAGGAAAGGAGTTGATCGAACAGCTGTCAAAGACATGGCCGTAATATTGCAGCAGGGCTCAAGCAGTGGTGTGCAAACTTGCAGTGCACAGGGAACTGCCCAAACATTGGATATGCTTGTGAGCATGCTGTATAAAATCCTAAGAAACATCCTGCACAGCTATCCATTCAAAATCACCAAAGTTCAGGAGTTGCTTCCTGCTGAACTGCCAGCAAGACAAACATTTGCTCCGGAATTTCTTGCTTGAATGGAAGTGGACAATGAACGGCCATGACCGATTTTGTAGATAGGCAAACCAGATTTCCACCTCAAAGGACTTGTCAATTTGCAGAATATGGACAATGGATAATGCGCACGCACATCCACTGGTACCACTTCATTCAGCAAAGGTGACTGTGTGTAGGTCGACAGCATATTTGTTCAAACAGATGAGTCCTGCAGGTCTTGTTAGTTGTACCATCACTAGTAAAAGCTATGAGAGTCTTTTGCACACCAATTTCATTCTAACCATTCAACAGCAAGGATGTGGGTGAGATCATTTTTATGCAAGATGGCGCTCTTCTGCACATTGCACCATCAGTGAAGTGGCTACTACAGAGGCGTTTTGGAACTGCTAGAATTATCAGCCATCATTTCCTTGCCATCTATATCACTTGATCTTAATCCAGTTATCTGAAAGACATCGTGTTTAGTGCTTTAGTTATGAACATGGGTGAAAGTGCTCCAATTACAAATGTGGCTGAACTGAAGGCGTGAACTGCAAAACATGTTCTGAATGTGACACCCGAGACATTCTGATCTGTTGTGGAACTTGCTGTTTCTCTATTTCAACTTGTGGCAGGAAACAGTGGACAGCATATTGAATAATTCTTGCGCCAGTCTCATGACAATTCAAAACCGATTTTTACCACCCAATGTGGTGTGTGATCGTGGATGGGTTTACCTAGCAAAATTGCCACAACTGTTGACTGTCGAACTTGTGCAATCAGGCACATTAAAGAGTACGAATGGTGTAATGTGCAACTCAAACCACAGCCATCGTATTGCAATTCATCTGTCATTTGAAGGCAACCCCATCTATGTTAAGACACTTATAGTGCCATCTATTGACAAAATTTTTGTTAATTTTTTTCTTTTGCTCCATGTTTCTCCCTGCATCAATAACAGAGATGGGTAGTCCATTCCTGAATTGATTCAAAGAGCCTGATCATTCTAAGGAGTGGGTGATGGGTGATTTGGAAAAAATGAATGGGTCCATTCCTGAATTGATTCAAAGAGCCTGATCATTCTAAGGAGTGGGTGATGGGTGATTTGGAAAAAATAAATGGTAGCTCATATGATTTCAAAATGCGTCTCTGGTGGCTGTAATGAGCAGAATGAAAATTCTACAGTAGGCTGTTGCAACAGCATCCCATGCCACATTCTTAAGAAAACATTTCCTAAGATACAAAAAATGTGCACATGTGGATTTGCATAGCTTATTAATATGTGAAGCTTTTCTCATCCATGAAAACAGCAGAAAACAAAGAAAGCTACATGCCCCGACCCCCATTTATTGGCTGTCAGGTTATACCCATTCAGCCATCTCAATAGTAAAGCCGGTTATGACAGTGAAAAAGGAAGCACGACACAGCACTCAGTCCCAAAGTAGAGCAAATCTTCAACTCAGCCAGAAATCGAACTCAGGTCCCTATATTTAGCAACCCGCCATGCTCACTGTGCAGCTACCAAGGAAAATGAGAGGTTGGCTCTTTAAAATGACACAGGAACATAGAAAAAACTTCCAGCACCATGATACCACTCTTCAGTTGAAAAGAAAACCTCAAATTTCAGAAGCTCAATCAATGTTTACAGACTTTTGAGTGAGTTGTTACTTTTTATCCTTTGTCTTGGAGTCGTACTTGGAACGTCAGCGATCATATAAGCTGCGGTCTTCAGCCCACCATGCAGTCGCAACATATCGTCGTAAAGTGACCCAAACATCACTCCCCTCCCAATAGCTCATTGTTCCCACCACTCTCACCAATCAAACCGTACGCCATCTCACTAGACCACTGCTCCCCACTTCTCTCAAGGATCAGATCACAAGGTAGCTCACTAGCTCACTGCTCCCTACCACACTTACAGATCACATTGCAAGGTACATCACTGCTCCCCACCACTCTTACGGATGAGATCGCATAGAGCAGATCACATGGTGACCTGGGGCGTCAATCTTTTCTCTGCACTCCTGGCGCAGTGATACAGCTTGCAACTTGCTTTCCTCACTGACCATCTCTCCATCCGAGTTCAGTTTTTTATAAAAATAATAGCATGTGTACAACATAATTACTTTAATGTATATAATAGCCCATATACACAGGTTGACTCAGGAGGAATGGTCAGTATTCAGGGATATGATAGGAATGATCATTTGAAGCAAAAAACTAAGTATGGACATATGCCCTACTCCAAATGGTTTTTGGGATGGAACACATTTAAAGTTAATTTTGTATGTTTTCTTGAATAACTCACAATCGTTGCCTCTAACAAAAACGCGTCACAGTAAAAAATTAAACTACATTATATTTCCTATAAAAAGGTCCTATTCATTTCTTCTCTAGGACTTACTGTTTGCGTGAAGAGAGTAAGAAAAAGATGAAAATCTTGTGCAGCACAAATACACTGAGATGTAAGTAGGTTTTGTAAACCAAAATGAGATAGAGTCCCGACTTGATAGATCTCATGTCCTATATCAAATTATTCACCTCAACTTCGTCCACACTATTGTGGTACATTGTAAACAATGACAATGTACTGAATAATAAAGAAAATAAATAACAATAAACATTAAATAAAGCATATTCTGTCTCAGAGACCATTCACAATGGTGAATATGTCCACATGAATTTTTTGCTTCAAATGATCATTCCTGTCATCCCCGAATATAGACCATTCTGTCTGGGCCAACCTGTATGTAACGGTTAATTTTTATTGATTCATTTAACCTGCACAGATTAATACCTTCAGGATCCCTCGTACACCAGACCAGAATTTTCTATGCAATTACAAAACATATTAAAATCACAATTACTTTAAAGAATCATAATATTTTTAAACAATGGAAAATCCATGATGGAATGTAACAACATTATTAAAAAAGTAGTTTCTACTCACCATATAATGGAGATGCTGAGTTGCAGATAGGCACAACAAAAAGACTGTCGAAAAGTGAGCTTTTGGCCAACAAGGGCTTTGTTAAAAGTAAACATCTCTCTCTCTCTCTCTCTCTCTCTCTCCCTCCCTCACACACACACACACACACACACACACACACACACACACACACACACACACAAGCAAACGCAACTCACACACACGTGACCACAGTCTCTGACAGCTGAAGCCAGAATGCCAGCAGCAGCACATGATGGGATAGGTAACTGGGTGCGGGTAAGGGGAAAGCTGGGGTGTGGCGGGATAACTGGGTAGGGGTGTGAGATGGTAAACTGCCGCTATTGGGAGTGTGCACAGATGAGGTGGAGAGAGGGTAGGGTAGCTAGGTACAGGTAGGAGTTTAGACAGAGGGCAGGGGAGAGAGAGAGGGGGGGGGGGGGGGGTCAGTGGAAAAGGAGAGAAGTAAAATGACTGGGTTCATTGGTGGACTAGAGGGCTGTGTAATGCTGGATGGGATAGATGATGTTTGTAGCCAGAATGGAGTACACAGTGGTGGAAGGATAAATGAGACAGGTCATGCCTCTACATCTATTGCAGAAATATTAGCCAAAAGACAAGGAGTAGGAAGCAAGGGTTGTGTATGGATGGACGAGGATATTGTGTAGGTTCAGTGGATGGTAGAATAAAACTATGGGAGGGGCGGGAAGAATAGTGGGTATAAATTTCTCATTTCAAGGCAAGATGAGAGGTATTCAAAATCCTGGCAGAGAATGTAATTCATTTGCTCCAGTCCTGGGTGATACTAAGTCATGAGGGGAATGATCTTCTGTGGCCAGATGATGGAATTTTGGGAGGTGTTGGGTGACTGGAAAGATAAGAAATGAGAAGGTTGAGAGGGTAATTATGGTCTGTAAAGGCCTCAGTGAGGCTCTTCCTATATTTTGTATTGTCACACTTGTCTTCACGAGTTCCTTGATCATTTTGACTGTTTCACACCTTTTCATATATGGTACCAACTTTAGGATCGTGGGTCTAGGTTCATAAATCATAACGTCCTACATCATACTCTATACCTTCTGATTACAGAATGTGCTGCATGTATAACTGTTCTCACTTTAAGCTTTTACAATTTAAAATGTCTATGTTAATGGTAAATATTTTAACTTTTCAGTGCTGCACAACAATATGTCAACAACATTGGCTTTGAACAGAAGAATTACGAGTGATGTATGGTACCATTTTACCAAGATAGAAGAAAAACAAAAATACTGCTACTCTCAGCAGACATTTTCCATGGTTTGTGGCTCATCATCAAACCTGAAGACACATCTAAAATAGAAGCATCCCACAGTACCTCTGGAATGATGAGGGTCAGGAAGCCGATCAGTATCACCAAAGATCGATACAGAAATTTGAGAAATCATTTCTCGTGAACTGTCCTCACTGACATATGCTTCCACTTCAGGCAAATTTAGTCTCAAACTGTAACCAGCCTATCTCTGTCGCCAGTTTCTGGACCAAGTCCTAATTTATTTCCTTTTGTGGTGCCCTCACCCCAAACTGCTTTTCATTTACAACAACCAATAAGTAAATTTTCTGATAATATGAAGTTGGTCACATACATAAAAGTATGGCACTACATACACAGCTTTTAAAAATGATTTGCAGAGAATACCATCCTCTCTCTGCAGTTAAAATGTTGTGTGACTGGGGCCTCCCGTCAGGTAGACCATTCGCCGGGTGCAAGTCTTTCGATTTGACACCACTTCGGCGACTTGCACATCAATGGGGATGAAATGATGATGATTAGAACAACACAACACCCAGTTCCTGGGCGGAGAAAATCTCCGGCCCAGCCGGGAATCGAACCTGGGCCCTTAGGACTGACATTCTGTCGCGCTGACCACTCAGCTACTGGGGGCGGACTCTCTGTAGTTGATGAAGACACAGAGCAATCTCTTCCCAAATTATAATTTACCAAGTCAAAAAAGTTGTTTGAGTTCCCTAAGACACAGAGTATGCTCTGCCCAAATTATAATTTACCAAGTCAAAAAAGTTGTAGAGTTCCCTAATGCCCAGTTTGTATCATGAGTTATTCAATAAAAATAAAAATGATTTGACCACTGAAATGGCAGTCTGCCTTATATCTAATGCGTGGATGAGTGTAAATAACATTAGTTTCTAGGCTCTCACTCACATTTTACAGATGAGAAGTGTGAATTAAAGTCATACTTCTTAGAATGCTAACATTTTGAGGACAGACACACTGCAGAAAATATCTCAAACTGGATAAAGTCTGTTACTGCCAAATACAATATCAATTTTAAAATCACTTCTATAATAACAGACAATGTATCAAATGTGAAATTAACTGCCATGCTTCTGAAACTTTCACATATCCCATGCTGTGTACATTCTTTAGACCTCACTGTGCCACATGCTATTCAAAGTCCATTCAGAAAACCACTGATAAGGTCAAAAGAGTTACATTTTTTAAGGATAGACCATTTACTTTAAGCAAACTTGCTGAAATGCAAAAAAACTTTAAAAAATGACCAACTGAAATTGAAACAACTTGTCCCATTTTGCAAAGATATACTTTAAATAAAGATCCCATAATTTCTGGTCTCACTATTTTAGGTGCAAAATTGATCACCTTAAACTTAAAAGATACAGAGTGGGAGATAATGCAACAGGCTTTACAGATTTTGAAAGATTTCAATGAGGTGACCCAAGAGGTGTTCTCAGAAAAAAAAGTCTCACTTTCAAACATTAAAATCATGCCAAGATTAAGGGAACTGCAACTACAATTCTTTACAGACAAAAATAAACAAT
This sequence comes from Schistocerca piceifrons, assembly GCF_021461385.2. Classification (NCBI taxonomy): domain Eukaryota; kingdom Metazoa; phylum Arthropoda; class Insecta; order Orthoptera; family Acrididae; genus Schistocerca; species Schistocerca piceifrons. Next base: position 838,752,521 of record NC_060138.1, on the reverse strand, counting down.
GTCCTCAAGAAATAAAATAACTCTCTCTCTCTCTCTCTCTCTCTCTCACACACACACACACACACACACACACACACACACACACACACACACAGAGAGAGAGAGAGAGAGAGAGAGAGAGAGAGAGAGAGAGAGAGAGAGAGAGAGAGACAGAACTCATTTCTACACCAGTTGCCATCATAATGCATGGGACTTCTTCAATCTGGTAGGAGTCTGATAAAACTATTAGTCAGCTTCAAGCAAGTCACAATCCAGATAGTGCAGCAATTGTCAAATTAGTCAAATATTTGGCATTTGGCAGAGGGATACTTGCCTAGAAACAGTAATCCCTTAAACTGGTGGAAAACAAGAAAATTACTGTGGTCAGTACTGTATCAATTGGTTCTAAAAGTATCATGTATCACAGCAACATCAGTGTTCTGTGAACCGAATACTTTCAAAAGCAGGACAAGTAGGCACTGAGAAAAGAAACACACTCACATCAACTAAAATGGGTCAGATTTCATTTATAAATGACAATACTGATTAATTTTTCCTTTTTGGCTACTTATAGGGTTGTAGCCTATCCCTGATGTTATTCAATCCGTATATTGAGCAAGCAGCAAAGAAAACAACAGAAAAATTGGAGTAGGGATTAAAATCTATGGAGAAGAAATAAAAATTTTGAGGTTTGCTGATGATATTGTAGCTCTGTCACAGACAGCAAAGGACCTGGAGGAGCAGTCGAATGGAATGACAGTCTCAGAAGAAGGACATAAGATGAACATCAACAAAAGCAAAACAAGGATAATGGAATGTAGTCAAATTAAATCACGTGATGCTAGGGAATTAGATTAGGAAATGAGACCCTTAAAGTAGTAAATAAGTTTTGCTATTTGGGGAGCAAAATAACTGATGATGGTTGAAAAAGAGAGGATATAAAATGTAGACCGGCTATGGCAAGGAAAGCGTTTCTGAAGAGGAGAGATTTGTTAACATTGAGTATAGATTTAAATGTCAGAAAGTCCTTTCTGAAAGTATTTGTATGGAGTGTAGCTATGTATGGAAGTGAAACATGGATGATAAATAGTTTAGAAAATAAGAGAACAGAAGCTTTGGAAATGTAATGCTACAGAAGAATGCTGAAGATTAGATGAGTAGATCACATAACTAATGAGGAGGTACTGAAAAGAATTGGAGAGAAGAGAAATTTGTAGCACAACACGATTAGAAAAAGGGATTGGTTGGAGGGACACGTTCTGAGTCATCAAGGTATCAACAATTTAGTATTGGAGGGCAGCATGGAGGGTAAAAATCGTAGAGGGGCACCAAGACATGAATACACTAAGAAGATTCAGAAGGATGCAGGCTGCAATTGTTACTCAGAGATGAAGATTCTTGCACAGCATAGAATAGCATGGACTTGTGCAACAAACCAGTCTCTGACCACGACAACATGGTAATGCTAAATGTAACTGACGACTGTAGAGACACTTTAATTACAGTTATGTCATAATTCTTATACTGCATTTTTCCAATGAAAGTATCAAAATATAGCAACAATCAGTCCTCATTTTTAAAAATTTTCCACTTGATAAAAAAGTATTTAGGATTTTGTTGCAATACTTATAATTGTTACAGCAGACGAAATTTAAAACTTTGGATCTCAAAATTACTACAGACATAACACAAAATTATTACTTCTCTTTATATGTTCTTTCAAAATAGGACCAAATCAGATAAGGCAATGAGTCTTCCTTTTACTTATTTTTGTGAATGAATGGTGAGTGGTGAGTCATGAAGAAGAACTAGTTCATACCAGTGAGTGACCAGTTCTCATCTAATCTCTGAAAAGAACAGTTTTGCCCATCTCTAATCAATAATACGCAGATGAAATTTGATGTCATTCTGATCAGTAGTAATCTTTCTACAGCGTTTTGAAACTGGAACTTTAATTATGGACATCCTGCATGTCAATGACTTTCCAGACAGGTTCTCTTTGCTTATGACAACAACATTATAGTCACTGAACTCCTATTAGTAAAAGAAACTGAAACCCTGAAGGATGTTCACAATTGGGCAGAATGCAATACGTTAACACTGAATATAAAGAAAACAAACAGTACGCACTACAGCATCAAGAGGCAAAACAGTCCTGTTGAAATAAGTATAGATGATAAACTAAAGTGTTACAAACACAATGTTTTTAGAGATGAATTGTGATTGTCAATTGACATGGAATACACACACCAAGGTATTGGCAAAAATAATGCCAACAGAAAGTTTTTCTCTTAGGATTCTATCATCAGTTTGTAACAGCCAATGTCTTGTGTCGAATACTATTCCTACATACTCATTTCTTAGTGATTGGAATTTTTTGTCACAAAACATGGACAAAATTTTTAAAATGCATGGGCCATAAGAATAGTAACAAAAGTATTGGATCGCTTCATCCTAAAGAATCGTTTAACAAACTGGGTACCCTTACTCTAACAAATTAGTCTAGCTACCTATCTGTTTTAGATAGTGAGAAAAACATTACTAAGTATTTAACTAACAGTTATACACATAATGATGGAACACAAGCCAGTTTTGACTTACATTTATCTACAAAAACAAATAAACTTGAAACAGAACTTTCTATTAGGGAATAAAATTATACAATAAATTGTGCAGGAAGACGAAAAAGACTATTAAAACATATCTGTTCAAAAATGCAGCTACAACATTTTTCATAAGTAATACATACTACACACACAAAGGGTACTTAGAGGAATCAAGATCAGTGGTTAATAATGCAAGGGGATAACTACAACACCTCGTCACATCACAATACATGATTACAATGTAATGCTTTTACAGGAAAACCATGTGCCAAGGTCTATAGTGCATGATAGTAACATCATTCTCCTAACTTCAACATCTCACTCTTCATGGGGTGCCAACTCAGTTTTTCAGGTGAAGTGTGGATATGAAGACGTGCATGGGGCACCACGCCATGTTTACGGATCCAGAGTCAATTTTCTGAATGGACTGGAGCTCATATCATAGCACAATAAAGTCGAATATGTCCCGGGCAGAATTAGGGATGTAAAAGAATGGAACTAGCTTTTTCACTTAAGACATTTTGATCAAAACATTGTGAAATAGTCTCACTTTTTTACTTGTTAGTACTAGTAACCATTTCACATAACATAATGCATCGTGTCAAGTAAAATAACATGATACATCACGTCATGTTGTATAACATGGCACATGCCATCATGTCATCCAACATGGAATTTGTCATGTTGTGCAATATGATGCAACGCTTCACTAATGTTTAGGATGCGTGCATCCCCCCTCTGCCACACTTTCTATTACAGATCCACCCCCACTGTCAGATACTTACTATTGCAGATGTATCCCACTCTCTACAAGCATAAATTAGTGTCTATTTGTTTTTACATTCCTCACCATGCGTGTATCAGTGGGTGGATTTGGGAGAGAAATTGTTCCCTGAGAGGGGGGGGGGGGAGAGGCAGGAAATGACCCCCCCCCTCCAACCTAGGAACAAAAAATTGTTGTAGCATACCCCAGGAACAAATTCACCCCCAGAAATTTTATTTCACCAGAAAAACTTTTTTAGTTATTTCATATATGCCCTTCAGCTATATGATATTATGTATTGTTTACTATGGCTGACAAATCATCTGGCTTTTGAGCACAGGATCAGGAACCTCGCTCTATAAACTGCATGATGCATGTGTGCCAATGCATTGCAGTTAAGAGAACTCTATGCACTACGAAAGTAGGATTAACTCATAAAAGAGTGTGAATATATCAAGATGTTTTGAATTGAATGTCTTTGCAGCTGGCATATAGGTCACAAAGCTAGTTCACTTCTTTTACATCCCTTACTCTGCCCAGGACATATTCACCTTCTTTTGTACTATGTAGGACCATTTTTCATTCTAGTTCATTTACCATAATTTTGACACTGGACTGCCATACCTTGATACCTGGGCAACCAATGTAGATTTCTGTTCACTCAGGCAACATCTGATCCAGCATAGGTCTTATTATTGTTTTTCAAATCATGTTGCTTATATCGTGGCAGCGGATAAAGCTTCCACAAAGCAATAGGACAACCATTAATTACATGTATTTGTCTACCTTCTCAAAGAATTAGAAACAATTTGCACAAGTCTGAAACACAGAAGTGGTACACTTAAAAAAAACATGTTTTTACACAGAAAATCTGAATGAATAAAGATTTTTGAAAGTAGGTTTTCAATTTCATGGTAAGAAAGTATTTTTCATTTATATGATCCACTTTAAAAAAATTTCTGCACATTCAATTCATGTAAGAACAAATTTTACGAGCTACATTTAGGTCTACTTTAAACAATCGTGTCTCAACAACGAGTACAGATTATTGAATTTAAAAAATTAATTTGGACTTGCATTTACCTTCATCAAAAGTTTGAACTGATTCATACAAGTTTAGTGCATACAAGTGGCTTGCTTCAAAAACCTTCCAGAAAAATGTGTTTTCTGCATATAAAATCCAAAAAAAGCAAGATTTTTTCAAATGGTTAAAATTTATCTTAGATCAAGATTGGATACACCAGAGGACCAAATTTGAACCAATTGCTCCAGTCCAATGTATTTAAAAGGCGACTGTTTTTGCACATAATATCTGAATGAGGGGGATGGTTTTTGCATGTACAATCTGAGGAGTGCAAGTACAAATGGTGCCATTAGCCGAGCATTAATTTCAGCCAAATTAATTTTTTTTTTGCAAAAGGAATTAATCAATCTGCACAGTTTCCCTAAGTGCTGGTTTGTCATTCAAATCTTGCACAGCATACTGTAAATTCAAATCTTGCACAACATACTGTAACATATCTACAGTAAGACAGCTGTTTGAATGGCTATACAAACGGCCACTGGTCCAGTCTAAACCAAAAACCCTTTACTTCATGTTCCTAACTCAGATAGGAACCAAGCATCAACCAAGGACACCCCCACCCCTGCCCCAAATCGTCATTCTGTGTGCAGCATTTTCATACATATTTGTTAAAGCACTTTCTATATCATTATAAGATGAACCCTGAACAAATAAATAAATGTCATGTTAACAATGAGACTGCTGAATAAAAGATCATTAGCTGTATACAATGTGCCAAACTAGCATCAAATAAAATATTCTCATCACACTGTGAAGCCAGTTCTTCAACTATCACTAGGCAGCAGTTCCCATCTTCCCTCCATCTTTACACCCTTGTTACTCATATTACTACAGCAAATCTTTTTGTGTTGTTTTGTCACTTTATTATGTCGTGTTTTGTACCCAAGCTTCTTTGTTACGCCGCTTCCACCTTATCTCATTTTTTCCCTGATGATACCTTTCCTCCTATCTGTAAATTATGTGTCTTTTTATGACTAGTTTTTAAAATAGGTTTATAGATTCCAAGATATTTATTTGCTAGTCACTAGAGCTCAGTTCGAAACAGGACTCAACAGTGAAGACTATTCTACTCCAGTCAATGAGACTGCAGACCAGAGATGGGTCAAGACACCCCAGACAGCGGTGGGATACCAATCTGACTGTCACCTGCCTTAGGGCCTGACAGCCAGTGTGATTATCTGGGGTGCCATTTCTTTTCATAGCAGGACCTCTTTGTTTGTCATCCGCAGCACCCTTACAGCACAGTGTTATGTCAATAATTTTCTACTACCCGTGTTGTTGCCCTTCATGGCAAGCCATCTTGGCTTACATTTCAGCAAGATAATGCTCACCAACACACAATGATTGTGCCTACTGCTTGTTTTCGTGCTTGCCAAACTGTAATTTGGTCAGCAGGGTCACCAGATCTCTCCCCAATTGAGAACATTTGGAGCAATATGAGCAGGGTCCTCCAACTAGCTTGGGATTTTGATGATCTGATGCACCAACTGGACATAATTTGACTCGGCATCCGTCAGGAGGGCATCCAACAACTCTATCAATCGATGCCAAGTCGAATAACTGCTCGCATAAGGAACAGAGGTGGACAAATGCATTACTGACTTTTTTGTCTTAGGGCGTAAATAAAATTTATTGTTACTTATTAAATCCAGTTTCTAGTATCTTTTAGTTGTTCTAAAAGTGTGAGCTTTGTTTCGAACAACTCTGAATACAGTATATAGCCATTTTATCCTATAATATTTACACCTCACAGTTGCAATCATGAGTTATTGCCAATATAAAATTACAGTAAATTTAAACTGCTGCTTTTTGTCATTGAATCTGCACAAGATCACAAAAAGAACTAACTTCTTGCCTTTTAAAAAACTTACTCTAGAAAAGTGATTCCTGTCCTTGTGTACATCATAAGAGCATAAACTGCTGACTGAACGACACTTCCCATGGCAATGAGTTGCAGAATCTTTGGCAAAAGACCTTGAGTTTTTAATATTGACCAAGGCTTCGCACCACTTCCTGCCAAATTTCCAAGAGTCCAGAGGCAAATATCCTTTAAGAGATGATTAGGAAAAAAAGGTCCATTAATTTCACATTCACTACAGACCCTTATAAAAGTAAAGCAATAAATACAGGAAACACAAGCAGAAATGTTTTCTGATTTACTATAATCACACCATTACATTATGCATAAATAAGTTGCTTATGATATTTCATTACTAGCTTCCAATTAATTATTGATAAGCTGTAGTACACACTATTACTGGCATATATTGTAGCTACATAAAACAATATTTTTGTAGACAGACAGACGGTGGACTTCGAATTTTCTGTCTTGCATTTATCCTGCTACGGCACATACATCTAACAATATTACTAGTTACTGAATTACAGTTATTCAAGATGACTCAAAAGTCACTGTGTAAATAAAAGGCATACATAGTGAGTCTCTGAATGAGGCAAAAATCAGAATGAAGATTATAAATATTTATCACTATATGTGTAAAAAAGTAAAGGCAGATTAAACCCTTATGTCCCACTGAGAGCAAAGTCATCTGTAATAGAGCACAAGCAGGGACTGGTGCAGGAAAATTGCCCACACCTTTGCATTAAGTGATTTAGGGAAACCAGAGAAAATCTAAATATGGATGGTCAGACAAGGATTTAAGCCCTGACACCCCCAAATCTGGATCCAATGTTTCCACTACAGTGCTCTCTGGGTCTATTGTAAGCAACAAATGTAAGATGCTACTAAAAGAAGTGTAGTGGTAAGAAAAAGGTGTAACAAAACGGGAGTATGGTTTTTATGTTATTCAGTTTACACAAACAGGAGCTGCACTTAATGTGCAGTCGTACTTAAGTACAAATATTGACAAGCCAACACCACAAAGAAATTGCATTAGACAACAGATATCCAAGACCAATGGTTGGCCACAAACTAGGCAAACGACAGGCCAACATACCGCAGAAGATTGTTGACATGCGTCACACCATTACACATGTAATATCATTTGATAATACCCTGCTATGTTAGTCATCGAAAACAACACGCATTGCTCTCCTGACTATCAAACGGTTTCATTCAGCGTCTCTCTATGTATAGCTCTACACTTTGTTTTACTCCTATTATGCAGTAATTATGCAGTTAGAAGTTTCTTCACAGTGATTGGAAGTTCCCTCTCATTATGACCTGTTCTACTGGATGTATATCTATCCAGTGCGTGGTCAACTCCTCTCTTAAATGTGAGCCACAGTTTTCCTACATGCTCCTTCCCTCTGCTGAAAGTTTCAACTTCCTCACTGAAATATGACATGACTGACTTGTTGTCTAGTTTACTGAACATATATAGCTTTCTGCTTGTTTTAGTTGTCCTTTGTACTTTAGTAATCATTCCTGCCACAACCATATCACGGTCAATGATCCCAGTTTCAATGTGGAGATCCTCAAGGAGGTCAGGTCTATTTGTTACCATTAGATCCAACATATTTTCATCACGAGTGAGGTTCCTAACTATCTGTTCTACCAGGTGTACAACTTTGCTTCCGCTGTTTACTGATAGGTGGCGACAACAGTAAGTAGCGGTCGAAAGAAACAGATCGCAGACGTCAAGCAGTTAGCTTGGACCTCGCTCAACATAACATCATTCAAACATTAGTTGATTTGTGTCTACATCATAAAGTTGTTCCTGATTGAAAATGTCAGTTTATGAGCCTAATTCTCATCATTTGCGGGAGGTGTTAGTCTCATCGAATGCTCTCAAGTACGTATGGTAAGGTCGCTATTAGTGAAAGAACATGCCGTGAATGGTTTCAACGCTTCAAGAATGGCAATTTTAACGTTGTAGACTGGCATAGTGGTGGAAGAGAGAATGTTTCAAAGATACAGAATTGGAGACATTGATGAGTGAAGACTCGCGTCAAACTCAAGAGGAATTGGCATGATTAGTGGGAGTCAAACAGCAAGCCATTTCAGAACGTCTCAAGGCTATGGGCATGATTCAGAAAGAAGGAACTTGGGTCCCGTGTGAGCTGAAACCAAGAAACATTGAATGGCATTTGTGTGTTTGTGAACAGTTGCTTCAGAGGCAAAAACGGAAGGGATTTCTGCATCGCATTGTGACCGGGTACGAAAAATGGACTCATTACAATAACGCTAAACGCAAAAATCATGGAGATATTCCGGCCATGCTTTCAAGTCGATGGCCAAACCAAATATTCATGGCTCGAAGATCATGTTCTGCATTTGGTGGGACCAGCTCAGCATCATGTACTATGAGGTGTTAAAACCAAGTGAAACAACCACAGGTGCTCGTTATTGAATGCAATTAATGCGTTTGAGCAGAGCATTAAAAGATAAACTGCCACAACACAGCGAGAGGCACGATAAAGTGATTTTGCAGCACGACAACGCTCGACCCCACGTTGCAAAAGAGGTCAAAATGTACTTGGAAACATTGAAATGGGAAGTCCCACCCAACCCGCTGTATTCTCCAGACATTGCCCCCTTTGACTATCACCTGTTTAGATCAATGGCGCAAGGCCTGGTTGACCAACACTTCTGATCTTATGAAGAAGTCACAAATTGGATCAATTTGTGGATCATTTCAAAAGATGAACGGTTTTTTGACGCGGGATTCATATACTACCCAAAAGATGGGAGAAAGCTGTGGCCAGCAATGGAAAATACTTTGAATGATACAAGTGTAACCAATTTGCTTCATTAAAGCATCAAATGTTGGGGAAAAAATGGCAGAAGCAAAGTTGTGCACCTTGTAGATGGGTTTCAAAGAAGGCATTTAGTAATGTTTCACAGGATGTCTTATCATGCCCGCCACTAACAAAACTGTAATTTTACTAATTAACTGTTGGATGATTAAAGTCTTCACTGATGACTAAAGAATGATTACGGAACTTACGCACAAGTGAACTGAGGTTTTCTCTAATGCATTTGGTTACATCAGATGAGTCTGGTGGGCGGCAGAAGGATCCAATTATCATTTCAGGCCCACCCCTGATAGTGAATCTTGTCCAAACAATCTCACACTGAGTTTCGATGTCTATCTCAGAGGAGTTGACCTTCTTGTCTACTGTGACAAATACACCACCTCCAGGTCCCATTTGCCTATCCTTTCCCCAAAAATCTGAGTGCTATCAATTTCAGGTTTCAACTAGTTTTCAGTACCTAGTATTACTTGAACTTCACTGCTTTTTAGGATCACTTCAAACTGTGACACTTTGTTGCAAATGCTTTGGTAGTTAACCATTAGAATTTTAGTACTCTCACCTGTGAGAGGCATTTCTTTTGGTCTTACACTGGAACTTCTGGGTTTCTTACAGCTACCATTATATGGATAGGATAGAGTGTCGCCTAATCTAGAAAACACTCACACACAGTCAGCTACCTGTGTAGCAACCTCTGACGTGTAGTGCACATCGAGCCATTCTTGACCCTATGCCGTAAGTCCATGAAGTCACAGCCTAGCTTGTCACAGAACCTTCAAAGTCTCTGGTTCAGTCCTTCCACTTGACTCAGAACCAAAGGGCCACGATCAGTTCTGGGGACAATACTGCAAATTGTGAGCTTCAATGAAACTCGAAACTCCAAGCACAAGGCTGATCTTCTAAACTTTCTCTTCCAGTTGCTGAATTGACATAAGTACGACTTCAGAACCCAGACAACATGCAACATTTGTTCCAACACGCACCACAATCTGCAGTTGGTTGCACCCAGTTCCCTCAATGGCTGCTGGGACAGCCTCTTCAACATGTTGAATGAGCACCCCAGGCATACACACTGAGTGTACCTTGTGTCCTTACCTGTTCCTTGCTGCCATTTACCTAAGAGGTACCACCACTGGCTATACGTTTGAAATGCTGACAATTAATAGACCCCTACCATTTTGCATTTGTGCAGTCTTGACACTGGACAAAACAGGTTTCCACAAAAAAGGTAAAGTGAGTCCCACGGGCTCAGTTTTAATTTCAGTAACAGACAGCACCTCAAACTTATCGGTTAGAGGGATCAGTACAACACCATGAGTTCTCCCTAGTCACCGTCCACTCTATTCAGGACACCTAGATTTACCACTGACATACCACTCACAGTCAAGTGAACGAGCACTGACAGATCCTGTACCTTATTCAGATGAGACAGGATCCACTGGAGAGGACAGTACTCAAGGTACGTCTAGCATGTGTATTACAGGTACACAAGTCTCGGGAGCTCTTCCAACACACCGATTCACAGCAGCTGCCAATTGTTTTACAGTAGCCAGGGCACTTTACAGCTATTTACGAATGTCAACCAAGTCATCCCGTGTTCGAGAACAGCATTCACTGGGGCTGCATTTTGGCTGGTGCAATATATTACAGAGCAGTGAATAATTAACTTTAAATTAAGGTCACTGGTTATCTTTTAATCTGTTGTGCTAAAACAATGCTAATTCTCTACCACAATTGCAGCAAATACACAAAACGAGATTTCCAATAATGCAACACTAAAACCTGCGGTAAAAATTACTAGTTTCCTAAAATGTTTTGAGGTTAATTACAGTTGTTAGCAACTCAAAAACAGAGCCTATTTATGATAAATGTGAATAATATATATACGGCCACTTCTCTTTAAGGGGAAGCTAGATGTAACACAATATGTTTGTTAGAATATCTGTAACAGTTACTAAATCGTAAATGCTGATTTACTACAAATTACTAATAGATTCTGAAGGTGGCAGGATTAAAATACAGGGAGCGAAAAGCTATTTACAATTTGTACAGAAACCAGATGGCAGTTATAAGAGTCGAGGGACATCAAAGGGAAGCAGTGGTTGGGAAGGGAGTGAGACAGGGTTGTAGCCTCTCCCCGAACATCAACAAAAGCAAAACGAGGATAATGGAATGCAGTCGAATTAAGTCGGGTGATGCTGAGAGAATTAGATTAGGAAATGAGACACTTAAAGTAGTAAAGGAGTTTTGCTATTTGGGGAGCAAAATAACTGATGATGGTCGAAGTAGAGAGGATATAAAATGTAGACTGGCACTGGCAAGGAAAGCATTTCTGAAGAAGAGAAATTTGTTAACATCGAGTATAGATTTAAGTGTCAGGAAGTCGTTTCTGAAAGTATTCGTATGGAGTGTAGCCATGTATGGAAGTGAAACATGGACGATAAATAGTTTGGACAAAAAGAGAATAGAAGCTTTCAAAATGTGGTGCTACAGAAGAATGCTTAAGATTAGATGGGCAGATCACATAACTAATGAGGAAGTACTGAATAGGATTGGGGAGAAGAGAAGTTTGTGGCACAACTTGACTAGAAGAAGGGATCGGTTGGTAGGACATGTTCTGAGGCATCAAGGGATCACCAATTTAGTATTGGAGGGCAGCGTGGAGGGTAAAAATCGTAGAGGGAGACCAAGAGATGAATACACTAAGCAGATTCAGAAGGATGTAGGTTGCAGTAGGTACTGGGAGATGAAGAAGCTTGCATAGGATAGAGTAGCATGGAGGGCTGCATCAAACCAGTCTCAGGACTGAAGACCAAACAACAACTAATAGATTACTCAAAGGACAATGGTAGCTTCTGAAAACTCTCAAAAATACACATTTATTTGCGTTGATATACAATGAAATTCTGGGGTAATGTATTATTTGGCAGTACCCGATTCACTAAAAATAAGTTACATATCCAAAACACTCATACCAATAATTTAGGATATTATATTTTGTAAGAGTCCTAAAATTCTGAAAACTAACTTATTTCACACGTAATTATACAATGAAATAGTTTATGGCAGCACTACTGCAAATGCTTGAGCTTTCACAACATATCACAATAAAAACAGGTATTGATACACTCAATGAAAAACTATGCAGAAAGGATGCAAACAGTAAAATATGTGGCTCTAGAATTCCAAATCAGCACACAATTCTTGTACATGCGGTCTCAAAAAAAGAAAATTCTGAAATCACCTTTTTATTTTAAATAAATGTATGTATTTAATGGATTTTTCACTTGGCTGTTTCTGTGCACACTTCTACACTGGCATGCCAAAGAACCTGTTGCAGGTAACAATGTGTTGTTTTCTGTACATAGAATCAATTCAGAAGTGAAACAAATTATAACTTTTTGTACACTGAAACACTTCTCTTTACTAGATGTAGATGTTCTGCAGAAATGGAATTTCGGTTAAATGAAGACACAATGGAATTAAAGACATTAGATGCCAGAATGCATTTATCTATATCAATGGGGAAAGTTGAAAATTTGAGCTGGACTGGGATTTGAACACGGCACTCCCGCTCACTAGGAAAATGCACTGACTACCACGCCATCCGGGCACAGTGGTCACCACAACTGCACAGACTACCCTAGCACGACTCCCATCAAACCAAAATTCTCAACTTACACCACAGGTGCAAGTTGAAAGAACAGACACCACATATATCAGTTAAATGTCCCACTAATGTGCTGATATTGTGAATGATGATGAAGTTTGCACAGAGTAACATCAACTGGTTAATTAAACAAACAATAAAATATTTTTGTCAAGGTAGAAAGAAGTGTTCTTAAATCATCCTAAGGATCTTGAAAGTCTGAATTACTAATCCAGTAATGAAAATAAATCTTAATTGAACACAGCCAATGGGATTAGTTAAGACAAGTGCTCACTATATGTGCAGCAGCCGACAGCTACACAATAAAGAAATGGAATACAGTAGCTCAGCAGGGTGAATGATAGTTTCCTTCCAAACAGTCAAAGGAAGTTCACCATCATCATTCACATTGCCCAGAAACTGTGTGATACACAATTTCATTGCATAATTCTCGTAAGTGCACTAAACAATGAAACCATTTTACTGGAGAACCCAAATCAATCTCCTCTGCCACTATATTTGTGAAATGTTCTGACCTACAAAACAGTTATAATTAGTCTACTCCCTGACTACTGATTCTGAGCAATTCATGTGTACATTACTGTTAAGACCACACCTGACTCATTCACTGCACTGGAGTATTCACATTGGTTTCTGTCTCAGATCAACTAATAGTAGGTTTCAAAGAACATCCTTGAATCTCTATAGAGAAATTTCTCTGAAGCACTGTTAAAAGTAACAAATGTAGTCAACACACTAACATACACACTTAAGTTTAATCTGGAATATTAGCACAATTACAAGCACATTGGAGTTCATTCCTGACACTAAATGCCTTTTACAGCTTGCTTTAAATAATAATAGCCAACATACGGAGGAATAGCTGGAATACACTCATTGGCTATATCTCAATTATGACCTCCCACAGACTCCCTTCACATATAATGATCATAAGCAGAATCAAGGCAATGATTTATTACTATGCTTTGCATTTAAAGCAAAATTCAGTGATAAATCACAAAAATAAAAATTAGGATTTGGTGACAATAAGGTCATTATATATGGAGCAGACACTCATGTTCGGGAAAGACAGGGTGGAAATTCAGACATGTCTTTCTCAACTGAATCATCCCAACATTTGCCTTAGTCTAAGGAAATCCCAGAAAAGTTAAATGGTCATATGGAAACTTATATCTCAGTCCAGCCAATTGCGAATCTAGAATGCTGAGCAGAGCATCCATCACACTCAAAACTCAGAAAGCTTGACTGGCTATCATCTACTCTGTTCACGCAACATAATGTCAACCTTATTCACTTTACTACACAAACCTACACACATGATTCTGAATACAGTTCAAGATTAAGACACTCTGCAGTGTGATTAAAGGTCACAGTGCAGTCTCCTGCAAGACTGAGTAGCGTACAGCACCCCAGCGGATTGACATGCGCCGGCCACTGACGACGAGGAGACTGGGTCTTCCTCTGTAAGCTCCACCACAGGAAAACAAGGATACTACAAAATGTCGCCATCGAAACCACACGCTGGATATAATATCAACTATCGATTTTTTTACTTGTAATGTATAGTTACTATTTTATTAATTATACTACAATTATGTTTATAGTAATCGATTTGTCAGGCTGGAAGATTTTTTAGATATTTTATTTTATTGTTACACTTTTTATACTAGCTTATCCAGGTTGTACGTTTTACCTAGTCAGGCTAGTGACTGTATTATATTAGTATTTGTACTTTTTATGGTATTGTAATATGAATTCAATTTCACATCAGTTACATTTCATTGTCAGACACTCGTTTTGCTGTGGGAACTAATTTAAAAAAAAAAAATTGAACTAATGACTGTGCATGCCGCAATTTAATCATCACACTGGCGACACTGGTTTAATATGCACTCTAACTAAAGTGCCCTCTGCTGGCATTAGTCTCTTGCACAAATACCAGACGGAATCTGTCTATTACCAGCACATACCGTGTACTCACATGTTTAACTTGACGATGATTTACATCAGAATATTTTAATTGTATGTATGGCTGCTATATGTGGCTATAAACATTTCATATTTTATATTTTACGTATCACTAAGACTTGTTAGATTTGGCATTAACTTATTGAACCTGTCGCTTGCACAGTATTTATCTTTTTAACAGATCTGAAGATGGCAGTAGGGCAAAACCGGTAATAAAGTGTAAGAAGTCTGTGTGACCAAGATGGACTTACGAAAATAAAGTGCCAAAAATAATTGCGGACTCATTTACAGACTTTATGTCTTCAATTAATAAATAACATCCCTGTAATGGACTGGCCTGCACAGAGTCATGGCCTGAATCCTATAGAACACCTTTGGGATGTTTTGGAACGCCAACTTGATGGCAGGCCTCACCGACAGGCATCGATACCTCTCCTCAGAGCAGCACTCTGTGAAAAATGGGCTGCCATTCCCCAAAAACCTTCCAACACCTGACTGAACGTATGCCTGCGAGAGTGGAAGTTGTCATCAAGGTTAAGGATGGGCCAACACATATTGAATTTCACCATTACCGATGGAGGGCGCCACGAATTTGTAAGTCATTTTCAGCCAGATATCTGGATACTTTTGGTCACATAGTGTAGTTCTGGGTCCACATTACACTCTTTATTCTCCTTTAATGGGCAAGCTGAGAGTATAGCACTTGCCAAGTAAAATGCCATGGCATTCAAATCACCCTTCATATTGAGTTCAGCATTACTTTTTATGTGAACCCAAAGATAAGATGTTTAGCGACTGTTTTAAAAATCAGTGAACTGAAAAATTTTTTCCTGTGTGAAAATAGTGATTATTTATGAATCACTGCAAGTTTCATGTAATTAAAGTGTCTTCTTTTACACCAGAGCCAGTATTTTTTTCTTGTTACATAGAAAAACATATATTTCATTGTTCTTAATTTATTTTTACCTTTCCATTATATTCAACTAAATGCACAGCCAGCTATACGTACAAGTCACTACTCGAATTTGAACTTTATATGCCCATACATTCAGTAGTTAGTGATAGATTTTAGACAATCTCCAATCCCTCTGGGACACACACAAATGATAATTTCTAAGATTTTTGTACACAAATGTACCAAAAACTTCTAAAGAGGACATAACTTGAATGTGATCTGCTTCCAGTACAAATGGACCAAGCTGGAGACTTCCAATAAAATGGTGTGAAATCTTCACTTCTGGAAAATGTTTCTTGTGACAGCACGAAACATAAGGCATGATGAGTGGGATTACTACTACCCTACAGCGGTTCAGAATCTGGTTATGCCATTTACATCTGCCACTACAACCTTCAATCCAAATACATGCTGCCATCATCAATGTCACACACGCAAATTGGCCTGATATTTATTTAGTTTCGGTCATGTGACATCTTGAACAGATATAGGACAAGTTAAAAATAAAAAAGGATACAAAGGAGATAAAGATTACATATAAATACAAATAATAATAGATTTTATCACATGTGACTGCTCTGGACAAGTTTAATGTAAATGATTATGTTAATACAGTACCATACGTAAAATAGGTGTGATTTATCACACACAGTTCCTGTAATATATCTGGTAATTTTACATTATAAGATTCCACTTTAAATGATGAGGAATTCGTTTACAGAGTAGAAACAGTGGTCCATCAGAAATGACTTCCGCATGTTTTTTTTTTTTTTTTTTTTTTTTTGTTTTTTAACTTTCTTCCTTTAATAACTTGGCATTGTTAGGGAGATGATTATAAAACTGTGTGCTTCTATGAAGCTTTTCTGGAAGACTGATGCCCTGGCCAGGGAGACATGGATGTTACTGCAGTTTCCCGCTTATAACTGTGCACAGAGCTGTTTTGCTGATATTCATTGGAGGTTTCTAAACATTCCCGTGAAAAGACTGTCATTTCAAACATGTACAGGCTTGGGAGGTTCAGTATCTTTAATGTCAGGAAACGAGGGAGACACGGGTCTTGTCTCTCTGTGTTGCATATGACTCAGATAGCTAATTTTTGGGTTTTGAATATGGATCAACTATATAAGGTGCATTATCTCAAAATATTATTCCATATCTAACTGCTCATCTGATGTGAGTGTGATATACCTCTATTAATATTTCTCTGTTACAGCTTGTGTTTAATATCTGTCGCATATAATAGATTGATGACAGTTTAGCTGCAGATTTCTTCCCAGAAATTTCACGTCATCAATCAATTTTAAGTTTTTGTTATTTATTCTCAATGAGTGGTCATTTTGTTGCATAGGGCGGGATATATGAAAGTTCATGGTTACCATTTTTCAGTGTTTCTTACAAGTTCATTTCTTTCAAAATAATGTATCAGCTCCAACAATGGTGTGTCTGCTCGCCCGTCTAGCCATGCAGTCTAACACGCTGCTTCCCGAGCAAGAAGGTGTGCCGGTCCCCGACACAAATCCACCTGGTGGATTAGTGTCAAGGTCCGGTGTGCTGGCCAGCCTGTGTATGGTTTTTCAGGTGGTTTTCCACCTGCTTCAGCAAATGTGGGTTGGTTCCCCTTAATCTGCCTCAGTTACACTATGTCGGCGATTGCTGCGCAAACACTGTCTCCATGTAAGCATACACCATAATTACTCTACCATGCAAACATCTAGGGTTACACTCATCTCGTGTGAGACGTTCCCAGGGGGGTCAACTGGGAGCCGAACTGATCACCAACTCTGGGTTTGGTGGTGGTGGTGGGGGGGAGGGTGGTGAACTGCTGTGGCCTGTTGCAAACCACTGTGGGCTACGGCGGGACAAAGCCTCTATGTTGTTTCTAGGTCCCCGGTTTAAATACATGTAGATTACTGGTTTAACCCTGTTATCAAAATACTAGTGTCATCAGCAAATGAAGTTTTCTGTTTGTCAGGGACAGTCTCACTCAGATCACCTATAAGCAAAAGAAAGAGGACTGGAATTAATGTTGATCTTGTGGCACACCAGATTTCATTGTAGCTTTTTCTGATGAGTATACTGTTTTTCTTAAAATGCTCCCAGTTATTTTATCTTGTTTAAGAACAACTTTTTGTTGTTGGTTGGTAAAATATGACCTAATCCATTCATTTGGAGTAACTCTAACTCCCTTTCCACTTTCTTTCCAACTTATGTAATACAATAGCGTGATCTATAATGTCAAATGCTTTGCATAGGTCCAAAAATATTCCAGGAGCAATTTCCTTTCCATCTATAGCTTTTAGTGTAGCATACAGGAATTTGTAGAGTGCTGTGGTTGTGAATGCTGAAACCAAGCTGGTGATTTGAGAACAAAGAGTTTTTGTTAATAAGCTCTAGCAACATATTATACAAGACAAGCCACTAAGCTGAGCTACTGGCTTGTAATTGTTAACATTGCCTGTAGCTCCCTTTTTGTGCAAGGGAGTTACCTTTGCAACATTTAGCAGATTTGGAAATATACCTGTTAATAAGGAGTGATTAATAATAAATATGCTTCAGCAGGTCTACAATATAATGTCCTGTTCAGTTTATAATACAGGCCAAAATGACATGAAAACCCCGTGAAAGTTTCTTTAATGATTTAATTGCCAGTGTAGCTCATTGTGTCTGACTTTTTTGAGAAACATAGATCCATTGTGTGGCTTGCGGTTTTCATATTGGTACATGTTAAGAGCCTGAAAGTTACTTTACATAAGATTTGCTTTTCTGCTAAAGTACTCAATAAAAATATTAGCTACTGAGGTGATATCAGATACTTGTCCATTTTCCAGATTTAGGTTAATAATTTTTGTCATTGGCTTGGTGCCTGTTTAGGATCTGATGTTCCGTGTTGCACATGATATGTTTTTCAATTTGCAGATTTATTCATCATTACCCCTATTTTTGGATCTTTAATAGCTTTGTGGTAGATCCTACCATACTCTTGACATAATTTTGCATTTTTAATGATTCAGTATTTTTTTTTTTCCTTTGTATGGAGAAATCTTTTCTTTGTGCTGGAGATTTTTATACTTGACGTGATCCAACTTTTGGTTCTAGTTGGTTTTAATTTACATTGTTGAAGTGGGAAGCCTATGTCAAAATGGTAATGATATGTCCCATGAAAGTTATTGAACATTTTACTTACATCTGCTTCATTGAACTCCTCATCCCAGACAAACAGTTTTTTAAACAATGGAAAATCCAGGATGGAACGTAACATTATTATGAAAAGGATAGTTGCTACTCACCATACGGCAGAGATGCTGAGTTGCAGATAAGCACAACAGAGGACTGTCACAAAATGAGCTTTTGGCCAGCAAGGTTGTCAAAAATAGACAACAGACACACACTCACTCACTCACGCAAATGTAACTCACAGTGAGTAGAGTTTTCGTGTGTGTGTGTGTGTGTGTGTGTGTGTGTGTGTGTGTGTGTGTGTGTTGTCTATTTTTGACAAAGATCATGTTGGCTGAAAGCTCATTTTGTGACAGTCTTGTTTGTTGCACCTATCTGTGACTTAGCATCTTTGTGATATGATGAGTTGCTACATAATACAAATAGTTTTTTTGACTGATGCAAAGCTCTCCAGCCAAATGGCAGTATTATAAGACCACAACATTTCGACGTGTAACGTACTCATCATCTTCTGGCGAAGTGTTGAGATTTTGCCAGTGGTGTGATCCCCTCCACCTAGCTTCGGATGCTGGGTACAGAGAGTGACTTGGCTCTGTGAAAGACCCCCTTAAACTCAGTGTACCAGGAATTTACAGCATTGCCTGCAACTGCAGTCAACAGTACATTGGACAAACACAGCAATGTATTTTTAACCACTATGAGGAACATATTGAGCATGTGCAACTAGGACAGACAGAGAAATCAGTGATAGGACAACAAAGCATCAAAGAATACCACATATTTGACTTGGAGAACACCAAGGTGCTCTGCCAAGCTGCCAGCTATTGGGACAGTGTCATAAAAGAGTCCTTAGAAATTTGCATTCATGAGAATCTTGTAAACAGAGACAAAGGACACCAACTAAGCACAGCATGGAATCCAGCAATAGCGGCAATTCATTGGAGCACGCCCACCACTGACCTCCTCACGAGACAGGGCTGGAATGCTCTGACAGAAATGAGCACAGCATTCCCGCTACCATCACGACTTCTCCCCTCACCTTGCCCACTGCTCTCTGTACCATGCCTCCCAGAGCCAGGTGGAAGGGGGCACACCACGGATATACGTAGGACGCAACCCACAAATTTTTTTTATTGAGGGGAACCACAGATGAAGAAATAGACGTTTCAGAAGTGAACTGCTTTCAGCTGTTTATGTACATATGCAGCTGAAAGCAATTTATTTCTGAAACATACTTCATCCCATGTTTCCCAGCTTAGGTGGCAAAAGTTTGCTATATTACAATCACTGTGATCCCTGCACCCAGTCATTTTGATGGGTGGTATTTTCTCTGTACATGTCACACATTTTTATTTAAACTTGCTGCCCATTTTCATTGAATAAGTCTCAATTCCTTGATTGTAAATGTTAACTGCACATCATTTTCTTTTTAACCATAGATAATGTTCACCTTACTTACAACTCCATTCAAAATGGTTCAAATGGCTCTGAGCACTATGGGACTTAACATCTGTGGTCATCAGTCCCCTAGAACTTAGAACTACTTAAACCTAACTAACCTAAGGACATCACACACATCCATGCCCGAGGCAGGATTCGAACCTGCGACCACAGCAGTCACGCGGTTCCGGACTGCGCGCCTAGAAACGCTAGACCACCGCGGCCGGCACAACTCCATTGTGATGCTCTCTATCGAGCTGGATATTTGCATCCATACTACTAATCTACACTTTTCTGTAGTTTTCAATATCTTTCCTCTGACTGAGTTTCCTTAATATTCTACAGTTTGTTAATTTGAAGGATAAACATGAAAATTCCTTTAATAGAGGTAACTAACTCATAAAAGTTGCTTTCTTCATCATTTTATCCATATATTCTACATACAATAACAGCACATACTGGTTATCCCCTTCATAGGGCATGTCTTCTATCAACACACACTTCATAACTTTGCTCTAAGCAAATATAAAAAAACAATATTTCCCACTGTATATGGTTAGGGCAATTCTGGTATTAATAAGAAGAAGAAGAAAAAGAAGAAAAATGATGAATTATTTACCAGGAATACATGGCTGAAGCAATCCAACTGTGAAATAAGATAAGGTGCAAATGCTTTGGTTAGTTGCATTCCAACTTTTTCATTTCCAAGTGCAAGATTGCAACAGCAGTTGATAGCTTCCAACTTGTATGGTGTTTTATGACCTGCAAAATGTTACTGGTGCAATGAATAATGATCAGTCCAAACTTACTATCTGTACAGAAAATGCAGCTCCATATACCATAATTTTTAATTGAATGAGATTTGTTGAATGAAATTAAAGATTTGCTTAACAGTACTTCTTTTTACAATGAAACACAGTACATTCAGTCTCTGCTGGTGCATATGATGTTTTTAGCAATAAATGGAACAATAGTATTCAGTAAAATTGAAGGTTATTTTTAAGTCTCTGAACTGTTAATAGTTAGTAAGTTGTCTATTGACAGAACATAGTTAACACTGTACTAAATAAATTAAATGCTTGCATTTCTCCTGCTAAATAATCATTATACATACTTTTATCAAATGAAAAATTCAAATGAGAAAACTGTTAAAATTACCACAGAGCTGGCCAGTGCTATAGGCACATTTTGTACATTAAATTAATACACTGTAAAGGTGATTAACAAGTGAACAATTCTTTGAAATTTGAAACATGTTACGTAGTTGGCATCTGTGATGTTTTTCTTTGTATGTTTCAGTTGACTGCAAATGTAATGGAGTGAGATCAGATGACAAGACACATCCTGAAGCACGAAAAAATAGTCAATCTGATGATGAAGAAAAGTCTGGGAGGTAAAAGCTGTAAAGAAGGATCAGTGTCTGTTACAGCAGACAGTTTCAAGTGGATGTAGGTTGCTGTCATTTTGCCGAGATGAACAGGCTTGCACGTGATAGACTAGCATGGACCGCTGCGTCAAATGAGTCTTCAGACTGAAGAACACAACAGTGTTTCTGTTGTAGATGTCATTTGAGAGTTTTGCTTACTATATGCTGTTTAGTTATTGTGGGTGAAGCCTTGGATTGCAATGTTTACTACACATATTGATTCTAATACTGTCTTGAGCAGTGACATCACTGATGTCGCTATTTTTAATGGAAGCTGTGGTGTCAGAGTTACTTATAGCATATCATGAAGCAAAACGTTTTGAGTATGATTTTACTCTTGGCATGCAAGTGATGTCATTGCAGTAACTATGGTGACAACTTGAGCTAACAACTGTAAACAACAGCTGTGCATTCGACCAGTCAGTTATCAGGACACATTCTTAAGTAGTGGATAAGGCTACAGTGTGTTGACATTGTTGTGTCACAACGGAGTGACATCTCTAAATCACATGTTCAAGACTTTCTCCAGAATGTTTTGAAAAAGGGAAAAGTGTGCGTGTTTGTTCCACACATCTTGACTCACAAATAAAAGTGACACACGGATACAGCTTGACTGAAATGCAAAACATGACCAATCTTTTCTGGGAGATCATCATCATAGGAGATGAGACTCGGTGTTACCCATAAGAACCAACCACAAAAATGCATAAATCCACATGAAAGGTGAATATTTTGGCAACATAATTGACATTCAAGCCAATGAGAGATGTAAGTTAAACATCATCCCAAAGACAGTTTCACATGATTGTACGAGTGTTCTGTGCATTGTATGTAAGTGTATGTGAGTGGGGGAGGGGGCAGACTCTGTAGTAAAGCATTAAAACCGCTATTTACTGTTTCCCCGTTTTTGATCAATCCACACTCAAAACTTTTTGAACTGGTGAGGTAGAGAAGTTGATGGTTTGGTTGCATTTTAGCAAAGCAAATGGATGTATCATAACAATCATTTTCTTAATACACTGTGCACTCGACTGCTATGTTTACATTCCTGATGAACACTGCTATGTTCCCACTACAAGTCACTGATCTAACACAACACAACATAAAAATTGGACTTACATGATTTATCACTATTCAAAGAATCTACACAATTCCACTACTTCAGCTTTTGCCAGATTCCCAAAAGAAACTGAAGTCTTAGTATTTCAAATGAAAGCTGATAACCATGTAACGAAAATCGTTTGTTCTTAAAAGACTATTCCATGCATGTACAATTAAATTTACATCCTGATCATAGTAATCAAAAATGAATATTCAAACCAAATAAAAACTTTCAATGATATATAATTTGAGATTACCTACACAAGTGAAAAAGGGCTGAATTCAGAGTTTCAGGATTGTGTGAAATGGAGATAACAATAAATGACATTAAAACAGATATTTCAAACACATAATAATGGTTTCCAACAGAGAGATCAGATTGAACAATTCCACATTAACAACTGCACTCCACATAGAGTATTTAACTGGGGAAAAACTGATCATAAAAAACCAGGTTTGGGGGATGCAAGAATTTTTCAAAAGTAATGACTGAAGAATGAAAGGCACTGTTTAACCACATGGTAGTTCCTCTTGTATGTGTATATGAAACATCCACACATATTCCTAAGTCTCCAACCAAACCTAAGAATAATCTGTAAAGCCAGTATCATCCTGGACTGGAAAAACTGAATCATATCCTTTGCCTGGGCTTTGACTACTTGTCACTCTGCCTGGAAATGATGAACATCCTATCCACACTTCCCAAGGTGGTACTTCACTGCTTACTAAATCTACGCAATTTCTTAGTCCATCCTCAGTCCTCACACCACATTTATTCCCCACCTCTTGCTACATTACTCATGTGGAAAAATAAGGTGCAAAACTTGACTAATCCACCCACATTGCACATGTTACTCCAGTCCCATCTCAGGCTCATTGTACACAGAGGAGATAAAGATATCTCCTAATATCGTGTCAGATCGTCTTTTGCTCAATGCACTGCAGCAACTCTACATTGTGTGGACTCAAAAAGTTGTCGGAAGTCCCCTGCCTCTAAAGCTGTCCTTATTTGCCTAAGTGTTGCTGGCACAGGATTTTGTGCACGAACTGACCTCTCGATTATGTTCCATAAATGTTTGATGGGATTCATATTGGGCAATCTGGGTGGCCAAGTAATTTGCTCAAATTGTCCACAAATTTCTTCAGACCAATCACAAATAACTGTGGCCCAGTGGCAATTACATTTGTTTGGGAACATTAAGTCCATGAATGGCAGCAAATTGTCTCCAAGTAGCCAAACACAAACATTTCCTGTCAACGATATGTTCAGCTGGACCAGAGGACCCAGTGCATTCCATGCGAACACAGCACACACCATCCTGGAGCCAGCAGAAGCTTGCACAGTGCCTTGTTGACAACTTGGTCCACAGCTTTGTGGAGTCTGTGCCACACTTGAACTCTATTATCAATTCTTACCAACTGAAATCAGGACTCGTGACCAGGCCACGGTTTTCCAGTCAGCTAGGGTCCAACTGATATGGTCATGAGCCCAGGAGAGCTGCTGCAGGTCACGTCGTACTCTCAGCAAAGGCACTTGCATCGGTCATCTGCTGCGATAGCCCATTAAACCCAATTTTCGCCGCACTGTCCTAACAGATACAATCACTGTAGAGCCGACATTGATTTCTGCAGTTACTTCACACAGTATTACTTGTCTGTTAGGACTGACAACTCTATGCAAATGTCATTGCTCTTGATTGTTAAGTGAAGGCCATCGGCCACTGCATTGTCTGTGGTGAGAGGTCATGCCTAAAATTTGGTATCCTCAGAACACTGTGGATCTCAGAATATTAAAATAACCAACGATTTCTGAAATGGAATGTCCCATGTGTTTAGCTCCAACTACCATCCTACATTTAAAGTCTGTAAATTCCCATCATGGGGTCATAATCCTGCCAGAAACCATGTCACATGTATCATCTTGTAGTAAAGACAGCTCCACCAATGCACTGTTCTTTTATACCTTTTGTACATGATACTACCGCCACCTGTTTACATGAAAATCATCATCCCATGATTTTTGTCACTGCAGTGCACAGCACGGACAGGGCCACCTCTGAAATCAGTAAGCTGTAATTTCTGAACAGCATTTTATGTAGGCATTACCACCAACCAGTTGTCCACTGGAATGAATGGCCACCCCCAAAAAATGGCCAGGAGCAGAGTTGACCACCTTATGTCAGAAAATGCTGTGAAGCATGTAAGCTCCTCCCATTATATGCTTATGAGAGGTATACTAGGCATTCCACAATTCCTTTTACATGTGGAGGGGTGTTGTTGAACAGATGTAGTAAAGTCTTGATAAGGAACCCATGTCCAGAAATGTACCATTTGCATATGAAATAAGTTTGAAGATCAGATAATTTTCAAATCTTCTGCTTCACGGTACAATCCAAGATGGTAGAGCCACACAATGCATATACTGAATATGTTTTCTGGATCACTTCAGCACATCAAATATCATTTTCATCAAATTACAGCAACAGCTGCAGGAAGTTGGTATATTCACAACTAGCAGCATTAATTGTTGTGCTCCATGGATGCACACCACGGTTTGTGGATTATGTGTACGACAGCACATGTTACAAATACACCTTGTGCAACAAAGAGCAAGGTTGCCGCGTGGATGAGCTTCTTAGAGCACACAGGTCAGAATTCTTTGTATTCGCTATGCACTATAACATGGCAGAGTGGGATTTGATCCAATCCATATTCACTTGTATGCCTAATACCACAATAGCATATCCTACTTGCACACTGTGTGCAGTAATTAACTTGTGCATTTATATGTAAAACATTATGTGAAATTTATTTGAATTTACATTTGATATTTATGTAACTTTCAATCATCTATAGAACAGTGCTATACACATTAGTGAATTACAAAAAATTCTAATATTGTCGTCACTTGAATATTACTAGTATCGAGTCTTAATGTTTTTCTACATCAAAAGTCATACATTTCACAAAACACAATGTTGACAAACGCGCTCAGATTATACCATCATTATACTGCACATTGTAACTGGAAAGTAATTTGTATATTAATTAAAAACAATGATGCTAAATGTCATGTTGCATAATTTCTAACAAAGCTCATAAAATAATCTATAATATTATTACGTCAAAAGCATACTTAAAAGTAATGAAAACAATGAATTTTTGACAGTATAGTGTAACTGGATAGATAAAAAATCTACTCACCAAGTGGCGGCAGAACATGCACGTAAGAAAAGGTTTTAATTATGTAGGCTTTCAGAACCAGTGGCTCCTTATTCCAACAGAAGGGTAGAAGGGGAAGGAAGGGGGAGAAAGAAAAGGACTGGGGAGGTCTAGGAAAAGGAGCAGATTTTGGAAAAGTCACCCACCAGATGGGATAGGAATGAAAGACTGATTGTTGGGGACTGTACGAGATGAGTTTGACAATCTATTCAAATCTCATCCAGTGCAGTCCCGAACAATCAGTTTCTTCTTCTCATCCCATCCAGGAAGCCTTACTTGACCCACAGCTCTGGGTGACTTTTCCGAAATATACCTCTTTTTCTAGACCTCTCCATTCCTTTTCCTTCACCCCTCTTCCTTCCCCTTCAAACATCTGCTGGAAGAACGAGACACTGGATTCGAAAGCCTGCATAATTGTAACCTTTTTTTTTTTTTTAAGTGCATGCTCTGCCGCCGCTTGGTGAGTATGTTTTTTATCAAATTACTTTGTTATATAAAGCAGTTTATGATGTACATAACTTTCTTCAAAGCTATTATTTTTACATGTAAATCAGTCAAAGTATGTTCATCAATGTAGTGTAATGTGAATCATTACAGCAATAAAAAACTTCAGTACAAGCTATTGGTGATATTAGTTTACAACAGGAATGCACAAAGTGCAGCCCACCTCCCATTGTTCACTATTGTAAATTTTTTAAACTTTAATATCATTCTTTCTCATCTTCCATTCTCTCCCAGAAAGGAAATGGCAGGCCCTTGCAGAACTTAATTCTTTTGAGCCATGCCAGTCTAGCTGGCACTGGGACAATGGACCCCAATCCAGAACAATAACTTGTTTCGCAATATGTTATTTTTGAACTTCCACAATAATGTAGTCAAGTGAACATGTGGGTGCACAAGAAACAATATTGTTTAGCCATCAGTGGTTAACGTATTCTATAGTGCATACCTTGCATCACTGAGTTTCATCAGCAGACTCAGTAACAGGGTTGAACTTTTTGCAACAAAGTTTAGTAACAATTTGATACATTTCAGTGAATCAGGAAGCATTTACTTCACAACCATTGGCCAATAATAGCGTAACCAAATTTTATAAAGTAATCTTTTTGTAATTAAGATTTTGTTTTTCTCTTCATAAGCACTGTTGTGAGAATTCAGTGTCTCCATTTGGAGAACATCTAAAATTAAATGTAGAATGGACGAAGAAGGACCAAGTAGGCCACATATGAGAAGCGGGAGTTTCAGGGTAGCTGGACTAAAAGATATATTTTTGTGAAATGACTGAACAATATCATTTGCCTTATTTGCAAAAGTCTTTCACCTGTCCCAAAAGAATACAACTTACGGAGACACTGAAAAAAGTCTGCTATCTGCAAACACACAATTCCTACCTTGAAATGAGAATTGGCATGCCAGCAAGTGATGTTCAGAAAACCTGTTAAGGACTTAGAAATTGTAACAGAGATAAGTTTTGAAATATCTTTTCTTTTAACAAAAAGTTATTGAGCATTTACTGATGGAGATTGCCAAAAATTGTCTTGAAACATTGCTAGAAAGATTTGCCTGGTATCAGTTAAACACTTTAAGAAAATTCAGTTAAATTGGATGTCTGGGGAAAGGTAAATCCATCAGCAGTTTTCTTTTTCTCTCCTACATGAAATAAATGGCAGTAACAATGGGAAGGTTTCTTAATATGACCTGATGTAATATCCATAAGGTTCCACATCTTATCTTCTCTCTGTCAAATGTTAAGAGTGATCCTATTAGGTTTTCCATAACCATGTAGTCATGTAGTAGCATCACGTAGTCAACCAAAAATTGACCAGTCTTCCTAATGTACATATTTAAAACAAACACACACACACACACACACACACACACACACACACACACACACACACACACACAAGAAATGTCTGCAGTGACAGGCAGTTGTATAAAATCCCACACAATAATTGCAATGTGAACTCTGTCCTGTTGCGATTGAAAGTATTTTCATGCAAGCAGGTATAACTAGTAGGTCACAGTGTTTGCTTTGATGGCAGTAAACTGATATTGTCTCAAGACAAACTCACTTTAGAGTGGGGGAAAGTAGGAAGACTACAAGGCAAACTCAGTAAAAAATGAAAAACTATCTTAGCTAGCAGAAATGTATTTGAAGTGTAGCCTGTTCATGTAAGTTCCAATCTCATTGGGCTAGATGCACAATGGGGGCACCGGAAAATTTTGTTGGTGATTTAGGATGATGTCTAACATGCCAGTGTGGTCGAAAATGAGTAGGTTGGTTGGAACCTGTACCTTAGCCTACCAAGATCATCTGGTCTAAATTCTCTGTTGTGTTTTGTCTGGGTTCATCTCAAAAGTGAAGTATACAGCACTACTGGTGATAAGGTTATAGAACTGGAGTAGTGAACGATGCAATCTTGTCAAGATTTCTGAGATGATCTGGTGACATATGAAAGAATTCTTAATTCACTACAGAGATGAGTGCAGCATTGCATTCGACTGGAAGGATGACACATCAAACACCTCCTCTAGCAGGTATGGGTGAATTTACAGTAAATTACAACATGTAATTTGCTAAACTAAATGTATAGGATCTTCCAAAATATTTACAACTTCAGTAATGTACATTTCACAAATGGGTATGGTATTTTTATAATGAAAATGGTCATGTCCCCCCCCCCCCCCCCCAAGCATGTGGCACAGTGTGTGGAATGGTTGATGGAGACCAAATCTGTCACCCAGATCCATGGAACTTCTGGACACGTTACAGAAGCACACCGATATGACATTTGGCCATCAGGCAGTGGAATACGAGGTTCACAGAAACCAGAAGTGTCATGAAGAGGTCAGGTTCTGGGCATCCAAGCACGAATGCTTGCAAATGTGATATGGGTGCAACAGACATTCATCTGGAGTCCAACAGAACCAATCAATCAGGCATCCTGACAGCTGCAGCTACCACCAACCACAGTGCACAGGGTGCTACATAAGAGACTGTAGTTTCATGCTTACAATGTGCAAGTGCTGCATGTGTTTCAACCTGATGTCAGGTCAAAGCACAAAGCATTTGCAATTGAGATTCTGAGACACATTGGCAATGACCCAGACTACATCATAAAGATCATGTTTATAGACAAAGCTCGCTTGAGTGTGTCCATGAACATGAACTGACACAGTGCGTGGCTATGAGGATACTTCAGCAGGGAAATTATGAGCGACAGTCCAACGGCAAACATGTACTTTCACTGCAGAGGCTTGAATAAACTTGACTGTTTATCTGTACATGTTGGAACTGTTTGCATTTCCATGGGTTGAAGAACTATAACCTGACATCATGCTGCAGCAGAGTGGTGGCCCTATACACTGGGCCTTGATCATCAGGAAGGCTTTTCGCAACATTTCCAGGTTGCTGGCCTGGCAGAGGAGGACCAATTTCATGGACGCCAACAGTGAAGGACTCATTTCATGACCACCAAGGTCACCAAACATAATTTCATTACATTTTTTGCTTTAGGGCTTTCTGAAGGATGCTAACTAGAAGACCACAGGGCAGGACCTGCAAGAACTCACAAAACAGCAGTAACTCCATATGTTAAGGAGGCCATGCTAGGCCAAGCATGAGAGGAACTGGAATACTAATTGCAATATCCTGCATGTTACAGATAGTGCACAAACTGAACTTTGTTCAACAACTACTAAAGCTTTACGTGTGCATGAACATTATGCCACAAACCACACATTTCCACCTACCCCCATTTCTGAAACATACTTGATCAAAGTTAAGAAGATAATTTTAGAATACCAAATATTTCTTTACCCTGTAGGCCACAGGTGAAATTTCAGCTCAATTAGATGCAAACTTGATTCCATATTTATGGAAACATTTTTGCTTCTATTGTTGCACACTTTCATCGGCTTCAATATTCGGAATTAATTATGGTATATCTTGAGCAGGTACAGTAAACCATGCAATATGAACAACCAACCCACTCTACAAACAGAAAAGTAAGTAGCAACAATTAATATAAAATATACAGTTGACTCCACTCATAATTAAAGAAATCTGCACTTTATGAGAAAGAGAGGCCCAAACCAAACAAAAATTAAAAGAAGCAAAAATAAATACTAAACATCACAAATAAAATAGCAATACTAATATGAAAAAAATAACAAATCCGTGAAGGCACAGCTGGCCGCACATGCATATAAACATAAGAATACACGTAATAACTATCACAAACTCAAGTCACAAATAATCATGCATTAACAACCCATTCTTACAAAAAAAAAAAAAAAAAAAAAAAAAAAAAAAAAAAAAAAAAAAAAAAAAAAATCCCCACACACACAAAAAAACCTAACCTTCAGAAAAGATTGAACGACATATTCACTGTCCATACATACTTCTTCAAATACAACTGCAATGTACAGCCCCTTCCCGCAGCTCTTGCACATGTAAAGAAACATCCACCTACAGTATCAGTGCATAACCTAGATTTAAAACTTTTAAATTCTACCCAACAATGAATAGAGTAAATCCTACAACAGAAGGCCTCTACATCAGAAGAAATGTAAATATGAAATGTAGGAAGGGGAAGGAAATGGAGCAAAGGGGGGAGGGGGGGGATGACAACTAGCCACAAATGGTATTGTGGTAATGCAATGGTGGAAGCTGAAGATTTGGGCAGGCTTCAACTTGAACCCAGATTTAATGCTTCTCATGAGCAAGCTGCCTTAACCACTTCAGCAAATCGGACACAGTCCCTGATTGACTCAAATTTTCAACCTAATCGCACAATGCAATGCAGCATCCCTCGTCCATTAAACTTTTCACTCGCAAATTCTGTTTCCCATAGGAACTCAGAAAATATTTATGCATTCACACTCAAACAACCGTTGAAGAACGATTACCTCTTTTTCAGAAATGCATATATCTTAGAGGTGTCTGCTCTGTCAGACATGTCCAGCTCCCCCACATTTGTATCAGTGCAAATGGATAAATATCATCCAAACTTCTATGAGAATCAGAATTTGCTAATAGAGAGTTCAACACACAAGGATGCTGCATTGCTGTGTGCAATAAGTTGGAAATTTGAGTTGGTCAGGGATGATATACGGATGGTCAAACTGGTTATGGCAACCACTCATAAGAAGCACTAAATCCGGGTTCAAGGCCTGGTATGGCACAAACTTTGAACTTTCGCCATAGCATTATCACAATGCCCTCTGCAGCTAGCCATCACAATATCCCACCCGTCATTCTCGTTTTTTCTCCTTCCTACAGTTCCATGTCTGTTCCAGCTGCATCATCATACATGATGTCTATTCTGCTGGATATGTCTGACAGAACAGACACCACTCACATACAAGGGTTGTTCAATAAGTAATGACCCACATTTAAAAAAAAAAAAAAAAAAAGAACCAATAATATACACAGACAAACGTCCTTGTTGGTGCTCCACATCTGATGTTTATTCTGCATGCTAGTGAAGTTTCTAACCATTCTGGCAGATAACAGAGCTGTAGTACAGCATCAAAATGGCATCTACATACGACTCACATTACAAGTGGCATGCTGTTATTGAATTCTTGTGTGTAGAAAAAGAAACCACGGTGAACACCCATAAACACTTGTGTGCAGTGTATGGCGATGCTGCAGTTTATAGGAGTACAGTTGGACTATGGGTCAAGAAAGTTACAGCCTCAGGAAATGCAGAAACAGAGATCCATCATCAGCCACTGCCCCAGACATTCTGAATAGTGTGGGTGCCATAATTTGTGCCAACCAGCACATCACAACTAAATAATTAGCTCTACAGTTGTCGGTCAGCTTTGGAGACTGTCGGGTATTTGAAGAAGTGCTCACGATGGGTTCCACGAATGCTCACAGTGGGCCACAAGATTCAAAGAAAGGTCATTTCATCTTAATTGTTGGCGCTTAAAGATTCTCTACGGGGAAAACACTTGGAAAACAACTACACTATCAGTCATGCAATGAAAACATGGCTATGTCTACAGGACAAGAGCTTTTACCACCAGGGAATACATGCTCTTCCACAGTGTTGGAGTATGGCCACAGAACGTGATTGAGACTACGTACAAATATAGGACATGGATAAGACATGTTGATGTATATTGTCACCAAATTCTGACTTTTAAAAACAAATATGTTAAGAGAAAAAAAAAAGTGGGGCATTACTTATTGAACGACCCTCATATATACATCACAATAAATAATAGCTCCCTCCTCAGTGTTTTTTTTACCAATATTTAAAACAATGACTGTATCCCATTTCTCAATGATGTTTAATACTAGGTCATCCTCTTACTTGAAACAGCATCAAAAACTCAAAACACTGACAATTGACTTACCCTTGCAATATTTAACACTCCCAAAACAAGATTCATTTAGGCCTACTCCAACAATAGTCCCCTCCACATCAACTATTCTGTTCACATTACAAATTGCAACAATACAAAAATTAAACCAATCAGTCACAGATTTCCTGCTAACAGTAATCTCATGACAAGCAAACACCAGACTTTAAACAACACAACTGCCTGTTTGACCCATACACGCTCCCACAGACAACACCACATGAACTCACCACTAGTTATCATAACTCACACAGCTGTCACATCCAATGATTAAATGGCCACAAATGACGTCTCATCTTTTCTCTAATCAGTCATTTCAACAACAAAAAATATCAAATCTTTTTTGTCACTAGCCTACACAGTCCTACTATAAAATCTGTTCTGACTGAAATATGGGTACCAATATTCTAAATCTGTTCCAGAAGACACAGTCAACCCCTGCCTCCTCTCATTTTTGAGAAGGTGAACTATCATGATTAACACCACTAGTGCTAGGAACAAGCTCTATAATGGAAACAGTTTTTACAAAATTTTACACTTCATTATATACTACACCAACATACATAACAAAATAAATAACAAGCACTACTGAAAATAAGAACCAAACAACATATTTCAAACAAACACATAAATGACATCTATTATTTTAAAAAGAAACATACAAACAAAAACAGTATAAATGCAAGCAAACTTCAAAGAATATGCCGATGGATCACATTGTTCACTAGGATCAACAAAGGGCATCATCTTGTGAATATATACTCTTTGTCTATGGAAGCTCAGGGTAAAATGTGCACAGGGGGTAAAACAAGTATAAACATTTTATTTATTACAGAACTACCTACTAATAACATGTATCTACAAAAATATCATTACACATGATGGTGTAACATAAATGCGTTAGCATTACCGATATACTGGTACCCTAGATGCCTCGGCCTTTACAGCCACTGTATGATTAAACAAAACCCATACCTATCTATAACATACTGTTTGAAGTTAACATACTGACACACAGAAATAGAATTAACGTACGTAAATTAAACATGTCAACTTTAATTTATTGCCAGTTAAAGAGTAATCTAATGCTATTAACAATTTTAAAACATGGGGACATGAGTGTAGTGCTCACTATCCTGCCAATTAACCTCGGCTAAAAAGTGAAAAAAAAAATTAGCATTTGGGGAAAAATCAAATGGCTAAGCTTACTTTGATTGGGAAATAAGGTGGCGGATGCTGCCCAGAAGACATGTTTGAACAAGAATAAAGTGACGATGAAACCAATGGGCCTAACGTTCTCAGGTCAGTTTTGAATGACCTAACTATAGGATTATGGGTATCCATCCACAGCTAGAGTGAGTATGGTAAAATGGCTTCAGGAGTAGACCTATAAATAGGAAATAACTGCGCAGTATTCCGAAATAAGGAATGGGTTTTACTACAACAGAAAAAAGCTGATCAAACATAAGCATCCAGCAAACCGTGCCAGACGTTTCTGGAAAAGAAAGAAAAAAACACACACACACACATAATTGTCAATTACCGGATGCTTCACGAACTAGAGCATGAAGCGCGCCGTTGACATTTAAAAATGCACGTATATTGTCCTCACTTTGTATAAGGGCCTGTTTTAAAATCTTCATGTCTTGTAGCGTTATCTTTTTGCATTTCAATTTATTCGCCAAATCCGTGATTTCTGTAGCGCTTACGATTCGATCACTTAAGTTCAACTCTCCCAGCGCTCGTCGATGATTTACAATTTCCTGTCGTCTCTCATCCCTTTCATGAATCCTTTGTTCTCTTAGATTGCTTCTTATAATAGTGGTACTTTTTTCCATCATTAATGCAAATGAAACAATTGCGAAAATCGATGTTTAAAAAATACAAGGTAGCGTGAACATTATTTTACTCTGCGTCAGTTTAAAATTCGTGAAATTATACGAATTCCTGTCTCTTTCGTGATCTTCTGTCAATTAATAAATCGCGTTCCACTCCACACGATTAACATACCCACCGCACCAAAGTAAACAATAAACATACCAAATACTATGAACAAAAACAACGCTGTATCAAAGATAAAAACTACCGCTGTGATCGAAGCAAACATGGAGGTAAGAATTCTTACCTCCATGGAAGCAAAGGTGTTTTTTTAGAGGAGCCCCACTATGGATCGCTGATCAACTTACAGCCGTGACCAGTAACAAATTGAAAGCCAACTGAAGCGACAAGGAAGGTATTAATTTAATCTGCAAATTACGCCTTAAAGCAACTAGAGCAATCAATGCAGATTTATGTAGGATCTCTGACTATATTTTATTCATCTGAAGTAGGAGGCGAAGAGCACCATTGCCAAAATTCATCTTTCATTCTCAAACAGCAAGTCCGTCATCTTCTATATCTCGTCATGGCTGTTCTCTACCTATCGACCGGTTGTACGAAATCGGAATAGCTGGTAGTTAAGACATATTCTCGGAATAGCGAGGGAATCGCTTGTACCAGTGCTGGATAATGCCTAAGTAGAGTATATCACCATTTACTACAAACTGTACGTCATTGAACAGTCAGGACTGAATGGACTACATTACTCTAGAATAATAAATCCTAAAACGGACATCTGTCGTTGTTGTAGTTATTGTCTACAGTCCAAAGACTAACTTAATTCAGCTCTCCATGCTACTCTGACCTGTGCCAGCCTCTTTGTCTCCAAAAAACTATTACAATCTACATCCCTCTGAATCTGTTTATTGTATTCATCTCTTGGTCTCTCTCTACAATTTTTACCCCTCACCTGTCCCTCCAATACCAAATTGGTGATTGCTTGATGCCATATTTGAGCCATATTGTGCCACAAATTTCTTCTAGCCTGAATTCTGTTCCCCAAATCCCCATTATTTATGGCGATCTACCCATCTAATCTTCAGTATTCTGCTGTAGCACTCATCACATTTCAAAAGCTGCTATTTATTTCTTCTCCAACCTGTTCATCATCCATGTTTCACTTCCAAACATGGCTACATCCCAGACAAATAACTTCAGAAAAGACTTCCTAACCCTTAAATTTATATTCGATGTTAACAAATTTCCCTTCTAGAGAAACACTTCTCTTGCCATCTCCAGTCTACATTTTATATCATCCTTACTTAGCCCATCATATTATTTTGCTGTTCAAATAGCAGAACGCTGCATCTCGTTTCCTAATCTAATTCCATCAGTATCACTTGAATTAATTTGACTACATTCCTTTATCCTTGTTTTTCTTTTTTTTTTACAGTCATATCCTTCTTCCAAGACACCATCAATTCCATTCAACAGCTTTTCCTGGTCTGAAAGAATTATACAATGTCATCAGCGAACCTCAAAGTTTTTATTTTTCTCCACAAACTTTAATTCTTACTTCAAAACTTGTTTTGTTTCCTGTACCGCCTGTTCAAAGGACAGATAGGATAAGATCTGTGATAAGCTACAACCCTATCACACTCCCTTCTCAACTGCTACTTTTCTTTCCTGCCACTTGACTCTTACAACTGCCATCTGCTCTCTGTACAAGTCGTAAATAGCTTTTCGCTACCTATATTTTACCTCCACTATCTTCAGAATTTCAAAGAGAGATTTCCAGTCAACATTGTCAATAGGGTTCTTTAAGTCTAGAAATGCTATAAACATAGGTTTGCCTTTCCTTAACCTGCCTTCTGAGAGAAACTACAGGGTCAGTATTGACTCATGTGTTCTGACATTTCTCCAGAACCCAAACTGATCTTCCCTGAAGTGAATTCCTACCAATTTTTTCATTCTTCTGCAAAGAATTTGTGTCAGTATTTTGCTGCCATGAGTTATTAAGCTGACAATTCGGTAATATTCATACACCTCGGCATCCTCTTTTTTTGGAATTGAAAGTATTATATTTGTCCATAAATATTAGAGTATTTTGGAAGTCTTATATTCTTCTTGAAGTCTGAGGGTATTTCGTCTGCCTCATGCATCTTGCACACCAGATGGAAGAGTACTGTCATGGCTGGTTCTCCCAAGGCTATCAGTACTTCTGACACAACGTTGTCCACTCCATAGGCCTTGTTTTGACTTAGGTCTTCTAGTGCTCTTTCAAATTCTTCTTACAGCATTGTACCCCCCATCCCATCTTCATCCAAGTCCTCTTCGGTTTCTATAATATTGCCTTCAAGTTCATCCCCCTTGTATAGAGCCTTTATATACTCCCTACACCTTTCAGTTTTCCATCATTCCTTAGTACTTGTATTCCATCTTGATATCCATATAGCTGATTCTGTTGTCTCCAAAGCGATCTTAATTTTCCTTTACACTGTACCTTCTGTCTTTTATCTAGTGAAATATGCTTCTAAAGCATTATATTCGTCGTTTAGTCATTCCTGTTTAGCCATTTTGCACTTCCTGCCATTAGCCTGCATGCTTGGATTAGAATAAATAACATACAATTCCCACAGGTTATGGAGACTGAAAGGAACTTTATTCTTCCTGTCGACAAGCTACTACAGTACTTCATTATATGTAGTGAAAGTATAAGGAGCCAGAGAGAGACAGAGAGAATAAGCATGATGGTTTATCCATAACTGAACTACACAATGAGCAAATATGGATGACAGCTCTCTGACAGTGAAACACAGAGAAAATATAGCAAATACGTCACAAAACACAAAGAATAAACGTGGTAATGATGGCAAAACACAGCGGTCATGATGGCTAGTGCGAGAAATGAATTGATGGTGTGAAATCAAACACATGCATCAAACACTCGTGCTCTGCACTGCTCAGAACTTTGTTGGTAGCAGGCACAGTTGCTACAACAGTCCCTTAGGTGAAGGCAGAGCACCATCCAGGAAGTGCACTGGGCAGTGGACGCATTAACCAGATCTTGTGGTCTGTTGTTCTCCTGAAGCTTACCTTGTGGCCAGTATTGGCACAGGAGGTGCTGCTGCTGGGCTGGGTGCTGATGCTGGAGTTCCTGTGTTTGGGCGAGGTGAAGTTGAATGCCGTGTCCGTTTAGCATTAGTGACGGGTAGCTCATTGAAAACGTATGCAGACTTGAGCCCATTTATTCTAACACTTGTGCGTTTGCTGTTGACCAGGACATGCAGGATGGGACCACCCCTCTTGATGACACAATGTTGCCTGGCGTATGATGGTTGTAGGGCCGGTTTGATGCCATTAGTAGGCAGCAACATGTGTGTGCAAGTTTCGAGCTCTTTGTAGGCAAATGTGGCAACAGTCTCATGCCTGGCCAGGTATAGAGGTTGGGTCTTCATGGCATGATCTCTATGGCTACCAACGAAGATAGATGGGTCTGCATCAGGCTGGGGAGTTACACCTACAAATTTGTCAGGCATTAATAGTACACCAGTTCCACAGATGAACTGTCTAGAATGGGTATGTATGCATTCTGCAAGCCAAGAAGTACCATCAGCTGAGCTTCTGCCTACCCAGCAGGTGGTACATCAGAGCGTTTTTTAGCGCTCAGTGCTAATGCTCTATCATTCTATTGCTGACTGCATGGTTGCTGGTTGTTTTATGATGATTCATGTCACAGAGTGCTGTGAGCATAGTGAACAATTCCAATTCGTACTGCTTGCCATTATCTGTTGTGCTGTGCAGAGAACAGCCAAAATGTGATACCCAGTTTAGCAAAGCAGCATGCACCAAAGCTCCTGGGGAGATGTTGTCCACAGGTGCTGCATCTGGCCAGTGGGTGAATTGGTCAATCATTGTCAGCAGATACCGCTGACTTTTTGAAGTTGGTTGTAGTGACACAACATCCACATGCATGTGAGTGAAATGCATGGTAGTGTCAGGGTAGCTGCCGATTGGTGCATGTATGTGCCAGCTGACTTTGCATTGCTGACACTGTAAGCAACATCATGACCACTCATGGCAGTCTTTCTTCATTTCTGTACATGCGATCAATCTGTGATGAGGCATATCGCAGATCGCGTGCTGGGATGACACAGACTGTGTAAACATTCAAAGACATTCTTTCGAAAACTCGCTGGTAAAGACGGTCATAGTTATCATGTTGATAATGTGATAAAAAGTTAGGGCCTATTATGAGTTCTGACACGTCTGCAACTGTGAAATCCCACGTAAGGTCGCGTCATAGTCCGAGGTCCAGGGTGATTTGCAGCATTCAATATGTTGATACAGCTGAATTGTTGGCGGCAGACAAGCAGAATGGTTTGCGCAGCTTCTTGCTGTGTAGGTTCGTCTGTGGGAACACACATAAGTCAGAACCAGAATCTATGAGATAATTCTGCTCAGACTTATGTTCACTGATGAATAGGCGCCAAGACGACGCCCAGCAATCGATCGATACGCCTATATTTGATTGCTGCTGGCATTTGGGTGTGAGCAAAGCATTGCACACTTCCTTGTGTGGTCCCCAAATCATCTGTGGCACCAGCAAATGGCAGGCTTGTCAGTCCCTGACGTGGAGGAAGTGGTAGACGAATGGCTCCTCGATTGTTTGCGATAATGACCTCCATCTTTGCTGTGGTCACGCCAAGGCACAAACAATAATACTGAGCTATGTGGCCAAAAGGGTGGGAAACGCACAGCGAATCATGTCACAGAAGGCATGGGCTCTGTTGATGCATCTGCCATGTCGAATGCAGGTCCTGTGACATAATATGGCTAATTCTGTCACATCAGGGTGACGACTTTGGTGATAGGGCTGAGTCTGGCCATGCCTGTTTCAATTGTAATAAATAATGCACAATTGCTGTAGCTTATGGAGATTGGTAGGAACTTTATTCTCCCTGTAGACAAGCTACTACTGTTTTCATTAAATATAGTGAAAGAATAATGAGCCGGAGAGAGAGAGAAAGCTTGACTGTTTACCTGTAATGAAGCTATGCAATGAGGAAATGTGAATGACAGTTCTCCTACTTTGCAGACCACAAAGAATAAACAAGGGCAGCAATTATGGCAAAACACTGCACTCCTGGTGGCTGGCATGGGAACTGAATTGATGATGTTAAATCAAACACTTGCAGCATGACACACGGCAAACACTCATGTACGTAGCTGCACAGAACTGAAATAGTGGCGGCCGCAGTCACTACACATCTCTCAAAGCTACCCATTAGTCTTCTATTGTATTCCTTCACCCTGTCCTACTCAATTGTTGGCTAATGCTTGCTCTGAAACTCTCAACAACCTCTCATTCTTTCTACTTATCCATGTCCCATCTCCTTAATTTCCCACCTTTTTGTAATTTGTTCAGTTTTACTCAACAGTTTACAAGCAATAAATTGAGGTAAGAGTCCACATTTGTGTTACATTTTAAGATCTGGTTAAGAGATCTAGCATTCCATGTTCTGAGTCCTAGAATGCCAGTTTTATTTCTACTGAGTTGACCTCACCTAGAGACCCAAATGGGGGACTACCTTACTTCAGGAATATGCTACCCAACATGATGCCACCATCATTAAACCACACAGTAGAGTTGCATACCCTGTGTAATATGGACATTATGACAATATTAAAAGTCTACGGTGTTGTTGTTTGTGATACAGCACTGAGTTGAAAATAAAGGGTTATTGTTTTATATTTAAAAACTTATTTATCCACATAGATAATGTTCTTCCTTTTGTATCATTTGAAATTTTAGCTTTAAACAGCTTCACTGGTGAAAACTGAGTACTGTATGGTATTGCACAAAATATTTCACAACCATCATTAGAAATTTTTTTGTCTTGGTCACTCAACGTCTTGTCCTGTCTAGACAGTCCTTATCCCTGGTGTTGTGTAGATTCATTTAACATCTCTTGCTGTACATGTTATGGTTCAGTTTCACATGAATGAAGTAGATGGTGACCATAAACAGTCATTACTCCCAGGCTAGCAAAAATAGGTTTACAATGGTCCAAGCAGATGTATTTAGATTTTTATAGACTGCACAAAACAGATATGGCTTAGCTAAGATACTTAAGAGCTCTATCGGATTATAAATAATGAGGCTACAAAACAAGATTAATTGTTTATTATTGAGTCATCCGGAGATAAATGCAGGAAAGCGTTTAACTCAGTGGTTAAAAGCAATCAAAAGAGGCTGCAGTAGTATCACACGCTGAATTTAATAGTTTTTGAATACAATACGTTAATGAAATTTGTGAAAGCTTTGCTAGGCCTCATGACACTGTGTCTGATCTCATAAAATGCCATAATGTAAGCTATCTATTGAAGGATACAGTTTTTTTTCTCAGAGGTAATACCAGATGC
Source organism: Schistocerca piceifrons (assembly GCF_021461385.2). NCBI lineage: Eukaryota > Metazoa > Arthropoda > Insecta > Orthoptera > Acrididae > Schistocerca > Schistocerca piceifrons. The sequence goes on along the minus strand of NC_060138.1, from coordinate 838,711,792 downwards.
TGTACTGTATGTAATTTTTGGCCTTCTGACCAGTTATCTTTTTTAACATATTACAGCAAGGATACATGATCCTTCTTTAATATGTTAAAAAAGATAACTGGTTGTATAGTATTTCCTCTTTCTTACTATGTACAGGGTGTTTCAAAAATGACCGGTATATTTGAAACGGCAATAAAAACTAAACGAGCAGCGATAGAAATACACCGTTTGTTGCAATATGCTTGGGACAACAGTACATTTTCAGGCAGACAAACTTTCGAAATTACAGTAGTTACAATTTTCAACAACAGATGGCGCTGCGGTCTGGGAAACTCTATAGTACGATATTTTCCACATATTCACCATGCGTAGCAATAATATGGCGTAGTCTCTGAATGAAATTACCCGAAACCTTTGACAACGTGTCTGGCGGAATGGCTTCACATGCAGATGAGATGTACTGCTTCAGCTGTTCAATTTTTTTCTGAATTCTGGCGGTACACCTGGTCGTTCAAGTGTCCCCACAGAAAGAAGTCATAGGGGTTCATGTCTGGCGAATAGGGAGGCCAATCCACGCCGCCTCCTGTATGTTTCGGATAGCCCAAAGCAATCACACGATCATCGAAATATTCATTCAGGAAATTAAAGACGTCGGCCGTGCGATGTGGCCGGGCACCATCTTGCATAAACCATGAGGTGTTCGCAGTGTCGTCTAAGGCAGCTTGTACCGCCACAAATTCACGAAGAATGTCCAGATAGCGTGATGCAGTAATCGTTTCGGAGCTGAAAAATTGGCCAATGATTCCTTTGGAAGAAATGGCGGCCCAGACCAGTACTTTTTGAGGATGCAGGGACGATGGGACTGCAACATGGGGCTTTTCGGTTCCCCATATGCGCCAGTTCTGTTTATTGACGAAGCCGTCCCGGTAAAAATAAGCTTCGTCAGTAAACCAAATGCTGCCCACATGCATATCGCCGTCATCAATCCTGTGCACTATATCGTTAGCGAATGTCTCTCGTGCAGCAATGGTACCGGCGCTGAGGGGTTGCCGTGTTTGAATTTTGTATGGATAGAGGTGTAAACTCTGGCGCATGAGACGATATGTGGACGTTAGCGTCATTTGGACCGCAGCTGCAACACGGCGAACGCAAACCCGAGGCCGCTGTTGGATCACCTGCTGCACTAGCAGCGTGTTGCCCTCTGTGGTTGCCGTACGCGGTCGCCTTACCTTTCCAGCACGTCCATCCGTCACGTTCCCAGTCCAATGAAATTTTTCAAATAGATCCTTTATTGTATCGCTTTTCGGTCCTTTGATTACATTAAACCTCTGTTGAAAACTTGCTCTTGTTGCAACAACACTGTGTTCTAGGCGGTGGAATTCCAACACCAGAAAAATCCTCTGTTCTAAGGAATAAACCATGTTGTCTACAGCACACTTGCACGTTGTGAACAGCACACGCTTACAGCAGAAAGACGACGTACAGAATGGCGCACCCACAGACTGCGTTGTCTTCTATATCTTTCACATCACTTGCAGCGCCATCTGTTGTTGAAAATTGTAACTACTGTAATTTCGAAAGTTTGTCCGCCTGAAAATGTACTGTTGTCCCAAGCATATTGCAACAAACGGTGTATTTCTATCGCTGCTCGTTTAGTTTTTATTGCCGTTTCAAATATACCGGTCATTTTTGAAACACCCTGTAAATACATGTTTAAGTGAGGTGTATATCTGAAGGTGTTTAAATTATCTAGAGTTGTGCCTATTGATAATAAGGGAGAGAGAAATTGTCTTTCTAGTTATCACCCAGTATCTCTTAACACCAGTTTTATCTAAAGTTTACAGCCATTATCTATTACCAGTTATGTGGTTTTCTGAAACACAATAACATTCTTCCTGCTGCACAATTTAGCTTTACGAAGGGCAAATGAGTCTTTCTATAAAAAGGTTCTTAGTAGTTATGAGGAGAAAAGCTTTTCTCAAGTTACTTTTTCGACCTTTGTAAGGACTTTGATTGTGTAGAGCATGATTTGCTCCTCAAGAAAATAGTTTATTATCGAATTATAACAACAAAGATGGTAACATTATGAATCATTTCCTAATAACCATATACAAATTGTATTTATTAAAAATGAGAGATTGCTGGTAGCTAAAATTAAGTGTGGTGTGCACAAAGTCAAATTTGGGGACCTTTGTTATTTATGCTAATGATAAATGATGTGCCATTTTATATACTGAATCCATTCTCTATGCCGATGATACCACTTTTTTACATGTCATTTCAGACTTTGATGCCCTTCAAACTATGACTAAAGACACCCTATCACAAGTGTCAATCTGGTTTACAGCTAATGAATTTTTGCCAATGAGAGCAAAACACAAGAAACTATATTTAGTTGAAGAGATTTGTTAGTAGAAGGCAGTTTATGTAGTGTCAAGTTTTTAGGTACTGGTACTGCTATTGATAGTAAATAGTCTGGGGATCCATATATTAAATACGTTAGTGCAAGATTGTCTGGAGTGGTGCACCTGTTAAAATATTTTTTAAATATCATGTGCCTTTGGCTTATGTAATATCAGCCTATTTTGTTTTCTTATGCAATATTACATCCTATAGGCATTCGTTTTGGGGTAATAGCGCCCGTTCACGACTCTTGGTGCTTCGTAAGAAAGTTTTTAGGATTATTAGAAACTCAGATAAACTCGATTACTGCAGACCACTGTTTATTGATCTAAAAATATTAACTGTAAGAAACTTTTACATCTACACTGTTCTCTTGAATGCAAAGAATTACTTATCAGAATATCAGCTTAGATGGGATTTACACCATTATGGTGCTAGAAATAATAGGCATATTGATACACATTACTGTAGATTATCTAAATTAGTGAACAGCTTTGAAGTGGTAGGCACGAAAATGTCCAACAAACTGCATCTAGAATGAACATAAGCTCCATTCGACTTATTTAAGCACAGACTGTACTGTTGGTTATCCATTAATCCTTTGTACTCAGTTAATGATATTCAAATGTTATAGCCTATCTGGAGATTATAGTGTGACTTCTTTAACATTGTTAATGTAAGATACTTCTAAAAAATTATTTTAGCTTAACCATCACTTTTCTGACAGCTTTTTCCACACTGTTTGATTTCCCACCACGATGTTTTGTATGAGTCAGTGGAAACATCTCATCAAATGTTTTGTTAAAGGTTTTGGAAAGGCAACTGAATACATTCAAATATTTATTGGGATTCAATAGCAGACAATATCATTTTAAAAGTATCTTATTTTTGATTACTCTACTACTGAAAAAAATATTTGGGTACTCATTGTGTTTGTACACAGCTCAACATCCGCTACTCTATGGTCTATGAGCATTGGTTTGACCACACTTGTCTTGAAGTATTTAAATTTGTTATTACAGTTTTGAGTCAGTCATCACCTCAAGTTTGTAAACAATTCGCCATAAATGGTCCACAACAGCCAATTATGCTCATGGAGATTCTCTCTCTACCACTATTTTGATTAATATATATGTTGAAATCAGCTCAAAGGACATTTCTTCTCCCAAATGGATTAGTTACATATTCAGCTTTGCAACTGGTTCATTAGGTATCCATTTACCATCTGGAGAACATTACACAGAAATGACAATTATTTATGTCTTTTACTTATATTTCCTATTAACGACTTCACTTAATGCTTGTTGTATATCCTCATATGGGAACCTATTCTAGACCATTTTTTCACAGAAGAGACATATCATTTGTCTCTCCCCACCCCCCATCCCATCCCCCTACCTCTTCATCAGACATAATTTGCCTTTTCCTTGGGTTCAAGATAAGACAATTTTAAAAGAAATACTATAATACTTAATTACATGAAGATTGACATGATCATCATACCCTCATGGTACAGAAGGAAATCACCACTTTTCATGATGCAACAGAAATTTGCACAAGGCTTTTAGAGGGATAAGGCAGGCGTGTTGTAATATCACTATAAACTTGCATTTTTGCGAAGACTGTATAGTATAGAGGACTGAAAAAGCCAAATACTCAAGACTTTACTGTACCTGTCATTTTTTAAAGATTTTGGTGGCATAAGGTAGGCTGGCCGGGTCCTCAAGCAGAGGGTGTTATCGATGCTGTCATGAGGTTTCCTCAGCCACTCGCCCATTCCTCCGCCATTCTCCCTTTGACAAAGGCCAACTACCCTATGTATAAAATGGCATAAATTGAAATTTTAGTGGGAAATTCAAAATTTGTCGAGAAATTCCAAAAATACCCAATTGCACTAGTGTGGGAGTAGGACAGTTGTCCTAAATTTAAACTCGTTGGAAATTCAAAATGGCTCACTATCATTCTGTTTGACTTGGTATAGCAGGACAGCCTCTGTGGCGTCAGAACTCAAGATGGCGATTCCAGATGGCCGACCTGGAAAATACATGGCCAATGCAAAATGGCTGACTTGAAATACTGGGAGAGGCTCTAAGACATCACGACCCAACACTTGGATTTCTGACACAGGCTTGGTATAACATCAGAATACAAGATGGCAATGCAATATGGCCAAAGTGGAATGTGAGGGATGGAGGCAGGAGGAAATCCAAGATCTAAATACTGACGCCAGCCTAACTATGACATCAAAGTTTTGTGTCACAACCAGGGTCTTGGAATACTGACACAGTCTTGTTATGACATCAGAACACAAGATAGCAATGCGAGATGCCCAACCTGGAATACTAGGGGAGGAAATCCAAGACTCTGCATACTGGGACCAGCTCTGTGACGTCAGAATCCAATTTCTGAAATACTGCCACTTCAATGTCTGAGACAAAAGATATTTGTGAAGGTCCAACTCTGCCTAAGGACCCACTTGACGTGTTTCTCTCTATTACTATCCACCCAAAGGTGTGTCATAACTGCTTATCATAACTCTAAATTTATATCTATAACACCACACTGGAAGCGAAAGGCTCTCCCTCAGAGGTATACAGAGAATTCCTGCATACTGCTTCCCCTAACTCCAATTACTCAACTCGCCCAGGGGTCACACCAGTGACAGTTTGGTGCACAGAAACATCATATGTGTGTTGTTGATTCAACTACCTACACCAAGTGGAGGCTATCACTGCAGAAACACCCCTTGTCCTAACCTTAACTGTGAATGTGAAATGTTTAAAACAAATCCAGGTAGTGGGATAGTAACAATCCACGTTTGTTTAAACAAATACCTGGCCATGCAGAAGCCCTCTTTCCATGACTGCACAGTTTGCATTCGACAAGTTTACCATGGCAGCTAAGAGCCATGTCACTCGGCTCCATTGATGATATCAGAAGACAGGGCTGTGGGACCTGCCACATTGTCCACCCACAGGAGATTGGGCAGAACTGTCAACCACCAGGGTCACTGTACTGCACACAACATAAGAGTCTGGCAGCTGATAGTCAGCTGACCGTCCATCACTGACAGCTCTGAGACGAGAATGGACACCATGCAGATACTTCCAAATCGAAGACCTATCACTATGATGGAAACTTATGTGGTAGCTCTGAAACTGAAAAAAAATGTTAAGGTGCTATGTAAATTCACAAAAAATAAATTTTTTGTGGAATGGGCTGTAGCTGTTTACCGACTATAACAAAACGAACATTACAGAGTCTTTTTTGTTGTTGTTATTTCATCCCCCACACACCATATGGGTTTAGGTTGGGCTGTCAGCAGCACAGTACTCTGCTCTTTAGGCAAAAGCATTCATAAAGCTAGACCAAAGGTGATAGAAAAAACTGTGAGTACAGTTTACATTTAAATTTAAAGATTATTGACAGACCACTAAAAGGATGAAAAATATGTAGAACTTAAAAAATACAGTTGTGATGAGGTGATATTCTTCTATGAAAATGAATTGGATCACTGCACTTTCATGTAACATCTGAAGGACCTGCATTGGGTGAAAAGTATTGTGGGAAGAGATAATATGTTCCATAGAGGATGAGGGATGTGGATAAAGAGATCAAGGCCTGTTATGCGAAGAAAATATGGAAGTGTTATGGAGGAGGTGAAGCAGATAGTGGGAATACAGATGTTGATAAGGAGTAATGGTGTATGAGTAGAATAGTGGTACGAGAAGAAAGGGATAGGGGTTGGGTGGTGAGGGAAAAAGAGAGAGGAGATTTGATGAGGAGTGCGATAGATGGGGAAGAGTTAAAGTTTGTAGGAGGCATAAATATTGGGGTGGATCTCTGGGAGAGGAAGTTAGTTGAAATTGTGTTGAGATAGAATATGGAGTGTGTGCATAGAGCTGTCAAATATGCAATCTTACCTGCAGAAGCTGTGTAGCATCCACAGTTGGAAAAGAAACACAACTATACTTGTTTGCAACTCGAATTTTGCCCGCAAAAACGTAACAAATATGGGTAATGAAAAACAGTGACATCTTAAGAGGGTAATGGTCTACATCATACTCACTCATCACATTTCAAGACGAAAAACTGAATTGCCCTCACCAACTTAGTGTGGTGATAACTGGTGTTAGATGACAGTATCAGACACTAAACCACAGTGCACCCTGCTACATGGTCCAGAAACTACAAGTGAATAGAGTACTCACTCATTCACGTAATGGGAAATATGATGCTCCCGGCACACTGAGGTTATGAATCACATGTCATAAACGGCAGCGCTGGTAGCCTACGCTGATGGCCGGCGACCTGATGGACAGTTCATGTCTAGTTGACCACAGGTGGTCGAATTTTCCGTCATGTCACAGAACTTTTACGGTACATTCTTAACATCAGTCACCTGCATAGGATTTCTAAATGGCTCTGCATGACATACATATAGCAAGTCATTACCGTGTACATGCAGAATGAGGTGGCACTCACTATGGGAAGAGTCAGCCATCCAGCTTCCCTCCCAGTCCCCCTCTTGTATAGTTCACCCCTACATACTTTTCATTTCTGAGCGACTTCATTCCTCACACATTTCGCTTCTTCTGAAGCAACAACTGTTACACCTCTCTCTGACATGTCAGCAGTTAAACAGTTAAGTAACATCTCATGTAAAATGTACTAAGTCTCTTCAATATAGCAATAACTGGACTGTAAAGATGGGATCCCCCTTATTTCAAGAATTGTTCTATTGAAAATCCTGTAAACGGAGAACTACTCACTTAAACCTGAGCTACAGGTCTTCTGTATGCTTCTATCCACAGGTAAATGTTTCCATTTCCTCTTTGTGAGATATGTCTCAACTGTCTCTTTATCAAGGTTACTAAACATTTAAAGAATTTTGTTGTCTTTGTACTTTAGTCATAATGACTCCATATTCTATTCAACATGCTTGAGATTTTTTGACGAAATGAAACACAGTTTAGAGAGATAAACACCCATTTATTTTCAGTTTTTAAAATTTGGTTTAACATAGTAGGGTACAGTAATAAAGATAAATATGCATGTAATCCTCTAGCATCGTCAGGTAACGATGATGCATGTGCATCATACATGCTGTGCACTGAGGCACAGCATGCCTCAAAATCCGCAGTGAAGGCTTCCTCGAAGTGTTCTGATGGTAACCTTTAAAAGTGCATGCCAGACATTACCAAAAAATCCGTATACTTATGGGCACCATTCGCCATGCCCATATACTGTGCTCTGGATGGCTGAACTAGTGCACATCAAGTTTACGAATGTAGATTCCCGAAAGTGAACGCACTGTGCGGTATTCTCATTATTGTATATTTTCATTGACCTTGGACCTCACACATATTGTATGACACTCTAGTAACACTGCAAGTGTTTGAGCATTGAACATAGCAGTTATTTGCATTGAATTCTGACCTACTCGATACTGCTCATTGTCCAAAAGAACTACTGTCGTGTCATTAAGCCATGGATTCTCAAAAGTCACCATTACATTTAACTCATGATCAGAGGAGATGCCTACAGCTACATGTTTACTGACACTCGCATTCAGCTTGTTCGTTGCAGTGAAAAATATCATTTTCATAGCTGCATTAAAGCCTAGTAGCGCCTTGGCTAGTGGTTCAGAAGATGGTGATAGTGGAACTTGAAATCTGGAAACAATTGCGCGTGCTGAATTAATTTCTGCTCTGATCTGTCTGTGTGCTGACTCAATGTTGCAGATGATGGATATCGTTCTACAAGTTGACTTAATTTCCACTACAGTGTGTTGGAACTACATCAGAGAGCTTGTCTGCTTGCTGACTTGATTTCTGCTTCTGCTTCTGCTCAGATGCACTTGACTTCAACTCCAACGTGTTGAGAGCTGCATGCTGGCTTGATACCTCCTGCAGCTGCTGCTCCTCAGATGTGTCAGGCACTGCATCATCTGTAGCAGGTAGCTGTTGAACTGGGACTGAAATAAAAGAAGACTACGAAAAAAAGCCACACACACACACAAACACACACACAAACACACAGATACAGACATAGAGAATAATATACATTGGGGGGGGGGGGGGGGGAGGAATGGTTTAATACTTGCAATCCAGTGTCCAAGACAGTTTCTCCTGTCTGGATGTGGTAGATCTCTAATGACACTTCATAACGACGATGATCACCCTTTCACTATGAACTGCAGAGCACAAGTGGTGGGTTTCTTGATGGTTAGCAAGCCTGCACTGAGGATGAGTGGTGGGGATTGACGACAGCAGTGCTATGATGATTGTAATACCTATTTTGGATTGTGTTCATGTCCGCAAGTCGTTCATTTTGGAGTCTGATGCCATTGAAGACGTCATGGATTCTAAATTTAGAGCCAAGCAGACTAGCACATGTTGGATGACATCATAGAAATCATATTACCCTGCTCTGTGGTGTATTGTGCTGGAATGTCAGATGTGAATAACATACTAGAGATTCATAGCAGAGACTTCATTCTTGATATCTAATATGCATGGACGCTACAGGTGAGTAGGGGATAAGAATCTGTTGGGAATCTTAGATGCCCAATTTACAACGTGAAACACTTATAATTTATGCTAGAAATCACTTAAAAACTCGATGCCAGCCCAGACATTAGATGACGTTCTGTTGGAAGGATGGATGGAGTTTAACATTTTGCTGACATCAATATCAAATTTCCATCACACCAAGGTGTGTCGACAGCGAAAATTTGTGTTAGTTAAAAAGTAGTACTGTCAGCCATCAAAAGGGTGTATAAGTTGCTATGGTACAGATGACTGAGAATTCTACAGTTAGTTGGGAACCTATTGCACTCTGAATTCGCTGTGGGGTCTACAATTTGAATTTACTGAATGTACCACAACAGATGCTAGTATGGTGTTACACCAAACGTGCCATTTCGAAAGCTTCTATTCTCTTCTTGTCTAAACTATTTATCGTCCACGTTTCACTTCCATACATGGCTACACTCAATACAAATACTTTCAGAAATGACTTCCTGACATTTAAATCTATACTCGATGTTAAGAAATTTTTCTTCTTCAGGAACGCTTTCCTTGCCATTGCCAGTCTACATTTTATATCCTCTCTACTTCGATCATCGTCAGTTATTTTGCTCCCCAAATAGCAAAACTCCTTCACTACTTTAAGTGTCTCATTTCCTAATCTAATTCCCTCAGCATCACCCGTCTTAATTCGACTACATTCCATTATCCTTGTTTTGCTTTTGTTGATGTTCATCTTTTACCCTCCTCTCAAGACACAGTCCATTCTGTTCAACTGCTCTTCCAAGTCCTTTGCTGCCTCTGACAGAATTACAATGTCATCGGCGAACCTCAAAGTTTTTATTTCTTCTCCATGGATTTTAATACCTACTCCGAACTTTTCTTTTGTTTCCTTTATTGCTTGCTCAATATACAGATTGAATAACATCGGGGAGAGACTACAACCCTGTCTCACTCCCTTCCCAACCACTGCATCCCTTTCATGCCCCTCAACTCTTATAACTGCCATCTGCTTTCTGTACAAATTTTAAATAGCCTTTTGCTCCCTGTATTTTACCCCCGCCACCTTCAGAATTTGAAAGAGAGTATTCCAGTCATCATTGTCAAAAGCTTTCTCCAAGTCTACAAAAGCTAGAAACGTAGGTTTGCCTTTCCTTAATCTATTTTCTAAGATAAGTCGTAGGGTCAGTATTGCCTCACGTGTTCCAACATTGCTGCGGAATTCGAACTGATCTTCCCCAAGGTCGGATTCTACCAGTTTTTCTATTCGTCTGTAAAGAATTCGCGCTAGTATTTTGCAGCTGTGACTTATTAAGCTGATAGGTCGGTAATTTTCACATCTGTCAACACCTGCTTTCTTTGGGATTGGAATTATTATATTCTTCTTGAAGTCTGAGGGTATTTCGCCTGTATCATACATCTTGCTCACCAGATTGTAGAGTTTTGCCATGACTGGCTCTCCCAAGGCCATCAGTAGTTCTAATGGAATGTTGTCTACTCCCGGGGCCTTGTTTCGACTCAGGTCTTTCAGTGCTCTGTCAAACTCTTCACGCAGTATCTTATCTCCCATTTCATCTTCATCTACATCCTCTTCCATTTCCATAATATTGTCCTCAAGTACATCGCCCTTGTATAGACCCTCTATATACTCCTTCCACCTTTCTGCTTTCCCTTCTTTGGTTAGAACTGGGTTTCGATCTGAGCTCTTGATATTCATGCAAGTGGTTCTCTTTTCTCCAAAGTTCTCTTTAATTTTCCTGTAAGCAGTATCTATTTTACCCCTAGTGAGATAAACTTCTACATCCTTACATTTGTCCTCTAGCCATCCCTGCTTAGCCATGTTGCAATTCCTGTCGATCTCATTTTTGAGACGTTTGTATTCCTTTTTGCCTGCTTCATTTACTGCATTTTTATATTCTCTCCTTTCATAGGGAGATACGTGTACCACATATTTAGAGAATATCTTATATAACTGCTAGTCAACCGCTTTTGCTATTCCACCTGCATATGTAGCAACAGGAGAACGAATACATGTCTTTTACAGGAACACCCTTCTCTAGCATTACTTTTCCTCAACAGGTTAATAACATGTGAACTGTTTTTCTAAAAGAACTGCATGTGATTTTGTACATGACATATTATATTTCATGCTTATATACATAAAAAGAAATTGCTTTATTTTCATCATTACAATCGATGAGTACTAGCTATGTATTTACAGTTAAAATTACTTTTCTTTTAGAACCATTCAAAATTACGAAATATGTGGCACACTTAAAATTTCTATTATTAATTATGCAGTCAGGCGACATTTATTATGATTAATTCTGGATTCATCAGTAAATAATGATGTAAATTGGTGGAGATTCATTTATCAAGAAAATTTGTAAATTCTTTGGAATATTTTAGTACTGCAGAATGGAGTAGTAGGGGCCATGCCTCTAATGTGATCGGACGTGTTTTTATTTCTGGCAATAACAATGTAGTTTTCTGTTTTGAAGTGAAAATTGTAAAGACAGTATGATATAGAAACACATCTAAGAATAAAAATTACAGAAACAGAAATTATTTCGCAGACAGTTCTTTCAAAAGTTATTACATCAATTAGAATCATGAGAGACCATAATATCAAAGAATTTCAGCTTCAAGAATCAACACCTAGACATGGAGAACTGGAGAAAACTATGAGAAAAGAAGATAAGTAAAAAGTGTATTGTAGATCTTACTCCTTTCGAAGCTTATTAAAAGAGTTAATTATGAAGTGAGTGGCAATCAACAAATGATGTGAGGGAAGTGTAGATTACAAGTGGTCGTGTCGTCTGGGATCAGTTGACTGATAATGAAGTTTTATCTGTTACAGAAGAAGGAAGAGTGATTTGTGCCATTTGCTGTTATAAAGAATCATATTATATTTTTTCCTCTCATTCTTATATATATATATATATGTGTGTGTGTGTGTGTGTGTGTGTGTGTGTGTGTGTGTTTGTGTGTGTGTGTGTGTGTGTGTGTGTGTGTGTGTGTATAAAATAATATTTTGTATCATAGATAAGAGATACGCTCTTCAACTGATTAATTTTCACCTGTTTGTCTGTATAAGTGATAGCTGGCGGACGTATTATGAGTTCCGCCAAATTAGTATTACTAAAAAAGATGTGTATTCCAACCATTATTAGGAAAGCAAAGTTTATTCACACATTCATATTCTGTTCATCATTTCAACTGCACAGAGAATCATGTGTCGAGAGGATCAAAGCAAACAAGAAGAATTTGCGTTACTAGAGGAGGGGTGATCTGGAACCAGTACTGTCATACCAATCTCTATGGACAATAACAGTAACAGGAAAAGAATGTACGTAAATTTAAGAGTGTTAATCTAATAATGTATTGAAAATTGAAGGTCTGTTAACATTAATGCCAGCTAAAGTTCACTCAGGACATGAGTACTATCCAATTTCTTCTTTCAAAATTTCTTTTTTAATAATTTAAGCAGCAATTTTTAATCAGTTTCCATTATATGTTATATTTTATGCATGCCCCCTTATTCTCTCAGACACTAGTCAATGGTGACCGTTCAACAGATGGCACCAAGTGGAATACGAACAGATCTTTCAATTGTTGAAATAATTTTTTTGAGATAAATAGTCCATTCTATCATCACAAGAAACTAATGAGGCCTTTATTGCATTTGTTTACATGTCAGTGAGATTGGAACTAATAAAAACTTGAAGGAGCAAATTAAAATTAAATTCTGCCCACAAACGAGACACGCTGGGACTGCTGATTTCAGCAGTACAGGTAGGAAGATGCTATGCTGTATGCTTATTTGGCCACACTTGGTGCCATCTCTCTCACAGTAAATAATCTCTTTTCCTTCCAATTAATATCCTTTATGGAAAGTGAATTTCTGTAGGAGAGACGAAAATTTGTGTAAAGTCAACATTAAAGTCCAAAATAATTCATTCAAATTCTGTAAAACTGTATCAGAGAATAATCAGATTCATTAATGAATATGCATATAAAACTGCTTTAATTGAAAAGTACAGATATTAACAAAATTTCGTCCTTTAAAATCATTTTTTTCGTACTTTTGTTAAACACTATTCACAATGGAGTCAAAGGAAATGACCATTGTTGAAAACTCATTACAAAATGCAATATGCCAAGATGTTGGTAATCTGAGTTTGGCAACAGTTGAAAGTAATGTGTCAAGTCATGAACTGGCCAATGACTACCAAAACAACCAGGATGGCGTACCAATATTAAAAAATGATGACACTGGTAATATAACTAATCATGAAGTTACTTTTATGACGCTCCTTGAGACAATTTCTCAGGTCTCACCGGGAAACATTTGTTCAAATAGTGACACTGAAGCACACGACAGCGAAAATTCCTATGCGTATTTACTCATGACGCTGCAAACGCAAGAACAGGAAACAGTTCACAAAAGCAATGTAAATACTAGTGAGACACACACTTTGACCCAGTTCATGCAACTAATAATACAACAGTTTGCACAGCAAAATCACGCATTTAACGATTTCAAGAATTATATTAGTCAACAGTTCCGTGTGGTGAGCAAAACTATATGACTGAATTATTTGACGAATTGTCCGTTAAGTTCACAGAGCTCAGTAAACAATTAAAACAAGAAATAATTATCGGCATGTCCCGCAATATAAATACATTAACGGACAAAGTAACATCCATAGACTATAAACAGGAACAACTTCCAGTTGTGTTCCAAAACCTTTGTGAAGCATATTCTCAAATACAGGAGATGCAAGCCGAAGTGAATGCATCAGTAAAAAATTTGAAGATCGCAGTCAGCGAGCTACAAGATGTATGCAATCTACCTACAGAAATACACAGTTGAGCCCAAGAATAGATCAGTTAAGTTTAGTGTCAGAACTAGCCAAAAAAAAGGAAAAAACCAGAGAGATTAGTTATCTACAGATGTAAAGGAAATAACTTAAAAAGCTGAAGGTGTGATGTTGGACTAGGACAGCACCCTTCTGAAAAGGTAGTGTCAGAATAAAAAATTTATGTAGATACTGTAGAAGAAGCTCTAAAAGAGAAAGGAAGTCAACTTCTAGCTAAAATGGATTCGGGTTTAATTGAAGCAGAGGAAAGGTTACCAGGGAGCAGGCGCGGCTCGTGTTTTCTATACTGTGGAAGGCTGCGGCATTTATCGATCGGAGCCACCACAGACCTCGTTTACGCTACAAATTAGTATGACATAAACAATTAAGAATTCAGGGGGAAGGGGGTGGGCAGATCACTCTCTACCCATAATTTTACGTACTGTATCTTCTATAATCAAGTATTAAATATCATTAGAAGCTAACTTCGAGTTAAAATCTTGTGTTAGTGTTTTTACACGTCATCATTACATTTTCTGACACTTTGCAGCAAATCATATGAAAAGACGCGTTTCGGAGAGATCTTTAATGCGATGAATGTTAACTTTGCGGCTGCTTAATATTTTTGGTGTTTTCAGTTCTAAACTTAAGGCGTTTATTGTGGTTTACCTCCAAAGCTCGAAGTTTACGAGTTCGCATAACGATACTGTGACGTTTTGGTGGCGTCACAAGTCTTGTGCTGTGATTGGGAGGCATGAGCAATCGGTGCAACTGCCATATTAATTCACATGTTTGAGAAGCGAACAGTTCGTATTTAGTGTTTATTATGAAAATATGCATTTATGTGAAATAGCGCACTAAAGATCTCTCCAAAATACGTCATTTTTAGTACGGTTTGTTGTGCTAAAGTACACAAATGTCACACTGTAGCGCAACACACTGTACCAGTACCAGAAGTGATTCGTTTCGGAAAATGTCATCACGTTTATGACTGGCTAAACATGACGCTACACTTTTTTACTCATTTCACTTAATAGGCTAAGTAGGACTTAATATAAATTAATTACCTCTTATCAATTATTAATGCACTTTTGCTTACCTCAATTCATTTGTTTATAGACGAAGTCAGCTCGTTTCCCCTTCTGCGCAGCAAAGTGGTCTATGACCATTTCACTGAAATTTGGCTGATTCAGTAATTCTTTTTTTAGGGAACACATTGCAAGCACACAAAGTCTGTCCTCATTCATAGTGTTGCGCATGAATGTTTTCACTCGCTTTAACGTAGAGAAGCAGCGTTCTGCCTCTCCAGTCGTCATAGGGAAAGTTACTATTATTTGCAGTAGTTCTACACTTTCAGGAAAAGCTTTAGCCAGATTGTTGACGTAAAGAAAGTTCAACAAGGTCAAAGCACCTGACGCCTTCATAAAATCGTTTCGGCAGCTCATGACGTAGATCTGAAGACTGTAAATTGAACAAATTAACAGCTATTTTAAGCTCTTTTTCTGGAAAAATAGTTTGATGTTTTGCAAACAACGATGGATCAAACAGCTGTGCAATCAATAAGTGATCATTGAAACTGAATCGTTCTCTAATCTGAGTTGTGATGAGGTCGCAAACGTTTCGTGCACACACTATTCTTGATTCTGTGAAATGTCCCCGTTTTCAGTTGGTTCTACCTGTTATCAGTGATCATCAGTTTCAAGTGAGGTCCTAATTTGCTGGACAGAATCTGCAAAGTGCGATCCATATTCAACAGTTTTTACTTCATCAATATTCCTCTGTTGCAATTGATTAAAGAGAATGTCACATTGAGGCATGATTGTATTAAAAAAATTTAACCAGAAGAGGAAATCTTCGTCTTGCAGGAAACCCTTCAGTCTCGTAGCCTTGTTTATTGTCTTGTAATCACTGGCATCATCATCAATAATTCTTTCTAGGCACTCAACAACTTCCTTTTGGTATTTGTACACAGTGGTTACGCTCTGTGATTTAAAATTCCATCTGGTGGACTGAGGACAGGTAGGAATACGCTTCTTCACTGCTTCGTCAAGAATGGCTGTACGGCTAGAAGACCGGGAAAAAATACGTGGAAATTTCTTCCAAGCTGCTAAAGAAGATCCGCACTTGTTTATTGCCTGCCACACAACGTTCAACAATTAAATTTAACTGATGGGAGTAACAGCGAATAAAGTGAGCATTACTGTACATTTCTCTAATTCTAGTTTGAACTCCTTTCATGGCCACTCATAACAGGAACAACGACGTAACACTGAGCTGTCAGTTTTTCAGGTGTTTCATGTACATTCATTTTCTCTAGCTCGCAGAGAATAGCTGTACTGTGACTTTTTGGGCGTACAAAGGAAATAAATCTTTCATTTATTTGTCCCAGTAGATCATAGTAAGTTATTAGGACCAATTGTGACAAATTTGCACAGTCAGTAGTTTCATCAACTTCAATTGCGAGAAAGTTTGCCTTCGACACCTCACTCCTGATGAGATTGAGGCATACCTCATCAATTGATTCCAGGAGTTCATTTTGAAATGTTTTCGATAGGCCTAAGAAAACACGGTTTTCTGATTTCTCAATGTGCTGCTTCAAGACGCAGTCCAGTTCTGCCACAAAACTGACTAATCCTCGAAAATTTCTGGGTTTTTGGAATCTTCTGTTTCGTTGTGGCCCCTTAAGGCAAGCTCGAATTTGCTACAAAATTTAATACAGTCTATCAGTTTACCCAGAATATACCGATTTTTTGATACATTTTCATTATTTATCTTTATATTGCGGCGGTAAGCACTGTCTAATTGGCACATAACGTCCACTTTCCCTAGCATTGAAAACTCAATTAAACCATTTAAATGTTTTTCGCTGGAATTATGTTTTTTCACCTTTGTGTGAAAATTCTTTAAGTCAGTGATACCAGTTTCAGTCCAGGCACTATCAGTACTATTTGTAAGAAGACACTTTCACTTTACGACCACACAACCACTCAGCTGCATCGTACAGTGCTCCATTAAAACTGCGTTTGTATCCTTGCCTATATTCGCACTGTTTCTGTTCTTGATTGATCGTTAGATCGGGTCTTGGTGCACCAAGTTCTTTCACGTTCATCCTATGGTCGTTTTCCAAGCTTTTATCTATTAAATTGCACACTGAATTCATATTGCGCTGGTTTCACACTCACGGTATGTCGCAGATATTCACAAGCATATAAAACTCACTAAAATCTTGCAAAATACACTCCGAAAAAGAAACTTACTAATATCACACGGTATCAACAAAAGCAGTCAACATCAGCAAGCAAGGAAAGTAAAGTAACAGGACAAATTTTGCGCGCTTTGTCCTCTAATCACTTATGCAACTCTCGCTAGATGGCAGTACTGTTATGTTACTGTAGTCTAGTGCACTCTGGCGGGATATTTGCAAACTTATTCTAAATGTTGATAAAATAGCCAATGGCAGAAACAAAACAACTAACGTAAAACATTATAAAAACAATAATGCTAAAAGTCGATTAATGACGCATCGAAGTGTAGTAGAGGTGTGCAGAGACAGAGATTGGATAGCGAAGTTTCGGCCACTTTGCATTCCTATATTACGAGTACATAGATAGTGGAACGTGAAAAATGTGTGGTGGTTGGTATGACACCCTTAGGCTGAAAGCTCTGAGCCTTCAGGTCGCCCATAAAGAGCAGTAGTATGTAGAGGCCACGCCCCAAAACTGCTACTACATGCAGCTTACGGACGTTCCAAGGCGCAGCCTAAACACTACTAACCGTTCGGAAAACATCTATCGATACAAACAGTTCCAAAAACGTTGACCGTCGTTTTTAATCGGAATGGGAAATATGCGTAATTCGTCCTGATAATTTAAATTATGTATTACGTTATTGCGAAATTTACTTTAACATATATTTTGGAGCGGCTCCACCTCAGAGCCTTTAATTACGAGCCGCACCCGCGAGGGAGTGATGCTAAAACTAGTGACATTCCAGAACAACAAATGACAGAAAACAAACCCATGCTTTTAGAGAAGTTAGAAACCTTCACTGGTTACCCACCATATGGGGCTAGCCCATTGAAGGAAAATAGCAAAGGTTGCACAATGCAACAGCACCTGCTGGCAGTTGCACCTGTCGAGCAAGCACAGTTGCCATGCGGTACACCACGAGTGATCATAAAAACGCCTGTCATTGACAGTGCGGCGTGTTTGTCAACATTTCTTGCAGATGACGGATTACTTAGGCATCGACAATTTCCGATGTTTACATATTTACTTCTGAAGGGAAAAGAACACACCCTGTGGTCTTTAACAGAAATATTTCGAAATATTTTCACCTCGTACCTGCACCAAAGCCCAGAAAATTAGATTTGTTTTTGGATACACACGGTGACGTTCAGCTGTGGGCTATGGACATAGCGGAACGTTGCCACTATTATGAACTATTGAGAGAGCATTTCTGGATAAGTATTGGTCTGAGTCTGTACAAGAGAGGCTCAGACGTAAAGTATTCAGCTCAGCTCCGTTCAGTAGCAAATATGGAAGTTTAAGGGTCTATTTTGAAAAATATTGGAATAAAACCAAATACTGGGCGAACCTGGTGTCTCAAGTAGACGGGCTGAAAATTTTAAAGAGCCGTCTTCCTGCCCACATTAGGGAAAAACTCATTACCATCCAGGAATAAGGCACCGAATAATTTCTATCTGTACTGGACCCAGTAGATTTGATGTACAAAGAGGGACCAGTACAACCCAATCCTGTTAATATGCCAATAGCGACACAGAGATTTACAGATCAACAAGTAAACAAAGGATTCGTAGTACAACACGGATGGCAACATTATCTCGCACAGGCCTATGGTAATGATAAGGCTAATCACAACAGCAATGGAGAAAGCCGAAAATCCAAAGGTAGATATAAAAGAAATGGGTAAAAATTTAGCAAAAACAATTACAATGGGCGAGTAGCGTATGGCCAGCCTGTACAATACGTACAGACACAAGCTATCAGAAATAATCATCTGATCGCTTGGCAAAGGCAAAACAATAACATACAACTGTATAACCCATGGACAGCGGAATTCAGCCAGCAGAGTAACACATATATGCCGAATCATGCGCAGAGGCAAAGAGAATTTCGGTCGACAGCCTCTCAGGACACAAGCTGCCGTTATCAAACACCAACAGTCCACATAGTGGAAATTACGCCTAACCCAGAGATCGATGCCACCGTGACGCCGGGAAACTTGAACCGGTCATGGTAGGCTTCCGTTCTGTGTCCTTAGAGGGGAGTGGGGGTATGAGCTTGATCAACACTTGCTTTATCAGATACGATCAAGGAAGGTATACCCTCCAAGTTGTACATATGTATAATAATATTAGATTTAGGATGCTGGAAAATCACATTCCAGAATTTACACTCCTGGACATGGAAAAAAGAACACATTGACACCGGTGTGACAGACCAACCATACTTGCTCCGGACACTGCGAGAGGGCTGTACAAGCAATGATCACACGCACGGCACAGCGGACACACCAGGAACCGCGGTGTTGGCCGTCGAATGGCGCTAGCTGCGCAGCATTTGTGCACCGCCGCCGTCAGTGTCAGCCAGTTTGCCGTGGCATACGGAGCTCCATCGCAGTCTTTAACACTGGTAGCATGCCGCGACAGCGTGGACGTGAACCGTATGTGCAGTTGACGGACTTTGAGCGAGGGCGTATAGTGGGCATGCGGGAGGCCGGGTGGACGTACCGCCGAATTGCTCAACACGTGGGGCGTGAAGTCTCCACAGTATATCGATGTTGTCGCCAGTGGTCGGCGGAAGGTGCACGTGCCCGTCGACCTGGGACTGGACCGTAGCGACGCACGGATGCACGCCAAGACCGTAGGATCCTACGCAGTGCCGTAGGGGACCGCACCGCCACTTCCCAGCAAATTAGGGACACTGTTGCTCCTGGGGTATCGGCGAGGACCATTCGCAACCGTCTCCATGAAGCTGGGCTACGGTCCCGCACACCGTTAGGCCGTCTTCCGCTCACGCCCCAACATCGTGCAGCCCGCCTCCAGTGGTGTCGCGACAGGCGTGAATGGAGGGACGAATGGAGATGTGTCGTCTTCAGCGATGAGAGTCGCTTCTGCCTTGGTGCCAATGATGGTCGTATGCGTGTTTGGCGCCGTGCAGGTGAGCGCCACAATCAGGACTGCATACGACCGAGGCACACAGGGCCAACACCCGGCATCATGGTGTGGGGAGCGATCTCCTACACTGGCCGTACACCACTGGTGATCGTCGAGGGGACACTGAATAGTGCACGGTACATCCAAACCGTCATCGAACCCATCGTTCTACCATTCCTAGACCGGCAAGGGAACTTGCTGTTCCAACAGGACAATGCACGTCCGCATGTTTCCCGTGCCACCCAACGTGCTCTAGAAGGTGTAAGTCAACTACCCTGGCCAGCAAGATCTCCGGATCTGTCCCCCATTGAGCATGTTTGGGACTGGATGAAGCGTCGTCTCACGCGGTCTGCACGTCCAGCACGAACGCTGGTCCAACTGAGGTGCCAGGTGGAAATGGCATGGCAAGCCGTTCCACAGGACTACATCCAGCATCTCTACGATCGTCTCCATGGGAGAATAGCAGCCTGCATTGCTGCGAAAGGTGGATATACACTGTACTAGTGCCGACATTGTGCGTGCTCTGTTGCCTGTGTCTATGTGCCTGTGGTTCTGTCAGTGTGATCATGTGATGTATCTGACCCCAGCAATGTGTCAATAAAGTTTCCCCTTCCTGGGACAATGAATTCACGGTGTTCTTATTTCAATTTCCAGGAGTGTATATTGTTGGTTGACAAGGAAAATTTTTGGTTGTGTTTTTTCTTATTTGTCAAATATGTAAATGATAAGGTGAGTGAATGTAATAAGGGAGAATGTTACTTCTGCGTGTTTAGATATGATGATTCTTTAAGTACAATGCTTCGACTTGTGCGTATCCCAGTTATAAATGAATAAACGAACTTGTGAAGTGCACAGTAGTGTGCAATGCACTACACAACTCGCTCTGACATTAGTGGTGACAGTGTCGCAGCACATGTGCATTGGGGTGAAAGCTAGTGAACAAACTGCAAGCATGTGCACGCCAGAGACCCACCGCTTAAAGTGTTGGAGCACCTAAAACGAACACACCATATGAGCTACAGCCTGCACTAGCATTTGTAAAGCTTATTACATAGACAGAGACATAGAAAACTGAGGGAGAGTCTATACTACAACTATGACTATCTAACTCTGCCAAAGCCGGTCCCAAGCCCAGTTGAAAAAGGAGGAGGGGGAGGAGTAACACCTCGTAAAAAACCTTGGTTCAACTGGCCCAGGTGAGGGTCCCTTGCCAGGGATACAGTGAAGACCTCAACGCCAGTGAAGGCGGCGATGAAGATCATCAGAACGACGAAACTGACGGAAGAGGTAGGCTTTTGTATAAAAGCACCAGACTGTAGCATCTGATCCCACAGCAGGCAGCTACAAAAGACGTCTGTTCCACATGTTAGTGACGGCCTCACTTATAATTCTAAGCTAAATGCTTGGATTTTTAACATGGAAAGGTTAAACTTCATTTCCCAAACTAAACGCCCACCTAATACATGATAGTAAATTTCAAAAGGAAAATTACTCCAGGAAGTAACCAATCTTTCATCGCTGTTCTTGGCAGTGCAGCTAGGTCTTTGGATTCTGGAGAGCCTAGAACATCATATAAGGAAGCACTGGAGCTTCCTAGAACTTCTTCAAAGATAAGACTCAAGAAAAAACACCTACTGGGGACTCTGAACATCAACACACTTATGAAAGGTGGAAAATTGAAGCACCTAAAGGACACTCTCTATCAATTCAATATATTTTTATTAGCACTTCAAGAAACAAGGTGTCTGAAAGAAAATGCATTTGAGTCAGGTGGATACAGGATCTACAAATGAAAACCAGCCATTAAAAATTCCCATAATACGACTACATTAGAGACAGCATTTATGGCGAAACAGCAACTAACAGAATCGATAACTAATTTTAGCTCCCTATCAGAACTAATTTCATTTCTGATGTTCAAGTCAGACAATAAACTTTACACCATTTTAAACACACATGTACCTATCAACTAACATAACAGAATAAATGTTGGCAAAGAAGAAGATTTTTGGGAAATGCTGGAACACGAAACATCCACATTACGAAAAGAACATACAAACATTTTAGTGGATGACGTAACTGCACAAGTTGGCAAAGAAATAAAATTTAAATCAGCAGATGGAGATTATATTGCACATAAAAGGACCAACAGAAATGGGGACAGACTCATAGATTTTTGTAAAAAATTTAACCTAAGACCAATGTCGACATTTTTCAGGAAACTTATAAGAAAGAAAAAATGTGGGTATCACGAAATACGAATCAAGCTGAATATCAATTAGACCATGTGGCAATAACGACTCGTAACTACAAGGAAATCTTGGATGTCAGAGTGAGGAAGGGTCTAAACATAGACTCAGACCATTATCTGCCTGAAATAAAGACCATGTTACGACCGAACAAACCTAAACCAAGACCAAAAATATTTCCAAGAGTAAACACTAAATTTCTCGTGCAAAATCAGGACAAATTCTGTGATATATTAAACATAAGAAAAATTGATGTTTGAGAAGAAATTAAAGAAACAATGCTAGAGTCAGTTAAAGAAATGGGACAACCATGAAGAATACCAAGACACAGAGGGTGGAATGAGTTGTGTGATGAAACAATTGACAATCGACTAAAGGCATGGAAAAAATGGAACATTAATAAGAAACATGAATACTGGGAAGAGTTTAAAGAAGAAAGGAAAAAGACAGCAAAAATCATCAGACCAGTGAAAAGAAAATGTAACAAAGACAGATCAGAAGAAATGGATTCAGACTTTAAATGTAACAACATTAGAGACTTCTATAAGACTTTAAAAGACGTTTTAACTTGATTCCAGTCATCAAGTTTACATTTTAAATATAGAAATGGAAAAATGGTTTTAAGCAATAAAGATAACTGCCAAATTTTAGCTGAATACTTTGAAAATCTATTAAATTGTGAAGAGCCTAAAGACAGATTCCTATTTCCAAAACCACAACATGAAAATCCACCATCGGAACCACCTACAGTAGAAGATATAGAAAAGATTATCAGAGAATTGAAGAATAACAAAGCACCAGGAAAGGATGGGATAGTAGCAGAAATGTGGAAACTAGGGGGCTTATCCATATGGCAGAAAATTCACAAACTAATTAAAGACATTTGAACAAAAGGAATTATACCCAGTAAATGGAATCTAGCATTGATCCATCCTCTTCATAAAAAAGGAGATAAAACAGACTCCAACAACTACAGGGGTATATCCTTGTTACCAGTAATATACAAAATACTGTCAAAGCACTTTGAAATAGAATAGAGGAACAAGCAGGATATAATATAGGATTATCAAGCAGGATTTAGAAAAGGTAGATCATGTGCAGAACAGATTCTTAATTGAAAAACAATTTTGAGAGTGAGAGCTATACAAAATAAAAATACAATAGTTACTTAAGTAGACTTCAAGAAGGCCTATGACTCTGTTGACAGACAAGCACTATTCTAGACAGTTTATGAATCAGGAATAGACGAAACCACCAGAAGACTTGTTGAACAAACGCTCACAGATACAACATCAAGGATTAAGCTTCAAAGTGAAATTTCTGAACCATTCAAAATCAAAACAGGATTTCAACAAGGGGATGGACTGTCCCTAATTCTCTTTAACTTGGATTTAAATAAAACAGTAAAAACCTGGGAATGCACATTAAGAAGCAGAGTCACAGAGGGTATAAGCTTTGGCCAAGGAAATAACAAATTTGATGTGAAATGTTTAGCCTTTGCAGATGAAAGGGCATTGATAAATGAAAACCGAACAGGCGCAACAGTGATGTTTGATCTATTACACGAGATTTCTGAAAATACTAGGCTAAAAATATCCAATAAAAACCAAGTATATAGAACACAAACATAATACAGAAAAGTTATGAAAACAAAGCATGGAAAAATTAAAAGAGTTGATAAATTCAAATATGCAAGTGGATGCAAGCCAATGGACTGGATAACACGACAAATAAGGAATGAATAAAAAAGTTAGAATTTCCATATAAATTACCAGAAAACTACTACAATAAGAAATCAATATCCATACAAGCAAAGATTAGACATTATAATTCAGTTATTAAGACACAATCAACATGAAGACCAGAGGGCATAACATTGAATAAGAAAGGCAAATTAAGAGAACTAGAAAAAAGAGAGAGAAAAATACTAAGAAAAATTCTACGTCCTTAGAAAACAATGGAAGGGACTAATGGATTAAAAAGAAAAATGAAGATATATACAAAAATACAGAAAAGATTACATATTCAATGAGGAGGAAATGGCTAAAATTTTATTGACATTTAAAAAGAATAGAACAAACACAGATTAAAAAGAAAATTTTTAATTACATTAGTAAGCTGGAAAGAACTGTAGGAAAAGAAAGATGCCAACAAAATAGGATTTACAGAAGAAATAATATGTGACAAGAGGCACTTCAGGTTACTGATAGAAAACGCAAAGTATGAAGAAGATGAGCCAAAACTTCGACCCAAAAGAGTGTGGACAGATGAACAGAGATGAGCAATTGGAGAGAAAATGAAATACTGGGAAGAAAGAAAGAAAAAGAAACACCATAAGTCTTAAGTTGAATGCGGCCCATAGCTGGCGAAATTCATAAATAAAATAAATAAGTCTATCTACACAATACACACAAACAAAGATATACCTAGAAAGGGATCCTAAACTAAGAGAGATTTACTGAAGTTACGCTACTATGTACATTATATCTATATATTTACAAATTTAAGTATTGAAAGTACATGCACTAATTATAATTGAAGGATCAAAAAACTCTTGCTGCAGGTAAACTAGCGAGTACAACAAAAGTGGCAAACTGAATAAGAGGTCACACCATGCTTATAACACACTTTATCTTTCTTTTTATACATCTTTTAACTTTCTTTTTATACATTAAATGAGTTTGTGACAGCACGACTTCACACTGAAATAAATCGATACATGCTTGAATATACGAAAGAGGTATTAGTGACCATGGAGTCACTGTACACTTACCCATGAAGATTTAGTTTTAAGTTAGTATTAACGTTTTTTCTTACAGGAAACAATGTATCGACATATCCTAATCTTAAGAAAGATAAATGCTTGTCAAGTGTTAGGTACCATATAAACATCAGAAAGGAAGTAAATACAGCTGTAAGTTTATGATATGCATGAATGTGATAGTGTGCAAATATGTGTAGACGAATACAGTTGCAATACATCGCATATCACAATGCAGAACTAAGGTGGAGCACTACCAAATAATCAAGGGGTGAAAACCTAACTACTGTGAGCATCGACTACCCATAAAAGCGTCAAACATATGATTTACACAGAAATTTTTATAAACACTTGCTACTTACATAAACACTATTTTACGCTCATTGTACATAACACATAGCATTGATGATAAAACTCTCTATATCTCACTACTCTCTTTAAACATTGAATAAGTGTTCAATATGATTCGTATTGTCAGGTTTGCATTGTGTTTATAAACAAGAAACTATTTTGTTCTTGGGAGCACAATTAAGCCTAGTAATGAGACGTAACTGAGCACAAAAAGACCTTTCTGTGAAATTTCCTCAACCCTGTAGTGTGTAGATCCATCCTGGAGAATGCTACAGGTAAGGCCACGCATTATTATTTGAGCAGCGCATAGAATCTGTTTTAGCTACTATTCTTTACTTCTTTAATTCTCTGAAATTGATAAATATGCTCTGACGAGAAGTCACTGTAAATTGAAATGACATGAATGCAGCTTATGCCATACAGGAAAAAAAGAATCTATTATTGTATGAATGTTATGTAAAGAATGTAAAACCAAACGAGAGTAAATAACGTACTCATATAATTGGAACTGAACAATGTAATGAAATTATAATTTAACAAAATGACAGTGAGACTATAATGTATATAAGCAACGATAATGGTATGTCAGAAAATGAATGGGATAAGTTTATTTTTGTAGTTTTTTTTGTTTTTTGTTATGTGTATAGTATGAGGGGAGGACACTACAGAAATGTTGTGTAATGCAACAGCATGTAAGATGCTCAACAACAAAGCGCAAAAACATACTAAACCTGCCTACAAAGTGTTATAGCTGTGTGCACAATGAACTAAAAATGACAATACTTCATGTAATATGATTTTTGTGTGCTTGACAGCACCATAAAACCGGCAAGAAACTTACCTTGTCGGGGGATGTCGGACGTATGGCTCATGTTCCCACTGAATAAGTGCGAGCGACGAGGTGAAATACATTCCTCGGGCTCCTGATATGGAAACCAATTGTCACCACGTCGAAGATTTCACAAAGGATCACGCCACTGAACATGAGCTACAAGAATTTGTACAGTGAAGGCTATGTGAATGCACGACGTGGGCATTCTGACTTTCTATTAACCATGTGAAAGTGAGCAGGGTCAGTAGTGGACATCGAGCTGCATGCGCATGCTTCACAAGCTAAACATTGGGCAGATACTGACAGGAAATAATGAGACTATGCAGATACAGCAAGCACTTTGTTATGATAGAAAACTTAGGTATATATGTGTTAAGGGAGCTGACATGCCTATGTAAATTAACAACTATATAGGATAACTGCAATGGCTGAAAAATAAAAGCTATACCCATACTGGCCAGAGTTATCAACCCATCAAAAGAGAAATAAGCTCAGACACTGTGCACCTTGCATGAAATCAGCACACAGTGGGGGGTAATTGTAAAGAACCATATTTTTTTCCCTCTCGTTCTTCTCTTTTTATACATGTAAGTTATGTATACATATATATATGTATATATTATAATAATTTTGTACCATAGATAATAGTAGAACCAAAACAAAGTAGAGGTATGCTCTTCAATTGATTAATCTTCATCTGTTTGTCACTATAAATGATAGCAGACGGACGTATTACAAGTTCCACCGAGTTAATATTGTTAAAAAATGATATTCCAAATTCCAACAGTACATTAAAGAAGTGTTATAGAAGATTATTAGGAAAGCAAAGTTCATTCGCACCAAGAATCCTGCATCAAGAGGATCGAAGGAAACAAGAAGAATTTGCGTGAGCAGGGGAGGGGCGATCCAGAAGCAGTATTGTCATATTAATCTCTATGCGCAATATCGGTAACAGGAAAAGAATGTACATTAATTTACGAATGTTAATCTAATAATGTATTGAATATTGAAGGTCTGTTGACATTAATGCCAGCTAAAGTTCACTCAGGATATGAGTAATTTCCAATTTTCTCTTTCAAAATTTCTTTTTTAATTATTTAAGCAGGAATTTTAATCAGTTTCCATTGTATATTAATTTAATGCACCCCTGCCCCCCATTCTCTCACACTATTCACAGTGTATATATGAACGGATTTCTGATCACTCGAAGAAAGAAGATCGAGAAGTGCTCAACAATGTTGTATCAACAGTGATGATGTACTATCAACAATGACTGACTTTACGACTATTATAAGGGATATGCAAGATTGTTAACAAAATGAATAGAGATGAGGGCAGGTGTGGTGTAGAAGTGAAAGCTGTGGGACCCAGTCAGGACATGTTGAAGCCGAGTGACATTGTAGTCAGCAAAGAAACGGTAAAAACTGATATTTTGGCAAAACTAGAGGAAACGAAGATTGATAACAATACCAAATTCAGTGCAGTTAATGATCAGTTAACCGAAAAATTTACTTCACTACAAGGACAATTAAATGACCTGTTAACTGAAAACAAAAGTAAGATGGATAGGGTACAATACTAAATAGAGCTAAAAAATGGGTTGCCAGAGGGGTTAAAAAGTGTGAATGAAAATGTTGATGCCTTAGAAAATGAATTTATTTTTTTAAAAAAATAGTTGTCAAATCAGCAACACAGTTGAAGAATGTTAATGACGCCAGAGTTGAACAGAAGTCTGTACAGGGAAAAATGGAAGAAAACATCACTAGTTTAGATAAAAAAATTTGAAATATTGAAATCAATATGCAAACTAATGAAAATATTTTAGATCAAAAAATTTCAGCATTTCAGGAAAATTGCATTCACAAAAATCTATCTTCAAACAATGGAATTGCATGGTCAAACATTCCTACCAAAAGTTTTCCATCACACAATTTACATCCAGTGAGTTTTCTGCACTACTATAGAGATAGTTACGTGTTAGGCATGAGTGACAATCAAAATATTAAATTTGTTAAAATATGTCTTGAAAGCGAAGCTGTGTCTTGGGTAAATTTAAATTTAAGTCAGCAAAAAACATCAAAGTTCCGAAAAAAGCTTTTTAAATAAATTTTGGTCAGAAGCTGAACAGGGGAGAATTTAATTTCTGAATAGTCCTAATTATAGAAATAGGTACAGTAGTCTGAAAGAATTTTGTAGATGCCAACTTAAGAAATTAACACAACTTGACAAACTATTTGATGAAATGACATTGACTGATATATTTAACAGGAGATTACCAGAAAGGCCGTAGTGGGATTTAGTACACATACCTGACGATTGTCTTGAACAATTTTTACGATTTGTTGACAAGCTGTATAGGGCAGTACTAAGAAGTATGTACCATAACAATTGGAATGATAGAGTTCACAATGGGACTAACTACAATCAGGGTCAAAATGTTAATAGAGAGAGAAATTTTGAAAATCAGCTGGACAGGAATAGTGGGTATAAGCATGGGCAATCTAATAGAAGAAGCAATCATAGAGGCAACTAATTGGGAACTGGAAGTCCACCTCAATGAAGCTCCACAGTTTTGGAGCGAGAAAACACAACAAGCACAGAACCCCCAATTGACACTTGCAATTAGACAATAATAACAATGTTAGTGATATGACACAGGTATCTGAAGTTGAACAGAAGGAATATCAGATTTCTCGCTTATGTTTTGATGAAAAGTATTGGGATACTATAGTGATGTAGGTGCTAATTGCAAACAAGAATGTGAGAGTAGTGAGAATTTTGATGCAGTATATACTAATGATTTCTTCTCTTGGTCAGAAAACAGTGTTATTGATGTATATAAATCAGATGATGGCTATATTGGATCTTAACTAGGTGATATTTTTTATATAGATGTGAGAGATGTGAAATAACTGAGGTTGGTAAGTCTGAGACTGGTAGCTTATCGCTTAGGAATGTAGGTGAGGTAAATGACTTTGAGGGAGATGATACTTGTGTTGTTAATGATGTTGTTGATGTAGTAATTTTGGAAGGATATGATGATGATGATGATGATGATGATGATGATAATGATGATGATGGTGATGATGATGATGATGATGAGTAGCAGGTATTTGTGGAGTTTAAGAATAGTAAAGTTTCAGAGCTATTTGTGAATGATGTTGGCACTACAGATAAGGTAATTAATGTATGTGATGATGTAAGTGAGAGTCATGGAACAGCAGTCCAGTCAAAGCAGTTTTGCATTAATCTCATGTAGAATAATGATCCAAACAGTAAATGTGAGTTATCTGCAAGCCTAGAGAATAAAAGTGAAAACTTTTTGAAGTTTTTTTGGGGCCAGATTGAGATAACATAGGTAAATGTGTATTCTCGAATAACTTAGCTGTGGTTAGTCAAAATTTGTATAGAAATTGGTGGAAACAAGTGGAAGAAGATGTAAGTAGGAAGTGTGACTTTGACAGAAATGTATTTTGTGTTCATTCTGTAATAAGTGATGTTATTTGTGCTACAGAATCCATTCATTGTGTTCAATCTATATCCGGATACATGAGTAACCAAAGTAATGCTATGATACTAATAAAGTTGATAAAACCCTGTAAAGGCAGTGAGGATGTACCATTTGATGGAATAGAAAGTGATCTTTTACATAAAGTGTCTAATAACAGAGACAATGATCCATATTTTGGGTGTCCTTATATTAAGGTTAAGATTGATCAGTGGATAGGGTAGCTATCAGTAAGCAAATCATCTCTAAATTGGAAACACATATTTTCATCAAGTGGATATTTCTAAAACAATTTTATCTGATAACAGTTCTCAGTTTACATCACAAGCTTGGAAAGATTTTGTTGAACACACAAAAATAAGGCATATTCTAAGCTTGGTGTGCCATATACTTCGATTAACCCTGCAGAAAGATATGTGAGAGATTGGAACATCATAGTAAGAATCATACCAATTGGATAGATTACGTCAGTGATTCTGAGGATATTATGAACAGTTTACAATGTTCTTCAACAGTTTTTTTCCATCTGAAATCATGTTTAATCGCAGACCAGCTAACCTTGTTTCTGGGAGTGTTCAGCTTACACCATGTAAAATTCTGTTACCGCAAGAGAGGGAAGAGTGCGTTAGGGAGATGATGAAAAAACAGGAGAATAGGAGAAAGCAAAGACGTTATGGTAAAGACTGATTTTCTAAATTTGAGGCAGAAGATCTTGTGTTGGTGAAAGCCAAAAGAAATCTAAAGTATTGACACCCAAGATAGAGAAATTTTTCGATATGTATATTGGACCAGTCGAAATCCTTGAAAATCCACATCCAAATGCACACAGACTAGTGTATCCTGAATCTAAGAAGTCTGGATTACGCAATTCACTGATCTGAAAGCATATAGACATGATCCATAAGAACCTAAATTTTTTTTGTTTATTCTTTTTCCACTGTCACGAATATAGTATGTAAGACAATTTGATCTTTAAGGTTCTGTCTTAGCTGCTGACTGAGGTTAAATCTGTGATACACTATATAAATATGTTTTGTAACAGATTTGTGCTTTGGAATTTAATAGATATATGCCATGAGACTAAATGAATAGATCCGTTTAAAATTTTGAAATGGGACAATGTTTGTACTTTGTACTGTAAAAATTAGAAATACCATTTTGTATATCTGTGTGTGTCATTTTGTTAGTTCTTTTTTTAATTGCATTTTACTCAGTTAATTAAGGTTTCATACGTGAACACTTTTAAATCTCATCTGATGTAAATCCTTTATACTTGCTTTTGGAGAATAAATAAGGAGAACATGTGCCGTGTGACATGAAGAAGGTATTAAGCAGCAAATTTAGTAAACAAAACAATGTTTCAGGATTTGATGTGAATGCTGGACAGGAAGTTGGATTATGTGATGAGAACTCTAGGAAAGAAACTCCCAACATTGCTGAATGGCTGTAACCAGTTGGGCCAGTCAACTTACAAGAGATCATAGGTGCTGGGTAATGTACTCAAGCATCTGCCAATTACATCAGTGTTGTGACCGAGATTTGTAAACTGTTAGCCAAGGCTGCCAAAGACAGCGTTATTCCACATAAATGTATGTTTTTTCTCAAGTAGAGGGACTGACTTCCCAATACACTATATAACTTTAAATCAATATGTTTTTTAATCAATCGAAAATTAATCTTCTAGGCCTTTTTGTATGTAGATCAGTTTGTGTGGCCAATTAGCAAATAAAGTGGAAGACATTTACTAGTATAGGCAATATAACAAGATGTATACATGTCTGCTTTCATACACTGATTTTGGTCCTCAAAGTACTCCAAAAAATGGCTCTGACAGCTGAGGTAATCAGTCCCCTAGAACTTAGAAGTACTTAAACCTAACTAACCTAAGGACATCACACACATCCATGCCAGAGGCAGGATTCGAACCTGCGACCATAGTGGTCATGCGGTTCCAGACTGAAGCACCTAGAACTGCTCTGCCACAACAGCTGGCATAAACTACTCCATGTTATCATCATTGAAAGATGTTATGATTCTGTTTACATTTATTTATCCTGAGTACTGCAATATTGTATCTGACTGGAACTTGAGTTGTGAGCAAGCTCATGTTTAACTCTGTTTTGGGCACCCCTGGTCATCATGACTGTGTATGTGTACTAAAGGAGAGTGTGCAACTATTGTCTGAGGCTATATGCTTCTTATAACTATTCTTAACATATGATTGAATTTATTGATATGATTATGAACTTCATTCATTTTGTTGTGTCTAAATTTTTTTTGCTGGTTTGCATCTGATGTAGTTTGGATTCATGGGATGGTCCCGACGTTGTAAACTTCAGCCCGAATATTTTTTCATTATTTTATCCTTTCATGCATCAAAATATCCTTAAATACTCTGGTTTATATGGCTTATTGATTTTGTGTTATATTCCTACTCATGATTTAGTATATTATTTTAGTCTGTACCCTTTTTTTGTGAGTTTTTCGAGTCGGCTCAGTTGTCATACACTTAGGCTCTGAATTTTTTCTCTTCTCTTTTGACCAATTTGAAGGTTTTATTTTATGGATGTAAACTTACAATTCATAATTCTAGTAATTTACATTGACTCTGTATTTATTTCTATAGTTTAGCATTGCAGTGTTGTAGTTTTGATTTTTTAACAATTGTCTTGTGGCAGAATGTTCCTCAGATCTGAAAATCTGAAAGTCATTTCCTGGTATATGTACCAATTATGACTTGTATAGTAGATATTTTTCTTATGATTTGTGTGATATGTTATGTATCAAGTACTTCTATAAATCTGTATTCTATCTTTTGGCATTATTTTGTACATCATTTGGCAAACATTATAGTCTGTTACAAAATATTGTAAACACATTGGTTCCAAATTTTGTGAGAGGGATATTGTGAAGGGACACCCTCCTCTAGCATTACTTTTCCTCAACAGAAGGCCATACCAAAAAATATTTACGAGTTTTTAAACAGGTTAATATTACCTGAATTGTTTTTCTAAAAGAATTGCATACAAATTTGTACACAATGTATTATATTTCAGGCTAAAATATATAAAAAATTACTTTATTTTCGTTGTTACAATCGATAAGTACTAGCTCTGTATTTACAGTTAAAATTACTTGTCTTTTCTTTTAGAAACATTTGAAATTACGAAATATCTGGTACACTTAAAGTTCCTGTTATTGATAACGCAGTCAGGCTATATTTAGTATGTTTACTTCTGGATTCATTCATAAATAATCGTGGAGATTGGTGGAGATTCATTTGCCAAAAGAATTTGTAAACTCGTTGGAATATTTTTAGTATTGCAGATTGGAGTAGTAGTGGGCATGTCTCTGATGTGACCGGACATGTTTCTACTCCTGGCAATATCAATGTAGTTTTCAGTTTTGAAGTGAAAATTTTAAAGAAAGTGTGAGGTAGAAAAATGTGAAAGAATAAAAATTACAGTAATAGAAATTACTTCTCAGGCAGTTCTTTCAAAAGTTAATATGTCAATTGGAACTATAAGATCCTACAATGTCAAAAAATTTTAACTTCAAGAATGAAGAACTGGAGCCAACTATGAGAAAAGAAGAGAAGTAAAAAGTTTATTGTAAATTTTACTCTTCTCGAAGCTTATTAAAAGACTTAATTATGAACTGAGTGACAATCAATAAATGATGTGAGGGAGGGGTATATTACAGTCTCCGCCAAGCAACTTCAAGTGTTCAGTTGCTGTGTACCTGTATGACTTGTGCTCTGCAATATGGATCGCTATGGGGAGACTATCTGTGGTGGACATATCTTCATGCTCTTTGATATGTTGTGAAGTATTTGTTGGAAGACAAGGTTAGCATTCCTGACTTCTACTAGGTGTACTGAGGTACTGTGGTCTGGTGACTGTTTTTCGTGTTGGTATGTCGTGTATAAGAAGTAAACAGCCCACCTCCAGGAGAATGAAGGTGTAACTCTTGATTTCCTCAATATAATATGCACACACACACACACACACACACACACACAGAGAGAGAGAGAGAGAGAGAGAGAGAGAGAGAGAGAGAGAAAGAGAGAGAGAGAGAGAGAGAGAGAGATAAATGGTCTAACCTTATTGCTGTTCCACATGCATATGGAGCAGGGGGAGAACAAAAATGTGCCTATGTCAAGCAGATTTATTATTATGCTATATTCTGCCTAGAGGCAGGTCTGTGTCTTCCTACAGAGAATTTCTGACACCAATGTTCCCTGTCTTCAGCTTCTTCCTTTAGTCTTCTGTACCTCTTCCCATCTTTCATGTCAGCCAAATGTTGAATTCTATTCTTCCTCAGCCTGTAGTTCCTTTGATCTTCCCTTCTGTGACGTCATATATGAGCCCCTTGTGCCCAAATATGTTTCCAGTCCAGTTGTCCTTTTCTGAAGAATTCTATTTAGAACAGATTTCTTCTCTCCTGTTCTTCTCAGTACATCGTCGTTTGTCACCTGATTTGTACACCTGATTCACTCTATTCTTCTCCAGCATCCCATTTCAAAAATTTTCAGGTATTTTTTCTCCATTCCCGTTATGGTTCACGTCTCTGTTTCATACATCTACATCTACATTTACATGATTACTCTGCAATTAAAATGTAACAGCCTGGCAGAGGGTTCATCGAACCACAATCATACTATCTCTCTGCCATTCCACTCCCGAACAGTGCGCAGGAAAAACGAACACCTAAACCTTTCTGTTCGAGCTCTGATTTCTCTTATTTTATTTAGATGATCATTCCTACCTATGTAGGTTGGGCTCAACAAAATATTTTGGCATTCGGAAGAGGAAGTTGGTGGCTGAAATTTCGTAAATAGATCTCGCCGCGACGAAAAGCGTCTTTGCTGTAATGACTTCCATCCCAATTCGTGTATCATATCTGCCACACTCTCTCCCATACTACGTGATAATACAAAACGAGCTGCCCTTTTCTGCACCCTTTCGATGTCCTCCGTCAATCCCACCTGGTAAGGATCCCACACCGTGCAGCAATATTCTAACAGAGGACGAACGAGTGTAGTGTAAGCTGTCTCTTTAGTGGACTTGTTGCATCTTCTAAGTGTCCTGCCAATGAAACGCAACCTTTGGCTCGCCTTCCCCACAATATTATCTATGTGGTCTTTCCAACTGAAGTTGTTCGTAATTTTAACACCCAGGTACTTAGTTGAATTGACAGCCTTGAGAATTGTACTATTTATCGAGTTATCGAATTCCAACGGATTTCTTTTGGAACTCATGTGGATCACCTCACACTTTTCGTTATTTAGCGTCAACTGCCACCTGCCAAACCATACAGCAATCTTTTCTAAATCGCTTTGCAACTGATACTGGTCTTCGGATGACCTTACTAGGCGGTAAATTACAGCATCATCTGCGAACAACCTAAGAGAACTGCTCGGATTGTCACCCAGGTCATTTATATTGATCAGGAACAGCAGAGGTCCCAGGACGCTTCCCTGGGGAACACCTGATATCACTTCAATTTTACTCGATGATTTGTCGTCTATTACTACGAACTGAGACCTTCCTGACAGGAAATCACGAATCCAGTCGCACAACCGGGACGATACTCCATAGGCCCGCAGCTTGATTAGAAGTCGCTTGTGAGGAATGGTGTCAAAAGCTTTCTGGAAATCTAGAAATACGGAATCAATTTGAGATCCCCTGTCGATAGCGGCAATTACTTCGTGCGAATAGAGAGCTAGCTGCATTGCACAAGAACGATGTTTTCTGAAACCATGCTGATTACGTATCAATAGATCGTTCCCTTCGAGGTGATTCATAATGTTTGAATACAGTACATGCTCCAAAACCCTACTGCAAACCGACGTCAATGATATAGGTCTGTAGTTAGATGGATTACTCCTACTACCCTTCTTAAACACTGGTGCGACCTCCGCAATCTGTAGGTACAGATCTATCGGTGAGCGAGCGGTTGTATATGAATGCTAAGTAGGGAGCTATTGTATCAGCGTAGTCTGAAAGAAACCTAATCGGTATACAAACTGGACCTGAAGACTTGCCCGTATCAAGCGATTTGAGTTGCTTCGCAGCCCCTAAGGTATCTACTTCTAAGAAACTCATGCTAGCAGCTGTTCGTGTTTCAAATTCTGGAATATTCCATTCGTCTTCCCTGGTGAAGGAATTTCTGAAAACTGCGTTCAATAACTCTGCTTTAGCGGCGCAGTCGTCGGTAACAGTACCATCGGCACTGCGCAGCGAAGGTATTGACTGCGTCTTGCCGCTTGTGTACTTTACATACGACCAGAATATCTTCGGATTTTCTACCAAATTTCGAGACAATGTTTCGTTGTGGAACCTATTAAAGGCATCTCGGATTGAAGTCTGTGACATATTTCGCGCGTCTGTAAATTTTAGCCAATCTTCGGTATTTCGCGTTCTTCTGAACTTCGCATGCTTTTTCCGTTGCCTCTGCAACAGAATTCGGACCTGTTTTGTGTACCACGGGGGATCAGTTCCATCTCTTACCAATTTATGAGGTACGAATCTCTCAATTGCTGTTGCTACTATATCTTTGAATTTGAGCCACATCTCGTCTACATTTGCATAGTCAGTTCGGAAGGAATGGAGATCGTCCCTTAGGAAGGCTTCTAGTGACACTTTATGAAACGGTATTGAGCCTAGCTACAACGACCTAGTGATCACTAATCCCTGTATCAGTCATGATGCTCTCTATCAGCTCTGGATTGTTTGTTGCTAAGAGGTCAAGTGTGTTTTCGCAACCATTCGCTTGGGTTCGTGGACTAACTGCTCGAAATAATTTTCGGAGAAAGCATTTAGGACAATCTCGGAAGATGTTTTCTGCCTACCACCGGTTTTGAACAAGTATTTTTGCCAACACATCGAGGGAAAGTTGAAGTCCCCACCAACTATAACCGTATGAGTAAGGTATTTATTTGTTACGAGACTCAAATTTTCTCTGAACTGTTCAACAACTATATCATCGGAGTCTGGGGGTCGGTAGAAGGAGCCAATTATTAACTTAGTTCGGCTGTTAAGTATAACCTCCACCCATACCAATTCGCACGGAGTATCTACTTCGACTTCACTACAAGATAAACCACTACTGACAGACACAAACACTCCACCACCACCAATTCTGCCTAATCTATCTTTCCTGAACACCGTCTGAGACTTCGTAAAAATTTCTACAGAACTTATTTCAGGCTTTAGCCAGCTTTCTGTACCTATAACGATTTCAGTTTCTGTGCTTTCTATTAGCGCTTGAAGCTCAGGGACCTTCCCAGCACAACTACAATAATTTACAGCTACAATTCCGACTGTTCCTTGATCCAAGCACGTCCTGTATTTGCCATGCACCCTTTGAGATTGCAGCCCACCCCGTACTTTCCCGAGGCCTTCTAACCTAAAAAACCGCCAAGTCCACGCCACACAGCCTCCGCTACCCATGTAGCCGCCAGCTGAGTGTAGTGAACTCCTGACCTATTCAGTGGAACCCGAAACCCCACCACCCTATGGCGCAAGTCAAGGAATCTGCAACCAACACGGTCGCAAAACCGTCTGAGCCTCTGATTCAGACCCTCCACCTGGCTCTGCACCAAACGTCCGCAGTCGGTTCTGTCAACGATGCTGCAGATGGTGAGCTCTGCCTTCATCTCGTAAGCAAGACCGGCAGCCTTCACCAAATCAGATAGCCGCTGGAATCCAGAGAGAATTTCCTCAGATCCAAAGCGACACACGTCATTAGTGCCGACATGTGCCACCACCCACAGCTGACTGCACCCTGTGCTCTTCATGGCATCCGGAAGGACCCTTTCCACAACAGGAATGACTCCACCTGGAATGCACACAGAGTGCACACTGGATTTCTTCCCCTCCTTAGCCACCATGCCCCTAAGGGGCCCCATTATGCGCCTAACATTGGAGCTCCCAACTACCAATAAGCCCACCCTCTGTGATTGCCCGGACCTTGAAGGCTGAGAATCATCCACTGAAACAGGGCAGGCAGCTGCATCTGGCTCAGCCAGAGACAGTGCCTGAAACCTGTTTGTGAGACGCACCAGGGAGGCTTTCTGATCAGCCTCCGGGGACGTCTTTCACTGCCTGCCACGCCTTGGAACGACCTCCCAGTCAACCACAGGCGAGGGCTCAGCCCCACAGCGGACAGCAACCGGGGCAACCACAGTGGCAGACCGATCTGGGGACAGACGGGATGAAGTTGACATCTCCGTGATACCCAAGTCCAGCTCCCCACAGTGGCACCCATTGGCAACAGCCTGAAGCTGCTCGACCAAAGTCAGCGCCACTTGCAGCTGTGAGCAGTGCAATGCTCCACATGTAGCACATCAGCAGTTTCTTCCTTAATTCCCAGCTCAATTTGCTGGTCAGAAGAGTCCTCTTCTTGTTGAACGTGGCTTTGGTCATGGGGATTCTTGCTTGAATTTCGCTTGTGTAGTGAGCATCTTTTGTCAGCAAGCTTCCCAGGCACTTGAACTGCATCGTATTCTCCAACTCTCGAATTTCTACAGTTATCCTCAACAGTTTCTCCTGTTTCAATATCTGCATCAATTTTGATTTCTCGATGTTGACTTCCAGTTCATCATGAGTTACAGTTATCTTTGATTTTTGGTGAGTACTACCAGATAATCTGCATACATGATGGCATTGAAGAGTCGTCCTCGTATCCTGAAGTTTCTGCAACCTTTCAAAGTTTCTTTCGCCAGCTATTCTCGACACAGGTTGAACAAACTAAGCGATAGACAACATCCTTGTCTGACTCGTCTTCCTATATCCACGGTGTTTATTTTTCTGTTGTTCAGTTGCACCTTCACTCTTTGTCCCAGATACAAGTTGAGGACAAGTCTCCATTCTCTCCAGTTGATTCCTATCTCCTTGAGGATATTCATCAGTTTTTTTCCAGTTATCTCTGTCTAAAGCCTTCTTCCAGTCTATAAAATAAACACAAACTTCTTCGTTAACAGTCAAAATTCTCTGACAAAATTCTCACCATGCCAATGGTGTCCCTGATTCCTTTTACTTTACAAAATCCAAACTAGTCCGCCTCCATAATTACTCCAATTTTGTGTTCCAGTCATCCTTTAAGCATTCTTGCGATGATCTTCACCTTTGCCACGTGTGAGATAAGACTAATTATTCTGTAATCACTACATTTTTTTGCTTTTTGTTTCTTCGCGAGAGCAACCATTGTGCCATCCTAAAAGTCCTTCAGCCATTCTCCAGTTTCGTAGATTGTGTTGATGAATTCCAAACCTTCGTTTCCAAGTTGACATCAGGGACTGGCATAGACTTGGCATCTTTCATGTTGCCACTAATCCCCTGTTTGGCTAGGATGTAGTCTATCTATTAACATCTCCTGGGCTGTT
Source organism: Schistocerca piceifrons (assembly GCF_021461385.2). NCBI lineage: Eukaryota > Metazoa > Arthropoda > Insecta > Orthoptera > Acrididae > Schistocerca > Schistocerca piceifrons. The sequence goes on along the minus strand of NC_060138.1, from coordinate 838,672,751 downwards.
GCATGTGCACAATTTACTCTTACTGTTTAAGAACCAAGTGCTCATCATCATCAACTTGTTTCTCTGACATAATTGTACTAGCATCTCTCCTCTGTCGTTTACCTTTCCTAATCCATATTGCACCACAATGTCTGCTTCCCTACCTTGTCCAATCACACTATTCCAGTCGCCCATGATTATGCTGTTTGGTCTTCCTCTGTCTTCAGAGTGGACAATGTCTTCTATTTCATCATACATTTTATCCACATCTTCATTATCATCCTTTAAGCTGGCAGATAGACTTGAACTATAAGAATGTCCACTGGCTCTCCAGTTATTTTCATAAACATTAAACAATCACTATAGCACACCACTTCAGTCACATTTTGAGTTATTCCATTTCCGTCACTACTGCTACACCATCTTCAAAATTTTATCCAATGGAATAAAACATTGTATAATTGTCTGACACTGTTTCACCACTATCTGTGCATCCCACTTAAACCCATTATGTTTACTCCACATTTCCCCATTTCTCTTTTCAGATTTTGCAGTTTTACTGCTCTTTGCAGTATTCTTGTGTTCCATGTCTCGATCCTAAAATAGCCGTCTCTTTTGATGACATCCTCTGAAGTACTTCTTACTCGGAAATCTGAACAGGGGAATAATTTACCCCTGTATTTTTTTACTCCAGAAACTGCCATCATTATTCCCCGTCTTCCACCATTCAGGAAATGTGATAACGTGGTAGTCTTTCAATTTACTTTCAATATAGCAGTATCATTTCTGAAGAACCAGATTATAATTGTATGAGTCTTCGATCTTGATTCATCTCAAGCATCTGCTGCACGGTACCAGGCTGCCTAGTTCACCAGCTGACTACCCCTACGATGTGGATGCTGGGTTTCCTCTTTTGCCATTTCCACCGTACCAATGATATTCATCTCTGTCTTCACCGCCATTGAAGTATTCACCATTAGCCTCGTAAGGGTCCTCATGAGGTACTATCCTATCACCTGGGCTAGGTGAACCAAGATTTTTTAATGAGGTTTCACTCCTCCCCATCCCCCTTTCTCAACTGAGCTAGGGGCCAGTATACAGAGTTCAAGTAAATTTAAGAGTTCAATTTCAATGAAACTGTACGATTTGTACCCTGAAATATGGATTGCTATGGGGAGACTCAGTATATGGTGGACATATCTTACAACTACTCTTCGATTTTGGTGTCAAGTATTTGTTGGAATACAAAGTTAGTGTTCCTGGTGTGCTGTGATCTGGTGACTGTTTTTTTTTTTTTTTTTTTTTTTTTAATTCTGTGTGATCTAGCACTGGTGATTGTTTTTGTGTTGAAATGTAATGGATAAGGAGGGAACAGACTATTACACTCGTACAAGATCATTGATACGTCACATATGTTTATCATCACTGACGATCATTTTATAGGGGATGATGTGAACATAACACGATTTCCGAAATGCAACTGGATACGAATTTCTTAAACAGTTGCTGTTATACACATTCTGGAAGCTATAAATGGGCTGTGTCAGACAGAATCAATTTCGCATTGAATGTCCAAGGTAGTAATTTCACCCTCTCAATGTTTGTGACCATAGTGTGTGGAACTTGCTAGCTGGGTGTGTGTTGAGGAGCTGTTGGATGGCGTTAATTCACCATCAGCATTTTCGCAATTTGCTTGTTCTGCATCCTCACCTTGGTGCATACACCTCATTCTTAAGGAAGACCAAAAAATGGTCTACCGATTTGAAAATTTCTCTGCTCGTCAGAAATGTGTATGAAGCTTCCACGTTGTGGTGGTTTTGGGTCTGTGGTAGAAATGCGAATACCTCAACGTGATAATCCAATGGATAGTACTACTATATGACAGAACTACTAGACTGAGGCTCAGTAGCATCAAATTCAGTACATTATTCGTTGTGAAAATTCAATGAGTAGCTGTATGCATGTTACTCGTCGCCATTTAAAAATCCTATGGTGGCGACTGATGTTAATTATGTACCGTAAAAATCCCGTGACATCACAGCAGGCATCAACGCCCGCCGCGAGCACTGCCTGCTATACCAAGTGATTCATAACCTCAGTAGGACGGGAGCTTCATACTTCCCATTAAACTAGTGATTGAGGCCTCTACTCACTGGTAGTTTCTGGACCAAATCGACAGGGTGAACTGTGGTCTAGCGTCTGATACTGTAATCTACCATTAGTTGTCGCTACACTATGTTGGTGCTGGCAGTTCAGTTTTTCATCTTGAAATGTGATAAACAAATATGTTGTACGCCATTACTCTCATAAGAAGTCACTGTTTTTCATCGTCTGTTTTGACACGTTTTGGTGGCTGCGATTCAAGTGGTATCTAAGTAGAGGCGTCTTTCATTCTCAACTGACGATGTTACTCAGCTTCTTCATCATGTTTGATGGCTCTGTGATGTTGGTTTTGTTGTTATCGGTAGAGACATAGTCCATTCCACACACAATTTACTTTTGCGTAACATTACGAGAATAGCACCTTAACTTTTTTTTCAGCCTCAGAGCAACGGTATAAATGTCCATCTTAGCGATAGGTTATGTATTGGGCGGTGCAGCGACGCAGCAGTTTGCAGCAGTGCCCAACCTTCTGAGGGCAGGTGACGCAGCGTCCCTGCCTTCCGATGTACGCAGTGACACGGCTTTTAACGGCTGTGGCGGACTTCTCAGCAATCGCAGAAAGGGGGGCTTCTGTCTGGCCAGGTATTTATTTAAACAAACGTGAATTGTTACTACCCCACTCTCTGCATTTATTTTAAGCACACCACCTGTAGAGTTAAGCTTAGCGCAAGTAGTGTCGCTACAGCAATAGCCTCGGCTTGGCTTAGGCATTTGAAGCAACAGCACACATGTGATGTTTCTCTGCGCCCAATTGTCACTGGTGCGACTGAGTAATTGGAGTTTGGAGAAGCAGTGTGCAAGAATTCTCCATATACCTCTGAGGGAGAGCATTTCGCTCACAATGTTGTATCATACATATAAAATGGAAAGAACCAATCTTAGAGTTAGGATAAGCAGTGAGTGAATAGTAGCCAAGGAAAAGATGTGAAGTAGGTCAGCAGGCAGGGACGTACCTGCACAAACATCCTTTGTCTCAGAGCTCATAGTGGCAGTATTCCAGAACTCGGATTCTGACGCCATAGAGCCAGTCACAGTATCCAGCGTCTTTGATTTATTCCCACAGTATTCCAGGTCGGCCATCTTGCATCGCTATCTTGTATATGACATCATAGCAAGACTGTGCCAGTATTCGAAGCTTTCCATTGTGACATCATAGAGCCTGTTCCTGTATTCCAAGTAAGCTATCTTGTGTCAGCCATATTTTATCTAGGTCGACTATCTTGCATCGCCATCTTGTATTCTGACGTTACAGAACCCGTTCCAGTATTCCATGTCTCAGATTCCCTGTCCCAATATACCAAGTCAACCAGCCTGACAAATAACCATTTTGAATTTATCACTATCAATATAGGACAACAGCCCTGCTCCCCCACTAGCACAACTGCACTACTTTTTTAAATATCCCACAACCGCAACTTGACTTCCTGCCATTTTATAGGTAGGACAATTGCCCTTTGTCATTGGGGTATGGGGGAGGGAAGGGGGAAAGCCTATAACTCATTGATGACACCCTTTGTCCAAGGCCCGCCCTGCCCGTCATCCCACCCCACCTCCTCGCCAAATTCTATAACACAGTGCTTGTGAATGGTGCCTACAGCATCTGACCACAACTATTTTGTGTGTCTCTGGAGGCTGGCATTGCCTTGTGGCTTTCTCTCTTTGTATGGCTGTGTCTCATATCTTCTGGTGGCCACAGAAACGTCGATCACAGATGCGAGAGAGAGGGAGAGAGAGAGAGAGAGAGAGAGAGAGAGAGAGAAAGAGAGAGAGAGGTTCACACTGCACACAATACCTTGCTGGAATTGGTACACTGAGAATACTTCAGATGAAGAGGTTGTGTAAATTAAAAAGATCACGTGATGTGCTTGGGGCACGCATAGTCTGGCAAGAACAATTTCTGATCGTCTCCAGGGTTGTGCATTCTGGAGGCGTTTTTCTCTAGAAATCCTTTGTTGAATGGGAGCCACTATCTCCTGGAAAATACCCCTCAAGTGGTGTGAGAGTTTCAAATGGACAGCGTATCGTGAGACTGGACCATGGAGTGAAGTCATGAGTCCTAAAATTACAAGTGATTAGCACAGTGAACGATCTGGTTTAATAAGAAAGTGTAAAAGGAAAGATAAGGATTCATCTTAAGAGGAGACATGTGTATTGAGTTAAAAGTAATAAAACGTGAGTGTTCTGTAACAAGGAGAAGAGACCTGGTTTGTGATGAGGGGATCAGGTGTTCCATATTGAATCAGTTTGAAAGTGAGCAGTTGAGTGCAATATGAACACCAATCTGCTAAAAGCCATGGGACAGGACTTGACTCTTGGCGGAAACCTGCAGCTTGATTGATGGATGACGACGTGCAACAGGGGCTGCACAGCATTGACGGACTAACATATTCCATTCGAAGTGTGGTAGCACATACAAATTAATAAAAAGGTATTTTATTTACTGGTAACTAATATTTTTCGATATGTCATGGTATAACCATCATCATGACACATTAGTAGATGAGCATCTTCGCTGTTTGATTATTTGGATTTTGATATGAAGATCACCTGAACATTTTTTCAATCTTTACTAAATAATAAAGCCCAGCAGTGACCATCTTAGCGACAAAGCATTTCATGGGAAAAATTAACAGCCAAGAACAACTAAACTTACAGCATTAGAAGAATAATTTATGTGAGCGGAGTAGTCAGTGAACCAGAAATGTTTTGTATTTTTAGAATTGATGCAGTAGATGTAATCATACTTAAAGTGTACGTTTGCAGTAGAGGGGATTGATTTGTTTTTTCTCTTTAGTTTGCTTTGTATGTAATAAGCATACAGTCCATGTGCATGTGTCCCGTGTTCATGTGTAATTTAGAATAAAATCGAAACTTGTAGTAAGAGTAACATTAGGCAGCGTATTGTGTTGTTTTGGATGGGTTTAAAGTGAATCCTATACTGTGAACAAGGGTGTGTGGTGGACACAGAGAGGAATTTATTGCTTTTAGTTGAAGTAGCCACCATAGAATGTCAATATGGATAAGTTTTATTGAGGCATCAGAACTGTAACAGTTGAGAATTGACAGGTTATCTGATAATTTTTCTGAGTGCAGTTATTATGAGTGTATTAGTCAGTAAAATACTATACGAACTGTTTCCAATCTGTAGGCTTTAGCTATTTTCCATTTCAAAAGTAAATTAGAGTTCACAGTATCATTATTATTATGAAAAGAGTAGCAGGCGGTAATGTTATAATAGGCAACCTCAGACGAGGATTGCCAGTAAATAAAAAATTTTATGAGAATATGTATCGTATATGGACTGTAAAATTCATTTCCAATAATTCTGTTAGGTGTCTTTTTTTCGTGTATCTACCAATGAACGAGACAAATCACAACAAGGATATAAAACTAACAAATCAAGAGAAGGAAAATAACAGAATACAAAATATCAAGAAAATTCTGGGGATTACTGAGGACTGAGGTACAACCCCTCAGCTTTGGCCAATGCCATCAGAAGCTATCAGAGATGATTTACTGCACATAGCTAAGAGCAAAGACCAATGCTGAGAAACAAAGGAATGCAGGCCAGAGAAAACATATGGTAGACTTATATCACATACATTAATATTTAGAAAATAATGTTAAGTATATGGATTATTTGAGTCCTTTGACCTATACAGCTCAACTGAAGAATAGATACTAGTGGGGAAAAAAAGGGACAGAAGAAACCTTAGCATGCAATACCTCAATTGTGTCATATATGGGTTGTATCCCGAACTGCAGTTGATCTATATAGGTTAACTGCAGTAAATGATACATCTTTAATGTATGTCGACCTTTTCGCTTTTGCTGTCACCAGTATCCTATTCTTCAGCGGAGCTGTATAGGTCAACTGAAATACGGAATACAGATTACATAGGTGTTGCTTTTTAAGCCTCCGCTACTACTAACATCCTATTCTTCAGCTGATGCTAGTACTAGTGAAGGCGAAAAGATTGACATATATAAAATTTGGATCCTGTACACTATGTATACCTATGTACACTATGTGTTCAGAAGTATCAGGACACATGACTGAAAATGACTTACAAGTTCGTGGCGCCCTCCATCGGTGATTCTGTAATTTAATATGGTTTCGGCCCACCTTTAGCCTTGATGACAGCTTCCACTCTCGCAGACATACGTTCAGTCAGGTGCTGGAAGGTTTCTTGGGGAATGGCAGCCCATTTTTAACAGAGTGCTGCACTGAGGAGACGTATCGATGTCAGTCGGTGAGGCCTGGCACAAAGTCGGCTTTCCAAAATATGCGAAAGGTGTTCTGTAGGATTCAAGTCAGGACTCTGTGTAGTCCAGTCCATTACAGGGATATTATTGTCGCGTAACCACTCCGCCAAACGCAGTGCATTATGAACAAGTGCCCGATCGTGTTGAAAGATGCAATCGCCATCCCCGAATAGCTCTTCAACAGTGGGAAGGAAGAAGACGCTTAAAACATCAATATAGGCTTGTGCTGTGATAGTGCCACGCAAAACAACAAGGGGTGCAAGCCCTCTCCATGAAAAACACCATCTCACCAGAACACCACCGCCTCTTAATTTTACTGTTGGCTCTACGCACGCTGGCAGATGACGTTCACATGGCATTCGCCATACCCACACCCTGCCATAGGATCGCCACATTCTGTACCGTGATTTGTCACTCCACACAACGTTTTTCCACGGTTCAATCGTCCATTGTTTACGCTCCTTACACCAAACGAGGCGTCGTTGGCATTTACCGGCGTGATGTGTGACTTATGAGCTGCCGCTCGACCATGAAATCCAAGTTTTCGCACCTCCCGCCTAACTGTCATTGTACCTGCAGTGGATCCTGATGCTGTTTGGAATTCCTGTCTGATGGTCTGGATAGGTGTGTGCCTATTCCACGTTACGACCCTCTTCAACTGTCGGCAGTCTCTGTCAGTCAACAGCGGAGGTCGGCCTGTACGCTTTTTCGCTGTACCTGTCACTTTACGTTTCCACTTCACTATCACATCGGAAACAGTGGACCTAGGGATCTTTAAGGAGTGTGTAAATCTCACGTTTACTCGTTTGACACAAGTGACACCCAATCACCTGACCAGGTTCGAAGTCTGTGAGTTCCGCGGAGCGCCCCATTTTGCTCCCTCGCGATGTGTAATGACTACTGAGGCCGCAGATATAGAGTTACTGGCAATAGGTGGCAGCACAATGCACCTAATATGAAAAACGTATGTTTTTGGGGGTGTCCAGATACTTTTGATCACATAGTGTAGGTCAACTGAAGCACAGGTACAGGATGCCAATGTTAGTATGCCGCGTTTTTCGTCCTTGCTAGCACTGGTGTCCTGTTCTTCAGCTGACCTATGTAGGTCATTTTTGCAAGTCGGTCTTTTCGCCTTCGATAGTATTAGTACTGACTGAAAAATATAGCAACACCAGTGCTGGCGAAGATGGAAAAAAGCGACAACTGTAAAATTTTTGTTCCATGTTTCATATGCAGTTTTTATGCATTCTACTTGCTTCAAGTCTTCCATATTCATAGGAATACATAAATCCGTAGCTACAAACGAAAATGAAAAAGTAAAAATTGCCTAGAATGAAAAACAATTCTTCCACAATATCTCAAATCCACTAAGAACGAAAGTAAGTACCGAATGAACTGGAACGAACAAATCTTATAAATTAATACAAGCGACAAAAATCGTACACAATGTCTAGCCCTGTAATGGAAAAACACGTTCATTTATTTCAATTTACAATGATCAGGCCTCACCATAGAAAACAGGCGTTTTCTTCTTTGGGACGATATTAGAATCTCTCGCCTACACAGGGAGAGACGACCATCGTAATAAAATCAGATCTAGTACCGAATTTACAAAGAGATACGTAGTATAAATCTTTTATTTTCAACTTCTCTGTGCTGTTACCTTAAGAGAGTCTGACAGTGAGGGGCGTCCTGTGACAGTAGTAGATCTTAGCACGTCAGCATGAGCCAAAAATTAGTGTAATATTCTAGTCCTGCGATGCAGGACATGACGGATCAGAAAAGATATTTTTCTACCTGATGAGGTAATACTTGAAGGTAAAATAGCCTATGCCACAGTCCTGTACAGGATTTTCACAACGAGTAACAACACTTTATCGATGTGAAAACGCGTGTGTGGTCCGATTCCTTCTATCTTCGAAAATATCTCGTATAAAAGGGAGAAACTTACATTTCGCGTGAGAAATTGGACGTTTATTGTCAACAGCATCGCTACCTCAGATTGGTAATGGAGATTTTTTTAAACTGGGGGGTCTATTTCGTTGTGGAACTGTTTAATGTATACGTCCAAGCTGCAGCTGCTTGTTCCGCAGTGCAACGTGGCTGGCTGCAGCGGCGGTCACGAGGAGTTGGGAACCGGAAGTAACGGATTAGCTTACAGTTAGTCTGGGCCGGGTACAAAGAATGCGTCGACCTGTCTGATCTTTCCCACAGGCAACAAGGGCTGGCGAGATGACCAGCGTGCTGAGTGAGCGCGACAATGGGGAACGAGCGTGTGTGCCCGAGAAAGGATTCAAAATGATTTATGTATGCACTGGACGTATTGATAACATCCGAATTCCTAACACTCTAACCATCCCCGGATGCCGCAGATGCAGTTTCCTCCGGTCCCTGAACGCCGACACGGGTGGCATTCATTTCACACTAGGTAAGGAGAGCCCTACGTCAACGTGACGTAGGCACGCGTCATCATGAGTTTCACGACTTGTCCTATCGCCTGTTGTGTGCATTCTGTATACAGGGTATTTCAAAAATGACCGGTATATTTGAAACGGCAATAAAAACTAAACGAGTAGCGATAGAAATACACCGTTTGTTGCAATATGCTTGGGACAACAGTACATTTTCAGGCGGACAAACTTTCGAAATTACAGTAGTTACAATTTTCAACAACAGATGGCGCTGCAAGTGATGTGAAAGATATAGAAGACAACGCAGTCTGTGGGTGCGCCATTCTGTACGTCGTCTTTCTGCTGTAAGCGTGTGCTGTTCACAACGTGCAAGTGTGCTGTAGACAACATGGTTTATTCCTTAGAACAGAGGATTTTTCTGGTGTTGGAATTCCACCGCCTAGAACACAGTGTTGTTGCAACAAGACGAAGTTTTCAACGGAGGTTTAATGTAACCAAAGGACCGAAAAGCGATACAATAAAGGATCAGTTTGAAAAATTTCAACGGACTGGGAACGTGACGGATGAACGTGCTGGAAAGGTAGGGCGACCGCGTACGGCAACCACAGAGGGCAACGCGCAGCTAGTGCAGCAGGTGATCCAACAGCGGCCTCGGGTTTCCGTTCGCCGTGTTGCAGCTGCGGTCCAAATGACGCTAACGTCCACATATCGTCTCATGCGCCAGAGTTTACACCTCTATCCATACAAAATTCAAACACGGCAACCCCTCAGCGCCGCTACCATTGCTGCACGAGAGACATTCGCTAACGATATAGTGCACAGGATTGATGACGGCGATATGCATGTGGGCAGCATTTGGTTTACTGACGAAGCTTATTTTTACCTGGACGGCTTCGTCAATAAACAGAACTGGTGCATATGGGGAACCGAAAAGCCCCATGTTGCAGTCCCATCGTCCCTGCATCCTCAAAAAGTACTGGTCTGGGCCGCCATTTCTTCCAAAGGAATCATTGGCCCATTTTTCAGATCCGAAACGATTACTGAATCACGCTATCTGGACATTCTTCGTGAATATGTGGCGGTACAAACTGCCTTAGACGACACTGCGAACACCTCGTGGTTTATGCAAGATGGTGCCCGACCACATCGCATGGCCGACGTCTTTAATTTCCTGAATGAATATTTTGATGATCGTGTGATTGCTTTGGGCTATCCGAAACATACAGGAGGCGGCGTGGATTGGCCTCCCTATTCGCCAGACATGAACCCCTGTGACTTCTTTCTGTGGGGACACTTGAAAGACCAGGTGTACCGCCAGAATCCAGAAACAATTGAACAGTTGAAGCAGTACATCTCATCTGCATGTGAAGCCATTCCGCCAGACACGTTGTCAAAGGTTTCGGGTAATTTCATTCAGAGACTACGCCATATTATTGCTACGCATGGTGGATATGTGGAAAATATCGTACTATAGAGTTTCCCAGATCGCAGCGCCATCTGTTGTTGAAAAGTGTAACTACTGTAATTTCGAAAGTTTGTCTGCCTGAAAATGTACTTAAATGGAACTAGATGGTTTAATATTTCCAGCAACATTCGGAATTACTGCGAACTTCAGTTTCTCAGTTTAACGTTTCTGCCCACATGAATTATGTACAATTCATTGACTTTTATAAAAATACGAAACACTTTAATTTCTTCCTATTTCACGTTTTTGTCCACATGATTTAAGTACGATTAATCTGACTAAAAAATGCCTAGACACTTTCGTTATGGTTATGATTGCTTCATTCAGATATTCGTTATGTACATGAAACACACAATAATATCCCACATTCTTTGGATTGCAGCTTAATAATTAATTATTTCACACGTTTTATGCACGATTCATCGGATTTAAAACAAAAATTGACTGAAAGCTCTTTTACTTTCGTTATGCTTCCTTCGTTCAGACAGTCATTATGTTCCTGAAACACATAATACCATCCCAAATTGTTGGGATTACAGCTTAATAATTAATTCAACTGGGATGAGCGTAACAGATAACTCCTGCCACTTCGTGTGTACACATGTATTTTCATTTAGCTTTGACGTTATCGGTACAACCGCAAAGATCGATATAAGCACTCATGTAGTCGATTTAGGTTATTTACGACACGATGACGTAGTGTTACGTCACTATGACGTAGGGTTCTCCTCACCTAGCGTGAGATGAATGCTACCCCGCCGACACTGGCTGTGTCGAGTGGACAGGCGTGCTGTGTGTGGACGTCTGGGAGGCGGGTGCGCGGGATGTGAGAATGTTTCAGCGATCTCCAACATCTACCCACGGGAGCTGCTGCTACTATGGAGGTAAAAATAGGAGGAGTTGTCATGACGTCACAAACTTGAAACCGACCCAAGTGAAGATCCGCCATGTTAGCTACCCCAAAACATTCACTTCTGGTGGTTTGATTCTGTGTAGTCGTGAAGTTTTTTGATTTAAAAAATGCCGGCTTGCGCCGCTTACGGTTGCACTAATCGTCCTGATTGTAGTCTAAAGTTTAAACAAATCACATTTCATTTGTAAGTGGACTTATTTAAGCGCTGTTTTCTTATATGTACTTGAAATTCTGACGCACTGTAAACTTTTACAGTATGGTATTATTTCTGTGATTGGACTTTACATTTCCTATCAGTCCAATGCGAAGAGCTGTCTAGAGGTGAGCAATACACTTGGTTTTCGTTGTTAGGTTATCCCCAAGTAACTGAAAAGTTCTGGCAAGAAATATCCTGGAAATAGGGACTAATGTTTTAAAATGCAATAATTTAATATAAAATTAATTACATGTAGTTAATTAAATCTTAAGTAAAATGTGTGGAACACCTTTTACAGTGGTTAAATTATAAGTACTTAAAGGGTTACATATTTGTTAAAGCGAAGTTCCATATCTAAGTCCAGGCTATTTAGATCATTACATTAATCTCTTTGTTTTCGAGCTACCCTGTAAATTGCTGTTATTTGCCATACTGAATGTCACTTAGTAGGTACAATTTAAAAACAAAGCAGATGTGAAAACTACAATGGGCCTGACAATCTTCACTTCAATTCTTTTCCTTTGTAATTTAGCAAATCTTTCATTTTGTTGACATGACAGCTGGCTTGTTTACATCGTCCCTGTATACATCTATAAGACACCAAAGGAAATAAGGTAAGTTTCTTGCAAACGTGCACATTTAAAATTTGCATATGACTTGAAAATGCAACAAATACAAATCGGCGCCTCTAAACTATCAATCATTGCTTTTGGAGTTCTGGCTTTATCAATTATCGACACAAACACAATGAAAGTGAATAGAAATGGATTACGAAAGCACGCTTTTCATAGCACATACTTCTCTTCTCGGTTATTCGAAGTGTATAAACAAAACGGAATTGCAGTACTGAGGCCACAAGCGTCATATTTTCGTGTCGTATTACTGTATCGAATACGCATTTAAGATCAGAAAAACGTTTGAAGTTGCGTTCCTTGTGCTCTGTTGTGTCACTAAAACAGTATAACGTTTACTATATGAAACAAGTACCGCGTGCAGACGACAGAAATAACGATCAAGACGCAACTGTAAACATTCGTCTGCTAACGTTTTGGGGGATCCAAGATGGCGGCAGGCCCCGCCCACTGGCTTCAAAACAACGTACAGCGTAAGTCTGTAGCGCCATCTCCCCTTATTCTACCTCCATGACTGCTACAGACTGGGTCGTGGTTTAAGTGTGTCGTGTTTAGCGCCTCTCAGTACATCGCAGTGAACTCTGTCTTGCAGTGGTATTTGCTGTTGTCTCTATCCTATCACACAACAGAACCTTCCTCCCTTCTCCAGAATGTAGCGATGACAACCAATTTAGGAAGTCTATAGTATTTTCAAAAACCCCAGTCGCAACGTCAAATTCCCGATTGATCAATTTATTGTTTCCGACAGTTGTACTGCGTGCAGACATGAGCTCGGTACTGGTGGCCGTGGCCAGCACGGGTGTGGCTCTCTCCCAGGTGGGGCGGACAGGGCTATCCTGCAGTCAGTGAACGGCGCCCTTCGTGATAGCCAGTTTGTGTCATTATTAGAATTTTTTTCTTTTTTCACCTGATATGTTTAGTGGGAATGTTGTATTGTAGGAGGATGTTTATGCTCTCAGACATCAGTGCATACAAGACCTCAGATATATTTAGTGTTACAATATACTTGTGATGGAAATTTCACTGCTTGATTTGCGTAATGTTTGCGTGTTGTACTCAAACGCTGAAAATATGTTTTATTATGAATAAGGATCTTTGTAAGGTATATGTGAGTGATATATTGGACTCCTATAAATGCTTAAACAATTAATTTGACAGGGTAGTATAAGTGGATTATTTCACTCTATTTTGATATCGGAATTGCGTCAGCATTCCTTTTGTCTCCAGCATTAGCCAACAGAAATACAGTATTCTGAGGAGAGATGATAACCTTCATCTTAGTGTTTGGAGACCTTAGTTCGCACAGACAAGCTGAAAGTGGTCTCTTGTGAGAGACAGGAAGCAAGTCTGGAATTAGCCGATCAACGGTATGTCACCAGTTGTTACTTTGTTTGGGGGCTGCGAGATCAAAGGACACGAATATCCAGTTCTTGGTTGCTGATATTTAGCAATGTGATGTGTAATTAGGACATCGGGCTGTTTTAACCTTCGTGGCGGCTCCCTGACGATAGGCACACTCATGCAAGAGACCCACACTTCATTCCATTCCCTAATGATTACAGTTATTATGTCATGGGGATCAAGGAGGATGAGGGTGGGGGGGGCGGATTCAGTCAAGTTGATTACCCAAGTGGGGGAACCCTGTCTCCCACTAACTGATTACATAGAGAATATGTATCAACATATTATTGACCTTGATTTTAATTTCATATCGTGAGATCCTTCCCCTCCAACACAGAGTGGTCTCTTTCCTATCAATTTTTTCTGGACTGGGTGTGGAGGGAGGGCGCAAGGGTTAGGGATATGGGACGTCCTCTGGTGGTGGCACTGTGCACTAGCGCAGTCGATCCCTGCATGTCAAGGTGAGCACACACATGTAAACTTTTGCAATAAGACGACACCACCAATCTACAGCAGTGTAATTATGTAATTAGGACATGTAGTTGCTGTATGTGAGCTTTACCCACCAAATAAAAATCCCTGCTAATTGAGTTTTGTAAATAAAAAGTATATATCCTATGCTACATAACTGAAATTCCTGTTGTGAGATCCTTCCTCTACAGCACAGACAGCAACTTAGAGCCCATAGCAGGCATTTGGCTTGGAAGGAGTTCTCGTGCGTGCCGGTATTCCGCAGGGGTTCACCGGGTGTTTGCAGTTCGGGCCGACCATAACCGACGGCGCGTAAAGCCCTGGCAATGCGACACTACAGGAGGAGAAAGAGGCCATGTTTCGATAGGAATTTCTCAGGTATCCAGTATCAAAGGGTTGCCGCCACCTGATGCTTTTGTTCGGGAATTAGAGTGACATCCAGTGTGGCAGTCACGGGGCCCGAGTAGACACCTCTTGGACACTGGCACGTGGCGTGATCGCTGACGGAAATGTTGCTTCTGAGGTCCCGGCACACCCCAGCTGCAGACAGCCCGCATGGGTCGCGCGAGGCAGCACTGGGTGTGGGATGGGGGACAGTGCATGCTTAACGATCGAAAGATTTTTATCAGTGTAATTACACGTGATGGGTGTTCCACAATGGTATTTCTTGTGCAATCAGAATGAAGAAGCATCGTAACTGTTTAAATATTCCGTGCATCAAGTTCTATTCCGTGCATTGTTTATTTAAACAATATTCTACACGTTGTCTAAATTGTCTAAACAATATTTCATACACTGCAATTGATTTCCCACCAAATTCTTTAAATAATACTCCATACACTGCAATCGATTCCCCTCCAAATGACTGATCAACTGAGTCTTTTTCCTGCCAATTTCCGGAAGAGGTAGCGTAGGTGGAGGGCTGTGTGGCGCTTTCCAGACGGCGAATATATTTACTTGATCGATTTAATTAATTAGTTATCAAATTGATATCAAAAGTATGCTTGTATTGGTGAGAAGAGTTCCCAAAAGGATGGGGAGAGTAAGGGGGAGGGGGAGGGCCACAACAAGTTAAGGGCCTATCAATCAAAAGGATAGATTATTCCCAGAGGGCCATAATCCTCTTGGCAGAACAATTGGTTAAGGACCTGTCTATCTAAAGAGAGCAATAGGTTTGCCTTGGAACGTATGCTTGCCCCTGATGTACGCGACCTGCAATGTTAGGTGACATGAAGGTTGTCTCACTATTAAAATTTCTTTAAATTGAGGTTGCAGCCCATTGTAGCTAAGACAGAATTTTCAATGTTTCATCTAAACAACAAGTTGCCCAACAAAGAACTCAAACTCTACTTTGACAGAAGGCTAGTCAGATATAAAAGAGCCACAAATACGAGGTTCATTTTCAAAGCAAAATCTTATTTGTGTCACAAACTACAATGTGCACATTCTTCACTATTCATCATAGTCACCATGAACATTTAAACATTTGTCAAGCCGTGGCAACAGCGTTTGAATCCCAGCATTAAAGAAGTCTTTCACCTGGCCGTCATCATTTTCCAAGTGCTTTCCACCAAGAAATTCCTTCAGTTTTGGAAACAGATTAAAGTCGGTTGGTGCTAAGTCAGGACTGTATGATGGACATGCAGTAATACCCAATGAAACTTGTCTAGTTGCGTCTTTGTTCTTGCCATAACGTGAGGCCGAGCATTGCCATGAAGCAGAGCGACACTACTAGAGAGCAGTCCCCGCCAGCAATCTGAATACCACACCTAAGCTTTAATAATGTTTCAATTACCTATCAACATCTGTTGCCTTTCCTCTTGGCAAATGCTTTTCTGGTACCAAAATGCGTGACTATGATTTTCTGTGTTGAAGGTTCTTGTTTGAATTTTCTTGATTTTTTTTCTTCAGAGAGTTTGAATGATGCCACTCACTGGACTGACATTCATTCTCTAGAGTGTAGTGCAGAATTCACGTTTCACCTCCGGTCGCAATGTGACATGAACTGGTCATTATCCTTGTAATATCGACCCAAAGTGGACAAAGAATGGGCCATTCGTTTTTTTTGTGTTGTCTTGTTATGTCAATATTTTCGGCACCCACCTCTCTAACACATTTTTTAGTGGATTTTATCAGTAATAATGTGATGAACTATTGATTTTGAAACGTGTGGAAATTTGTAACCTCCCCACAAAAATTTAAAAATGAAATGGCAATATTATTTAAGAATGCTAATGGACATTTCGCTAAGTGTAACCTTTCCACTGAAATTTTAAAGACAGAAATAATAAACGAATAGGAGCCAAGAATAACCTCCCTGCAATGAAATGTACTGACAAAGGCAACAAAATGTGAAATTCGCAATCTCACTCAAATATAAGTTGTTCACAAAAAATTCAAGTCCATTCAGTGATAAGAAAATCTCAGTGATAATGATAACTCAATTAAACCGAAATATCGGTCTTTGGCCCTGTGCAAAAATCAGAATTAAATTCTTACCTCATTGTAACAGCTAGTCAAATTTCTGCTCTTATTCTTGCGCACTGCTCGGAGGAACTGCATTGCAAATAATAATATTCCCCTTTTTTTTATTATTTAACTGAAAACTGAAACTTTTGTTTAAGGGAAGTGGAACGAAATAGTTACTTCAATTAAATAAAAATTTTATGTAAAATTGCTTTTGAAATCAAAATTATTATTGGGGGCACTTGTTGAAAATTAATTACAATAAATAAACCTTACATTATCCGATGATTATCTTAATTAACAGTATACCTCATTCAGCCTCTTGACCAGTGTTGCCGACAGACTACATCACACAACCGCACTGGGCTGCTACCACTGACCGACCGCTCTGCATGACGACTACTAGCGTACTCCTCTACATGACGACTATTACTGTACTCTCCGCAACTAAAACAGAGCTACTGCTCGCAACAACTACTGACAAGAGTACTGCTCTGCATAGCGACAACTAGCGAACTGCTCGCAACACTCGCGCGGTCAAGTGCATACTCTCTGGTCAGAGATGCTGCAATGCCTCGCCATCGCTGCTATGTTACATACGTGTTTCATAACCCTCCACGGGGGGGGGGGGGGGGGCAAAAATTTGGCAGCGATGGTGAGTCATTTGGACTTGCCAAGTGCGGCAAAATTTTTCATTAATTAATCAACTTGTATGACTTACAGAATGTTTAGATACATGAATTAAACGTGGTGCACATGCACAGAGTACAAAACATTTCAGACAAAGACAAGACATGAGTACAAAACATAGTAACAAATCAGAAAACTGTATATAAAAATTATTTGACAGATAACAAAGTGCACAGGCACAGAAAAAATTCTTTAGCATATTCAGAACAAATAAACAGACTGGCAAAAAAAATCCTGATGACAAGTGACATGAGTGCACATGCACTGGAGTTGAGAACATACAATGAGTAAGAAATGACATAAGTGCATACGCACTGAAGTATTGATCATACAGAATGAGTACAAATCATATTGAAAAATGAGAAAAGTGCACGGGCACTGAAGTTCAATAGAAAACATATTAACACCTAACATAAGTGCACATGCTCTGTAGTTCAGAACATATCATCAAAATAAAAAATGTATATACAATATAAAAGACAAGAGTGTACATATACTGTACTTCAGAACAAATCAAAAAAATGTCTTTAGCATTTTCGCAATAAATAAACATAATGGCAAAAAAAAAACTCATATCGATAAGTGACATAAGTGTACTCGCACTGGAGTTCAGCGAATCAAAAAAAAATGTATAACCCACGAACATAAATGATGTTACCAAAAAAATTATTTTCCTTATGTGACAAGAATTAGGATAGGAAAGGGAAGGATTGCATCATGGTTATAGCACTTTAGATTGCACACAGCTGTTCTGAAAGTCCATATCTTTCCACAGAAGTACAACATCAAGTGACACAACTTGAAGTTCTTTTCCCATCAGAATTTATCAGTGTAGCCAAGACACTGAACTGTCATAGTAATGTTCCATGTTCTCATTTTGGCAGTACATTAGGTACACCAAACAGTGCGACCATAATAACGTCTTCATTGCTCACGGTGGTGGACAGCATGTCGTGTCAACACCACGCTCTTACAACGCACGCCAACGTAGAATTAGTGCAAAACTAAATATAGTGCTCCATGATCACTAGGATAAACAGGACAAATGGACATTGCAGTAATTCAGGGTAGTTAGCTTATGAGGAGAAGGACATTATGTCACATAATATTGACAATTAAAGTCTTCATTAGTAGTTTTTGGCATTCATAGCCCAGTTATTGAACATTTCCGTACCAAGTATGTAGTATTACAGAAAAATGTTCATTAATTGTTTTACATAGAATCAGTAGCCTTCTTTTCCTAGTTACAAAGCATTATGAAATAATCGCATTCTTTTCCAGTTACAAAGCATAATTAAGAATCATTAACCTTCTCCTAATTACAAAGCATTATTAAACAGTAATTAAGAATCATTATCCTTCTTCTAATTACAAAGCATAGCATCATTTGTCATTTCAGTATATAGTAAGAATCATTAGCCTTCTCCTAATTACAAAGTATTATTAAACAATCACACTCTTTCCCAATTATAAAGTATGGCATAGTTAATTAATTATTGTCATTCCAATAGTAATAATCATTAGCTTTCTCCTAATTACAAAGCATTATTAAACAGTAATTAAGAATCATTATCCTTCTTCTAATTACAAAGCATAGCATCATTTGTCATTTCAATATAGTAAGAATCATATTCTTTTCCGGTTACAAAGTATAGCATTGAAAACAAGAGTTAATTAATGGCATAATTAATAACATATTCATGGAGTGACATTAATTATTGGCACTCAGTGGCCAGCAAGTATTGAATGGAATAAAACATAGTTCATCATTCAGTATTACTCAGATCATTACAAAGTCAATATTAAAATCAGTTAATTACAGTCATAGCATTAATAATCCTGGGCATTATAAGTAGTCTCATTACAATAAACAGTGACAGTTATTAGCTAGTGACAAAGCATTATTTTAAATATATACTTTTTTTTTGTCTCATTAAGAAGTCATTACTCAAGTGACATACTATTCAGAGCTAATCAGCATTACTCAGAACTTTCTCAAACTGGTATCACTATTTGGAACTGGTAATATATATTTTTTTTTTGTTAGCAATGCATTGCGTTGGGATCGATAATTAATTGCTGAGGCATAACACTATTTGCTTTTGACCTATTGCTGCAAATGAGGATAGGTAACGTCATTCGTCATGAGTCAGCTGTAGCAAGGTTATGTAACAAGGCAGTATATGTGATCTCATTCATAAATGATAAACACAAATGGGTAAAAATAAAAATGCAAGTACTAGAACAGGTATAATAAGTAACAGGTTTAGTAAGTTTCATGAAAAGCTTCTCCTGAAAAAAAAATACAAAATGGATTATTGATCTGAAAGAAGAAACGCACACTATGCTGAAAAGTAGTGAACTTCGAATTAACAGGTAGTGAAATGTGTATAAAAAATGTGTTCCATAGCTGTCCTTTCCAAAACTTTCCGTCATCCTACTATGCAATATAACACCTGCTGTCAAAACAAACTGCAACAAATACTTAAATAACTACGTAGCATAAATACATAACTTCAACATTATCCTCATCTGTAAAGAAAACTTCATTATCCATATCATCATAACTTCACTATTATCATCACCTGTAAAGAAAAACTTCATTATTCATAACAGCATATCCTTCATCGTTATTCGTCAGCATTCATTATCATCTGCAAAAAAAAAAAAAATCACTTCATTACTCATTATATAACTATTCCTTATCTCTAGCATAACAGCATATTCTTCATCATTATTCATCACTAAAACTAAGATGTGTAGTTCTGTCTGACAGTCTGCATCAGTCACCTTGTATTCTGAAAGAAAAAATTAGTTGAGACTGCTATTCTACGATGAGCATAGTATATTCTTGTTAATGCTCGTTAATCCTGATCCATTTACTCTTCCTCATAAAGTTATTGCATCTCCTTTCGTTTATTCCGTAGGTGAAATTCCCATTTCTGTTGAATTTATTTCTTACACGCATCATTTCTTTCTGAAATTGATGACAGAGATTAATGTCTTGCATTTAAATCATATACTCACTAAATAATGACTGGTTTATGGTGACATAATTAACCATACAGCATAACATGACAGAAAACGTAATATGTCAAAGACATTGACAGTGTTCAAAGCCAAAATGTACAGAGAATATCACAATGCAGCAGCAAAAAATGTAAAACAGTCACGATGTTGAGATGTCATAAGGCAAAAAAATGTCAAAGTCGACTGGTGTGTGTTATATCTTAACTATTGCACAGTGCATACAAACAAAACTGAAAACAATCGTACATAAAAAGACAAAATGTGACGTTCGTTGTGTTCAGCTTCTATAGAGGCGAGAATTAAAGACTTTAATGGAAAAAAATGTAACGAAATTAACATGTCATTAGATAACCTTGCATAATTAGTCATAAAATACGTAAGTGTCTCTGAAAAAATATGCACGGTCTGATGTGTGACAACAAGAAAAACGACCTGCTAACCTTACCTTGCCGGGCACTTCCCAAGAAAAAATACGATAATCATCAGTAATTAGTCAGGTGAATATAATTGCATTAGTAAATGACATCATAGTGTGTTGAATCATACAGTGGTTTCACTCAATAAACGGTTTAATGTTTGAGATATGGTGATTGCCTTTCGATTTTCTGGTTCTCAAAGTTTCGACGTGTACAACATTGGGGTGAGGGATGCTGCGAATCCGATATGGACCTGCGTATAGAAGTTCAAATTTACTGCACTTACCTTTTAATTTACTGGATAAATAGTGTGTACGTACTAATATTTTCTGTCCAACGTGAAAGTCTCGGCGTCTACAAACCTGTTTTTGCTGTCTTCTCCGGCGCTCTGCGGCACGTTTGATGTTGTTCAGCGCAATGTCAATTATTTCGTGGTGTCTTAGTCGACGACATTTAGGGAAGTTTACTAATTCTTTAATTTTGTTTGGTGGTTCAACGTTTTTCAGTATAACAAACGGAGATAGCATAGTGGATTCATTTGGAATGGAATTAATTACGTCTTGGAATGAGAGTATGTGTGTATCCCAATCAATATGTCTTTTGTGGCAGTACACTCGGCACAGCCCACCAATTTCTTTCATTAACCGTTCACAAGGGTTCGAAGAAGCATGGTACTTGGATATATAGATCGGAGAAATGTTTCTGGCTCGTAACATGCGTGTCCATACGCTACATCGAAATTGTGATCCATTGTCAGAAATTACTTTCATCACATGCCCTACATGAAATAGAAAATGTTTTACAAATGCTTTCGAAACAGTTTTAGCAGTAGCTTTGCGTAATGGAGTGAAAGTAACAAATTTTGAAGTGAGCTCAACAGCGACAAAGATGTAGCAAAAACCTCTGTTAGTTCTCGGAATCGGACCAAAAATATCTACTGCGGCCATGTGTCTTAATTTAACAGGTACAATGGGATATAAAGGAGGAATATGTGAAGTGGTGTCTGATTTAGCTTTCTGGCAAATTTTACAAGACGCTAAAACTCGTCGTATACGTTTCTCCATGTTGGTAAAATAACAGTTCTGTCTCAGTATAAGAAAACATTTTCGTGCTCCGTAATGTGCGTAACTTAAATGAGTGTACCAAATTAATTTGTTAACCAGTTCGTCAGGAATGCATAATAACCAATTGTTGCTGTCAGGATGAGAGCGGCGAAACAGAATGTCATTGCGTACAGTGTAATGGTTTCTAATCGTAACATTATTCCTATCTTGCCAAAGGTGTTTAATTTCTTTCCACACGTTGTCTTTATTTTGTTCTCGTGCTATGTCCTGTAATGACGATGAAATAAAGTTTTCAAATGCAACTTGCTGAATGTACATGACACTGAAATTTGTTTTGCAGAAGTTGGTTGCTACGTCTTGCTGATTGTTGCTGAGAGAACGCGATAGTGCGTCTGCTATAACATTTTGTGTGCCGGGAATGTGAACTATTGTAAAATTAAATTCCTGTAAATAAAGTTTCCATCTGCTTAATCTGTCGTGAGTAAATTTAGCTGAAAGCAAAAATTGTATAGCTCTATGGTCTGTGTAAACGGTGGTATGTCTGCCATAAAGAAAGTGCCGAAATCTCGTAAAAGCCCATACAACACATAATGTTTCAAGTTCTGTAACAGAATAATTTCGTTCAGCGGGTGACAGAATGCGACTTGCAAACGCGATGTTTTTAATTACTGTAGAGCCATCTTCTTCAATTTCCTGGAAAATGTGTACGCCTAAAGCGGTGTTAGAACTGTCGGTGGCAATGGAAAAATTTCTGGTAAGATCTGGGTGCGAAAAAGTGGTGCATTCAACAGAGCATGTTTCAGGTTCATGAATTCAGAGTGTGCTTGCTTATCCCAAGACCAAATAGTGTTTTTACCTGTTAATTGGCATAGTCTAGGCGTGTCTAAAGCGGAGTGATGAATAAATTTACGAAAAAAGTTAATTAAGCCCAAAAAACTGCGTAATTGCTTCTTTGTCGTAGGAACAGTAATGTCACGTAGAGCTTGAAGTTTTTCTGGATCAGGCGCAATGCCTTCTGCTGAAATTACGTGTCCAAGAAATTTTATAGAAGTTTTGCCAAAGTGCGATTTACTAAGATTAACCGTAAGTCCTTGTGCATGAAAAGTTTGCAACAGTTGTTCAAGAATCAGATTGTGTTCAGACCAGTTAGCTTCTGCGATAAGAATATCGTCTACGTACGTCGTAATTCCGTCTTTAAGTTCTGTCGGAAGTATTGTGTTCAAACCGCGAATAAAAGCTGCAGAAGAAATAGTTAACCCCGAACGGTAATTTGCGAAATTGATAACAGTCGCCGAAACAGAGAAAAGCTGTATATTTTCTGCAATTTGGATGAAGTTGAATTTGCCAAAATCCCGATTTCAAATCTAATGTAGAATAAATAGCTGTACCGTGAAATTTCTGTAGAAGTTCCTCTAATGTCTGTGGTCGATCAGTTTCATTAATAATAATGTCATTAATGTGACGTGAATCAAGTACAAGGCGAAGTGAGCCATCTTTTTTCTTAACAATATGTAGCGGGTTTATGTACGGACTAACTGCTGGTTCTATAATTTCTTGGTCGAGCATATCCTACAATTCTTTTTTAACCTGTTCTCTGTAAATATATGGAATGGGATAATGTTTAGCTTTAAATGTATCGTGCTGTTTGACTTGAAATTCATACATAAAGCCGGACATAGTACCAGGAATGTTGTCGAAAACTGGAGCTTGCTGTAAGAGAATTTCGTGTAATTGCGTTCGTTCGTCGTATGTAGTTGCACTGCTCTCTTTAACCTTATCAGAAATCAATTGCATTACGTCGTAGTCAGCTTCGTCTGGAGTATTATAGTTGTGTACGTACGTATCCGTGAACAATGTGGGATTGCAGTCTATGTTACGTGTTGCGGAAATGACCTCTGTGCGATTAATTGTTTGTTCTTCCGCAGACAATGAATGCTGAAACTCTAAAGCCAATTGTATATTTTCGTCCTTTAGCATTAAATAAGAATTTTGAAAATCAACCACTGCGTCGTGTTGTACCAGAAAATTCGTACCTAAAATAACGTCTGTTGTCAATAAAGGAACAATCCAAAAATTAGAGTGGAAAGTATGACCTCCAATACAAAATGATAAATGCGTCTGTAATTTAACGTCTACTCCTTTACTCGATACTGCTCCTTTCACTTTTGTTTTGCCTAAAGGTAATGTCGGATAGGTATTCTCTTTGTTGCACTCGTTGAAGGTCTCCTCATTTATTACTGATATAGGTGATCCGGAATCAATTACTGCTGAAAATTTCGATGAACCAATTTTAATTTCGATAACAGGATGTGAAATAGTTTTCTGAACAAATGGTCTTTTCTGCAAGAGAGTGTCTCTGATGTCAAAAGTAATTACATTTTCGTGAACAACATTTTGCGTGTCTGAAGTAGTGCTTGTATTATTGGAAGATGCGATCTGTACAGTATCTAGTCAGATTCTATCTGACGTGTTATTATTATTAGGAGGATTCTATGGCATTTCTAGTATTTGAACTGTCCTATTACTTCTTACTGACGTATTACGTTATCGATGACACCTATTGTCTGTTTCATTCATGATTATTTGTTGTTGCTGATGTTGTTGCTGCTCATAAGATCGACTGTTATTAAATGTACGCTGAAAATTGTGCTCATCATTTTTTTTTTTTTTTTTACGTCTGCCCTGATGGTAATTTCTATACGGCGCATTGCGATACGAGTTGAAATAGTGTGTTATCTGTACGTAGTTATTTCTTTGCTGCCATGCGTTACTATTTGTTGGAGCTGGGACTATACGTGCACGCGGCAAAACATTAAAGTTTGGTTGACCTTGTAGACTGCATTGTTGGTTACGTATGCTAAGCGGTTGACTTTTATGCTATTGTAGCGAAAAACATCTATTGTTACCAAAATGTGGTTTGCTATTGCTGATAATTTTACACATACTGATGATTACGATTTTTATCTGTTATTTAAGTTCTCGTGATTCTGGAGTGCCTAATGAAAATTGTCACATTCGGTAAAAATTTGTCACATTGGGTTTTCTTTGTCATTTTTCTTAATTCTAGGTAGAGCAATAGTTAAAGAGCTGTTTTGATAGATATATAGGATAGTAGAAGAGAAGGCAGCAGTGCAGAAAACTAAAGATGAAACAGCACTACTACAGCTCGGGGCCCTATGCTCGCTACGGCACATATTCATTAAAGCGTAATGAATCCCCTGAGGTCTATTACGCACTGCAAATAATTTTTAGCTTTTGTGTTATAGGCAATGGCGGTAAAATTTCAAAAGTAAATCGCTGTATTCTTGCTAATTTCAGTTTCTGCATAATACGTAATGCTGATGAAAATACAATAGCAAATTGTCGCCTCTGGTTCAAAGCTAGCTTCTGCATTACAGGTAATAGCGGTGAATGTACAAAGATAAATTGTCGTATACAGTGTAAAGCGTGTACCTGTACGCTGTCATTTTTAAACTCCTTACATTTTCTTACAAATGCAAACTGCTTATTATCAACGTTCTCGTCACTGAATTTGAGAACACGTTCGGGTTTGTGTGTGAATCTGTTCGTCTGTGTCATTTCGGATTTCAAGCTGCATAGCTTTTCAGATTTTAAGTCGCGTGGCTTTTCGGATTTTAATTCGCGTAGTCTCTGTAAATTGTTCACATTATACATGCTGCGTGAGTCAGACAAATGTTCGCAAAGTGGCGGATTCTGTGACGTATTGGTGACTGAAATAGTTTTCAACTCTGTTACTGTAATACTTTCTTCAATTTGGTTGATCTGTCGTGCAAATTTCTCGTCAACTTCCGTATTCGGAGTGTGTGAAACTTCCACTGACTCTAAATTAACTTCGTCGCGAATCTGTACTGCGTTTTTAAGGCATTGTTCGGTGACTGCATTAACTTCGTCTTTATGTGATTCTGTTGTGCCTACACGTGTGCTACTTAATCCTTGTGCAACAGTGCCAACTTCTTCATACTGTTATTAGCACAATCCTTAGTATCCTCACGTAAGTGTTCTTTACTGTCCTGACATTGAACGGTAACAGCTGTAATCTCTTCCCTAACTTGTTTGTTCTGTTCATTAACATTATCGTGTTTTTCTCTCGGCTGTTTAATACTTTCAGAAAATTGTTTGTTCCGTTCTCTAAATTGTTTGTTTTCTTCTTCCAGTCGTTTGTTCTGCTCATCAAGTATTTTACTAAGTTGTTTGAACTGTTCACTAAGTTGTTTGAGATCTTTACTATAGTTGTCTTGTTTTTCGTTCTGTTCGTTCCTAAACTGTAGCATTATTGCCATAAATTGTTCCAAAGTAACATTACCTACTCCATTATCTGTGCTGTTTGATTGTGTACCTGGAATTGTCGCGCTTTGTGTGACCATTTGGTCATTCTGCAATTTACAAAAAGGATTATCAGTCGGACCTACACTGTCACTCACTATTTCGGAATTAAATAAATCCGTCGTACTTTGTGTATCCTGTTCATTTTCATTACACAAATTTGTCTGTACGTTACTTGAGTTTTCCAAATCGGGTGTGTTAAGCTGGGCAGCGCTCATTACAATAGGGCGTCCCGCGTCATCAATTGTCGTCAAATTAACAGACGAGACAATTGGGTTCGTTTGTTCATCATCAGGGTAAAAGTCATCACTAGTGGTTGGAATGCACTGATTGTTAGTGAACGCAGGATTGTCATCATTACTCTGCGTGTCACAATTATTATCAGTCACGTTGTTTAAGTCGGTAAATTCATTCACAATACCTCGCGATACACTATTCATAGTCTTTCGCGGCATTTTTACAACAGTCACAAATATTCACAAAACAATAAGCACAAATGCAAAAACAACACACAAATACAACAGAGCAAACGAATTGTCGTTGATCTGTGGAAAGAAAGTCACAAAATTAGTAAAAGCGTAGCGCCAAATCCTAATTATACTTAAGCAAATAAGAGCAGATATCTGACTGTTTTTCAAAAGACTCTCAACGAAATACGATCCTGGACTGGGTGTCGCCAAGTGTAACCTCCCCACAAAAATTTAAAAATGAAATGACAATATTATTTAGAAATTCTAATGGACATTGCGCTAAGTGTAACCTCTCCACTGAAATTTACTGACAATGACAATTAAACAAAAATTAGCAATCTGACTCTGGTGTAAGCTCCCACAAAAATAATGAAAGTCAATTCAGTGCTAAAGAAACTTCAGTGACAATGAAAATTCAATTACACCGAAATATCGGTCTTTGGCCCTGTGCAGAAATCAGAATTAAAGTCTTACCTCATTGTAACTGCTAGTCAAATTTCTGCTCTTATTCTTGCGCACTGCTCGGAGGAACTGCATTGCAAATAATAATATTCCCCTTTTTTTTATTATTTAACTGAAAACTGAAACTTTTGTTTAAGGGAAGTGGAACGAAATAGTTACTTCAATTAAATAAAAATTTTATGTAAAATTGCATTTGAAATCAAAATTATTATTGGGGGCACTTGTTGAAAATTAATTACAATAAATAAACCTTACATTATCCGATGATTATCTTAATTAACAGTATACCTCATTCAGCCTCTTGACCAGTGTTGCCGACAGACTACATCACACAACCGCACTGGGCTGCTACCACTGACCGACCGCTCTGCATGACGACTACTAGCGTACTCCTCTACATGACGACTATTACTGTACTCTCCGCAACTAAAACAGAGCTACTGCTCGCAACAACTACTGACAAGAGTACTGCTCTGCATAGCGACAACTAGCGAACTGCTCGCAACACTCGCGCGGTCAAGCGCATACTCTCTGGTCAGAGACGCTGCAATGTCTCGCCATCGCTGCTACGTTACATACGTGTTTCAAATTTCAGATGCAGCTCATCAATAGTGAAGTGCCTGTTTTGGCGAATTGCCTCATCAGCCTTTTGTTTCAAATCTTCGTTCATCTCAGTAGGCTGTCCAGATCATGCATCACCATGAACATTTCTGGTTCCTTCATTAAGGGGGGATGTAATGGATTTTGGTCCAAAAAATTGATTTTTCAAAAATATCATTTTTTATCTACACAGTTTAATCTATGTTGTGTGTGAATTTTATCGTGATATCAGCTTTAGAAATGCCTTTAAATTGTTAAATTGATTAACTCTGCACTGGCGACCACTCCCACCTTCTCCAACATTTGGGAAACTGCTTGCATGCAGTAGAATCCTCTAAATTATAGTCGCTCAAGCGAGGGCATGGAGGTTGCTGCAGTTGTGAGGATGTTCTCCAGATCTGATGACCAGTATGGTGTTAGATATGCTAAATACCTTGGTGACAGTTACTCCTCTTCGTTCATAGCTGTAACAGATAAAATTCTGTAAAATACAACAGAAAAGTTGGAATGTGTTGGCCACATCCAAAAGAGGCTTGGTGGCAGCCTTTGTCGCTTGCTGAAAGAGAAGAAATGCGAAGTACTTGTGGATAGAAAATCACTAGGAGGAAAAAGCAGGCTTACTCCAAAAGAAATTGATTCTCTTCAATTATTTTATGGGAGAGCTATCAGGAAAATCATACATAATTTAGAGGCAATGAGGCGTGCTGTGTGGGCAACTTTTTTCCACAGACTATTCACTGACCGAACACCAATGATCAATCTGTGTCCAAAAGACAACTGGTGTAAGTTCAACAACAGAAATCAGACGTATTCACATAAACACTCATTACCAGAACCTGTTATCAATGCAATTAAGCCCACATTCAGGTTTCTTGCAAACACTGATTTACTGAGGAGGTGTCTTCATGGAAAGACACAAAATGCAAAGTACTCAAAATAGGTGTCTATAATGCAGTTTTATGTTACAATAATGGAAATAAGTGCAGAATTGATGCTGAAGAGAGTTGGTATAGATCCTGATGTGTTTACAACGAAAGCATTTTACACCATCGACGAGAGCAGTGTCAAGAAAGCTAACAGATCGGTGTCTTACCTGCAAATACAGGCCAGGCAGATTCGAAGAGGAGAGAAGAGAAGAGAAAACCTGGAGGATGAGGAGTATCAGAATCGAGGATTTTTAAAATTGAGGTAAGCTTATTACAGGTAGAAGCATGAGAAGAAAATCTTAGAACCTCATTTTCTCTATTTTACAGTTTTTACGTTATTAGAAGCTTTTTCTCAAAAAGTAAATGCGCTAATGCTATGAAATTATCAGGAACTGTTTCCACCGTGTTGCTGTCTCCCTGGTACTAAAAAATACGAGAGCCTGTAATTACATTCTGATTTTTAGATGATTGTATGAAGAAAAAGAAGTTAATTTTGGATGCGCAAAATTAATAACTCTGTTAATGATACAGTTTATACCATAAATTAATAACTGTAGTTCAGTGGTCTTATAACCTCCTCAGGACACTACAATAAAATTTTGAGATTAATTGCATGATTAGAATTTGAGTAATGGCAATTTATAAAAAGGACAATAAAAATTCAAATTTCTGGCAAAGTATTAATCCTGCATATTTTATTATATTTTCCATTAAAACACAGCACTTTTGCTTTACACATGCAAAATATTATGTTAGTACATTTATAAATATGGCTGTAATGCTTTTTTAAATAAAATTTTACATTTTCCGTTACATCCTCCCTTAAACATTCTACACCATTTACGCACATTTCCATTATTCATTACATATGCACCATAAACTTTAGCAAGCTGCCGGTGTATTTCAGCAGGACGAACTTGTTTTGCATTTAAGAAGCAAATAACCATGCGCACTGCACAATCGGCGGGATTACAGATTGACATGGCGGCAAATGCTGGTCCAGATCTAGGGGGTTGGCAAACCAGGCTATCTATCCATGGCGGCAATTTCAGGGGGCGCTAAATTCATATTCTTGAAGACAAAAAACCTTGTTTCACAACGCTCCTAGCATCCAGCGCACGTTGGTCGATCGATTAGTCATACGATTTTGAAACGCATCCCTGTTGGTTTATGAACATTTGTGAACACATTCTGAGTTGCTTTCTGAGCGAATCATAGGTTGATTTTTGAATGCGTGCATAGTGTAGTGACTTCTCTGCTAGGGGAATCCCCATAGCATCAAAAAATGAACTTCCCCAAAAAGAAAACAGGACGGAGCTATAAGATCTGAGTTCAACAAACCTGAACATGTGAATACCAATCGCTGTTTGTTTGTTTGGCTAACTGTGTTTGCAAATGATTAGCACTATTATAATTATTAGCGAAATCCGTAGATTCAGACTACCAGAGCGGAAATAAACAACTAACAGGAATAACAGGTACGAAAGATTACAAAAACCTTCTCGGTGTATCTAAGAAAATGGAATTTCGATAGAAAATTTTTGCCAGATCGCTGTACTACAAAGGGCCAGTTGTACAGTCCCCGGTTAACATCCGCTAGGTTGTATTTCCGGAATAGCGTGGAGAACGCGTTATATGAACTCATAATAACGCCTAACCGGAGAATAAATGCGAGATAACTGAACTGGTGATCCTGGCGGGGTTAGTGATATTAACAGGAGAGTAAGTTTTGACAATGACAGGATTAGTTACAGAATTAGTGATGACAATATTGTTTGTTAGAGCGAAGAAGAGGAAGAAGAAGAAACGAGGACATCTCACAAATTATATGGATGAATGTGACAATTCCAAATTTATATGAAAATTTCGTACTACTACTACTACTACTGCTAGTTTACGATCTCATGCTTGAGAAACTGGAACATATGAATGAAATGTGAAACTATTTCCAAACGTAAAACTTTTTGCTTGTAATAGGCCTAACAGGCATTTTATATCGGTACTTCGTGAACTATATTCTGCCGTGTTATTTATGTAAAATAAAATAAAAATGACCATTATTGCCAAAACAATCTCGCTTATTTTCCGTGTGTTGCAACTGCTGCAATATTAAAAAGGACTGTTTTGTTTTATCTAGCAGACAGTGACAAAATAGACGCAATCAGAATGAGAAACCACACCACTCTTGGGTACTATTCGTATTAACAGCTTTTTCAGTATTAGATAACGATATGTTGATTTTTCATGTAGCAAAACGTTTGACGAACCTTGATGAGGTTAGATTCTTTCGCAGAAAACAAAGCACGCTGTGTAAAGTTGTAAAAGATAGCTGGGACTAAGGATTGAAGATCCATCTTAGGGCCATTGCTTTTTCTTTTGTAAATTAATAATCTCTCATCAATTACACTGCCAGAAGCAGAGTTCGTTTTGTTTGCAGATGACACAAGTATTGCAATAAATAGTGTATCGAGTGTAGTTCTAGAAAGATCTACTAATGATATTTTCATAGATATTAATAAATGGTTTAAAGCCAACTCATTGACATTAAACTTCGAAAAGACTCACTATATGCAATTCAGAACCTGTAAGAGGTTTCCACCCAGCGTATGCACAAAATATGAAGAACAGATAGAAGAAGTTAACAGTCTTAAATTCCTGGGATTACAACTTGACAATAAATTCAGTTGGGAGGAGCACACCATAGAACTGCAGAAACGCCTTAACAAATCTGTATTTGCAATTCGAGTGTTAGCTGACATAGGCGACATAAAAATGAAAAAGCTTGCATACTTTGCCTACTTACATTCCACAATGTCATATGGTATAATATTTTGGGATAATTCTTCAAGTCAAACAACAGTTTTCAGAGTCCAAAAGCATGTAATACGTATTATTTGTGGAGTAAATTCACGGACGTCCTGTAGAAACCTCTTCAAAGAACTGGGCATACTAACTACTGCCTCTCAGTATATTTACTCCTTAATGAAATTTGTCCTAAATAATATATCTCTTTTTCCGACAAACAGCTCAGTTCATACATAGAACACCATGAACAAATATGATCTGCACAAGGACTTAAAGCATTTACTTTAGTTCAAAAAGGGGTCCACTACTCAGGAACACTCATCTTCAATAATTTGCCAGCAAACATAAAAAATTTAGTTACAAATAAAGATCAGTTTAAATGGAGCCTGAAAGACTTACTAGTGGCCAACTCCTTTTACGCCATTGACGAATTTTTTAATAGAAACAAATGATGTATTGTATATATTCATGCTATTAGTATTGTTATTTCAGCTTAAAAAAATTTTGACATGTTCCACATCCACGAGGATCTCCTCAGCATGGATCCATGGAGCGAAAAACTAATCTAATCTAATCTGATGGATGTGTGTGATGTCCTAAGGTTAGTTAGATTTAAGTAGTTCTAAGTCTAGAGGACTGATAATCTCTGATGTTAAGTCCCATAGTGCTTAGAGCCATTTGAACCATTTGAAGGATGGAAGAAATGTGTACTGGCTTCATAGTCTTTTGTTTTTACTGGTTTCAAATTTCATAATTTTAATTTTATGTCACACAGAAGTGAAAGTTACTAGCTAATAGATAATAAAGATTGAAAATTTTCTGAAGAGTGTTATTCTCCTATGCACAATTAATCCCACCCAGTATTAATATTTTTTTGTTTTGTTTTAGGGGGTTAGATGTCAAACTGACCATATTGGAGTAGGAGAGGCACCACAGAACTATTTAATTTCCACTATCCTGAATATACAGGGTGGTTGTAATTGAATTATATGAAAAAAAACGTAAATTAGTTACCAACTATGGTGTTCACACACTTTGTTCAACATGTAAGCATCACTACAAAAATTCGGATTTAGGTTATGACATGTTCGATATGCCTGCCATCATTGGCGATTATGTGGCACAGACGAATAGCTAAATTGTGCATGACCCACTGACGTGCTGAAACATCAATGCTGAAGTGCTGCTTTCAGCTCAGCAATGACCTTTCATGTTATTGCTTCACACCTTGTCTTTAATATAGCCCTCCAAAAAGGAGTCACATGTGTTCATATCCGGAAAATATGGCGGCCATTCGAGGCCCATGTCAGTGGCCTCTGGGTGCCACAGAGCCAGAATGCGGTCCCCAAAGTTCTCCTCCAGGATGTGACTCTCCAGCTTCAATGGGCTTGAGTTCTGTTTTGCATGAACCACAACTTGTCGAAATCTGGGTCACTTTCGATAATGGGGTGAAATCATCTTCCAGAACCTTCACATACCATTCGGTAGTCACGGTATGATCAAGGAATATTGCACCGATTACTTCGTGACTGGACATTGCACAACACTCAGTCACCTGTTGAGGGTGAAGAGACTTCTCGATCGCGAAATGCGGGTTATCAGTCCCTCACATGCGCCAATTTTGCTTGTTGACAAACCCATCCTAATGAGAGCGGACTTCATTGCTGATGCACATGCTAATTCCCATCATGCCTGGCAACCAACCGCACAGTTTAAACAGCCTAACACAACCGTACATAAGTTATAACGATTTTATTTCCTCTAGATCAATAATTGTCACACTGTAGGTTTGATGGCCTCTGTTAAATATGCACGTTAGTAGTAGGACAAAGAGGGCATGGCCCACATTGCACTGTCGCCAAATTTTCAAGATGGCAGGTCCAAGACAGTGGCGATAGATGTTGCAATGTCACAGTTATGACTTTGCGAGAAGTTCAAATTTTGGTGGGAAAGTAGGTCACTTGGGCTACCTCCACTAACCAAAGTCATCTGACTGCCACCTCTCCCTTGGAACTGGTGGGAAAAGTACTCAGCATATGCTGGGCTGTTGGATAGGACACACATGAGTCTTTATTTTGCATGCAGTTCTCATTTAAACAATTTGACACAGTAGCTCAATCCAGTATGTTCACCACAAGGACTGGAGTCCAATTGACCTAGTACACAGTACTGCCACCAGAGTGCACTGTCGCCCCATGGTGGTCTGGGGAAAAATGGCAGGAAAAGGACTCATTTTGTGTCCAGCTGCTGGAGAGACGAAGGAGTTTACTTTATTTATTTTGGGACGAATTTCACGTAGTTTATTTATTATACTGATTCAAAACACTCGCCAAAATGTGCTTGGTGTCACAGTAAATAGTCTACAGACTACTCATAAATTAACGAAATAATGCAATTCACTGATGTGCAGACACGCAAGCAACTCGTAAATTGTCAAAATAATGCATGTAAAAGGCCCTGCAAACACAATTGCTAATTCTCAACTGTCGAAATTATGCATTGCACAGACTGCACACCCGTTCACAAAATAATGCAACAGACACGAAAAAAAACCGTAAATTGTCTAAAGATGCTTTCGAGATATCGTCAACTGCAACATATCTGCGAACTCTTCCATATAAAGGTCTCAAGTCACATACTTTGGACGATGCACTCACGCCAATGCCACACATGAGACACCTATGGGTCATGTGCTTGTGTTTACCATTGCCTCTCTAACTGCAGTCCAGCTAAGACCTAACTGATGAGCATCTCACCATCGTAGGTGCAGATAAAAGGTTGTCAGTGTTATAATGACGCCACATGGCTACGTAAATAAGAGCCAAGTCTACCTTCCTGAAATCGTAAAGTGCCATAGAAATAGTTAATGTCCGCTTTCGTAGGAACTTTCATGATGTATCAGCTTGTCTACATGGAAATTCTTGTCCTAATAGAACCTATTTACGAAAATAGCCCAGAATAACACCGAATGCATTCCTCCTGATTGTCCTAATGTGGCACCCCATTCATCACATGTTACCCTTCCTGGAAATCGTTAAGTCCTGCTTTCAACTAACGTCTCCGAAACTCAGACGTTCTCACCACTATGTAGGGGCTCCTATGTCTCAGAACAAAGCATGTCTTGCGAATGAATGGAGCATTCTGATTGGTTCTTACTGAATTTACCCTACAAATTACTGATGCTGCTGGTTTGGACGCACTGTGCGCCTTTTTTATCTGCAGACGAGACTTTCAGCAGTAAAACTATTTTCTACAGAGCGCCATACTGCACTCACAGTTAAACCCTGCAAAAGTGACCTACAGATCGGCAAATACAGAAAGACTTGCTCAATTACACTGCTCTGTCACTGAATATGGAACTTGACTATTTCAGCATGAAACCGATCTCCACATACCATATCGATATAGTAAACATACAATTCCTATCCTGTGCCATACAAAATCGCCCGCTTTTGCATCATACATATAGCTATCAACCACCAGACACTCGTACATATACCGCAAAGACAGACAGCATAAGCATATGAGGGGGGGGGGGGGGTCCCAAAAATAACCGGAATTTCTTTCTAGAAAGCATATACATTATTGTGTTCAAATACAACCTTAATCTCTTTCACAGTACTCTCCATTAGCATTAACACACTTGTCCAAACGTTCATTCTAGTGTTCAAAGCACCTTTTGCATTCGTCCTCTTTGATACCTACTAGCACTTTCATGACATTGCGTTTTACGTCTTCCACATCCTCAAAACGCTTCCCTTTCAAGTCTCTTTTCATCCTTGGGAATAGGAAGAAGTCCGAGGGTGCTAAATCCGGCAAATAGAGTGTGTGGGTTAAGGTAGTCAACTACGTTGAGTCCAAAAACTGGAGAATGCTGAGAGTTGTGTGTGCGGGAGTGTTGTGATGCCAGAACCATATGCCAGAATCCCACAAAGCTGGACGTTTTTGCGACAAACTTCAGTGAAGCTGTTTCGTAACCTCCAAATAGAATTGTTGGTTGACTGTCTGGTTTTGAGGGACAAATTCAGAGTGTATGATCCCTTCGATGTCAAAAACAGGTCAACATCGTTTTCACTTGTCGAGCTTTTTTTTGGTCAAGGTGAGCCAGGTGACTCGCATTGTGATGACTGTTGTTTACTTTCTGGATCGTACCCATAGCACCATGACTCATCACCTGTAATGATATTGTTGAAAAAAGGTGGATCATCTTTGAACGCTTCCTTCATTTCGAGACAGGCTTGAACGCGACGATCCCTTTGATCTCTGGTAAGAAGCTTCAGCACGAATTTTGCTGCCACTCTTCGCATCCCTAAAACGATGGTCAAGATGCGCTGAATTGAGCTCCAGGACAACCCGAACAAGTTCTCGAGCTGGTCGAGTGTCGTGAGTCGATCCTCACTGATGAGATCACGGATTTTGTCGATGTTGTCTTCGCTTCGAGCAGTTGAAGGTCGACCAGAAAGGGGCCGATCTTCAACCACCATTTCTCCCTTTTTAAACCGAGAAAACCATTCGTACACTTGCATTTTACTAAGACTATGGTCTTTGTAGGCTGTCTGAATCATTGCAACAGTTTCTGCTGCGTTCTTGCCGAGCAAGAAACAAAACTTCACTGCTGCACGTTGTTCGTAAGAACTAGCCCTTTCCTCGTGTCACGTATGCACTGTACGCACACTCAAAGAACTGCCAAAGAAACCACACTTCTCGCTGATGGCTGATGCCGCGTGGCAGAATGACTCAGCAGAACTACTACAAGTACACAATGTGCAGCATTACGGTTCCGGTTACTTTTGGGTCCCCCCTCGTATGCACCATATAGACACCTCGCAGCACTAGATATTTCCCATGAGGTCGGGCAGTCACCCACTGCAGCCAATGGTCACAAGTCACCCGCTCCCAATGCATGACCAGAGTGCCCTCAGTGCAATGAAGTCACTCTCCAAACTGCTGTACAGAGTAAGTTTTGTATCCCCTAGGCACAAACGTGTTACTCTTTCTGGCCATGACTTGCTTGCCTGCTTGCTTGCTTGCTTGCTTTCTACACCCATCTCCAGACTCCAGGATTACAAGAACACACATATTTTCACATGGTTTGCCGGAATATTATACCTTTTACACGATGATTCTTGATATCAAGCACACAGCAATATCGCTTGCATAGCAGTATCACTCACACTGTATAATTCTGAAGATACAGACTCGAAATCAGTTCTCCAGAAAGTTGAAACCTTAGGGAGATGGAGCGTGCTGTAAACCATTGAGTAAGTAGAAACTTATCCCATGTGCGAAGTCCATTACGTGAGAAACATGCTGTCGCATCATTGGTTGGTGTTGAAATTACTGTAAAATTGCTAAAATTGTTCGCACTATCGATTGTGATGCTTATTATTACCATACATCGATGGTGTCTTTTCCATCACATCTGTCTGCTGGCATGCTGTTGGTTACCACGTAATGACTGACTGACATTGCTTGTTTGAGATGGAGGAAGAGCTTTGATGGAGGGGCAGCACCTTCTGAGGATGGCTAGCACTGAAACTGTGATCACATACATGACTTCAATATGAGGAATCTTTCACTGTGAAAGATGATTTTAAATGTAGACAAACTGAGACATCACAAAAGTTCCTACAAAAGCGTCCATTAACTATTTCTATGGCACTTTACAATTTCAGAGAGGTAGACTTGGTTCTTATTTACATAGCCATGTGACGTCAGTATAACACTGAGAACCTTTTAGCTGTGCCTGCAACGGTGAGTTGCTATGCGAACAATCCACGACGATGTGACATCTATGCTGGGCAGGCCAGTGGCTGTGGCCAAGCGGTTCAGTTTGGAACCGCGCTGCTGCTACGGTCGCAGGTTCGAATCCTGTCTTGGCCATGGATGTGTGCAATGTCCTTAGGTTAGTTAGGTTTAAGTAGTTCTAAGTCTAGGGGACTGATGACCTCAGATGTTAAGTCCCATAGTGCTTAGAGCCATTTGAACTGATGTGTTGGCAGAAGAGCCAACACCGTTTTGCTAGAGGAGGCCGAAATGCACGCTTTTAAGCTCACGCAGTCTGGCGTGAGGTCTGGAACAGGTCAGAGAAATAAGACTAGCAAAACAGGAGGTAACTGGTAGAATACTTAACTTTAATCCATAAGTGGTGTACATTGGTCTGACGGTACAGGCATCACAAGTTAAATCAAATGCTATGGCGCCTTGCTAGGTCGTAATAAATGACGTAGCTGAAGGCGAATGAGAGCATAGTTGTCAGTGTAGCTTCGCTAGCAAAGTCTGCTGTACAACTGGGGCAAGTGCTAGTAAGTCTCTCTAGACCTGCCGTGTGGTGGCGCTCGGTCTGCAATCACTGACAGTGGCGACACGCGGGTCCGACGTATACTAACTGACCGCGGCCAATTTAAAGGCTACCACCTAGCAAGTGTGGCGTCTGGCGGTGACACCACATGAACCACATTGGGCAGGTAAACTTGTGCACGGCTACACGCATCTTGCATGTCCCATTAGGATCACTAGAAACAATGCACCCTGTGCTGCTCTGGGAAGCATTGTAACAGATTGCTATAGCGCGTTCAGAGAGAGAAAGAGACTTTGCTGATGTTTACATAGGCCAGTGACGTCAGTATAACACTGACAACATTTTATCTGCACCTACCATGGTGAGACGCTCGGCAATTAGGTCTTCGCTGGACCACACGTATAGTGGCATCGCGCCAGCAGTGGTAAACACGTGCATGTGGCCTGGACGTGTCTCGAGTATGGGACTGGTGTGAGCACACCATCCAGTGTGCCTGCCTTCCGACCTTTGTAGGGAAAAGTTCGCTGATACATTGTGGTTGACAACAGCTCGAAAGCATTTTTTTTATGTCCAATGAGTGAGTGTGCACAGCATTATTTTCGTTGTTTAAGTATTGTGAGTGTGTTTGCATAGTGTCAACATGCATTATCTTTTGACAATTTAAGAGTTGTTTCAGTTTCTGTTAATTTATTTTGTGAACAGATGTGCAGGCTGTGCAGTGCATAATTTAGACAGTTGATTAGCAAGCATGTCTGCAGAGCCATTTACATGCATTATTTTGACAATTTACGAGTTGCTTTCGTGTCTGTACATCAATGTATTGCATAGTTTGCAGGTCTGTAGACTATTTACTGTGACCTCAAGCATGCCAGGGTTAGGGTTTTGTATCAGTGTAATAAATAAGCTATGTGAAATCTGTCCCTAAATAAATTGTTCCAAAATAAATAAAGTACATTCCTTCCTTTCTCCAGCAGCTGGACACAGAACGAGTCCTTTTTCCACCATTTTTCCCCAGACCGCCATGGGACGACAGTGCCCTCTGATGGCAGCACTGTGCACCTGGTCAGTTGGACTCTTGACCTCATAGTGAACATACTGGATGGAGCTACTGCCTCAAATTGTTTAAATAGAGACTGCATGCAAAATAAATACTTATGTCTGTCCTATCCAGCAGCTCAGCACAGGCTGAGTCCAATTCCAAGAAGGAAGTGGCAGTCGGATGACTTAGGTTAGTTGAGGTAGCCCCACTGACCTATTTTCCTGCAATTTTCTTAGGTTAGTGTAGGAAGCCCAATTGACCTATTTTCCACCAAAATTTGAACCTCCCGCCATTTTCTGGGGGAGGGGTTAGGTTAGTGGAGGTAGCCCAACTGACCTATCTTCCCACTAAAATTTGAACTTCCCACCATTACGTCATTGTGATGTTGGCACACGTGTTGCAGCTATCTTGGATCTGCCATCTTGAATAAATTCGGCAACAATGCAATGTGGGGCCATGCTCTCTTTGTCCTACTACTCACGTCTGAATTCCTCAGAGCAAAATACAGTGCTGTGCGATGGAAGAACGCTGTGGGAAGTGGCGTGGTGCTGCACTTTGGCACACTTAGGACCACATAGCATGTCTTGTGTTCCCTTGAACTCTTCAGAAAGATGTGCACTACAAAGCGAACATATTTTTGATAAACCGATTTTTTATTTTTATGTTTAATATATCTCAAGCGCTCATCTCTGAACACATCTTGTTGCACATTAGTACTTGGAAACAGTTTTTGAACGTGTCATTGACGCGATTGCCAAGTTTGAAGCTTGGGATGACTTGCAGAAGTTTCAAAATGACACCTTACCTCCAGGCAATATGACATGCAGCCACCATATGCGTACACATTGCAGACTAGCTCAGCTGTGCTTTCCTCTGCCCCCAGTATGTAGCTTTCGCTTTTAAAATCCCTATCTCTACCGTCATTATTTCTTCTCATTGTTTCCATCTTCAATTAAGACTCTCCTGCTGCTCCTTGAACCTCAGTAAATTCTGCACTTCATTTCCAAGACTGGAACCAGGCACATACTGCCTGTTCCTTCACGCACATTTCTTATAACTTCAGTCATAACCTCACAGTTGCTCGTTTTCAGCTGTTCAGTAGCCTCACACAGGTTGCATTTGATTTCCTGCTGTATTCTTGGCATCACTACTTTTGCCCCTTCAGTTCTCTATTCCACTTCCCCCATATGGCTGCCTTGTTTGTCTTCTTGTGGCTTACTTCGTTGATTCGCTGTCTGTGACCAGTGGGAAGGGGTAAAGTTATAAAAGTGTCTTGGAACTATCAGAGGATCGTCATGACGAAATCGGGCCACCGCCAAGCCAATCAAGGTGTTTGAGGGGCTGCAGTTTCATAATGCTTCTGTGACATTCTGCAGGACTATACCTACCAAATTAAGACAGCAAGATGGTCACCAACACGTTCCAGATGATTCAGCGCAGCAATGTAAACAGCAGAAATCAGCGCAGAGAAGAAGTATTTAAGACTGCGTGAGTCAGCCCATCGTCGTCGATTAGCCAGCCAATGATGTGACGTCGAGCCTATGCTACTCCACGTTGCGCAAATGACAGACGCTTCTGCTTCAGTTTGAACATGAACTCGGCCAGCTGCCCAAGCCCCAGGGGGAATCTCACACTTTGCCACCATCCTGGGAATTCAAAGCTGGGATCCAGCTATCTCTGCTCTTGTCAGAGTGCCAATAAAAGACCACTACACCTCGAGCTCGAGAGTGTGTTACAGCCTGACGTCCCCATAACTGCCACCACCAGCCACAGTCAGGCAACATGGGAATGTGGTGATGCATCAGCAAACT
The DNA here is from genome assembly GCF_021461385.2 of Schistocerca piceifrons. Lineage (NCBI taxonomy): Eukaryota > Metazoa > Arthropoda > Insecta > Orthoptera > Acrididae > Schistocerca > Schistocerca piceifrons. Next base: position 838,632,430 of record NC_060138.1, on the reverse strand, counting down.
GAACACACAGCCAGCAGCTGGTGGCCATCACCTGTCATTCTGTTGTAAGTCGTCTCCTTTAACACTTGGACGCATGAGTGTCTGGACTAACAAAAATGCGTGAGGGGTTTGAAAGACCCGTGTCTTAAAGCAAATACTAGATGTTGGTATTAAAAGAAACATTATCAAATTCTGAGGGGATTGTTGACACAGAAATAAGAAAATATTTATTATGATATTGTGACCTTTATTTTCGTATAATACATGCTATTACATAAATTACGCCAAAATTTTCCTGAGTTGAATAACTGACTTAATTTTACTGATCCATACCAGATCATTAAAAATACTAAGGTTGGATAAAAAATGGTGGCAATACTGCTGTAACATGAAGGACGTACATCCAGTGGCATGGGGAGTGTCTGTAGCTGAGAGCAGTTCAGTTGAACTAATGCAGTGAGTGGCAATGTCTGTATTCGAATCGGTTGCAGTGTGTACTCCCTGAAAGTGTGGCAGAACAGTTCAGGCGCCCTAACAACATGTTTAGGAACACTACATGCAAGGATCAAGAGTGAAAGAGCACAACAGTGTTTTCAGAGATTGCATGAGGCGAGTGGTAATGCAGTATTGTCATGTCATATGGTGGCGAGATGGGTGAAAGTATTTCGAGAGAGCAAGGACGTCATTGAAGATCAGCCCCATTCGAGACGTCTCCCCATCTTGTGTTCCCATCATACACTACTTGATAGAGCACTGCACTGGTTCCCCACAGGAACTGTCATTTGCAAGATGAAACAAGACGGATGAACTGAAAGTCAGCTCTGTCTCGATCCTACAGAACTCATTTTCATATTGCTCCTCCCACTACCAAGTGTAACAACTAAACCGGCTTCTGACATCAAATGTAACATTTGTGTTACTAAATGTGACACTTCTGTCACTCAATGTAACTGGATTTTCTCTTTGGATGCTGTCAATTGTCAGGATGAGCATTCTAAAGCATTCTGTCAGGGTGAAAATATTAAATAAATTAACTTTCCTCTCTTACAACATGTGGGCAAGGTGGGTTCTCCCTTGGCTCGGGTATGAGGTCGAATGAAACATCATTTTTACATAGATAACTTTTATTGAAAGTTTCGTACAACTGTATCTTACTGGGACGTTCTGGTTCGGAGAGCGGCAGCTGTGTCGGTTGTGAAGTCTTCTGCTGCGACAGCGGCGGCGGCGGCGGCGGCGGCGGCGGCGGCGGCGGCGTCTGATTACGCGTAGCGGTGTGTATCTCGTGTCGCCGTCTCGCCCAGCTGACCGGAGACGCGCAGCGCGAGGTGGCCCGTTTAATTATTGCGAGCGACGTCGTGCATCGGATGGTGATACCTTGAATGTGGCGTCCCAGTGTTTCTCTTCTCTAAGCGGCCGCGTGTGTTGTGCGTCGACCAGCGGAGCGGCGCGGCGGTGGAAGGCCAGTGTCCCGAACTCGAACCACGGACTCCCGCTTGCCAGACTTCGGCTGTCAGGTCTTCATCCCAGCTCACAGGTAACTACTGATGTGAGGCCGTCTCCTTCCCGTCCTCACGAGTCACCCGGGTATGTAAAAACCAGACTTCCAATACCTTTTAACTTCTGTCTTCTGGCGCCGCGGCTGCTGCTTGCTAATCCATTACAGCGGCGGACTTGGTGCGTCTGTGCATGATGCAGTCTCTTCTTGCATGACGGTCTTCAGCACCGAAACTGACTGAAAACTACTGCTACTCTTCTTTTCTTCCTTCGTCTCTCGTCTTCGTCTCCGTCTGTCTTCATCTGTCTTCATCTCGGGCCCACCGCGTCTCGCGTATTTATTCACTTCAGTTCACTGGGGGTGAACGACTTCACGGCCATTGCCTCTTCTGTCACGTTGAAAAGCTTCTCGAAGAATCTTCTTGACCTCGGTCATTGGCTCTTGGAATGTAGGCGGGGGCCTCTGATCGCATGTGACGACTGAGAAACACGTGAGCCGGTCATTGCTTCTTCTGTCACGTTGAAAGGCTTCTCGAAGAATCTTCTTAACGTCGGTCATTGGCTCTTGGAATGTAGGCGAGGGCCTTTGCTCATGCGACAACTTAGAAACACGTGAGCCGGTCGGGCGATGCCCTGACGGCTGAATCGACAGCGCCCGCTTATGTGGAACTCGCTGACTCCACGGTCATTGTTTCTTCTGTTCTGCCCGCTGAATGCCAGTATGTAACTCTCTAAACTAAACCAAGTTTTCCATTTATATTCTAATTTCTTAGTTCACTTTGATTTCACTAATTTATTTACTTAATTAACACTCAACACAAGATAGATTCTTCCCAGTAAGGGCTAAAATATGTGGTGCACTGAGAGTGACTGATGTACTTCCTGTTGTGAGGTCTGATCCGAGATTGATAGAGGCAGTGTGAAATTTTCCAGTATGGGGAATGAGCTAGAAGTTACAGTCTTTTCTGGGCTTAATGAATGATAGAAAGTTCGTGAGAGAATCTGCAGATATAGCTTGGCTGGTTATACTGTTACTACACAAAGGCATCAAGTTCGTCTGGCCAGAGCGTTCGTTGAATCAAAAGAGGTGCTAACTCTGAATCCAGTGTTGGTGTTCCCAGATTTTTGTAATTATTTATATTATCATGTGACACATCAAACCATGCTCTCAGGTGCATTTTGAGCTAGGAAGTCAATGGACAGGAACATCGTATTGTTTTTTCATCAAGACAACTTTATGGAGAGGAGATGAATTTTGAGAGAGAGAGAGAGAGAGAGAGAGAGAGAGAGAGAGAGAGAGAGAGGCTTAGCCTGGGATCCTAGGGTACAGAGTAACGTACTTCCAGTGTTACCTGTATGGAAGTAAGTTTAAAGTAGTGGCAGACAATGCTTCTTTGAAGTGGTTAGTAGGTTTGAAGGGCCCACACAATAAACTGACAAGTTAGGTATTGAAACTCAGTGAATGGGAGTATGAAGTATTCTACAAACCAAGGAAGCAGCACAGAAATGCCGACACTAAACAGCAAGAGAACAGTGGCACAGGCACTAGGTCAGAATCTTAAATCTTGCTGAGTGGCAAGCAGGACAGAATGCTGACAGTGTAAGCAATATAGCAATCAGCAGCAGTTTAGCGCGTATGCCTGGTTATTGTGTATGGAGATGAAATTAGGACCATGAGTGGATGTACCAGCGAAGTTTAGGAAAGAAGTCCTGGGGGAAATGTGTGATCACGTTTTATCTCCCCATGGAGGTTGCAGAACGATGAATCAGAGGGTGAGATGGAAATACTAGAGGAGAGAACAGAAAATTGAGATCAATCAGTATGTCAGGAATTGTATACAGCGTGCACAGCACTGATTTGAGTCAGAAATAAACTATTGCAGAGGTTGCCAGAAGCCATGGAACATTTTAGTTTTATGATATTGCAGTGCCTGTGTTATTCAGAAATATGATGCAAAGGTCGACAGCATGCGGAGGTTTGGGTTGGCTGTGAGTCGTGTTTGGATACCAAGTGAGAGAGACCACTTACAGTAAGTGGAAACTGAGTTCAAGTCCCAGTCCGATGGTAATTTTCACTGTCATTCCATTACACAGTTTATGGTTGCCCATATTCGCAACTGAAAATACGTTGAATGGCTTTTAGTTTCATGCAGGTGGATGTGTTAGGACCATTAATCATCTGGATGACCGCAGGAAACAGGTTTGTGTTAATCATCACATATCATTTTTCTCATTATATCAAGATCATGCCGATGCTGGACAAGCAGGCAGTCACAGTGACGCAAACAACGGCGAATGGGTATCGAAGTTACCATAACAATAACTGCTCACGTAATGAACTTTATGTCCGACCTCATGAAGGAATTGGGTCAGTCGTAGAAATTAGAAACCATTCCACTTCATCCTCAGTCAAACGAAAGGACAGAGTGAGTTTATTCAACAACTGGGAGAATGCTTAGTTATTCGAACTCCCACCATACAGATTGGGACACATTTATCTTTTGTGGTGAGTACTTTTAATTCAAAAGTGCATACTAGTACAGGATTCTCACTGTTGGAAGTGATGTACAATAAGGTTATGCTACCGCCATTCAGTATGATTAAGCAGAAAGAGAGCAGGAATGGAAAGCCAGTCTGAAAATTGCGGAAATAGTGAGAGATCTGGAGGAAGGATTAGCAAGCAAACAACAAGGCATTGGAAAAACAAGAGGAGGCAATGAAAATAAGTAAGATTTTATTTCAGTTTTTTTTGTTTTGTTTTTAGGGCGCAAAACTGCTATGGTCATTAGCGCCCGGTCCGTGACTTAGGAAACAGTAAAAAACCGAGAATGGAGAAACAAAGCAGAAGGAAGGCTTAAAAATCCACTACAGAAAGGGGTTGGTTGTCCCCAAAAAAAGCTTCAAATGACTGACGTCATTTCACTGGCACTAATAAACTTGAGAACGCGGTCGGCTGAGCGCGTGTCATCTGCTAAAATCGACGATATATCAGGCGATAGCTGTAGATGGGAGCGTAACGAATTAAAATAGGGGCACTCAATTAAAAGGTGTCTTACCGTCCACAGCTGAGAGCAGTGGGGACAGAGTGGGGGAGGATCGCCGCTTAAAAGGTGTCGATGGCTAAAAAGACAGTGCACTATCCGGAGTCTAGTTAAAATTACCTCCTCCCGACGACGCGTTCGGGAGGAAGGGGTCCAAGCACAAGGAAGAGCTTTCACGTCCCGCAATTTATTATGGGGGAGTGTCGACCTATGTGCGTGCCATAAATGAACAACACGACGACATAAAACGCTCCGTAGATCGGCGAAGGGAATCGATTGAACAGCTGGCCGAAGAAGAGACTGCAGCCTTGGCTGCAATATCGTCCGCCTCATTTCCACAGATACCAATGTGTCCCGGGAGCCAGAGGAACGCCACCGAGACGCCCCCCAGGTGGAGCAAGCGCAGACAGTCCTGAGTCCGGTGGACCAGAGGGTGCACAGGATAAAGAGCTTGGAGACTGAGGAGAGAGCTGAGAGAATCTGAGCAGATAACATACTGTATCCGCTGATGGCGGCGGATGTAGTGGACAGCCTGGAGAACAGCGTAAAGCTCCGCAGTATTAACCGAACACTGGTCGGGAAGCCGAAAGTGATTTGGGGTGTCGCCAACAATATAGGCACTCCCTACACCTAACGATGTTTTCGAGCAGTCGGTGTAAATAAATGTGGCGTCCGTCATTTGTGCACATAGAGCAGCAAATGCCCGACGATAACCAAGTGAAGGGGTACCATCCTTGGGAAATCGACAAAGGTCACGGAGCAGGCTGATCCGGGGACGGAGCCAAGGCGGTGCTGTACCCCAAGTTGTCAAGAAGGTTTGAGCAAAGCGGAAGGAAAGAGAATGGAGCAGTTGACGGAAGCGCACTCCCAGTGGTAGTAGGGAGGAGGGGCGGCCTGCATACCCTACATCAAAGGAAGCGTCGAAAAAAATGTCATGGGCTGGATTAGCAGGCATGGAAGACAGATGGCTAGCATAACGACTCAGGACTGCTCGCCAATTGGACAGCGGAGGTTCAGCAGTCTCAGCATAAAGGCTTTCCACAGGGCTGGTGTAAAAAGCTCCAGACACTAAACGTAATCCACGGTGGTGGATAGAGTCGAGACGCCGAAGAATAGACGGCCGAGCAGAGGAGTAGACTATGCTTCCATAGTCCAATTTCGAGCGCACTAAGGCCCCGATAGAGGCGGAGAAGGACCACTCGGTCCGCTCCCCAGGAGGTACCATTCAGGACATGGAGGGTGTTGAGGGATCGCAAACAGCGAGCCGAAAGATAGGAAACGTTGGAGGACCAGCACAGTTTTCTGTCAAACGTAAGACCCAAGAATTTAGCGACGTCTGAAAACGGAAGCTTGACAGGACCTAGATGTAAGGAGGGCGGAAGAAACTCCTTACATCTCCAAAAATTAACACACACGGTCTTACTGGGAGAAAAACGGAAGCCGGTTTCGATGCTCCAAGAGTGGAGGCGATCGAGACATCCTTGAAGACGTCGTTCAAGAAGGCTGGTCCGTTGAGAGCTGTAGTAGATCGCAAAATCGTCCACAAAGAGGGAGCCCGAGACATCAGGAAGGAGACAATCCATAATTGGATTGAGGGCAATGGCAAACAGTACAACACTCAGCACGGAGCCCTGGGGTACCCCGTTTTCTTGGGAGAAAGTACGGGAGAGAATAGTGTTCACCCGCACCCTAAATGTGCGCTCTGCCATAAATTCGCGAAGAAAAAGGGGCAGCCGACCTCAAAAGCCCCAAGAGAACAGTGTACGGAGGATGCCTGTCCTCCAACAGGTATCGTATGCTCTCTCCAGATCAAAAAATATTGCTACTGTTTGGCGTTTCCGGAAAAAATTGTTCATGATATAAGTGGAGAGAGCAACAAGATGGTCAACTGCAGAACAATGCTTTCGGAATCCGCAATGGGCAGGTGTTAAAAGACTGCGGGATTCCAGCCACCACGCTAAACGGTAATTCACCATACGCTCCAAAACCTTACAGACACTACTCTTGAGAGAAATGAGGCGATAGCTAGAGGGGAGATGTTTGTCCTTTCCAGGTTTCGGAACAGGAACGACGATAGCTTCCCGCCATCGTCTGGGAAAAGTACTGTCGGTCCAAATTCGATTATAAAGGCGAAGGAGGTAACGCAGACTATGGGTTGATAAATGCAGCAACATTTGGACGTGGATACCATCCGGTCCTGGGGCGGAGGAGCGAGAAGAAGAGTGCATGTTGGACTTCCCGCATGGAGAAAACAGTATTGTAGCTTTCGCGATTTTGAGAGGAGAAAGCAAGAGGTCGCACTTCCGCTGCACGTTTCTTCGGGAGAAACGCTGGCGGGTAATTTGAAGAGCTCGAAATATCAGCAAAGTGCTGACCCAACGAGTTAGAAATTGCGACGGGGTCCACTAAGGTATCATGCGCGACAGTGAGCCCAGAGACCGGGGAGAAACTAGGCGCGCCTGAGAACCGTCGAAGCCGACTCCAAACTTCCGAGGAGGGAGTTAAGGTGTTAAATGAGCTAATAAAGAATTTCCAGCTTGCCTTCTCGCTATCGCGGATGACACGACGGCGTCGCGCACGGAACTGCTTATAGCGGATACAGTTGGCCGAAGTAGGATGGTGGCGGAAAACGCGGAGAGCACGTCGCCACTCAGGTAGTGCATCACGGCATGCCTCGTTCCACCAAGGAATTGGGGGGCGCCGGGGCAATTCGGAGGTGCGTGGTATGGAACGTCCCGCAGCTGTAAGAATAACGTCGGTAATATGTGTGACCACATCGTCGACGCCGGGAAAGTGACGGCCATCGAATGTCGCTAGAGACGAAAAAAGTGTCCAATCAGCTTGGGCAAACTTCCAGCGTCGCGGGCGCATATATGGCAGTTGAGGCTGCAGTCTAAGGACACATGGAAAGTGGTCACTCGAGTGTGTATCAAGGGCGAACCATTCGAAGCGCCGAGCTAGCGGAACAGTACCGACCGCAAGGTCCAAATGAGATAAATTTGTCGTGGAGGCAGACAAAAATGTAGGGACCCCAGTGTTGAGGCAAACTAGATCTACGTGGTGGAAGACGTCTAGCAATAGTGAGCCACGTGGACGAGGATGTGGAGATCCCCAAAGCAGGCAGTGGGCATTGAAGTCCCCAACCAGCAAATAGGGGGTGGAAGCTGACCAAGAAGGTGAAGGAGATCAGCTCGTGCCATTGGTGTGGACGATGGAATGTATACAGTACAAAGAGAGAACGTGTATCCAGAAAGGAAAAGACGGACGGCGACAGCTTGGAAGGAAGTGTAAGTGGATTGGGTGATAATGGAGAGTATCATGGAGAAGAATCATGAGTCCATGTGCTGGAGTGCCTTCAACAGAGGGGAGATCATATCGGACGGACTGAAAATGAGGGAGAACAAAACGGTCATGGGGACGCAGCTTTGTTTCCTGAAGACAGAAGATGACCGGTGAGTAGGACCGTAAGAGGATCGACAGTTCATCCCGATTGGCTCGAATACCGCGGATATTCCAGTGGATAATGGACATAGCGTGAACAGAAAATGGAGGAATGTGACCAAGGTTGCTGTCAACTCAACGACTGCTCAGAGCTTGCGACCGACAGCATGGAATGGCATTCAGCCGAAGGCAGAAGATCCTGATCCATAGGTTGTTCAGGAGCAGCTCCTGCCACCAGCGATCGGCCGGTTGATCGGCTGCCAGCAGTGCGCCTCGGCGACACAAGACGGCCGAGGGCGATTTCCACCTGGTGGTGCTGTAGATGGGACATGCCTTGGCGGAGAAGGAGAGGAACTGGGTTTCTTTGTAGCCTTCAAAGGTGCCCCAGAAGCAATCCCAGTTGGAGTATTAATGGAAGCAAGGAAAGAAGTGAGAAAGCTGTGGAAGAATGAACGGTAGGAGATGGTACATATACATCTTATGGCATAGGCATTAAAGTTTGAAGTAGTTAATCTATATTGTGTTTTGTTATGGTTCTTGTGAATTTGGTTATTTTATTTGTGTGTGGTATAGATTGTTGGGGTAGCTATTGTATGTTAGGATAGGCAATATACGTAGTTACTGTATGGAATATGGAGGTTGTGGAGAGAAGGGGATACGTTTAGGGTCTCTCTTCAGCCATTCAGCAGAAGTGGAACATAAATGGTTGCACATATCAGTGAAAGTACCAGTTTCAGACGAGCATGCATTTGTCAATTGTTACACAATGTACACCCATCTGGTGAAGCTACAAACAGTGGGGTAGATTATACAGATTAAAGGGCCTGTCATGTAGCATTAGCATTGCTGAAACTCCCTCAGTCGTCACCACATGTTTATGACTGTGGGAGGGCCTAAGCAGAGAAGTTACTACATGTCCAACTTATGCGATTTAGATGGAAGTACTCCTGCCATGCAGAAGGAGGTGATGAAACCAAAATTCTTCCATTGGGTTGGGATACACAGGATATATTCAGTGTATGACAACACAGTAGTGGTTGCACATTGCTATGAGCAACAGAAGTTCATGGGTGTCAGATGCTCAGAACTAAGAAGAAGTCAGTTTATAAACTGAACTACTATGATGTGTGATATTACAGGACCAACTTATCTAACAGCTACCGTGATGATTGTCACTGTGTTAAACATAACAGCTACATTGGCCAGCTGAGCCCTTAAAGTATTACCTAAGCAAAATATTACCCTTTCTAGACAATACCTGGTAACCATTCCTAGTTCATTCACTGGGTCAGATGATAGTCGCAAAGGAAGGGCAGATCACTGGAGCAGGTAATGCAGCATGTGGAGCAGTATCAGGGTGGTAGACAAGTCTCCATTACCTTTAACACTGCAATTCCTAGTGCCATGGTGAGATACTTTGCTCTGCAGAGCTTTTGTTTATCTGAGAGGAGCTGTACAAAAATGTATTCTACCAGTAATTCAGGTTCTAGTGGACTGGATCCCAGGAGCAAAAGATCGACAGTGGATTTGAAGAGTAAAGATGAGAGAAGCTAGCCATGAAATTTTAGTATATTGAATGTATCATGTCTAAAGTTGATAGCGTTGTGTAAAGGTGGAAGTGGTCATTGTGGAGAACCAGTCCTAAGCGAAGCCTGAGGGGCTGGGTCTCAGCCACACAAAATAGTGTCACTACCTAGTTCAGGTAGAACCATACTACTGCTGGGCAGTAGCATAGTGTGACATATGAGTCATAGGAACGTGTATGCTGAAAGATTTCAGGACAGGCTAGACAAAATAAGTGGATATCTACGCTGTGCAGTGGTAATGGGCATGACTGTCGTTACACCAATACAATAATCCTGTTAGCAATGCGACTAGGTGCGAGCTTTTAGCGTAACAGGTGTACACTGGAGCCATATAGTAGTAGTAGATAGAGGCACGCACATTTGGAGTCCAGTAGCAGCACCGTGATGCCAGGACCACACCAGGTGACAGGACGACTGGAGAGCACCAGCTGCAGCCACAGGTTCAAGATCAGATCGGGCCCGTCGCCGCCACCACCACCGTCAGTGAGTCTCCCTGTGGGATTTGGTGCCACAGAGCAGCTATCTGCTACTGTCCAACTCCTGCCAGGGGAAGCCAGTTGTGTCTCATGCATGGCACTCTTTCTTCGCCTTTGCAGTAGACAGCGCCGGGTCTAAGCCACCTACGTGCGTGCATCGGTCATTGCAGAACACCATCACGGCACGTCATGGAGCACGCAAACATCAGAATGAACAATGGCCCACTGCCAGGCCATTGGACATCACTCTGCCCAATATAAGCATTTGAGGACACTGATTCTGTTAGTTTTTGCCAAGGCTGAGGCCTTCATCTGCGAGCTTTTGCCAGTCAGAATCAGTGGAGTGGGACATGTTAGGATTACATTTTTCTGCAGCATTGTTTATCAGTCATCATTGTACCTACTGGGTCCAATCACCACCACCACTCACCCTACTGAGTGCCGCCAGCAGTCATCAGTTTAAACGTTTTCCAGGTCATTGTCACTAACACATTTGACAACAGCATTAATTTATGGTAATTGCAGACAGTATACATTCCTTTCAAGAAGGGAAAAATAGTGTTGCATGATATTTTACTTATTTACTTACCTGTAGGAACTAAACTGCAAATGCCGGTTTACCATGAAACTGATTATGCACAAAACTTGCAACTTAAAATTCACAAAAGTACTTTGGCAAGCATCCAAAAATTCTCAAAAATATATCTTTTTCACATAAATACATGACGAAATTAGTAAACGACTGGTTTTGAACAGGGATGTCGTGTCCCTAAGTTTCTAGGAAGCACAAATTAAAGTTGCAACTGATGATAAAGTATTTTGTTTGGCACCACCCATGTTACGGCCATCAATACACACAAGTGTTGACAATGAAAGACTCTGAAAACAGCACGAGCAGTATTTCAGAAAATCAGAATCTAGATTTTTCGGATCTGACTTATCTGGCATATGCACTCAAAAGAAAATTCAAGAATCTGCTTTTATAAGCTGTCCTGGGAGGAATGGTCAACGTTTGACGAGATGACAGGAATGATCATTTGAAGTAGAAGACTTCATATGGACATATGCCATATTCAGAGTGGTTTCTGAACTAAAACATGTAATGTACATTGTTACTTTTCTGTATTATGCAACACATTGTCAGGTTTAACATGTGCAACCTTCACAAAACATTACTGCATGCGTTTTGAAAGTATAGATGGAAAAATACATATGTTTTACATGTTCACGTCTAAGCATTATTGTACACGTCACATTACAGCTGTTTTACGGTTCCCAAATGTACGAATATCCCACCACCAACTTCAGTCTATTGGTGCACTCTTGGGCGAACGTGTGTTTCTTGCGAGTGTGCCTCTGCTCTGCACACTCCCAAATGAGGGCAGCAACACAGACGTTGCACACCCAGACAATGAGAAATTGAAGTGTGAGCTCACGCAACATGCAGCCATTACCTCCAGATTTTGGCATAATTCATTTGGGTGATTAATAACCAATACAGATTTGTCCATGAACAAAAATATTTATTCAGAATTTCTATTTACATGAATAAAAACAATTACCACCTGTGATTAAGAATCTATGAATAATCCAGTCACATTCATTGCTCCACTTTATTATACATATGTACATTGTTATTTCAAATTTATTTTCAGGACAATTCTTCAATCATTTCATCAGAAATCGTTTGTTTTCAAAGACTGTCCACTGTGACAGACTACATTCTCTACCTTCAAAGATATCACCTGAAATCATTTCACCAAAAATTGAGAAATAATTCTGCTGTGATTTTTGGCACAGAACTTCCTGTGATTCCACGTTAGTGTAAGCTCTTGGACCAATTTTCTTTTTACATTTCCCATTACTTCTTTGGCTGTTATGTCTGTAGTTTGTTATCATAACTTTGTCATTGATAACACAAGTCAACTGTTTTTAAATTGTAGGTAAGATATTGTAATAATTTCATTTGGTGAAGAAAGATAAGGGTCTTCCAATTATCTCTGAACTTTGATAAGTTGCCAGTATTCTAGAATTCCATAAACACAGTCAAAATTTCTCTTCTGAAATTTATCCATCTTTAAACTATTTGCTGGCCAGAGTGGCGGAGTGGTTCTGGAAGCTACAGTCTGGAACTGCGCAACCGCTACGGTCGCAGGTTCGAATCCTGCCTCGGGCATGGATGTGTTAGGTTTAAGTAGTTCTAAGTTCTAGGGAACTGATGACCTCAGAAGTTAAGTCCCATAGTGCTCAGAGCCATTTGAACCATTTAAACTATTTAAATACATAAAAGCATGTCTGATCTGAAAGCTATCACATCTCTTAGTAGAAAGCTTACCCCATTAATCTTTGAACACTTTCAGATGACGAAGTCCAGTAGCATTCCACACATACATATTTTAGTAGCTTTTCAAATCTGTTGGTAACCACCGAGTTGTTCTGAAGTGCTGTGTAGCATGCAAACCTGTGCAACAAGTCTACATCGATTTTCTAAAGAAGCTTTCAAATGTTTATTCATATTATCCAAGTGAAGTACAAATGTGGGGACATTACGTAACACATTTACTTTGCATCTTCAAGTTAATTTTGCCCATACTACCTTTTTATGCTAACATTTCCCAACCCCAGCAATTTCTGTATTGTACAATGTGTTGACAGTTCACTTTGAACAATGTTCTTACAGAGATGTGTGCCTGCCTGAAGCAACAGACATTGAATCCACAGCTGCTTATGTAACACAACATTTGATTTGCAAATTATGAACATTTATTTCAGCTGTATTATTTATTGGCGACAAGAAAATTTTGCAATTTTGGCATCACTGAAGGAATCTACAATATATGCTCTCAATGTACTAATCTCCATTTCCAACACACAGTCCTTCACATAATTGAAGTATTTGTATCACCAGGGAATGTGGCAACTAGAATACATTGGTCTCTCCAGACCCAGTACATTTTTGAATTTGTTGTTCAGCAACACTAGCAATTTTTGTTTACTGGTGTGAAACAAGGAAGTTTGAAATTAAATTTTCTGAAGTCACCATACATTGTCTTTGTAGACCAGACCAATAATCCCATCAGTAGGATTAATTCACTGTAACTTTAAGTTGGAAGGTAGAGTAGAAAGTTTCACTATAATCAAACTTGAGCTCAATTTTATTTGTTAAAATTTTAGTTTTAATACAAAAGGAACACAGAATTTACCATTATTTATTTACACAACAGTTCTCAGTAATTGTCTCTGAACAACAAGATCAACTGTAATAACTTTCAGTGCTTTTAATTTTGAGTATGGCACAACATGATTTTACTTCATTTCACATGCATCAGTCTGAAAATTGCAGTTGATGAATCATGTACATGTTTGCCTTACATAGAGGAATTTCTAATGTTACACAGATTCATAGTGTTTTCGTATGGACTTGGCGAGACAGCAGGACAGAATAATTCCCAGTAGCTGAAACAAAAATATCACAATAGTACATTGCAGGTGTTGTGAGAAAGGAACGTATGGTGTACCTGTTCATAACAGGAAACATTGAGACAAAATTTTAAATCCTTCCAAAAATATAGGGTGTACTAGTTCCCCTTGAATTATTGTTATCACAATTAAAGTAGTTCATCTATTATCAAACACAGGAAGTATGTAATGCACCACTTTAAATGCTGTTAAATGCTTTAATTTCCCACACCATTCATTGAACATGCTCAGGTGTCAAGTACCTTGCACCTTGTGGAGTTGCACATGTAAGCATTTTTAGTAGCCTGTGGTTTATAGCATTTAGCAGCAAATGTAGTGGTAGTAGCAGTGGTGGTGATTTACATGTACTTTACAGTATTAACACCTGTGGCAGCACAGTGTGGAACATGCGTGAAGCTTTTTAATGATAAGTATTGTTCAGTTCACACACAGTAAGAAATGGAGTGTGAAACCTTTTCTCGGCTGTAAAGCAATACATTAATCAGCAATTTAAATGGAAGAGGGGCTGACTATCTCCCTTGCCTCCTCACCAAAGTATTTCAAACACTTACGTTAACTATCGCCATATCAAACATTTCATTGTTTATCCAAAGGCAGCACCACAACTGTGTTACAATACTTTTAAGGTTCAGAGGAAGATTGTTTACTGTAGTAGCTACATGACAAATTTTGGTAACCATCACTCAGGACTAAATGATTGGATATAAGGTAATATCCTTCCAATGAAGGCACTATTAGAGTTACCACAAGCTATGCCTGGCATAGTATGATTCCTTTTTGAAGGAATCATCTGTGCTTTGCTCACAAGTGACAACTTTACCACAAACTTCAATTTTAATTTACACTAACCTGAATAAATGCTATTCCAACACCAACACCACCCAGTGTAACAGCATTTGCTATTACAGATTCTTGAACTGCAACATGACAGCTCCTAATGTGATGCTCTTCTGCCATTGTGACATTACAGCTGTACTGTGTATGTAAGAAACTGGCACAGCAAGAGTCTGGTAGTGACTCATTTTTGTATACAACACCCCAGTCTGTAATATTATTGGTCCCACAGCAACTGAACTGGAAAAGATGAATACTAATTGAGTACATACTGAATTAGGCACACTTTGTGAAACCGACATTTTAAGTTACATGACAATTGGCAGACATGAGGCATAGAAATAACTGAAGAGGGTCAGCAGAAGAAAGTACTAATAAACAACAGCATATTTTGCATTACTGTCTTAAGGAAAGAAGATGTCTTAAAAGGCAAGGACATACAATACCAAACAAGTTATGTAGGAGATAATATTTTCTGATAGTTGCCTACTTAAAGAACTAATTGTTACATTCAGTACATAACTATCAGATCAATCATTATTAAATGAGAGTTAGCACTTTTTGTGACCCCTTCAATTCCTGGCTACTCAAAACAAATTAAAGGAATTTATGTAAACTTATGTAATTTTGTAAATATTTTAGTTCACGAGAACCTTCAACTCTCATTAAACAGATCTCAATTGTCCGTTTACAGACTAATGACAATATTCTGTTTAGTGTTACGTAAATGTTAAGTGTCTAGAAACAAATGCTAAGTAGCTTAAGCATAAAAGCCGTAATTTTTTCAGATTAGTTATTTTTCTCCAAATGGAGAAAGTAATACAGCACTCAACAAATACACTCCTGGAAATGGAAAAAAGAACACATTGACACCAGTGTGTCAGACCCACCATACTTGCTCCGGACACTGCGAGAGGGCTGTACAAGCAATGATCACACGCACGGCACAGCGGACACACCAGGAACCGCGGTGTTGGCCGTCGAATGGCGCTAGTTGCGCAGCATTTGTGCACCGCCGCCATCAGTGTCAGCCAGTTTGCCATGGCATACGGAGCTCCATCGCAGTCTTTAACACTGATAGCATGCCGCGACAGCGTGGACGTGAACCGTATGTGCAGTTGACGGACTTTGAGCGAGGGCGTATAGTGGGCATGCGGGAGGCCGGGTGGACGTACCGCCGAATTGCTCAACACGTGGGGCGTGAGGTCTCCACAGTACATCGATGTTGTCGCCAGTGGTCGGCGGAAGGTGCACGTGCCCGTCGACCTGGGACCGGACCGCAGCGACGCACGGATGCACGCCAAGACCGTAGGATCCTACGCAGTGCCGTAGGGGACCGCACCGCCACTTACCAGCAAATTAGGGACACTGTTGCTCCTGGGGTATCAGCGAGTACCATTCGCAACCGTCTCCATGAAGCTGGGCTACGGTCCCGCACACCGTTAGGCCGTCTTCCGCTCACCCCCCAACATCGTGCAGCCCGCCTCCAGTGGTGTCGCGACAGGCGTGAATGGAGGGACGAATGGAGACGTGTCGTCTTCAGCGATGAGAGTCGCTTCTGCCTTGGTGCCAATGATGGTCGTATGCGTGTTTGGCGCCGTGCAGGTGAGCGCCACAATCAGGACTGCATACGACCGAGGCACACAGGGCCAACACCCGGCATCATGGTGTGGGGAGCGATCTCCTACACTGGCCGTACACCACTGGTGATCGTCGAGGGGACACTGAATAGTGCACGGTACATCCAAACCGTCATCGAACCCATCGTTCTACCATTCCTAGACCGGCAAGGGAACTTGCTGTTCCAACAGGACAATGCACGTCCGCATGTATCCCGTGCCACTCAACGTGTTCTAGAAGGTGTAAGTCAACTACCCTGGCCAGCAAGATCTCCGGATCTGTCTCCCATTGAGCATGTTTAGGACTGGATGAAGCGTCGTCTCACGCGGTCAGCACGTCCAGCACGAACGCTGGTCCAACTGAGGCGCCAGGTGGAAATGGCATGGCAAGCCGTTCCACAGGACTACATCCAGCATCTCTATGATCGTCTCCATGGGAGAATAGCAGCCTGCATTGCTGCAAAAGGTGGATATACACTGTACTAGTGCCGACATTGTGCATGCTCTGTTGCCTGTGTCTATGTGCCTATGGTTCTGTCAGTGTGATCATGTGATGTATCTGACCCCAGGAATGTGTCAATAAAGTTTCCCCTTCCTGGGACAATGAATTCACGGTGTTCTTATTTCAATTTCCAGGAGTGTATAAATGCAACAAGCTAACAGCTTCTCTTAAATAGGGGCAAAGTTTCTGCCCCATTCCTTGGTGAAGGCTTTTAAATTCCAGGTTTCTTCCAACTTTTGTAAGGTATAATGTCAGATGTGCCGTAAGTCACCTTATGGTATTTGCAATGGCAGCATGCCTACTGTGGATGTCTCCTCAGCTCATATCAGCACAATCATTCCCTTGAATGTGTTAGTCAGCATCTAGAGCTTGGCCTCTATGTATGAGAATCAGGCCTTTAGACTGCTGTGTGTGCTACAGGAATAACCTGTACACTAGAATATCTTTAACACAACGACAGTAGTTTATTTGTTCATAGAATGCCAAATACTTGGACTGAATGCTGAACTCGCGGACTAGGAATGTGGGAACAGATCACTTGCACTTTGTGAGTTCCGATTGCCTGCATTACTAAATACATTGTGCATAGGAACCCACACGAGACAAAGTAAAAAACCAAGAACAACCAACATACAAAATGTAACAAAAGAAAGCTTTGCATGTCAACTACTTAGCGCACAAATGAAATTGACACTTGAGACTTGTGCACTAACAACATGTACCAGATGACATCTGTGGTCCCTACAACAGCCCCCTCAGTGGGAGCAGAGTGCCATCTAGAAAGTACACTGCTAAGTGCACATGACTGCCAGATCATGTGCACTGTGGTACAGAGGCTGCTGGCTTCTGGGGCACAGGTGGAAGCTGGACCAGGCAGCAGAGTAGGTAGTGGTTGTCAGCCCACACATGGAATACATACTGTCATGTCTGGTGACCATGGTCTATTTTTGATCAAAGATAATATCCATGGTGCAGTTTCTCCTGCTGACAACTGCGTGTGGCCCTACGTAGTGTGGCTGGAGGGCCAGTCTGTCACCACACAACACTACACTGCATCCTGTAAGAACAAGCTGAAGTCTGTGTGTGTGAACAGTGGACCAGTACCACGTCTGGATAGCTGTGGGGGTGTATCTCTCCAAGATGCCCAATAAGTGTTGATAGGTCTCTTGATGGGGGACCGGGGTGTGGCAGCTTCTATGAAATTGCAGCATATTCTCAGTGTTTCTCCATGTACCAGCTGCCAAGGAACCACCCAGGTCTGGTCTGTAGGTGTTGTGAAGCCCAAGGATAACTGGTAGATCCTCAGTCCACCTGACCACAGAGTATATCAGACCCACTTTTAGGGTGCAGTGCCATCATTCCACGATTCTGTTCCTGGCTGGATGGTAGCTGGCCATCCAATTATGGCTCATGCTGCAAAGTGCTGCCAGTTTTGTGACTGCC
The DNA here is from genome assembly GCF_021461385.2 of Schistocerca piceifrons. Classification (NCBI taxonomy): domain Eukaryota; kingdom Metazoa; phylum Arthropoda; class Insecta; order Orthoptera; family Acrididae; genus Schistocerca; species Schistocerca piceifrons. The sequence goes on along the minus strand of NC_060138.1, from coordinate 838,614,535 downwards.
TCTATCTGTTGTGACATGGGAAGGGCAGCCAAACTGCAAAATCCAGTGCCTTTTGAAGGTGTCAAGGTTTTGACTAAGATTGTCTACTAGGACTGCTTCAGGCCAACAAGTAAATCTGTTGAAAATGGTGAGCAGGTAATGTTGATCATTTGAGGGTGATAGTGATCAAAAGATATTGGTGTGGAAATGTGTAAAGCACACTGATATTGGGAAATCACCTACTAGTGCATGAACATGCCTCCTAATCTTGCTGATTTGGTACTGCAGTCAACATTTCATCCACTCTCTGCAGTCCTCCATTTCCCCTGGATATACGAAGTGAGCTAGAATTAGATGGAGCATAGATCTTGTGCCTGGGTGGCTCAGGTTATGTGGATATTCAGACACTTGCTGACAGACATTTGGAGGCAGGTATGGACGTGGGCATGGCTATGGATGCATCACAATACAGTTGTACACTGGTTCCAGGAATGTTCACAAGCTGTTGTAATGATGACTGCATGTCTTCACAGGCCTTTAAGCTCCTGATCAAACTTCTACACTTTTGTAAGTGCCATATATTCCATTGTAGAGACTACTCTGATGCAAGAGGCATTCTGTCAAAATGTTGTCCATACCTGAGATGTGCTGGACATCTGTGGTAAATTGGGCTATGTACAGCAGCTCAAAGTGTTGTCTCAGCAAGCTGTTCAGGTTATTTTTGCCATAATAATAATAATAATAATAATAATAATAATAATAATAATCAGCAGCTTGGGGACAGTAAATATTTTGAAGGCATGAGCCTTGACATGAGGGTAGAAATACTCTCTAGCTTCGTAAATCCCCAGTCATTTCCTCTCATATGTGCTCCATTTCTTTATGAGGGAGTCAGCTTTTTACAAAAGAAAGTTAGCAGCTGCCAGGTTTAACTGACATTTGAGAACACTGCCCACTGCAGTCTGATTCGCATCTACCACCACAGCCAACAGTCCATTTGGCTCAGAATGTGCCACCAATGCCACATCCACTATAACTTGTTTAGACAGGAAGTCTTTAGGACATGCAAAGAATTATGGTGCTATTTAGGCATACTGAACCTTTGACAGTATATGCTGCATGCAATTTAGTTAGAGCCACTAATAGCCACTCTGATGGACTGACATCCTCAGGATGAGGTATTTTACCACAGTTTTGTTATGGTAAGATTATATACTTTGATTGAAAATGTTTTTTACCTGTATCTTTAAATTTATTTTCTTTGTTGTTTAAACATTTTATTTATTTCATTTATTTAGTCAAATAATGATGTCCTCAGGTCAGTCCACCAGAATGGATATCAGTGGCTTTAACTAAACTGCATGCAGCATATACTGTCGAAGGTTCAATATGCCCTAAATAGCACTGTAATTCTTTGCATGTGGCTGGCTGGGGCAGCTGGCAGATAACATCAGCCTTGCTTATCAATGGTACCGAGAGTGAGGGGGTAATGTGGTTGCCTAGAAAGTCTATTTGTGGCTACTCTGAGATGCACTTCATCACATTCAGCATTATTCCTTGTTCAATAAATAACTGGAAAACTTAGAGACGCTGACAGCATTGTTCTGATGGTGCTGAGAAGACAGATGTCATCCAGGTATGTGAAGCAAAGCAACAGACCATGCATCACTGATTCAACAAACCTCTGTCACGTGTGCTGCATTCTGGAGGCTGAAAGTCATGAACTTTCAAATAAGCGAAAGTGTGTAGTAATAGATATCATTGATATGTCATTGGGATGTCATTTGCTACCAGAATCTGTGTGGGCATTGGCACAATCTAGTACACTGTATACACAAGCATCAGTCAATGCGTAGTTGTAGTCACAGAGGTGTTTAAAGCTCTAGTCTCTGCAAGGCTGCCCACGCACCCTACTTCTCAAATGAGGTGCAGGGGAAAGAGCAGGGTCTGTCAGATAAATGCATAATGCCTGCTTTGACCCATGTTATCAAACTCTGCTTTTGCTATCTTCAACTGGTCTGACATCAGTGATATTGGCGGGAGATTGGTGACCCCTCAGTTTGTGTGTGTTGGACAGTGTCGTGTATGATGTCCCTCAGTATGCCTGGTGGCTTTGTTAAAGCCATAAAGTCTTTCAGTAGTGTGGCATATTCACAGATCACGGTGGTCATCTGGGCAGATTGGGTGGGTGTCTGGTGCTGGAAGCCTGTGGCTGTCAGCCCAGTGGTCCAGTCTGCAAGGCAGGTATTGGAGATGTCTTGCTAAAGATGCCAAGATATCTGTGCCTTTAATTGGTTCACCAATGTCTGCCACAGTGAAATTCCATGGGAAGACACAGCTGAGGCCGAAATATAGATCCTCATTCTCTGCGGCTCTGTGAAAATAGCCGCGTTATTTGCAGATGCTGGGCAGAACGTCACATGCAGTTGGCACCAATGTAGACAGGGTGTGTGGGTAGATGCATAAATCTGAGCTAGTGGATCAGGTATTTACAGACAGTGGATCAATCCCTGATGAATAGACACTGGCATTAGCCAGCAATCTGACGAAGTGCCTATGGTCGATTGTCATCGGCATTTGGGTACACATACATCTTGGTACGGCATTGCGCATGTTCTTTGAAACACAGATGCTACCAGCAGACAACACCCTGCATGTTAGATGTCTGCATAGGCGAGTGAGACGCGGCACCTCTGCAGGAGCACCTTCTACCCTTCACCAGCTGCAGTCTCCACTGATGCTGCAAGACACTACCAGCTGGCTAATCTACAGGATCAGCTGGCCAACTTTCACCACTAATGCTTGTACTCTGCACATGCTACTGTGGTGGTTGTACTCTTGCACTACGCAGTTGATACCATGATAGGCACAGGTGATATGGCATCCAGTACTCAGTTCTGCCTTGGCACCTAGTGATCTCTGAATTGCAATAATCACCTTGAGAGAGGGTGGCAAGCAGCTGCTTTAGATTTTACACAACAGCTGATTATGTATGTGTAACTGTCAATTTTGTTTCCAAGATGCTACAAGTACTGTGACAGTCTTCAGTTGCCAACAGTCTTTGATCTGTACCTGTCTAATGCACTACTCTTGAGAGGCAGAAATACAGTGGATCAGTTTCAAGTTCAATTGGTCATATGCATTCCCTTCAGGTAGGGTGACAGTGATGTCCTATCATGTCTTTCTGTTCTTTTAGGCCTTGTGACTATTTTTTGGCCAAACTGAAGTCTTAGAAAGTAAGCCATCTACCACTTACATCCTGTTATCCAAGTATACAAGTATCATGTCTGAAGTTTAAACAATGCAATCAGCATTGTTTATTCACATTGTTTCACTGATTTATCAATAAAACATAATATGTCTTTTATCTTACCTCATGTATTTCAATTGGAACCACTGAATGGTAACATTCTGTAATTTTTTAACCACTGAGTGTAATTGACAAAAATTGTTTAAGGAAGTGTTTCAATTGGGATGATAGCAAAATCTTTAATGGGGGCCACAAACTCATGGGAGTACTTTTTAGGATAAAGTCAGTATCCATTCATCCTACATTGATTGAAATTAAACTTAATGAAAATTTCAGGCAGGCAGGTACTACTGATGTGAAAATATCACAAGAAACAGTACAGTGAAAAATAATAATAGTATGTTTAAAGATTCACTTAAAGGCACAGTAAAGAATGTTAATATATTGCATCAGAATATTAGGGGATTAAAAAACAAAGTAGATGAGCTTCTTGTTTGTATACAAGATTTAGGAACTGAGGGTGGAATAGATGTACTATGCCTGTGATCATCATATAGTCACAGGTATGGAAATGGTAAATGTAAGTGGATAGAAGCTTTCAGCACATTTAAGTAGACTATGGAGAGGAGTTGCCATATACGTTGAAATCAGTCAGTGTGAAAAATTTGGAAACTAAAAAATTTTGCATAGAGCAACACAGAAGCTTGTGCATGTGAGCTTTAACTAAATAAAGGCATTTTTATAATTGTAGCTGTGTATAGGTCCCCACTGGGAAATTTTCAACTATTTTTGAAAAACTGATTGTTTGTGAGGATTTCAAAGCAGATTTTCTGAAAGAGTCCAATAGAAAGCTTGACCTTTAAGTATTACTTTGTTCTTTCAACCTGGCATCAGGTGGTACAGGAAAGCAGCACACAGATAATGATTTCATAGACCAAGATAAATTTAATCAAATAAACACTTTTCCTGTTGAGAATGGTCTGTCTGATTATGACACACAGCTAGTTTCAGTATATGATATAGTAATGCAGTAATGCAAAACACTCCTCCAAAATAGTGCATTCCATTAATGATTTAACACTTCAAAATTTTAGGGAACACTTGCAACAACTACACTAGGATGAGATGTACAGGGAACATGATGCTAATTTAAAATTTAACCTATTTCATGATACCTTTGTGAGTATATTTGAAAACAGTTTCACTAAGAAAACAGTGAAATATAATTGAAGAAACTATGTAGAAAGCCATGGCTTACTACAGGAATAAAAATATCTTGTAAACAGAAAAGGGAAATGTATCTTATAGCTAGGAGGAGTAATGATCCTGAAACAACGAAACACTATAAAAACTACTGCACTGTATTAAGAAAAGTTATTAAAAAGTCCAGAAGTATGTGCATTGTGTCAGATTAGCACATCTGATAATAAAATTGAAACAATTCGGCGTATTGTGAAAAGGGAAACAGGGCAACCAAGGCATCAGGAAGACACTCTGCCAAACACAATGGAAAGTTTAACTAGAAGTCAGAAGTAGAAAACATGAAAAATCATTTAAGTGTTTTCTCTAAAACTGGTTCCAGCTATTCATTAGAAAACGCAAGGCAGTATATGGAAGAGGCAGTACCTATGCAATTTGATAAAGTTGAAGTTCAACCCATCTCTCCTACTGAAATCAGGAAAATAATAAATTTACTCTAAAGTAGAAGCTCACATGGAATTGATGGCATTTCCAACACAGTACTAAAAGCTTGTTCCCAACAACTAAGATTCTCAGCCACATATGTAGCAGCTCATTGAAACAGGGAATTTTTCAAGGTAGACTGAAATACACTATTGTTAAACCACTGCATAAATAGGGGGATAGATCTTATGCTAAAAACGACCATACAATCTCACTGACAGCTTTATTTAAAATTCTTGAAAAAGTAATGTATTTAAGAGTAGCATCAAATATTTGTAAAAATGAAGTACTAACAAAATGTCAATTTAGTTTTCAGAAAGGCTTTTCAACAGAAAATGCTATATATGCTTTCACTGATCAAATATTAAATGCAATGAATAACCGACCATCACTCATTGGGATATTTTATGATCTCTCCAAGGCTTTTGATTGTGTGAATCAAAAAATTCTTCTAGATAAGCTAAAGTATGGTGGTATGAATGGGACAGTGCACATATGGTTTAATTCATACTTAACTGGAACAATGCAGAAGGTTGAAATTAACAGTACAGATAGCTACAAAAACCAGCAGAGTCCTCTAAGCGGGCAGGTATCAAGAATGGTGTCCCACAGGGTTCAGTCTTGGGTCCTTTATTCTTAATATATATTAAGGACTTGCCACTCTATATTCATGAAGATATAAAGTTAGTTCTTTTTGCTGATACAAGTATAGTAATCACATCCAAGAAGCAAGAATCAGTTGAGGAAATTGTAAATGATGTCTTTCAGAAAATTATTAAGTGGTTCTCTGCAAATGGACTCACTACATTTTGAGAAAACACAGTTTATACAATTCTGTACAGTAAATGGCATAACACCATTGATAAATATAGACTGAATGGAAGTCTGTTGCTAAGGTAGATTACTCAAAATTACTGGGTGTGTACATTGACGAGAAATTGAACTGGAAGAAACACATCGATGATCTGCTGAAACGGTTAGGTTCAGCTACTTATGCTATTAGGGTTATTGCAAATTTTGGTGATATACATTTCAGTAAATTAGCCTACTATGCCTATTTTATTTGCTGCTTTCTTATGGCATCATATCTGGGGCAATTTGTCATTAAGAGAAATTATTCATAGCACAAAAGCATGTAATCAGAATAATAGCTGAAGCCCACCCAAGATCACCTTGCGGACATTTAAGGAACTCAGGATATTCACAGTACCTTCACAATACATATATTCACTTAGGATTCGTCATTAATAACCCATCCCAATTCAAAAATAACAGTGAAGTGCATAGCTGCAACACTAGAAGAAAGGATGATATTCACTAGTCTGGATTAAATTTCACTTTGGCACAGAATAGGGTGAATTATGCTGCCACAAGAATCTTCAGTCATTTGCCAAATAGTATTAAAAATCTGACATAGCTAACCAACTTGTAAAAATAAATTAAAAGAATTTCTGAATGAGAACTCTTAGTCAATAGATGAATTCTTAGATGTGAAGTAGTAACCGTAAAAATTATTTTGTGTGAAGAAAACTTACTTACAGCAATTATGAGACCTGAGAATGTGTGTGAGACAGGGCCAGTACCTTAAAGACTGAGCTGCTCTGTGTGATGTAATGCCAAGTCACAGAAAGCAACTTTCAGTGTTCAAAATCTAAACACACCTGAATTGCTTTCACATTATCAGACAACCATGGTGTTCTCTGGACCACAACAACTACAGAAATTTATTAGAAGAGTCAACTGCAGCAGAGCAATGAGAAATTAAGTTCCCACGAACGTTTATTTTTAAGCAATCTGAGATCTGTGCAGCTTATTTCAGCTATCTCCTTCAAAATTAACATTTGTAAAGACTTATTTTTTCTACAATTATCCACAGCGAACGGGTTACATTGCAGTGCTGTTTGGTTTATCCATACAGTATGTCAGTTAATAAGTAACTGAACACTGTGCAGGGCAAAGATGCAATATAAACATAGCCAAACCAAAAAAGAGGGCTGCATGAAAGAAAGATGAACATATCTGTAGTCTAATGTTTTTGTAAGGTGACATCAAATTTTTCAATCTTTAACTTTCTTCCCCTTACCATGATTCTGGGTGGATGTATTGAATGTGTATGAGAACACATACTTGCATAAAAGTCTTTACAGTACATCCTCTGGAAATGATACCTGGATATACCATAATACGGTAACTTTGGAAGCCATTGTGGCATGATTTATTACACAGCATTCTTTATCACAAAGCTGGATGATACTGCATCTCCAAGAAGGAAGAGGTAAATATCTCTTTTCAAATGAGTGAATATTTCAATTTAGACTGCTACAGCAGTAATTTTAGTGAGACTAGAGGTGCAGGTCTGGATGCTTGACTTGCCACTGGTTAAAGTATCCACCAGCCACACACCTTGAATGGTCTACATTCACACCACCTTACAGCACCAGTATTTGAACACTGGTAGTGTTATCTTTTGCACATTAAATATTTTTTCTATGTATTTTAATTATGGCCACATCAGTGTCAGTACTTTAATACTAAATGGATTTAAAAATTTTGGTCTATGAGTACTACCATCCAGTATCTGGATTTGCCCCAAATTTAACATTTCAAAGGTACACCCAGTTTTGCTGACAGCCAGAACTGCTTTGTTAATGTTAGTCTTAATATCCAGCTTTTCTTTTCTCTTCTTTTCTAAAATTTGCTTCTTAAACATGTACCATATGAAAACAGGAGTTATATACTTGAGTACTGTGATACCCTTTACACAAGCTTTACTTTGTGTACTTGTCTTAGTCTAAGGATTTAGGTTCTGCTTGACTTTTTTGATCATTGGTCAATTTCTATGAAAATATTGTTTTCATTATCATTATAATGTAGAAATGCACAAAACTATCAGAACAGTTGTGTATCACCCAACTATATTATATTTTGCTGCTTGTATTATAGATGCTCTGCACAACATTACTTGTGTTACTAGTAATCAGAAATTTTATGAATGAAAATATACTGAAAGAACAGATCAGTACTCCAGACAAATAGAGGTTAAATATGCTGAATGATATTTTTTGTACACAGAAGCAAAGGATCAAATCACCAAATCACCAGAGTGGGGAGTGGGCATAATAATTATGATGATAAATAATCACTCACTCCTGTCACTATGAATACTTTTATTCTCACAACATATACACAGTGCTTGTCACATAGAGCACATACTACAGAGAACTGATCTGGCGAAGATACAGTTGGTGTTCCTGCAGTAGACTAGTGCTATTATTGGGGGCAGGGGAGAGTGGAACCAGTGGTTTATGTCCCCAGAAAACCATATGTTTTAATTCCAAATGAAAAAATGTTGTGACCAAAATTGCAACAGTAGTGTAAAAGTCAGAGTACTTACTTCTTTTTGAATGCTGTCCCATACAATAGTTATTTCTGGACTATCTCTATAATGCACCATACTGTCATTCATTCTCTTGTTTATTACTTCCACAGCTGCATCTTCAAGAACATAACCAGCTATTCCAGCTGCCAATTCTAAGATGAATATAACTCCCAACAATGCAGAAAACTGGAAAACATTGTATACAAAGTTAACAGTAATCTTACACTTGAGAAACATTGCATATTTATGAATGTGTGTAATATTTGTGAGGGTATTAAATATTGAAATACCCATTAACTAAACAACAGGATCATAATTCTTTTTTCTATACACACAGTTGGGTAACTGTTGCATGTATTAATGATCATTATTTACTAATTATTTGAGGGGAAAGTTTAATCTCTTTCAAAACAATACTGTTTCAGTCATGGTATTCATTTCCGAAGTCAGTCACACTCATGAATCCACAATATATCTTTCTGTCCTTTTTCTTATTGGCTCTGCAACATTACAATATCATTGTAAACTCTTAGATAGTATCTCAGGCCTGAAGGTATGATATTAGCAGATTAGTTCCACAAGAAATCTGAGCTCTCAGCCACAGTGTGTATCCATGGAGCATGTATTTGTCTCCCCTCTTGAGTACATTATTTCATAAGAACAAACTTAACATTTAATTCCACAATAATTTCATTTGGAATGCCAGAATGTTTGCAATTTGTAGGAATTATTTTTGGAAAGGCCTGTTGGAGTTTCTTCTCACCCAGTCAGTGCAGGCTGTTAGTAGTACTGTAGTCTTAATTTAAATAAATATAATTATGTATTAAGAGTAACATTCTTTGACCAACTAGCTGTTTACATTTAATGAACAATTATTTCAGATTCTTTATTCACCATTGACCACCCAAGGTTGAATAGGCAGTTTACATTGATATCTTAACATTTTCCTTGAATAGTAACTTAAAGCTAAATGAGCATTGCAAATAGTGCCCATAGATGATAACATAGACCCTAACATAAGAAATACATTCAGTGACATCACATAATGAAATCCTTAAAAATTAATGTCAATTGAGTTTATATTCATAAATTCTGTTATATTGTAAAAAGGATTTATAGTAACCAGTTTAGTAGCTTGCTCCTGAATCTACTTATGTGAGGTGACCGAGAAGAAAATGGAAGTTTATTAAATATTTTTAAACTATTGATTAGATGGGAATTCCCTGTTCTTGTCAGCCTGTGCCTAGGTATGTCTAATTTTGTTTTGCTCTGGTATTATTGTGGTGTGTTTTCCCTCATTTCAAAATCTGTTATATTGTTTTTGCATACAATGCTGAGGCATATATATAAAGATTAATAACTTAATATTTTCAGCTGACTGAACAATGGCCAGCAGTGCTGTGATCTACCAGAATTGCTCATTGCCCATATCACTTTCTTCTGAATTTTTAGAACTTCAGGGATGTTAAGAGCATGTCCCCATATCAGCACTCCATACTTTATGTGCGACTGAAAGAGTCCAAAATAAATAACTCAAATAGTCTTGTCACCAGGCTTCTCAGTTTCCACATGAAATACGTAACTCGAGGCAATTTTGTGCAGGTATGGTTGGTGTGTTTCCCACATTAACTTGGAGTCTACATGAATTCCTAGAATTTTAACTGCTTTCACCTCAACCTCTTGACAACCCTAGTATAATCTGTTGGTTTTTATCAGGATTACAAAGCAGTGTATTTGATGAGAACCAATTTAGTCCTGCTTCCAGGCCATCTTGCATCATATCTTGCAGAACTGATGTTCTCATGCTGAGCAAGCAAAGTTGTGTCAGCACAACAAATAACAGTATTGGGGATACAATGGGGTAAATCATTGACAAATTATAAAAAAGAAGGGTCCAAGGACAGAACCTTGTGGGACTTGTCTTTACTTCTAGCAATTGAAGAGTGTTTGTGACAGAGGCAAACTGCTTCCTTTTGTTTAGGTATGATTCAATTGCTGCCAATGCAGAATCTTGCACATCATAGAATTTGAGTTTAGCAAGTAAGATGATATGAGAAATGCAGTCAAATGCCTTACTTAAATCACATAAAAGAAGTGAGGCTTTATTTTTATTCTTGAAGGCCGTTATTACTTTATTCACAATTGAAATAACAGCAGTGGTGGTATTTCTTCCCTTGCAGAAGCCAAATTGGCTATTAGAGAGTAAGTTATGTGGCTCATAGTAGTAGTTTAGTTGGTTATAAGAGATTCAAATATTTGAGAAAATGGGAACTATTGAAGCTGGTCAGTAATTTGAGATCATGTTTGTCCCTTTTTTATACATTGGGATAACTTGATATTTTTAGAGTTGTAGGATAGACTCCTAACTCTATATACCTATTAAACAGAAAAGCCAATGGTTCACTTATTATATGCACTGTTTTTTAATTATGTAACTGGATAACTAACAGTAGTCCATTATCTTGGAGTTCGAGAACTTTACAAAGGTAGTGGCAATCTCCACTTAAAGGTATTGTTTGCAGGTGATTGTTGCTTAAGTAGATCACTTGCATTAGTGTTTCAGTTTTGTTCCTAATCTCACAGAGTCCATGAAAAAACAATTAACTTTATCCAGGTCAAGAGCTATGCTAAATTCACCATTCCTGCAATGCTCTTGCACAACATTCCATGCAGCTTTGCACTTATTAGGAGCCCCTTCAATGTATCTTTCGTATGCTGTTCTTTTTGCCATTCTAAGCTTAGTTCTGTAGGTTCTCTTACATTCAAGATACACTTTGTACAGTTCATATTTCTGCTCCATTCCATATTTAAGAGAATTTTTATACATGTGGTACAATGATAACATTTTCCCTCATATTGGTAAGTTCATCTGTGTACCACTTAATGTTTTTCTTTATGTGTTGGCTTTTATGATTAATTTTTATAAGAGAACAAGAATACCACAAATCTAAATAAATTTTAATGAAGTTCTCAAAAGCAGTTTCAGTTTTATTTATTCTCACTTGACAGTTATATATACAATCCACTACTTTAATACGAAACTGGCTCTGCAAAATAGCAAGATTTAATATTTATGTAATTCACTGAAGAGCCAGATAAACAGTACCCTTTTACATGAAGATTTCATAGCCAGAAGTTATGCTTAACACTAAGGCTCTATTAAATAGGTTTATACTGAACAAGCTCTTATTAAGCACAGTATACTAGAACTTTACTCACCCTGTTCATTTTAATAACAATTCTTTAAAAGCACAAAAATTATAAATACCTCTTAAAACTTATCTGAGTGCAGCCTGTATACACTTCAGTCTATTGGTATGTGTCTTAGGGTCACTAAAGTTAGATAGTTGGGCATTGTTGGAAAGAGGTTATCAGTATAGTATATTGCCCACCACAGTGCTGTCATTTAATATTCAGCCATTACCATGAGCCAAAGCAGTGAAGTTCTACTTTGCAATGGTCAATTATGGTTGATAATTCTAGTTGATTGCTTTCAGGTACTCCATGAGAATGCAACAGAACTGTGTGCTACCTTCTTGAAGGTAATTTGAGGGCTTTTTCAACCCAGAAAGTTCACAACCCCCTCCACACAATGTAGCTTCATTATGAACAGGAGATCTGCTCAGCACTGGTGCATGAGGAAAGAAGACCAGAGGGCAGGAAGCACCTGCAAAGAAACCTGGAACAATACAATTGCTATTTTGTCACCAATAACTGCGTGATGTATGCAGCACCCAATTAATGGAGAAGAGTAGGTTGCCAGGCATGCAGTTCCATGGGTTCAACAGGGAGACTGTTTAGTCACTTTATCTTATATGGATGTCCAATGTCATCAAGGGCAATTTGAGGGCTGCACAACCCCAGGAAAGAATCCTACAACCAACTGTCCAGCTACCACCAAAGTTTTGACAGTGGATCTTTCAAGATGAATGCTGGAGTAACTGCACCTTCCTGGTGAACACTTCCCATGAGGAGTTGAACAAATGGAATGTCTGCAATATCACCAGACAAACCTGAAAGAACATAATACCAGTTGAAATGTGCATTGTCATAGCAGTAAGCCTGCTTACATAATGGATGACCTGAGGGCCAATCAGAATGGGATATACTTCAGCAGAAATGTGTGTACCAGCTTTCAGACAACATACCAAGGAACAGCCAAACACATTACAATGCACAATGTAAGGCAACACTATTCAAACTTACCAAGCAGCAGATTTTGTAATCACAGATGTGAAAACCACCTTGCCTTTATTTTGGTAATTTTTAATTTCACAGTAAAGTTATTTATTAGTTTCATTATCTCAGCCCTTTAATCTACACACCACTAAATTCATAGGTATACAGGTGGAATGAAACTGAGCAGTTTACTGTTTTAAAAGGGAGTGTATTACAACCCCTATAACATTTAAAAAGTCACTTTCAAATTTCTAACTTACAGTAAGTATCATACAGTGGTTCTCTTTCACAGCACCACAGCATCCAAAAAATGATATTATCAGCACAATTGTTCCCACAGCAATAAGCAGTGCAGGTGCAGAAAAGAATCTATTATCCAGAAAGTGTTCATATTTGTAGTAAACTCCCTGAATGACAGCGCCAACTGACAGGATAATTACTCCTGTAATCTGAAAAAGAAAAGAACACACAAAGAATTACACACCTCTTAACAAGATTTGTGTTACACCTGACCAAGGTAGCTAACTCAAGAGTACCTAAACAATACAAAGTGAGAATGCTGGAATTAATTTGATGTATGCCTCTGTAATCATCCCACTGTCATGATCTGTAGATAAGTTTCAGTAATGTATAAATCAAGTAATTTGAAAGAAAGTGAAATGCCTCATTAAGAAAATAACCTCTCAGCACATTAGCTAACAAAGCAAAAATTCAAACATTTATAGCTGACTATCAGTCATGTTCCTAGAGTAAAATTCCGTAAAGATATTTTTCAATAACTTTAATATTAAAATCTTTCCCCAGCTGTGATTTAATAATAGTTTAAGATTTCTTATTTCCTTTGTTACTGTAAGTGAATTTCAGCTTGTGGTCATTGAATGTTTAAAATAACAAAACTTAAAAGAATTATAGTCCATCACAATCCATTTGATTGCCATGGGAAAGGGCTTCATTTTTAGCTAGTCAATTCACAAAGAAACAATTCTGTGCTCTGTATTAGTAATTGGCTGTCAATTGCTATGAACTACTCATGCTTATTCAACTGAAGTTTAACAAAAAGCAAAGAACTACTCCATCAGATACATAACCGACATTTTTTGATGACCACATTGATATTTATCCATGATTTAATGCAGGGCAATTCAAAAGTCACAACATGCCACAACTCATTTGTGCAGATAAAAAAAAAAGATAGAGGACAAAATTTTTAGTGTTTTAAATCATGACCTCACAGTTGATTCTTTTTTCCACTACCCAACAATGTCACTACATAATTCAGGGAAGGTTGGAAATTGTTCTTTTCTATGCTGCCAGTCTACAGAAATCTGTGGAGAAATATCAGCCAGCATCCTTATCAACCACCCCCACATTACACAACCATTGCTCATTTACTGAAGCTGTTCAAGGCAACAAGCACTATCCATGACAAACAATGGTCTGGGCAGCCATGTACAGCAACAGATCATCCAATCTCAGCTAGCGTACTAGCTGACAGTCCAACACAGTCAACACGGTAAGTAGCTCAAGAATGTGACAGGCACTCTTGTCCAGGAGCTTCATGGATATGGCAAAGACACAGTCCTGTGAGTTGTTTACAGTAAGATGAATGCACCAGCCATACATTTAAACTTTCATTCATTTTACTAATGAGACCTGTTTCCATCTGAATGGAACTGAATAGACAACCCTCTTCATTTGGCCACTGTGAACCTATTCACCGTTGCAGATGCTTATCAGACTGACCAAGGGTAAATGTGTGATGTGGCATACATGGGAATGATGTCATAGATCCTGTATTTAATGAACAGCTCACTGCTGGACTGTACAGATTGCATCTAGAGAGATTACCCCTGCCCTATATGTATGATGTACCCCCTAGCAAATCAACAGTATTTTTCTTTCAGCAAGATGGGCCTCCGCCACATTTCAGATGAGCAACACTAATTCCTAATGAAGTTTCACCTGAGCACTGGATAAGTCAAAGGGATCCAGTGGAACAGTAACATAGGTCACCAGATTTCACACCACTTTACTTTTTTCCTCTGGGGCCATCTCAAATCTGTAGTGTACAGAAGCACACCACAGGAAAACATCAGACAAGTCTGTGCAGCAATAACATCTACAGTATTGCTTAATGTGCAGAAGAGTTATGTGAATCTGATTTGGATGTGGCTTCAACAAGATGGCAACCAAATTTAACAATTCCTCCAGTTTCGTCCAAGCAGTGCAGCTGTGGGACATAGAAGTTTAACTATTTGTTTCAGTTTGCCACTCTGCAAGTGGAGTACAGATATGACATTGATTTGTTTTGTTTCAGTTTGTCATTCACCTCAAATGGTGAATTGTGTGTCACAACAATTAAGTACATGATTTATAATTCCATTTCCAACAACTCTGCCCTCTGTTTTTCAGCATCTCCACAAATAATGTAGTTGGAACTTTTGACTCACCTTATATGACCTAAATGCAAATTTGAATACCTGCAAAAAAAGAAACATTCACTAGAAGAAACAAAATTAGCAGTTTTACATGCATGGGTGTGCCAGCAAACAGTTTTTGCAGCTTCCTTCATTTTTCATATATGATATGTGTGCTGTTAGAGCATGTGGTGTGTCTACATAAACTACCTCCAATTGCCCATTTTTGTCCTTGCATTTTCAACTAATTTTAAGTGTAATTCATTTAACTTAGCAGCCAATGATTTGCACCGAACACCTATTCTGTGGATAATTTTCTTTTTGCTCATAGTGCCTGTTTAAGTTGTGATTAGAATTACACCGCGTTAAAGCTCTCTTCTATTTCTCAGACAAGGTACTTTGACAGCAGATGTACATTTATTAGACTGAACCTACAGGAATGGTGTTCAATGATTAAATCCAACTTTTGTAGAACAAAAGCAAAAACAATGGATGGCCAATACTTTGCTTTAAGCGAAAATTTCAATAATGCTGACAGTTGGAAGAGAAACAACTGTTCCTAGCTTTCAGAACAATTTCTTCCTTCCTCAGAGGAAAGAGTGACAGTCTGGGAATATTAGAAAGGCCAAGCAAGTGTCTCAGACACCAAGATGAAAGGAACCCACCTGTTGTGTGGATGAGGGAAACAAAGATGAAGGGGGAAATATCAGAGGGTAGATGGTGATATAAATGCTCTGTTTACTCTGGAGATGATATAAAGAGTGAGAAAAAATAGATAAAGGGAAGCATGAAGTAAAATAATGCAATTACAAACTGGGAAAAATAGATAACTGAGTAAATAATAGGATGGGGTGATTTTATGTTAATGGAGATCTAGTCCAGGACAGTGGTGGGATTCAAGGATTTTTTTTTAAGAATAGTATCCTATCACCTCCCCCCCATGAACCATGGAACTTTCCGTTGGTGGGGAGGCTCGCATGCCTCAGCGACAAATAGCCATATCGTAGGTGCAACCACAATGGAGGGGTATCTGTTGAGGAGTCAGACAAATGTGTGGTTCCTGAAGATGGGCACCAGCCTTTTCACTAGTTGCAGGGCAACAGTCTGAATGATTGACTGATCTGGCCTTTTAACACTAACCAAAACGGCCTTGCTGTGCCAGAACTGTGAACGGCTGAAAGTAAGGCGAAACTACAGCCATAATTTTTCCTGAGGGCATGCAGCATTACTGTATGGCTAAATGATCCTCTTGGGTAAAAAATTCAAGGGTAAAATAGTCCCCCATTTGGATCACCAGGTGGGTACTACTTAGGAGGACCTTATCAGGAAAAAGGAAACTGGGGTTCTATGGATCAGAGCGTGGAATGTCAGATTCCTTAATCAGAGAGGCAGGTTGGAAATTTAAAAGAGAAATGGATAGGTTGAAGTTGGATGTAGTGGGAATTCAGTGGCAGGACTACCAAGACTTCTGGTCAGGTGAATACAAGGCTATAAATACAAAATCAAATAGGGGTAACGCAGGAGTAGGTTTAATAATGAATTAAAAAATAGGAGTGCGGGTAAGCTACTACAAACAGCATAATGAACGCATTATTGTGGCCAAGATAGACGTGAAGCCCACACCTACCACAGCAGTACAAGTTTATATGCCAACTAACTCCACAGATGAAGAGACTGATGAATGTGAGGAGATTAATGAAGTGGTGAATATGGAATGGGGATGAGAAATTAAAGAGGAAGCCGCCTGGTAGAATTTTGCACAGAGTAATTTTATCACAGCTGACCCTTGGTTTAAGAATCATGGAAGAAGGTTGTATTCATGGAAGAGGCCTGGAGATACTTTAAGGTTTCAGCTAGATTATGTAATGGTGAGACAGATTTAGGAACCAGGTTTCAAATTTTAAGACATTTCATTTCAGGGGCAGATGTGGATTCTGACCACAATCTATTGGTTATGAACTGTAGCTTAAAACTGAAGAAACTGCGAAAACATGGGAATTTAAGAAGATGGGACCTGCATAAACTGAAAGAACCAGAGGTTGTACAGAGTTTCAGGGAGAGCATAAGGAAAAGACTGACAGGAATGGGGGAAAGAAATACAGCGGAAGAAGAATGGGTAGCTTTTTAGGAATGGAATAGTGAAATCAGCAGAGGATCAAGTACATAAAAAGGCTAGTAGAAATCCTTGGGTAATAGAAGAGATACTGAATTTAACTGATGGAAGGAGATAATATAAAAATTCAGTAAATGAAGGAGGCAAAAAGGAATACAAATGTCTCAAAAACAAGACTGACAGGAAGTGCAAAATGGCTAAGCAGGTACGGCTAGAGGTCAAATTTAAGGATGTAGAGGCATATCTCACTAGGGGGTAAGATAGATACTGCCTACAGGAAAATTAAAGAGACCTTTGGAGATAAGAGAACCACTTGTATGAACATCAAGAGCTCAGATGGAAACCCAGTTCTAAACAAAGAAGGGAAAGCAATAAGGTGGAAGGAGTATATAGAGGGTCTATACAATGGTGATGCACTTGAGGACAATATTATGGAAATGGAAGAGGATGTAGATGAAATGAAATCGGAGATATGATACTGCATGGAAAGTTTGACAGAGCACTGAAAGACCTAAGTCAAAACAAGGCCCTTAGAGTAGACAATATTCTATTAGAACTATTGACAGCCATGGGAGAGCCAGCCATGACAAAACTCTACCGTCTTGTGAGCAAGATGTTCGAGACAGGTGAAATACCCTCGGACTTCAAAAAATATATAATAATTCCAATCACAAAGAAAGCAGGTGTTGACAGATGTGAAAATTACCAAACTATCAGTTTAATAAGTCACAGCTGCAAAATATTAACATTCATTCTTTAGACACAAATGGAAAAACTGGTAGAAGCCAACTTCAGGGAAGATCAGTTTGGATTCCATAGAAATAATGTCACACGTGAGGCAATACTGACCTTACGACTTATCTTAGAATAAAGATTAAGGAAAAGCAAACCTACGTTTCTAGCGTTTGTAGACAGAGAAAGCTTTCAACAATGTTGACTGGAATATTCTCTTTCAAATTCTGAAGGTGGCAGGGGTAAAATACAGGGAGTGAAAGGCTATATACAATTTGTGCAGAAACCAGATGGCAGTTACAAGAGTAGAGGGGCATGAAAGGGAAGCAGCGGTTGGGAAGCGAGTGAGACAGTGTTGTAGCCTATCCCCAGTGTTATTCAATCTGTATATTGAGCAAACAGTAAAAGAAACAAAAGGAAAATTCGGTGTAGGAATTAAAATCCATGAAGAAATAAAAACTTTGAGGTTCGCCATTGACATCTTAATTCTGTCCGACAGCAAAGGATCTGGAACAGCAGCTCAATGGAATGGACAGTGTCTTGAAAGGAGGATATAAGATGAACATCAACAAAAGCAAAACAAGGATAATGGAATGTAATCGAATTAAGTCGGGTGATGCTGAGGCAATTAGATTAGGAAATGAGAAAGTAGTAAAGGAGTTTTGCTACTTGGAGAGCAAAGTAACTGACGATTGTCGAAGTAGGGAGGATATGAATATAGACTGGCATTGGCAAGGAAAGTGTTTCTGAAGAAGAGAAATTTTTTAACAGTACAGATGTGTCAGGAAGTCGTTTCTGAAATTATTTGTATGGAGTGTAGCCATGTATGGAAGTGAAACATGGATGATAAATAGTTTGGACAAGAAGAGAATAGAAGCTTTCGAAATATGGTGCTACAGAAGAATGCTGAAGATTAGATGGGTAGATCATGTAACTAATGAGGAGGTACTGAATAGAATCAGGGGGAAGAGAAATTTGTGGCACAACCCGACTAGAAGGAGGGATCAGTTAGTATGACACGTTCTGTGGCATCAAGGGATCACCAATTTAGTATTGGAGGGCAGCATGGAGGGTAAAAATCGTAGAGGGAGACCAAGAGATGAATACACTGAATAGATTCAGTAGGATGTAGGTTGCAGTAGTTAATTGGAGATGAAGCTTGCACAGGATAGAGAAGTATGAAGAGCTGCATCAAACCAGAATGAAGCCAACAGCATATCACCAAACTTCAGGGAACTGTTGTGGTATCACTGTCCAGGCACTCAGGTCCATTCAGTCACTCTGCAGAGCAATATCAGTAGTAAGGTACCGAGTCAAAGCCCATTTCCTTTCATGCCCTCAGCCAGTTTAGGGATTATCATTCCTAAATAAGACACCATGCAGTGAACATGTGTTAATTTGTGAATAACATTTATTATATCACATTAGTCTGTCTTATGTTTTAGAATTTATCAGTAGCGGAACTGAAAGAAGGTGGTAGCAGGTATGCATAGAGCATGTTTATGTGGCAATAGTTGCAACAGTGAGTATCTTGGTGTAGGGGTAACTACTTTTTCCCTATCTTTCACCCTTTCCTCAGTTTTTAATTGCACAATGCATTTCACTTACCTGCCTATATGTCCATATTTGTTTCTCCCTCCACCCTTACACATGTGGACAGGCTGCCACAGTGCTTATCCATGTATCATCTTTTATATCTTATTTTGATTCCTTTATCTTTTTCACCCTTTAGCTTCACAAACAGGTGGACACCTCTTAACTGAGTTACCTACCGCCACAACTAACACTTCATCAACCTAATTCTCTTTCCTCCCTAAGGAAAGGAACCATGGTTCAGCTGGGAGGGTCTTTGAACTGTTAGCATAATTCCATTTACGTGTAGTAGACGTTTAATGAAGATTGGCTCATTGTGAGAAAATCCTCGCAATTTTTAGTGCCTCCGATGGAGTGCTCCTTCCAACTGGGAAGGGGGGGGGGCTGCAGAAGGGGCTGCACCTTCCTTAGGTGACTGTTCACGTATCAGCTCAAACCTCCCTAAGAACAGATCAATCAGCAGTTTGGGACAGTAGCAGCTCAGGCAATCACCCCTCCCTGAGCCCGGCCTGCTGTACCAGCAGTATGTGCAAACCCTACCTGTTGACTCAAGGTTCAAAATTATGCATTACCCAGTCACCTGTTATGCATCAGACGTGTGGGCCAGGCTTCAGGAGTGCACCAAGAGGAAGAAGAAAAAGAAGAATCTCAGACGTCGAAGCAGGCGAGTGATAGAAGATGAACGAAGAAGAAGGTAATGATAAACAGTGGAGAGTATTCTTATACTGATCACTGAAAATGCAGAATACATTTTCGTTAACAGCCAATACAAGTTCCCAGGGGAGAGGATAAAGAATAGCATGAGGATAAATGTGCAGCACAGAAGGGAAAAGATGCTGCAAAGGCTGAGGCCCCATGGAAACCAAACCCACCAAAGAGCAGTCAGTCCCCTGGGGAGGGGTGAGTATCATGTAATGTCTGGTCTATATCAAAGCCATTACAGACTTAAGACTAGCTTAAACAGGGCTGAATTGTCATTTGTTGCAATGAATGGCAGCTTGCTGTATATGCAGATATATCTGAGTTAGAGCACATAGGTAGAAGTAAAATTTCTATAATATTTAAATGTAATATCAGCATTATTGGCTTCCTGTTTATCTCAGACCTGTAAATGAGCTACAAAATCTGCAAAATGATATGAATTTGACCAATCAGTTATGTAGGACAGTGGCTGATTGGTTTATTGGTATAATTCTCATGTCACCCAGTCCAGACATACACTCATCTTTCAAGTATTTCAACTGTTACGTTAAAAGAAGGCACAAATAATTCAAAGGATTGTTGCCAGATTTGTTCTTGTGCAATGCAAACTGTACAAAAAAGTTATAAAAGTTTTGAAATGCTAATCTTTTCAAGTCAATATTTTTTCACTCAATCACAAAAATAGAGATCAGGGCTCATAGACAAGCAAGCAGATACTGTTTCCCATTGCTCTGTTTTGTGAACAGGACAGGACTGACAAGCCAACAGTTAAGCATACAGGGGGCATGACTCCACCACGTAGACTGGGTAATGCCCTGGCTATCTAATGTTGAATGAAAACGCCGTTGAGTAGGAGATGGAAGGCAGTCTGGCCACACGGCTAAGACACTAAGTAAGGTGTTCCATCCCAGTTTGCTTTTTGTCAGTCTTCTGCCTGGTTTGATGCAACCTGCCACGAAATCCTCTCCTGTACTAGTCTTCATCTGAGCACCACTTGCAACCTACATCCTCTGTCTGCTGGATGTATTCCATTGTTTTTCTCTATAGTTTTTACCTCTTACAGCTCCCTGTAGTACCATGGAAGTTATTCCCTGATGTCTTAACAGATATCTTACCATCCTGTCCTTGTCAATGATGTCAATGTATTCTTTTCCCTGCCAATTCTGCAGAGAACCAGCCCATTCCTGATCAGTCAACACAATTTTCTACATTCTTCTGTAAGATCACATCTCAGATGCTTTTATTCTATTCCAGTTTTTTTTCAATTCATGTTTCATTACTATACAATGCTGTGCTCCAAATGTACTTCCTCATATTTCTTCTTTTAAGACCTGTGTTTGATGCTAGTAGACTTCTCTGACAGGAGTGTCCTTGGTGCCAGTGCTAGTCTGCTTTTCATGTCTCCCTCACTCCACCCATCACAGGTTATTTTGCAGACTAGACAGCAGAGTTCCTTAATCTACTCTGACCACCAATCCTGATAAGTTTGTCACTGTCCTCATTTCTGCTGGTTCTCGTTACTTTCACCTCTTCGATTTACTCGAAATCCATACTCTGTATTCAGACTTCATTCCGTCCAGCAAATCCTGTAATTCTTCACTTTCATTAAAGATAGCAATACCATCAGCAAATTTTATCAGTGATATTCTTTCACCTCAAATTTTAATTCCACTCTTAATCTTTCTTTTATGTGTCATTGGTTCTTTGATGGAGACTGAACAGTAGGGGCAAAAGACTACATAGCTGTTCACCCATTCTAATCTGAGCACCTCGTTCTTGGTCATCCACTCTTATTCCCTCTTGACACACATACTACCATTCTTTCCCTACAGTTTACCCCTATTTTTTTTAGAATTTTTAACATCTTGCGCCATTTGACACTAATGCTTTTTCGAGGTTGACATATCCTACGAGTGTTGCTTCTATTATCCACCACAATGTCAGAACTGCCTCTGGTGCATTTGCCTTTCCTGAAGTCAAACTGATCATCTACCACATTATCAATTTTCTGTTCCACTCTTCTGCATATTATTTTATGCAACTTTGTTGCAATGAGCTGTCAAGAACTTTGTGCCTTAATTCTCACACTTGGCTCTTGCAGTCTTCGGAATTGTGTAGATTGTGTATTGCAAGAATCTCACATTCTATGTACTAAATTGAATATTCTTGTTGCCACTTCTCCCAGTGATTTTTGAAATTCTGATGGAATGCTATCTGTCCCTTGTCTCCAAAGCTTTTAATGTTTGATTCTAATACTGGATCCCTAGGTCGACTCCTGTTTCTTTTATCACATCTTACAAGTCTCCCCCTCAGAGGACTTCAGTGTCCACTTTACACTTATCCACTGTCTTCTGCAATTAACAGTCATTTCCAGTGCACTCAGTGTTACCACCCTTCATTTTAATTTCTCCAAAGGTTGTTTTGACTTTTATATATTTTGGATCACGCTACAGAAAGAGAATTCAGAAGGGGGTCAAAATACCGGAAAGGTAAGGTTAAACAGAAAAGAGTAACAAAAACTGGTTGGCTGGTTTAAAAGAGGGAGAGAGACCAAACTGCTAGGTCATCAGTCCCTTTTTCCAATTAAAATAATTCCACAATGGTGGGAGTAAAATAATCGAGACATACAGAACAGCTAGAAGAAAAGAGAAAAATCACGAGAATGACAGAAGGGCAACAAACACTAGAATGAACAAAATAGGACAAGAAAACCACAGAGACGCAAGAAACATGAAGAGATCAAAACAAGAGAGCAGATTACCATGGCTGGCTGACCATGAGAATAAGAAGGCAGCCACTCTGCAACACATTAAAACCTCCACCCTTAAAGCAGTAGGATGGAGGACGCAGAGGGACGAAGGACATGTGCTAAAACTCAGATCAAATGATAAAATCCACCCTCACGAATAAAACGTGAAACTAAAGATGCTGCTGAGGCATTGTCGCCCAACAGCGAAGGTAGGGTGCTGAGAAGTTAAAAGCCCACTGCAGAGCTTCTAAAAGTAGGCAGTCTAGCAAGAGATGGACGACCGTCATTTGTGTCACAGCAACAATGAGGTGGGTGCTCGCAACAGACGAGGTAACCATGCGTTAGCCACGTATGGCCAATGCGGAGCCGCCAGAGGACAACTGATTCCCTGCGAGAGGCTTGCATGGAAGACTTCCGCACATTCATAGTCTCCTTAATGACACGTAGTTTGTTGTGCATGCTGTTATGCCATTTTGTCTCCCAAAGCCAAAAAACCCTGCAGTGTAAGACAGAACATAGGTCAGCTTCGGAGATGCTTATCTCCAGAAGCTGTTTCCGTGTCGTCTGTTTGGCCAGCCTGTCGACAAGTTCGTTGCCGGGGATTCCGACGTGTCCTGGGGTCCACACAAACACCACAGAGCAGCACGACTGTTTCATGGGATAGATGGACTCCTGAATGGACGCTACCAGAGGGTGGCGAGGGTAGCACTGGTCGATAGCTTTTAGGCTGCTCAATGCGTCAGTACACAGGAGAAATGACTCGCCAGGGCATAAGCGGATATGGTCAAGAACACGAGATATGGCCGGCAGCTCTGCAGTGAAAACACTGCAGCCAACGGGCAAGGGGTGCTGCTCAATGTGTCCTCCATGAACACACGCAAAGCCTACCTGACTATCAGCCATCGAGCCGTCTGTGTAAACCACTTCATGGCCCCGTACATGTCGAGAATCAAGATGAAGTGGTAGCGGAGAGCTGCAGGGTTGACGAGTCCTTAGGGCCATGCGAAAGGTCCGGAAGAATCTGCGGCCTAGGTGTTCACCATGAAGGTGTACGTGAGTGGACCTCGCGGAGAGGTAACGGCAAGGACTGCAGTTCAGACAGAAGGGACCGGGCGCGGACCGCAATCTTAAGCCCTAACCTGGGCCGCCGATGCAGGGAGTTGAAACCGCCATGGTTGGCAAAAGGTGAGAGTAATTCGGACGCGCAGGAGGACTACGAACGTGTGCAACGTAACTGGCGAGCACTTGTGCACGCCTGACCTTCAATGGAGGCATTCAGGCCTCCACCAGGACACTGGTCACCTAACTCGTTCTAAAAGCTCCCGTCACTATGCCAACACCACAGTGGTGCACTGGGTCGAGTAAACGCAATGCTGAGGGCGCCACCAAACCGTAAACCAGACTCCCATAGTCAAGGCGGGATTGAACAAGGGCTCTGTAGAGCTGCACCCCAGTTGGTGTTGCTCAGGCAGCAGAGAGCAATGAAGTGCTGTCAGCACTCCCACTTAAGCTGACGAAGGTCAGGTAGCCAAGTCAATCGGGCGTAGAAAACCAGTCCTAAGAATCTATATGCCTCCACTACAGCGAGTGGATCGTTTTTAAGGTAAAGTTCTGGTTCTGGACGAACGGTGTGGCGCCGACAAAAATGCCTGACTGGACTTCACGGCTGAAAACTAAGCCGTGGGCTAGAGCCCGTGACTGCGCCTTGCGAATGGCTCCCTGTAGGCCACTCAGCAACACCAGTACTGGAAGAGCAGTACGAAATGCAGAAGTCATCCACATACAGATAATGTAAGCCCAACGGTCCTACAGCTGCTACTAGACCGTTAATAGCCACTAAAAATAGACAATACGGAGCCCTGCAGAACGCCATTCTCCTGAATACGGTGGGAACTATTGGAGACACTGACTTGGACACGGAAAGTACGGAGTGTCGGGAAGTTTTGAATAAAAATCGGGAGCGGGTCCCAGAGACACCGCTCATACAATGTGGCAAGGATATGACGACGCCAGGTCGTGTCGTATGCTTTACGTATGTCAGGAAAGACCGCAACCAGATGTTGGCCTCTGGAAAAGGTTTTTTAGATGGTAGACTCGAGGGACACGAGATTATCAGTGGTAGTGCGACCCTGGCGGAAGCCGCCCTGAAATGGAGCCAGTAGGCCAACCCAACCGCCGACACCATACGTTCCAGCCGCTTACAAAGAAAGTTGGTGAGGCTGATGGGTCGGTAGCTATCTACATCAAGCGGGTTTTGTCCAGGTTTGAGCACTGGAATGACGCGCTCCCGCCATTGCAATAGAAAGACGCCATCGCACCAGATCCGGTTGAAGAAGAGGAAATGTCGCTTGTAGTCAGACGAGAGATGTTTAATCATCTGACTGTGGATCCGATCCGGCCCAGGTTGCGTCGGGGCAATGTGCAAGGGCGCTGAGGAGCTCCCACTTTGTAAATGGGGCGTTATACGTTTCACTGCTGCGTGTAGTGAACGAGAGGACTTTCCGTCCGCCGTTTGAGCGTGCGAAAGGTTGGGGTAGTTCGACCGAGAGGCTCGAGCATAATGTTCAACCAAGTGCTTGGCAATCGCGGTTGCATCAGTATATAACACGCCATTGGTGTTAATACCACAGACACCTGTTTGGGTTTTCCGCCACAGAAACTATCGCTGTAGCGACCTGCTCAACTAAACCATCGATGGCACCATGCAGGGGAGATTCAGTGGTGACAACAGAGGTGAGGGCTTCCCAGTCTGCCCTGTTTAAAGCCCATCTGGGAAGGAGTCCGTGGGCATGACACTGGGGGGAGTGACAGGAAGATGGGGAAGCGGTCATTACCACACAGGTTATCATGTCCTCTCCAGCAGATAGATACGAAACGGCCAGGGCTGCAAACCGAGATAGCAATGGCCGAGTATGTGCAATGTGGCACACTGAACTGTGTGGGACCACCTGTATTTAAGAGGCAGAGGTCAAGTTATGAAAGTAAACTTTCTACCTCCATAGGTTGAACAAGCTTCGCTGCCATCCTTAGCCTGGCGTTCCTCCCATGGTGTGGCCAGGGGGAGGGGGGGAGGACGATTTGGGGGTCGTATTTCTTAGCATTGAAGTTAGACCTTCATCACTTAGAGACTGTTTGGCCACCAACATGTGATGATCTCCTACGCTTCATTGTGTCATCCAGCCTGATGCCACCCACTCCAACCAGGGGCCCTCCGCACAGGCGCCACTCAGCCACAGCAAAGGCCACCTGGCAGGATGGCCATTGCCGGGAGTCCCGATGCCCCAGGGGAATGGGCATCTACCCCTTGGCATACGTGGGTAGTTTACGGCGCAGTCATCAGCAGAGTGATCCCTGTGTGGTCAAGGGGCTACAACCAACAGGGTACACGGCAGCCCCACCACAATGGACTGTCTACCGTGCTGGATATCAGGTGCAAACAAGCAGAAGTCCATTATCGTCAGCGTAGATAAACATACCGCCCAGTTGATGGAAAAATACGCACCCATTACGGTGACCTCGCCCATCAATTGGAGAATGAGCGGAAGTGCAGATCCAAGTCGACGAAGGATGCGACAGGTCTCTGTGCATGAGGGACATGATGCACCATGTAAGGCATCCTTCCCAAATTGGATCGCTCTTCGGGAAAACTTTAAAAAATTAAGGTCAAAACCTACAGGGGACAAAACAAAGGCTGAAACGTGAGATTCCTTTCAGTCGCTTCTTACGACAGGCAGGAATACCTCAGGTCTGTTCTTACCCCCGGACCCACAGGGGGAGGTGCAGAAGGGAGGGGGTTTATAATCGTATTGGATATCAAACAAAGCTTATGACTGGCTTTAGGATATCTTGGTAGGGAGGAGACACCATATTACAAGTCATCAACAGATGAAGTTGCTTCAGTTGTGCACAGGAAAATGGAGTCTGTTTATGTTTTACATTATTGGTCCTACGACACACAAGACCGAGTTTAGGAAACACGCCCGACAAGGTCACAACCTCTATAAGCAACATGGCAGACGAAGTATCTCACGCACCATATGCTGCACACAAACAGGGGAGCCCGTATGCTAGAGTAACAGGCTCCACATGAGAGGTCACCAAGAGACAGTAAACGACACAGACACGGAATCAGATGCTGTCACACACAGGAAGCGAAAACGAACATACAAACATAGCAAAAGTAAGCGAAGCTTCTAGAACTCTAAATCGAATAACTCTGAAAATTGAACTATGTAGCTGTTTTTGTACGATTTCGTAGCTTGTAATACCACCTGAAGATGTGACTTCTTTCTTTCGCTGGATCAGGTGTGATTGGCTTGAAGTTTTACCGTGCCCTCGCACCTGATACAGCTGACACTTTAAATAAACTCGCAATCTCCACTGTTACTTAAGTTCGGAAACTCATAACCTAACTAATCAATACATTAAATTATTGCCATTGTCAATATAACATGTAACCACACACGCAGAAGGTATGAAGGGGAGAACTGTCATGTCTAAAGCAAATTTCTGTCTTGTTTCTTCCATTAAATACACTTCAATGTAAAACACATCCACAACCTATTATGTATATTATCTAAGATGGCAACAAGCTTAAACAAAATCGTGTATAAGCATTTATACTTTGCTTTTTTAATTTTATCCTTTTCTAAAATTTTCAACAGAAAGTTTTCTTGTAATAAAACTAAATTTGTTGATATAGCATAACATATCGCACAATGTACGACCTGCTAAACAATAACAGACAGAAGGTCTTGAGACAAATATTGGCCTGGCAATCTGTATTAATATAACTTCTAACATTTTGTTGATTAATCATTTGTCTTTAATGAAGTACTAGCTGAGAAAATATGCTCAAATATCCAAGCTTATCTAGTGGCCTAAGGAGAACCATCTCTTAGACAATCAATGCCTGTTAATATCTGGTTATAACAATTTGTAGAGGAATGAAGTGCAATAAACACAAACCCAGTCTTAGGTAAAACAGGTGGTAGAGTTCTGTTTCCAGGGTGAATTTTCACTCTGCAGCGGATTGTGCAGTGATAATCTTACTGGTACATTAAAACTGTGTGCCTGATTGGGTCTCTAAGCTGGGACCTTTCCCTTTCGTGGGCAAGTGCTTCAACTGAGCTACTTTAGCGCAGCTAACGACACGTGCTCCACACATTTACTTCCGCCAGTATTTAATATCCCACCTTCCGAATTCACAGACAGATCTTTCAACAGTACCACGCTTGGAAGAAAGGATATTGCAGAATGCAAAGGTCCTAGGTTCCAGTCCCAGTGCGGCAGATAGTTAATCCGTCAGGAAGTTTCAAACTTTAGTTCATTGGCATACTTTAAGTGCAGTCATTCTACAAAGGATACTGCTTACAAAATACGCGTGTCCTAATGGCTGAATTGTGTGGGCGCATACCAGATATGACTAATAGGGTGTATTGAACGTATTCGAAGAAGTGAAGGAGTCAATGTCACAGGTTGACCTTACGGAACAGCACCATAGCAATCCTGCAAAACCTGTAATAGCCAACGTTCGAAAACAGATGCTAGTTGTCCCACAAGATCGTTACTAAATTTCAGGAACCCTCATTATGTGAAGAAATTAGATGTTACTTCAGCCCTCTCCGTATCGCTCCTGCAGAGACCATGAAGCCAACATCAGATTCATTACAGCAGTCATTTCAGCAGTTTTTCTTCCCATACTCCTTATGCAATTGCAAGTGGAAGAAACCTTATGTGGTAAAATGTTAAGTACTCTTTGCCATTCACTTCAGTGGGTTGCAGGATTTGCACCCCACTTATTTACTACTGACCCATAGTATATGCTGAAACAAGTTTTTCACAAAGTTTGAACCACTTTAAAATGGAAACAACGTTCACACCAATTTGTGAATCTTGATATTTATCGGCGGTCCACACAAAAATTGATTTCATCTACCAGCAAAGTTCCCTGGAATGCAATACGTAAAGCTTGCAGTCTGAAGATTGGTTTGAGTATCTAAGTGCTTTGCTATGCATGATCCTGGAATGGCTACGACAGTGTGCCCCTGCCTTCCTTAAGCCTCTGAACTGCCATACCCGGCCATTTCTAGGAGAACCAACGGTTTAATTTTGACTCCGAACTACGATGTAACTTCGCATTTTTATCAGTAGCAAATCAGAATTTAAACTGTGTGACAAAAATGCTAGCAAAACTAAGATTGGGATAACAGCCTGTTGGCTTTGTAGTTTTATGGCTACTTCCTTACATAGGAACACTTTAAACAACTTGCAGATATTACTGAAGTATTCAGAATTAATTGCATTAAAATACATGGAAAGAAGATACATCACCAGGAAAATGCTTTGGCAGTGAGGGAAACATTCAATGCACGCATTTTTGTAACATCCAGCTGCATCATACTCTATACTCTTACTTCCAACTTTTTCAAACATGTGGCAGGAAAACTGACGCCAATGAAGAGGTCATGGAAGCCGCAGATGGATATGCTGCAGACAGATTCTGCTCTTCAGGCTTGGAACATACTCCCTAAACAGACAGTTGGGCAAAGTGCATTCGAAAGAATATTATGTGACCACAAAGCAAACTATTTCTGCCGATCCTTGAAATTTTCACTTTATCCTGTAATGTGCGGAGACCGTCAGAAATCGTGAAAAGACGTCCACGTCCAGTGTCTACTTCGCTGGATTAAAATCTTTGCATCTGCTTATTAGGCTTAAGACGAGAAACTGCTTACGTATTTAGTGCTCCTACCTCTAGTTTAAATCGGTCCTTATTAAGTATTTTGGAACATTAACTGGAAAGACCGTGGTGAGAACTGTGACATCACGTAAGTTGTGTGCGCAAATCGGTGCTACGATATATAGCAATCTTGGCTCCATCGCACTGCACGAGCGGTCCTAACAAGCTACGTTTACTAGCTACGAGGTTAATAAAACAGATTGGGCACAAACGTGTCCCGCATGCCCTTCATGCTCTGTCCTGTTCAACGATCATCTGAGGTCAATGTGCCCAAAAATTAATGACTGCTGAGACTAGATACTGAAGAGAGCCAAACTATCTCAGAATTTTCGGGAGCTTAAAACATTGCAGGTATGAAGCAAACATTAACGCTCGCTATCAAAAAGCAACTTTTGCTGCCGAAAAAACTTGACTAAATGAGATGCACATCCTGATACGAAACTCAGCTTTCATCCAGTCGCAATAAGTATGTGAACATCCAAGAATTTTTAACGATTATCAATTAGGAAGACACTCTCTGGTATTTTTTCGTTCAGTATATGACATTTCTCTCTAGACTGCTCCCAAGAACTCTAGTTTCTACTGATAGAATTCTGTCGACTTAACACTAACATCTTTCAGTCTATTACAAATACGTGAAATGGTTTCTCGCGTCATAGCAGTCACATTCGTCGACGGGAGGAAAGAAATTGTCAGTACCAGTAGTGAACTGAGGGACTGAGCTCATTCGGGATGCAACCGTAATAAACTTCCCAGCATGCGGTTTGTAATGCTAGGAGGAATACCTGTCTCAGAACAGAAAAAAAATTACGGGAATTTGAATCATATTCGTTCAGAATGCTAGCCGATGGAATGACAATGACCTCGTATGGACTCAGACATACGCATTATTAGAATTACGTTACTACCTTCAGCTGCCAACGGGCGTTGATATTTGTCAGCGGGGGCAGTTTAAAATGTGTGCCCCGACCGGGACTCTAACCCGGGATCCCTGATTACATGGCAGACGCTCTACCCATCTGAGCCACCGAGGGCACAGAGGATAGCGCGACTGTAGGGAATATCTCGCGCACGCCTCCCGCGAGACCCACATTCTCACCTTTTATGTCCACACACTACACTCGCAGTGTCCCACACGAACACATTACTAGTGGAAAACGTTCTTACCAAGTCCCGTAAGAGGTCGGGGAATGTGTGTGCATCCGCACAGGTCATGGCCGGTGTTGCCAGAACTATGTACTTATATGGATATGTCGGAAAGATCAGACACCATATCCATATAAGAATACACATTATCCTCTTAACAGAAAAATGATTTTTAACGTTTCTAGTTCTCCATCGGAGATAAGTTCAAGAAGTGACGTATCGCAATGGTTCCTAGTTGTCAGAAAAATGCAGTGTAGCGAATATTCAGTTGATGCCGAAATTGGGCCGGCTCTTAAGATTAGTGAATCTGAATCTGGCAACACACACGTCACACTTTCCAATCTACCAGAACGACTGGTGTAACAAGTACCAGCAGCACCATTCTCACTTATTACTAGTCTGGAGTTACATTGTCAACAATAGTGAGACGTCACAGCACTCCGTGAACTCCCACGTCTTATACGTCATTTTTGTCGGGCAAAAAAAGCCGTGCTTTTTCCCCCCACAGAATTGTGACAGCTGAAGGATAAGCAATGTTATTTGAATAGATTCCGAAAGGCAACATTTTAATCCAGTGGAGTAACCTTCAAAGCTTCGCCAATGCATATCTCCCAATTCACCTGAGGAACAAAATTTTGCAGTAAATTTCATACTGTCAGCTACATGTCGGCAGCGTTTCGGTAAATAGGGAGAGATTCCAGTTGGGCGAATAATATCGCTGTTAGTGATAAACTTGTGGTTGCCCTTTCAGCAGCGAAGACAATTTCTTTAAGAACTACATACACCTCGGCCAATTTAAGCTGGTTCCTCTTCAAGGCGAATCCTATATTTTCACTGTAGTCTTGACCATACACTAGCAAACTGAAAATAGCGTTAATACATTTGTGCTGCGTGTAACAAATGTTGAGAGTATCTCCCATTCAAAAATGGGCTGTGTAACAATGAAGTTTAATTTATGTTCCCTTCCCCAACCCAACAATTACGTACTTTGTACGAGGGCAATTGCAGAAACTTTTTGAAACAGTGTGTAACTATAGAACGTTTTATAAAGAAAGGTTGTCAAACATAACACGGCTTTAAACTTTCACAGCTACAAGGAAGCCTTTCAGTCACGGCAAGAATATGAAACTTTAAAACACTTTACACAATTTTGAGTCTGCTTTTTGAAAATAGGCTTTTACATCATTTCTCCCTAGTTTTAACGAAATAACTATTGTTTTTAGTGGGTTACAAAAGAAAAATGGCAGTATATAACACTAAAAGAAACGCTCAAGGCTTCAAAGGTGACTATTTTTGAAGAGTGTGTAACATCCTAACTTTCTATCCGTGATTGTTCTCGAAAAATACTGCGAGGTTAGGTCTTCTGCTGAAATTAGTACGGCAAACGCGTTCTCAGACACGTAGTGTGAGCGTTGTTGCAGTAATTGCACAAGAAACGGAGAGCAGTTTCCCATTGTCTAACAAGCACTGGCTCCATATATGGCGGCAACTTTACCAGAGAAAGATATAAAAAGTTACATTGGGACGAACATGTACCAGCTCACGCTGAAAAGCTCAATCACTGCAGTTTTAACGTAGCACTTCGTGCTACAGGAAATTGTTTTAAATATTCAAGCGACAGCTTTTTGTGTACGACCCCAATGCCGAAGTTGGGCAACGAAATTTGATAGTTACACAAAATCTAATCCCAAAATCTTAGTGAACAGCTAATACTGTAAGAGATTCATTACCTGTGTTCTTAGGCAATTACCGTTAAACTATTGTTGGATATTAAAATTACGTTTCATATAACTGGCAAGTTCGTGTCAGCCCGCTAATTAAATTTGTCTATCACTGATAAAGTTCAGTGATATTTCTGTTGGAGTATCCAAGGGATTTAACCAATGTTGGCACGAACTTAAACCAGCAAAAAAGGGCAAAGCTGTCCTCAACCACAAGGTTGGTATGGTAATTTACTAGGGATGGATCTACTGGATGCAGCGCGCACTTAACTTCTTTTGACATCTCATCTGACTTACCCTCCAAGTTGCAGTGGTACATTTAGTTACGTAAGGCACGGTTCAGCTTCGGCGCACACCTTGCAGTATCTAAGGAATTTTTTTCACAGTCTGCTTCATAGGAATAGTACCGGAAATTTAATTGAGGATGCTCTGATATGACGATAAATGGTTGCTCATCGTATCCGTTTCTAGTATTCCTGAAAATACTTTGAGACGAGACGAGGAAATGACGGGGGTGGGGGTAGAGATTTATTGAACAAGTGACGGAATCGTCACGTAACAGAGGGCCGAATGAAAATCGCGACTGCCTTGTCCGGCTACTGAACGAGCCAACTTTTAATCTACACAGCACTGCATGGCCTTATGCTACGACCGTAAGCAGCTGTGTGGTTTAGGAGCGAATGGTAGTTTTCGAACGCGTTCTGACCGAATTATTTGTATCAGAAATAAAAGTATCATGAATATGTTGTTTACTAGCTACGTGAAAAGCTCACTGTAAAATTTTACCATATTAGTTCAACCGTAGATGCAGAACTGACAATCCCATTACGCATGGTAAACCGTTTCGGTTGCACCTCGCGTTGTCTAAATCTGGAAGGCGTACAGCATTCACGAATTGGCGTTGAGAGCCGTTACGTTCACATCTTTTGCAAATCTATTACATTTCCCTCAAGCTCCTACAAACAAATTTTGCTCGTTTCTGACTCACCTGATCACTTCTTAACACATCAAAAATGCTATTTAATAGTTGAAAGAAATACTTGATAAATAAGCCTAGAAACTATCGGCAGAGAATGGAGTGTTCCTACATTATACCTAATAACACTAGTTTCGCGCGACTCATTACATTAGAAATACTTGTAAACACGATTGACACTAGCCTGATACATTGTGTATTTGGATGAAATACAAACACGGAGTGAACCACAATATCAGCGCACCCTTGAGCGAATCTGGTATAGCTGCGAGAAAACTATGGTAGCTGAACAGTATGTCCCTTATCACGCAGTGTGCAGGTGCTGTAGGACTCATACGGCTACCGTTTGATGCTTTGAAGAGTCAGATAATCCGGAAATCTGAAATTATCCCACGCTGTTTGCTTAACAAGTTCTAGCTTTGATTTTGATCATCAAAGACGTTGTTTCATTTCTTCGTCTAAGCGATCCTTTAAAGCACTTTGGAGACTCAAAATTACCTCGAGCTTTAGAATGGTTTTCTTTGGGAAGTCTCTCACAGTAGAATTTCATAAACTAGTATGTGAAATATACCCGTTAGATTACAGCTAATGGGTATAGCATGCGGTATTTCATCGCAGGCTGTAGAATCTATGTGAAAAACTTCTGTGAACGATTGTAGGTGCGTGCCGATAAGCGTACAAATTATCATGCCCTCTGACGCGTCGCCTTAATCATTACACTCTTAGTTCTCTTCAACCTTTACTATCTGAACACAGCAGAAAATCTTCTGTACCACTACACAACACTGCCATGTTTTCTAAATCATTTTCTGTATCAGGAACCAGACTTGGGGACAATCTTCCTTAAAAGATTAGACAACATAAAATCGTTTCAAACTTTGAAAGACAGCTAATGGCTCACCTACCACAATAGCTCTCTTCTTGCAGCCCACTCTTATCAACCCGCCCTCCACTTTTCCGCCTCTCGTCTACAGAGCGCTATTGAAATACTCTTCTTTACTAACAGCCAGTCATTTTCATGTCAATCTACTCTTTCATTATCCCTACCACTTCTAATATCAAAGAAGGCTTCGCAAGATTCAAACTAATCGATATTCTTAATGTCCCGATTGTTTTGTCTTAATGTTACTGTTAGCCTCTGTATATAATTGAGAATGTCCCTACTGACACTGACATCACCCAGCCCAAACAATCAAGAACAAATTTTAAATTTGCGGAGGGTGTTTATTGTATACTATAGACGTTCAAGAATGGGATTTTTGAAATTCCATCCATAAGTGGGTGAAATAGGGAACGGAAGTTTTTGAAAATATTTCGCGATTAACTCAATTTTGAGGCTAGACCTATGAAAACTGGTCTTTTGTTTCTTGGTCAGAAAGAGGTGTTTCAGCATTTCTGGAAATTTAACCCTAATGGGGTGAAATGTGGGATGAAAATTTTGATGAAAATTTCGGTATATCAAAAAGCTAAATCTATGAAAACTCATTACACTTCTCCCTTAGATATAAAAGAACTGTGTTAGGTGATTAAAGGTTCTATGGAAATTTCACCACAAGAACGCAACAGGCATGATTAACAGAAACCTTCGACTCCATTTACCAGAATGCCTTTTTGGTCAGGAGTACATTCGGAGCAGCTCATGCTTCTATGACCTTAATTGGCGTGAAAAATTTAGACGTTGCAATCGGTGAAAATTCAATTAGAGAAAAACCTGCAGATGCGCAGTTTACGCGTGCGAAACAATGGGCACTAAGCTAGTTATTAATGCAAATAATTATTGTGAGGTATTTTTTATACGTTAATATGTTTTATACGTGTCGTCCCTGGTAATGTTTAAGAGGACCTTCTGGCCCCTATCTGGTCAGGCTAAATCAGCAATAAACAAATTTGATGTAAAGGACCACTGTTTCCGGCGACTCGTTACAGAATAATTACGATTTGTTCGGTTTGTTGCCCTAACTGCCTCTTTCTGGTTTAACAATGGCAACAGTGAAAAATCCTTGTAAATTACAACCACCACAACGTACAACACGAACTAGAGTAATACGACAATCCGCAGACTGTGCCGAACTGCTGTTATGGTGCTGCCGTCTTCGTCACTTTTGCAGTGCGTTCGGAGACACCTGAATGACGTGGCTAGCGGCCAACTATCACTGAACATATCCGGTTTAGTCCAGTCAACGAAGCAAAATTAGGGGAAAACATTTTCTAGTCGCCGAATGGTAGGAGCGAGCGTCGCGAACATTTTCGCTAAGAATGAAACTGCGATTCCTATCGAAAATATTGTACTATATAAGATTACATTTAATTTCCTACAAAAAGGTCCCGTTTTTTCTCTAGGACTAATAGTTCCACGCTGAAGGGGTCGAAAAATCTGTTTATTAAAAGTGTTAACGGTATAAAATTAATGTCTATTGTTAAATGAATCAGGTTAAGAATAAATATTAAAAGATTACCATGTCTAATAGTAAGTGTAGTAGAGCCATGTTAAGGGATAATGTGTGTTTTGGGGTGAATAGTAGAAGGGCAGGTGAGGGTATGTCGCCGGATTCTGATGATCCAGTTCCCCCCTCCGTTCTGCAAACCGGAAAGTAAGCAGCAGATTCCTCATCGTCTACCCCATCATATCACAAGAAGCAACTGAAAGATGTTTCTAAGTTATACCGAGCCTCCGCAGCGCGACTTAAATCACTGGTGATTCAGCACGCAGACTTGCCTTGGGGTGCATTTTTGACGAAGTGCGTCAGCACTACATGGAACATGTGAGCTAATGCAACTACTGCAAGAAACTGAACATCTGAATGTGTGTGCACACTGATCTACACTGCCGCAGGGGAAATTTGTTCCCAGTCGTCCTGTACGGCAGCTTTAATGTTCTTCCGGAAAAAAACTTTCCCCACAACTACTGCTGCTCGCTTTTCAGTTTACGGAGGCTACACCCCACCACCATTTTCCGGGCTTTTCTATTACCTGAGCAGACAAAGGAAGGTAACTGAATGTTTATATAGGAGTTTTTTCAGTTCATTAAATCAATACATGTTTACAGTTCAGTAAACTTTTTTAGAGTTACGTTCCTCTAAAGAACGGCTGCGAAATGAATATGGAAGTATTACTTTGTCATTGCTTCGTAGTGTTGGTTGGGATCGGACAGGATTCCTAAGTGCACTACGTCGCTGCATAGTAAAGCTATGTACCCATGTCATTTTGTGACTAATAACCAATCAGTTACCGCACTTCTCTCACCTTTGTGTTACTGGTAGAGTGCACAACTTTTTCGTTAAGAAATTCCTGGCACTTTTAGAGTGGGCTGCAATGAGTGGCGCCATTTACCACGCATCCACAGCGTGTCTTGCGATGTGGGTATCAATGACTGGCGAAATAGGACTGATCATGTTTAAATCTAGAACAGTACTCTGCTGTAAGCCATTGACTTACGTTGAAATGTGAATTTCCAAGACACCACGGGGACCTAGTTCTGTTGCAGACAGTCAATCTGCCTCTGAGTCTCTGCAGGTATTGGGAGAGCTGAGGCTGGAGTGATGCAGTGGATACTCTTCATGCTGCAGGAAGTATTCTGGACACGTCAGACAATGAAACCGACATTGACTAACACTTGGGACAGGCTCTTCAGTGTTACATAGTTGACCGCTCCAGCTGCTTACGTTTTGTAAATAAAAGCTAGTTAACCAGTGGAAATAAAGTAGTTGCACTGTATAAACATGAGCTGGGTGAGGTTATTTGGTCTGCCCACATTAGCAAACACGACAGGGAATGCTGAGTAGGAACACCCATTTAATGTTTGTTTTCAATCCACTTCATTTAGCAGGAAACATTTTATACCATCAAAGTGGGACATGAGAAAATACACTGGTACATAATAGCTAACGTAATTTTCACTGTTAGAGAAACCAAACCCCACTTATTGTGTTATTGGCTATAATCTGGATTTTTCAATTTTGTTCTGGTAATATAAGGACGCAGCTAGATACTTTCTGATCCGCGATCAGATGAACATTTTCTCAGAGTTTACTTATTTTCAAAATGTAAGTTATTCTTAGTAATTAGGTGAACAAACTTGTACCAGTTTGATATCAGTCTGAACTCTCGCAATAATTTTATAAATTTATGTATATGACAGCAATTTTTATTTCACAAAAATTTAAATATATAGCACTTTGAAAAATTTTGTACCACAGGAAGTTTTGTTACAGTTTGCACAAAGACTGTGGCAAATTTCACCGTTTAACCAGGAATGGTTCAGCAAAAAATTTTCGTTACATACTGAGAAATGAGAGCTGTGGAAAATGTAGAAAGATTTCATTATGTTTTATGCTAGAAAAACAAACTTCAGTCTTAGCCGTCCAGATTTATTTGCTCTTTTTGATCCTCGTGTAGCTCTTCTAGTGTGATGCTTCTAGCGTGCCCTTTTGGCAGTGATCACTGATTTTGGAACCAGCAATACGGACATCAGTCTTCAATAAGTTTTCAGTGAAGCAACTGGCATTAAATTCTAGTTTCGTAAGGGTGGTAATTCTTCCAGTGTTACCATCTATGAACACCAGACAAGCATGAAATGACGAAATTTCAGCAGCAGTACATAAGCGTAGTGTCTGGGTCTCTTCTAAATGACGTTATGGAAGTTTTCGTTTGGGTTGTGTTTTGTGAAGTACGTATTTTTTAAAAATAAATCTGATCGTAAAGGGGCTCACAGCTCTACTCTCAGATGCCTTTTCTGATGGCACGACATAAAATCTCACAAACAATGAGTTATGTAGAGGGGGGAGTGTAGCACGAATTGAACTCTGGAAAATTGAGACATTTTAAAATGCTGCAGAACTAGCCGCTGGCAAAAAAAACGTTTTTTACCAATTTTACGTACATCCCCTTAAACCACTTTAATAGCTGCTGTTTTCCGATACCCTGGAACGTGGAACCTATGACAACTATTAGTCCTAGATAAAAATGAATAGTATCTTTGAAAGAAATTTGATATAGTTTAATTTTTACTGGGGGACATTTTGGCTAAACCACAACTTTCGAGTTGTTCAAGGTAAAGTTTTCTTTAAATGCCACGTCAAAACTTTCTTTCAGGCATGCATGGCTCAAAGGTATTGTAAGATTCAGACGCTATAAGCACATTGCCATGTATAGATTCCCAATAGACTTAAACGATAATGGTAGAAGTTTTTCTTCCAATTGTGCTGGAGTCGCAAATGCGATCATAAGAGACGGACAACCTGATCAAAGTACGCAAAGTGCAGGAGAGTGACCAAGGAGTTTTGTGTAAACTACATATGAGCAAAAAGCATACGCTCATCTCATCGCCAACAACACCAACAGAAAATAATATCCCTGCACTGCAGTGCTTACATCGTAAAAGAAAAATTTTTGCACGTCCGCCTCAGTAGCTGCGCTGTCAACGTGGCGGATTGCTAAGCGAAGGAGTCCGCTTTCGATTTCTGGCCGGGTCCGAGATTTTTCTCCACTCGCGGTCTGTTGTGTTGTCCCTACTTTCGTATCGTCACAGCTGACATTACACTGTTGAGGTGGGTGGATGAGCACGGTCTGAAAACCAATAAACTGAAGAAAAGTTCTGGTATAATGAAAGCTGGCATTGGAACCCTTTTTCGGCGAAATTTATTGCTCTCTGGTATTAGGCAATTTATGATTCTATGTTTCTGTAAGCTGTGTTCCTTAAATTTTACTTAATGTTACTTGTCCAATTTTATCAATGTCCTTTTACATTCCTATTTCATAATGGAACATGTTAACTCTTACGTTTCTCTTTTGACTTTAGTACTAATTTTGCCTGATGTAGGTCCGAATGTCTTATGACATTACATTAAGTAAAAAGTATTTGTGATGGAAAAGACTTGTTACACGAGCAGTCAAAGCGTTTAGAAAGGCAAGAAAGTGACAACTCAATGGACTAATAATTAACTGGTAACATTCGACGAGGGAGAACTGCATGTCCATATTACTGTTTTACAGAATTAATGGAATTCACTGCCAAAATTACTTTGAAGGGAGGTTAACTATTAATACAATTTCATTGAATTCAAGTCGAGTTTTATCGAGTATTGCATTTGAGTTGCGTCACTGTTCTTGTCCGGTTGCAACGTACACTCCGCAAGCCACGGCACAGAGCTTGGCCGAGTACCAGTATTTTTAGATTTTCTGTCTTATTTCATTCGCGAACTGAGCGAGGGGGGCAATGACTATACACCTTCATACATGCTCTAATATCTCATTTGGTCATTAATGAACTACCTTTGCTAGCTCCTTAATACTGAACTTCAAACACTAATGCCAACTTCCCCTCAACCTTCAGTATTGGGTTGACCTGCGACTCAAGCTGGTGCTCCACCTTGAGTGAGCAACATTTGAGGAAGTATTTCTGTGATCAGTTAACGTCCAGTGCAATCACATTTTTCCGGATACCGTGGTGGTTGAACGTTTGTGTTCCTAACTGGCGCTTCAACACGCGTTCTCGGTGACGAGCGGGTGCCGGGGAGTATCGCAGCCCAAGACGCGTGCCCTTACGCCTAAGCGGCGGCAAGTCGTGTGAAGTTAGCACCCCTTTTTCGAGAAATATACATTTTTTTCAGAGTTCTTGATAGATATGGCATAGTTCTAGAGTTCTTTGTACAAAATTTCAATAGTTCTGCAGAATTTAGCGACGAAAACAACAATACTCGAAAAAATTTTCGTATCGAAAACATTCTTTGGCAATTTCCGCAAAATGTAAATAAGTACAAGAGTTCAGAACACAGTTATGAACAGAGCTCCAAGAGTTCTTTCGAAAATCCAAGTAACATTTATTTGTGCAGCTAATAGTTTACGAGATAATTGCATTTCATTGAGAAAATCTTTTCACTTACTGTGAAGTTGGCACCCTTTTTTTCACAAATGTATACTTTTTTCAGATTTCTTGATAGATATGCCATAGTTCTAGAGTTCTTTGTACAAAATTTCAATAGTTCTGCAAAATTTAGCGACGTAAACAATATTCGAAAAAATTTTCGTATCGAAAACATTCTTCGTCTATTTTCGCAAATTGTAAATAAGTACAACAGTTCTGAGCACAGTTCTGAACAGAACTCCAAGAGTTCTATCGAAAACCCAATTAACATTTTTTTGTTCAGCTAATAGTTTACGAAATAATTGCAATTTAAGGAGAAAATCTTTTCACTTACTGTGAAGTTGGCACCCTTTTCTTCAGAAATGTATATTTCTTTCACAGTTCTTGACAGGTATGCCATAGTTCTAGAGTTCTTTGTACAAAATTTCAATAGTTCTGCAGAATTTAGGGAAGAAAACAACAATACTCGAAAAAATTTTTCTATCGAAATCATTTTTTGTCAATTTTCGCAAAAATTAAACTGGTACAACAGTTCTGAGGACAGTTCTGAACAGAATCCCAAGAGCTCTATCGAAAATCCTAATAACATTTTTCTATGGCGATAATAGTTTGTGATAAATTGATTTAATGTGGGACACACTTTCTCTACAGAAAATATAAATATATTCGTACAACAGTTCTGATGACAGTTCTGGACACCACGTGAAGAGTTCTATCGAAATTCCTAGTAGAATTTTTTAGTGCAGGTAATAGTTTAAGAGGTAATCGCAACTTAATTAAGAACCCCATAAGAGCTCCTACTGTGAAGCTGGCACCCTTTTTTTCAGAAATATATATTTTTTTCAGAGTTCTTGATAGATAAGTCATAGTTATAGAGTTCTCGGTACAAAATTTCAATAGTTATGCAGAATTTAGCGAAGAAAACAACATTGTATAACAAAGCTGATTCAGGAACCCTTTCCTTTTGATACAATTCTTCCTGTTGCCACAATAAATCACTTGTGCATAGATTCCAACTGTACTGATCATACAAAAATACAACCATTGACCAGCGGCGCACATTTCTTGCAGCGTTGTACAATGCACTCGGCTTATCCGCTGTGAAAATACTACACTTAACGCTATTTTAAAATTTACGGTGGATGGCTTCCGTTTATCTACAGTGTCAGCATCTATCGAATTATCTTCATGCAAACGTGATGCCTGGATCACTCACTTCCGCTTTTAGGTACGGAGGAAACTAGAGTTCAGTCTTGTGGAAGTCAAAAAAGGAAATGTGGGCAGCCCTTCTTTTACTGATAGCAAACTCTAGAGAAATCTCCACACTTGTTTTTCTTCATCATGCCAACCAAAGAAAAACTCTCCCTTCATAGCTCTATTATCATTCCAGTACTAGTAAACCAGTTGTCCGCTTTCACATTTCGACCTGACTGATATATAGGTTTACACAGTCACAGAACAACATCAAATTGTTTATTGCTCAGTTGGTAAATCCTTCTGGTTGCAACACAGCGTATATTTCCAAATTGTACAGGTAAAATACTTAAGAATCCACACTTAAGAATCCATACTCGTTTGTTTTGATTGACACATATTGGCGAAAACTGTACCTTCCACAGAATCCTTCCAGCTTCTTGCCTACTGTAACATTTTCTCCAAGGGTGTAAGATTTGTGGTAGTTGCGTACAAACACAGTAAATATTTCCCGAATAGCTGTTAGCTTGTCTAATTGTCTCCTTTCATCACGAATAGCGCGACTGTAAAATCTAAGGCTCTCCAGAATAAATTTGAAACGTTTTATGTTCGTTTGTGAGGTGAAATTTTTCAATGCCATCACCATCAGTTCCACACAGATCTTCCAGGCTTTATCTGTCACTTTTGTTAACAACAATTAAAAACAAGAGACTGATGAAGGCTTTCAATTCAATATCATCTATTGATTTTACCCCTCTCTCACGCTGAAATGAGGCTTTGATGCTCTCAAAATTCTGATTGGAATACAAAACTACAATAGACAAATATCGTTATCTATGAGGTAATTACAGCATCACAAATGCTGCTTTGGCTGCACCTATTGGTACAGGTAAATTTCGAATAATATTATGCTCTTCGAACAATATGCTTCGAATTTCTTCAACATTATCTA
The DNA here is from genome assembly GCF_021461385.2 of Schistocerca piceifrons. Classification (NCBI taxonomy): domain Eukaryota; kingdom Metazoa; phylum Arthropoda; class Insecta; order Orthoptera; family Acrididae; genus Schistocerca; species Schistocerca piceifrons. Next base: position 838,572,166 of record NC_060138.1, on the reverse strand, counting down.
GTACTTCCCACTTAAAATAATAAAATTCCTATAAAATAACGCAACCAGGCGCAGTGTATTAATCTGATATTTGACGTTCAGACAGCGGACACTGACTATTAAACAGTTCAAACAGAATTTAAGTGCAGTTTACATTCTGGATTAGCTTTGTACTACTTACTACGTTGATAAATAAACTAATCGCTGAAATGAAATACGAAAGGGCACAGTGGATAAAAACGAGCAATCGGCTCATATCTCATCAAGAGTGCATTAGCGTCGATACTGAATCATACATACAACAATGAAAGGCACACATGAAGTCTATATTTTTAGAATCAGGAAGAACTAGATGAATATTATCACTTAAAACAGTAATTGTTTTGAGCTCTCATGACATCCAGGACCCATTAACAGCTAAAAATATGCCCAGGACCCTCATGGATGAAAGTTACGTGGCAACATCACCAGCCGCTAGGATACATAAAAACATGTGCTGTGTGTAACGAATAAATTTGGAATTGCTGTCGTTAATATTGTTGCAAACATTTGTTCTAGTTAGAAAGGAAGTGTGGAAGTTTGATGAGTTACACTACAGCGAGAGTTAAAAGTCTTTACAATGTATAGAAATGTAAGTATATTTACTGAATATATCGTACAAACGAACTAAGTAGTATGTTTAAATCCTAATTCAATACATGACTGATAGAGGTGTTATAATGTTGAGGGGATACAGTATTAAAGTTAATAAGAAGTTCGAAATTTGTAAATAAGAACCTCGTTTATTTGGTCCTCAATAATCCGGATTTCCGGTTTATCCGGATTCATATTTTGTGTCCCTTGGTATTTTTCTCTTTTTTTTCTTATAACACGAAGATGTGTAGTCGGTGAGGTACATAGGCTGCTTATCACCAGGCCGGTAATTTAGTCTAGTACTGAGTGATAAGGAACTCAGAGTGTGTGAATGACATTGTTTCTCAAGTATTGTACATTAATATAACGGTGTATTGATGCCCATCAAGTAAGTTGCATAGTAACCACGCCAACAGCACTCCACCACAGCTCATTGTACCTCTGGTGCGATTCTCGACAGGTGTGACACCATCTGGTTAGTGGCGCGTGTGAATGTATCTGCTCTCTCAGCCATCTGTTTGTTTTGAACTGACGAGCCTTCTCTCCTTGAATCATCTAAGCGTGCACATCCCACGCTTCCACCTACAGTTACTACAGTCAGTCTTACGAAGGTGTACTGGCATTTGTATAGTGCTGAACATTTAGACTTTTTGTATTTAGTAGAATATACATCCGGTTTTCGATTTTCGGTTTTCAAAAATAAAAGTGAGAATTTACGATCGTACTCATAGCTGTACTTCCAGCAGTACTTCATCTCCTGCGTTCCCAATTTCGTAGAAGTTGTCCTACGAAAATTGCAGAAGAAGCACTCCTGGACGAAAGAATATTGTGACGATATTCTTTGGTCACAGCCTGGGGTTAGAGACCCGGTCCGGCACACAGTTTTTATCTGCCAGTAAGTTTCACATCGGCGCACACCCACTGCAAAGTGAACACACAATCTATTTCATAATCTACTGGCACCATAAAAATGTTATGAGGGTTTTTAAAAGAACTCTTTCGGTGCTATCCAGAACTGGCAGCAAAAGGGTTGTGCCAATTTATTATAATGTAGACCAAGTGGGTCTCTCGAAAATGCTATTATCTCATTAACTGTTATCCCCACAAAAAATGTTATTACAGTTGTCGGTAGAACTCTTAGGTTCGTATTAAGAAATGCCGTCAGATCTTTTGTACGAATTTATTACTTTTACATGACAAAAGTGAGTCCCACATTAATTATCTCATATAATGTCATCGTCACAAATAATGTTATTATAGTTTTTGGTAGAACTCTGTGTGTGATATTCAGAACTGTCATCAGAACTATTCTACGAATTTTGCTATATTAGATAAAGTGAGTATCAGATTAAAACAATTATTGTATAAACTATTATCGCCACAAAAATGTTCTTATCATTTTCAATGCAACTCTTCCGGTGCTATCCAGAACTGCCAACAGAACTGTTATACAAATTTATTTTTTCCAAACTGACAATTTTTTACCATACCAAAATTTTGCCATGTTATTGTTTTCTTCCCGAAATTCTGTAGAACTATTCGTGTTTTGAGCAGGGAAATCTAGAACTATTGCATATATATTAAGAACTGTGAAAAAAATTTATATTTATCGTAAAAGGGGTTCAAACTTCACGGGAAATGCTCATAAGCATTCCTTAATAATGGCAGTTACTACGTAAACAATTACCTGCACAGAATATGTTACTAGTTTTTTCGATAGAACTCTTACAATGCTATCCAGAGCTGGCATCAGAGCATACGAACAGACATAATTTTTTTTTTTGAGTAAGAGTGCCCCACAATTAATCAATTACCATACAAACTATTACAACCACAAAAAATGTTACTATGATTATAGATAGAAGTCTTGACGTGTTAACCAGAACTGTTCATCAAAACTGTTGAACGAATTTACTTTTTCGGTGGAGAAAGTGGGTCTAACATCAAAGTAGTTACCGTATAAACTATCATCACCACAAAAAGATGTTATTAGAATTTTGATAGAGCTCTTGGTGTTCTGTTCAGAACCGTTGTACGAATTTACTTTTTGCGAAAATTGACAAAGAATGTATTCGATACGAAAAATTTTTCGAGTATTGTTTTTTTCGCTAAATTATGCAGGACTATTCAAATTTTGTACAAATAACTCTAGAACTATGACATTTCTATCAAGAACTCTGAAAATATATATATATTTCTGAAGAAAAGGATTCCAACTTCACAGTAAGTGAAGAGGTTCCCTAATTAAATTGCAATTATATCGTAACGTGTTAGCTGCACAAAAAATTGTAATTAGGATATTCTATAGAACTATTGGGGTTCTGTTCAGAACTGCCCTCAGAACTGTTGTACAAGTTTAATTTTTACGAAAATTGACAAAAAATGTTTTCGATACGAAAATTTTTTCGAATTTTGTTGTTTTCTTCGCTAAATTCTGCAGAACTATTGAAATTTTGTACAATGAACTCCAGAACTATGCCATATCTACCAAGAACTCTGAAAAATATATATATTTCTAAAAAAAAGGGTGCCAACTTCACAGTAAGTGAAAAGATTTTCTCATTAAAATGCAATTATCTCGTAAACTATTAGCTGCACAAAAAAATGTTACTTGGATTTTCGAAAGAACTCTTGGAGCTCTGTTCAGAACTGTGCTCAGAACTCTTGTACTTATTTACATTTTGCGGAAATTGCCAAACAACGTTTCCGATACGAAAATTTTTTCGAATTTTGTTGTTTTCTTCGCTAAATTCTGCAGAACTATTGAAATTTTGTACAAAGAACTCTAGAACTATGCCATATCTATCAAGAACTCTGAAAAAAATGTATATTTCTCGAAAAAGGGGTGCTAACTTCACACGACTGCGGCGGCAGCCTCACCTTGTCTGCTATGCGAGAAAACTGGTTTGGCAGCCGCGGGCCCGAGGCCCGCCGCCGCTGCCAAACGCTACCGCCCAAGCTCACTTGAAAACCATCTCTGTCTGAAGGCACCTGAATATGTTCGCGTGGGTTCAATCGACACTGCTACGTGTCAGTAATTCGTAAAACATGTCAGCCATAGCCATTGCGTAATCGCAACAGGAAAATAACGGGAGAATTCTCAAGCAGAAGGGCAGGAGAGTCCATATACAAACCTGGCAATTTGTTTCTGTTTAGACTATCCGAGATAGTAAAACGTCTAATGAAATATCAAAATGATGGAACGGTGATGAACTATGCGCGCGAAAACTGTTCCCAGCGATTTGATTGAACGCAGTCCTAAGCCAGATGCTATCTCCAGCTAAAGTGACCAACTGTCCCGTATTCCCGGAATCTCCCATTTTAACAATTTCCCAGCTCCCTTCCTGACCGCCTGTTCCATATTTCGCCAGTGATCACTAATTCCGCGAAGTACTATAGACCAAATTCCCTGCCCAACAGATCTCCAAGAATTTTCATATTCTAATCCATACTATTGTCTCTTCTCTTCGTGCTTCTATTTAGGAGGAAATCTGTTTAGCGTCCCGTCAATAACGAGGTCATTGGAGATTGATCACTAGCTCACTTTAGGGAAGGATGGTAAAGAAAAGCTGCAGTGCCCTTTCGAAGGAAACCATCCCAGCGTTTGTCTTCAGCGATTGAGGGAAATCACGGAAAACCTGGATCAGTTTGGCCGGACGCGGGTTTGAACTATCGTCGTACCGAATGCGAGTCGAATGATAACCACTGCGCCACTTCGCTCTGCCTGTTCCTATGGGAAATAGTTTGGCTCGAGGGAATGCGAGGGTGGAGAAAGGTTGACAGCTTATGCGTATAGAAGAGATCATGAGAGAGGGCTGTTTAATTGTCAGTATAGCCGGCCGGAGTGGCCGTGCGGTTCCAGGCGCTACAGTCTGGAGCCGCGTGACCGCTACGGTCAAAGGTTCGAATCCTGCCTCGGGCATGGATGTGTGTGATAGGTTAGTTAGGTTTAAGTAGTTCTAGGTGACTGATGACCTCAGAAGTTTAGTCCCATAGTGCTCAGAGCCATTTGAACCATTTTTTGATTTGGTCAGTATAGGCATTCAACGGATGCGTTCGTCTCTGACCGATCAGCAGGGGTGGTATAAAGTTAACAAGACTCGCAAAATTGTGGAGCTACCACGAAATATACCATATGAGTTAAGAGTAAAAATAAAGTATGCCAGTTTTTCATGTTTATACCCATAGTCACTCATTCCAAGGAAATACGAAGTAGCTGTGCAATTGAAATTTATTGCAATTACATCTCCCTTGAAATAATTGTCATCTAAACTTAAGTGACATGTCTATTCAGTAGTTTGTATCTCTTTGCATTGCCTTCAATGCTTCATTGAATGTTTGACCTTTCTACAGTGGATGAATATACCACACAAATGTAAGAGGTTAAACGGACAATGTTAAGTATTAACTAATTTCAATGATGGAGCAATGTACATCTATAACTTATTCCAATTACGCAAATGCCTAGCTGAAATGGTTGTGTAATGACTGTTACAGTGACATAAGATGTCATCTAATGTTTTACGGAACAGCTGCATACTTTAGTATTACACAATTTTTGGTATAGTGACGCCAGTGATGGCCTGGTCTTAGACCGAAATAGATCGTCTAACAAAATATACCGTTACAGCTCCGCATCGCATTGTAAAGTTCCTAACATTTACAAACCTCTCTACCGGGCCACAAGATATTTATGAAATCAAAGTCAATATCTGTAGGTTTATTTTTCTTCGTGTAAGAAGTAACATGTTTAGCATATGCCTATCTGCAGAACGGAGTGACCTACAAACAAAAATCATTTCCAGATGTTTGTCACCCTGCCACAAACACTATGGTTAACAGCAAATAAGCAAATAAGCAAATATCTGCAAGTTGCGTGGAACATCGGATAAAATAAATTAAGCTTCTCCACTGTGGATACTGTAAACTACATGAAAACATAGCTGTGACCAGCTACTTATGAAATATTTGTTTTCATAGACTAGCTTTATGGACATCCGACTCTTCAAATGAGGCAGAAATTTGCATATCTATACAGCGATGTTGGGCACTGGAGGTTTCTTCACTGCGACGATATGGGAAACACGTATCGCCTCAGGTTACATGGAAAGCTGTCAAAAACTATTTACTTACTGTGGCAGAATGATTTCGGCGTGATCAAAATGGTAGCTCCTGTTAACACCAAGTCGCCCACAGCACTACAGCAAGTGAAGGAATTTATTTTTTAACAACTTGCCACGTAACATACGAGATGAGAAAGCGTTTCCTTTCTTACCACAATGAACAAATGTAGAGTTCCCAGCGCCCTGCTATAAATATGCAAGTTTCTGCATGTCACCTGAATATCAGTCTAAAGAAACTAGTCCATCACAATGTTTCATAAGCGACTTATCGCTGCTCTCTACGTTTATATTTCATTACTGTTGGCCAATGTGGAACTTTGAAACGCACGAGCATTTTCAGCATTACGTGATTTGTGTCCGTGCATACCCTTAGATAACTTAGTAATACGAAGTTTACGTTTTATAATAACCACTAAGCTGACACTATTTTTAAAACATTACTTTTAGCAGTTTCGAACAGTTTGTTAATCAGCTACATTGCATTTACAGGGTGTATTTATCAATTACTGAATATTTAAAGTGGCATGATGCCTCTCCAAGAGCCCCACGTAAGTTATGAAAACTTGCATATTCCCTGTAGCGCTACACACGGCGTTGGTACCGCCAGCGTATTCTGTGCCTCTGTTAGCACAGTCACGTGAGAGTCGAGAAAGCGAAACACCATTAGCACTGACAAATAGGCAGGTATTACTAACGACGCGTTCTTAACACGCACTGGCAGCACAAATATAGAACACTACCATACAACCACGAAACTACAATTTAACACAGGTAAACCATTTTAATCTAACCAAACACTATTCGGTTTTAATATAGTGATAACAGTGCATTTTGGAACTTCAGATGCATACCCAAGGCCCCTGGGAACTTTTCGTTCAAATACACGGTTCGGTTTCTAATAATGATTTGCTCTTAAGTACATCTTTTACCTCTTGAGTAAGACTCATTGTTTCCACCTTTTAGGTCCCACTTTACTGTATAGGTCACAAGTCACATTCCTTTCTCTGACGAGTTCCCTGTTATGTTCAGGACAACGATTTCGGAAAGACGAGTGAAGCAATGTTCCAAAGATAACACTGGAAAACGCTACAAACAACTTCGAAATCGAAAATCTAAACTTTAACAAAATGTAATATTACTCATGTTGCAAATTCTGAACTTGTTTCATGGGCGGACAAAAATATTCAGACTTAACTGACCAATCTTTTATGCTGTCTTTAAGCATTGGTATCTTCGAGATATACACTGAAGCTACAGAAACAATGGATTTCGTGCCAAGAATCCGATAAGTGATCATGTGACAATACGTCAACAGTTATGCTCCTGACTAATCCTGTTACATAAACCGGCCAACAAGTGTTCGGCTCCAATCAGGCGTCAAGGGCCGGCTAGCTTCAATCAAGCTTCGTTGCCATAGCGATTTCAGTGTTCGACTGTTTACCGGCGCTCTCTCTGCTCAATAAAACAGCGTGTTATATTTGCCAGCCTGGCCATAGAGCGCATGAACAATTTTGAGAAACTGTCGGTGCATTTCCCGGCGCAAAGAACGTTTATAGTACCTGCATGCTACCTACCGCACTTAGTTTTTCCTGAATTTCGTGTGATACTGCGCCATATAAGGTATTAGCAAGTACATGCTATCAAGGAGCCAAAACTAAATACCAACAGCTTCCTTGAACGCTATTTCCTTTCCGGGATCTTTTCCTGTGCTGTTCTACTCTTATTTTATAATGCAGTGCTTTTGATGGGCAAACTATTTCCCTAAAATATACGCTGCAGAAAAAACATTTAACAAAATTGTTTCATCTTGTGCGACAGACGAAAAATGTTTCACTGTCAGTTTTCGAACTAACCATTATCCTGGAAAGTTTCTACCAATTACGCATAGCTATTTCATCTTTACTTCATACATTCATACTTAGAAACAGACATACTGCCTTAAGAAAACATCGCTCCACACTACACTTTAGCGACCTGAGGCTGAAAAATGACCCTTGTCAGTTATTACTACGAGATACCTTAAATGACAAAGCTATGAAACTTTTGCTGTAAAATCTGGCCTCTTCCTATTAACTAATGTATGCTCGGTGATTCTAGTGAATAATTCTGTGGTTATAGAAGTATTTATTCAATTTTTATTAAAAATACAACTTATTTTTCTGAGTACCTGTAGCGCAGTTTATACATATTCATGTTACTTCCTTACCTATTTTTGCCTTTGTGTATGTCACATTCTGCAGATACGCATATGCTAAACATTTCACTTACACGAAGACAACACCTACGAAAGCATACCACCTATGCTTTTGCGTAATTGGAGTAAGTTCTCAGATGTACATTGCTCCATCATTGAAATTACGTCCATTTAACTGCCCAGGCATCCACTGAACAAAGTAGGTCAAATATTCAATGAAGCATTTAAGGCACTGTAAATGCTGCACCTGATAGTGAATAGAATGATCAGTAAGTTTGTGTAAACTCGAAATGCATGTTACATTAATAATTGAATTACGAACCATTTGCATTTTTTGGTTACTACATAACGTAGGTACTTTGGTACAGTGATGTAAGGTGTGATTAAGGTTTCGCGTAACAGCTGCATATTTAAATGTTACACATGTTTTGTACTTTGGTACAGTGGACCCGGTGATACGAACCTAGACCGAAATCGATCGTCTGTAACACTACACCGTTACTGGTCTGTATTGCTAATGCAATTCTTAACATTCATTGAAGCTGTTCAACACCTCTAAAATATTTTTAACTGTATTCAGTGCTTTATTCCCTATGCAGTCCTGTAACTTTACCAGCTTTCCGAAGCTGGTCGAGTCCTAGACCGCCTTTTGGTTTGTGGCAAGATTAGTAAGCTGTTCTTGCAGGTAGGAAATTGAAGTGTTAGCACCTGCTGGCAGCTGATAGCACGCGCCACCTGCTGGCTAGTTTCGTAATCGCAACCCAGCGATGTTAGACGCGGAATGCTGGTGAAAGCGGCCCTAACCTGAACCAGATTTAATTCTTGCTCCAGCCCCTCCCTGCCTGCCCTGTGTGCTTTAGGTTACCGTGTCATCGGTGTCTACAACATACCATGTAAGCCATAGCAGACAAATCTCACCGAAAGCTTTCCATCGAGGAATGCTCTTCCCAAACACCACAGCTGTTTCGAATACTTTGAACTCTTCATGCAAACGCAACAAAAATTACTTTAGTCGGCACAGCGTCACAAAACTCCAAACTAGACTATACTCGTCGGTACGAGCTAAGTAGTGACCGCCTTGCCTTTTTCGTTCAAAAATGGTTCAAATGGCTCTGAGCACTATGGGACTTAACATCTGAGGTCATCAGTCCCCTAGAACTTAGAACTACTTAAACCTAACTAACTTAAGGCCATCACACATCCATGCCCGAGGCAGGATTCGAACCCGCGACCGTAGCGGTAGCATCAAAATACTCAGATTTTTGATGCAGCTTGTGGCTTTACACGTTTTTAATTTTTATACTAAAATGTGCGTTAAATGTGGTGTGAACTTAGTCACTGAGCTACGCTACAGATCACTTACCACATCCTTTATTTCACATTCGTTAGCTTCATCTCAACCAGGTACCTTCCAACCTAGGGCAGACCTTTACCTACTCTACAGATTAACCAATCATAACCAAGACTTCGTGGTTCGTCCACTACCACGCCGTAGCCCACCCGTCCTTACCTTCGCTATGTATACACTGGTGTCGAGACGCTTGCAGGGATTTTGCCTATCAGCTGCTTCGGCCGACCGTACGAATAGCACCCAGTGAGGCCTCCATGAAATGGAGAGCAGTGAGGGGCCAAGCAGGCCCTGTCTCTCCGTGGAAACGGCCTACCTAGCATCAGACTCTGCTCATTACGCCACAGGCGAGCCTCGAGCGCGCGCTCCTGGCTACAAGCGCAGAGCCAGGTGTTGGTAGAGTGCTTGTTCTAGCCATGCAAGCTTGCCAGCACAAAACTTTCAGCATTGTCAAATTTTGTACGTGCTCTACGGTATCGTGTAGGAACGAGGCCTCAAGTCTATTAGCTTCAAGCAATCAATTACTTTCTTGGGTTTGAGGTCCACAAGTTATGCAAAACACCGTTTTTCTCAGTACCCAAACATGTTTCGGCACCACTGTGCCATCAGTGGGTTTTCGTTTTTATTTTTCTTTACATTTAGTGAGCATGAGTTTTCTGGACCACTTTCACAAACCACAATAACACTATTCTGGTTTAGTGTAAACCGTTTTACTAAGTTATTTGTGGAAAATAAATGTTACAGCTACGTATGCATCACAACATCTCAGCATGAACCGGAGAAAGGAAGTGCTTGACACACGAAAACACGACAAGCTGCCTGTCATAACAAAAGTGGTCAAGGAAATTCATGCTCACCAAATGTAAAGAAAAATAAAAACGAAAACCCACTGATGATGGCACAGTGGTGCCGAAACATGTTTGGGTACTGAGAAAACAGGTGTTTTGCATAACTGGCGGACCTCAAATCCAAAAAATTTTAACTGCAAACACGGCCAATACAAGTAACTGCAAATCAAAAAGATCGATAAATCTAAATTACGTTTAGGTATAATACCCTTTGTTACAGTGGCGGAAGAATTAATGGATATAAAATGGGCGATAACACTTTGTGGCAAATAGCTTCGTCCTTTAGAAAATTCATTCACGTAAATGCCTGTTTTTGCGATCATAGCAATTAATAAAACTTTCGTCAGTGTTGTAAGGTGTCAAAGTCACTCGCCGAATACAAAGACGTTGCGCACTGCAACTGTGACCGAAATTTAGGTTTTATTCAGAGGCAATTTCCAGACATGACGAACAGTTTGCTTGGTACCATCGCAATTTTTTTAATCAGACATCACTTAACATTCCCGGGTATTTTTCACATGTGACAAACTAAGGCAAGTGCCACATGTTCATAAGTAGTGATTATAGCAAGTGGTTTTAATTATCACCGACTCACACTGAAGATGGCAGTGTGGTTACTGAACATAATATCTGAAATATTCCCCTTCTGGGTGTCGCCTGAAAGACGATTGAATAAAATGGCTAACATTGACAATTTTGGGTCGTGAAGCATACTACAGCAGTACCATTGTCAGTCCACGAGAAAGTAATGGACATTCACGACGAGATTGTTGTATTAATATCTACCCGGACACAATATGGACTAAAAAGTTAGGAAACTGTCCCGAACAGTGAATGCCCGAGTATGAAGCGATACCAACCAAGTTTCTCGATACAAACTGTAATAAAGTTTGAAGTCCCTGTTCAGCTCTTGTTCTGCAGGCAGATCATACGCTATACACACTGAAAGATTTTGACTGCAGTACGCTCTTACGGAAGACTAAGAAACTTCTGGTCGCTACAAATTCAACAAAAGAATGCACGAGTGTAAGTAACCGTATGTTTATATCAGGTTGCTATAGCTAACATAATTCGAACACGCCATCTGATCCAACTAACTTTTCGGAAGCCTCATTCGTCACTACCATGCAAGAAAACCAATTACATTGGAATACCGTCTAACATTAGTAATACTGAGGCTGCAGTCTGCTGCCACGGACACTTTCACTTTAGGCGGGCCAACGTGTCACCGCTGCCCGATACAAGCTGCTCACTCACGTGCTGGCAACAGGGAAAAGCGGTAGACAAGACTTCCGCGTGGTGTGTGGTTCCAAAGTTCCTGATAAAGAGTGGCAAATCACCGACCAGCAAACTCTTGAGAGCGTTTACCATCTAGATTTATACACAGAACCGGAAACAATTTCTGAAGAAAGCGGCGACACGGAAAGGGGCGGGGCAGATTTGCGGCGACACGGGAAAGTCGATGGCCCACGCGCCGAGCGCGCTTAAAGTGACACCACACAAGAGAAGCAGTAGGCCCATCCGACGAACTTGCGAGTGCAGGTGGCCGTGACGATGCCGCGCAGTGAAATCCGATTGACACCTTACCCCGATGAACCTCGGCACGAGACATAGCTGTTTCTTCCTGTTCATGTCCGGGCGACGGCGCGAGCGATAGATAAATGCGAGCACTCACTACGAAGATGAGGTTGAAGATGAAGAGCAAGTATTTGACGCAGGCGGAGCTTCCGCGGAGACCCATTGCGCTGTCGCTGTGTCCGAATCGCTGTCTGCGCGTCCACTGCGGCGGCTGCACGCTGGGCAACTGGAGACTGGCGCCTTGCACAGCCGACGTGGCCGCCGGGCCGCGGGGTGGCGGCGGTGGAGGGGATGACCGGCGCGCCAGCGCAGCGCACCACGCCGCGCCGGCCCGTGTTGACACGTCCCTACGTACAGTGCTGTTGTTTGACGGCTCTCGCGTTATCACAGAACGCGTTGGCACACCATTTGTTTCTCTTGACGATAGTCCCCAGGTAGGTGCTCTGTTTCGACGCGGTCGACAATACTTAGAAAAAGCTGCATTTTACTGTGACGAAAATTAGGGAGAAACAGACGTCGGTAATTAAGAGTACATTGGCGATGAAATGCATTTCATCGCTGAGCAGTAATGCTGTTGCTTTTGGAATACCTGTTAAACAGCAACAACGGGTTCTTTCTTAACTCTAGAACACTTCAATAAAGGGGGAGGCATGTCACATTGCTACTAAACTGTCGTAAAGTTTACTAACTCCACATTTTATTGAAAGGAAGTCATAATTTATAGATTATGCAGTAGTTAATTAAAACTGTTAGATCCTCAGTGGTATGTTACATACCAAATTAAGTACAAATATCCTGTTTCATATCCAACTGCAATCGTAAATTTTACGAGGGTTTAGTAATCTATGGTTAACTAGTTTCTGCACAGAAAACATCCAGCAGACTTTGAAGGGTAGTCCTGAACATTCAAACTCACATTGTTTTTACAGGGGTTACGCATATATATATATATATATATATATATATATATATATATATGGTGTTACAAAAAGGTACGGCCAAACTTTCAGGAAACATTCCTCACACACAAAGAAAGAAAATGTTATGTGGACATGCGTCCGGAAACGCTTACTTTCCATGTTAGAGCTCATTTTATTACTTCTCTTCAAATCACATTAATCATGGATTGGAAACACAGCAACAGAACGTACCAGCGTGACTTCAAACACTTTGTTACAGGAAATGTTCAAAATGTCCTTCGTTAGCGAGGATACATGCATCCACCCTCGGCCACATGGAATCCCTGATGCGCTGATGCAGCCCGGGAGAATGGCGTATTGTATCACAGCCGTCCACAATACGAGCACGAAGAGTCTCTACATTTGGTACCGGGGTTGCGTAGACAAGAGCTTTCAAATGCCCCCATAAATGAAAGTCAAGAGGGTTGAGGTCAGGAGAGCGTGGAGGCCATGGAATTGGTCCGCCTCTACCAATCCATCGGTCACCGAAACTATTGTTGAGAAGCGTACGAACACTTCGACTGAAATGTGCAGGAGTTCCATCGTGCATGAACCACATGTTGTGTCGTACTTGTAAAGGCACATGTTCTAGCAGCACAGGTAGAGTATCCCGTATGAAATGATGGCGGTGAATCGAGGAAGTACAGTACATACCGACGAAACTAAAATGAGCTCTAACATGGAAATTAAGCGTTTCCGGACACATGTCCACATAACATCTTTCCTTTATTTGTGTGTGAGGAATGATTCCTGAAAGTTTGGCCGTACCTTTTTGTAACACCAAATAAATGCGAGTAGGACTCGCGCACCGGATGTTCCGTACAAACTTAATTATATATGCAGATAGTTCATCCATCCCCGGAATCGCGAATCTAGACCATTTTTGGTTGGTATCGATACAAGCAAGATTACACGTCTGCCCATTCCTGAGAAAAAGGTGTCTTTACAGGAGGACAGACAGTCAGATAACAAATAACGAAAAATATTTTTTCGTTTGTTGAAGATACGAATTAACAATTTACGGATTTTTTTTTCCTTTAACTGAACTGTGAAACATTGCTTCTTGCCAAATTTTATGATTCTAGATCATCGGGAAGTACCGTATAGGTTTCGATGAGTGAGTTTGCGTTTGTCAAAATATGTGACATAAATGGTCATATCTTTCAACTGCATAGACTTAGGATGTTACCCTCTTTACACCACCAAGGGACAGTAGAGCGTAATACGTGACGTAAGCTTCAACTTTATACTTCTATCCGTTCCTGACAAAAAAGGGACTTAACATATGGACAGACTAGCAGACAACAAATGACAATCTTTTCATGTGATATAATTACAAATTGACAATTCTAAAATTTTTTCCTTTCCTTTGACAGTGAAACCCAGCGCCTTGCCAAATTTCATGACTTTAGACCAACGGAAAGTACCCTATAGGTTTAGATGAGTGAGTTTCCGAGTGTCAAAATATGTGACATAAAACGCCGTATCTTTTGGCTTTATTGACCTAGAACCTTACATTTATCACACCGCTAAGGGTCTGTAGACTTTAGTCTGTGACATAAATTTCAACTTGATAGCTCTAGCCGTTCCTGAGAAAAAGGTGTCTTAGCAGATGGACGGAAAGACAGTGAGATAACAGGTGACAAATGTTTTTCGTGCGATATTGTTACAGATTTACAATTTTAGGAATTTTTCTTTTGGTTGTAGTGTGAAACCTTGGTTCTTGCCACATTTCATGATTCTAGGCGAAAGGAAAGTGCCCTATAGGTTTCGAGGAGTGTGTTTGCTAATATCAAAATATTTGACATAAATGGCCGTATCGTTTGAGTGCACCGACTTTGAAGCTATTGACGTGATACGTCCACATATTGCTGAGAAAAAGGTTTTTTAACAGACGGAGGAACAGACAGACAACGGAGTGATCTTATAAGGGTTCCGTTTTTACCGACTGAGGTACGGAACCCTAAAACAGACAATATTAAAAAAAAAAGACAAGTGCGAGTAGAATTCTTTCTCTGTGGGATGCATACAAATTTTATATATATATAATTATTAGCTAGGTCGTCTATAGGTTTTGATGAGTGAGTTTGGGAGTATCAAAATATGTGAAATAAATGGCCGTATCTTTTGATTGCATTGGCTTACAAGCTTAATTTTTTACGCCACTAAGGGGTTGCAGTCCTCAGTGTTTGACATAAATTTCGACGTGGTACATCTGCCTTTTCCTGAGATAAAACCAGTGTTAATTGTGGTTTAGCTGGTAATAAATAGGCAACCAGTCGCTTTTTTACGATTTATTCATCCATGAACATGTTTTCGAGACACTGCAGGCTCATCATCAGATGGAGGTGCTGCAAGCGGGAATGACACAAATTTAGTAATCGCTGACGAAACATTTACGAACCAGAAAGTTTATGTTTTAGGTACTTACAGATTCCTTACGGCATCCGCGTCAAATGGCTTCTTATAACGTGCATTATTAAGCTATGTGCACCAATAAACACAGTATGTAGCTACAGTCGGTTTTTCAACTGGTTCACAGGATGTAAATACTTGATGTTTTTACAAAGAATATGGATATGACTTTACTACAAAACAGTCTTTGGCAAGAGATGCATTGTATTATGGTACAAATATTACTAGTACAGATTTTACATTTAAGTAAATGTTGCTAGTTACAGGAGTGTCTTTACATTGGCAAAAAGTTTTAATACGGGTTAAAAGTTATACAAAGGGCAAACAACTAGAATGGAATATTTAATTCATAATTAAAAACGTTTTGTAAATTGCGGAGTACCATAGTCGTTACATGCCAAGAAGAACAAGATTTATGCAGGAAGATGAATTATTGTCAGTTTTGTTGTTTTGGTGCCGGGATATCCTGGAAATTCTGGAAGAAAAGTTTTTGTGTTGACTCTATCTGTTCATACAGAATTTTTTTGGGGTGATTTTAGTTTGTGGATGAAAATTTCTAATTGTTCAAGGAGGTCCATCTGTATTCCTTTCTCAGCAGTGTGTAGCACAGATTGTTCAAAATGGTTCAAATGGCTCTGAACACTATGGGACTTAAATACTGAGGTCATCAGTCCCCTCGAACTTAGAACTGCTTAAACCTAACTAACCTAAGGACATCACACACATCCATGCCCGAGGCACGATTCGAACCTGCGACCGTAGCGGTCGCGCCGTTCCAGACTGAAGCGCCTAGAACCCCTCGGCCACACAGGCCGGCGGGCGAGCCGTGTTCAAACCTCCACCGAGCCACTGTTTTTTTTTTTTTTTTTTTCGCTGTTCGATTTATTCAAATTTATGCCTGTGTCGTGGTGTAACGTCCGTTCGCAACAGCGAGGTATAAGGTAGGGACCGATAATGACAGCTGATTCTGCACCACCATTCTATCAGCAGCGGCTTTCGAATGGGAATCGCAAACGTTTGACGACAAGGCGACAAGTCAACCGAATCCTCCACTGGGAAACACATCTGGTGACCGTACGTGTCATGATAGGATGTGCGTCGATAAGAATATAATTTTACGACTGGTAAGTTTGTGAGATATGCGTCCTTGCCCGATCTAGGTCTTCGTACGAATGTGAATATTCACAAGGAAATGATGAAAACATAATATTTTGTCACATAAGCTGCAACAAATGCACGCAATAGTTTCACGATCACACAGTTTCTCTGTGCTCTGTCAATGTTTTTGAACGACGTATTACTGCAGACATCACTACCGAAATGCTAGCATGCGTGCAGCAGTTATTCCATAGCAGGCTGGAAGCGTGGTGATCATTTTAAACACAGTCTATGATGGTCAGTTTTCTCGTTAGTGGTCAGAATACACATAACCAGTGTATGCACTTGGGTTGTTCTTTAATGTGTGCTACCATAGGTACTGTACAAGTGTCGAAGTAGAAACTATTTTTAGTTTGTTAATGTCAACAGGCATTGTTCCATTTAAAAAATGTATTTTAGTACAAGATGAACTTTCTACGTGTTATTAAAATCTGTTGACTGGCTAACAGTACGAACCCCTGATTACCAATTAATTAAATATTACTATTATTATTTAGGTGAAATAGTCTACATGTGGATTAATATTGCTGCGACTGATAAAACAGTAAAAGCAATCTAGCAACGTTATGCAAATTCTAGGCCACATAAGATCGATATCTTACGAACACATTAAAACAGAAGCAAATGCACCTTGATGAGTATTCGTGAAAATAAATATGATTTTAGCTGTCACTTTGCTTTCCAACGTGCTAGGTCAAATATAATGTAAACTTTTTTTAATGTAAGTCGTCCTCCTTTAGACGTAGTACGAGCCAAGGCTTAATTCCACACAATTCTTTTAAAATGAATGGCAAATTCGTCATTAAACTGCCTGATCCAAGTCTCCAGCTTTGCTAGAAGAAAAATTATTAAATAATCTGGCTGAAGTAACACGCCTATGAAGCAAGAATGTAAATTTCAAATGTGCCGCGTAATGGCTGTGGACAGCAGCGTTACAGCACTGCCGTTTTCTCCCTGCTGCAGACAGTGCTATAATTCTGAAAACTGGGGTTATTTGACATACGTTTAGCGCTTATAGAAATAAAACTAAGCTCACACTTTAACTTATTATCTATTTGACATAAGCTCAGTAAATTACATTACATTACATTGCATTACAGATACTGCGGAGCTTTACGCTGTTCTCCAGGCTGTCCTCTACATCCGCCATCAGCGGATACGGTATGTTATCTGCTCAGATTCTCTCAGCTCTCTCCTCCGTCTCCAAGCTCTTTACCCTGTCCACCCTCTGGCCCACCGGATTCAGGACTGTCTGCGCTTGCTCCACCTGGGGGGCATCTCGGTGGCGTTCCTCTGGCTCCCGGGACACGTTGGTATATGTGGAAATTAGGCGGCCGATATAGCGGCCAAGGCTGCAGTCTCTCTTCTTCGGCCAGCTATTCAATCGATTCCCTTCGCCGATCTACGGAGCGTTTTATGTCGTCGTGTTGTTCTTTTATGGCACGCACATTGGTCAACACTTCCCCATAATAAATTGCGGGACGTGAAAGCTCTTCCTTGTGCTTGGACCTCTTCCTCCCGAACGCGTCGTCGGGAGCAGGTAATTTTAACTCGACTCCGGATAGGGCACTGTCTTTTTAGCCATCGACACCTTTTAAGCGGCGATCCTCCCCCACTCTGTCCCCACTGCTCTCAGCTGTGGACGGTAAGACACCTTTTAATTGAGTGCCCCTATTTTACTCCGTTACGCGCCCGTCTACGGCTGTCGCCTGATATATCGTCAGTTTTAGCAGATGATACGCGCTCGGCCGATCGCGTTCTCGAGTTTATTAGTGCCAGTGAAATGACGTCAGTCATTTGAAGCTTTTTTTGGGGACAACCAACCCCTTTCTGTAGTGGATTTTTAAGCCTTCCTTCTGCTTTTAGTTTCTCCAATTTTTTTGAGTTTCGTTCCCATTGCTGCTGGTTTCCATTTTTGGTTTTTTACCGTTTCCTAAGTCACGGACCGGGCGCTAATGACCATAGCAGTTTTGCGCCCTAAAACCAAAATAAACAAAAAATTGCATTACAGACCTGATAAGCGGTATACGTAATAAATCTTCGGAAGACAACCAGAGAGAGAGAGAGAGAGAGAGAGAGAGAGAGAGAGAGAGAGAGAGAGAGAGAATCCTTACATATATAAATCGGTCGAAGACCGCAGATGAATACTTATCAGTACTAGGACATCGTTTATTTTTCAAATAAATCATTATTTTTCTCATGGTTTTTCTACGTCTCACTTCACTTGAAAAAAAAATTATTACTACATATTGATATAGGGACGTTATAAACGTACATCTGTTAGAGCTTTACTTCGAAATATTTATGTACTGAACATATTTTTCTTTTCGAGGAGTGCCTGTGCAGTCTTTATTACATTAACAGAAAGTGGTCTTCGAGCAATATTTTCTCGTTACTTTAATTCTAATCCATGGATACCGTTTTCCTGAAAATTACACATTACTGGGTGATTTACTTATAACAATACTAATAAGCTGGCTATTTCAAGAGGCTGGAATATCTTAGCGAGAAATTTCTCAAAGAACACCGGTCTTGTATTTGGCAGCGTCACGCACCAGTAATTTCAGATACAAAACTTTAAGCTGCGGAGGATATGAAAATTTAGGGATAAGCACCAACAAGAAACAGAAAGTCGGTTGAATCCACAGAGCATCTGCTTATCTGCGTTTTATGGCCTCCCAAGAGACTTACCTGTAAGACTCAGTACCCTGAAATTTCTGTATTAAAGCAGAAAGCCCTTGTAGTATAGCTTCTGCTTCGAAATACCACATAGTTAAAAAAATCTTGGAAAAATACGATCCGGTTATTCATACTGACAATAAATATTACTATGACTTCACTGAAACTGAAACTTTAATAATCGTCGCTCATGAGTGATTAACCGATCAGAACGACGGACGTTTGCATGTTTGTTGATGAGGTTACCACGCCACGGATAGATTCACTGTGCATGGAACGCAACATCTCTGTTATTAGTTTGAGGAATGTGTGAGACACCAACTGAGTAGCTTCGATCTGCATAAGAACATGAGTGGATGATAAAACGACAAAAAAACACAAAAATGACAAAACAATTATTTTAAAGAAAACACGAGTCTAAATTATTTTAAATTCTCATCGAGGAGTGCAACAGGAGAGTACTTTTATGAGAGTAAAACATATGTATGATCTGTCTTTATCAATACCAGTAGGTACAAAACCAATATGATTTTTAATGTAAACATCAGAAATGTATGTGAACTGTCTTTATTAACATTTATGAGTGCAAAATCAATACGATTTTTAATATAAACATTTCGTACAGCTTTCTTTAAAGTTCACTCAAGCTTACACCTGCAATGATGCAATGTAAAGAAAGAGCTTGCGTTGAAAATGAGAAAGTGGATGGGACACCCGTCTCATCAGGTTCCAAGACGACAAACTGGAGCAAAATAACAGCCGTGCGGCAATGTCAGACAGCTGCCTGAACAAAAATGGTTCAAATGGCTCTGAGCACTATGGGACTTAACTTCTGAGGTCATCAGTCCCCTAGAACTTAGAATTACTTAAACCTAACTAAACCTAAGGACATCACACACATCCATGCCCGAGGCGGGATTCAAACCTGCGACCGTAGCGGTCGCGCGGTTCCAGACTGTAGCGCCTAGAACCGCTCGGCCACCTCGGCCGGCCTGCCTGAACATCAATATCTGATATCTAATACTACAAACCCAATGAAGATAGAGAAACTTCTCCTAAATATTTTGGGTATTAAAACAAGAAGAATTTGAATTTGTTCACGGCAGAACAGCATTTCCATATTAAGTATTATGAAGTAAAAGTGGACAAAAAGAGAGCCACAGCCACAAGACCCCAATCAACGAAGTTTATGTGCCATATCTGTAAAAACCATGGCTTCACAGGGCGCTGAATTTTAAAATTCAAAGATCATACACATTTTTGTAAACATATTCGTTCGTTTTTTGTCATGTAGCTCGTCTTATTATAAGGGAGTCTTATTATAAGGGAGATGAAGCATTTCTCCCTCAGAAATTCGAAAGGAAACGATTGACAGAAAGTGTAAATGAAGAAACACTGGTATTTTCGGTATGTGGTTGCTCTAGCTAGGAGGTGTACTGGAAATATCAGATAAGCTGGGCAAGGAGGCTCGTGGATGTTGCAGCCGGCTTAGTGTAGGAGCTTAGCCAGTTCTGTGAACTCCAACACTATAATATGTAGCACGGGTAACACGATTACCGTAGCAGGTGAATTTTCTCGCCACTGCAGGTATCCCATGGTCGAGAGGACTTAAACAATGGGATGGGCAGGGCGTGGCTCAGAGTTATAATGGACTAGCTGGGGTACCCGGCTTCGCTCAGGAAGTTGATATGAGGTTGTGTGGTAGCTCGAATGAAACGATAAACTTTGAAGTGTAAGAGATAAATTTTTTTATTGAAAACATGTTACAGCTATTTACAATGTGTATAGTTGACCATGAGAGAAGCAGGAGAATTTGAGGATGACGCCGAAATATTATAAAGTTTTTCCTTGCGCTTTGTTAATTATAAAACAATAGGCTAATTTGATAGGAAATTGTACTCTTCTAAATTGGACTGGCAGTATAGAAGAAATCAGTGGTATTCTGGGGCTAAATAGTATATGTCCTTTGTACTTTCCACTCATAAGTTCGGCTTCGATGAAGTTATTTCGTATCTGTTTGACGATCATCATTAGTCCATTGCATAGTTTTGATGAGTTGAGATTTCTGAGTAGTCTGATGGGCGATCCAATTTTAAGTCGCAGGCAGTGTAATGGCATTCCTAGTACTTGCAAAGAGTTTAGAAACTCTGTAGGCAAGTTCATACTTTCCTTCAACGTTCACGCTCGTATCGATCGATTTGCATACTCTCTCTCACGGGGAATTTTCTTTTGAAAGCCTTTTCAGTAGTTGCAGGGTAACAGTCTGGATGATTGACTGATCTGGCCTTGTAACACTAGCCAAAACGGCCTTTTTGTGCTGGTACTGCGAACGGCTGAAAGCAAGGGGAAACTACGGCAGTAATTTTTCCCGAGGGCATGCAGCTTTACAGTATGGATAAATGATGATGGCGTCCTCTTGGGTAAAATATTCCGGAGGTAAAATAGTCCCCCATTCGGATCTCCGGGCGGGAAGTACTCAGGAGGACGTCGTTATCAGGAGAAAGAAAACTGGCGTTCTACGGATCGGAGCGTGGTATGAGAGATCCCTTAATGGGGCAGGTAAGTTAGAAAATTTGAACAAACGGAAAATTCGGAGTAGGTATTAAAATCCGTGGAGAAGAAATAAAACCGTTGAGGTTCGCCGGTGTTCTGTCAGAGACAGCAAAGGACTTGGAAGAGCAGTTGAACGGAATGGACAGTGTCTTAAAAGGAGGATATAAGATGAACATCAACAAAAGCAAAACGAGGATAATGGAATGTAATCGAATTAAGTCGGGTGATGCTGAGGGAATTAGATTAGGAAATGAGACAAAGTAGTAAAGAAGTTTTGCTGTTTGGGGAGCAAAATAACTGATGATGGTCGAAGTAGAGAGGATATAAAATGTAGACTGGCAGTGGCAAGGAAAGTGTTTCTGAAGAAGAGAAATTTGTTAACAAGTATAGATTTAAGAGCCAGGAAGTCGTTTCTGAAAGTATTTGTATGGAGTGTAGCCATGTATGGAAGTGAAACATGGAGGATAAATAGTTTGGACAAGAAGAGAATAGAAGCTTTCGAAATGTGGTGCTACAAAAGAATGCTGAAGATTAGATGGGTAGATCACATAACTAATGAGGTACTGAATAGGGTTGGGGAGAAGTGGAGTTTGTGGCACAACTTGACAAGAAGAAGGGATCTGTTGGTAGGACATGTTCTGAGGCATCAATGGATCACCAATTTAGTATTGGAGGGCAGCGTGGAGGGTAAAAATCGTAGAGGGAGACCAAGAGGTGAATACACTAAGCAGATTTAGAAGGATGTAGGCTGCAGTAGGTACTGGGAGATGAAGAAGCTTGCACAGGATAGAGTAGCGTGGAGAGCTGCATCAAACCAGTCTCAGGACTGAAGACCACAACAACAACATTAAAACTGATATTGTCGACAATATTATTTGTAGGTGCCAAAATTGCCCTTTCAAATAGCCAGTCAGAACCGGTATAGTTATGAACAATGTCTGGATAAATTTGGGCGATGAGTTCGTTTTGAGCAGTGGCCATGTTGCAGAAATCACTGTTGAGTTTAGTGCGCCCGGTCGTCTGATCAGTAAGGTGTGTGCCTTCGCCTATTTGTAAAAGCTGTTGAGCAACTCCCATATTTTTTGTTAGTCGCAGTATTTGCATGCGTGGCCAGAGATGTGATATTTTTAAAGCATGCATTGCTCTCGTCTGCTGATGTTGATTTGCGGATAACTGGAAGTGTTTGTCGAAAATCTCCTGAAAGTATAAGTAGAGCTCCTCCAAACACTTGAGAGTTTCCACGCAAGTTTTGTAATGTTATGACAGTGGCTTCGAGTGATTTCTTATGTGTCATTGTGCATTCGTCCCAGAAGATAATTTTAGCTTGCTTTAGAAGTCCACCCTGTCGAGATGCTCATGAGATGTTACATACCGGGAATTGTTCTTGGCTTCTTTCAACGGAATAGGCTGTCTCCCCCCCCCCCCCTTTTCAAAACTTTTCCTTAGGTGTTGTACAATGGTTCCACTCATACCTTACATACCGCCAACATTGTGTAATGATCGAAACAATGAGGTCACAGTGGAAGAATGTAGTATCAGGGGTCCCGCAGGGACCAGTATTTTGCTCATTACTTTCTCATTATATGTTAATGATGTATCGTCTATCATCTCCCATTATAAGTATCATTTATACGTCGATGACCTTCAATTATACCTGAGCGCAAGCCCTACAAATCTGCCACAGCCATCCAGAACGCAAATGCTGACTCACTTGTTTTATCAGAACAGACACAGAACATAGTTTGAAACTTAACCCATCTAAAACGCAATCAATCTTAGTCTCTCACAAAAGACGTATTATCCTCAGTTCGAAGAACATATTCCACAGTTGATCCCAAACAGCACAGAAATCGCCTTTTCGTCTTCTGCAAAGAATTTGGGGATAAATCTGGACCATCACCTACACTGGACCGAACACACAACTACAGTCTGTAAGAAGGTGTCAGCGTGTTAACATAGAAAATGCAGGTGAAATACCTTCTGCACCAACAAACAATTTTCGCCGTTTAATATCCGTTGTTAACTTGTATTGTACTTTTGATTCTGAAGCTGTAAGCTGTATTACAGAAAATATATTTAATAAGTAATCTACATAATAGTGTATTTATTTTTTACTGTATATAATTGATTGTAATTATAATGAAAATCTTGTAAACTGCTGGGTAATAGCCAAGGGAACTTTATGTAAATGTATCTATAGCAACGACGAAATTGTAGTAGCTGTGCCGTTGTTTATCTTTGCGTATGGAGAGTCTCTGTCGCGTTGCGGGCATGGCAGCTTGAGTTATGAAAGAGTGCGGAACTGTTTGTTGGGCGCTCCGGCCGATGCGGTGTGCAGCTATGCTCGCTTCAATGGGCCTGATTCGTTAACCTGCGAGTATGGAGCGCACGGTAGGAGTGGACAGGAGGAGGAAGCTACAATTCCAACTATTGACTTTTCCGTAATTATGCGTGGCTCTAGAGACGACTCGGGGTTCTTCTCATCGAACAGCAGGAGCAGCAACGACGTCAGCTCAGCATTGTCGTCGGCTACATTCTTCATCGTCCGCACAGCTACATCATCATAAGAATGCTAAGCAAAAATTTATAAACTTACGTAGGCATTACCCAGCCAAATTTCCTTCATAAAGTATGGCTAAGCTGAATAATAACCTGCAATAGTTAAAACTTGTACGGCACCTGTGTTGCCATTGACCTCAGACATTATTACCAAGCAGGGTCCCTTTCCTTTCCAGGCAATCACCGAGTATTGTTAGAATACGAAAATTTATTTAATATTTACTGTCAGTTTTGTGTTTGCTAGTGACCAGTTTCAGCCCAAATATTCTGCCTCTGTAATTGTTCATTCTTGTATTGCATCACAGAGGCTACTTAAAGTAAAATTTCACTGGCAAAACTAGTAACTAAATATACAACACAAATTAAGAGTGCGCAATTTCATTAATTCCGTATTTAGCTTAGCGCGTGACTTCTTCTGGCTTGGTATGTGTTTTATTATTGTTATTTTAAAAGTAAAATCAGTTGCTCATTTGCTTAAATTCAATTTAGTCTTTCAATAATCAAAAGTAAATTGCTTGCCTCTTTCTAAATCTTGCAGTACATTACACTGAGGTTACTGAAAGTAATTTGTTTTGCATAACAGAGTCAAAGTTAAGTCATTCATTCATTTAACTAGTGACTCCATTTAATTGTACTTTCAAAATTTAGTACTTCAGAATAAGTAACTGCAAACTCAGTGGTTTCTGATTCATTTACTTTCTCGTCAACTGTTGTGCTGTGGTTCAAATGGTTCAGTGGCTCTGAGTACTATGGGACTTAACTTCTGAGGTCATCAGTCCCCTAGAACTACTTAAACCTAGCTATCCTAAGGACATCACACACATCCATGCCCGAGGCAGGATTCGAACCTGCGACCATAGCAGTCGCGCGGTTCCGGACTGAAGCACCTAGAACCGCTCGGCCACAGCGGCCGACATTGCTGCGGAAAAGCGTGACAAAGTTCTATAGCCACGTCAGTGATTATTTGCTTAAATTTCTTTGCCATTATCATTCTCACGTTTCTGGTGAGTCATTGCCCCAGCATGCTGGAAATGTTTTCATTAGCCGCTTTTTCGCTAATCAGTGGTTTCTTTGCGTTATCAGTGGTTTTTGTAGTAAACATTACGTGCTACCCTTTTTCCATCGTGTGCGGTTTGTCAGCGATTGCACTATATTCCACTCATTTCAAAATTATCATCAGTATTTAGCTTAAGTTTAGAATGGATTCTTCCTTCGGAAGAGTGTGTTGTACACTTTCCTCCAGCTAACCGGTGTTATTTTCCTTCGGTAACGATGGCCTTACTCACTGTAAAATTTCATTAGGCATACGCGATCACGGTCAGTTATATCGCAATCCAGTAGGCCGATTAGGAAGGGGGACTTCACAAGCATCACTTCATTCATTTCAGAAATATAGAAAAGTTTTTCCTTTCGAGCTTAAAAAGAGACGCGTAGAGTCACTAATACTTCCCATCCACGATTTTGGTGTTCCTATTCTCCAAGCGTGTGAGAGCTCATGTCAGCTCAAACTGGCAATGAATGCTTGTGTGCGATACATTTCTGATGTACGCTATTTCGACCATAGCACTCCTGCCTCTGAACAGTTACCATAGCTACGAGTTGATGACCGTAGACATCATCATGTCCTGTTTTTGCCGTATCGTCTGCTCAGTCACTGCAATCCTTCCAAGCTATTTTCAACCCTTACACTACTAACCGAACAACACAGCAGAAATACTCGTTCCCAACTATGTAAAAGCCTCTCTACACCACTATACAGCACTGCTAAGCTCCCGAAATCATTGTCTCCATCAGAAGCCGGACTTTGGAACAATCTTCCTCAAGCTGTTAGCGACATTATAATCCTCTCAAACTCAAAAGACAACTAATGGCTGATCTTGTATCACAACAGCTATCTCTTCTTGCAGCTCAATCTCGTCAACCCTCCCTCTCCAAAAATTTTCCCTTTTCCTTGTCTACGGAGTTCTCTTTAGAAATTCTCTTCTACTGTCGCAACCATTGTGACTTTCATTTCGATTTTCTCCTCTTTGATTATCCTTTCCACTTTTTCTAATGCCGAACAAGGCTTCAAAAACGCTGAACTAATCAATATCATTCTTAATGCCTCCATTATTTAATTTTATTATTATTGCAAATTATTTCTTTTGTTAGTAACGCAAATTACTATTGTTGAATTTGTTATGTAATAACTAATTAATATCATTCCTAATTCCTCCATTATTTTATCATCGTTATTAGTGCTACTATTATTATTATTATAGGCAATTATTAATTTATAATTCGAATTATTATTATTGTGACTGCTATGTAATATTTTTTGTATGTCTGTTTCCTGATCAGATATAAGAGAGGGCTTTAAGGCCCTGATCTTGTCGGACTAAACAAGCAATAAATAAAGTGAGGCTGGCAACCCTTACATGTAAATTGTGAAGTACGAGGAGAGCTAGACAGCGGCTTGATAGTTCACTCGGGCCTCTGAGTAGTGTCCCAAAGGATGGCGGTATCGTTCAGAAAGAGTACGAGGCGGGAAGCAACGGGGACATTTGAATCGTGTATCTCTTCTGGTATCAGTATTTTCAGAAAATTTACGAGGGGCGTTTGAAAAGTCCGCGCAAAAATAAAAACTACTTACGTGTTTGGGGTAAACCTTTTTTTATTTTTCGACATAGTCTCCTTTTAGACTTATACACTTCGTCCAACGCTGTTGTAATTTGTTGATCCCTTCCGAGTAATAGGAATTGTCCAAGCCTGCAATCACCTCCTCGTTTGAATAAAATCTTTGTCCCGCCAGCCATTTCTTCAAATTTGTGAACAAATAGTAGTCCGAGGGAGCCAAGTCTGGAGAACAGAGGGGGATGTGAAACGAGTTGGAATGCTATTTCCATTAATTTTGCGACCACAACTGCTGAGGTCAGTGCTAGTGCATTGTCGTGATGGAAAAGGACATTTTTGCGATCAAATCGCCGGCGTTTTTCTTGCAGCTCGGTTTTCAAACGGTCCCATAACGAGGAATGACATGCACCTGTAATACACTCCTGGAAATTGAAATAAGAACACCGTGAATTCATTGTCCCAGGAAGGGGAAACTTTATTGACACATTCCTGGGGTCAGACACATCACATGATCACACTGACAGAACTACTGGCACATAGACACAGGCAACAGAGCATGCACAATGTCGGCACTAGTACAGTGTATATCCACCTTTCGCAGCAATGTAGGCTGCTATTCTCCCATGGAGACGATCGTAGAGATGCTGGATGTAGTCCTGTGGAACGGCTTGCCATGCCATTTCCACCTGGCGCCTCAGTTGGACCAGCGTTCGTGCTGGACGTGCAGACCGCGTGAGACGACGCTTCATCCAGTCCCAAACATGCTCAATGGGGGACAGATCCGGAGATCTTGCTGGCCAGGGTAGTTGACTTACACCTTCTAGAGCACGTTGGGTGGCACGGGATACATGCGGACGTGCATTGTCCTGTTGGAACAGCAAGTTCCCTTGCCGGTCTAGGAATGGTAGAACGATGGGTTCGATGACGGTTTGGATGTACCGTGCACTATTCAGTGTCCCCTCGACGATCACCAGTGGTGTACGGCCAGTGTAGGAGATCGCTCCCCACACCATGATGCCGGGTGTTGGTCCTGTGTGCCTCGGTCGTATGCAGTCCTGATTGTGGCGCTCACCTGCACGGCGCCAAACACGCATACGACCATCATTGGCACCAAGGCAGAAGCGACTCTCATCGCTGAAGACGACACGTCTCCATTCGTCCCTCCATTCATGCCTGTCGCGACACCACTGGAGGCGGGCTGCACGATGTTGGGGCGTGAGCGGAAGACGGCCTAACGGTGTGCGGGACCGTAGCCCAGCTTCATGGAGACGGTTGCGAATGGTCCTCGCCGATACCCCAGGAGCAACAGTGTCCTTAATTTGCTGGGAAGTGGCGGTGCGGTCCCCTACGGCACTGCGTAGGATCCTACGGTCTTGGCGTGCATCTGTGCGTCGCTGCGGTCCGGTCCCAGGTCGACGGGCACGTGCACCTTCCGCCGACCACTGGCGACAACATCGATGTACTGTGGAGACCTCACGCCCCACGTGTTGAGCAATTCGGCGGTACGTCCACCCGGCCTCCCGCATGCCCACTATACGCCCTCGCTCAAAGTCCGTCAACTGCACATACGGTTCTCGTCCACGCTGTCGCGGCATGCTACCAGTGTTAAAGACTGCGATGGAGCTCCGTATGCCACGGCAAACTGGCTGACACTGACGGCGGCGGTGCACAAATGCTGCGCAGCTAGCGCCATTCGACGGCCAACACCGCGGTTCCTGGTGTGTCCGCTGTGCCGTGCGTGTGATCATTGCTTGTACAGCCCTCTCGCAGTGTCCGGAGCAAGTATGGTGGGTCTGACACACCGGTGTCAATGTGTTCTTTTTTCCATTTCCAGGAGTGTATTTTCACCCTTTTCCAGATAGTCGATGAGGATTATCCCTTGCGAATCCCAAAAGACAGTCGCCATAACCTTTGCGGCCGAAGGAATGGTCTTCGACTTCTTTGGTGCAGGATCTCCCTTGGTAACCCATTGTTTAGATTATTCTTTGGTCTCAGGAGTGTAGTAATGTATCCATGTTTCATCCACGGTGACGGAACGACGCTTAAACTCCTGCGGATTCTTCCTGAACAGCTGCAAACCATCCTTGCAACACTTCACACGATTCCGGTTTTGGTCAAACGTGAGCAATTGCGGGACCCATCTTGCGGATAGCTCTCTCATGTCCAAATGTTTATGCAATATATTATGTATCCGTTCATTCGAGATTCCCACAGCACTAGCAATCTCACGCACCTTATATCATGTATTTTATCGATGATTTCTGGAGTCGTAACCTCCACAGGGCGTCCAGAACGTTCAACATCACTTGTGCCCATATGGCCACTCCAAAAATTTTGTAATCACTTATAAACTGTTCTAATCGAAGGTGCAGAGTCACCATAATGTTTATTTAGCCTCTCTTTAGTCTCCTGGGGCGTTTTGTCTTTCATAAATTAATGTTTGATCACCACGCAAAATTCTTTTTCGTCCACCTTTTGACAATTACTCGTGGTCACACGAATGCCAACCACAAAGAAATAGACCAATCTGGCTGAAACTTGGTGTGCGTTCTTTCCAAAGATGCTACTAACTAAACATGACCTCGATACGCGCCGGTGGTGCCATCTCTCGGACTTTGCACGGACTTTCCAAACGCCCCTCGTAGTGTGTATTACAACTCAAACTTGTAAATAATTTGTACCTTAATTCCTCAGGAACTTGACCAGTCCCTACCGTAACTTGGATGACTCATTTTTAGAACGGGAGGCGTGCGGAGCGATGTGTGTGGTGAGACAGACAGGGATACAGGGATAGGATTCCGCAGGCCGCAGCGCCGGCCACGTAACCAGACCGCTGCCCGCTGCTCCGCTGCTCAAGGACGCCTGCACTCAGTTGCACCTGTAGTCCTTGTCGCCAGCACAGGGCTGGCCGCCTCTTTCTTCCTAGCAGAGAGCGAGCCTCTATGCATTACTCTCACAACTAACGCGGTCCATGCTCTGAGGACGAAGTAATTCTTAACACCAACAAACATAGACAACGTTAGCGTTCTACACTGATGAGCCAGAACATTATGACCAGCTACATAAAAGCGTGTGAGTGCACCTCTGGTACACAATTCAACAGTGATTCGTTTGTGGGCGCGGAGCTGGTTTAACGATAAACGAGATTCGTCCGCCCTGGCAACACGACTCCACTTATCTGCCGTCTAATCTCAATGATCCCGTTCCTACTGTAATCATAACTGAGGACGTTGTTGGGCTAACATGGGAACACGTAGGGGTCCTCTGCTGCTGAACGCTATGTACAACACTGTGCACTAAAAGGTGAGCTCCGAAACACTTGTGCCACGCCAGCACTGTACTGTGTCGTCAGATCTGCCATAGATTGCCGCCTATCCTGTTTCAGTGAGCGGCCAAACCTCCGATCCCTACGTTGTGTGATGAGGTATGGACGTCCAATTTCAAGTCGCCTACTCGAGGTTTCAGCATTCTTCACCCACTTTCCATTGACGCTCACGACAGTAGCACGCGAACAGCCGACCAGCTTCTCCGTTTCCTAGGTGCTCGCTCCCAGGCACTGAGCCACAAAAATCTGTCTTTTGCCAAAGTCGCTACGTCGGCGGATCTCCATATTTGTGATAATTACTGTCGCTATTGTCTCTGCTGCGCTCATATACTGCCTTTCAATTTCTTAGCAGAGGCACTAGTTCCTTCCGAAACGCTCGCAGCATCATATCGATTCTTTGAACTCTTTGATGACATACTACTTAGACGCCGCGTTGGATACGAAGTTTTCGTACGTTTTCTGCCCGAGTTCACTTTCTTGCCACGCGTTTCTTACTTGAAAGATTCACAGATAAACTATCAAAAGTCAATACTGCACAAAAAAATCAAGATTAGAAGCGAAAGATTTGTCTTCTTCGTACACGTACTGACACTTTGTAACGCTAGGCTAACGTATTATTGTTGTGAATTACTTCTGACTGTACCCAAACACAACAGGGGTTATAGAGTTGGCACACGTAGGCCGTTTCGGGTTATTGGAGGCGCTAGAGAAGGAGCTCGGAATTCTATAGAATTTGTTCAGTAATTAGACTAGACTTTTTCGCTCATATTTAAGAAGGTTCAAAGTATTTTTAAACGAATAAAAAAGATTTTTTTGAAAATTCTGCAGCGGTGTTACCCCTTAAGGGTGTACGAGGTCTGCTCAGAAATTCCGGAACATTTGTAATTTCCGCTAATGGTGTGTTGGAGCGAAATGCCATTGGCATCCTTACATACGCCTGTGTTCAGAGTGGAACTACCGGAAGTTTCATTCTTGTTATGTCTGTCAGTTATTGTTCAGTGCTGTAGTGAGTAGAACTTTGAGTCGCACAGTTTTCGAATTCCGAGGTGGCAGATTTATAGGAGTAACGCGTCTGCATTAAATTTTGCGTGAAACTCAAGGAAACCTTTGCAGAGACACAACAAGTGATGCAGGAAGCCTACGTTGATGAGTGCTTAAGCCGTTCTTGGTGTTACGAATGGTTTACTCTGTTGAAAAATGGCCGGACGGAAGTCCAAGATGACTCTCGTTCAGGACGCCCTTCGACTTCTACCGACGACACTCATGCCAGGGACGTCAATGACACTGTGCGTGACAATCGAAGACTGACTGTCCGAGAGATTGCAGAAGAATATAACATTTCAGGTGGATCATGTCATGAAATCGTGACAGCGTCTTGGCATGCATCGTGTTGCTGCGTTTCGTCCCACGGCTCATGAGTGAAGACTAGAAAGATCTTCGCATCGCAGTCTTTGAAGGGCTTTTGGATCGATCAACGAGACATTCCTTAAGAGAATGATAACTGGCGATGAGACGGTTATGATGTCGAGACCTTGGTTCTATCTTCACAATTGGTCGGGAAAGGTTCTCTGAGACCAAACGAAGCTCATCAGAAAAGGTCAAACGTTTGACTCTGAAGAAATAGTTCATCACGAATTCGTGCAAAAGGGACAAAATGTTAATCGATGGTACTATCGGGACGTGTTGCGACGCCTGCGATGTTAGAAGGAAACGGCCTGAAATGTGGCGATACAATTCATGGCTCTTACATCACGATAACAAACACTCACATTCATCCCTGTTGGTGCGTGACTACTGAACAAAAAACGAAATATGCTGCTTCATCCTCCGCATTCTCGAGACCTGGTCCCTACGGACTTTTTTTATTTCCAATGTTGAAAACCCCGTTGAAAGGACGGAGATTTCCAATGATAGACGAAATAAAAGAAAATTCGCAGACCGCACTTCCCGCGATCCTGCAAGAGGCGTACCAAGACAGCTTCCGGAAGTGGAATCGGCGTTGGGAGGGGTGTATCAGTTGTGGAGGAGACTGTTTCGAAGGAGACGGTGCACAATAAGTAAAAGATAAGCGTAGAAAAAATTTATGGACGAAGTTCCGGAATTTTCTGAACAGGCCTCGTTGACCAGGGTGACGCTCGATGTTGGAACCGATATTCATGATTTTTTTCAATAAAGAAATTACAAAACTATTTTTAGACCTTTATTGTACGCCCTTAAGGTGGTATTATGTATTTTTGTTAAGTAAACAACCCATAGAACACAACACGAAAAAAGGAAAAGGCCTTCGCGGAGTGAGAGTTGCGGTTGGTGGGAACTCTGAACGCTACAGCTTTCAACTTAAAACAAAATTTCAAAAACTGCTTTCAAACAGATGATGTTGTCTAACGTAGTAAGTGGGGAGATTTTTATAAAAAGAGGTTTTTAACAAAAAGGTGGCTCTGTGGAATAAAAATAAATGTTTTTGACAAAAAAGTCGTTATAAAAATTTGCACCAAAAATACAAATGAAAATTTTTCGCAAAATGCTACGTACTACAGTAGAAAAAAACGCAGACTGCCAGGTTACAAAAAGGTATTATTTAATTGCATGTATATTTCACGAATTATAGATCCCACCACCGTGAAAAATGTTGTTTTGAAAAAAAAACAAGCGTTTAAAGTTTCAATTCGTCCTTTTTTTAAATAATGGAATCGAACAAACCTTTAATCGGTAGTGCCAACACCGTATAGTTGTCTTTTTTTTCGCCGCTGTCGAAACACTCTAATTTTGTGGAAATTATATCGATTAACTGCATTCCGCTTACCGACCGAAGCATTTTTTGCATGACTGGGATTATTTTTCGAATCTTTTCTGTCTGTATAAATACGTTTGTTTGTCATTCTCAAACTCTCACGTCTTGCTTCTTACAAAAAACAAATAAAATGACAAACAGGCACGAGACAAGGCCGCGCTTTCAGGCTGTTTACCATAAACGAATCGTGTTCCAAATTGTTGCGTGTAGTACTTTATTTGATACTAATGCCCTCTCTGATACTATCCGAAACTTGCAGGACAGCTGTTCCGTCAGCAACTATTATAGTATTGCATCCGAGCTCTCGCATATGCAACACTCCTATGCAGTAAAAAGCGGTTTTAACATATTTCAATATTAACAGCACACTTTTGATGAACGTATCTTAAAAGTGAACTCTATAAGGAACGTACTAAGCAATAAAAAATTAGGCTAAAATAAAATTTCCACCCTGATCTACCCTCTTAATGCCGATTTTCCCCTGAATAGCAGATCAGGACTGAAGTGTCCACGCGTAGACGCAAAGCCGGTACTCTGTACTGACAGGCGTAGTCCACTTTTTGGAAAAACGTCAGATAATAAATTATGTGATGTGTCTGCAGGAAGACAGATGTAGAGAAAAAAACGACAAACACACTGAAGTGAGAACATTTTAAGGTCCTATCACTGTATCTGTACCTATATCCATAACACCGTATATGACTGGAGACATACCATCAGACTGGAAGACATACCATCAGACTATCGGAAAAATGTGGTCTAGCAAGGGCAGATAAATGCAAGAACTATTGCACGATCATCTTAACATTTCACGCATCCACACTGCTGACAAGAAAAATATACTGAAGTTGGGAAAAGAAAAGTTGCCGCTCAGTTTGGGATTAGGAAAGACGAAAGCACGAGTGAGGTAGCTCTGATGTTGGCTTGATAATGAAAGCAAGAAGTAGAAAAAAAAGTATAGAAAAAAAAAGTTCGACAGCTTGAATTGTTGCAGAATGCTCTAAATTATTAGGTAAATAGCTGTAAGCCGTAGAGGCTCAAATGGCTCTGAGCACTATGGGACTTAACATCTCAGGTCATCAGTCCCCTAGAACTTAGAACTACTTAAACCTAACTAACCTAAGGACATCACACACATCCATGCCCGAGGCAGGATTCGAACCTGCGACCGTAGCAGCAGTGCGGTTCCGGACTGTAGCGCCTAGAACCGCTCGGCCACAACGGCCGGCGCAAGCCGTAGAGGAACACGGGTAATGCAGAAGACAGCAATGCATGTTTATGAACTGGGCATATTTACGGAGAGCACTTTTCTGTGGGACGATTCTTGCTAGAGCGCTACCGACAGTGGAAGCTTGGTACTGCCATCAACTGAGGACTCTTACACACTTCACGACACCAGTTGAATGAACGTCTTAGCGTGAAGAACATGTTTGTGTTTTTGTGGAGGGCGAATATTTTTGTTATTCAAATATCGAAATTCCTAGGATGCATACCTTTTAGAACCAAGAATAGCTAAATATATGGAACTTCCTGGCAGATTAAAACTATGTGCCCGACCGAGACTCGAACACGGAACCTTTGCCTATCGCGGGCAAGTGTTCTACCGCAGGAGAGCTTCTGCGAAGTTTGGAAGGTAGGCAGAATTTTGAAGCTGCGAGGAAGGGAGTAAGTCGTGCTTGGGCGGCATACAGTTTGAGACTCGGCCCTAATAAAATAAAATAAAATAAAAAAATAAATAAAGATTAAATAAATAAATGCCGGGACGGTAGCTCAGCGTGTTCGGTCAGAGGGTTAGCTACTCTCTGTAATAAAAAAAAAACTGAGTGAACGGATCAACGAAAAAGCTAAACGGGCGTCATCGGACGTCCGCCCCGAACAAATTCAACGAACAATATAGAACAAAATAAAAAAAAAAACAAAAAAAAACGGTAGAGCACTTATCCGCGAAAGGCAAAGGTCCCGAGTTCGAGTCTCGTTACAGCACACAGTTTTAATCTTCCAGGAAGTTTCATATCAGCGAACGCATCGCTGCAGAATGAAAATCTCATTCTGGAAGCTAAATATATGTTCGCTTATTGGAAATTATTCTACTTTACAAGATACATTTACATAATTTCAAAACCTGAAAATTACTACTATAGTTTCGAAAAGGATTCAAAGATGGAGATGGGGCACGTTATCACAGTTTTGTTGGGACATGTTCACGCACTATTTTTTTAACGTAACTGAGACCTCATTCAAGGAAACTTTAAGGCAACAACGGCTGGAAACGCAATGTAAAAAACGAAGGCACAGGAGAAGAAAAGCTAGAAATTGCTAAAAAATGCTACTTGAACGTTATGGTCTCAAGCGGAAAGAATTAATTTAGTGAGAGCAAGGATTCATAAGGACAAGAAACTGTTATAAGCAAGAACAAGGAGAAATGTGAATAGGGATATATGTGATGTCGTTATTAGTGGTCTGCCTAAAAGATAGTTTTCTCATAGTAACTCTCTATGTTCTCCTGTCGTCTCCCATTCTTTTCTGATTCGCGTAATTTCTGCTTCCCTTTATGTCGTTTATCACTTTGCATCTCCTCTTCTCTCTCAATCTCCTCTCACAAACTACTTCTTCCATAGCGTCTGTTAGCAAGTCTCCTGTCTCAATATATGTCCCATCCAGTCCTTCTTCCTTTCTATTACAACTTGTAGCTGTCTGATAAAAAGATGAAACATGCCTTTGTATTACTTCTTGAAACGATACAACCCATAAAAAAGAAATCAAGAATGGGTCCAGCGGCTCAGAAGTAAAAGGTGGGGTCACGATGATAGTGCCACAGTCAAGAAATTATTTTTGGGTGCACAAATTGCTGCTCGGACAGTGGTGATGAATAGGACTTTAATTAATATTCAGACCTGTACGTAGGCGATATTGCGCCACTAGGTGGGAGATCGCCCAAAAATTTGTTTACTGCTATAAAATTTTGTATTTTACGATGTTAATTGGCGTAAGAAAGCCTGTAATTTTGTTTACTACCTATAAAAGATATTTGAAAGTTTTAGTATATGTTTTGCTTAGTCATTATTGTGTTCACATGTGTAAACGTACCTCCACGGTTGCGTAAACTTGGCCCACACCCGGGGTGCATTTATGCCTATATAAAATTATTTTGCACTCTTAACTGCAATGGTGAGTTACGAGTATATATGCCAAGCTATATTTCAATAACCATGTTATAAGACTAAACCATTGTAAACGTGAGAAATGTAATAATTTTTTTTAAATTCTGAAAAAAACCCGCGTAAATGTGCCTTTGTCTCCCCAACAATATACGCAACAACCAAGAGGGAAAAACAAGAATGAATTGCTCGGATTAAGAAGGATGTAAGATAGGGATGCATGTTTGCACTCCTCTGTTCGATCTATACATCTAAGAAGCAATGACGAAATTAGAAGAAAGGTTCGGGAGTTGTATAAAAATACAAAGTGAAAAGTTATCAATGGTGAGTCGGTGATGACTGCGCTGCTCTCAATTAAAGTGAGGAACAAATACAGGACTTGTTGAATAGAATGAACAGTATAGAGAGCACAAAATGTGGATGATGAGTACATCGAAGGAAGACGAAAGTTACGAAGAGTAACAGAAATGTGATTAGAGATAAACTTATCATCAAAATCGCGGACAATGAAGAAGACGATGTAAAGAGATTCTGATACTTTGGAAGTAAAAAACACGTGATGGAAGAAGTAAGAACATAAAGAGCAGACTGTCACTGGCATAAAGGGCATTCTTTGCCAAAAGATGTCTGCTAGTATCAAAGATTGGCCTTAATTTGATGAAGAATTTTCTGAGGAAGTAAGAGTAGAGCACAGCATTGTATGGAGGACAATCATGGACTGTGAGAAAACAGGAAAAGAAGAGAATCGAAGCCTATGACATAAGCTGTCATAGAAGGATCTTAAAAACTATATGGACTGATAAGATAAGAAAAAAGGACGTTCTCTGAAGAATCAGTGGTGTGAAGGACGTATGGAAAACACTGACAAGAAGAGGGGATGGACGATAGGACCTCTGATAAGACATCGGAGAATAACTTCGATGGTAGTAGAGGAAGTGTGAGGGTGTAAAGAGTAGGGGAAGACTGAAAATGGAATATATCCAACTAGCAAATGTGGATGTCGGGTATAAATGTTGCTCTGACATAAAGGGTCAAGAGTTCGGGCCTGGCTGCTCCAAACCAGTCAGAAGAGAATAACAAAAAACAATCTTCGAGTCTCAATTTTTCGTTCGGTTCTCTAATGTGTACATCAAAGGGTCTTAAAAAAAGCTATTAGTTATATGGAATAAGATCATAATGAAGGAGAATGTGATGTTCAAGAAAGTAGCTTCTGTCGACGGATTTTTGGTGTGCGTCAACAGCACACTATTATTAGTTGAGAAGAATGAGGTCTATTTTCAAAGTCCGAGGTGACTTTTGAAACACGTGTACGGACTGGTAGATACTTGTTTGGGGCAATGTGATGGTGGATATTTTCTTGTCTGTTCTGAAAGCAGCGTGTTCAGTGTTTCTTGTTTAAAACTCGTTTCTGGTTTATCTTATGTAAGTTGAAAAACATGCTCTACGTGGTATTTCGTAGTCGGCTGTCATTTGAAATGGAGCAGGTTGTTGCTTGTTACGAGAAATAACTTCAGTGGTAGGTCGCTAGCTATGGAGAACTGTTTTCATTCTGTACGATCTCAATAAACAGATCTTTCTGCACTTGACTTAAGACTGTTGCATGTGACTGTACATGATAATAAAGTTTCGAGAGGCAATATTGATTTACGTAACAGCTTCATGACATCTACTAATAACAGAAAAAATATCGATTTCTCAGCCCTGCCAACTTACCCTTCCATTGATGGACCAACAGGTCGACGTAACATATGAAATTTTGATTTTTGAGACATATAAAGCATCACTAGAGCTGAAAATCGAGATTGAAAATTCGAAGACCAACCGGTCTCGAGCCTAGACTTTCCGGCAAAGAGTAATAGAAATAAAAACAGTACTAAAAGAGAACTGAGATTACGTAGCATTAGATCACATTTTATCAAGATGATTACGATTGTCTTGAACTGTTCAATCAAATGGAATAAGCTCCGTTACGCCCGCAGAATACTTACATAACTGGCGGAAAAAATTTCAGGAATAGCTGGAGCCCGTTCTCGTCATACCGGTTTCGCGTCGGTCCTGAACCTACACATTTTCTTAACGAGCAAGCTGCTTCTCTAAGCTACAGTGTCTAATGACCGCTTCATCCAGCGGAGCATTAAACGCTAATGGAACGGGATGTCGTCTTTCTATTGAGCCATAACCAACCAGCTCTGTGGTATTGTTCCAGCCTGGAGTTCAAAAAACCTTGTAACGATCTATAGCCATAATTCCTGTTATACTACTGTGACTGTTTGTTAAAATTAGTAAATACGTGTTATACTAGCTGCTATAGGTCGCCATTTGTTGATATTCCGCTTAGACTTTTATTAATGCTGAAAGTCTGGTTAAATAAACGAGAATTCATCTATGTCATCAATGTATTGGCATGTACTGGGATCGAACTGTCCGACAGTGTGTTTTATAAGACCACAAGGTAAACGGAGTTTTTGTAATCTCTATATATAAAAGGCAATGTCTCACTCACTGATTCGTCATTGCCCAGCCCAAACTGCTAAGGATAGAAACTTCAAATTTGGGGAAGGGGTTGATCTTATACTATAAGCGTCGTTTCAGAAAGGATTTTTCGAAATTCAACTCCTCAGAGGTGAACTAGGGGATGAAAGGATTTTTGAAAATATGTCGTCATTAAAGCAATTTTGAACAGAGAAATCAGAAAATTGATATTTGGTTTCTCGGCCAGAAAAAGAAATAAGAGTTTCAGCATTATTGAAAATTTAACCGCAATGTGTGTGAAATGGTGGGTAGAAGTTTTTTTCTTAATAAACCATTGTTAAAGAATTAAAATATTTTTGAAGCTACATCTATGAAAATTAATATTTGACTTCTTTCTCAGTTACAAAAAAAAAAAAAAAAAAAAAACACGTCTCAGCATTTTTGGAAATCCACCTACTAAGGGGGTAAAATACTGCATGAAAGGTTTTTTGAAAATAAATAGTTATTAAAGAAAGTAATAAGGCATTCCTAAAGCTGCATCTATAAAATTTGGTATTTGACTTCTCGCTCTGAAATAAAAAAATACGTGTTTCAGTGTTTTTGAAAATCCGGCGTCCTAAGGAGGGGAAATAAGGGATGAAAAGTTTTACGAAATTATTTCATTGTGAAAGCACTGTCAATTCTAAATCTACAAAAAATTTTATTTCGGTTCTGTGTTAGAAATAAAAAATACGTTTCACTGCTTTTAAAAATTGAGAAAATTAATAGGAAAATAGTATCGCTTTTGGTCAGAAGTAGATTCGGAAAAGATAATACTTCTATAGTTTTATTAGCGTGAAAAATGTTGCAATTTGTGAACATAAAACTTCGATAAAAGAAAAACAAAACAAAAAATCTGTCCCGGCCATACAGTCTACTCGAGCGAAACAGCGGGTGCTAAGCTAGTTATTTATGTTTATGGTACATGATGTTTAGGACTCAAATATCAGTCTTCAAAAGCATTTCGATACAACTCTCAAAAATTCTCGAGAAAATCGACTATGAATTTGCCCAAACGTTTTTATTACCCTAAAGTAAGGTAATTTTTTCTACAGGCAGTTTTACTCCGCGCTAGGGCGTTGGGTTACTGTATGGGTGGCTAAGGTTCGATTCCCGGCCGATGCAACTTTGTAAACAATTATGCATATTTTACGGCAGTTTCTGTGAAGCGTAAAATATATGAAGACGAAAAAAATCAATAGCCCTTGAGACTGACAATCATTGGATCGCTGGTTCGATTTCGTATTTATCCATTCATTTGGAATACCTATGACATTTATACACAAAATTCACCAGATATATGTTAATTAACAATTATCTAACAGCCATTTTATGAAAAATGTGCATCCCTTTATTTCTAATTACACATCGCAAACAAAGTCCAGTTTTCGTTGCAAATACAAATCCTTAATTACCGATCTTGTATAAATGATTGCGAATAAAGGTCATTTAAACGAAAAAAAGAGATTACAAATCACTTTTTCATATTTATATATTTTACTCTTCATGAAAATACTCAGAGCACAAATTTACGAACTCCAGAACTCTAACTAAGCCAAGACACAGGTCGGAAAAACTGTCTTTTTTGAGAGTTATTGCAGACACTCGGAAAACTTCAAAGTCGTTTTCCTCGAGAATTTTTTGCTAGATGAAAGATGTTCTTCCGAGTCTGAAAACTCTTTAGAGCACATCGAAATTATTTACCATGCTAGTAGTAGTTTTAATCTACAGCTCATCTGAGGATTTCTTAGTTCTTGATACAGAATCTGAGTTGCGACATCAGATGGACTAGCACGTTTTGCTTCATGCGACACTTGTGGCACGTTAAGATGTACGATATACCTCTGAAAATGCCGTAGAACAAAGTGTAGTCATACAATCATTGAACCTATGAGAACGAAAATATGGAACCTCAGCAATAGTTCATTTGGTTCATTAGAGGGTGAAGAGTGTCCAGTCTGGTATTGGAACGTCACCGGGAAAATAAAGGTACAAAGAACAGAAAGCAATACAGAAGCACTATATATTCGTGTTAATTTTGGCTATTATGCAGAAGAGCTCTTTAGTTCCTCAATCTTCCAGGAAGATAAAACTTCTGGCTGGAATAAGACTCGAAGCCGAACTTTTGTCTGCCACGAGAAGTGCTCTTAGCGTCGGAGAACGTCTAATAGGTCGAGTCAGTGTTTCAATCTACTGTTCCAATGAATGGCAAAGCCAAAAGTTCTGTAACGGTTGAAATAGCAGGAGAGAGAGAGAGAGAATGGCAGATTGAGCTTCGAGACGGCCTGGAGTGCCAGCAGGACTCTGTTGCTAAGATTCTTCCTTCTGAGCCACCGAGGGATAGGTTTGAAACTCTGTGCTGCGTGCATATTTAAATAGTCAAGAAATTTGCAGACAAACGAAGATTTGTATTTTTAGTCGCTGGCTGAATTATAGGGTCGTGTTTTAGTGTTCAGCCATACGTTTGGGAATACCAGGTATATGACAGGTTTCCGCGCGCGCGAGTGCGTATGTTTGTGTGTGTGTGTGTGTGTGTGTGTGTGTGTGTGTGTGTGTGTGTGTGTATGTAGATTGGTTTGAACGTCATCGTGTCGTGTGAGAGATGTTGATGTTTAACGTAACGCACTTGAGAATGCAGTTTGACCATTACATTGTTCTCAAAGGGTATGCCTGTATGGATAATACGTGGAACCCACAAAAAATTAAAAATAAATTTGAAAATTTCTACTTCATCGCTGCTTCCAAACTGTCGTCGCTGCCTGCAAAAGTTTCTTCAGCAGGAGAAAATAATTTGGCACGAGACCCGATATATGCAAAAAATGCGCTTTAACACCCCACACGAAAGGCAGCAGCAGTTCTTGTATGCTAAGCTCAAGGCGTCCTCGAAGCAAAAGTGATCATGCCCCGCCCAAAAAGACATTGCAGTGATTCTTTGGTGTTCAGCTGGTACTATGATGTTTTAACAGTTATATTGTTTGCCCCTATTTAGCTGATTACAGTTTATTTTCAGGAGCTACCCAAGTTTCACAGTCCAGCACTATACAGTTCAAAACTCGTGTTCCCTTTCCGGTATGAGGTAAAGCTGTCCTAAGCTCGAAGGTTAGTTTGGACGTTTCAGTGCTTTACTAAACGCGGTTTAGCTGATCGTGGTAGGCCCTAGCCTTCTTCAGAGCTCTCAACTAACTTATTCAGCCAGTTATAGAGCTCCATGCTGTTTGACATGGTCTTTGAATCGCGGCGTAACTTTGCATTTTTCACATAACGAAACCGTTGCTGGACGGGAAAAAAGCTGTAAGTGACAGAGGAAACCTAGAATCAGCGAAAATTTTAACACTGCGTCTTTGAAATTGTAGTCTGACATACTTCTCGAAATTTTAAACGCAATTTCCTTGGAACGCTGGCCTTAGGGGCCGTGGATAAGGTCTGGTGAACCGCTGACGGTAAATAACAGTGCCGTCACTTGCGAGAATATAATTGTTCTTCCATTTTTGCTAGACCTGCATCGCATCTTCGGGTAACGCTCTTATCATCGTACCCCGCCTTTGAGAGTCTATCCATAGCCGAGGGTATTAAATTCTTCGAATTATGGGCAAATCAACTTTGTTTTTAGAAACACGATTTCTGCTAAGCAGAAACTATTGTCACCATTTCAGCCAGTTAGGCATTTCTGAGCACTGTAGCATCTATTTTTTTATTCCTCATTACATGCCGTTAACAGCGAAGTTACAGTTTGATATTTTCAGTCAGACAGTATAAACTGAAAGCATATTATGATTTTGTCGTAACATCTTTCCTTAATTGATGCGTACATTATTTTATACAAAATTGTCATCTTCATTTTTTTCATATTACAGTGACTGTCTTATCTTAAATATGTACCAATAACTGATAAAAGAAAACGTTCACGTCACAGAAATACAGTGCTGGAAGCTAGCAAAAATATTTTATATTTCACTATAGTAATTTTTCGACACCAGAGCAAAATCAAATCACCATAAATTTCGCCGTATGAATGCTTCAAAAACTTTAGATGACAGGCTACT
Organism: Schistocerca piceifrons; assembly: GCF_021461385.2. Lineage (NCBI taxonomy): Eukaryota > Metazoa > Arthropoda > Insecta > Orthoptera > Acrididae > Schistocerca > Schistocerca piceifrons. Next base: position 838,529,699 of record NC_060138.1, on the reverse strand, counting down.
CAGCGTACTACAGTGTCCGGTCTGCCTCGCTTTAGCAGGGATGGGATGGTTCCTCTGCAGCTACGTCAGCGTTTGCTGCGCTTTGGACACACCTTGTCCCTGATACAGGAGGTGGAGAACTCCTTGGCCTTGCGCCTTACTTGCACTTTCATTTCGCTGCGTGCTACTGCTGTCTCGTGGAATTTCAACGAGGCTGTTTTCCATTCTTTCATACGAAAGTGAAAGGGCCAATGCCCTTCAACCAGCGCTCGTATATTTTTCTTTAGTAAAGTACCTCTTTACTCCGATGAATCACCGTTTTCGCCCTCCCGAGAAACCTAAGTTCTGCAGGTCTTAGTTACTGCCCGGAGAAACGTTTTATACTGGCTACATTAGTGGCTTTTATGGCTTTCCTAATTCCGTTAAAGCAAATGCTGGGATGCTTCCGCCGGCCGGAGTGGCCGTGGGGTTCTAGGCGTTACAGTCTGGAACCGCGAGACCGCTACGGTCGCAGGTTCGAATCCTGCCTCGGGCATGGATGTGTGTGTTGTCCTTAGGTTAGTTAGGTTTAAGTAGTTTTAAGTTCTAGGGGACTGATGACCTCAGAACTTAAGTCCCATAGTCCTCAGAGCCAATTTTTGTAACACCCAGACAATGTAACACAAGGAAACAAGTGACGACAAAAGAGGAGCAAATTATTGTTGTTGCTGCTGTTAGCACCTTAGCTGTCACGTAATTGTGTTATGAATCAGGCAAGTGTCCTACACGTTCTCCATCGACATAGGTCCCATCTCTATCACATCTCTCTCCACCAAGAACTGCATGGAAACGATTAAGAGAATCGTGTTAACTTCTGTACCTGAGCATTAAGACAGGATACTCCTGATGTATCATGCATCGTGTTTAGTGATGTAGCCACTTTTACCAGGTAAACCGCTGGAACATACACTATTGGTCTTTTGCAGTCCCTGTTGGCTTTTTCAGATGAAAAATCAGTGTCCATGGGGTGTAAATGTGTAGTGTGAGATAGTTAACCATCAGCTCACATTTCTGTTTTTCATAGACAGAACACTGAATGCACATAAGTATTGCAGCCTCTTTACAGAACGTCTTCCACTAATACTAGAAGGCATTCATTTGAAGACTAATAGGAACCTGTTGTACCTGTAGTGGGATAAAACCCATCTTGGTGCACTGTTAATATCAAATTGGCATGGTAATTAATTACATTGATCAATTAAAGCATCACTCCCCCTACCACCTTAACCTATTGTTCTGCTAATTGATTTATGATCGCTTTGGGGTTGATTTATGATCCCCTGTGGATAATCCATCCTTCTGACAAACCCCCCCCCACCTCTCCCCCACCCCTTGCAGAAAACGGACACTTTTTTGTCACCCACTCCTCAGTTCAATTGTGAGCTCTTTTTCCACTCCTGAGAAATTTCCCACGCCTACCCCCCCCCCCCCCTCTTACACCCTCCACACTTCAGTTCTGAGCTCTTTTCCCCTCCTGGGGAATTCCCCACCCCATTCCCCAACTCCACCTGAAAATCGGTGGGAAGAAAGACTCATTCCATGCTAAGATGCTCATACAGGTAAGAAACTATGATGATGATGATATTTGGTTTGTGTGCCACTCAACTGCATGGTTCTCACGGCCCATACATATTTCCAATCTTTTCACTGTCCAGTCTTGCCACTTTTCCAAATGATCATGAAATGGTGAGGACGACACAAACACCCAGTACCTGGGTGAAGAAAATCTGTGACCCATCCAGGATCGAATCTGGGTGCCCATGATCAAGAGTTAGCAATGCTAGGTAAGAAATGAGGGTTACTATATTTTCAATTACCTAATTTCAACTATTTTTCAAGGTCATTTGCCCTCCTATCCATCCCCTCCACACACACACACAATCCAAAGGGTACACATATGAATCTTTGTAAACAGGAGACACTCTTAGGATGTTTGACTGGGTAGAGAACATGAAAACAAATTTTCTTGAACAAAAACTTCTGTTAATGTTTGCATATACATTTACGCACAGAAAACCACTCTTTCTTTTTGTTTGATGTTGTTATAATAACATCCACCTTAATTTTTAACTTGCAGTTTAATTTTACATCGAATCATATATTTCAATCTCTAGCCAGTAATTTAACAAGCACAAGGAAATTATCTTCTCGAATTCTAATACACATCTAGTTTTTCCTGTAACCCATTTCCTTTGTCTTCATCAGTTAGCATTTGAGGATTTTAATTTTCCCTCTTATTTCCTGCATAGCACAGTTATTAGAACACTCCACATCATCCTGGGTGTATGCTGACAAAACACCAGCTCCACATTTTGCTGAATTTCCATATAGAACTTTAATATTAGAATTCTTTGCAAATAAATTACCGTTAAAGGTTGTTACTCCGTCAGTTTTAAACTCTGCAAACGGTTGTTATGTTGCTAAGAGCACAACATTGAGTCCAGAACATTTATAAACGATGTAACCATCCTTTTTAAGCAGATACAGATGGAACTGGAGCTTTATAAACAAATTTTTCGTGTGTCCTTTACTGTAGTAAACGTTCTTGTTGCCGGCATTTTCGGTCAGTACTCCAAAATATGGCCACTTACCACTGGTATTTACAATAAATGTTCATGTTGTATATTCTCCACTTGTATCCACAATTTTTCACACTCCGAGTTTGAGGTAATATGTTAGTCCTGCCTGTACATCTCCAATTGCTTCTTCTTTTTCCAGTAGCGTCTTATACTCCGCCTTTGTGTCATTTGTTTTCGTCATATACTCCAATTTTAGTTTTTTGGCTTCGACCTCTTCTATCTCCAGTTTCCTTTTTTGTGCACTTAATACATTAACTATACTTAAATGAGTCATTTCTGTAATTGGGAATGGTTTAAGTCTGTTTGGTACATTGGTTCTTTTTCTTAAGACCTGTGGTATGACATTATTTGTAGGAACCAATCCTAATTCAGCAATATCTATATCTGACAGTATCGTGGAGAAAACGTCCTAGATTGAGAGAAATAAGATTCTCATGCTTTAATATTGAATTTCCATGTAATATTTATATTGTTTTTGTTGGAGTCAGCGTTAAGAATCTCCACATAGTTTACAGGTAGATAATTAAAACTTTATGTAGACGAGCATAACTTATAAGCTTTTCTCGGTGTTGAGACTCTGGCGGACTTCCTTGGACACCAATTAATTTTCGAGTATTCTAATTATCCCACTAGACAAACCGCAAAATGCTCTTGAACACCACACAGCAGCTGTTCTGTAAGTTTTTAGTTAGACACCACATGAATATGAATGGGGCAGAGTACAGTGGAGCTCATTTTAAATACCGTTTGTTAGAGCTTAAAAAAACTTAGACAGTTTTGCACACAGTCAAACACACGATCAGTACTGTAACTGTATATTGTAGCCTCCAGTCTGGTAATACCATATTGTTTAGCCAAGGCTGACATAAAAATTTCTCGTAGTCGCATATCTGGACAGTTTTTAAAATCTATAAGGTGGTTACTGATAACTTTGTTCACACCTGGGCTCCTGATTTGACGTACAAATTTGTCATAAATCTTTACTCTATAGTCGGAGGAAATCAAAATTAAACAGTCTATTACAACTATCTTATCGTTGTCCACAATCACATTGCTTCTTCCCTGGCGGTCTCCTTCCATTCAGAAGTTGTGGTTTAATATTAGGTAGTCTCACATCCCGATTTTATTTAAAATTCCGGTGAAATCTTACGTTATGTACAAATCCAAAAGGTTACAGCCATCTACAAGTACCTGCTGGAATACTCCAGGCGGCTTTTCCATCTGAACATCCACTTTAACGTCAGCTAATTCCACTTCATATGGTACAGTCACAGGATTTTTATATTTCTTCGAAATGGTTTCCAGTGCTTTCTTGCCGATGTTATCCAGATTTCCTCTTGTTGTCACACTGTCCCCTCCACGTAGGAGAAATGGTAGCTTCGCCTTGATACTATGTTTCCCAGCGACGAACTTGAAGAATTACCCAGGAGATTATTGTTAAATGAGCCACTCATCTCTAACTCCCCTTCACATTCCACTTGATCACAAATTTTAACTACTATAATGTCATTGGGAAACTGTTCTGTAATAGCAATAAGCACAATTAAATTATTTCTAAGGAGCATACCAGTTTTGGTGTAATCAAGACTGTCCAGTTTCTCCACTAGTAACTATAAACATAAGCGTTCGTCGTTGGTCTCATCCTCCTCCCTAATAGCTGAGGTATGTTAAGCACTTTGGAGGAATCCGTGTTGACACTTTCAACTACCAGAGGAGACTGAGTACTCGTGGCTGGTAAGCCTCCTTTTACACTCTAAAGATCCAAGATGGTGGCACTTTTGGGCACGTGATCTTCTAGTCATACATTTTAAATTTGGTTGTACTCGCAATCCAATTGTAAATTCCTACCCCAGTTGTGCTATGTTGTGTGTAAGATGTCCGTGGGAGGGAGGGAGACTGCTCGAATTTACCATCCTTTTTGTTTTGCGAGATCCTTCCCCTCTACCAGCTCAGCACAGATTGAGTCTTTTTCCCATAAAATTCCAGATGGGGAAGGTAGGGCAGAGAGAGGGTGGGGAAGAGAGGGCTGAAGCATTTACCAAGGTGGTGAAAAGAATGATGAAAAGACCCTCAGAACAGAAGTGGGGAGGTGGTGAGAAAGAGGAAAGTGTCCCCTTTGCCAAAGGGGTTGAGGGGGGGGGGGGGTTCTCAGAAGGACGGATTATCCGTAGGGGCTCATAAATCAACCACCAGGGGATGGTAAATCAAGTAACAGAACAATAGGTTAAGGGAAAGAGGTGGTTTAATTGATCAGTTTAATTAATTATCATAACAATTTGATGTCAAAAGTGCACCAGGATCGGCTTTATCGCACTATTGGTATCAACATGATGGTTTTCTAGTCCATAGTACATGAAGTGCCACAGCACATCTTCACAAATTGTTTCCAAATCGTTGAATTGGATGAAGACCTTGGCTGTTCCTTTCCCTATGTTTGAGGCCCATAGAATTTTTTCCGTGGGAAAAGCTGAAAGACGCTGTCTACAACATACCAACTACAACCAATGATATGCAATGATGTATTACTGCGGCCTGCTCGGATATCTCCACTGAAATGCTAGCACATGTGCAGCAGTCGTTCCATACCAGATTGGAAGCAAGTACTGCTGCTGCCAGTAGTCAATTTGAACACAACATGAGATGGTCAGTTATCACATTACCGATCAAACTCGATATAACTAGTGTATGCACTTGTGCTATTCTTTAGTGGGTGCTACCCCAGGAATTATACCAGCTTTGGTGTGCGATCTTTTCAAAATACGATATCGCACTAGAATCCTGCTACAAACACCAAAATTCTGAAAATTACACATCAGCAGTATTTGCGGTGCAAGTTTTAGTTGATTCACCCTGCATATACCGATGGATAAAAATCCCACAACACCAACAAGGAGTTGTGCGTCATAATGAAAGTTGATAGGCGTGTATTTACATATGAATAAGTTATCTATTCACTACTACTCACCACTAGCATATGAGTAGCGCTGTTAGTGCCACTAAGAGGACGCACATCAGGATTGCTTCAAATAAAAGTTGTAACGGTCGTGAGCGTTAGTTACCTTTGAGATAGCACGCGATGGTTTTACGTTAGTTTGATGAAATCTAGTTCTGCCTCGGTGCCAGCGATAGCCGTGTCTTAGTTAGAAGGAGGCCATTTGAGGGCCTGCAACCAACCTGTTGCATACTAGACACACTGGAACTATACCTGGAGTTATGTTTTCTGGGGTGCGATTTCGTATGACAGCTGGAGCACTCTCGTGGTTATCCCATGTATCTTGGTTGCAAATTTGTATGTCAGTCTGGTGATTCAGCCTGTTGTGCTGTCATTCATGAACAGCATTCCAGGGTGGTTTTCAACAGTATAACGCTCGCCCACATACCGCTGTTGTAACTTAACATGCTCTACAGAGTGATTTGGGAGTCATGGTATTCGGTTCCTCTTTGATCTAGGAACTTGGTGTAAAATGTTTTTGGCTTAGTACGGACCAGTGGCCGTTTGTATAGCCATTCCAAAATCATTCTGTACCTACGTATGTTCTATTGCATCAAACAAAGGTTGAACGATGAACTGGAGCTGGCGCCCAGGAAAAATGGCCGAACCCATTAATTCCTTTTGCAAAAGATGTTAATTGAGCTGAAATTGATTCTCAGTTGATGGCAATGCTATTATGTCCACCGTTCGAATTTTACGTGCAAGTATGTTTAAAAACACGTTTTCCTGGCAGTTGTTTGAAGAGCACCACTTCTATACTTTAAATTTGTACGAAACGGTTCAAACTCTGCAGTAAGGTGGATGAATAGATAAACTCAAAAAGAAACTTTCCTTAGCCAATAAACATTATCCGTTATAGAGATACGACTGTCTAAAGCCGAGCTAAATGTAGCACGTAAAAATCATACTTTCGTAAATTGAAAGCGTGAAAACAGTTAAAGTGATTTAAATAAATAAAGAAATGTGTTCTTACGATGAAATTGAAAATACGCTCTCAAAAATCCAGCTTCATTCGGATTTTGCATGCAAAAAATATTTTTTCTTTGAATTTTTTCACTCACGCCATTTCTATGTTTTAAACTTGTGGGAATCGGTTGAAATTTTGCTAAAAGTTAGACAAATACTGTACATATAATTAATGGCCCTCCTGTTGTTTTGTGAAAACCTTCTCCGTTACCACGATATAAACAGCATGGTTCGAAAGACAATAAGAAAACCTATACCGGATCACTCGTCGCACGAGTCAACAGCTACATAGGTTACCAAGCTGTGGCGCTCTGATGTCAAAATTGTGGTAGAGTAAAAGTTGGGAACTATCATTAAAAAAGGTGAATATCTCCTGGAAAGAGTTAGGAATATAAAGGAAAGGAACTAGCTTTTTGACTTACCTGGCAGCCGCAAAGACATTTAAATCAAAACATCTTGACATTTTCACGTTTTTTTGTGTGGTAACCCTGCTCCTCCGGTGCAGTGAGCTTTCTTAGCTGCAAGTTGTTGGCACATCTCCATCTTGCAATTTTAAGACTAAAGTTCCTGATCCTGAGTCCAAAAGCCAAAAGATTCGCCAACCATAGCAAACGTTATGTAATATCATATGGCTGAGGAGCATACTTGTAACGATTAAACAAGTTTTTCTGGGGGGATAAAATTTCTGGGTGTAGATTTGTTCCTGGTACGATGACATGATGTGTCATGTTACTTTACTTGACGCGGTGCATTATATTACGTGACATAGGTACTGATACCAACTAGCAAAAAAGCACGAATATGTCAAGATGTTGTAATTCAAACGTCTTTGAAGCTGCCAGATAGGTTGAAACGATAGTTCCCTTCATTCACATCCGTAACTTTACGCAGGACATATTCGTCTTTTTTGTGCCATGATAGGAGCATTTTTCATTCTGGTGCTTGTACAGAGGGTTCTGCGGTCCCGCACTAACTTCAACCGACACGTACCTGATCAAGGTAATTGGTTCTTCAAATGGCTCTGAGCACTATGGGACTTAACATCTGAGGTCATCAGTCCCCTAGAACTTAGAAGTACTAAAACCTAACTAACCAAAGGACATCACACACATCCATGCCCGAGGCAGGATTCGAATCTGCAACCGTAGCGGTCGCGCCCTTCCAGACTGAAGCGGATAAAGGTAATTCCAACAACAAAAGGACAGAAAGAAGGCGAAAGTATCTGATTACAAAACTAGTAGTTAACATCTGGCCCGACCAGAAGCATGGCACGGTAAAATAGACGTTGAAGGCTTTACTTACAAACTCTTCTGTTTTATTTGTAAGTGCCATCTTAGACAAAATGATACAAAGTAAGTCAACTGGGAACAGATGCGACGTCGTAAACAATGCAGATGTGTTTCTTTCGTATCTGTGTCTACAAGGCGCTGTACAGAGCACGCGTCACGCCAATATTCTCGGTTTTCTATCATATTCCATCCGCTTATCGACCGAAGCCAGTAGAACCGTCTATGCGCCTTGGTACGCGTCCTCATCTCTGTTATCTTATTCTCTATACGCCTTGGTATGCGCCCTTATTGCTCTTATCTTATTGTCTATATGTCTCATGTCTCTTACCTTATCCTCTATATGCCTCAGTATGCGCCCTCATCTCTCTTATTTTATTCTATATACGCCTTGGTAGACGCTGACTCTTATCTTTCATCTATACGTCTCAGTACGTGCTCTCATCTCTCTTGTCTTACTCTCTATATGCTTCGGTATGCATCTTCATCCCTCTTCTCTTATTCTCTATACGCCAAAGTGTATGCTCTCATTATCTTATTCTCTATATGCTCTGGTATTCGCCCCTCATTTCTTGTCTTATTCGCTATATGCCTCGGTACGCGCTTCCCTCCTTCCGCTCTTATTTACGGTTCGTACCTGAGGTATACGACAGTCGCTGTAGAACTGTGGCGCAGTCTTCCTCGAATGTCGGTTCTCTAAACTTACCCATCATGGATTTACCCATCAAGGTCTTTCTTCTGTTATCCTTTCGTGTAGGCTATACGATCTTTTGCGATCCAATCAGGCTGAAATCGTTTGGTTTCTGCAGTCGTGCCAACTTGATTAGGACACCAAACACCGAAATAATAATCCAAGACCAGATCATTGTTTACGATTTTGTTTACAAATGCATCGTCATTTTGCAGTGCCCTTCCATAAAATCTTAAGCACTATAAGGAGCCACCCACTAACAGCGAGAGATGTCCCCCCTCATACCGTAACACCAGTTGCTTCGTACTTCACTCTGAGTGCACATTTCATCTTCTTGATACTCAGTTCTGAGAGTTCAAATGGTTCAAATGGCTCTGAGCACTATGGGACTTAACATCTATGGTCATCAGTCCCCTAGAACTTAGAACTACTTAAACCTAACTAACCTAAGGACATCACACAACACCCAGCCATCACGAGGCAGAGAAAATCCCTGACCCCGCCGGGAATCGAACCCGGGAACCCGGGCGTGGGAAGCGAGAACGCTACCGCACGACCACGAGATGCGGGCGTTCTGAGAGTAATGACAGTAATTCACCTGGAGGTGGACGTCACAGTTCCGGACAATAAATTCAGCCTTGCTTGTGAACACCTGCGTCATGCCTTCCTCGAAAGATGGATAGGAAGAGGGCTCCGTCTTTCGTGTTCAGGTCGCCCGCTTGGTCCGGCCCTCTTGATTTCTTCTTGTGCAGTCATGTGAAAAGTATTATGGAAAGACATCTCGAGGCTGACTGTTATATGTCGACAAGCAACCTCGCTGTCCGTGGCTTTCTTCGAAGAGCGTAAGGATTATTCGGATTCGTACGACAGAAGTACACTATCTGACAAAAGTGTCCTGACACTCCCATGTACCGCGAAATTAATAACCGGATATCACAAGACGCGGACATTTCAGTATAAAAGGAGGCGAGGAATAGTGTCTTGTCAGCAGAGAAGTAGTAACAGCACAATGGGTCGGTCAGAAAAGCTCAAAGACTTCGAACGTGGACTAGACATTGTTTGTCAACTAAATAACAAATCCGCCAGGGACATTCCACCCCTTCTAAAGCTCCACAAGTCGACTGTTCGTGGTGTGACTGTGAAGTGGGAAGGCGAAAGAACACACAGCTAAATCAAGACTAAGCAGACCTTTTGTACTGACGGAACGCGTCAGGTATTGGGGAGGCCGGCTGTAAAGAAACTACATGAAATCGGTGGAAGAAGTCACTCGTGAATTTCGAAGTGCTACCATCAGTCCAGCAAGAAGAGCGCCTGTGTGTAGGAAGTAAAAAAAAAAGGGGGGGGGGGCACAGTGGTCGAGTAGTTCCCCATAAGCCAGTTTCTACACTGAGCTGAGAAAAGTCATGTGGTATCTCCTAACGTCGTGTTGGACCTCCTTTTGACCGGCGTAATGCAGCAACTCGACGTCGCATGGACTTAGAAGTCGTCAGAAGTCCCCTGCAGAAATATTGAGCCATGCTGCCTCTATAGTCGTCCATAATTGCGGAAGTGTTGCCGGTACAGGATTTTGTGCACTAACTGACCCCTCGGTTATGTCCCATAAATGTTCGATGGGGGCCAAATCGTTCGCTCTAATTGTCAAGAAAGTTCTTCAAGCCAATCGCAAATGACTTTGTTCTCGTGACATGACGCATTGTCATCTATAAAAAGGCCATCGTTGTTTGGGAACATGAAGTCCATGAGTGGTTTTAAATGGTCTCCACGTAGCTGAACATAACCATTCCCACTCAACGTTCGGTTCAGTTGTACCAGAGGATCTAACCTATTCCATGTAAACACAGATGATACGCCCGCTAAACCCGCTGGGCAGAACAGGTAATTAGGATTGTGAAAAGGGCCAAATAAGATGGGGGTCAGTTTCACCTTCTAATTGTAATTTATTGTAATTTAATAACACTTTTACAACCAAAGCGGCACATAGCCGGACCTTTATCGAATGCAACTCTTTCACGACTGAAGGCCTCCAAACAAGAAATCTTAACAAATCGACAAGATAAAAATCCAATTAAGACAGCAATAAAACAATGAAAAAAACATTACAGCAAAGTAGATAGAACAAACATATGCAAGGTGCAATACCATAGGCTCAAGGCCACAATTAAGTTTCAAAATTTTAAAATATATTGCCATAATCTTTTAAACGCAGAAGGTCGCAATGTTTAAGCTTGAGGATAAATCAAAGAATTAATTTTGCAAAATTTTTAAGAAAAAAGGGAAAAATAACCATAAGCCTTAAATTTTAAGCAACTAAAAACAGATCAATAAACACCGGTGGCACTCTGAAGCCTCCAGGGAGGTCGGTCTGACCTTGTTCACTTAGGCGAGACAGGTGGTGAGCCTAACTACACTTGATCCGTCGGAACCCAACCAGGGATAGCCACGGACCGACCAACACAACGACTTGCTTCACATCATTCAGTACATGAGAACTCAAACAGAAAAGGTTACAAACGTGATAATCCACAATGGAGTATGTATGAGCTGTTAAAATTACACACCATGTTGGGCAGCGACAACAGATGAGGAAAGGACGCTGCCTGCAATTGCGTTAGTGGCCAGGGCAGGTAACCGGAACACTAACGGCCACTAGGCAGAAAAATTCCGCTGGTACGCTTTAATTTGAAACACGTTAATATAGTTAACTTCACCCAAAAGAACACTTCCTAAATTTATGTCAGTGCCCAGGGCAGTTAACCGGAACACTAACGGCCACAAGGCAGAAAATTCCACTGGTGCACTCGAATTGTAGTCAACCAAAATAGTTATTTGCACCGCATGGCGGCTAAATTTCAGCAGTTGAAATACTCGGTGTTGCTCACAGGGAAACTTCCCGAACAGCAAACCACCGAGACGAACCACCACAACATGAAAGGGCGTGGCTTGGGTAGTTGAAACCACTACTCAACTTTGACGTCCTGGGTCGGTAAACCACGAAGCTCGTAGCGATCGGACACCTCCACACACGCTGCCAACTGACCCAGCCGACTGCACTTCCCTCGTCTGCAACAACCGACCGACTGCCTGCTAGTCCGTCGCGACTGCACTGCTGGTGCGTCACCCACTCACTTCCACACACACGACGGCGGAAGTACTGTCTCGGACCCAACCGTGCAGAGGAAACACGCCCAATGGCTAAACGACATCCCTGCACCAGGAAGGGACCGACCCAAGTTCCACAAGATGGTAATTGAAGGGGCCCTGAAGCGCTCTAATAACCAGTTACACGTCGCTCCGTGAGACGACCGATCTCTCAGAGGCAGTACGCCGACAACATTTAAGATAAAATGTCAATTGAAATAGCGCCAACTACACACACACACAACCTGACTTGAACGATACCCAAAAGTAAATAAGCACACACGAAGACAAATCGGGAGTCGATGCGCGCGCGCGCGCACACACACACACACACACACACACACACACACACACACACACAGCCGACTCATGAACGATCGGCGAGCCAAAACGCGTCGTCCGATCCACGGAGACCGTGGCCCTGCTCACGTGATGCGTGGCGGCCATGTCGACGCAGCCCTCACAGCTGCTCCAACCCGACTGCACTAGTGCCGCATTGCAACTCCCCGACTGGCAGGTCCAGACTGCGCTCCAGACACTTTCCCACTGACCGGCAGACTCAAACTCGCAACCCGAACTGCGACTAACTAACTTACAACAGACAACGAGCGGGAAGTAATAGCAGTCGAGCAAAGATACTACGAGAGGGAATATATCGATACGCGCTGCTAACGCCGCTCACGGTCAGGCAAAGCAGCAACTCAGTGACAGCAGTAATTTAAATTAACGTAGTGAGGTGGAAGTACGTTAAAAACACGTAAAATACATAATGGCGGAAACACGAGCCACGCACGGCTCAGTAACCAACGCCATTATGGAGCCACCACCAGCTTGCGCAGTAATTTGTTGGCAACTTAAGTCCATGGGATCTGCAACACACTCAATCCCTACCATCAGCTCTTACCAGCTGACGTCGGAACTCATCTGACGCCGGCCGGGCTGGCCGAGCGGTTCTAGGCGCTACAGTCCGGAACCGCGAGACCGCTGCGTCGCAGGTTCGAATCCTGCCTCGGGCATGGATGTGTGTGATGTCCTTAGGTTAGTTAGGTTTAAGTAGTTCTAAGTTCTAGGGGACTGATGACCTCAGAAGTTAAGTCCCATAGTGCTCAGATCCACTCATCTGACCAGATCAAGGTTTTCCAGTCGTCTAGGGTTCAACCGATATTGTCATGCTCTGCTGCAGAGTGTAAAATGGCTCTGAGCACTATGGGACTTACCTTCTGAGGTCATCAGTCCCCTAGAACTTAGAACTACTTAATTGGTAGAAGTACAGACAAATAAATGATTTCAAATTGACAAAAATTTGATAATTTATTCAAGAGAAAGAGCTTCACAAATTGAGCAAGTCAATAACGCTTTGGTCCACCTCTGGCGCTTATGCAAGCAATTTTTCGGCCTCGCATTGATTGGCAGAGTTGTTAGATGTCCTCGCGACTGTTATTGTGTCAAATCCTGTCGAATAGTTGCGTTAGATCGTCAAAATTCCGAGCTCGATGTATGTCCCTACCCACAATACTCCAAACTTTCTCATTTGGTGTGAGATCCGGCGAACGTTCTGGCCAAGGTAGAGTTTGGCGAGCACGAAGACACGTGGTAGACACTCTCAATGTATGCGGGCAGGCATTGCCTTACTGAAAGGTAAGCCCAGGGTGCTTCGCCATGAAGAGCAACATAAGGGGGGGGGGGGGGGGGTAGAATATCGTGCTGTGCTGTAAGAGTGCCCCGGATGCCGACCAGACGGGTCGCTCTATGAAATGAAATGGCACCCCAGACCATCAGTCCTGGAAGTGGGGCCTTTTAGTGATCGACAGTCAGGTTTGTATCCCACGTCTGTCTGGGACTACTCCAGACACATCTTCACTAGTCACTGGGGCGGGACTCATCACTGTAGACAATTTTGCTCCAGTCAATGGGATTCCAGGCTGAATATGTCCGACACCACTGCAAACGGGCTTGTTGAGAGTCGACGCAAGGGGCGCCTTGAGCTCAGCCCCCTTTCTGTGAGCCGCCTATTAATGGTCCTCTGTGGTCACTGCAGCACCAACTGCACGTCGGATCGAGGATCGATGGTAATGTTGAATCGACGGCTCTGAGTGAGACTCAGTGCGACTCAGTCGATTGCTCGGCCCTCAAGTACTGTCGTCTCTCTACGGTGATTGCTTCCATCTTGACACTGTGTTCGACCATGGTTTTCCCATTCCTGCCAACATCGTCGAATACTGGCATCGCTCCTATTCAGACGTAGAGTGATTCGCCGAATACTTCACTCGGCTTCTTTGGATCCAACTTCACACCCTCTCTCAAATGCTGACATCTGCGCATATGCAAGGCATAGTTACTGTCCTGCTGGGTGCATGGAGTGAAAATCTCAAAAATTTTATGCCCTGGTATCGACATGTGCGCCAACGGCCTTGCCGCAGTGGTAACACCGGTTCCTGTCATATCACCGAAGTTAAGCGCTGTCGGGCTGGGCTAGCACTTGGATAGGTGACCATCCGGTCTGCCGAGCGCTGTTGGCAAGTAGGGTGCACTCAGCCCTTGTGAGGCAAACTGAGAAGCTACTTGATTGAGAAGTAGCGACTCCGGTCTCGGAAACTGACTTACGGCTGGGAGAGCAGTGTGCTGACCACATGCCCCTCCGTCTCCGCATCCAGTGACGCCTGTGGACTGAGTATGACACGGCGGCCGGTCGGTACCTTTGGGCCTTCATGGCCTGTGCGGGAGAAGAGAATCGACATGTACCCTATTTACTATCCTTGCCAGCTGCGCGGTGAAATGCGCTGCAGCGTCACACATCATCCGTCGGCCACCAAAGTTAACAACTTTGCGTTTTCCGTCGATACCTAATACGAGGGCTATCCACAAAGTACATCACGTTTTGGAATTAAAAATAAATAAAGTATTGGAAATTTTTTTTATTATATACAGATGAAAGCCACGCTTAAATACTCCTTTTCTACATAGTTGCCATTTAAATTAAGGCACTTATCGTAGCGATGGACTAGCTTGGAAATTCCTTCGTCGTAAAATTCGACCACCTGGGCCTTCAACCACGTGGTTACCTCTTCTTGAAGCTGTGCGTCGTCATCAAAACGCTGCATAGCCAACCACTTCCTCATTGCTGGGAATAAGTGGAAGTCGCTCGGTGCCAGGTCGGGACTGTACGGCGGATGAGGAAACAACTCCCACTTAAAAGATTCGAGAACTTCACGAGTGGCATTTGTCGTGTGGGCCCGGGTGTTGTCGTGAATCAGCAAGATCTTTGAGCCCAACTTTCCCCTGCGCTTGTTTTGTATTGCTCTTCTGAGGTTGTGTAGAGTTTGGAAATACCTTTGAGAGTTTATTGTAGTGCCTCTTTCCAGGAAATCCACAAAAATCACACCTTTTCTGTCCCAAAAGACATTCGCCCTCACCTTCCTTGCCGACATTGTCTGCATGCATTTCTTGGGTTTTTGGGAGGAATTTGTGTGCCCCCACTGCATTGACTGCAATTTTGTCTCGCAGTTCATATGCTTAACCCATTTTTCGTCACCAGTAACGATGCGATCGAGTAATGAGTCGCCATCTTTCTCGTAAGCGTCCAAAAACGTTAACGCTGCAGCCATTCGCTGGTTTTTTGTGAATCTCTGTCAAGATTTTTGGTATCCATCTTGCACAAAACTTGTGGTAACCAAGCTTTTCGGTAATGATTTCGTGCAACAAACTTCCTGAAATTTGTGGAAAACTCATAGAGAGTTCCGTTATTGTGAAATTACGATTTTCACGGACTGCGTCATCGACTTTTTCGACAAGTTCGGCAGTCACTATGCTGGGTCTTCCACTTCGCTCTTCGTCGTGAACGCTGGTTCGGCCATTTTTAAATTTTATGACCCGCTGACGCAATCCACCTTCAGTGATTATGTTGTCCCCATACACTTCACAAAGCTGCCGATAGATTTCTATCGGTGTACAGTTTTTTGCAGTCAGAAACCTTATTACAGCACGCACTTCACATTTCGCGGCATTTTCAATTAACGCTGACATTTCAAACTGTCACAGTAACTCAACGGAGTACAGCACGAACCTCTCACTAGCACAGCAGGATGCCGACTGACCGGCGGAATGCCATGACACCAAGATGGCCGCGCTAGCCCCACCCCCAACGGACACAAACGAAAACGTAATCTACTTTGTGGATAGCCCTCGTAGAAGCCGACCTCGGGGCAGATCACTTTGGATTCCGTAGAAATGTTGGAACACGTTAGGCAATACTGGCCCTACGACTTATCTTAGAAAATAGATTAAGGAAAGGCAAACCTACGTTTATAGCATTTGTAGACTTAGAGAAAGCTTTTGACAATGTTGACTGGAATACTCTGTCAAATTCTGAAGGTGGCAGGGGTGAAATACAGAAAGCGAAAGGCTATTTACAATTTGTACAGAAACCAGATGGCAGTTATAAGAGTCGAGGGGCATGAAAGGGAAGCAGTGGTTGGGAAGGGAGTGAGACAGGGTTGTAGCCTTTCCCCTATATATTGAGCAAGCAGTAAAGGAAACAAAAGAAAAGTTCGAAGTAGGTATTAAAATCCATGGAGAAGAAATAAAGACTTTGAGGTTTGCTGATGACATTGTAATTCTGTCAGAGACAGCAAAGGACCTGGAGGAGAAGCTGGACGGAATGGACATGGTCTTTAAAGGAGGATATAAGATGAACATCAACAAAAGCAAAACGAGGATAATGGAATGTAGTCGAATTAAATCGGGCGATGCTGAGGGAATTAGGTTAGGAAATGAGACACTTGAAGTAGTAAAGGAGTTTTGCTATTTGGGGAGCAAAATAACTGATAATAGTCGAAGTAGAGAGGATATAAAATGTAGACTGGCAATGGCAAGGAAAGCGTTTCTGAAGAAGAGAAATTTGTTAACATAGAGTATAGATTTAAGTGTCAGGAAGTCGTTTCTGATAGTATTTGTATGGAGTGTAGCCATGTATGGAAGTGAAACATGGAGGTTAAATAGTTTGGACAAGAAGAGAATAGAAGCTTTCGAAATGTGGTGCTACAGAAGAATGCTGAAGATTAGATGGGTAGATAACATAACTAATCAGGAAGTATTGAATAGAATTGGGGAGAAGAGGAGTTTGTGGCACAACTTGACCAGAAGAAGGGATCTGTTGGTAGGACATGTTCCGAGACATCAAGCGATCACCAGTTTAGTATTGGAGGGCAGCGTGGAGGGTAAAAATCGTAGAGGCAGACCAAGAGATGAATACACTAAGCAGATTCAGAAGGATGTAGGCTGCAGTAGGTACTGGGAGATGAAGAAGCTTGCACAGGATAGAGTAGCATGGAGAGCTGCATCAAACCAGTCTCATTACTGAAGACAACAACAACAACAACACCTGTATTAAGATCAATTTCTAACTAATTTGCATAACTCATTTGTGTTGCGTCGGTTTTTTTCTTTTTGGTTTTAAGAGCACTTCAAGCGACGCCGACAGCGGAACAGGCAGTTGGGTCTGTGATGTTCGTTGCGGCAAAACGTCCTACATCTATCGCGTGTTTTCGTTTCTGCAGTATTTGTGGAATCTGAACAGCGGATGCTTTGTACGTAGCTATGACGGTGAAGGCATCCACACTCCAGCTGCCTCTATCCGATCAGCAACGAACCACTAACCATGCAAACCAGTACATATCACAAAGCTGTCTGCGTCACCATCGATGGCCTAGAAATCAAAGAAGTGAATTCATTTACAAGCAGGCTATTGTCAACTCGAAAATTTATCCAGTCGTCACATTTAAACTGAAAGCTTTTGCAAAGAAAAACGAGGTGACTGCTTAAGTTAATACGATACATATAACATTTATTTCTTTTGTTGCTTACCAAGACACTTCTTACCTTTCCTCAACTAGATGCCTCGGTGGAATTTAAAACAGTGTGCTCTCAGGTCGCAGACTCCCCATTGCAAATACATCTACAGTCCACAAAAAGCATACGGTATTTAAATCATTTAATGCCCAAAATTGCAATTTCGCTATTTTAAACCCTTAAACGAGCATCAGTCACAAAAATGAAGATTTTACTTATTCAGGATTTTTTTTAGAGTTAGAAACAGTCTATCAACATCCAGTCGACTTTGTGTCTGGAGAAGCACACTTATTGAAATATGTTTCATTAACCAGAAACTCTGTATGTGAACGGATTGATGAAATGTTAAGCAGTCTTAAAAACAGTTGAAGGCTACACCGTCAGGAGTTTTTACATTTTTCCGCTGAGAGTGGTGTGGCAGTTGACATAACAAGAACAGAATAGCTTTTGGTTTCCGCTAGGCCGCTAGGGCGTGTGACAGGTAATTTAACCCTTTCGGTCACGGAGTCCTCATATAAGGACATACTAAATAAATGCTTAGTATATTAAAATTGGTTAAATTTTACCTTTTGTGATTGTTGTCCTCATATTGTTACAAGCAGACAGTTTATTTGAGAACAGTGTTGACATCTCCTGTCAATCTGCGGTACCACAAAACAGAACTGAATGTGCACACTCACAAAGACGCTTTCCAGTAATCTTTGTGCCTCCCATCAGCCGGTTAATATCTTCTGCGTTTGGGTAAAAAAAATTATTTGTGGGTAGAAAGGTGCATTCGTGAAGGTGAAAACTAAAGGTGTTTTTCAGAACGGAAGGTCAGTGAAATATTTATAAATTTATACATGTCTCCAAATGAGGACGTTGTGATTGAAAGGTTATGATAGCATAGAAATTTAAGACATTATTTCGTTATCTTTTTAGTCATCTTACGGTGAGTTCACAATGCCCCGGGTCCAAGATAGACGAAGATCGCTTACAGAAGAAGTAGTTATAGAGCTCCTTAAGTCATCTGAAATTGACGACCTATGCGATGATCCTGGCGATAATTTTGAACAAGAGAATAACGATGAAGGTAATGTTACACGTTGTATATCATACGGTATATTGTAAGCTGAGTAGTCTAGACGGAAAGCCTGCTAATTACATGATACGTGGCACTGAGATCATCACGAAACACTCGTCCCATCCAAACGACTATGCATTGGCAGCGAGAATGTTATTGTTGCGTACGAATTTGTTACAGCACAGCCAACCCAAAGCTGAATAAGAAAAGTATCCATTCTCTCTCTCTAAGAGAGAGACAGGTACCTTTGAATGTCCAGATTGGTAAGTCTGATGTCTGTTCACGTGCTTTGCATCCGGACATGGCAGGGCGACAGCCACGCCTACTGGGCACTTAGCGGCTTTGCACCCGAAGACAAACATGCATTTAGCAGCTTTTGAAACCGGACATGATTTTCAACACCCATTTTCGACGGTTTATAGCCTGTTTCACAACGTGAAACATATTACATCACTTAGGCGCTAAAAAAATCTACACGTCCGTGTGCCCACCTCAAAATCGACATAAAATGAATTTAGTGACTTTTTCATCTGGGTCACTCAGATGTACGTTTTCTATGAGTTTCTCTTTTTGTAGTAGCATTTTTTTTATTGTAGATTCCGGAGATAAATGTTGAAATCGACCGGCCAGAAGTTACTCAAGTTTACAATCAACATGTGGCAGGAGTCGACAAGATGGATTTTCTGATCACATTTTATCGCTCAGAGCCCATCCTCCATTATTTTCGGCTACTGGCAAGAGTGGTAAAGACGGCTAGTCTCGCTCACAGAGTAAACATGCAGCTCGCAGTCTGAAATATCGTCCTGGAATAGACTGTAGCCCTCTGGTTTGGAGCCAGCTGGAAGGTTCAAACCAGAGGCTCCGTCGATTCGGCGACGGTGGCGGGCGTAGCATTCGTTACCTGCGCTATCGGTCGCAGAACTGTTCGACCCATCTTAAGAGGTCAGGCGTGCACTACAGTCCAGAAGCAGCTACTCGAGTGGCAGACTGCATACACCGAGCATCTGCGTGTTGTTTGGGTTAGAGAAACCACTCTGTATACCAAACTGCGATCATGTTAGTGTCAATAATAAATCAAGTGTGGGTTCAAAATTGTTAAGGCTTTCGTGGCCACTTGTTGATAAACTGCCTATTGGCTTCTGTCTCGGGTTATTCGGCTGACGTTCATCTAATGATTTTACTGACGTTTCGCCAGCACGAGTGGCTGGCATTGTCAAAGCTTCACCCTCCATTGCCGGTGCCAGTTCACCATCGGCAATGGAGGGTGAAGCTTTGACAATGCTAGCCACTCGTGCTGGCGAAATGTCAGTAAAATTATTAGATGAACGTTGGCCGAAGAACCCGAGACAGAAGCCAATAGGCAATTTGTCAAGTGTGGGTTGTTATGAAGATGATTAAGCATCATTATCAGTCAGAAACAGAAATTTTAAACAGCAGTCAAAGAAGCGTTAGCTGACAAATAAAAAGTGAAGAAAGTGAAAACAAGAAGCACTGCGAGAGTGATTAGTGAACACGAAATCGAGATCTTCTTGCTGAGTAGCTGGTCGGGATGGCCTAGCGGTTCTAGGCGCTACAGTCTGGAACTGCGCGATCGCTACGGTCGCAGGTTCGAATCCTGCCTTGGGCATGGATGTGTGTGATGTCCTTAGGTTAGTTAGGTTTAAGTAGTTCTAAGTTCTAGGGGACTGATGACCTCAGAAGTTAAGTCCCATAGTGCTCAGAGCCATTTGAACCATTTGATCTTGCTGAGTCGTAAAAAAAACCTTAAATAGTTTTGGAGCAACGTAAACTCAGTGAATGGGCCAAAGCCGTCTGGCCTTGCTCTTTGAGCATGAAGGATAAGAGCTACTCTGCCCAATCACATTGATGTCACCACCTCTGAAAAGATTGAATAACTATTTGGACGTGTAGGTAGAGAGCCAGTGAGCTTGTGGAAGGTACCGACAGGGATTGGAGCCATGTTGATTCCAGTGCCGTTGCCAGATATGCAATGTTTCTCGGTTGACGATACACGGCCGCGCGGTTTGAGGCGCCATGTATGGGATTGCGCGGCCCCTTCCGTCGGAGGTTCGAGTCCTCCCTCGGGCATAGGTGTGTGTGTGTGTGTGTTGTTCTTAGCACAAGTTAGTTTAAGTTAGTTTAAGTAGTGTGTAAGTCTAGTGACCGATGACCTCAGCAGTTTGGTGGCATAGGAATTCACAAACATTTGAACATTTGAGGATACATGTCGCGAACAGCTCGATCGAGGCTGTCCCATAGATTCTCAACTGGGTTTAAATCCGGGAGTCTATTGGCCACTGGAGTTCGGAAAACTTATCTTGCTGTTCTTCGAACCATGCACGTTCACTGCGAGCTGTGTGACACATTCTGTTGTCCTGCTGGTAGATACCGTCGTGCCGAGGAAAGCCGAACTGAATGTAGGGGCGGACATGGTCCCCAAGGACAGATGCAAGCTTGTGTTGATCCATTGTTCCTTCCAAAATGACGAAGTCATCCAGGGAATGCCACGAAAACATTGTAGAAACCATAACGCTCCGACGTTTGTGGAAGGGTGATGACCTTCAGACGTTTCACTCCATACACGCCAATGGATATCTGTCGGTTGGAGAATAAACGTGATTCATCTGAGAAGGCCATCTGTCGCTACTAACTGGACGTGCAGTTGCGGTATGTTGTTGTTGTTGTTGTGGTGGTCTTCAGTCCTGAGAATGGTTTGATGCAGCTCTCCATGCTAATCTATCCTGTGCAAGCGCCTTCATCTCCCAGTACTTACTGCAACCTACATCCTTCTGAATCTGCTTAGTGTATTGATCTCTTGGTCTCCCTCTACGATTTTTACTCTCCACGCTGCCCTCCAATACTAAATTGGTGATCCATTGATGCCTCAGAACATGTCCTACCAACAGATCCCTTCTTCTTGTCAAGTTGTGCCACAAACTCCTCTTCTCCCCTATTCTATTCAATACCTCCTCATTAGTTATATGATCTACCCATCTAATCTTCAGCATTCTTCTGTAGCACCACATTTCGAAAGCTTCTATTCTCTTCTTGTTCAAACTATTTATCGTCCACGTTTCACTTCCATACATGGCTACATTCCATCCATACAAATACTTTCGGAAACGACTTCCTGACACTTAAATCTATACTCGATGTTAACAAATTTCTCTTCTTCAGAAATGCTTTCCTTTCCATTGCCAGTCTACATTTTATATCCTCTCTACTTCGACCATTATCAGTTATTTTGCTCCCCAAATAGCAAAACTGCTTTACTACTTTAAGTGTCTCATTTCCTAATCTAATTCCCTCAGCATCACCCGACTTAATTTGACTACATTTCATTATCCTCATTTTGCTTATGTTGATGTTCATCTTATATCCTCCTTTCAAGACACTGTCCATTCCGTTCAACTGCTCTTCCAAGTCCTTTGCTGTCTCTGACAGAATTAGAATGTCATCGGCAAACCTCAAAGTTTTTACTTCTTCTCCATGGATTTTAATACCTAATCCGAACTTTTCTTTTGTTTCCTTTATTGCTTGCTCAATATACAGATTGAATAACATCGGGGAGAGGCTACAACCCTCTCTCACTCCCTTCCCAACCACTGCTTCCCTTTCATGCCCCCTCGACTCTTATAACTGCCATCTCGTTTCTGTATAAATTGTAAACAGCGTTTCGCTCCCTGCATTTTACCCCTGTCACCTTTAGAATTTGAAAGAGAGTATTCAAGTTAACAAAAGCTTTCTGTAAGTCTACAAATGGTAGAAACGTAGGTTTGCCTTTCCTTAATCTTTCTTCTAAGATAGGTCGTAAGGTCGGTATTGCCTCACGTGTT
Source organism: Schistocerca piceifrons (assembly GCF_021461385.2). Lineage (NCBI taxonomy): Eukaryota > Metazoa > Arthropoda > Insecta > Orthoptera > Acrididae > Schistocerca > Schistocerca piceifrons. The sequence continues at coordinate 838,507,283 of NC_060138.1, read as the reverse complement.
CCAACATTTCTACGGAATCCAAACTGATCTTCCCCGAGGTTGGCTTCTACCAGTTTTTCCAATCGTCTGTAAAGAATTCGCGTTAGTATTTTGCAGCTGTGTCTTATTAAACTGATAGTTCGGTAATTTTCACATCTGTGAACGCCTGCTTTCTTTAGGATTGGAATAAATTATATTCTTCTTTAAGTTTGAGGGTATTTCGCCTGTCTCATACATCAGTTGCGGTAATGGCGTGCAAATTCCAGCCTTCGTCTCTGATGAACAGCAGTCAGCATGAGTGCATGAGGCAGGCGCCTGCTGTGGATGTCCGTAAGCTGTGCGGTCGTTGAGGAGACGCTGTTGAGAGACCCTCGTGTCATCTGGGTGGTGAGTTGCACGTATATTCAGCTATACACACCTCCGCAGCAATCGTTCACCCCTGTGGCCCGTGGTGCGCCACAGTTGCCTAGGCACCGGTTTTGGATAGCACCGTATTTTCATCCACGGCGACACGCGAGCAGTTTCCAAACATAGCCATTTGTAAAATGCTTCCACCTTTTCGCGAAATTCAAAGATCTTGCCCTTTTGGAAGTCGGTTTTCCGCATTCCGACAACGACCGCATTGTTTTCCACGTCCCGCCAGCACGCTTTATATATCCTCCACTGCTGGTGCTGCTACCTGCCGGCTGTGAGTGGTTATTGCACGTTGACGTCGAACGTAGGCGGTGGTCACATTCATGTGACTGAACAGTGTACTAAAACTGCAATTTCCAGTGTCACGCGAGACAGAGACTTCTCAGTCATTTCCGCTACATAGGGAGACTGTATCCTGGAGAGGTGTTGGAGAGGAAGCAAGAGGAGTCAGAGCTCGGCTGGCACAGGTCGCGGCGACCGGCGCCAGTTTTGTTGTCCCCGTGGAGGGCGGGCGCCGTGCCTCCAGCTGGCAGCAGGCCCGTGAGAGAAACGCGGACAGGCCGTCCAGCGCCCTGGCACGCCGTCAGAATGCGCGCAGTCTAACGGACACTGACCACGCGAAGCGGAAGCATTGCATATACTGCCCCACTTCCCTACAGTAGCGGGCGTCTCCGTAAAATTCCATAAATTAGTGAAAAATGTACGGGAACAGCAATTACGCGGGGAAACGTGAAGTAACTGGCATCTAAGTTGATTACATTGTTACAGGTGTGATGCTGCATGAAATGTCACATGCAAACCAGCGACAATCCAATACCTTTGCTTCTTGCGTAGAGAGCGGAGCAATACCGGCAGCGAGGAAATGTACGTAACATATCTAAATTGTCGACCACGCGATCGCAGTATAAGATACCCTGATCATGGCCACTTGCTGCAGTGGCAGAAACGTTGGTTCATCATTTTAGGCAGAATCTACAACGCAGAGGAAGTATGTGAAAATTGTGAATACAGTTTTTATAGCATTTGTAGCACTTTTGACTTGGGTCGAATAAGTTTATCTGAGCGCCACGCGCCGTCCCTTCGTATCACACGGAGTCGAGATTGCGGATTGACACGGGAGTTGCCAGGAGCAACGAACAGTTCTCTCCCTTCGCGCCCCTCTGGTGATCAATAGTTTCGTGATTTCCTTAAATCAGTTAGGGCGAATGCTGGGATGGTTTCTTCGAATAGGAATACGGGCGCAATCCTTCATCATCCTTGCCCTAACCGTGCTTGCGCTCCAATGACCTGGCCGTCTACGGGCCGTTAAATCTTAATCTTTCTTCCTTCACTCTTATCACGAACAGCACTTTTGTTTCTTAATTTTTTATATGAATAATTGTAATATTGTACATAACTGTGAGATTTCCTTGTAAATAGATGCGGGTCCTGATCAGCCTCAAAAGCGCTGCTATTATAGGCGGTTTCAAATCACATTGCAGCCATCTCAACGATAGTCGCAACTATACTGTTGGATTTCTGTTTTCCTATCATAAATGAGCCCACAGTTCGTAGTAACTGATGCGAAGACATCAAGTGAAACCGAATTTCTATCTGGGACTCCCAAAGGAAACATAGAAAGATAGATCCCTTATCATTTAGCTACAACATAGCAGGTCAGCAACTGGAAGCAGTTAATTCCATAAATTATCTGGGAGTACGCATTTGGAGTGATTTAAAATGGAATGATCATATAAAGTTGATCGTCGGTAAAGCAGATGCCAGACTGAGATTCATTGCAAGAATCCTAAGGAAATGCAATCCGAAAACAAAGGTAGTCGGTTACAGTACGCTTGTTCGCCCACTGCTTGAATACTGTTCAGCAGTGTGGGATCCGTGCCAGATTGGGTTGATAGAAGAGAGACAGAAGATCCAACGGAGAGCATCGCGCTTCGTTACAGGATCATTTAGTAATCGCGAAAGCGTTACGGAGATGATAGATAAACTCCAGTGGAAGACTCTGCAGGAGAGACGCTCAGTAGCTCGGTACGGGCTTTTGTTAAAGTTTCGAGAACATAGCTTCACCGAAGAGTCAAGCAGTATATTGCTCCATCCTACGAATATCTCGCGAAGAGACCATGAGGATAAAATCAGAGAGATTAGAGCCGACACAGAAGCATACCAACAATCCTTCTTTCCACGAACAATACGAGACTGGAATAGAAGGGAGAACCGATAGAGGTACTCAGGGTACCCTCCGCCACACACTGTCAGTTGGCTTGCGGAGTATGGATGTAGATGTTACAAGCCCTCTGATCTTATAATCTGTAAAAGAACAGTAGCGCATTGTTGAAATGGTCTTAGGTCCTGCTACCAGCACCCGGCAACTTTATGTCCGACGAGCATGTGTGTGGCGAACATCAAATGCGGAAAACTTGAAGCGATTTCACATCGAGCGTGTCCACAATCTAAACATTTACGATAACGCCACACGACTTGAATTTTGTCACTGGTTAAATTACAATCGTCATTTGTTTCCATTAATGGTACTCACTGAAGAAGACGCATTTACGCGAAACACGTTCGCTGGAGGCAGTCGTCTGACGGTGCACGCCACCGTTTCATGTGTCTTCGAGCGGAATACTTTTCTGCACGCGTGTTTCAATATGCGACTGCTCTGTTGTTGGAAAGAAAGGCTGCACAGTCGGTAACACCAGTGCGTCAGTGTCCATCTTCTCATCTTTACCCTTCTGGAACGTCGGTCGCTGATTGTCTTCTGAATGGGCCGCCGTCGTAGGTGATGGGTCCAGTACTTGCGACACCACTATGTTCGTCCTGTCAGAAGCCCATTGTTTGTCGAGTGATCGGCTTCGGATGTGGCAGCCATCCGTGCAACCTCTACATAATTGAGGGGGAGGGTCGTGATTGTAGGAGGAGTCATAATCTCACGTTTCGAGATTTGAGCAAGTCGCCGTTGTAGACACGCTGGCCTGACGTGTCGTTCTTGGCCGCAACCGGGGCGGGTACGTGGCCTTCCATCGCATAGAATAATTGCCCTACAGCCACCGATGATGAGACAGGATGGCATGTGCTTCGTCAACTCAATTTTAATCGAAATTAGAATTATATTAATACCTTCAGATGCTGACGGGCGTTGATATATATCAACGGGGACAGGTGAAAATGTGTGCCCCGACTGGGACTCGAACCCGGGATCTCCTGCTTACACGGCAGACGCTATATCCATCTGAGCCACCGAGGGTACAGAGGACAACGCGACTACAGGGACTATCTCGCGCCCGCGTCCCGCGAGATCCACATTCTCACCTTGTATGTCCACACACTACATTCGTAGTGTCCCACCCCAACATACTCATTACCCGTGGAAGACATTCTTAGCAAGTCTCGCAAGAGTTCGGGGAATATGTGTGCATCCGCACAGAAGAAGAAGGTCAAGGCCGGTATTGCCAGAACTGTATACTTATATGGATATAAGTCTTGAGAGACTTGGTAAGAATGTCTTCCACGAGTAATGAGTGTGTTGGGGTGGGACACTACGAATGCAGTGTGTGGACATACAAGGTGAGAATGTGGATCTCGCGGGAGGCGTACGCGAGATAATCCCTGTAGTCGCATTATTCTCTGTGCCCTCGATGGCTCAGATGGATCCCGGGTTCAAGTCCTGGTCGGGGCACACATTTCCACCTGTCCCCGTTGATATATATCAACGCCCGTCAGCAGCTGAAGGTATTAATGTAATTCTAATTTTGTTCTAGACGGCTGCAGGTCATCAATGGTGTCTGTTTTTTCTGACATGTAAGAGTGATCCATTTTTCGGTCACGTTCCTTGTAAGGTGTCAGGCAAATCCAACACCTTCCATGAAAACCCTGACATGATAGCAAATCCGGCAGTATGTCACATAGCTCCGAATAAATCCTGACATTAAATTAACCAAAGTAATACGATCAACGAGTGAGCAAATGGAATACCACAGACTAACACAAGAATGCCTAAATGCATGTCATACCTTCCCACCGTGAAACAGACGCAGTTCCGAGGGGAGAAACGAGAACAGAAGCCAAGAGCAGAGTCGTGTAGGCTAGGAGGCCCTACGATAAGGGACGGACACCCACGTCGCCAGCCGACCGCCAAGACCACCCCCAAGCCCATGTTAAAAGATAGAGCCCTCCAGAAGAACAGTATAGATCTTACGATAACACTAAAAGGGCCACACCAGCTGCAAGTTGTAGCGTGAGACTTTTTCGCGTCTCTGTTACGTAGCAAACATTAAAAACATTGCCCCACCACGAAAAGTATAACGTTTCCCATTGGATAGACAGAATTTTTGTAGGTGGAGCTTAAGGCTAATATTGAGACCTTGATTGGTCAGTTGAAAACACAGCCAGATACCTTTTTCTTAAACCAGCTTCAGTAAATTGTGGTAAGGAGAAGTTAGATAAGAGTTGCTACCGAGACGGCGAGGTGTGTGGAGCTGCGCCGCCCGCCGCCCCCTGACGCTGCCTAACCAACGACAAGGTAATGAACGCATGCAATGCCACACTCAGAACTGCAGAAGTCTCATCTGTTACATCCCCTTTTTTGCGTAATACTAGTGTCGATCGTCAATGAAAGCTCATGGTATTCACATTTGCTACTTGAAGTTAAAATCTGAAACGTGATGATTTTTCTGTTACATAATAATTGAAAAGCCACATCAGCCACTGTAATTTACGACAAGTTAAATATGTAATTAAAGATAATTGAGGGTCACTGTAGACCATTTTGATAGTTTTCTCTTTTATGAAACTTAATTTAAACCTAGATTACAGATGTGATATGGCATAGGTCATCCTTCGATCCATTATAGGACTTGGAAACTCATTCAGGGAATATCCGTTCACATTTTTGTTGAACGCAGTTGGTTTTTATCATCCTGTATTAAAATATTTCCTTTTATCAATAGTGCAATTTATAAACAATGTTTTGTGAGTAGAATAAAAATTCCAATGGTAAACTTAACTGCTTTTTCGACGTTATTTTACCAGCTAACTAAAAATAGGAAGCCTTGAACCCCTTCCACCAAATTTAGTTAGTATTAAGATTCTTTTACAGGGAGTGCAGTGGAGTTGACGCTGAAATCATTAAGTATTTGGTTATATCATCGCTAGTCTCACTGAACTCTACATGTCATGTGTGGTCTGGCGTCTCCTTACCAGCAACAGGTCCCAGGTTCAAACTACTCAATTCCCTAAAAACACACTCAGAGCGTCGTTGCGCGAAAGTGGTAGGGAGACACGACTTAGAACAGCCACTACGCAGAATGTTAGATCCTGACCACTTTGCCAGAAGGTTGGATATCCACGGTGACGACGTATGGTGATACTTCGAATGGATGTTCGAAAACTCGTAGCGTACGGAAGCCAATGTCGCATAATCGGTGGACACTGCCCCAATATGGCTATCGAAGGGTTTGAATTTCATATTATTGACATTTTCGCGCACGATTTTGTTGCACACCTCGTCACTGACTAACGTGATACAGACGACACTGCTCGTAATAGAAAGTTGGATACCGTTTATGTCCTGTGGATCAATTTTAACGACGTCAGGTACAAAACATTCAACTTAAAAAGCTCGCGACAGTGCATGATCGCGTTGAAAACTGATCTTTTTAGTGCTTTGTGTCTACGAGTGCACCATGTTATGTTGGCTGTGATTGACTCTGAACTAGCGGCGACGAGATAGTAAACAACTAGGGAAACTTGCGACACCGCGCCGCTACACCACTGAAGGCTAACTGAACCGACCCAACTAAGCTACCCGAGCACGATTCAGGCCCCGGTCGCACATAAAAAAAAAAAATGGTTCAAATGCTTCTGAGCACTATGGGACTTAACATCTGAGGTCATCAGTCCCCTAGAACTTGGAACTACTTAAACCTAACCAACCTAAGGACATCACACACATCCATGCCCGAAGCAGGATTCGAACCTGCGACCGTAGCGGTCACGCGGTTCCATACTGAAGCGCCTAGAACCGCACGGCCACCCGGTCGCACAGCTTTAGAGCACTTGCGCGCGAAAGGCAGTATGTCCTGAGTTCGAGTCTCGGTTCAGTGCACGGCATTAATTTGTCAGGAAGTGGCATGCAGTAACGTTTACTAACTGATGTTTATGTCCAGATGTGCAAACCTGACAATGTGTTGAACAGTACGGAAAATAAATAACAACGTACATTATATGTATTCTATCTCGGAGACCATTCGGAATGGGGCACATGTCCATACGAAGTTTATTCCGTCAAATGATCGTTCCTTTCAGATTCCTGAATATTGACCATTCCTCCTGGGACACCCTGTACCAGTATGCAGCCTGTAGAAGGTGAAAGAATACAGTACATGCTGTTTTTGTTTTCACTTTTGCAAATATTCATCCGCTGATTTGTAGTTTGTATCATTCTATAGAAACAAGGACCTGCAAACCGACTCGTTCACCACTTGTGCAAATTGTCACATTAATAATGGATGATGCAACTCAACTGTTTCCATGAAATGCGTAGATTTATGCATTTCAGGTGCAAGTAGTAAAATTTCGGCTAGCGGGATATTCTTCAGAGCCAAGTTTCATCACGGGATACTTCTTATAAATTCGTTTTTGGCGTCAGGCAGCCGACTTATCCTTTCAGTTTGCCAATGCCAAACATCTACGTGATACACAGAGTAAATTCTGTTCCTTGACACCTGGAGCTATGTTGGATAACATCTACATACATACACCGCAAGCCACCTTGTGGGATGTGGCAGAGGGTACCTTGTAGCATTACTAGTCATTTCCTTTCCTGTTCCATTCGCATTTAGAGCGAGGCGAAAACAACTGTCTATATGTCTCCGATCGACTCCTAATTTCTCTCATCTTCTTGGTACTTGAGCGCCAGTAGAATCGTTCTGGAGGCAGCTTCAAATGCCAGTTCTCTAAATTTTCTCAATAGTCATAGCGTGTAGGCTTTCACGACCGGCGTCTTCAGTAATTATAACTTCCGGGCTAAGAGGCCGTGGTCCAATAGTAGAAATACTTCTCCCTGACGTGAGTCTACGACTCACCTCAGATGATGTTGCCCGCAGCTGGCAACGAAACGTCAGGGAGAAGTATTTCTACTATTGGACCACGGCCTCTTAGCCCGGAAGTTTTAATTACTTTCTCAATAGTGTTTCTTGAATAGACCGTCGCCTGTCATTCAGGGATTCCCATTTGAGTTCCCGAAGCATCTCCTTAACACGTGCCTGTTATTCGAATGTACCTGTAACAAATCTAACAGCTCGCTTCTGGATTGCTTCGATTTCTTCCTTCAATATGGCTTGGTACGGATCCCAAACACTCAAGCAGTACTCAAGAATAGATTCCACAAGGGTCCTATGCGCGGCCTCCTATACAGATCAATCAAATTTTCATAAACACTGCCAATAAAGATATGTCGGCCATTCGCTTTTCCTATCACAATTCTCACATGCTCGTTCCATTTCTTATTGCTTTGCTCAGATATTTGAACAACGTGGCTGTGTCATGCAAGACGCTACTATTTCTGCATTCGTACATTACAAGATAGTTTTTCGCGCTCATTCGCGTAAACTCACATTTTTCTACATTTAGAGCCAGCTGCCGCTTATCGCAGCAACAAGAAAACTTGTCTGTCATTTTGTATCCTTCTGCAATCACTGAATTTCGATACGTTTCCGTGCACCATAGCATCGTTAGCAAACAGCCATAGATTACTATCATTTATGTATATAGAAAATAACAGTGGTCCCATCACACCTTCCTGGGACACTCCTGATGAGATTGGTGTCTCTGATGATCACTCGTGCTCGAGGGCAACATATTGGGTTCTATTAGTTAAGAAGTCTTCGAGCCATTTACATATCTGCGAACCTATTCCATATGCTCGTACCTTCGATGACATCTGCAGGGGGGGGGGGGACGTCTAAAACGCTTTCTGGAAACATTGAAATATGCGAGGTGTGTTTTGAAGTAAGGTCCGTTTGAACATAAGTACACAATGAAAGATTATTTCAAGAAAGTAAGTTTATTTTCAGAAAGTACATACCTCACTCTATTTTTCGACATTGTTGCGAGGTTTGTTGAAACATTTATCATACTTCTTAAACAATTTTAAAATACCTTCTTCATAAAAGCTTGCCACCTGCTCCGATAACCAAGAGTTCACTGCCGTTTTCATGTCGTCCTCATCATTGTAACGGTTGCCGCTGAGGTGTTGTTTGAGGAGGAGGAAGAGATGATAATCGCTCGGCGCAAGATCAAGACTGTAAGGTGGGTGGTCTAAAAGTTCCCAGCCAAAAGTGTCCTATAAATAGCGGGTCTGACCTGCAGTGTCATCGAGGTGTTGTTTGAGGAGGAGGAAGAGATGATAATCGCTCGGCACAAGATCAAGACTGTACGGTGGGTGATCTGAAAGTCACCAGCCGAAAGTGTCCTATAAATAGCGGGTCTGACCTCCAGTGTCATGGAGAAGGACAATGCCCTTTTTCAGCATGCCGCGTCTTTTGTTCTGAATCGCTCTGCGTAGCTTTCTTAGGGTTTGGCAGTATGCTTCTGCATTGATAATAGTTCCTCGTTGCATGAAGTCGACCAACAAAACACCATGCCAGTCCCAAAACAACGAGGCCATGATTTTGCGCAGGGACAGAGTCTGTTTGGCCTTCATCTTTACAGGCGAGTGTGTGTGTCTTCATTCCATGCTCTTTTGCTTCGATTCGGGCGTGATATGCGAAACGCATGTTTCGCCTCCAGTTACGATCTAACTCAAGAAGCCGTCACCTTCTTCGCGATAACGAGTCAAGAACTTCATCGCACACTCAAGTATTTGGTTTTTGTGGTCCTCTGTTTGGAGTTTCGGGACCCAACGGGAGCACAGTTTCCTAAACTTTAGGTGTTCAAAAACAATGTTGTAAAGCACTGATCTCGACACGTCAGGAAATTCGTTTGAGAGACCTGTTATTGTGAAGCGCCTGTTCTCACGAATCCTCGCTTCAACTGAAACCAGCAAATCGTGTGTAATCTAAAAAGGGCGACCGGAGCGGTCCTGATCGTGAACGTTGTCACGGCTATCTTTGAATTCTCGTACCCACTTACGCACTTTGCTTTCACTCATAACAGTATCACCGTACACTTCGCAAATTTGTCAATGAATTTCTGCAACAGACAGGTTCCTTGCTGAGAAAAACTGTATCACTGAGTGAACCTCACACGCGGCGGGCGAGATGATAGTATTAAACATTTTGAAAGCACAGAACAGAACCGTACAGGTTAGCTACAGAGCTGGAACTGAGCACAGTTGTTCCCGAGGCATGCCGGTACACGACGCACGCGCTCGTTGCGGTATGCGCGCGAACTACTAGTGTCTACAACAAAACGGACATTGATTTAAAAACACATAGAAGCCATCTGTTGCGCTTTATTTACAATTCGTAGTATATTGTGAGCAAAGGGCAAGCAAGTTGAGTATCGCACGAGCGATGCTTTGTAAAACCGTGCTGATTCGTGGACATAAGCTTCTCGGTCTCACGAAAATCTAGTATCTACATCTACACCCATACTCCGCAAGCCAACTGACGGTGTGTGGCGGAGGGTACCTTCAGTACCTCTATCGGTTCTCCCTTCTATTGCAGTCTCGTATTAATCGTGGAAAGAAGGATTGTTGGTATGCTTCTGTGTGGGCTTTAATCTCTTTGATTTTATCCTCATGGTCTCTTCGCGAGATATACGTAGGAGGGAGCAATATACTGCTTGACTCTTCGGTGAAGGTATGTTCTCGAAACTTTAACAAAAGCCCGTACCGAGCTACTGAGCGTCTCTCCTGCAGAGTCTTCCACTGGAGTTTATCTATCATCTCCGTAACGCTTTCGCGATTACTAAATGATCCTGTAACGAAGCGCGCTGCTCTCCGTTGGATCTTCTGTATCTCTTCTATCAACCCTATCTGCTACGGATCCCACACTGCTGAGCAGTATTCAAGCAGTGGGCGAACAAGCGTACCGTAACCTACTTCCTTTGTTTTCGGATTGCATTTCCTTAGGATTCTTGCAATGAATCTCAGTCTGGCATCTGCTTTACCGACGATCGACTTTATATGATCATTCCATTTTAAATCACTCCTAATGCGTACTCCCGGATAATTCATGGAATTAACTGCTTCCAGTTGCTGACCTGCTATATTGTAGCTAAATGATATGGGATCTTTCTTTCTATGTATTCGCAGCACATTACACTTGTCTATATTGAGATTCAATTGCCATTCCCTGCACCATGCGTCAATTCGCTGCAGATCCTCCTGCATTTCAGTACAATTTTCCATTGTTACAACCTCTCGATATATTCGAAGTGGGAATTTGTTCAATGATTCTGCAGCAAACCGATGTTGGCAATATTGGCCCGTTATTTTTCGGGTCCGTTCTTTTACCAATCTTACATACAAGAGTGATTTCCTGTAATTTCAGTGGTTCAGAACTTTGCGTTTGCTAGAGATTCGCGATAATTTCAAACCAAGGAAGGGGCCAATGCCGTACAGTAGTTAAAGTAGAACCGTATTAGGATACCATGTTGTTTGCAGTTTCTTCTGTTGTTTCTCTAACCCAGGGATGCTTATTACTATGCCGTCCATTGGGGAGAGTCTTCGGTAGTCAAACGACGGTATGTCTGTACGATTGTCCTGCATGATCGATTTATTAAACGCGCAGTGTAAGACGTCGGCCTCCGGGCGTCGCATTTACGCGAGTTTCGCTGCAAGCGCAGGGCCGGCGCGGCGGGTGCCGACGCAGCAGGCGCCGCGGCCTTCAAGGCTCGCGTGACGCCCACAGCTGCCTGCCTGCCTGGCGCGGACGCCGCTTCTGCCGGCCTCACGCACGCAACCGACGCGCTCTTTTCACTGCGTTACGTCACCACCTGCTGCACACCTTGACGTCGCTAACTTACCAGTCTGCATTACTGAATGCAGCGAAATGCAGGAAGATCTGCAGCGGATAGCCACTTGGTGCTGGGAGTGGCAACTGACCCTTAACATAGACAAATGTAATGTATTGCGAATACATAGAAAGAAGGATCCTTTTGAGCCGTGTATCGACTCGTGCTACACCTTGTGTTTAGATTGCATTGGTTTTCCTTTTCTTGCCCTGACACGTTTGTCTGATATGTTGTCTGTCATTAAGTGGCTGCTTGGTTGTCTTTTCCCTCTGCTATCGATATCTGCGTTTTTGCTTCCGGGACACTGTTATGGAGGAAGTGAGATTTTTGACCGGTTGTAACCTCGTGTGGTGGTGCAGAAGTAGGGGGTTGCGCGCAGAGAGAGTGTGGTGGACACAGGAGGGCAGTGTGGCTCTCCAGCGCGAGGCAGGCGTGGTCGGTTGTACCGAGTCGCCACGTGATGTATGTCAGTTGTATGGCTCGCACTGAAGATCACATTACCTGTGGCAAGTACACCTTCCAAATAAAATCTCACGTTCGATTTCTGGGGATGATTTTTGACTCTCGGTTAAGCTTGGCGTTCCACATCCGATCCACCGTTACCAAGTGTGAAGAAGGTTCAAATGTAATCAGATCACTCACTCGTGTCTGGTGGGGAGCGCAAAAGAGTGTTTTACTCACCGTGTACCGAGGGGTAATTCGATCTCGATTAGACTATGGCTGTCAATTCTACCACACTGCGTCAAAGATTCATCTCTCCAAATTAGATACTCTTCAATATAGATCCATTCGTACCTGTCTTGGAGCCATGCGATCGACGCCCACCAACGTCCTTTTAATAGAAGCATGGGAGATGCCCTTGAGAATTAGGCGCCAAATGTTATCGGACGAATTCTACATTCAAGGCATGGCCATTATGGACATGTCCGTCTATCAAAGTAGAGACTGCATTTATCGACTGTGGATTGCATCCCACAGAAGGAATAAAGTGCCAGCCGTTTGTGCCAGCTTTGACACTTGGTCACCTGTCATACATTCTATACGGCGTTCAGCGCATCTACCTGTTTTTGAATATGATCTTCAAACGCTCTGCTCCCAGATCCCAGTCCATTATTTAAGTACGACCTGGCTGGACAGTACTAATGTCAACGTTGGCTTCAGTCGTCTCGTTCAAGCACAATGGCCGGGTTTTCTCTGTGTATATACTGATGGCTCCAAAATTCCGCAAGAAGAGTGTACAGGATGCGCTTTTTTCTGCCCTCAGATCCAGATCCGCAAAACCTTCAAACTGCCTACGAGCACTTCTATGTTTACGGCGGAGACAGTGGCAGTTTTGGAAGCACTTAAGTTTGCCTCTAGCACTTCCTTCCCCAAGATATTGATAGTATCTGACTCGCAAAGTGTTCTTAAAAACATTCAGTACAGTCGATGGAACAAAACAACCAACAGTTATATCTTGGATGTGATATCTGAATATATTCGCAGCACACGCACGGGCCGGACGATCCATTTGTTGTGGGTACCTTCCCACTCTGATATCCTCTATAATGATGAAGTCGATGCATTAGCCAAACAAGCGGCAACCTTAGGCACCGTCCTGGATCTGCACCTTCCTTATACAGACTACTTACGTGACGTCAAGGATCACGCAAGACAACAATGGCAGGAAATGTGGAACGTTTCTCAACAGACAAAAGGCGGTTATTACCCAGTGCTACAACCTCGGATTCCTTCACAGCCGTGGTTCATGAGGACACATCTTGACCGATCCACGATTTCTACCATCATAAGACTCCGCTTCAATCATGCCTCTTTCCCACAACATCTACATCGGATCAACGTTTACAGTGTGTGTGATCCTGAGTCGGAAGCTGATGTCAACCACATCTTATTTATGTGCCCCAAATTTGACCGTGAACGGTTGGTCTTTCTGAAGACATTGCTGAGTATGGGCTACCATCTTCCTCAATCAGCTTCTTCTCTTTTGTGTACTAAAGACGTTCGTCTATATAAAGTGATCGTTAACTTCATCAAGAGTACTGGTTACAATCTGTAGGTTCTAATGGTGCACGTAAATTATAAATATGTCTTACTGACGAAGATATTTCAGAATTGGTGTGAATTGTAAGCCAAGACACTTTTATTTTCCAATTTAATTTTTAAAACATTATGTACAAAACTGTAACAGTTAAGCTTTTTCTTCTTGTAAATATGCATTTCTGTATTTGTTTATTCAGTTAAGTGTACATTGTCACCATGTGTTGCCGATGGCTAAATTGAGTACACACTCAAAGGCCAAATAAACAAACAAAAAATTCAGTTATGTGTAACGAGCGGGTCGAGTTGACGGAAGAGCTCCCCGCGTGTTGGTTGTATACAGAATCGCCCCACGAGTAGTTGCTGTTCATTTCGCCTTGGTGGGACGTTAACAAGCTTCTTTAAATCCTCCGTTTCAACACTAGAAGGAGACACCTAACATGAAGGAGCGGTCACTACCCGTCAACGTTGCAGAGAAGACGTGAACTCCGGTGGCAGAGAGTGTTGTCGCGTGACCGTGGCGTGTTGGGTACGCTGGCGACGCGTGCGCGGTCGGATGTGTGGATCCTTGCCATCGGAGGTCGTGTACTGCCTGTTCGAGCATAATTGCAAGTTAAGTTCGTGGAAGGTTTAACCATTAAGTAATAATTTTGTGTAACCAGCGTCTCTTCTGCCTTGTGGCCTCCGGCGACTGGGTTTCCTGTCCCTGGCACCGGTGTAATTGAAGACAGTGATCTTTCCTTCTCCTCTCGTTACTGTCCGATGGGAGGTGTAGTTTTGGCAGTTTGTTTCGCTATTCTGTCGTGGTTTATGAGTAAATTCATGCTTCTTGTTGGTTAATCATGTGGTGTAATGTTTCCTTGCACGAGGTTAGCTCTAATTCTGTCAGCAAGTTAGGCCATCTTACAACAAGTTTTCGCTGGCTAAAAGTCGGTGCAGTGACCAGCCTGAGAGTGGCAATTGGGTTTACGGGCGTATATAAATTGGTCAGTATTCTGTCTAGCCTGAGCATCCCTGAGTGGTTGATGTGTGGCCGCCTTACACGGGTCCGTCATATCTGTTATGTTCTAATGATACTCCAGGACACTTGTTTAAAAAAAATTTTAAATTCCTGCAAGTTTGTAAATTCCTTTTATTGCCATTAATCGTGTGTTTGCTGAGACCTGTTTAATTTTTTTAATGGAGGTGTTGGTAGCTGCACTACCTCACCGTACTTTATTAACAAAGTTCTGTATTTACTTTAGTAGCCTGCTTACTAATGTTATTTAAATTTTTTAAATTGTTGTATTGCTATAAATTACTTTGATTGGCGTTAGCGGCGTGTTTTAAAAGGTAGTTTATTGCCGTACTGCTAGCTTCTGTGTTGTTTTAAAAAAATTTTTTAAATTGTTGTGTTGCTGTAAATTACTTGATTGCCGTTAGCGGCGTGTTTAAAGGGCTGTTTACTGCCGTGCTGCTAGTTTCTGTAAGATACGAATAAAACATTTGTAAAAATCTCAACTCGATAGTAAACTACTAGAAATTTGGCCCCGTTACCCAACTTGTGGTGTGGCATGTAGTAACCGTAACCACTGTGTGTGTCACTTTTATTATATGATTATATGATATCGGAACTAACACTGGTAGCAGTTACGTCTGTAAAATATCTGGGAGTATGCGTGCGGAACGATTTGAAGTGGAATGGTCATATAAAATTAATTGTTGGTAAGGCGGGTGCCAGGTTGAAATTCATTAGGAGAGTTATTAGAAAATGTAGTCCAACAACAAAGGAGGTGGCTTACAAAACACTCGTTCGACCTATACTGCTCATCAGCGTGGGATCCGTACCAGATCGGGTTGACAGTGGAGATAGAGAAGATCCAAAGAAGAGCGGCGCGTTTCGTCACAGCGTTATTTGGTAAGGGCGATAGTGTGATTGCAAACTCAAGTGGCAGAGTCTGCAAAAGAGGCGCCCTGCATTGCGTGTAGCTTGCTGTCCAGGTTTCGAGAGGGTGCGTTTCTGGATGAGGTATCGAATATATTGCTTCCCCCTACTTATACCTACCGAGGAGATCACGAATGTAAAATCAGACATTCGAGCGCGCACGGAGGCTTTCCGGCAGTCGTTCTTCCCGCGAACCATACGCGACTGGAACAGTAAAGGGAGGTAATGACAGCGGCACGTAAAGTGCCCTCCGCCACACACCATTGGGTGGCTTGCGTAGTATAAATGTAGATGTAGATGTACGGAAATGGCGCCAAAGTGTTCCGGGAAGTATCTAACAAGTGTGCAGAGAGCTTTAGGAAAGGCACACAAATGCGAAAGGCGTCAAATGAATAATGCAACACCTTTTTTCCGGAAAGTAGATTGGTTTTATTCAGAATTCCCATACACCATATTATTGCACACTCGCCTGGCTACAAAATCCTATTTTTCAAGATAATCTCCGTTCAAAGCGACGGCCTTACACCACTTTACATGGAGGACCTGTATGCCCGCGCGATATCAGTTGAAACTTCTTTATTAAATATTTTACCTAAACTGCTGAGTGAAACTGAATGCAAGTGCACCTACTGTCTCTTTACTTATTCTTATCATGTCAACACTGACCCACAATATTCTAGCGCAACGCAATCTGACTGCTCAAAAATGGATAACCTGACTTCAAACAATTAATTCAAAAGAATGGCCCTAACTAAAAAACGTTAACAATAACCTATACATTTCAATAAGCATTTGGCTCACAAAAATCTTCATTACGTGTACTACTGCAATACGGTGAGCGTCAATACTGCCAGCCAAATAAAAGATTCTAGATACTAAAGCCACTAACTACTAATAGGCATGTGTTTAGCAAAGGAAAGATTTTGTTGCAAAGCAAAAAAATGTATTTTTTACCTTAATAATGTGACAGCCGCGCGGGATTAGCAGAGCGGTCTCAGCCACTTCAGTCATGGACTGTGTGGCTGGTCCCGGTGGAGGTTCGAGTCCTCCCTAGGGCATGGGTGTGTGTGTTTGTCCTTAGGATAATTTAGGTTAAGTAGTGTGTAAGCTTAGGGACTGATGACCTTAACAGTTAAGTCCCAGAAGGTTTCACACACATTTGAACATTTTTGAATAATGTGACATCCAGTTCAAACACACACAAATGGTCATTGACATCTAGTACAAAGGTATATAATCATGAATAATATTCTATCTCCAAGTCGAACATGTACAGATCGTTAGCCTACGCTAACACTTCAGACCTCTACCCTCCATCAACGCTAACTTCTCATATCTAACATCCATTACTGCTGGCCGTTCACCTCCACCTGCCCAACAATACTTCCATCACTGTTGGCGACAAACTTCCAACTGCCCAACACTACTAGCGATTAACTTCCGACAACGAGTCCGACGAGCGCCAGAGTCTCTTACAATGACAGCGCAGTCAGAGATGTATTGCAAAGCGCTACACAGCGCTGCCAACACAGAATCAGACCACTTACACAGTCTACTGGTCGACGTCAGAGCCATCGTCTTGCTGCATCAATAAGTACCGCTTCCCGCGGAGTCCATCCTTCATTGGGCCAAACTGATAGAACTCGGAAGCTGTGAGATTGCGGCAGTAGGGTGGATGCGGAAGAACGGTGCATGAAGTTTTCTGAGCTTCTCTTGGGTGCACAGAGTTGTGTAAGGGGCTGCGGTGTCACGGAGAACAAGAAGTTAGTTTGCGTTTTTTGTGGTGACGAACACGCTGAACATGTTTCTTCAATTTCGAGTTGATTCTTGCACCACGAGCGAGGACATCAGTCACAATAACCGCGTCAGACTGCCAGAAGACCGTCCCCATGACTTCATCGACTGAGTGTGGCTTTGGTGTGGTGTCACTCCATGGACTGCCGTTTTGTTTCCGGTTCGAAGTAATGAACCCATGTTTCATCGCTTGTGACGATGTCCGACAAAAAATTATCGCAGTCAGCCACGTTACGCGCAAGCAGTTCCGCACAGATGGTCCTTCGTTACTCTTTACGATCTTCTGTTTGTGGTGCATTACTGACTCAAGGCAACTCTTCTTTAGCCACCATGTTACGCAAGAGTCTCTTGATATTTTTATCCCCAAGACGTAGCACTGTCATGCGCTCCATATATCAATTTTTGTCGTTAACCAGGTCATTTACATGTTCAGAACAGCTGACACTGAAACTCAAGAAATCCTGGACGAAAATTCGTTTTGTTCCAGACAATGTAAATATTTCGCAGAAACGGTTGTGATAGCGTGTCGAAAAGCAGAACGAACAATGAAGAAAATTCACCATATCTTCGTAGCTCTTGCGAAACTAATGAAAGACACATTGTAATGAAATTATCAAATTTTGTGACCCATTATCTTGGAAACTTTTTAAGACACCAACTTACAATTTTTCATAATTATTGGATGCACCTTTCCAGACACTCTGAACTAGATTTGTTATTAAAATTGTGTTGTGGGGCACGCGATCTTTTTTTTTTTTTTTTCCTCAACCACTCAATTTTTGACAGAATTTTGTGAATAAATGAACATAAAAACAATACAACTCAGGATACTTTAATTATTCTAGTTCAATATGTATTGAATCTCACACTTGGCATGTTGTGAAAATTTTTTCTCTTCACCATCAGTACTTTTTTTTAGAAAAAGGCTCATTTACTGCAAAAAATGTAGTTGACAGATATTGAGATTTAAATTTTTTTTGCAAATTCTTATACAGACTTACATTACTGCGTCTTTTATGCACTAGAATTGCCCTGGCCCATAGTCTGTGTTTTCTTCAGTGGTTGCCTGCTCCTTTTCTTTCTTGCTTCTTTTGTCATTTGCTGAGCAGCTAACTCTGCTTCACGTGCACAAAGCTCATCCAGTTCCCGCAGTCCATTAGCTGTGTTCAGTCCAAATCTTACCCCTAACTTTCCCAGAACCAGTTCCCACCATTAAAAGTTATTACAGCATCAGACACTGCTGACTTTAGAGTCACAAGGCCAACAAATACATTTTCAGGCACACGGCACCACACAACATTATTGAAGGACTCATTCACATTCTGGGTCTTCTCATGTAAACACTTCTTTAGCAGCTCAGTATTTTCCAATTCTCTGTAAATAGGTTTGATTGCCTCAATTACTGCCAAAGGAAGAGAATGTTTATGTAAATTCGTGCAGGGTGCCAGAAAATTCAGCTTGCGGTGTAACGACGCCTTTAGGTTTTCGTTTGATATATGTATGACCATGTGCAGGCTTCGTCACCCACGTCAGTTACAACCCACTTCAAAAATGATTCATATTCTTTTTAAATTGTCCTAGAATGGTTCTTGAACGAAACTGTAAAACATCCGTTGAGTCGTATGCAAAGAATTACATCACTCGGGCCAATTGGTTTTCGTAACTTTTTCGAATTTAAATTTCGTTTGTTTCTCCTCAGAAAATTATATCGACACACGTTATCTTGATCTGATCGATATCAGAATCACACATTAAATAAACTTTTTAAATTCAAAGTTTCGGTGAACGACGTAAGAATTACTAATCTTGTCAAATATATTATTAATCCGTTCACACAATTCTTCATAAATAAATCTTCAAGACACGTGTTTCAACTTTAATAGCATACACTATTTTATTAGCTTCCTACGCATACAGATGTGAACATGAGCGTTGACAGACAGTGACTAACATTTTAATAAGATTAAGATCATTATGACGTCATTGTTGTACAAAAAGAGTATAAAAATTCATTTTTAATTTTTTAGAAACACGACGCAACAACTCGGTTCCAGGATCTTCTGTTGCTCCTTGGCTGTCGACCCGCGACGTATAGCGGCCAGCAATTTCCTCTCTGGTCGCGGCAACGAAGATGCTGTCCCCGTTCGTTGCGCCGATCTCTCCGTACATGAAACACATAAAAAAATACAAAACTTTTAGATAATTCACATTTATTACAAATAATAAGAAAACACATAAACAAAAACTAAATTAAACTTATAGTCACCTGCAAACTGGGCTGACTTGGTGGATGGGTGACGTTTAATTTCGTCCCACTACATACCCCACCCACAAGCTCAGTTTGTCAGGTTTTAACCGAAATTAAACTGTTCAATATACAATATTTAACTGTTAATACATTTTCCTCACATTTTACGTAACCTAGAGTCCTTGCTATTAGAGAGATTTAATCCTTTTAATACGATATCGTTGTGACTATTTGTCATTTACTCTTAATTGTGCTCTTATGGTAATTCGTAACCGAATATAGGGAGATTGCTCCTCTTCAGTTAATAGTTGCTAATAAATACTAATTTAGTACGTTCTTTAACGTTGTACATTAGGACAGAGCGTTCAAATTGTGATAGATTAATTTCAGTTTCATTTATTTACTAGAGTTATTCTTTTCAAGAATGTATATTACTAATAAGTTTCTCACAATAACTAATAGTACTATTTACTTTACGTCATTCTCTTCCCTAAGGCCTTATTTATGCCTGAGGTCAAGAAGAAATCAAGCAAAACTTTCTTTAGAATCTCGGCACGGCTTTCTTTACCTTCGGACACCTTGTTGGGTAATGGCCATTTATTTAGGAGAAACAAGCGAGAGAGCCCCGTTTGGTGTGTTCTATATTAACACTATTGCAAACCTCTATTAAAGGCACTCTGCTATGTTCTCGTGAGCCATATAGCTCTGGACGCCCATGGTCCCTAAAACTATTAACCATCCCCTTTGGTTCCTACTATCCGAGTAAATTTGAAATATGCAAAATTCCTTTTGACCTAAGAGCAAAATTTCCTCCATATAAATCCCCCTTTTGGTTATCTTTCTCTTTTTGAAGTACCAGTAGATTATTGTAGAACACATGTTTAAGCTTTCTGTCATTTATTTAAAATAACACGTAACTATCACGAAAACTTCACATGAATAAACTATGAACGCTCTTCCGTGTGTAACATACACTAAATATTAACTTATTTAGGAATGAAGGGTTTCATTTGATCAACACTATATAATCCTTTAATTACACCTGATGAAGGTTCCATAAGAAGTAATGCTTTGGGATGTACAATCTTATGTACAACATATGGACCTTCAAAGATAAAGAAGAATTTTCTACATTCCTTACCGATCTTAGAACTTTTAGGATGAGATCGTACTAACACAAGATCTCCTACCTGAAATGAGGGTTCTACAGCCTGTTGATTATAACTTTTAATTCTCCGTTCGGCATTTTTTACAATCTGTTCGCAAACTTTTTCGTCTGGAATATCTTGTTGTATCTCATTTACTGGTGGCCAAGGTAAAGCAGCTAGTAAAGGCTCACCTATAATTCGTTTGCCTAAAATTTCTATAGGTGATAATCCCGTCGTTAGGTGAGGCAATTCATTTAATATCTTTTCGAATTCAGGCATTAGTTTGGCCCACCGAGTATGTTTATGTGCACAATAAGTTCTACATAATCGTCCTAATTCTTTCATGACTCTTTCTACTAAATTACTTTGAGGGTGATATTTCGAAATTAAGATATGTTTGATTCCATATTGTCTTATCATATCTTGAAATCTTTGACTAATAAAGGCACTACCGTTGTCAGACATAAGTCGTTTAGGAATGCCCCAGTTAACAAAGTAATTTCGGGTGAGGCAGCGTATAACGCTTGCTGTATTCGCTCGTTTCAACGTATACAGTTTCACATGTTTGGACCAACATTCCATTACAACAAACACATATGTTAATCCTCCTGAACTCCGAGGCAGAGGGCCGAAAAAATCTAATGACAGTAGATCCCACAAACCTCGAGGAATTACAGCATATAATTTATAACGCTTGGATTTGTTATTAACTTTAACCTTTTGACAGGTTTCACAAGCCCTAATAATACTTCTCACAATACGTGACATATTTTTGAAATAATAATACTTCATTAGATGTTTAATACATTTATGAATTCCAAAATGCCCGTAACCTTCATGAATATAAGTAATTAACTCGTCCACAACAGTTTCCGGAATGCAGATTTTCCATCTCTGGTGTTCCCTCTGTGCTTTCCAATACAACAAGTCGTTAAAATATAACCACACACCCCGGGTGTTAACTGTTTCGTCCCCATTAGTAAGGTTTTGTATAATTCGTAGAATAACATTTTTCTTTCCTTTACATAATACGGTAATCCACTAATTAGGACTCGCATTAGATGACTTTCAATTAATTTAGCACGGTTTAAATTCCATTCAAAATAATTCCTATAACCTCTCCACCGTTTAGAATATGGAGGAGGGGCTAACAACTCTAAAGTTAAGTGTTGTTGTTTTCGTCTTGACCAATAATTTTGTTTAAACTGCTTAACAAAATCATCCCAATCCCTGAATTCAGTTCTATGCAGTACTGCCCATTCCGCAGCTTCTGCTTCTAAATGTCCTATTACAAATTGAATGCGTTTTTCATTACTCCATTTAGGAGATAATGATGTTTCAAAAGCTTTTATAAAGATTATAGGGTGCAGTTCGCCTCCTGGTTTGAATACAGGAAATCGACTTGCTACATTTGAATTTGTTGTTATGTCATCCAGACATTCTGCGAGAGAAATAGTCGGATTTTGTTTAGCTGGCAGAGACGGAGTTGCATCGGATTGGCTTGCCGTGATTGCCTTATTCATATTGTTGTCATCCGTGCTAGCAAATTCGATGCGACTGTTGTCTCCGATTATGTTATTACCTCTGCTACCTGAAATGTTCTCGTTATTATCTAATTCCGATAACCGTTTAGTAATTTCCTGTATCCGCATTTCTGTATTGGATACGCGACTAGCTAATATCGATTCTTCACTGTGTTCACGATGTGAACGCTCTGTACCTTCGTCAATATTATTATCTTTGGCAGTCTCAAGGTTACTGCATATTTCAGTAATTAAAGATTTCATGTTTTCGATTTCGGTATGGTCCTTTTCTACTTGATGAGTTAATATCTCTAATTCTACATTATCTATTGAAGAAATCTCTACAGGTTTGGTAGAGACCTCTTTAATAGATTCCAATAATTCTCTACGAACCGTTTCCGTTTGCATAGAAGGTTCATCTCGTAACATGTTGTTATTTTTCTGTATTTCATTTACAACTAAGATATTGACACTATCTAGTCTCTCGGTTAAGTCAGTGATATCGTTTCGCATGCGAGCTTTTTCCTCGCGCGATTCCTGGATATGTTCTTCTAACCTTTTACAATTATCAGCAATCTTATTACTAAGTCCCACTAATTTTTCCTGCATTTCAATTTTAGAAGACTCTATTTTATCACTTAATTCTCGACTGGTTTCATTAAGATATTCCTGCAACCTGTCTGTTGATTTTGTTAGCTCCCCTTTAAGTCTAGCAGTAGATTCCTCGTTAGACTGTTTTAATTCCTGTTTTAGTTCCTGTTTCAATCTAGCAGTAGATTCCTCGTTAGACTGTTTTAATCTAGCCATAGATTCTTCGTTAGACTGTTTTAATCTAGCCATAGATTCTTCGTTAGACTGTTTTAATCTAGCAGTAGATTCTTCGTTAGACTGTTTTAATTCCTGTTTTAGTTCCTCTTTTAATCTAGCAGTAGATTCCTCGTTAGATTGTCTTAATTCCTGTTTCAATCTAGCAGTAGATTCCTCGTTAGCCTGTTTTAATTCCTCTTTTAATCTAGCAGTAGATTCTTCGTTAGATTGTTTCAATTTAGCGATCGCCCTAAAAAGGGATCTCATGCTCCTATCGGACATAGATTGCTCTTCGTCTGACATTTCACTTCCCGACATTATTGTAAAATATTAACTATTTACACACGCAGACTTGGAATCAACAATCCTATAAAAGCACACTTCCTATATACAACACTCCACTTCCAACTTGAAACAAACTCACCGGACACTAATATTGTAATTTGTAGTTCTCGATGATTAGTGTGCTGCTATGGGCTGCAGATGTAACAGCCGTCGATGCAGCCGCTGAGATGCTGCGACCCCGCTTCCGCAACCGGCCGGACGCTGAGTCGAACACCGGAAATGTCGCTGGCTGCAACCACGCCCGGCACCGCCGTAGACAGGCGAAGCCCTCAGCAACACCTCTAATACCAGCCGGAGGAACGCCCCGCAGCTGACGTACTGGGCCTATTAGTTTAGGGAGAAAAAAGGTTGTCGGGGTTTGCAGCGTTCAGCTGCTGCCCAACTGACGCGCCTTCTCGTGGAACAACTGCGTGACCGTACTGCTTGGCTGCACTCCGTCAGATGCCCACACCCGCGACGTCGCCGCTGGCTGGTGAAGGCTCCACGAAAACTCGCGTTGACTTCCGAAGGACTCTTGATGCTTTGTTTCGTACCTGTGTGCCTTAGTTGCACACAAGTCCTGTTTCTAAGGTCGCCACGGTGCGGTGTAACGACGCCTTTAGGTTTTCGTTTGATATATGTATGACCATGTGCAGACTTCGTCACCCACGTCAGTTACAACCCACTTCAAAAATGATTCATATTCTTTTTAAATTGTCCTAGAATGGTTCTTGAACGAAACTGTAAAACATCCGTTGAGTCGTATGCAAAGAATTACATCACTCGGGCCAATTGGTTTTCGTAACTTTTTCGAATTTAAATTTCGTTTGTTTCTCCTCAGAAAATTATATCGACACACGTTATCTTGATCTGATCGATATCAGAATCACACATTAAATAAACTTTTTAAATTCAAAGTTTCGGTGAACGACGTAAGAATTACTAATCTTGTCAAATATATTATTAATCCGTTCACACAATTCTTCATAAATAAATCTTCAAGACACGTGTTTCAACTTTAATAGCATACACTATTTTATTAGCTTCCTACGCATACAGATGTGAACATGAGCGTTGACAGACAGTGACTAACATTTTAATAAGATTAAGATCATTATGACGTCATTGTTGTACAAAAAGAGTATAAAAATTCATTTTTAATTTTTTAGAAACACGACGCAACAACTCGGTTCCAGGATCTTCTGTTGCTCCTTGGCTGTCGACCCGCGACGTATAGCGGCCAGCAATTTCCTCTCTGGTCGCGGCAACGAAGATGCTGTCCCCGTTCGTTGCGCCGATCTCTCCGTACATGAAACACATAAAAAAATACAAAACTTTTAGATAATTCACATTTATTACAAATAATAAGAAAACACATAAACAAAAACTAAATTAAACTTATAGTCACCTGCAAACTGGGCTGACTTGGTGGATGGGTGACGTTTAATTTCGTCCCACTACAAGCTTGCCTACATTTACACCAAGTTTTTGGTGGAAGTGGACACAAAGCATGACATGGCTTTTCATCGGTTGATGTTTGATGAAATAAAGTGCTCCACACAGCTCTTTTAATCTTCTTTAAATTGTCATAATTATCTCTAATGGCCTTCCCGTAATATTCGTGTAATTCATCAATTACTTTGTCCGTTAGCTTTCCAGCACATTTTATTGTCTCGCCATCAGACAGTTTTGTGTTGTCAACATTCAAAATATTATTTGAAGGTCTCACAATTGTCTGATCTTAATGCATTACATACCAAAATGTTCAAGGAAGTCCAAAGTACATTATCGAGTAGAAAACAGAAAATGTCACATTTCAACGAATTTCACGTACAGTGTCCCCTTAAATTCTGACAATAATGGGGATCGTAAGGAAAGACGAATGATCTACAGTACCTAAAAAAAAAAAAAAACCAGATGTCTGTAGCACTCACACACTGAGGGTTCCGTTCAAACTTAATTCTCTGTACACACACTTCGTACACTCCGGGCAAAGAGAATTTCGACAATTTTTTACCTGTTACCGGCATTGATACCGGCAAGATGTCGGTCCCAGGGGTTCCAAGACTTCCGAGAATATTTTAATGTCAAGTTTGAGGTTGGATAACAATTGGAAAAGGAAATTTTTTGTGTAATATAGTTACAAATTAGCATTTTTCGGATTTTTTCTTGTAGTTGTACTGTGAAACCTTCCTCCTCGGAGAATTTCGTGATTCTAGACCAGTCGGAAGTACCCTGCTTATTTTGAAAAGTGAGTTTGCGAGTACCAAAATATGCAACATAAATCGCCGTGTCTTTTGACTACATTGACTTGAAAGCTAGTATTTATTATGCCGCCGAGGAAACGCAGACCTTAGTATGTGACATAAATTCCAACTTGATACGTCTACGTCCTGAGAAAAAGGGTCGTAACAGACGGACGGACAGACAGCCATTGTGATTACAAATGACAAAATTTTTTTTCGTGCGATATAATTACACATTAGCAACTTCCGGAGGTTTTGTTTTGGTTATACTTGAAACCTCGCTGCTATCCAAATTTGATGATTCTGGGTTAACGGGAAGCTCGCCATAGGTTTTGATGAGTGAATTTGCGAGTGTCAAAATATCTGACGTAAATGGCCATATCTTTTGATTACATTGACCTAAGTACTTCAATTTTTTACATTACCAGGGGACTGTAGACCTTGGTATGTAACATAAATTTAAATTTGATACGTCTGTTCGTTCCTGAGAAAAATGGATTTTAGCAGTCAGACAGAGATACAGACTACAATGTGCTCCTATAAGGATTCCGTTTTTGCCGATTGAGATACGAAACCACATTAAAAAAAAGGACAAGGTGAAGTAATAAAAGTAATCAATTAAGAAGCATCATTTTGTGATAAGGAAGGTGTAGGACGAACTTTCGTTTCATCGTTCTTGTTATTTGACTTGGACGTAGAAGAACCATAGCACAGCGGGAAGATCTGCCAACACTAAGGTTCGCTCGCGATATAGCCCATCTGCACGAGAGAACCGAAGGCTTAGAAGCTCTGCTGATGAGACTCGATGCATACTTACAACGGAAATTCTCCCTCACATCCCCCTCGGATTTAGTGGTAACATGGCTAAGTGGGTAGCCCGTCAAAAACTGAACGCAATCAAGCACGAAAACAGGAACAAGGTGTGCTGAAGTGTCAAAAAAAAAATTAATAACAGTGAACGGTCCATGCTTAACAAGCGTAATACTGAGCGCAGATAAAAAGCCGTGCCGTCGTCAAGTGGTCACGGTGTTGAACTGTAAAGGGGACGAGCTGCGTTCATAACTCCTTTGTGCCGTTGATATTAATTTTTTTTTCATAGTATTATGAACTGCCTGTACGGTCACTGAAATGCTTCTTCTCTTTCTGTAGTCTTGGCAGTTCTCATACTATACACTGAGCAGGCGAGGTGCCATATAGACGTCTCACAGAAATGAAAAGAAAATAAACGGGTGCCAACTATGTTACAAGAAAAGAATTCAAGATTCAAATGCTTCAGATAGCTTTAAGCAGTATGAGACTTAACATCTGAGGTCATCAGTCCCATAGACTTAGAACTATTTAAACCTAACTAACCTAAGGACATCACACACATCCATGCCCGAGGCAGGATTCGAACCTGCGACCGTTCATATTAGGTGCGTCGATAAGCGATTCCTATCATATGACACACGTACTGTCGCTAGAGTCGTGTATGACACACCATACGTGTTTTCCGGTGGAGGATTCGGCTTACTTTTCGCCTTGTCATCAAACGTTCGCGGTTCCAATTCGATTGACACTTCCTTTCGGTAGGTAGGTAGGTAGTTCGTGTTTAACGTCCCGTCGACAACGAGGTCATTAGAGACGGAGCGCAAGCTCGGGTTAGGGAAGGATTGGGAAGGAAATCGGCCGTGCCCTTTCAAAGGAACCATCCCGGCATTTGCCTGAAACGATTTAGGGAAATCACGGAAAACCTAAATCAGGATGGTTGGAGACGGGATTGAACCGTCGTCCTCCCGAATGCGAGTCCAGTGTGCTAACCACTGCGCCACCTCGCTCGGTACTTCCTTTCGGCTGCTAACAGAATAGTTGTGCAGCCGTTAAAGGTTCCTTCCTTATACCTCGCTGTTGCAAACGAACGTTACACCACGACGCAGATACAAATTTGAATGCAGCGAACAGCGAAAAAAAAGTTTGTGGCACGAAGGAGGTTTGAATTAGGCTCGCCAGCTTGGCGGTCCAATACCATGATCCTTCACCACGACACCATTACTATCTCAGCTTCCTTTATGTTGGTATTTCTGTATTGGATCGTTCACTGTTGCTATTTTTGTTTTTTTGTTTTTTTACAATTCAGTACTCCTTCTTCCTGTTTTCATGCTAGACCTGTGTTCAGTTTTTCGCGGGCTGTCCACTGAGTCCTCTTACCACTAAATCTAAGGAAGGGGAGCGATGGGGAATTTCCCTTGTTGGTACAGATTATAAGTCGAGACCTAACAAGTCTAAGGTGAGGGATAGCATAAAATAGGATAATCATTTACTTATCATCAAAATCCACGTACACAAGAATGGTAGGAAGAATCGTATCTAAAAATGAAGATTATTCAAGAAAAGCTAGGAGCAGTAAGCAGACACGGATGCGGAAAGATTTTACAACAAAAGACCATAGCTGCTGTCAAACAATGTCTTAGAATTCAAGAAGTTCCTGAAAGTTTATTTCTTTAACACAGCAATGTATGGAAGAGAAAGGTGGAAAAGTTTAGGAAGGAAAAGCTGTAAGTAACTGAATTTTCGTAGACGAGAAGAATATTAAAAGTTAAGTGGAAACACGAAGTGCAAAATCATAGGGCACTCGAAAGAGTAGAAGACAAACTAAGGCTGCAGATGACAGTTACCACAAGAAGGAACAGCTTAGCGAAACATTTGCTAAGGAATACAGGAACAGTTTCATTGGCACTAGAAAGAATAGGTTTTGTTTGGTTTTTAGTTGTCAGTCTTCTAACTGGTTCATTGAGGCCCTCCACGAATTCCTCTATTGTGCTGACCTCTTCATTTCAGTTATACCTTGACTGTATTCCAATCACCCCCTGAAGTTTTTACCCTCTACAGGTGACTCTAGTGCCATGCGTGTTATTCCCTGATGTACTAACACATGACCTATCACCCAGTCCCGTCTCCTTGTCAGCCTTTTCCATACGGTCCTTTTTTCGGCGATTCTATGGGGAACCTCCTCATTCCCTATCTTATCAGTCCACTTAATTTTCGACGTCCTTCCATAACATAACATCACAAACTCTTACATTCTCTACTTTCCGGTGTTATTAAAGCACACGATTCACTACCATTCGTGCTTCAGATGTAAATATCTTTCTCAAATTGTGACCTCTGTTTGATGCTAGCAGTCCTCTTTTGCTTAAGAATGCCCTTTTTGCCTCTGCTGTTCTGTTTTTTGTGTACTTCGTGCTACGTCCGTCATGTGTTTCCAAGGTAGCAGACTTCCTACACATCCTCTACTTCTTGTCCCTGATTTCGATGTTACGTTTATCGCTAATCTCATTTCTGCTACTCTTCATTACTGTCGTCCTTCGGTTTTCTCTGAATCCATGTTATGTACCCGTTAGACAGTTACTTCCATTCAATAGGTCCCGTAATCATTCTTCACTTTCACTGTGGATACCAGTACAATCCGCGATTCTTACAGGTGATTGCCTTTCACTTTGAATTTTAATCCCATACTAGAACGTTTGTTTTATTTCCGTCATTGCTCCTTCGATGTACTGACTGATCAGTAGGGACAATAATTCTACATTCTAATACTATTGTTGTTGGCTTTTGATTATTTCAGTTATTATATACCACTTCAATTAATTCTTTCAGAATTGTCCCATAAAATTAAAATCGGTGGTTGGTAAATGCAGCAGTTACATCGTATGCAGGACGTGCCAGTTAGGCGATTTATGATCGGTGTAATTAGTGGAAACCACAGGGTGTAGCACGGAAACTTACTTATTTAAAAAAATCATAAAGCATTAAGCATTGGAGATATCAATTATTTCTCTTTCTTTATATAGAGGTACATTTATCTTCATTACATCTACATCTTCATACATACTCGGCAAACCACCGTATGACGCATACCGGAGGGTACCCTGTTCCACTGTTACTCATTTTCTCTACTCTTCCACTTGTAAATAGAGCGAGGGAAAGACAACTGTCTAAGAGCCTCTGTATGAGCCCTAATTTCTCGCATGTTATGTTCGTGGTCCTTACGCGAAATGTAAGTTGGGGGCAGTAGAGTCGTTGTTTAGTCGGCCTCAAATACTGGTTCTCTGAATTTTCTCAATAGTGCATTGTAGAAAAAACATCGTCTTCCCTCCGGGGATTCCCATTGGAATTCACGAAGCATCTCCGTAATACTTGCACGCTGATCAAAGCTACCGGTAACAAATCTAGCAGCTCGCCTCTCAATTGTTTCGATGTCTTCCGTTAATCCGACCTGGTGGGGATCCGAAGCACTAGAACAGTACTCAAGAATGGGTCGAACTAGCGATCTATATGCCGTCTCCTTTATGAACGAGCTACTTTTTCCCAAAATTCTCCAAATAAAACGAAGTCGAGCATTCGTTTTCCTTACTAGCAACCTGAAGTACTCCTTCGATTTCATATCACTTTGCATCGTTGCGCCTAGATATTTAATCGAAGTGGCCCTGTGAATCTGCAATCTACTAATTCCATATTCGAACGTTACAGGACTTTTTTTCCTACTCATAGGCATTAACTTACATTTTTCTACATGTAGAGCAAGCTGCCATTCATGAAACCAACTAGAAATTTGGTCTAAATCATCTTGTGTGTTCCTACAGTCACTCAACGACGACCCTTTCTCGTACATCACAGCATCATGAGCAAACAGCCGCAGATTACTACTCATCCAGTCTGTAGGGTCATTTATGTGTATAGGTAACGGTAGGCTAGCGGTCCTACCTCACTTCTCTGGGACACTCCTGACGATACCCTTGTCTCTGGTAAACACTTGCAGTCCAGGACAGCTCACTGGGTTCTGTTACTTAAGAAGTCCTCGAGCCATTCAAATACCTGGAATACCGCTCCGTATTCTCGGACATTCAACAGTCTGCAGTGCGGCATCGTGTCAGATCCTTCCCGGAAATCTAGCCATGTGAAATCTGCTTGTTACATTCCATCCATGGTTCATAGGATATTGTGTGAGAAAAGGGAGAGCCGAGTTTCACACGAGCGATGCTATCTAAATCCGTGCTGATTTGTGGAGAGAAACTTTTCTGTCTCAAGTAAATTTATTATATTCGAACTCAGAATGTGTTCGAGAAATTTGTGCAAACTTGATGTTTAGGAGATTGATCTGTAATTATGTGGGTCACTGCTTTTGCCTTTTGAAGTTTTATTTCATAAGCTTCTGATAATTATGTCTTTAAGGTGGCCTCCGTTCTGCTCATTGCATTTGGAGATTTGAAATCGAAAGTTTCGGCCCATTTTGTTTAGTATGTCTCTGTGTAAACAATAGCAACACGAATACTGTTTCGAGGTTCAGGAAGGATCCTTGGATGACTGGTATACACGAATGATTTCAGATAGCCCCGTAAGAAAAAGTCACAGGGGGCTAAATCTGGCGAGCGTGCTGGCCACTGAAGATCACCCTTCAAAGAGGCGAGACGGTCGGGAAAGTGTTCGAGGAAGAGAATCATTGACGTTCGTGCCGTGTGAGCCATGGAGCCGTTCCGACAGGAACCAGACATCCCTCACACCCATTTCTTCAGTTTCTGGAAGAAAACCAGCTCAATCATCTGAAGATAACGCGCAAAATTCTCTTCGAAAAACGATTGGCCAGTAATGCCAATTTTAGATAATGCACACCGAACAGTCACACGTTCTGTAAGCAGGAGCAGCCCAGGAAGTTTTCGGGGCTTCGTGCCTCTCCAATATCGCATGTTTTGTTTATTCATGCAGGCAGACAAATGAAAATGTGCTTCGTCGCTAAAGAACTCAAAGAGCGTCATGAGGCAGGTTTTCGATCAAGGCTTGAGACGGATTCTTTCGTGAAACAAAATCGCGTGGTTTAAGAGTGTGCGTCACTGCCAGTTTGTATGGATGAAGTTTGAAGTCGTCATGAAGAATTCGTCTCACTGTGCGATCAGAAAATGCAGGAGTAGCAGCATGTTTGCTCGCAGGTCGGCTGGGAAAATCAAAATAGCCAGCCTTAATTTCTCGAAGTTTCCTGATGTCTTGGTGGTTCTCGAAGTTCCTGATTTCTTTTTCTGCACACTACCAGTACATGTAAAGGTCAATTTCAATTCAAATGTCACCAGGTATGTCATGTGAGCCGTTTATTGCTCTTCAATAGTATATTCACATTAAATTACAATTGGCAATGTGGCGTACTCAATCCACAATCGTTTGCACGCCTGTAGGCTCTGTAAAAATCTGCTCTTTATTCTTCATAAAGCAATGCGAACCAAAGACGTTAGCCACGTGAACAGTTCCACAGAGAGCAGAAGATCGCTACAGTGCTGAACTAAGAACTCTGGTTGACAGAAAATTACGAACAGAAAACATGAAATATACAAGACGAAGAAGTGCATCCCATTCTTATATCCATTTCAGTTTGAGGACTTCGTTCTTGTTTTCTTCCACTCTTATTGTTACCTCTTTGTTCCTGAACGTACTGTATATTGCTCATCTTTTCCTTGAGCCTTCAGCCATTCTCTCAGAATTTCAGACGTCCTACTCTTCCTTACGTTATCGAAAGCGTTCTCCAGGTCCACAAAATCTAAGATGGTATTCCGATTTTCATTTATTCTTCCTGCAAAAGAGTACGTGGTTTGGGGATGGGGAGAGAAACTTCTGACACCAATGTTAATGTATAAAATGGCAGGGAAGGAGGAAGGAGGTCGTTAAATATGCCTCGTGGCGGCAGTGTGCAGGAGGTCGAGCAGTCAGGATTTGATAGTGGCCATCCAGGGCTGCCGTTAAATGACAAATCAGGAAATTAAGTACAATAAAGAGGATATATTTCAATACACGGAGTACAAAGGGTGCGCCCAGGGCCGAAAGTTAGCAGGTTTAGGCCAGTCTAGGAGGTCGAACAATTAATTAAAATGGGCAACGGTTCATATTAACTTACGTTGGTGGCCGGTCGTGAAAGACGTCTGTTATGCTCGAGGTCTGGATTACAAGAAAGAAAAGCAACTGTGTTCCGCACCGCAGAACACTCCAGCGTCCGCACACGTGTCCTGTATCCCGTGCACGCTATTGGCTAAAACCAATGTCGTGAATTCGCTACCAGTTTCAGCAGAAAGCTCAGGGCGTCTCTTGTCAGTAGCTTTAACTGGACAGAACCGCCTTGGTTTTGAAAGGCAAGCGACTTGTGTCACGTAGACACGGCGTGAATTACTCTGGGAGAAAACTTGTAAAGATTCCACTGGGCCTTTGAAATAATTATTTTTAAACAAATTCCGTAAAATATTCCTTGACTGGTTGCCATCCTGTACATTCCTTATGTTGCCAAATGTAACGGAGAAATCGCGCAAAATCTTAACTGAATAGAGCAGTACCTGCTCCTGACCTTTCGTATATTATTTACCACAAGCTTGTTGTCCGGCGTTGCCCGCCTGCTTACTTATGTCATTGGTTTATTTATATGTTTTAAAAAATATAAACACAAATATTAGATTATAAAGTACAATTTTTTAAAAATTCATTCTGATATTAATTTATCATAAAACTTGGTTGTATACAGAACATTTAGTTTACCTTCATGTGCAAAAACAAATAATTTCTTGGCAGAATACAGTCTTCAGCAAGCCAGATAAAGATCCACATCACAGTACTTAATGGATAGTTTCCCTGCGACTTGTCGTCCCACAAAATCCAACACTGCAGGAGAGATGTCATCATGGCTGGCGCCAGTCTGCCTAGTGGTCCAGCAAACTTTGCATTCCACACCTAAATTGCTAAAAGCGTTTCAGAGTTCTAATTCACATGTCACCGCTTCCTACAGCCTACCTTTTATTGGGAGATTAGGCATTTTAAATCGTGACATCGGCACATTTCTGTCGCTTTGTCAACTGAAGGATGTTCGTAGAGAAAGAAATCGGTCGTGGTTGAGTAAATGCACTGAAAATAACAGCTGCAATGGTTATCTTGTTAATATTCATATTGAAGAGGCGCAGAATCCATCTGGGAAGAAAAGAAATTTACGGTAGTAAGCAGGTTTAATCACCCGCGCGGTCTAGCGCGCTGCTTCCCGCGCGGCAAGGCGTGCTGTTCCCCAGCACTAATCAGCCCGGCGGATTAGTGACGAGGTCCTGTGTGCCGGTCAGCCTGTGGATGGTTTTTAAGGCGGTTTTCCATCTGCCTCAGCGAGTACGGACTGGTTCCCCTTAACCCGTCTCATTTACACTATGTCAGCGATTGCTGCGCAAACACTGTCTCCACGTATGCGCACACCATAATTACTCTTCCATGCAAACATTTGGGGTACACTTGTCTGGTATGAGCCGTTCCCAGGGGGTGGGGAGGGGTGGTGGGGTGGGTGGACTGCTGTGGCCTGTTGTGGGGTTGTGAATCACTGAGGGCTAGGGCGGGACGAAGCCTCTCCGTCGTTTCTAGGTCCCCAGTTCAATACACAAGCAGGTTTAAGTGGATGAAGGTTGAACTGGGAGATGAAGAAACTTAGCATGGAGATAAGCATAAAAGTAGTCTTCGGATTAAAGACCACAATCAGGGGTCACCTGAAGAGAAACACTTGCCCTCTTCAGTTTTCAGTTGACATCCAACTCCAGTCTATGCGTCTTTGTCTTCCGATACTCTAATTCTCCAAAATAATCTAATTTCTATCATTTGCGACACTTTATAGGTGACGTACAGGACTGAAACTCAAACAAATGCAGATTATTCTGCATTCTTTGATTCTGAAACTTCAAGTTACGAGCAAGCGATGTTGCCCAAATTATCAAAATGGTAAATGTCCACTACTATGAACATCCTTGCAGCTCTACTTTGTCAAGTTGAGTTCTGGAAGAACTTTTGGCGGAATGTTCTACCTGAATCTAAAGAATCTTAGTACATCTAAATAAGACAGATGTAGGCCGGTTATGAAACAGGATACAATTATTTCTTTTTTGCCTAGCACATTCTCAAATGTAGTGTCCAGTTGATTCTACATTGATGAAATTGTTGTATCGAACGCAACGAACAGAAGAAAGTAAGGAAAAATACTGAAGTTGATTTATAATTTAATTTTCAACTACAGTAACATTCAGATTAGGAAAAATAGAGACTGTATACACAGAGAAAATACGGGAAAGATGAAAACTGAGACAACCTTGTAGACAGCTCGCACGTTGGCCTAGCTGCCTTGCACTGAAATTTCTTGCGAAACGGTAGCATTCACAGCACGTACTTGAGCGTTATCCAAAGGGCACCGCAGCCGTTAAAGCGCAGTATCCCTCTGCTATACAGATCGTCGTATATTCTTCTCTGATATGAACTGCTCTTTCCTTCAACGAACTTCGTCACTTTACCTCTGCATCGTTATTTAGTTTTCTTGCCTTTCAGAAGTACCTGACTGTGGCATATGAAGATTCATAAAGATTGAATATATCTGCTAACGTACCGAACAATGTAATACAGCCAGGAAAAAAAAGAGAACAGGCTACATACCACAGGCAGAAAACAAGGACTCGTGACTGTTTAATGAAACATTTGCCACCACTTCCTGTAAGAAGGCTCTGAACAGGATAGCGAGATGAACAATCTGCAAACGCTGAAACTTTCTGTAAATTAACAGAATGGCAAGAGTTAGCTTCCGACAGGGACAGGTGAAAAGCAAATATGTCGTGCAGGGCCCTGTGTCATTCAACTTATATCAGATGCCTAATAATGAAGGAAGGCATAGCACTGTTGCTCGTGAATGCTCTAGTAGAGAACGGAAAACAGTCGACACCTTTGAACAATGTTTCTTCACGAATGACGTTTTGTTATTGTAATATTCCGAATTCAATATTAATCGCAGAGTCATATACTCTAACAAAATACAGTTGTGTCTACAGACGACAGCAGAGCTGGCGAACGTAATCTTGGGAGCTAAAGTTCCACGTTACTTCCTCCTGTTGTCGCAATCGGTTAATATGATAATCGTACCAGATGTCATCCAGACATATGAAACAGGAACGTGCCTCGTAATTGTGCTCTTCAGGGACCTGATGAACATCCTAGAGAACGCCTTGGACCACACGAAAAATGTGTGCATAGGTACCGTCCTCATGAAACAGAGTATCTCCATCACTGACACCAGAGTGGAATTTGCTCCCATTCACAAAGTTTTGCGACATTTATCCGCCAGCGGCGACACTGATTTTCTGAAAATTAGGCTGCGATCAAATGTATAATTTTCTACCTAGCGTTTTGTCGCCTACTGAAGGACATACCCTCAGGGCTAATGAAATGTAGGTAGTTGAGTCTCCATCGTAAAGTGCTAATAACATTGAATCGATGAACACTATGTGGCTCTGAGCACTATGGGACTTAACATCTGAGGTCATCAGTCCCTTATAACTCCTTAAACCTAATTAACCTAAGGACATCACACACACCCATGCCCGAGGCAGGATTCGAACCTGCGTCCGTAGCAGCAGCGCGGTTCCGGACTGAAGCGCCTAGAGCCGCCCGGCCACAGCGGCCGGCTACACTATGTGATCAAAGGTATCTGGACACCCCCAGAAACACACGTTTTTCATATTACGTGCATTGAGTT
Source organism: Schistocerca piceifrons (assembly GCF_021461385.2). Classification (NCBI taxonomy): domain Eukaryota; kingdom Metazoa; phylum Arthropoda; class Insecta; order Orthoptera; family Acrididae; genus Schistocerca; species Schistocerca piceifrons. The sequence continues at coordinate 838,471,337 of NC_060138.1, read as the reverse complement.
GCCCCCTACTGCCAGGTACTCTATATCAGCGACCTCAGTAGTCATTAGACATCGTGAGAGAGCAGAATGGGGCGCTCCGCGGAGCTCACGAACTTCGAACATGGTCAGATGATTGGGTGTCACTTGTGTCATACGTTTGTACGCGAGATTTCCACACTCCTAAACATCTCTAGGTAAACTGTTTCCGATGTGATAGTGAAGTGAAAATGTGAAGGGACACGTACAGCACAAAAGCGTACAGGCTGACCTCGTCTGTTGACTGACAGAGACCGCCGACAGTTGAAGAGGGCCGTAATGTGTAATAGGCAGACATCTATGCAGACCATCACACAGGAATTCCAGACTGCATCAGGATCCACTGCAAGTTAGGCGGGAGGAGAGAAAACTTGGATTTCATGGTCGAGCAGCTGCTCATAAGCCACACATCACGCCAGTAAATGCCAAACTACGTCTCGCTTGGTGTAAGGAGCATAAATATTGTACGATTGAACCGTGGAAAAACGTTGTGTGATGAATCACGGTACACAATGTGCCGATCCGATGGCAGGGTATGGGTATGGCGAATGCCCGGCGAACGTCGTCTGCCAGCGTGTGTAGTGCCAACAGTAAAATTCGAAGGCGGTGGTGTTATGGTGTGGTCATGTTTTTCATGGAAGCGGCTTGTTTTGCGTGGCACTATCACAGCACAAACTACATCGATGTTTTAAGTACCTTCTTGCTTGCCTGTGTTGAAGAGCAATTCGAGGATTGGCGATTGCATTTTTCAACACGATCGAGCACCTGTTCATAATGCACGGCCTGTGGCGGAGTGGTTACACGACACTAACATCCCTGTAATGGACTGACCTGCACAGAGTCCTGACCTGAATCCTGTACAACACCTTTGGGGTATTTTGGAACGCCGACTTCATGCCAGGCCTCACCGACCGACATCGATACCTCACCACAGTGCAACACTCTGTGAAGAATGGGCTGCCATTCCCCAAGAAGCCTTCCAGCAGATAGCTGACTGTATCCCTGCGAGAGTGGAAGTTGTCATCAAGGGGCCAGAAACATACTGAATTCCAGCATTACCGATGGAGGGCGCCACGAACTTGTAAGTCATTTTCAGCCAGGTGTCCGGATACTTTTGATCACATAGTGTACATAGAAATATGGAAGCGCAAAAAACACAATACATTACTATGTCGATACGGTGTAGGAAAACCACTGGCATTCAAAACATCTTCTAGTGACCTCGGAATGGATAAATGAAAGCCCTGTATGTTTTTCTAGGGAACCTTATGCCATGCTTCTTGGAAAATAGTGCGTAGTTCAGTGATGAAGGAGGTGGACAGTAATCACGCACTGTGCTCTCCAAAGTAGACCACAGAGACTCAGCGATATTCATATCTGGTGACCCTCGTGGAGAGTGATGTTGCGACAATTCATCATCATGCTCACAAACCAGTACTGGACGATGCGAGCTTTGTGAACAGCGGCACTGTCGCCTGGAACACGGTATCACCATTGGTGAACAAATATCGTATCAAGGGATGGATCTGATTAGCCAAAATGGCCACATAATAATTGGCAGTAATACGACTTCCACATTAACCATGGGAGCCATTGAATGTCACGATGTGGCTCTCCAAATCATCACCGAAGCCCTGCTAAGTTTCACTCTTGGGACTTAAACTCGTCCAGAAGTTTGAAACAGTTTGAAACAAGACTCATCCGACCAAATGACTTCACTTCACTGTTCCGTAGTCCACGTTTTATGACTTCAGCACCTCGTTTTCTTGCTACAGGCATTTGCATCACTGATGAGTGGTTTTGGAATTCCAGCTCCCTTCAGGTTGTTGTGGTGTTGACAGTGCGACAGTGAGCCATTCAGTTCTGCAGTGACTTTTGAAGCTGTCGTCCTCCTATTTTTTTGTCACAATCGTCTTCAGTGACAATCTTTCACGATCATTCAACAACACCTATATGTGGTATAAATTTTCAATACGTACCTGTTGAAACACCAAACACTACAGATCCGTTGGTTACGGAAGCACCCACCATATGAGCACCATCAGTTTAACCACGTTTGAATTCGCTTAGTTCCGACATAATGCGCTCTCAGCTGCACAGAACTCCGTTATGGCCAGGACTAAACTTGCAGCCTATTGAGGACATTGCCAGGAACCGTTCCCAGTCAAATACAACAGCGCAGGCTAGAGGCTTGGCTAGCATCTGGATTTATATTCAAGCAGGCGTTTCTCGCGGTGTTTCCATACTTTTGTCCAACGCCTGGAGTTCCGTGCTGATACTTAGTGAATAGAGTACTCGATTGCGCACCATTAGGGTCAGTACGTGATTGGAGGGAATATTTCTTATCACAGTTCACAATGTCTTTCTCAGTGGGATGACACTGCTAGGAGTGACAGTAACAGTGGGTGTAATGCATGAAAGTATGATGGGACGGTTACTTCTCAGAATATGTTATAATCTTGTGGATAACGCCAGAAGCCCTCTGAAACTATTGGTGGACAGTGCGTGGCACATAGAAAGCTCTAATCATTACAAAACTATTCCTAACAACAAATAAAAAACCTTGCTGATGACTGAAGTCGGTTTAGTTAGTTACATGCATGTTCCATACAGTATGTTTGAGTCAAACGGTTTAAAAAGAGGATATTGTTATCGACGGAAATATAGGCACCTGCTGTCCATATACGTGGGAAATAATATTTATATAATAGACACTCTCTCTCTCTCTCTCTCTCTCTCTCTCTCTCTCTCTCTCTCTCTCTCTCTCCGTACAGTATATGGAGAAGTCGAGCTGAAATAATGTCAGTTTGTTTTGAACTTATTTTAGTCTACAATGGTCGAATAGCTTTTAAGTATTCTTAATCCGTCCCTTTTATGTCCGAATGAGGTTAACTAGTGGATGCCGCAGGCAACTTCTGTTTGTAACGCTTAATATTTGAACACTTGGTTTCTAATACTTAACAGTTCCTAATGACAAACGTTATAAGGGAACAAGTGTATTATGAAGTTGTTACTACCGCGCCAAGTTGCTTAATCAAGTGTCATTGAAGTCACGAGCTTTTACACCACTTGCCGGCCGGAGTGGCGGAGCGGTTCTAGGCGCTACAGTCTGGAACCGCGCGACCGTTACGGTCGCAGGTTCGAATCCTGCCTCGGGCATGGAGGTGTGTGATGTCCTTAGGTTAGTTAGGTTTAAGTAGTTCTAAGTTCTAGGGCACTGATGACCTAATTAGTTAAGTCCCATAGTGCTCAGAGCCATTTGATTTTTTTAATACCACTTAAGCATATATTACACTGTTTTCAGTAGCGAATACCTTACCCGTAAGTGTAAGTGCATGGATGTGTTTCTGCATATAATTAAAGAGTGGAAATACATACAACAAACTCTAACAGTTTGATCATCTAAACCAAGAATCACACGCAGAATAAAATTTGCCAACGTTAAGAGTGTAACAAGATCAGCTTTACATATTTCTCGGTTCGCGTTCTAATCAATATGCTCATCTCGAAACTCTGAACAACCTGTCTTACGTATTGTCTTCCACACCGGTTCTACTTTCACAGGCGTCGTAACCAGCACGAAACAGAATGAATTGCCTCTGTAGTCAACATGTTCGTCGCGAGAGAAATCAGCAACTGTGCAGATATGAAAAAAGACAGTAAAGCGTTTATTTTTCCGTCCCAGTTGCACACTTTTAGAGTGTAACTAGTTAGACCTCCTTGGACCATTCTCGATCTGTGTTACTGAGTAAGTAATCCATCGTCTCTGTTTTATGATGTGTAATTCCTATACAGACACGACGGACTGCTTACGCAACTACATGGATCTGAAGATATCCAGAGGGACCGAAACTACTATACTGTACAAACATGCAACTGAGACTGAAAAATAAACTAAACATAATTTTTTTAGTATGAGCGATGTTTGTTGTTAGTCAGAAAAACAAGCTTCTAATACTTTACTTAATACATTATTAGCCCCTTGAAAAATTTGTTGTTGAGGGTTTTAATTAATTTCTTAATTTTCTTTGAAGTTGTTACATGATAGAAATATTCGATATTTTTGACACTGTGGTCACATACACTGAGGTCACAAAACTCAAAGGATGCCTCCTGCTGTCGTGGCGGATCTCTCTTTTCCCGGCTTGGTGCAGCAATTCGAAGTGGCATCGACCATCCAAAATCGCGAAAGTGTTGCCGGTGTAGGGTGTTGAGCAAGGACGATTATTTGCAAAAACAGACATAATGTCTTATGGGATAACAGCAATAAGTGATTTTATAATGTTACTTAAAATCCGTCTTGATTGCAAATTTTTTATTCATATGACCGGTTTCGGTTCATTCAGAACCATCTTCAGATCTGATATTTCAGTTACAGGAGTAACCCGTCCAAATCCAGCAACTTTCACATGCTACGTCACATAAAACACGTCCCTGTAATGGAGTGACCTGCACAGAGTCCTGACCTGAATCCTGTACAACACCTTTGGGGTATTTTGGAAAGCCGACTTCGTGCCAGGCCTCACCGACGTAGCATGTGAAAGTTGCTGGATTTGGACGGGTTACTCCTGTAACTGAAATATCAGATCTGAAGATTGTTCTGAATGAACCGAAACCGGTCATATGAATAAAAAATTTGCAATCAAGACGGATTTTAAGTAACATTATAAGGACGATTATGTCCCACAAATGTTCGATGGATTCATGTCGGGCGATCTGGGTGGACAAATCATTCGCTCGAACTGTCCAGAACGTTGCTCGAACCAGTCGCCTACATCTGTGACCCAGTGACAAGACATCATTCTTTGGGACCTTGTAGTCCATGGATGGCTGCAAATGGTCTTCGAGTAGCCGAACATAACCCTTTCCAGTGAATGATCGGTTCAGTTAGGCCAGAGGACCCAGTCCGCTCCACGTAAACACAGCCCACATCACCACCACCAGCTTGCACAGTGCTTTGTTGACAAATTGGGTCTATGGCTTCGTGGGGTCTGCGCCATGCTCGAACCTTATCAACAGCTCTTTACCAGCTGAAATCGGGTCTCATCTGAACAGGCCACGGTTTTCCAGCCGCCTAGCGTCCAACCGAAAGTCACGAGCCCAGAAGAGGCGCTACAGGCGATGTCGTGCTGTCAGCAAAGCTACTCGCGTCAGTCGTCTGCTGCCATAGCCCATTAATTCGAAATTTCGCTGCACTGTCACAACGGATACGTCCGTCCTATGTCCCATGCTGAATTCAGCGGTTATTTCACTCGGAGTTTCTTTGTCTGTTAGCACTGGTAACTCTACGCTGCTCTCGGTCTGCGTTGCCCATGGCGAGCGGTAATGCCTGGAATTTGGCATTCCCGAAACATTCGTAACACTGTGGATCTTGGGATATTGAAGTCCCTAACGATTTCCTAAATTGGATGTACCATGTGACTAGCTGCAACTACCATTCTGCGTTCAATGTTTAACTCCCACCCTGCGACAATAATCACGTCGGAAACCTTTTCTCATGAATCACCTCAGTAGAAATGACAGCTCCGGCAACGCACTGCCCTTTTATATGTTGTGTACGTGATACTACCGCCATCTGTATAGATGCATATCGCTGTCCCATGACTACTGTCACAACAGTATATACTGCGATGATTTTTCTTTCGAATTAACTGCATCGATTTTTCTCTGTTATATTATGAATCTGATTGCTAAATATGTTTGCATTGTGCATTATTGTTATCATTTAGTCACTTTTTCAATAACTAAACCACATCGGAGTTTGACAGACTTTTCTGTTTCCCTTTTATTTCTTATTTTCTTTTAATTTTATTCCCAGAAATGTTTATTTTACACATAAAGCGCAAATGTTCTTATTTTTTATAATTATTCTTAAGTTACAACAACGCTTATTACAATTTGGCAGCAGTTATACGTCTACTCAAGTCCTAACCGTTTTTACAGTACCTCATCGTGCAGTATGATGTTCTAATTCCCTTTCGCGTCCAAAGTTTCTGGGGACCTAAAACCGACGGAGAGGCTTCGTCTCCGACCAGCCCTCAGTGGTTCACAACCCCACAACAGGTTGCAGCAGTCCACTCACCCCACACCGAACCCAGAGTTATTGTGCGGTTCGACCCCCATTGGACCCCTCACCCACTTCCCGGGAATGTCTCACACCAGAAGAGTGTAACCCCAATGTTTGCGTGGTAGAGTAATTGTGGTGTACGCGTACTTGGAGACAGTGTTTGCGCAACAATCGTAGACGTAGTGTAACTGAGGTGGAATCAGGGGAACCAGCCCGAATTCGCCGAGGCAGGTGGAAAACCGCCTTAAAAACCATCCACAGACTGGCTGGCACTCCGGACCTCGGCACTAATCCGCCGGGAAGATTCGTGCCGGCGACCGGCACGCCCTCCTGCCCGGAAAGCAATGCGTTAGACCGCACGGCTGACCTGGCGGGCTTTGTCGGTGCTTACTTGGACAGTATTAATTTTTCAGAAAGAAATTTCTCTCCTCAGTGGAGTGCGTGCTGAAGTGCAACCTGCTGGTAGATTAAAGCTGTCTGCTGGACCGGAATTGGAACCTGGGATCTTTGCCTTTCACGGGCAAGTGCTCTACCGACTGAGCTGTCCAAGGACGACTCACCATCCACTAGAATGTGGCTAAATCAAGTCTCCGTAATACCCTTGCTTCCAGGAGCGCTAGTCCCGTAAGGTATGCCGAACTCTTGTGTAGTTTGGTAGGTATGAGATGAGGAACTGGGCAAAATTAAGCTGTGAGGGCAGGTGTGTGGTGAGTCCTGCATGGATAACTCAGTCGATGGACCTGCCCGCGAAAGACAACGGACCCAAGTTCGAGTCCTGGTCAGGCGCACAGTTGCAATCTGCCAGGAACACTTCACAGTATTCTGTCCAAAAGGAACTATAGTGATCCAAAAGAATTCCGTAAGTCAACATACGTAACTTGGTTATAGGTGACGCTTTTCTTTTCATTCCAGAAGAGCTTTTCCATCCTGTGTTGTTCACACCCTCCTTCCTCTGTACACGCGATCACAGATGCGTTTCATAGCTGTTCTCCCAATAGGAAAAACGGCGTGCCTCAAAGACCTCATCGTGCGCTTAATCTACCCGGATTTCACAATTTTTTTCGTTTTTAAACTTTATAAATGCTGTTTTTGTGCAATATTTTTGCCAATAGGAAGCGCCATAGGACGGCAACAATTCAGCTGGTGAAAATGTCGCTAATTATAGATGACTTTCTCGCCAGAATATCTAAGAACGATTCAGAAATTGATACGTAATGAAAAGAGGTTACCAGTAATGGAAAAAGGGTGATAAGGCAGTAAGATATTGTCAGGCGTAAACAGTAATTGTTCGAGACTTCATTATTATGTTATCTGCACACGATGACGGCAATCCGTCGAGAGCAGCCCACGTAACTCCGTATCCGTTTCGACAGACTTTCACATTGGTCTTCATGCTTTTGGCTCTTAGCGTGTTACCCACCAGATGTGACTGTGGTCCTCTCCGAAACCCTGTTGACGTGACGCGCTGTCTTCCCGTCCTCAGCTGGTGAGAGCGCCAGGCCGGAACCGCTGGTGGTCGTCAGAAAGTCACTAGTCGAGGCTCTTGGTACATTACGGGAACACAATGCGCTCCGCGCCAAGTCCTGCCGTCAATTATCGTTTCTTTGCTTTGCCTCCTCTTACTCTTGGTTTACAGCGGTGCATGCTGTTAATCATTACCGAGATCCATTTCCTCTCAGAAATTATAATACTTTTCTACCTACCTCACGGAATATGTGTCCGACAGTCTGTTCAATAGAGAAGATGCTTGTCTGTCACGTATGATATCAAACATAGTACTAACTTTTAAACCTTCTGTCTCTACTTCACCTGTGAGCATTTGGTTCAAATGGCTCTGAGCACTATGGGACTTAACTTCTGTGGTCATCAGTCCCCTAGAACTTAGAACTACTTAAACCTAACTAACCTAAGGACATCACACACATCCATGCCCGAGCCAGGATTCGAACCTGCGACCGTAGCATGTGAGCATTTATCGAGGCACTCAATTACTACGCATTCAGCTGCTACAGTTTCTCCAGGAAAACATCTGTTGTAGCTTCTTATGTTTTAGAAAATAATTAAAGTAAGATTTGTGTCTTGTCTGAATGTGGATCAACCCCTTCGACGGAATTTCTTCTTCTTCTTTTAGTGTTCAACCCTGAGTCTGGTTTGCAGCAGAGCGCCATTCCCCTCTTCTGTGTGGAGGGAATTAGTTAGCACATTTTCGCATGTAGAATACTGTACACTCTTCTGCCTGGAGTGGCAGTGTCCCAAAGCGGTTGCCATTCACCTGTCATTGTCCGTTTATAGTGCTTCTTTGTCATTTATTAATTTGCCAGTTTCTTTCTTACTTCTTCAAACTTATCTTTTCTAAGTACCCCTTCACTTCGTCTGTAGGTTGGTTGGATGCATTTCAAGTGTCACTAAAAATCCTTCTACCGACACTGTCCGGTAGGACCCAGATATCCTTATGAGGGCAACATGTCGCAGCCTTCGGAGGATTTGAACAGGTCTCACTTAGATAGTCACATACTTGCATGAAAGTGATTCCAGATGTAAGTATGACATAATAAGTTGTAATGTGACATTGTGAGTACCTCGATTTGAAGAAAATCGTCGTCACCAGAGACAGCTTGTTTGGACAAATAGAAAATTTTAGTGAGCAGAAAAAAGTAATCACAAAGGGAGTCCCACAGGGTTCAATTTCGGGGCTTACATATGTGTACGACCTTCCATTTAATATTCAACAAGCAAAATTGGTACTATGTGCAGACATTACTATTGTTATAGTAACCCCCTTAGAGAGAAAGCAACAGAAGAGTTGGTAAATGATATTTTCCAAAAAATTATTAAATGGTTCTCTGAAAATGGACTCTTCTGAAATTTTGAAAGAAACACTGTATTCACTTCTGTGCAACAAATAGAGACATATCATAAGATAGAACGCTCCAAATTTTTGGGTGTACGTGTTGATGGAAGCATAAACTGGAAAAAGCAAATTACTTGAGTTGCTCAAACAAATAAGTTCAGTTACTTTTGCTTTTCAAATAATTGCTAATATTGGAAAAAAAATATATCAACCACTTGACAAATTTAGTGTATTTTCAGTCTATAATGTCTTACGGAATAATTTCCTGGGGTAATCCATGACTTAGAAAGAAAGCATGTATTGATTGCACAAAAGGTAGCGATAGGAATAATATGTGGTGTTCAGTCACGAACGCCATGTATGTACTTCTTCAAGGAGGTAGCCATTCCAACTGCTTCGTCACAGTACCGATATTGACAAATGACATTTGTCACAAATAATCCATCACACTTTGAGAAGAAAAGTGATGCCCATATCTACAACACTACAGGGAAAAATTACTGTTACAACCCATTGTTCAAATCTGTAAGTGGTTCAGAAAGGAGTTCAAAATGCAGCAACAAACATTTTTGATAATATTCCCAGTAACATAAAATGTCTCATTGGTAGCGAACCGTCTGAAATCTATTTAAAATCATTTCTCCTGGACGACTGCTTCTATTCCATTGCTGAAATTCTACTTAAGAACTGATAGCCAGTAAAAAAATAAATAAGTGTAGTTGCGTAAGTAGGGCTAAAAATAATGATGCGTTCATTAAAGTTAACAAAAAAGGTTCAAATGGCTCTGAGCACTATGGGACGTAATATCTGTGGTCATCAGTCCCCTAGAACTTAGAACTACTTAAACCTAACTAACCTAAGCACATCACAAACATCCATGCCCGAGGCAGGATTCGAACCTGCGACCGTAGCGGTCACGCGGTTCCAGACTGAAGCGCCTATAACCGCACGGCCACACCGGCCGGCTAAAATTAACACTAATCATGTATGCATCGCCTGTAACCTGACTAGTTCCACATCATTTCGATAAAACAATCGTTCAAATGATCGATGGAACATGTAGCTAACTAACTAACTGACTGACTGACTGTCAGCAACATGCTGGTGACAGGGGTCGCCGTCCACTATCGCGTGTTGTATCAGTTCATAGATGGGTCATAAAGCAGAGAATAATTCACCACTGGGCTCTACTGTGAAATAAGAAACAGTAAAATGATATACCGTACAGGCCAATCTCTTCTCTGTGAGACGCAGGTATTACCGCCCTATGCGTGGAGCCCTCCTCACAGTTCGCCACAGTACACAGATAGTACCATGCTGCAAGTACTTTTACACCGCCGTTGGATTCCGGAAGCATAGGAAAAGACAACCTGGACTGGTAAGTCACGTTACACTTTGTTATGGGACGATGACAGGGTATAGGTACGTCAAAATCATATGAAAGAATGAATCCCGCTTGCTAGCCGGGCATCGTTCAGACAGGTCTGTGGGGCAGTTCTCGAGTGGGGGATGCTCAGTACACCATATTGCTCGATAAGGAACTATAAAAGATGGCTAACGCAAGTATAAAGTGCTAATACTCTGACATTATGAGTATTGTCTACGTGGCATGGTTGCAAAACGATGGTGATCCAACCCACTTCGATAATAATGTCCGTAAGCAGCTGAACAACAGGCATGCTCATCAGTGAATTGCGCAGGTCACGTCATATGGACAACACAATCTCTGTATCTCACTGTTATGGTTTCTATCCTTTGTAGTTACGTGAATTCGATAAATGAGAGACAGAGGCACACTGACGTCTTGGCCATGATCCCTTAATAGTGAACGATACAGAAACCTACCGTATGATCACGTGCATCCGTTTATTCTCCAAGGCAACCGGCAGGAGATGTGCACCTTCAGCAAGACAATGAACCACCCCATCGCTCTCTAACTGTACAGAACAGTTTCCGGTACAGGCATGAGGCAGCCTGGGTGCTCAGCGGGTCACTTGATCTAAATCTTATCCAGCACAGCTAGGCTGTCATCGAGAGGCAAGAGTATCTCATCATAACATTGCCCTAGTAACTTTTTTTTTTTTTTCATGCTCAACATGACGCGTTTCGAGAATTTTTTCTCATTGACAAGTACGTTTGTTTACATTAGTATTTTGTGATAAAATGTGATTAACAGGACATCCGCAACTGAGCATTGTGGAATCAGATGACAAAGCTCTTTAGTTGTGAATACTTGGTCATGAAGCAGCCAACCGCCACGTGGGTTCAGGCATTTATCAAATTAAGTGCAATGTTTGCGAATGCCTCGACTTCGGGTAGATGTGTCGCACTTTTAATATCCGAATCAAGGAACATAAGGAGCTTAATAATTCTAAGTCCACTACATCCACTCATTTGAAAGTCAATGAGCATCCTGCTAGTGACATGAATACCAGTTTGAGTGTTCTTCATCGTCACTACAGAGGCCGTGTCCCTAATTTATTAGAGGAAATAGAAATTATGCACAGCTTAAACAAGAAACCTTCAACAACCCTAAGTGAGCAACATATTGCGCTTATCCATTACGAATGTTTCAGAACCCGAGACTTTATTCAATACAAATACAGAAAACTGCAACCAGTCACTTTTTTGAAATACTTATTTATTCCGTGATGAGCCAGAAAAGGTTTGAAAACAGGCTCATGGAATAAATAAATATTTCAAAAAAGTGACTGCAGTTTTCTGCATTTATATACTAAAGAAGCAAACCACGGTGAAGCACACGATTTTCAAAAAAAAATTGTCCTCTTTTTTTTATCTCTTTAATTTTAGTCGCCACCTGGTACTATTTCTCAGTGTGGACACTCAGTTGTTACATGTAACTAGTTGTCATTACATTTAGCTTAATTTTGTCCAACTTGCCAGTTTTGGCTCTTTTCTAGCTTTTATAAATTTAAATTTTACCTTCATATTATCTGTAACGGATGGCTGGGTACTCTCATTATTTATGCCCAATTACATAATTTTTACATTAATTTTTTTATACACTGAAGACCGAAAGAAACTGGTACACCTGCCTAATATCGTTTAGGGATCCCGCGGTCACGCAGAAATGCCGTAACTCGACATGGCATGGACTCGATTAATGTCTGAAGTAGTACTAGAGGGAATTGACATTATGAATACTGCAGGGTTGTACGAGGGGGTAGAGATCTATTCTGGACAGCACATTGCAAGGCATGCTCAATAATGTTCATGTCTGGAGAATTTGGTGGCCAACGAAAGTGTTTAAACTCAGAAGAGTGTTCCTGGAGCCACTCTGTAGCAATTGTGGACGTGGGGGCTGTCGCATTGTCCTGCTGGAATTGCCCAAGGCTGTCGGAATGCACAATGGACATGAATGGTTGCAGGTGATCGGACAGGATGCTTACGTAAGTGTCACCAGTCAGAGTCGTATCTAGACATATCAGGAATCCCATATCACTCCAACTGTACACTCACCACACCATTACAGAGCCTCCACCAGCTTGAACAGTCCCCTGCTGACATGCAGGGTCCATGGATTCTTGAGGTTGTCTCCATACCCGTACACGTCCATCCACTCGATACAATTTGAAACAAGACTCGTCTGGCCAGGCAACATGTTTCCAGCCAACAACAGTCCATGTCGCTGTTGAAAAGCCCAGGTGAGGCGTAAAGCTTTGTGTCATGCAGTCATCAAGGATACACGAGTGGACCTTTGGCTCCGAAAGCCCATATCAGTGATGTTTCGTTGAATGGTTCGCACACTGACACTTATTGATGGCCCATCACTGAAATCTGTAGCAATTTCCGGAAGGGTGGCACTTCTGTCATGTAGAACGATTCTCTTCACTATCGTTGGTCCCGTTCTTGCAGTATTTTTCCGGCGCAGCGATGTCGGAGATTTGATGTTTTATCGTATCCCTGATATTCTCGGTAGACTAGTGAAATGGTCATATGGAAAATCCCCTTTACATCGCTACCTCGGAGATGCTGTGTCCCGTCGCTCGTGCACCGACCACAACACCACGTGCAAACTCACTTCAATCTAGATAACCTGCCATTGTAGCAGCAGTATCCGATCTAACAACTGCGCCAGACACTTGTTGTCCTATATAGGCGTTGCCGACCGCAGCGCCGTATTCTGCCTGTGTACATATATCTGCATTTGAATACGCATCACTACACCAGTTTCTTTGGCGTTTCAGTGTATTTTGACGATGTACACCTAAACATTTTTTATTAATTTACACATATATGTATCCACTATTATTACAACAAAAATGTTCAAATGTGTGTGAAATCTTACGGGACTTAACTGCTAACGTCATCAGTCCCTAAACTTACACACTACTTAACCTAAATTATCCTAAGGACAAACACACACACACCCATGGCCGAGGGAGGACTCGAGCCTCCGCCGAGACCAGCCGCACAGTCCATGACTGCAGCGCCTAAGACCGCTCGGCTATTCCCGGGCGGCATTATTACAACAAAGTAGTGATAAATACTACACAGTCTCTTATTATAGGTTCTCCATTTTCCTATTACAGTCTTATTACCTGAAGATGGGCTTATAATTGTCCGAAACTGGTCGTGATAGGAGCAATAAAACTATTTAGAACTGAAGCGGTTTTACATTTTGGGTGATGTTTGCATGTGGTTTTTTTCTGCCTCTCTTGCATTTTAGTCGTCCAACCTCAGACTTGCCCACATGCGTGAGTTTTGGGTAACGCTTGAACGTTCACGAATCAGAATGGAATCTCAGTGCTTTCTCTGTTTCATGGAATACATGCAAAAACGCATCTCGACCGTAATCATGGTGTTGTCAAGAGGTGCGACGTAAGTGTTTCTGATGTGAGTGTCTAGTTGCCGTTTAAAGTCAAGGGGCGTGCAGCAGCGTTGCAGCTACTTTTAAAATACTGGCATTTAACGTGAACTGACGTAAACATTACGGCACACAGGCAGCGAAAGAGGTGGATGGACAGACACGCGCGGGAGTCAGATAAGCGGACAGTGCTTCTCACTTTTCACAGCCATCTGTCACAGCGCTGCCCTGTAAAAACCCGGTCTGCGCCGTGGAGAGGCGTTCAGGGTGTTTATAACGGGTTCTACTCGTTGCCGACTCAATCCGGCGATCATGTAGCACACTGTTACCCATTAAAATGGCAAGACAATGAAAGTGGAATGCAATAAGCGTCAAATTGGCTTAAAGTGTACTACATGCTTCGATTTGGAAAATGATAGGCTTTTCAGCACAATTGCTGAAAGTGCAGTAGATAGGGGTGACGTCAGTTACATTCTGTATATCGAATTTCGACATCAGTAAGAGCGTGGCGAATCGAGAACGCTGTTTATTGTTCCGCCACACTGCTGCTCGCGTGATAAATGCCATGACTTTGTTGTGCGAATACGGACTCACGGGTTCAGGTGGGGGGGGGGGGGGGGCTTGCGTCATCTCAGCGGTCCCACACAAGTAGCGTCTGAGAAAACAGATACAGTTTGCACTCGATCATGCAGCATTGTAGAGCAATACGTTGTACCTTGAGTTAGGAAATGGAGTTGTTTGCAGCAAGACACAGAGATGCGAATAAAAATGAGAAGTATCCAAATCTTGCACGATTTTAAGATGTATTCAGGGTATGTGAATAAACATTGTATATTCTAATATGCCAACATTTATCTTGGCTTTTCCGGACGGTCTAGATTTACGCTGTGAATAAAGAGTAGAATCTATTTTTCACACTGAGATACATCTGGGTTATTTATAAGATGGTAATGGGGCATGCTAGTTGACTGTTAGGTTGTGCCATGGCGACTTTCCTGCCAATTATACATGAGAATCGTTACCAGTTTCACAGGAATGTTAGTAATATAAAGAACTATTACGATTTGAAACTGAAAGTGTGGGTTTTTATCTGCGAAATTTATGCAGTACGTGGCGAAAAACGTGGAGGTGCCTTGACTGCCCGAAAACGTGTGGAGGTACTTCTTTCTTGTGTGAGCGATGGCGGATTCCAGATTGGTGTGGCCGAGGGTTTTGGAGTTGACCGGGCAACGCTATACAAAGCAGTGAACGGTATTATGGATCAGATAGTTTTAAAAGCTCACGACTGGATTCTACTCCCGTCAAAAGTTCAGGAAAAGAATACTGTTAAGCTAAATTGCAAAAAATATCTCGGTTGCCCCTGACACAGGGGCTTTGGATATCATCCAAATAGAAATTAGGAAACCAGAATTACATGGTTATGCCTCTATTAATGTGAAGGTGACCGTAGATGCTAATGAGACATTTATTAGCGTAAGTGTAGAATGACCTAGCAGCGTGCGTAATGATAGAATATGGAGATATAGCCCAATTAGAAATGTAATTGCGGAGTACATTGGGAATGTCTGCTTACTTGGTGATTCACGGCATTGAATATTTTCATCCTTAGTCACTCCATTTTAGCCAGCAGAAAAACTGATCAGCGACGATTCAATTTGGTCCATCCCAGAGGAAGAGCCTTTGGTCAACTTGCAGAATCGTTTAGAGGACACGAAAGAGGCAGAAATAGTAGTAGTAGTAGTAGTAGTAGTAGTAGAAGAAGAAGAAATTGAGAATCCCGAAGAAGACGAGCCTACCATCAGGCAGCTGGTAAGCAGTGGAAGCAAGTTTTGTGATGAACAGCAACGGTAGCAAATGCTCGGACCTGTTTACGTATTTTTACTTGTTTAACTGCGCACTGTTCGAATGTAATAAGCGACATATAAATAATGTAATTATAATTGGAAGTTGCTTAATAACAAGAGAACAAGAAAAATGTGCAAGCTGTGTTATTTTCTGTTCCTTTTAGACATTAAAGAAAGGATATGATAATACGAAACGGTTAACAATACAATATTTATGTGTAATACCAATAATCCGTTTGAGCACAACTGTCCTTTGCGATTTTTCAAGCGTTTTCTTTTCATTTTCTATTAGAAGGTTCTATAATTCCAATTGTTTGAACAATACAAGTCTCTGAAGTTGCAATAAATACAAGTCTTTTGTTTCTTCAGTTTCTTATGCTGCAAGCGTTTCGCATCTTTGTTGAGGTTGCCGGTTTCTTTCTCGCAGGAGCAACACTCAACAAGTACCTGCGTTTGACATTTTCCTCTGATCTTCAGTTGTATCATAGTCTTTATCAGTGTCTGATATGAGCTTGGCAGCAACAGAAATTGCTCTTGAAACCTTTCTAAAAACAGTATTATTTTCCTGGAGATCAATACCACTAAATCCTTTTCCTAGTCTGTGAGTTCAATCGCTTTATATCCTATTTCCTTCAGATTGGTTCCTTTTTTTGCTTGACCTCGCATGTTTATGTGCCAGGCTGCGAGGTCTGACGTATCTTGTCTTCTCGACCGCATTATATCTACATTTGGTCCACTGTAGGCAACGCTCCATGCTACGTACGCAGGAACACGGATGGCTTCGTATTATGCCACTTATGCTTGTATTTGCCTATTGATAGGACGATGTTTCCCTATAAATTTTTATCTTAATGCCATATGCTGGCATTAAAGGGCGGATGTTCACTCACCACATGTCACCACGTGTCATTGCCAATAAATAAATGAAACAGCCTGCAGCCAAGATTGTCTTGTTTCAAGAGGCTGAAAAATACATTAAATGCTGTTTTATTGTTGGATTATAAGAGCAAACTCATTTCTACCATTTTTCTCTGTTATTGTAAAAGTTAATATTAATCTCGACACTGCAGATAGTGTTGGAGGAACGCTTGCGATATAAATCAGCGAGATCATTGCACTATTGACAGTTCGGTCGAGGAGACAATGGGGATCGATTGCGATGTCTGCTTACCACATGACGATGTCAGAGACGGCTTGCAGCAGCCAGAAGGTCGCTGCAACGCTCCTGCTGCAAACAGCAGCTCGCGTCGCGTTAAAATGTTGGCGCTTTATCTCGGGCGTCATTATGCGCCTCTGTCCAAGATAATGAACGGCAGAACTCTAACGAGATTCTAGGTGGCAAGTGCCTGGAGCGGAATGCCAAAACCGTGAGCACCTTCCGAACGAGCAACCACTGATATTCGAAAGAGGAGGAGAGGAACTGTGACGGCCGCTTCCCGAAGTTTTGACCTCGAAGTGACCCGCACTCTGTAAGCTTCCGATCTCATAGACTAGGTCTCCTGCCAACTGTCTAGATACGTGAAGGTCATTTTCTGTATGAAGGCGCCGGGCGCTGGTGGCCGAGTGTTTCTAGGCGCTACAGTCCGGAACCGCGCGACCGCTACGGTCGCAGGTTCGAATCCTGCCTCGGGCATGGATGTGTGTGTTGTCCTTAGGTTAGTTAGGTTTAAGTAGTTCTAAGTTCTAGGGGACTGATGACCTCAGCAGTTGAGTCCCATAGCGCTCACAGCCATTTGAACCATTTTTGTATGAAGGCGTTTGTTTTAAGAAGAAGGAACTCTTAAAATATCCATGTGCTTATAATGGTTGTCACCGTTTAGGAGACAGTATGAAGTTCTTTCATGAATATAGTATCATCTATATTACTGAGTCATTATTCCGTAACCTAGAACCTAATGGCTTCCAGAGGTAACAAATTTTGTTTTTCGATATTTCACATAATTATTGACCGAATTTAAAAATTTTAAATGCAGTCGTAACATTCTCATTGAGAGGTGTAATATTATGTTAAAAGTTTAACATAATAGGAAAGGAAAAGTATTAGAGTTACAAACTGTGTTCGTCTTGAGGCAGCGTAAATCACGGCTCGCAAGTATCCGCACTTTACTTATCCATTCCTTGAGAATGAGAGCACGTAGAAACTTCCAGAAAACTTTACACGATCATAGTTTCAAAG
Organism: Schistocerca piceifrons; assembly: GCF_021461385.2. Classification (NCBI taxonomy): domain Eukaryota; kingdom Metazoa; phylum Arthropoda; class Insecta; order Orthoptera; family Acrididae; genus Schistocerca; species Schistocerca piceifrons. The sequence goes on along the minus strand of NC_060138.1, from coordinate 838,453,556 downwards.
GTTTACGAAACTTTTTCTCCCTGACAGCTTCTCCCTTCAGCTTCAGAGATGATGTCTTTATTTAGTACATCTTTAATACCGACTCGATTCGCAACACAAAAAATTATTCAAATGGCTCTGAGCACTATGGGACTTAACATCTGAGGTCATCAGTCCCCTAGAACTTAAAACTACTTAAAACTAACTAACCTAAGGACATCACACACATCCATGCCCGAGACAGGATTCGAACCTGCGATCGTAGCGGTCGCGCGGTTCCAGACTGAAGCGCCTAGAACCGCTTGGCCACTCGGCCGGCGATTCGCAACACCGTTGCAGGCAGTATCCACATATACCACTGAATGCACCTGAAAAATTATGTCATTACATAATACGTATTTCAGGAGACATGACGTTATAAACATTGAGATGCTTGAAAAACTGGCTTTTGCTTAAAATGGAGTGCAAATACCCAGAAACACATCCGATGTTTCATGAGAGTACTTTGCGACTTCCAATAAATTTTGAACAAAATTTTAAACCTTTTCTTAATTTTTTCTCGCTTACATACTAAATGTCAAAAACTGAACACATTAAGTCATTTGTAAAGCAATCAGGTGTTGGAAGCTGTTTTATACACGGGAGTTTCATTTTTTAAAGAATCGTGATTTATGGTAGATCAGATTCCTAGCTACTTTTCTACAGGTATACAGCGCGATTCAGCTGACGCTACACATCGGTTTTATGCAACTAGAAACGCCTTCAAAAGCTATGAGCGACATTTTCATAATCCTTTGTTCGCTACGCACGAACTATTGCTCGTACAGAAAAAATCAATAGAACCTTTTTGTAGGAAAGTTAAAGAGGTTAAACGTTGTACATGGATACGTTTTCGTTGGAGGCCAGGGTTTTCGAATTATTCAAGAAAAACGTGTTTGAAGACCACTTTTGTACGTTTTTCTTGAATAATTCGAAAGCTACAGTAGTGAAATTGTATTCCAGTGCAAAATTTAACTACATTGAATTTCCTACAAAAGGTATTCTTAATTTTTTTTCTGTAAGAGTAATAGTTTGGGGGTAGCGAGCGAAGGAATATGTAAATATTGCACATTGTATTTGAAAGTTTAGTGGGTTGCTTAAAACCCAGCGTTAGAGGCAACTGAATCCCCAGTACGAATGAATCTGGCTGTGGTAAATTCTTGCCTCTCCGATGTTTCTTTGAGAGAAAAATTTGCATGTAAAGTTGTAAATACATCGAAATAAAACTAATATTGAAAATCAAACACACAGTAGAGTTAATTGTGACAAGATAATCAATATTCTGTACGAATATGGTTCTGCATTTGTTTGATTCGAGCCCCTTTCTTAGCTATTTGACCTCGTGCCAGCGCTAATGTACGGTACGCTCAAACTATGTCAACCGCTTTATCTCAAATGAACACCAAGTAAATTGTACCTCTTGAACGGGATGACGAAAAAGTGTGTTTTCTTAGTTGATCTTCGTTGATAGAGGATCGTTGCCAGTGAGCTGAGACAAATCTCGCATACGTATTTTCATCACTCTAGGCACGGTTATTTCATCGGTTGAAAATATCATCACTATTAAAAGACGCCTCATTAAACAAATGTTCGGCATTGCAAATACTGCGGTGGATGATCCATCAACAAAACTGTGGCCTGGATTTAATGCATTTCGTGGGCAAATGATTGGTGTTTATGGACAAATCTTCTCCCACATGATACAACACTCTCTCCTTACATTGTACGGTGTGAAAAAATTCTTTGTCAGCTTCAATCACCTGTCTGTTCCTTTAATGTCCCATTTTACCCAAATTTCTATTCAAGTAGAATAAAGTCTGCTGCGATAGTCTCCCTTGTACACTTCTCATGCACTTCATTGTGCAGCATCAAACATTAAACGCATTTCTGCAAGTTCCTGTTAGTAAGTTAGCAATGCTCTATCTTCGACAACCAGACACAGATTGTAAACAGTTGTGAAGTCCACCACCTTGGATATATTGCTGACATTTTCGGACTGTTTTTCAAGGCCACTGCGAGCTGCTTGTTATAAAACATAGTCGGTTTCCGAACAGCTGCCTCACACTGATTGTTCATTCTCAGACCTCTTACTATTAAAATATTCAGTGCAGAACCCTCTGCCGTCTGTATAATTTTGATTATGAGGGTTTGTTTATTTATTTATTCACTTAGTGCATTCTGAAAGTCTGTGCTGTTTGTATAAAGTAGGTCACACAATACATTCATAAAACTGAAAATTAATTACAGGATAGTATTTTTTTATCTTAGCTCTAATAATGCAATAATGAAGATAATAATTTATACAACTGTATCTAACAGTAAGTATACATGAAACATAATTAATTGGAAAGAACATGAGATGAAAATAAGTAACGAAACAAACAACAAGAATGAATATATAAAGTGATTTCTAATGTGCATTTCCCTTTTGCCCTTCGGTTTGTGGCTAGCTCGGTATCTCTTCGGGTTTTGCCTGAACAGAGTGGAAAAATAATCTCCACTTATAGCCAATTGTCCACTTTCTACAAATATTATACATGTATCCACTGTCTGTACTTCATAGTATGGGTAGCTTCCCATTATGGCGTAGCTCAGTAAGTCTCAGCCAGCACACGTATTCTGATTGTGCTTACCTAACATAAACATTTAATACTGTAATTATGATCCATATTCAGTTACTGAGCAACACGGCAAAACATCGAGCTATCACAATTCTTTGTAGATGGGCATACTATGGACAGACAAAAATGGAAGAGGCTTAACCCATGACAAGACCTGCAGTAAGGCAGAATACCTATGTTGTTGTTGTTGTGGTCTTCAGTCCAGAGACTGGTTTGATGCAGTTCTCCATGCTATTCTATCCTGTGCAAGCTTCTTCATCTCCTAGGACCTACTGCAACCTACATCCTTCCGAATCTGTTTAGTGTATTCATCTCTTGGTCTCCCTCTACGATTATTCTATTCAATACCTCCTCATTACTTATGTGATCTACCCATCTAATCTTCAGCATTCTTCTGTAGCACCACATGTCGAAAACTTCTATTCTCTTCTTGTTCAAACTATTTAACGTGCACGTTTCACTTCCATACAGTGCTACACTCCATACAAATACTTTCAGAATCGACTTCCTGACACTTAAATCTATACTCGATGTCAACAAATTTCTGTTCTTCGGAAACGCTTTCCTTGCCATTGCCAGTCTACATTTTATATCCTCTCTACTTTGACCATCATCAGTTATTTTGTTCCCCAAATAGCAAAACTCATTTACTACTTTAAGCGTCTCATTTCCTAATCTAATTCCTGCAGCACCACCCGATTTAATTCGGCTACATTCCATTATCCTCATTTTCCTTTTGTTGATGTTCATCTTATATCCTCCTTTCAAGACACTGTCCATTCCGTTCCAGGTCTTTTGATGTATCTGACAGAATTACAATGTCATCGGTGAACCTCAAAGTTTTTATTTCTTCTCCATGGATTTTAATACCTACTCCGAATTTTTTCTTTTGTTTCCTTCACTGCTTGCTCAGTATACAGATTGAATAACGTTGGGGATAGGCTACAACCCTGTCTCATTCCCTTCCCAACGACTTCTTCCCTTTCATACCCCTCGACTCTTATAACTGCCATCTGGTTTCTATACGAATTGTAAATAGCCTTTCGCTCGCTGTATTTCACCCCTGCCACCTTCAGGATTTGAAAGAGATTATTCCAGTCAACATTGTCAAAAGCTTTCTCTAAGTCTACAAATGTTAGAAATGTAGGTTTGTCTTTCCTTAACCTATTTTCTAAGATAAGTCGTGGGGTCAGTATTGCCTCACGTGTTCCAACATTTCTACGCAATCCAAACTGATCTTCCCCGAGGTCGGCTTCTACCAGTTTTTCCATTCATCTGTAAGGAATTCGTGTTAGAATTTTGCAGCCGTGGCTTATTAAACTGACAGTTCGGTAATTTTCACATCTGTCAACACCTGCTTTCTTTGGGATTGTAATTATTATATTCTTCTTGAAGTCTGAGGGTATTTCACTTGTCTCATACAGGGTTATTCTAAATGACTGACCCATTTTCAAAAATTTGTATGTATTCAAGTACAAATCCAAAATGAACAAGCTTTATACCAACGAAAAGAGGAAGTTTCAAAGTTTTTGGCGAGCGGCGGCGGGCTGGCATTGACGGTTTCAGCGAGTTCGCGCGGCAATAGGCCCGTCATTCCGTTTCACTGTCAGTCGTGAGTGAGATGGTGGCTGTGGAGCACAAGGTTTTCTGCGTTCTTGAGTTTGCGAAAAGTGAGTCTCAAATTGCAGTGCAGCGGGCATTTCGTACCAAATTCGGTATTCTCCACCAACTGGCAAAAGCATTAGCCGTTGGTTTAAGCAATTTAAACAGACTGGGAGTGTGTGCAAAGGAAAAAGCACAGGCCGGTCACGTGTGTCGGAGGATGATGTCCGACGTATTCAAGAAAGTTTTGTGCGCAGTCCCAGTAAGTCTACCAACAGAGCCGGTAAAGAACTTTGAATACCTCAACCAACTGTATGGAAAGTTCTGAGACGGCGTTTGCTGTACAGGCCCTACCGATTATAACTTGTGCAGTCTCTCAACCCCAATGCCAAAGAGAAGCTTGTCACATTTTGTAGTTATGTGCTAGCAAAGGTGGAGAATGACGCATTTTTATAGTGTGTAATTGTTAGCTATGAAGCGACGTTCCACCTTAGTGGAAAAGTCAATAGACACAATGTTTGCATATGGGGTTTGGAAAATCTACATTCACCATTGCAACACGAAAGACACTCGCCAAAAATCAACGTGTTCTGTGTCATATCCAGCACAAAGGTTTATGGATCATTTTACATTGCGGAAAGAACTGTAACGGAAATCACGTACCTGGACATGTTGGATCAATGGCTGTTCCCTCAGGTTATGGAAGATTCCCAGGACTTCATTTTCCAACAGGATGGAGCTCCGCCTCATTGGCACCGTGATGTGTGAGGCTTTTTGAATGACTCCCTTGCTCAGCTCTGCATTGGTCGCAGGGGACTTGGGGACCTGGTTCTGCACTTCTGGCCACCGGTCTCCTGATCTCACACACTGCGACTATTTCTTATGGGGTTATGTGAAGGAAGCTGTTTACGTCCCGACTTTAACAACCACTCTGAACGATCTGCGGAGCCGCGTCACTGCTGCCGTGCACTCAGTAACAACAGGTACGCTTTCGCGTGTGTGGAGTGAGTTTGGCTACTGTGTCGATGTTTGCCGTGCAGCCAACGGTGGCCACATTGAACATTCATAACATTTATCACGTATCTAATTATTAAATAATTATTAAAAACTAATTAATTTCAAACTGCTAAATTTATTAAATTGATAAGAAACATTATGAAAAGAAAAGCTTCGAAACTTCCTCTTTACGTTGGTATAAAGCTTGTTCATTTTGGATATGTACTTGAATGCAGGGTTATTACAAATGATTGAAGCGATTTCACAGCTCTACAATAACTTTATTATTTGAGATATTTTCACAATGCTTTGCACACCCATACAAAAACTCAAAAAGTTTTTTTAGGCATTCACAAATGTTCGATATGTGCCCCTTAAGTGATTTGGCAGACATCAAGCCGATAGTCAAGTTCCTCCCACACACGGCGCAGCATGTCCCCATCAATGAGTTCGAAAGCATCGTTGATGCGAGCTCGCAGTTCTGGCACGTTTCCTGGTAGGGGAGGCTTAAACACTGAATCTTTCACATAACCCCACAGAAAGAAATCGCATGGGGTTAAGTCGCGAGAGCGTGTAGGCCATGACATGAATTGCTGATCATGATCTCCACCACGACCGATCCATCGGTTTTCCAATCTCCCGTTTAAGAAATGCCGAACATCATGATGGAAGTGCAGTGGAGCACCATCCTGTTGAAAGATGAAGTCGGCGCTGTCGGTCTCCAGTAGTGGCATGAGCCAATTTTCCAGCATGTCCAGATACACGTGTCCTGTAACGTTTTTTTCGCAGAAGAAAAAGGGGCCGTAAACTTTAAACCGTGAGATTGCACAAAACACGTTAACTATTGGTGAATTGCGAATTTGCTGCACGAATGCGTGAGGATTCTCTACCGCCCAGATTCGCACATTGTGTCTGTTCACTTCACCATTAAGAAAAAAATGTTGCTTCATCACTGAACGCATCCTCTTCCATGAGCTGTTGCAACCGCGCCGAAAATTCAAATCGTTTGACTTTGTCATCGGGTGTCAGGGCTTGTAGCAAAAGTAAAGGGTAAGGCTTCTGTTTTAGCCTTTTCCGTAAGATTTTCCAAACGGTCGGCTGTGGTACGTTTAGCTTCCTGCTTGCTTTATTCGTCGACTTCCGCGGGCTACGCGTGAAACTTGCCCGCACGCGTTCAACCGTTTCTTCGCTCACTGCAAGCCGACCCGTTGATTTCCCCTTACAGAGGCATCCAGAAGCTTTCAACTGCGCATACCATCGCCGAATGGAGTTAGCAGTTGGTGGATCTTTTTTGAACTTCGTCCTGAAGTGTCGTTGCACTGTTATGACTGACTGATGTGAGTGCATTTCAAGCACGACATACGCTTTCTCGGCTCCTGTCGCCATTTTGTCTCACTGCGCTCTCGAGCGCTCTGGCGGCAGAAACCTGAAATGCGGCTTCAGCCGAACAAAACTTTATGAGTTTTTCTGCGTATCTGTAGTGTGTCGTGACCATATGTCAATGAATGGAGCTACAGTGAATTTATGAAATCGCTTCAATCATTTGTAATAGCCCTGTAAATACGAAGTTTTGAAGATGGGTCCATCATTTAGAATAAACCTGTATTTATCCATATATATACAGGATGTCTCAAACATTTTGGGTCAAATTGAAACAGATGATGATATCTGAGACAGGGAACAAATGGTTGGAAATGCACATTCATTGTGTTACGCATATACACAGCATACATCACATAACAACATTGTAGCTCCTAGTAATTTTTAAAAGTGACGACCACCAGTATCAATGCATGCGTGGCAACGGTGCATGAAGTTCTGCAGCACTCTGTCAAGAATCGCTGGCGTCTGTCGTACCAGGAGATAGGAAGCTTGGACCCTAGCAGGAAGGTCTTCATCCATTTCTATGAGGGGTTCATATACCAACGTTTTGATAACCTCAGAGGAAAACTGCAGAGGTGTGAGATTCGGCGATAGCGCTGGCCGTGGGACAGGACCGTCCGTTCCAGTGTGGGTACATGTTGATCAGGTTCCCGCCGACATTAACATCGTAGTGGGCTGGGGTACCGTCGTGTTGAAACCACATGGTTCTGCGGACAAGAGGTACAGTCGCCAAAAACAGCACGCGCCTTTGCAATATGCGCATCGATACTGGCATTAGTAGCTTTGAACAATTACTATGAGCTACATTGTTGTTGTTTGGTGTATGCTGTGTATGTCCATAACACAATAAATATACATTTCCGACCATTTGTTCCCTGTCTCAAACATCCCACAATCATCTGTTTCAGTTCAACCCAAAAGGTTTGAGATACCCTGTCTTAAAAATTAAAGTCCTCCGCCAACTGTTACTGTCTGTATGTGAAGGCTAACCTCAGGAAGGGTTGGGATTTTGATACGATTTTCACTAACAGTCAGACTGATTCCCTTGGAAAGTTTGTGTAGGCCGTACAATTTACTACTGCTATACCAGGTACATCGTCCGGCTATAGATATTTAGTGCTACCCGTCCGAAGATGGGGCAGGTAGCTAATATAAAACTAAATTACAATTATATACGCCGCTATACAACAAACACAGCGCTTTTCACTCACATTACGGCTTGTCAAATCTCAGCGTGGCCGCTATACCGTCATACAGTGTACGGCGCCAGTTTCGCACCTAGTGGCCACAATTGGAACTAATTTGTTTACCAGCGTAAATCGACTCCGCATTAACGTATTAGCATATCTACCAAGGTTCGCTATCATACGATAATCACAGCCAACAGTGGACCTCCGTGAATAGTTGCATTTTAATTACACTGAAGACCCAAAGAAACTGCTACACCTACCTAATATCGTGTATGGCCTCCGCGAGCACGCGGAAATTCCGCAACACGACGCGGCATGGACTCGACTAATGTTGAAGTAGTGCTGTCCATAAATCCGTAACAGTGCGAGGGGGTAGAGATCTCTACTGAACAGCACGTTGCAAGGCATCTCAGATATGCTCAATAATGTTCATGCCTGGGGAGTTTGGTGGCCAGCGGAAGTGTTAAAAACTCAGAAGAGTGTTGCTGGAGCCACTCTCCAGCAATTCTGGACGTGTGGGGTGTCGGATTGTCCTGCTGAAATTGCCCAAGTCCGTCTGAATGCACAATGAACATGAATGGATGCAGGTGATCAAACAGGATGCTTACGTACGTGCCACCTCACAGAGTGGTATCTAGACGCATCAGGGATTCCTCATCACTCCAAGTACACACGCCCCAAACCATTACAGATCGTCTATCAGCTTGAACAGTCCCCTGATGACATGCAGGTCCATTGATTCATGATGCTGTCTCCATATCCGTACTTGTCCATCCACTCGATACAACTTGAAACGAGACATCTCCGACCGAGCGACATGTTTCCAGTCATCAACAGTCCAATGTCGGTGTTGACGAGGCGTAAAGCTTTGTGTAGTGCAGTCATCAAGAGACCACGAATGGGCCTTCGGCTCCGAAAGTCCATATCGATGATGTTTTGTTGAATGGTTCGCACGCTGACACTTGTTGATGGCCCAGCTCTGAATACTGCAGCAGTTTGCGGAAGAGTTACACTTCTGTCACGTTGAACGATTCTCTGCAGTCGTCGCCGGTCCCGTTCTTGGAGGATCTTTTTCTGACCGCAGCGATGTCGGAGATTTGATGTTTTAGCGGATTCCTGATATTCACGCTACACTCATGAAATGGTCGTACAGGAAGATCAAATGGTTCAAATGGCTCTGAGCACTATGGGACTCAACTGCTGAGGTCATCAGTCCCCTAGAACTTAGAACTACTTAAACCCAACTAACGTAAGGACATCACACAAATCCATGCCCGAGGCAGGATTCGAACCTGCGACCGTAGCGGTCTCGCGGTTCCAGACTGTAGCGCCTAGAACCGCACGGCCACTCCGGCCGGCTACAGGAAGATCCCCATTTCATCACTACCTCGGAGATGCTGTGTCCCACCGCTCGTGCTCCGACTATAACACCATGTTCAAACTCACTTAAATCTTGATAACCTGCCACTGTAGCAGCAGTAACCGATCTAAGAACTTATTGTTCTATATAGGCGTTGCCAACCGCAGCGCCGTATTCTGCTTGTTTACATATCTCTGTATTTGAATACGCATGCCTATACCAGTTTCTTTGGCGCTTCAGTGTATAATAACCCTGTATATACCTGGACACTTTCCATCTTCCAACGACAAACCTACCACCTAATCTACGAAATGTGCCGCTAAACGTTCCCGCAGGTTTGGCGTCTGAATTATTCGCGTCTGGGCTGTCCGGATTCTTATAGCACTGGTAGATAAAGCGATGCTTGCTACTGACTCTTATATCCACAGTCCGTGAAAAAAACCTAGTCTATTATTTAGAATTAAACTGCGTCATCGTGGTTTTCTACATAGTTTTAACCTGTTATCGCGTGCGCTGCAGATTGAGTAGGCCAACGAAAACTTTGCTGTCGCGTGTTATCACCTGATGCTCGTTGTTTGCTGTGTGGCAGTAAACAGCCGCATCACCGTGGTGTTGCCTGCCTGTTGTCTGGGGCATGGTGAAGACTTGCACTCTGTCTGCACTGCACACCCCGTGTATTTAGCTGCAGTCTGCTGCCATTTAGCTATTTTATGAATCAACTACAAGTTAGCTCTCCTCGTTCTGTAAGCTACTGTGTGCTACATGGTGGAGACACCTATCAGGTATATCACGAACAGCGATCCCACTAGCGTTGTCCGGAACACCCTTGGAGTTGTCCAGAACACCTTTGGCGTTGTCCAGAACACGCACACCTCTCTGCCGCTGTCACTTGCAGAAAGCTTGGGGAAGCAGAGTCGGTGTGTGCATAACCTACACTGGCCGAAAAGCGATCGTTGATGAAAATACAGCATTGTCATGTCGTCCCACTGTTTCTAGTAGTACTGTCAAGTTCTGTGTTCCAGTACTTGTTAGTTCACCTTTTACCTATGATGTGTGTTCTTTAAAATAGCGTCTTACGTAGTTTTCGGACCTGTATCTATACACTATTTATACTGTATTCTGCTGCACGTGACCGACAGAACAGACATTACAGATGTATGTAGTGTACCTGTAAGCCCGACTGCTATTATATCCTCAGTGCAGATGCATAATAAAGTCCGAACCCCTTGCGGTAATAAAGAACACACTGCGATCAGATGGGGCCGTGCTACTTACTGCTGTGCGATAAGTTGAAAATTTGAGTCACAATTATTTGCAACTGACGCCGGTACCTCCCTCGAAATAAACACCATTTGTCTGGCGAGGATTGTTCTATCTATTTTCATTCAGAGAGGGTTACCCGTTCTTTACAGACAGTGACAGGAAATTCGCACTCCATGAAACACGAGAAAGAATCTCTGTATCAAATTATCGTGTGTGCCACTACTTACAAGGAAACTTCTGACAGGGGATGTCGCGACGGAGTGGGATACTTACCCTTCAACAATTTTTGTGAAGTAAAGGAGCACAAGAAAGCACTTCTTAAAGGTATAAAAAAGCATCTTGTAGTACAACCTGACGTACTATATTTGAAAATCACTTACGACTTTGAGTTATGAAGTTTTTAAGATTTTTTTTATAGAATTCCTTACCTATTTCCCATTCTGCCCCACCCACGAGGCATTCTTTAGTGAAACTACCGCATAAACGTTGAATTTATTAGAAATATCATCTTAAACTATGACGTAATGTTGTTCAATGAAAAATTTGGGCTAAGAAATATAGAATCTCCAAAAAAATCATTAACAATAACACAATATTTTAACGTAGTTTTGAAAAATGTATAATTATTTTTAATGCTTTATGTTACACTTTAAGTTACTGTTGCCGTTACTTTGTTGAATTCCATCACTCGTGCACCAGATCTATTTTCTGGCTTGCGAATAGACAACACAGGATGCCTAGTAATAAATCCTATAACACAGTCCAGCCCAGCTACACAAGTTTCTTTGTCAAATCACCGTGGTAGGCCATATCTTTCTGCTAGCTAATAGGCTAATTATCAGACAGCGAGATGCTTCACCGTTGGTCCAAAAGGTCTGCTCTCCATTGACTTCAGGCATACTATCAGTTCGTCTTTTTGTTCTGTAGTGAACACATCTTTAAATTTCTCAATTGATTTGTCGGTCCTGTTGCTGGGATCATTCTTAGCTTTATTAACATAACATTCCAACTCTCATTTGCGTAGATTAAAATGCTTAGGTGTTTTTAAAATTTTCATTTCCGAAGATAAAACAGCTGATACTGTCATTTCCATCGATTTTAATGTCCAAGTGCTGTATGTCAGTCTTTCTTCTATTGTAAGCTCACATCATCTAGAAAAGCAAGAAAAACAAAGAAATATATAGCTTGAAATGTACTCGCACCAAAAAATGAAGGGACAGAACGGGACATTATCCACGTTAACAACTTTTATGGAGCATAATAACTGACGGTTTTCAACGTGATATGTTACTAACGTATAGCAAATGGCATGTGCTTTAAGAGTACTTACCGTTTAAGTTTGTAAAATTGTGAATTAATGTCTTCTTTCTCGTCTACATTGATCAGAAGTTACAAGAACACAACTGGAAACCTGAAGGATAACAGTTCATTTAGACTTCGCACTCCAAACCAAGACAAAGTGACTGTCGGATCCTCCCGTCCACTCAGAGACATAGCTGCATGACACTACAATAGGCTACAGCAATCTAGTACCGTTGCACTTGTGTACAGTGAACAGCTCCTTCTCCTAGACAATCTCTTCGCTCCTCAACCTTCTGCAGTAATAACGCAAGAACACATGGAAATTGGAGAAGAAATATTTCGCAGGATTTTTGAAATGCTAGCGAAGAAACAACTCGTGGTACAAGACGAACTATTTGTCCACCAAATCATGGATGAAGAGGGTGTGTTTGAAGAAACCAAAGAAGTCGCTTCATCATCATCGGACGACTACAAGGCCGAAGATAAGCAGCCGAAAATGAACAGCGGTTACGTTCCGTAGTATTACAAGATTAGCGTCGTCAATTCAACGAGAGAGCATCCAGGATGGAATTTGGCCACTCTTCGTAGAAGGGTAGCTTTACGCCTCAAAGGATGAAAGGTTTGAAAAGATAGCAAGAACATATAAAAACAAGATGGAACAAGGCACGAACAACTTTAAAAAATTGATTCCTGGAGCTATGATCGTTTCATAGAAGCTATAGAATGTAATCAGCAGGTGACGACGAGAAACCTGCAGCGATGGGGCCTTGCCAGTTTCCTGATTTAAATTTTCAAGTTTCTGATTCGTGGGTCGAGGGCAAACGAACCCGGTTTTGTACGAAGAAATTTTTCAAGATAGAGAGGGTCTGCCAACGTGCAGTATTAAAGTAATTCCTCCAAAATGTACTCCGTTGGTGCAGCCCCGCGACCCTTATTTTTATAGACAGGTGAGAAACCTTTCAAAGCGACTACAAAATTGCCTGTACATAATCAAACATAAGACAGCTTCAAGAGAATATAGGATAAAAATTCGATGGGTTGTACACTATCAGTTGTCTGCACCAACATTCGGTGATATGATCAAATATGCGTGGCACACCGCAAAACTGTGTGATGACCGAGAACTGTTTAGGAACGTAAACCAAGATTGTTTTGCAGTAGAAATATTGAAAATCCCTTGCGAGTGTGGCGACTGTGGTGCACTTGGTGTTACTGGCAGTGTGCTGTGGCTGCCCGACGGCCTCCTGTTCTTCACGTCTCCGACGACACCGAAGTCCCCCAACCCAAAGAGAAGGCAAAGGTGGGAAGCTGCATCTTGAGGGCACGCCATCCGCCCTTCCGGGGTGGGGGTGGGTGGGGGGGGGGGGGGGGGAGGGTTGAGCAGCGGCTGCCCACAACACCAGTGCCCGGCATGCTGGCGACCCTGTTTGCCGGCGCTTGGGATCCCGGTACAAGTCAGCAAAGATGCTTCGCCGCGGCTCTGGACATCCGGGGTGTGATCCACCAAACCAAGGGGGTGGTGACATCGCCTGGGCCAGGTCAGCTGGCTTCAGACCGCCGAACTATTCGGTGACCGCACCACCACCAGGGTAGGAGTGGGTCCACCCATGGCTGTCAGGTGGAAGCTCAAGCTGCAGAGGCGATGGGCGAGGAGTACATCCACCTCTCCGGAGTGCAGGGTGTACTTTCCGGGGCGTGCTGGGTGATATCATCGGTGACCAGGCTGCTTAATGTGACGATTGTGCTGGCGAGGGCACCTCGAACCCTGCAGCTCAGAAGATCCCTTGGCCTAGGGACGAGCGCTGCAGGCACCGTGGTGCCTTGCCTGAGCGGTGAGACGGCGGTTGGTTAGACTATCAAATTTCTTTGTCAAAATTGCTTTGTCAAATATATTTGATTTAGTGCAATAGAGAGCCTTTATGTTGTCCTCTGTCTAATTTATATGAGTAAATGTAGCGCCTCACGTTAAGACTTGGTTAAAGAAAGCTTCTGTTTACTGGAAGCGGCTGCATGTATGAACACATTGCGAAACGATTCTGTGTTGTGTGTATGGAGAGGAGAAACGCATTCAAAATGCAAAGGAACTCCTATTTCGAAGCCTGTTGTGGCGCTATAAATATGGAAAGGCTTTTTATAATCTGGGATGAAACCGACTCACTTTCTTCAAATCGGGTTAGTTTTGAAAGTATAAAACTGAGTCGAAAATCAGCAAAGAAATTTTCGAAATGAGACAAAAATCGGTGTGTAGCATCAGAAAGTAATTGGCATACACGCAGCTATGCTGATGATCAGTTCCTTTTGAACTTAAACACACCAGGTCACAATTCGTTTCTCGTGTTGAAGGATCTTTGATGATACGATTAAGACTCCGCTACTGTGTACTGTGTACGTCAAGTCGGACTCAGATTTTATTATGGTGTGATAACATTAGCAGGAGTTATGATATTAAATGGCTCTGAGCAGCATGGGACTTAACATCTGAGGTCATCAGTCCCCTAGAACTTAGAATTACTTAAACCTAACTAACCCAAGGACACCACACACATGCATGCCCAAGGCAGGATTCGAACATGCGACCGTAGCAGCAGCGCGGTTCCAGACCGAAGCGCCTGGAACCGCCACAGCGGCCGGCTCGGAATAAGTACATTAAAAACAGCAATTTCTCAGTTGATATCATGCGGTTCTTCCGTTGCTACATGCCAGCCATTCTCAAGGAACTATGAAGAAATATTTGGTGACAGTGTAATACCCCTTTTCACCACGTCAAAGATCTTTGTCAAAGAAATATGATGAATGTTTGATCAAATTTCTTTGTCAAAGAAAGTGTAATACCGGGCTTAAGCTGCTCTCTGATTGTGAGATGGTGACACAGTCTTGTGAGTGCCTTGGGACTGTCGTCTAGTTTTTGTATCGCATTACCCCCCCCCCCCCCCCCCCCCCCCCGTGATTTCGTGTATCGTTACTACTGCCGGATTTTAAGTCGTCTCTGCACAGAAGTAAGCTCTGGAATTGTAGCAACGTGCTTCGCAGTTCGCTCACGGCCTGTGAACAGGCACAGAGTTCCATGAATACAGACGCTGCGCAGTATCAGCATTCCAGTCACTGCCGCCAATGTCCTGCTGACTGCAAGAGCGAGCGTCCTATTTATGACGTAAGCAGTCAGCAGTTCAGCACCAGCTGGTCTCATCCCTGGCTTCCGGTACACTTGCGTCCACTCTCGCAGTTAATGCGGTTTTCCGGTCTCAAAGTCTTATTTTATGCTCATGTTCAACAGCTTTTGTTGCAAAAAATTATTTTCTCACACAAATCTTTATTAACAAACGGCAGTACGTATCGATGGCAGGCAGTGAAACCCTCTTAACTCCATCTGTCTGTGAAAACATCGTAATTTCAATAATCTGTAACTTCATTAGCAATGAGAGATTTGAAAGTGCATGGATTTCTCTAAGCTTTGAATAACTAGGCTTCTACAGTACAGTCAAACTCGTAGCAATTTTATCTGTATCACTTTCTTTAATTTCTAAGAACCATTTTTGCTTCTCCTGTAAAATTTAACAAAATGGAGTTACAGGGTTTTCATCGCCTACCATCAATATCTGAAATACTTTGCAAATAATTTTTGGCCGCTGCACAAAATGGCCCCCAAAATACCCCTCTACCCGGTCGTCTAGTTGACGATACGTATTCCTTAAAAATTAAAGTCTAGAAGACATTAATAATCTTTTTAGCAGCTTCTCCATCACATATCCATGGGTCGTGCAGGAGGTGATATCCCACATTTGTAGGATTACAGCATTGCCAATTTTCAAAATAAATTAACTAAATGGGTGATTATGCTCATAAAATTTCTCCTTCTCAGGGGTATATATGTTACTGAGAAAGTGGAGTATGAAAAGTTTTCCATCTACTACTTCGATTGCTTTTGTGTGGGCTTTCTGACGTGCTTTTAAACATGTTGGTTCCATGTTATATTCTTTAATTTTCCGATGTACGCCACAATCTATAAAATAAATAAAATAAAATAAAATAAAATATTAATTATTTTTATCTGTATGATTGGCTCTCCTATGAGTCGTCAGGTTTTGATTATTCGGTATCAGACGCTTGACAATGGCTTTTTCGTAAAGGCAATGTTACTCGTAGTTGACCGTGAAATAAAACTGAAATAATCGGACTTCGTAATTAAATCGTTTCCAAAGACTGCTGCGGTAGGTGCGGACTCATAAACTAAATCTCAATATTACAATAATTTGCCAGCCATGCCAAAACGTCGTACAAAGGTGATTGTCTACTAAACAAAAAATTACACAGTTAGTTAAATCATATATATTCAATGAATAAGCCTACTGTTCATAATCCTACTTACTTTTATAAATATAAATTCTTTACAGAATCGAGTGCCTAGTATGGTTGCAACTCGCAGTAATTTTCTATATCATGAAATATGGCGGTGTGCCAGACAATAAACTAAAATACGTGCTTCTCGCACCACTTCAACGAGAGCTCTTCCTTTTTTTTTAATCAAACATACGAGTAACGTAAATGTACTTTTGTTTTATCAGCGACACAGCGCTGCAGTTGTGTGCCATAGGCTTTATTTATTTGTCACTGATTATTTATTTAATTAATATCTCGCGTTTCCGAGGAAACTCACGCTCGGCATGCAAATGTGCCTTTATATTGCCCCCTGAATTGCGAGGCGAAAGGACTCACCTGCAGGCGAGCAATTCACCTAAAGGCACAAGAAAATCTAAGTTATCTACAACTATTTACATGACTTACATTATACTGTATATTATATACAAAATTTGAATGACGCGCGTGCGCCGAAAAGCTCTTATGTTGGCAGATAGAGTGCGCGCATGCGCAGAAGCGTCTGTGTAACTACGGCACTGCCGTTATTTCGTAAATTTAGATCACGCGGCACAGTATTGCAGTTCATATTGTTCGTGTGCGCGCGCATTTCTTAGTCGTTGCACAAAGAAAATATTCCACCAAGATTACATATGAAGACTACATTCTATGACAGGTAACTTAGTTTTAAAATTACAATATTTGTTATAATACAATACAACTTTAGATTGTTGAATGTTCTTAGTTACATAGCATTGCAATGAAATGCTTCAACGAAAAATGTTCTGTTGTTTCAGGTGCGTTGACCTATACACATCGTGTCGTTATTACAGTTCATATTCATCTACTGCACAGTACTGTTTCACAGGTTAGTGTCGTCGTGGTAAAGTTTTTTGATCACAGTAACATCGCTGTATAACAACGTGATTGATACATAAGCATGTCCATTTCCTATTTCCATTATAGTCGTTGTGATGCAGTTCGTTGTGAGTAAAAGCATTGCTTATTACAGATCAGACGTGACCCGTCGAGTAATTGGTCCACGTGCAGTTCGTTTTTTACATTCCGTGGAAGCTTGGTTGCAGAACCTCGGACGGCACATAGCTGGCGTCGATCCTTGGACAGTCCAGGTAAGAGTGTCCGTCACATTTCGAGAACATTTCATTCCCTGAAGTTCCAACCAAAATTCTTCCACCCGTCGTGTTGTTTTCTGGACAGGCACTTTGTGTCCATTTAATCCAGTTAACATCTTGAAGTTGGGTACTGTAGTAATGTCACTAGACGATGCACGAATTATTCACTTCACATTTTCAGTTTTTTGCTGAATATAGCTCACCTAAATGTTCGTAGTTATTAATAAAAAAAATCGTTCATCGCGTTTACATAGGTACGATGCATGATGAATGGCATTAACAGTTTCTTTCACATAGGTTTCCGCGTAGTTGCAGAGTTAGTAATGTTCGTTAATGTCCGTGAACAGTGGTTCACTATGCAATGTCTTTTTGGCACTCGTTTTGTTCAAAATTTTACATAGTAACAGTTACATGATACATCAGTTAAAAAAAACATAAGTAATCATACATATACACGTCACATATTTTCTTAGCATAAACATAATACAGTTACACATAAACATGTTTTCATCATTATTACATAGCTATAAATTATTACATTGTGTCACATTTGATTACATGGATTGCAGATATTTACGTCCTCTTTAACGGTTTTGCTGGGATTTTATCGATGTTTTTTGTGATGTCATCTGAAATTAAGATAGGTTAGACACAACATTCATTACATCAGTAGGCAAGACCAGGCGTTTTCGCTACTCAATAAATATTCAAAATAGTAAGAGAGAGAAAATGTTCGATTCCTCGCGTTTTGTGCGTGTGTGTAGAGTGTCTGTGTGGCCTTGACTACTGATAGATGCTTTTCGTGTTGAGAGATGTGCGTCTAATCTATTTCTCAAAGTAAAAGATCGCTTCACAGATGACGTCTGTCAGTTCGTCAGGTGTCATATCAAGTCAGTGGTACCTACAATAACAAATGTTCCGTGAAAAATTAACATGTCATTCACTGCTACGTAATCATAAATTTTACTTTAATATTCAGTCTTCTCGGTGGTGCCGCGGCGTTGAAAGAAAAGTTCTTCTGTCTTCAACTGCGTCACTGGAACCGCTGAAATGAAAATTTCTATACTACTTATAATCTATGTTGTAATTTGTTTTAGTTCTTGCCACACAGCAGGTCGTTGAGATAACGGTACGTTATATGTCTTATGGTAGAAGATCTTGTGAGGCTTAACTTCAATCTTGTACACATACGTGTTGATAACACCTAATCGTTTGGTAAAAACTTGTAAATATTTGGATAACACTTCCTGTAGTTTTATACGTTCATGTACACTGAGAGCTGTAGCTTCACTTATCTTATGATCAAGCAATGTTTTCAAGTCCATTAGCTCTGTGTCAGATGAGTGTGTTTGCATGTCTTGAATGTCTTTGTCAAGTACTAACTGAACCTTGTACCCTGTACAGTGTTTGTCATGCTTTAGAGTTCTCCTGTCCAAATCAATAATAATTACACTGCCTTTATCATTTAAAATACATTTACCTTTGGAGAAGTCTATAATGCAGTCCTTCTCGCTCATAATATCTATTCCTAATATGCAATTTGTCACAAGGTTTTGTACAACCAGGAATGGCCATTGTACGGTTCCATTACCTATTTTAACGTTTACAAAAACTTGCTTTGTAACCCTACATGACTTATTACCTAGTGCAGTAGTTATTTTACAGTTTTCGGCAGGAAACTCAGGCACAGGTTCCAATTCACACATCTTTTTATAGAAATTAAAAGACAAAACGCTCACAGCTGCACCTGTATCTAGGATAATAGTAGTTGGAATCCCACCTACTACACCAGTAGTAGATGCTAAAACAATTTCATTTGTGTTTAAACGACATTGTGTACTGTCTTGTAAAAGTTCATCTGATATATTGTTATTGTGGTTGTATCTTATAAATAAAACAGGTAGTTTTTGTTTAGAATTACTCGGCATATCATTATTCTGTTGTTCAAGTGTGGTGTCAAATAACTGATTAACATTGAAGTCGCCCCCCAAGAATTCTTCAGCCACGACCTGGGGCAAAGTAGTGACTGTTTCTAGTTTGTTGGATTATCATTTGTACTAGGTACTGACACAGATTGGGGTTGTGCATCAGGTGTCATTTCTATTATATTCACATTCGGATATTGCCTATTATGATCTCCAAACTTTTGCGGTTGTTGTTGCTGTTGCGCATTATAACTTACCTGTCGGTCGTAAGGTATGCTCCAATTTTGTCCTGGTGGCTGCTGTGGTAAAGCAGTATTTGAATGAAAGTATTGATCGCTACGAGTCCAGCCTTGATGCTGTCTTGGCTCGTAGTTATTATTATTTCTATTTCTGTTTGTGTTTTTGTTGTTACATTTGTATCCGTTGTTACCGTTGTTGTTGTTACCGCGGTGCCTTTTGTATGGATTGCTGCATGAAGTGTTATTACTGTTGTAATTGTTGTTTGTATTGGAATACGCGTGTTGATTTCGATTTCCGTATTGAGACGGCATTTGAGTTTGCTGTTTTTGCTGTACCGCGTATCCAACTGTGGGCGCGCCAGAATTGTGTTGGCAAGCCTGCATGTTTTGCATACTACTAGTGTAAACATTGTGGCTGCTGTTTTGCCGCGCGAAGCGCTGATCTTCAAGTAACATGTCAACCGAATCTAAAGCTGTTAAAAAATAATCTGAATCGTCATCCGGGATATGTAGAAGTTTTTCCTTAATGTTGAAAGGCAATTTGGCCTTCAACGCTCGGAGTATATCACGCATTGCGACTGGTTCGTCTAAAAAGTGTCCCATGTTCAAGTATTTTTCAAAATATCTGCGTAAGTTACCATTTTTACTGTTAAAAGCTTCAGGTTCTAAAATTTGTCTTCTGAGTCGCTCCTGAACGGATTGCGACCAGAATTTGTTCAGAAAAGCACGCTCAAACTCACTGTACGTGGTACATACGTCAGCTTGACTGTATGCCCAGACAGCTGCATCGCCTTGGATGTAACCGACAATATATGAAATCTTTTTCCGGTCACTCCAAGTGCGTGGAAATGCGTTACTAAAAGATTTGAGAAAAATCACCGGATGAATGGTTCGTTTTTCTGGGATAAAAATCTGAAATTGCCTGTGTTTCATTAAGCTTTCTTCTTCCTTTGCATTATGATATGGATTTGTACCACTGTAATTACTGCAATGCTCAGCTGGCGAGTAATTACGATAATGTTGCTGTGGTTTACCATGATAATACCTTGTGTTTGTGTTTGCACGTTGTGGTATGTGTTGTTGTCGTGGTGTGTTTTGTTCTGTGTGTATGTTGTGTGCGGTATGTGTGCGTCATACTCGAATGTATATTGATTTCTGAACTGTACATTTTGACTGATATTTTCGTTACATTCAGACTGTGGTTGATCGGTGAATTGTCTCATGGGTGCAGTGACGGATTGTACTGCGTCACTAATCAGCTGTTTGTTATTAGTGATGTATTCCGCTACGGAGTCGTGCACAATTGTTGGTAAATTTTCACGTATGCATCTATCAAAATGTTTGTCTTTGTTCTCTACCCAATCATGAAATTCTTTATTAATATTTTGAAAATGAGCTGTGGCATCAGATTGTAAGATGTCAGTCAGGTGTTGTTCAACATCGTCAAATTTATTCTGTACGTCAGTAATTCGTTTTTCAAGGTTGTCGTGTACTGAAGGATATGTTTGAATTTGTTCAGTAAGAGCTTCACACGTGACATTAAGGTTTTTTAATTGTGTCTGTAAAAGTGCTACGTCATTTGTAGTCTTTTCTTGTCTCGTATTAAGCTTGGAAAATTTCGTACTGAGTTCAGTCATCTGTTTGGTCAGTGTGGCGTCTATAAGTTCCACACGCTTACATAAAGTGTCATTAGCTGTCTTGAGTGCTATGAGATCAGATTTGATTCCGTCATTTTGTGTCTTTAACTGTTCATTTTGCATCTGTAAGGTTGCCATGTTTTCGGCGTTTTGCTTCATTAGCATTTGTAACATGTCGGCAATGTTTACCGTTTGCAAGGTCTCTGCCCCCGCCGCGTCATTAGACGTGACGTCATGCATTAACATGGGCTCTGATTGAGACTTTGAAATTTTTGTGGTGGAAGGCCTATTGTCAAAATTTTCGTCAACACTCGCGTCAATGTTTGATGAATCGTCACTACCGGTTGCTGTCGTAAAGTCATTTTCTAACATTTGTCTCTCGTCCGAGTCGGATTGCGTCTGCATAGTACGTCTTTGCTGTTCCATTTTTGCGTATTGTTTTCTAGTTATTACCATGCCACACGTGATATATGTTTCAAGAAAATATTTGACACTGATTTTAAAATAAAATACAGTTGAGTATGAATCGGTCGTAGCAACAATGGCTGTCTGTTAATTTAAAAATATAAACTGAATTTGAGATTATTGGTAATGGCTGCTGGCCATGTTACATGATATCGTACAGAAGTCGGCCATATTGTACACTCGTGTATTGGTATTGTTGCATACGTTATTGTTTAAGGAAAAATACTGAGAATGGAATTTATCACTGAAACTGTTATGCGGAAAAGAAACACTACAGAATTTTACTGAAAAGCTAATACACTGAATTATACGTCTGGTCAAGCCTGCTAATGCAAAGATGCTGCGTCTTACCTTATTTTGCTGGAAGCTTCTTTGCGTCTTCCCGCAAAATTTTATAATTGGCAAATATCTTCTGATTTTTTTTATTTCTCATATAGTCAAGTCCAGGACCAGAAGGTTGATTTTTCACATGAAACAAAGAGAACAATGTAACAAATGACAAAATAACAAGTCCGACACGCAGTCGCCAATATAAAATAAATAAAATAAAATAAAATAAAATATTAATTATTTTTATCTGTATGATTGGCTCTCCTATGAGTCGTCAGGTTTTGATTATTCGGTATCAGACGCTTGACAATGGCTTTTTCGTAAAGGCAATGTTACTCGTAGTTGACCGTGAAATAAAACTGAAATAATCGGACTTCGTAATTAAATCGTTTCCAAAGACTGCTGCGGTAGGTGCGGACTCATAAACTAAATCTCAATATTACAATAATTTGCCAGCCATGCCAAAACGTCGTACAAAGGTGATTGTCTACTAAACAAAAAATTACACAGTTAGTTAAATCATATATATTCAATGAATAAGCCTACTGTTCATAATCCTACTTACTTTTATAAATATAAATTCTTTACAGAATCGAGTGCCTAGTATGGTTGCAACTCGCAGTAATTTTCTATATCATGAAATATGGCGGTGTGCCAGACAATAAACTAAAATACGTGCTTCTCGCACCACTTCAACGAGAGCTCTTCCTTTTTTTTTAATCAAACATACGAGTAACGTAAATGTACTTTTGTTTTATCAGCGACACAGCGCTGCAGTTGTGTGCCATAGGCTTTATTTATTTGTCACTGATTATTTATTTAATTAATATCTCGCGTTTCCGAGGAAACTCACGCTCGGCATGCAAATGTGCCTTTATAAATCTTGTACAAAAGTCTCATTATTGGCTGTCTTTCAACAATTCGAAAAAGTATGAATATTTTTTTTCCTTATGTTCGCTGTCAGGTTTGACAATTTCTCTGTTGTTTTCAAAGCTACAGTCTGTACCTGTTCTCCACTTTACGGGTTAAGAATTTGCTTCGAGATCCTCCGTTATCCTTCCCAATGTTTTCCAGATCACTTTTCTGTTAATTTACAGTTTCACTCGCTCGCGTATCTTTCAAATTATTAAATTGTACCAAGCAGAAAAAAATGAGGCAAGTATCTGAAACAGGAGACCCTTCAGAGAAGCAAAACTATGCGTTATTATACACATACAGACTACATCAGAGCGCAGGCATAACAAATGTTACACGAAAATACACTCTACTAATTAATAAAATTGAGAGAAAAATTATCACAGCCTTAATATTTTGGGATAATATTAAGATTTCGTCGTGTTTCTGAGCTGTCTCTCTCGTGTATCATGAAGGACACCTATTCAATATTTCCGAAAGGCAAGAGAGAAACACCAGAAAACATTCTAACGTCACCTCCCCTTCCAGTAGACTCATATATACGTCTGTGTGGCGCATAGAGTCGTTATGGCTTAATTATAAAACTGTATGTTATACGTCTTGATTTCATAAATTGTTGTATCGACGTTTCGTGTGTATTTATCTGTATATTTTATTGAGAAGTACATGCATTTTCCATTAAATTGACATATTTTGATTGATTCCTCGTCATACAACCGATGTAACAGCGATCACGGGAGAAATAACAACTTAAAACAGGATCTGTATTTAATGTTCGTTACTTTTTCGTTCCGTTGGTAACTGCTGAGTTCATACTTCGCACACCGAAACGACAGAGCAGTATATGTAATACATATTTCTCATACATTTCTTGGCACACGGAAGACAGTAAATGCTGAAGAAAACTGTTTTAATTGTCAAGTATCACAACCCTGACTGTATTTTCTGATACTACTTTTGTGTAGTATTATCTTCGCGTTCCTCTTTCGCAGAACTGAGACAACGAGTCACCTCGCCCCCTCCCCCCCCCCTCCTCCACCCCACCTCCTTCAATGAATATTTCATCTATCTCCACTGTCTGTGACTTATTTCCTTCAATAGACGATTTTAATTATTTCTTCCGATATAAACACAGCAGAATTCCGTACGAATACAAGAATTTTTATGTTGTTATTGGCACCAGATATAAAAAGTTTCTATTTTTCTAATCTTTAACCTTCTTCGCAATGTTTAGATTTTCTTAATAATCTTTCTTGCCTCCCTTTTTGCTATATCCGATCGTGTGTTATGTCTACTGTTGTTGTGAATCTGCTTCTCAGTTACCCTTTCAAAATCGAGAAAAGAGGGAATGGAAGAAAAACACAAATATTCGCTGTAAAGAAGGGTCATGTTATGCTACAAATCAGAATTACGTTATCTGTGTTGGTATGCAGTACAACCTTACTAACTCAAAGTTAACAAACACCATTTTATTACACACATCGTGCATCAATCGTATTTCCATTTTAATTGTTAGCAGCGTGTAGTTTCTAACGTACTAAGAGAAAGTAGTGACTGGACTTGATTTTGTAGAGTAGAAACCATGGACGCCTTGAAGCAGGTTAAGATCAAGCCGCCATCGCAGCAGCGTTGAATGTGCCGGAAAATGTCATTTCGCCGGTTTGGTAATTGTTCCGACACGTTCATCGTTTGTCCCTACAAGGTTGAGTGAGAGTAACCACCTTACAATTGGACCAATATTTGGCTTTAGCTGCGCCACGAAATTGAACCATGTCAGCTAGGTAACTGTCAACAGAATGTACATTTTCCTGAATAATTGCAATTTCAATACAAATTGTGCACTGGATGTTCATTTATTTAATAAAGTGAAGTATTATTGTGACGTAACTCTGACATTATTTACAAGTTGATGACAAATCAGTGTACATTCGTGTAGAACACTGCTATTACCTGTTAGACTGTTATGTTATTTAATTCATTTAGATCGTCCGCGTGTTTCGAGTACAAATTCAGGGAAGATGTGTAAATCAGCAGTGCAACGGCTCACATTCGTAAATCCACATTCATAGAACAAATATTTGTGCTTCGGTATGTGCTGAACAATCGTTGAGGAAACTCTTTTGGTAACTCCTTTGTTGATCTGGGCGGTCGCTTGCTCGGCAGCTGCTCGCCCATTCGCCAGTACTCATCCCCGCAGCCTTCGCTCATTCCTGCCATCTATGGCCCCCGCTGAACCACAGATCGGTCACCGCCGGTTTTTGATAGCCCCATTTTGCCAATACGATATGCTTCGGCAAGCGAACGGTTTACAAATTTACTCGATTCAGACATGCTTCCAAACTTGGCCAATGATCATGCCCCATTGAACGTCAGATAAATCTCTCCGTTTCCGCATTACGGCAATGACTGCACTGTTCTACGCATTCCCTCCACACACTTTATGTACCCTCCACTGCTAGTGCCGCCATCTGCCGTCTGTGAATGGTTTTGTACGTTGACATCAAACATAGGCGGCGGTCACATTAATGTGGCTGGACCACGTACATTGCGTCAGAGGCACTTCAAGCGCCGAGCACGTTTCAGAGCTCAACTGGCAATCCGAGCTGTTCTGTCAGTTGATTCAGTCGCTCCTGATTTTGGACGTTGTTCGGTGTCTGGTCACTGCAGTTATCCAACTTGGACATCTTTTTAGTGACTTTAGAGCTGTGCGTCCAGTATCAAACGAACACATTAGGCCAGTTTCCTTCAGAGATAAGAACGATTTCAACTTCGTTTTAATATACCAAGTGCAGTCAAATAATCATGTCATTCATTATGCTTCCCGTACAATATCTGTGCAGTGTCCCTCGCTGCACGAGGAAGCAGTGTTTGGGAAACAGTATCCCGTTCCTGCATAAACCGCGGCTCGTTCCTCCGACAGTGCGAAGCGATGTATCTGGTTCATCCAAAGTGAACGACGCTGGAGAAAATTCCGAGACTAGTGTGGCAGCAGCATCTACTCACAGAGGCGTTCATAGACTCAAACTAGAAATTTACAAGTAATGGTACCGGATAGACTCACCAATTCAGGAAATCTTGCTCACCACCATTAGCGCAATTGTTTATTGCAGTCTGTGTACGAGGTGCATTCAAGTTCTAAGGCCTCCGATTTTTTTTCCTAATTAACTACTCACCCGAAATCGATGAAACTGGCGTTACTTCTCGACGTAATCGCCCTGCAGACGAACACATTTTTCACAACGCTGACGCCATGATTCCATGGCAGCGGCGAAGGCTTCTTTAGGAGTCTGTTTTGACCACTGGAAAATCGCTGAGGCAATAGCAGCACGGCTGGTGAATGTGCGGCCACGGAGAGTGTCTTTCATTGGTGGAAAAAGCCAAAAGTCACTAGGAGCTAGGTCAGGTGAGTAGGGAGCATGAGGAATCACTTCAAAGTTGTTATCACGAAGAAACTGTTGCGTAACGTTAGCTCGATGTGCGTGTGCGTTGTCTTGGTGAAACAGCACACGCGCAGACCTTCCCGGACGTTTTTGTTGCAGTGCAGGAAGGAATTTGTTCTTCAAAACATTTTCGTAGGATGCACCTGTTACCGTAGTGCCCTTTGGAACGCCATGGGCAAGGATTACGCCCTCGTTGTCCCGGAACATGGACACCATCATTTTTTCAGCGCTGGCGGTTACCCGAAATTTTTTTGGTGGCGGTGAATCTGTGTGCTTCCATTGAGCTGACAGGCGCTTTGTTTCTGGATTGAAAAATGGCATCCACACCTCATCCATTGTCACAACCGACGAAAAGAAAGTCCCATTCGTGCTGTCGTTGCACGTCAACATTGCTTGGCAACGTGCCACACGGGCAGCCATGTGGTCGTCCGTCAGCATTCGTGGCACCCACCTGGATGACACTTTTCGCATTTTCAGGTCGTCATGCAGGATTGTGTGCACAGAAACCACAGAAATGCCAACTCTGGAGGCGATCTGTTCAACAGTCATTCGGCGATCCCCCAAAACAATTCTCTCCACTTTCTCGATCAGGTCGTCAGACCGGCTTGTGCGAGCCCGAGGTTGTTTCGGTTTGTTGTCACACGATGTTCTGCCTTCATTAAACTGTCGCACCCACGAACGCACTTTCGACACATCCATAACTCTATCACCACATGTCTCCTTCAACTGTCGATGAATTTCAATTGGTTTCACACCACGCAAATTCAGAAAACGAATGATTGCACGCTGTTCAAGTAAGGAAAACGTCGTCATTTTAAGTATTTAAAACAGTTCTCATTCTCGCCGCTGGCGGTAAAATTCCATCTGCCGTACGGTGCTGCCATCTCTGGGACGTATTGACAATGAACACGGCCTCATTTTAAAATAATGCGCATGTTTCTATCTCTTTCCAGTCCGGAGAAAAGAAATCGGAGGCCTTAGAACTTGAATGCACCTCGTACCACGGAGGGATCGATTCTGAAATGTTACCTTTTGTTCTGATGTAGCGTAACTTAGCAGCGTTTGTGAATACGCACAACACACGATGTTAGAGCTCTCGAATATCATCAGTTACATCAAGAGGTTCCACATTATCCAAAAACAGAAATTTTGTGTGCAATTAAAGTAACGCCAATTATTTGACCGATCTTTTTTTACCAAACAATAACTTCTGATATGTATGTAAACAATATAGTGCAACTTGTGAAGAAAACTGAAAACAAATAATAATACATAGTCGAGTCACATTAGTGTGACCACCTGTCAAAAGTCTGAATAACTGCCTTTTGCAGTGTGGATGTGCAGGAAGAGAGTCAAGGAGGTTCTGGAAGGTACTGACAGGTATGTGGAGTCGTGCCAACACCAGCACTGCTGCTTTCTCTGTTGAGCATCCATGGCATGTACAGCCCGATCGAGGCGGTCGCTCAGACACTCCATTGAGGAGTTTGGTGGCCAGGGGATTGCCATAAACTCATCGTGGTGTACTTTCAAGCTTCCACGTACATTGTGAGCTGTGCAACATATTGCATTCTCTTGCTGGTAGACGCCACAGTGGCGAGCAAAAACAAACTGCATGTAGGAGCGGACGTGGTTCCCAAGGATAATGTATACTTAAGTTGATTTACTGGATTGGCGTGCAAATTCCAGCCTTTGTCACCAACAAACAGCATTCTACACGGTTGCATTAACGTGGCACCTGCTGCGGAAGCCCATACACAACAATATTCACTGGTCGGTCGTTGAGGAGACATTGTTGGTAACCCGTTGGTCCATTTGTGTGGTCAGTTGCAAGTCTAGTGACTTTTATACATCTCCACAGACAGCGTTCACCACTGCCATGTATAGCTCGTGGTGCACCACAGTTGCTTCAGTGCCATTTCTGATAGTGCCATTTTGCTACACACAATATACTTTAACCAAAGTGGTACGCAAACAGTTTACAATCTTAGCCATTTCAGAAATGCTTCCACCCATGGCCCAGAAGCCAGTCATCATGCCCTTTTGGACGTCAGATACATCACTCTGTTTCCACATTACAACAACCACTGTACTGTTTTCCACATCCCGCTGGCACGCTATCTGTGAGTTGTTGTTGCACATTGACGTCAAACATAGACTGTGATCGCCGGCCGCGGTGGTCTAGCGGTTCTAGGCGCTCAGCCCGGAACCGCGGGACTGCTACAGACGCAGGTTCGAATACTGCCTCGGGCATGGATGTGTGTGATGTCCTTAGGTTAGTTAGGTTTAAGTAGTTCTAAGTTCTAGGGGACTGATGACCACAGATGTTAAGTCCCACAGTGCTCAGAGCCATTTGAACCATAGACTGATCACATTAATATGACTGGGTCGAGTATCGATAGTTATTTAATGAACAACCGCCAATACAACTACGAGAATATTACAAGGTTTTTTGATGACATGAATTATCCGGGTGGTACTAAAATGCTAAATGCCACATGAATTTTCTCACATTTCTGCCCACGGCTGCTGCTAACTCGTCTTATTTTGGCTGAAACTGATACACCAGCTTCGAGAGTCTGGGGAACTCATCACTGGAAGTTGGATCCTACCTGCCCATGATTGGTTCCCATTTCAAGCTGGAGACTGTTGTTGTATTGTAAATGAACCACGCTGTAGTTGGTGTCAGTGATTTTTCAGACCTGCCAAATCAGACAACTTTTCGATTTATCATTACTTGAGGATAATATAAGTGACACAAACAGTGGTTACGGTTACTACAAGCCACACCACACGTTGGGAAACGGGGCCAAATTTCTAGTAGTTTACTGTCGATTTGATATTTTCACAAATGTTTTATTCGTATCTTACAGAAACTATCAGTACAGCAATAACAGCCTTTTAAACACGCCGCTAACGGCAATCAACTAATTTATAGCAATACAAAATTTTAAAATATTTAAAGAACATTAGTAAACAAGCTACTAAAGTAAATACAGAACTTTGTTAATAAAGTACGGTGAGGTAGTGAAGGTACCAACACCGCCATTAAAAAAATTAAACAGGTCTCAGCAAACACACGATTAATGACAATAAAAGGAATTTACAAACTTGGAGGAATTAAAAAAATTTTTTTTTATCAAGTGTCCTGGAGTATCATTAGAACATAACAGATGTAACGGACCCCTGTAAGGCGGCCACAAGTCACCCACTCAGGGATGCTCAGGCTAGACAGAATACTGACCAATTTAAATACGCCCATAAACACAATTGCCACTCTCAGCCTGGTCACTGCACCGACTTTTAGCCAGCAAAAACTTGTTATAAGATGGCTTAACTTGCTGACAGAATTAGAGCTAACCTCGTGCAAGGAAACATTACACCACATGATTAACCAACAAGATGCATGAATTTACTCATAACCCACGACAGAATAGCGAAACAATTAAACTGCCAAAACTACACCTCCCATCGGACAGTAACGAGAGGAGAAGGAAAGATCACTGTCTTCAATTACACCGGTGCCAGGGACAGGAAAACCGGTCGCCGAAAGCCACAAGGCAGAAGAGACGCTGGTTACACAAAATTACTACTTAATGGTTAAACCTTCCACGAACTTAACTTGCAATTATGCTCGAACAGGGAGTACACGACCTCCGATGGCAAGGATCCACACATCCGACCGCGCACGCGTCGCCAGCGTACCCAACACGCCACGGTCACGCGACAACACGCTCTGTCACCGTAGTTCACGCCTTCACTGCGACGTCGAAGGGTAGTGACCGCTCCTTCATGTTAGGTGTCTCCTTTTAAACTCCAGTGTTGAAACGGAGGATTTAAAGAAGCTGTCCCACCAAGGCGAAATGAACAGCAACTACTCGTGGGGCGATTCTGTATACAACCAACACGTGGGGAGCTCTTCCGTCAACTCGACCCGCTCGTTCCACACAACCGACATACATCACGTGGCGACTCAGTACAACCGACCACGCCTGCTTCGCGCTGGAGAGCCACACTGCCCTCCCGTGTCCACCACACTCTCTCCGCGCGCAACCCCCTGCTTCCGCGCCACCACACGAGGTTACAACCGGTCAAAGATCTCACTTCCTCCATAGCAGTTTCCCGGAAGCAAAAACGCAGAAATCGATAGCAGAAGGAAAAGACAACCAAGCAGCCACTTAATGACATACAACATATCAAATAAACATGTCAGGGGAAGAAAAGGAAAACCAATGCAATCCAAATACAAGGTGTAGCACGAGTCGATACACGGCTCAACCTTCCCCTCTTAAACTGGAAGCATAGCTTCCCAAACCCTACAAGAGAAATGTTCACCTCAACTTAACCTGACTCAGATGAACTCGATACTGCTTTCCCGCTTGATTGTCGCAAACTAACAGATTCACTGGGTCCAATCGTCTCTCAATGGTACACGGCCCAATAAAACGAGGAGTCAATTTTCCCAGCCTGTCGACTCGTGGGTCTATCCCTGGGTAATTACGAATATACACTTGATCACCAGGCTTGCCCTGAAACTGACGCCGACCCCGGTTAATATTACGCCTGGCCCTACCCCAGTTTTCTTTAATAAGCTGGGGAGTACTAACTGCCGGAATTAGGTCTTGAATCTTCCACAAATTAGTAAGGGGAGAATTAACAGGAAAAGTAAACATCAGAGAAGCAGGGGTTGCCTTGATGGATTCATGACACGTGGTGTTAAAGGCGAAACTAATCCACCGGAGATTTGAATCACACTTCCTAGGAGAATCCTGATGGTAAATAATAAGAGCAGATTTCAAATTGCGGAGCCGGCCGGAGTGGCCGTACGGTTCTAGTCGCTACAGTCTGGAACCGCATGACCGCTACGGTCGCAGGTTCGAATCCTGCCTCGGGCATGGATGTGTGTGATGTCCTTAGGTTAGTTAGGTTTAAGTAGTTCTAAGTTCTAGGGGACTGATGACCTCAGAAGTTAAGTCGCATAGTGCTCAGAGCCATTTCTCAAATTGAGGTTCACCCTTTCCGCAAAAGATCCCTGAGGATAATAAGGTTGGTTGGTTTGGGGAAGGAGACCAGACAGCGTGGTCATCGGTCTCATCGGAATAGGGAAGGATGAGGAAGGAAGTCGGCCGTGCTCTTTCAGAGAAACCATCCCGGCATTTGCCTGGAGTGATTTAGGGAAATCACGGAAAACCTAAATCAGGATGGCCGGACGCGGGATTGAACCGTCGTCCTTCCGAATGCGAGTCCAGTGTCTAACCACTGCGCCACCTCGCTCGGTTGAGGATAATAACGAGTTGTGGTAATATGCTTTACCCTTTCTTGAAGGTAAACGTTCTAAACTGAGCCGAAAGAAAAGCGGGAGCGTTATCTCTAACCAATAGTTTAGGTGGTCCGAATACACTGAAGATGTTGAGTAAATGAGCAATGGTAGTGACAGCATTTACATTTTGACTGGGTATAAGCCAAGTAAACCTAGAAAAGGCATCGATCACTACCAGAATATATTGATTACCCTGCTTAGTCTGGGGTAACGGACCCACATAATCGATGTACAGTTTGTCCATAGGGTAAGCCTCACGCTCCGAACTGAGCAACCCTTGCCCCAATGCATTATTAGGCTTAACAATACAGTATTCCCGACACTGCGCTACCATCTGTCTTATATCTCACTCCATACGAGGCCAAGTGAGAAATTCCTTCACTTTCTGTAATGTCTTATAGGTGCCTAAATGTCCCCCGAGAACAGATTGATGAAAATACTGAAACAGTGGTCGTACTAAGGTTGCTGGTAAACAAATTCTAAGTTTCCGACCGTCTCCCCACTTTTTACACAGAACCCCTTTGTTCACAACATAGGGGCCTACTTCCTCGCCCGCTTTCAACCTTCTCCTAATGTCGTCGAGGTTAGGGTCCCGTTCCTGTTGCATACGTAGATCGACGAAAAGCTGGGGAATCTCTCCCAACACCATACAACTAAAATCCTCTTCCCCGCTCTCCTGATTGTGATCAACGCTGGGTGAACTATCAAACATCCGACTTAGCAAGTCGGCCACTACATTGTCAGTTCCCCTGATATGTTTAACAGTAAATTGAAAGGCGGAAATTCGCACAGCCCACCTCGCGATTCTCCCTGTTTTACGTGGGCGAGCCAAAACCAACTCAAGGCCTGATTATCAGTTTCAAGATCAAAGGGTCGATGCTCCAAATAGAATCGATACTTTTCTAAAGCAAAGAGGACCGCCAACGCCTCGCACTCATACACCGAATACTTGAGTTCGGCATTCGTTAACCGGCGCGACGCATATGATAGCGGCTGCCTCTGCCCGTCCCCTTCTTGGAGAAGAACCACAGAAATCCCGGAGTTAGAAGCGTCAAGTTGCACAACAAACCTCTTACTGAAATCAGGAACGCCCAATACCGGAGGATTGGCAATCGCTTCTTTGATCTAGTCGAAGGCCGCCTGCTCTGCAGTTCCCCATTCGAACTTAACTCCCTTCCGACAAAGTTTATTAAGGGGTGCCGCCAACTGAGCGAAGCGGGGAACAAAGCGCCTAAAATAATTAGCCATTCCTATAAATTTGGCAATTCCCCTTTTATCTCTAGGAGGCGGCAGTGTTCTTAAGGCCTTTGTACGGTCCTGGTCAATACGTATACTTCGGCCTGATACCAGGTGTCCCAAAAATGAGACCTACGGACGAGCGAAAGTGACCTTTTCGGGTTTGACTGTCAAACCGGCACTCTGCAGCCTAATGAATACCTGCCGGATATGCTCAAGATGCTCTTCAAATGACTTACTATAGATGACCAAGTCGTCTAAATAGTTACACACACAAACCAACTTCAAATCACTAAGACATTGTCCAACAATCGCGTCAATACAGCTGCCCCGGTAGCGAGACCAAAGGGAATCCTATTAAATTCGAACAGATTCCAATCTGTGCAAAAGGCAGTAACATGCTTACAGTCCTCCGTTAGAGGAATTTGGTAATACGCCTAATTAAGATCAAGAACCGTGAACCAATTTGCACCCGCAAACCAAGTGAACGAATTATGAAGGTCGGGAAGAGGAACCGACTCCAACACTACCTTGTTACTCAGGCGACGATATCAACAACAACTCTGAAGTCCCGCCCTTGATCCTTGGGCACGAGGAACGCCGGAGACGTGTAGGACGAAGTCGAGGGTCTAATGACTCCCTCTTCGAGCATTTTAGATATTTTAGACCTCAAAACCTTAACCTTAGGTGGTGACAAACGATAAGGAGACTGACTAACAGGAATGGGATCACTAAGGCAAATCTTATACTGAAGAACTTTGTTAACTCCTAGTCGATCACAGAGAAGCTGGGGAAAATCAGCTAACAACCCACCAAGACGAGAAGCCTGCTCCACCGAGAGATGCCCCAGATCAAACTTGCCTGATTCGACCGCCAAGGCCTTAGGACTCGCACATTGCACCCGCTACTTACATTCACAAAAACCAAACTTCATTTCAGGCTTAAACTTAAAGAAAAAGGTATGCCCCGCACAATCCAACACCAAACGAGTTTTATTAATAAAGTCACACCCAAGAATCAAGTTAGCCGACAATCCTTTCACCAAGGCAAAACATATGGGCCAAGAAAATTCTCCCACGGACAAACTCCCACGAACCCATCCTAGCAGATGTAACAGTTGCCCATCAGCCAAACGACATCTCTGAACCATGGATGGAATCGATCTAGGACGAGTAATATGTGCAAACTCCAAGTACCAATCTAAATTCAACAAGGAAATAGAACTTCCGGAATCCAACATCCCACAGACAGGTTCACCTCTCACACCACAGCAAATGTATGGCAACGAGGAGATCGGGGCAGCAATCACTCGGGCACACCTGGCTCGGTAACTCCGAGCTCCTCTTTTACCAACAACCTGGCGTCATCTGTTAGCTCTCGGCGTTCGAGGAGCACTACATACACTAACGAAATGCCCTACGCTTCCACAACTGAAACACCATCGACCCTCCTGCTTATTCAAATCGCTGGACATTTCCCATCTCTCCTTAACCTGTAGATCAGTTAGAGATAACTGCTTCCTACCCTCAGCGGGCAGCCGGTTCTCAAGAGACAATGCTGAGATACTACCCATGCCTCCTCCAACTCCTGCCAATTGGCAGGACCCTGCCTGAAGACGAAATCAGATTTATCCACCGCTCGCATGCCTCTTAAAATTATCGAAACCAGTTCTTCCTCCAGAAGCCCTACTAACAACGCTGATGACGCTAACCTGACTCTATCAACATACTGTCGCAACCCCTCGTCTGTCCGTTGCATGCGCAAAATATAATTACACTCCAGCTGTTGTAAGAGTCCTCTGGTTAATTTTTTATCAATGACCCGCTGCCTTAACTGAGTTAAAGACAAACCTCCTTTCATTGCTTGCGAGATAAATTGCCTTAACTCATCTCCCGCTAACGGATACAAGAGCCCCAAGATCAGCTGATGAGAAACTCTAAATGCTTGTGCATGCTGTTCGAACCGAACCAACAACAACAAGAAATCTTCTATTTGTTCAAGATGATCTATACGTAACTCCCTGATATCCTTAAACAAATACATGATCGGATTAGGTAACTTGGAATACGCCGCCTGTCCGGCACTCACCGAGTCACAACCACCCTCACAACTCATCCCATCGCGGATCTCCAATTCCTCTCTTCCTTCAGGGAGTCCCTTTCTTAGTTCCAAACAAGCAAGATCAAGTTGCAGTGCATTTATTTTCTCCTGCAACTCCACCCACGACTGCTTATCTGAGCCACTTAATTCAACTGACCCTAAATCATGTACCCGATTACCGAGGTGAGCTAACTGCGCCCGCACCCTATCTAATTGCCTACCACTAGGCTGAGCATCCTCTAAGAAGGATATAGTATCTCTGAGACGATCAACAGCCTCACCCAAGACTTTTGCTGCCGCCTTACACTCAGAAATGACTTCCGGCGTGATGACCACCGGAGACGAAAGTGCAGACCGTAGACGAGCTGCCAGCTCCGACACACTTCCTTCCGTGGGCTGCTGGGGGATGGCCAATTCATAACAAATGTTCCCTCTTCAACAAGTTTATTCCAGGGTACTTTCGCTGTTCCATAATTACTAGGACGCTGAAACAGAACAAACTAATCAGCTTTTGTATCACACAAAGATATCAGACAGTGAAACAATTTCTCGAACTCGACAGTAAGCAACTGACCAAGAGACCGTAACCACGCTCTGCTACCAAAGCTGACACACACAGTGGTTACGGTTACTACAAGCCACATCACAAGTTGGGAAACGCAAATTTCTAGTAGTTTACTGTCGAGCTGATATTTTCACAAATGTTTTATTCGTATCTTACAGAAACTAGCAGTACAGCAATAACAGCCCTTAACGGTAATCAAGTAATTTATAGCAATACAACAATTTAAAAAAATTAAAGAACATTAGTAAACAGCCTACTGAAGTAATACCGAAATTTGTTAGTAAAGTACGGTGAGGTAGTGAAGCTACCAACACCACCATTAAAAAAATTAAACAGGTCTTAGCAAACACACGATTAATGGCAATAAAAGGAATTTACAAACTTGGAGGAATTTAAAAAAAATATTTAAACAAAAGTGTCCTGGAGTATCATTAGAACATAACAGATATGACAGACCCGACACAACCGACATACATCACGCGGCGACTCGGTACAACCGACCACGCCTGCCTCGCGCTGGAGAGCCACACTGCCCTCCCGTGTCCACCACACTCTCTGCGCACAAAGCCCCTGCTTCCGCGCCACCACACGATGTTACAACCGGACAAAGATCTCACTTCCTCCATAGCAGTTTCCAGGAAGCAAAAACGCAGATATCGGTAGCGGAGGGAAAAGACAACCAAGCAGCCACTTAATGACAGACACCATATCAAACAAACATGTCAGGGGAAGAAAAGGAAAACCAATGCAATCGAAACACAAGGTGTAGCACGAGTCGATACACGGCTCAATAAGGATGTGTGTCTGCCCCTACTCACAAGAGTGCCGACTTGGTTGCCCTGCATCATGATTAGCATTTTCAGCTTATTCTTAGTCACACATTTTGCCTCCAGAACCGTAACAATTTGCCCCAATATTGTAAAATGTTGCCCAGAAACTGTAACAAATTGCCACAAAACTATAATGAACCACCCCAAAGTCGTAAACTATACCTCAAAACTGTAACAATTTTTTTCCAAAACTTTACCAAATTGACCCAAGACTATAACAGTCTCCTCCAAAATCGTAACAAATTTCCTCAAAATTGATACAAATTGCCGAAAAACTGTAACAAGCTGCCCCAAACTGTAACAAATTGGCACAAAACTATAACCAATTGCCCCAAGATCGGAAGAAATAGCTCCAAAACTGTAACAAATTGCCACAAGACTGTATTAAATTGACCCAAAACTGTAAAAAGTTCTCCAAAATTGTAACAAATTTCTCCAAAATTGTAACAAAATGCGCAATACTGTTAGTAATTTCCTCCAAAGGTGTAACAAAATCGATTCTGTAAATGTAACAAATCGCCCTAAATATATAAGAAACGTCTCAAAATATGTAACATATCGCCCCAAAATCTTAGCAGGTATCCCCAAAACTGTTACAAACGGCGCAGTGATATTTTAACAAATTGCTCTCTGCACTGTCTTGTCATTTAAATTAATTTTTTTTTCTCTCTCTCTACTTTGTCATTAAATGTCATCTCGTGTGTGTTTGTGTGTTTGCGAGCGCGTGCGCGCGCTCGCGTGTGCGTGTGTGTGTGTGTGTGTGTGTGTGTGTGTGTGTGTGTGTGTGTGTGTGTGTCCACAAAGTATTTCTATGACTTATGGACGGTAGTAAATTTCATATTTTTCCACCTTTGTCGTTATTTTCAGAAAAATTGTAAATACTCGAACTTTGTCATTAGCAATACATGCGAGAGCGCGCGTGCACACACACACACACACACACACACACACACACACACACACACACACACACACATACATACATACATACATACATACATACATACATACAGTATACATGTAATGGTGTCACTGCATGTCCGCTTGATATGAGGCACGGTCCAGTGCGAGAGATATTTATGCATGTCACAGCTGTCCTGATAAGGAGGAGGCCAGCTAGCTCTGCTAAGAGAGACAACGTATGTCAACTTGCTAACAGTATGTTGTGTGAGGCACTAACTACAAAGAGAATGGGAAAGAAAAAACTCAAAAAAAACTTTAGACATAAAATTTACTATAAATTTTTTCCACAGAATGTACTTACTTTCAATAATTTCAGTATCTGAGCAATTACGATTGATCACTTAATTTCCATCGAAAACTATACATCAGAAATGTGGTATTCTTACAAGCTACACTATTCAGTTTACGTTTCTCTTGTATTTACATTTTTTACATTTTCACAAGTATTTATAGTAAAATCAGCCATCTTTTTTATGCATTAGTTATCCCAAGCACTGTATTTACCTTACACGGAAGTATGTGATGTTTCTTATTCTTTCCAAATAAAACAAGTATATGTTGTTTAATAGTGGAAACAACATGTTGCTTGGACTGAATGACAAACTGCACAGCATTTTTTTTCTTATGGGTCCGTAACACATTGCCTATAGCCGCCTACAATTAACCTATTAACAGAAGATTGTTTTGTACCTTTTGTTCTGTGCATTATGCTCCCAGACGAGGACGAGAGAGCATCAATTTTTGCTCGTAGGCTAATAAATTCTGTAATAGGTTCGCCTTTAAGTTCGTCTTTAATTAAGACAGCCTCTTTGATATTGACACATTGATTGCTGCATATGTTATTATAAGGGTCAACCGGTGTGTTAAACTAGCTGTGCACATCACTTTCAATATCATCATCAATATTTGAAGTGATTACATGAGCTATAAGGGCCTGTTACCCAAGTGTTAGGTGATTTGGTGCTAATTTGTTAAATGTGAATCGATTGTGAAAGTCAAACAGAGGAAATAACCAAAATAGCCATTCTTACTGCAATGGATTTATCAGTGACCACATTAAGCCTGCTCAGCTAAAGGGTGATTAAATTTTAGTTAACAATAAAGCTCCTTCAAAAATTTGTTTCAGGAATTAATGCAGCTGTACTATATCTGTCTTCCCAGGATTTTGCTAGGCTTATGACCATCATCTGTCGCATATTTTGCATGGTTTTTCCAAACAAACAACTATTCATCAGATTGAAAAAGTTCTTCTCGGACTTATTGATGGTATTCATGTGTTGCTGCGCGTTAAACTCAATGTATGTCTTCATCCAGGGAGCTTTCCTAAACGATAAAATTCAGTGAATCTATTGTAAAATCAGTTTACGCCGTAAACATTGTTTCAGATTTCTATAGTGAATGACATAGTTTTTCTTGTCGTACACGGTCGAAAATAATTTCTTTGGTTTGTTATTGTCGGATGGTGGCACAATGTACCCTATTTGGAATTGTCTGGTATATTTGCCACTGCAAAACACTCTCTGGAGGAAACCATTTAGAACTGGATTACCAAAAGATACTGCAAGATCGCCAGCTGTATAGGCTATATTTATTTGTGTTGTATAGAAACTGCATGAAATCTGACACACGTACATCACACGAAGAATTCTAGAGGGTGGGGCTCATTAAATGAGTGGAAACAGGTCAGGTAACTACATCGCAGGGCTGTGCACCATAGATACAATATCTTGGTGGATATGTTATCACAGAGGCGACGGACTACCGCTGGCCTAGATGTGCGGTTCATAAGACATACCTGGATTATTGCTAAGCACATCTTAAAGAGCAGAAAAAAGTTTTTACGACAGAAAATAGGTTTTACGCTAAAATTGTGTCATGCAGATGCGAGGTCTGTTTATCTGTTGTTCCACTGCAATATGTTCAACACGCACGTCCGACTTTGAGTTTCCGGCTCTCTCTTCAAGTTTTTGGATGGTGTTCCTGGCAAATGTACGCGAAAACATGGGGAATAACAACAAAATATAAAAGTTGCTGACCAATACTTACTAATCACATTTTTTGCTTAGTGCTCACGTCTTTTTCTGCTGACTCATCATAGTCGGGTGTTGTAAAAGCAGGGAAACTCATTGCAGTAGCTTGACCGTTAATGATTCACTGTCTAAGACATCATCACAAGCATCATAATCATCATTATCATCATAGACACTGTCTTCGCAAAAATGTAAGTATAAGATGCACTACTACTTATAGAACCTATATATTTTTCTTAAGAATTACTCATTGCAATACTGAAAGCAGGGATGCCATATTACTGAATTCGGAGATTTGATGTTTTACCGGAATCGTGATATTCACAGTACACTCGTGAAATTGTCGTACGAGAAAATCCCTACTTCTTCGCTACCTCGAAGATGCTGGGTCCCATCGCTCGTGAGCCGACTATAACACCACGTTCAAACTCACTTAAATCTTGATAACCTGCCATTGTAGCAGCAAAAACCGATCTAACAACTGCACCAGACACTTGTTGCCTTATGTAGGCACTGCTGACCACAACGCCGTATTCTGCCTGTTCACATATATCTGTATTTGAATATGCCAGTTTTTTGGCGCTTCAGTGTGTATCGTTCATATACACTCCCTCAGGCAGTGTGTCTTGCACTGTCTGCTTAACCACGGGAGCTTCTGTTGTATGCTACAGATTTGTGAAGTGACTGCCCACTCTGATAAAACTTTAGCCAAAGCAGTTTTAATTTGAATTAACGCTGTGCTAATTATTTCTCCTGAAGTGCCTCCCTGAGATAACACCTCAGCAACTAGTGGTAGTTTTGAATATATTCTTCCATTTATATTTGTTTCCTTACTTGAAATCCACTCTGAAAAATCCCGAGGAAAAACTTTCTCTTCGTGCGTCGAACTGATTTTTTATTTTGATCTCTGGCTCAGCAGCAAAACTATCTATGTTCACATCCAGCTTACCAACGGATTCCTTTATTAGTATTTGCTCGTCAGTTAATTGTCTTATTGCGTTAGGTATGTAGTTTTTAGTTCAGTGCTTTCAGTTGTTAACGCATCTTGTTGTCAGGTTGGACAATATTTCATTTTGTTTGGTTCATAATTGTTCAATACTTGATTTCATGTTTGCTTCTAACCTGGTATACAGTGTTGTAACGGATCTTGTGTTGGGTTGGTAGTCCCAGAAATTTCCTAGCTCTCCGTGTCCGACTCAAGCTGAAACGTCTTTGTTTTAAATGGCCGCATTAGCGAATTCGCTATCGCCGGCATTCGATTCATTACCTGTCTCTGAGTCCATTTTTGTGGGATTTTTCGTTTTTACCACAACTTAGCTGGTGGCTGAATTTACATTTGTAAAATCACAAGTTTCAGTTTAATATCACGACACACATATCAATATTCATGAAATGGACGTTCCAGAAAGATGACATAAGCATTCTCAAACAACCATATTTGGAGCACCATAGTGAGCACAGGCAATGTAAAATCAACTGTATTGTGGAAACCGACATCTCTATTCTTAAAAATAATTACTACAAAAATTTGAAAATAATCAAAGGCCGAATAAAGCTGGGCAATGAATGATTAGATTTGTTTAGCGAGATCTACTATACGCAGAGGCAAAGGAGAATAAACAATCTTGCCCTTATCTTTTGTGTAATATCATAACATAGATCATCGGCAACAATTTTTTAAAAAATTGTCTGTACTTGTAAATAGCTTTTATTTCTCGTTACATTAATTCCATTTCACAGCTATATGGATCTGCGGCTTTTCTCACTTTCTATCCGTTGTTTGTTGTTTTCATGGTACCTGAAACAGACACACACAAAGTTTGTGACAATGTAATGACAATAAAATTTTATACACAAATGTAAATCAAATATTTATCCTGTAAGTGAGTTGCCTCTGTACCGTATCTCTCTTTGCCCATGTCGACTGTTGGTGGTGTGATTGTGAAGTGGAAAAGATAAGGAAGAGACACAGCTCAACCAGAGGAAGGAATTACTGGTGAATTCCATTGAGCTGCCAGTAGTTCATCTAGGGCAGTGACGCTGTGTAGGGAGTTGAAAAGAATGGAGTACAGTGGTCGAACATCTCCTCATAAGCCACATATTTATGTAGTCTGTGCTAGGTGACGCTCGAGGTGGTGTAAAGAGGACCGCGACTGGACAGTGTACGACAACGAACGAGTCATTTGGAGCATGAATCACGGTGTACCCTGTGGCCATCGGACAGGAGGCTTTGGGTTTGGCGAATGCCTGGATAATATTACCCACAGTCACGTGTAGTGTTAACATTGCAGTACAGAGGTGGTGGTGTCACAGTATGGGGAAGTTTTTCGCGATTAGAGTGTAGACCATTTATTGCGCTTAAGAGAGCGCTAAATGCGGAAGGAAATGAAACCATTTTAGGGA
Organism: Schistocerca piceifrons; assembly: GCF_021461385.2. Lineage (NCBI taxonomy): Eukaryota > Metazoa > Arthropoda > Insecta > Orthoptera > Acrididae > Schistocerca > Schistocerca piceifrons. Next base: position 838,411,940 of record NC_060138.1, on the reverse strand, counting down.
ATAGTGCACTCTGTACAGTAGAGGAACTGTTCGGAGACGATTAATGTTTGTATCAGTATGGCAATGCATGATATCATAAAGCACCACCTGTGAGGCAATGGTTTGTGAAATAATGGGCTGCCATCATTCACAGACGGTCAGACATCTCATTTGAAAGAGCCCCAACAGAGTTCAAATAGTCATAAACGCAAAGGGTAGACACACCTTATACACTCCTGGAAATGGAAAAAAGAACACATTGACACCGGTGTATCAGACCCACCATACTTGCTCCGGACACTGCGAGAGGGCTGTACAAGCAATGATCACACGCACGGCACAGCGGACACACCAGGAACCGCGGTGTTGGCCGTCGAATGGCGCTAGCTGCGCAGCATTTGTGCACCGCCGCCGTCAGTGTCAGCCAGTTTGCCGTGGCATACGGAGCTCCATCGCAGTCTTTAACACTGGTAGCATGCCGCGACAGCGTGGACGTGAACCGTATGTGCAGTTGACGGACTTTGAGCGAGGGCGTATAGTGGGCATGCGGGAGGCCGGGTGGACGTACCGCCGAATTGCTCAACACGTGGGGCGTGAGGTCTCCACAGTACATCGATGTTGTCGCCAGTGGTCGGCGGAAGGTGCACGTGCCCGTCGACCTGGGACCGGACCGCAGCGACGCACGGATGCACGCCAAGACCGTAGGATCCTACGCAGTGCCGTAGGGGACCGCACCGCCACTTCCCAGCAAATTAGGGACACTGTTGCTCCTGGGGTATCGGCGAGGACCATTCACAACCGTCACCATGAAGCTGGGCTACGGTCCCGCACACCGTTAGGCCGTCTTCCGCTCACGCCCCAACATCGTGCAGCCCGCCTCCAGTGGTGTCGCGACAGGCGTGAATGGAGGGACGAATGGAGACGTGTCGTCTTCAGCGATGAGAGTCGCTTCTGCCTTGGTGCCAATGATGGTCGTATGCGTGTTTGGCGCCGTGCAGGTGAGCGCCACAATCAGGACTGCATACGACCGAGGCACACAGGGCCAACACCCGGCATCATGGTGTGGGGAGCGATCTCCTACACTGGCCGTACACCACTGGTGATCGTCGAGGGGACACTGAATAGTGCACGGTACATCCAAACCGTCATCGAACCCATCGTTCTACCATTCCTAGACCGGCAAGGGAACTTGCTGTTCCAACAGGACAATGCACGTCCGCATGTATCCCGTGCCACCCAACGTGCTCTAGAAGGTGTAAGTCATCTACCCTGGCCAGCAAGATCTCCGGATCTGTCCCCCATTGAGCATGTTTGGGACTGGATGAAGCGTCGTCTCACGCGGTCTGCACGTCCAGCACGAACGCTGGTCCAACTGAGGCGCCAGGTGGAAATGACATGGCAAGCCGTTCCACAGGACTACATCCAGCATCTCTACGATCGTCTCCATGGGAGAATAGCAGCCTGCATTGCTGCGAAAGGTGGATATACACTGTACTAGTGCCGACATTGTGCATGCTCTGTTGCCTGTGTCTATGTGCCTGTGGTTCTGTCAGTGTGATCATGTGATGTATCTGACCCCAGGAATGTGTCAATAAAGTTTCCCCTTCCTGGGACAATGAATTCACGGTGTTCTTATTTCAATTTCCAGGAGTGTATTAACGTCCCCTTATAGATGTTCGGATATTTTTACTCACATAGTGTACAGCCCCCATTCGCTTCGGCTGAGTGCTCGGGCGTGGCGTATTACAAAGGAAAGTTTTTTCAAGGACATCGCCGAAATGGCACAAATAAAAAAAACTTATTAAAAAAATGTATAGTTATGACAGTTCTCTTCAGGGATATTAGTTTTTAACCACGCGCAACAGAAATTATGAATATTAGTTCGTTTCCTCCACTTTTCAATACTTTCCTCTCTATTTGTCATTATCGATATGCCGAAAAAGTATTTCACCCGAGATAATGTGCCTGTATGGGTGGATGTGAAGTACCCTGTTTATTGTCACAGATTAGTTTTTAGGAGTTATTGTAAAATCTTTTTAGATTAAAAACAAACCAGCTGTAGCTCCATACCCATTAGAAATCGGGTATGTGTTTACGAGAACTTTCTAATTCGAAATTGTTAATACTACCTATTCTCGAAGTGAGGATATTGGAAAACTCAACCGAAATTACTCTAATGCCGTGTAATACCGTCACTGTCCGCCCGGTTGGCTGTGCGGTCTAACGCACGGCTTTCCGGGCGGGAAGGAGCGCCTGGCCCCCGGCACGAATCCGCCCGGCGGATTTTTGTCGAGGTCCGGTGAACCGGCCAGCCTGTAGGTGGTTTTTAGACGGTTTTCCATCTGCCTCGGCGAATGCGGGCTGGTTCCCCTTATTCCGCCTCAGTTACAGTGTGTCGGCGATTGCTGCGCAAACAAGTTCTCCAAGTACGCGCACACCACCATTACTCTACCACGCAAACATAGGGATTACACTCGTCTGGTGTGAGACGTTCCCTTGGGGGTCCACCGGGAGCCAAACCACACAATAATCCTGGGTTCGTTGTGGGGCGGCGGAGGGGTGAAGTGGACTGTGGTAGTCGTCGTGGGGTTGTGGACCACTGCGGCTGCGGCGGGGATGGAGCCTCTCCGTCATTTCTTGGTCTCCGGTTAACATACAATACAATACCGACACTAACGTTGAAAATATCCTCATTGCAGCCAGGAAAAGAATCCATGAGATTCATCAGGTATTCAGCTGAACATCTTCCCGCACCACGAGCACTTAACGCTGGACAGGATGGAACCTGTCGACTGCGTGCCGGACAAAGGATACGTTTGGCGCCAGAGTTTGACAGTGGAATCCACCATGACTGTATAACAGCATGTTTGCTCGTTGCGAGAACGCTCGCTAATTCACTCTCACCACCACGCTATATTAAATAATTGAATTTCCAATTTCATATACACATGAAAACGTGTTCACCTCCCTAATTTCAACTACTTTTCGAAGACCAGACCGCTACCTCCTCCTCCTAGGAACCAGCGCCAAGTTTGAAATCTGTCAGTAAACAAAGCTCACTTGCGCTTCTGCCACCAACCTAAGAAAATTGCTTCAAACTAAGCCACCAGCAATCAACCTCTTCCTACACGTTTCTGGTAAACGGACTCACCCTGCACTAGGTCCATGGATGGAGGAACGAATTTACTTTATTTAGGAATGGAGTATATGTATCACACCGACATGTCCCACATCATACAGACCTGCAAAACCCTCCTACATAACTCATTTATAATGTTCTAGACACACGCTTGCTAGTTGTAAACAGTTAAAAATAACTCATAGCACAACCTACAGACATGCGAACCACTCGTAAATAATGCAAAACATTTACCTCCAAATAGCCAAACAACTGATAATTTTCGGAAATAATTTCAGTGCATAGGCTGATGGAAGGAGGAACGAGTGTACTTCATTTATTTGCGACATATCTTCTTGAAACGTTTACTTCTCGTAGATTTCGATATGTAAGGCTGACATAAGGCAGTTTCTGAACTCCAGTAGTGCACTACACTTGGCAACACAACCACACCCATCAACATATTCATTCCAGTCCAGACCTGTAGCTCCTCTACAGATAAATTTGTCCAGTTATTTGTCTACTCACTCACATTCTGACCAGATTGCCGTTATTGTGCAAAATCTGCTCAGACTGTTGGAGTATATTTGTCACAAAACACCTGCACTGATCCAACTGTGGTCATCTGACACAGGCCATAAACACGTAAACAACTTCTAATTTTACCACACAATCATTCATCAACCATCTTTAATGACGTCACAGTGGCGCTCTCGGGTGGTAAGGGTATGAACTAACACAGTTGGATTGCATACACAAGTGCATGATATAAATAATAATTAATATTAATAAATGATAATGAATGTTAATAAATGATAATCATAATAAAGACAAGTACGGTCTTTGCATGCATTATCCTGTTGGAATGCAAACTTCCCGCCATTTTTACTTCTGGTGGCTTAGGTTAGTGGACATAGCACCATTGGGCTATTTTCCCGCCAAAATTGAAAATTCGCGCCATTTTTTCCTAAGGTTAGGTTAGTGGACGTAGCACAAATGGCATATTTTCCCGCCAAAAGCCGCTATCTTGGATGACGCCATGTGATGTTGCCAAGTCTATATGCCACCATTATGGGTGACGTCATCGCCGCCATCTTGAATAAATTTGGCAACAATGGAGAGTGGGGTGGCACATAGGATGTCCCTCCACTTATAGAGTGCATGTGTGTTCGTCTAACTATTAAAAAAATCGCATGCGTACAACTCTGAGAACAAGGCTTTTGACATCGTCAAAGACAAGAGCATCCACAGCACACTCATCACAAAAATGTGCATGGGTAAGGCTTGGTTGAGTTAAAATGAGCACCCTGGTTCATGTTCACTGTAATCTAAATTAGTGGGCTCAAGTCTTTTCTTTTTCTGTCATCAGTCTTCTGACTAGTCTAATGCGTCCCGCCACGAATTCCTCTCCTGTGTCAGCCTCTTCACCTAAGAGTAGTACTTGCACAGTACTCCTTGTCCTCAGTCATTTGCTGGATGTGCTCCAGTCTCTCTTTCTCTACAGCTTTTATCCTACAGCTCCCTGAAGTACCACGGAAGCCACTCCCTGATGACTTTAAAGGTGTCCTATCGTACTGTCTCTTCTACTTGTTAGTGTTTTCCGTTATTTCTTTCCTCCCCGATTCCGCTGATGGCCCCCTCATTCTTTCCATTATCAGTCCACCTAATTTTCAACATTATTCTGTAGTACCACATCGATTCTCTTCTGTTCAGGTTTCCCCACAGTCCTTGTTTCACTACTGTACAGTGCTCAGTCCCAAACGTACGTTATCAGAAACTTCTTCCTCACGTTAAGGTCTATTTTTTACTCGTGTATTAGTAGATTTCTCTCGGCCAGTAATGCCCTTTATGCCAGTGCTAATCTGCTTTTTATGTCCTCATTGCTCCGCCCACCAAGGGTTATTTTGCTGCCGAGATAGCAGCAATTCCTTCACTTCGTTTACTTTGTGGTCCCCATTCTGATGATAAGTTTTCTCACTGTTCTCATTTCTGCTACTTCTCATTGCTTTCGTCTTTTTTCGATTTACTCTCAGCACATATTCTGTACTCATTAGACTTAATTCCATTCAATACATCCTGTAATTCTCCTTCACTCTCACTAAGAATTGCAAAGTCATCGATGGATCTTATCGTTGATATTCTTTGACTAATTTTAATCCCACTCTTGAATCTTCCTTTTATTTCCGTCATTGCTTCTTCGATGTATTGATTGAACAGTAGGGGCGAAAGTCTACCTCCGTGTCTTACACCCTTTTTAATACTTCGCTCTTGGTCTTCTCGTCTCCTTGTCCCCTCTAGGCTCAAGTCATGGCCCAAAATATATCACAGGCTCATCTCGGCATGAGCTACAGCCCGCACACTCTCTATGTTCACGCTTCATTGTGTCGTCGGTGCACTCGACGCTTTGTATCGTTTGAAAAGATACAAATTCCCGATTCGTCGGACCACGACACGCCTCCAATCAGCTTAGAATCCACACTGCATGCAGTTCCCTTCGCATTGTTCGCTCTGAAACTGACCGAGATAGACATGCGTTCACAGACAGGAGCAACTGCTCTCGGGTATGAAATCTCTTGTCATACCCAGCTTTTGAAGGTTACCATCTTCTTAGGATCACTGTCCTTACGCCGTGTTCTACAGGGTGTTTCAAAAATTATTTTCTGTCACAAACTTTCGGGACAGGTTCGTTTTATCAAAACAAAAAACTAATATAATCACGTATGCGAAAATCCTTCAATTTCGAGTTGCTGATGAAAATTTACAATTTAGGTGACTGAAGCTCATCAACATGTAAACTCTTAGTAAATGCTCGAATTGCCCTCATCTTGCTTCTAAACATGGATGCACTCGTCGAGTCATGGACGGTCACACCCTATCAAATTCTCCCTGCTGGTTTCGAATAGTGTTTCAGGCTTCTATGATGCTTCGATGGAGAGTTTCTGCATCCAGATGCTCTGCTGCATAGACAAATTGTGTAAGGTACCCACAGAGATATTAATCCAAAGGGTTGAAGTCGGGGTAACGTGCAGGTAATGGAACTGGTCGTTCTCTAACTGTCCGTCTGTCATGGTAGGTACCAGCATCTCGAGCTCCATCATACATACGTTTCTCCTTATTTGCAGGGGTACGCCATCCAATGGGTCTTGGAGGGTGTTCTGAATAAAGTCCATGTAGACAGTACCCGTAAATGTTAGAGAAAGACAGTCATCTACAATTCCAGCCCACACATTAATCGTGAGACTGTTACTGGTGTGAGGCCTGTCGTGTAGTCCTGCACACGTTCAAGATGATACAGATACACGAGCTGGCCGTCAAGTATCCTCCATGCTGAAGTTGTAGCACATGACAGAGCCACTTGCCTTGCGCGGATACCTGGCTCTGCTTTGAGGGCTGGCCAGGCGAATGAATAACATGTGGTCTTCCCCGGTCAGTAGTCTGTGCTGCTATGGATCCTGCGTCGGCAACGCAACGATACACAGCACCAAAGGTTGGTTGACTCGGCCGTCTTCGGTCTGGAAACGCCGTGTGACACAACCGTGCAGCCTCTTACCCATTATTGCACATAAAAATCACGTCAGCCTGCTCCTGAAATGAATATCCTGCCATGTTCGAACACAGCACTTTCAATTATCACACTATCTGTAGTACATGTATGATCTGGACATGCTGGAAATAGACGAATGTAAGTAAGTCCCCTTGGCAACAGAACATCTTTGATGCAATGAGTCAAATTGGTGGATAGATAAGTGAAGTTGTTGGGTTGTAGCCGGCCGCTGTGGCAGGGCGGTTCTAGGCGCTACAGTCCGGAACCGCGCTGCTGCTACAGTCGTAGATTCGAATCCTGCCTCTGGCATAGATGTGTGTGATGTCCTTGGGTTAGTTGGATTTAAGTAGTTCTAAGTCTAGGGGACTGATGACCTCAGATGTTAAGACCCATAGTGCTTAGAGCCATTTGAACCATTTTGTTGAGTTTTACCTGAAATGTCGTTGAACGTCAATTTACATTAATAGCTGGAAGACGAAGGATTTTCTTGTTTCGGTGTAAGGAACCTGTCCCCAAAGTTGGTAAAAGTATTTTTGAAACACACTGTATAATTGTGAATGTACTACAATTCCTTGTAGATATGTTGGCCAGCCCGTGTTGATTGATACATTAACAAGTCAGACAGCCGGCTGGTGTGGCCGAGAGGTTCTAGGCGCTTCAGTCTGGAACCACGTTACCTCTACGGTCGCAGGTTCGAATCCTGCCTCGAGCATGGTTGTGTGTGATGTCCTTAGGTTAGTTAGATTTAAGTAGTTCTAAGTTCTAGGGGACTGATGACCTCAGATGTTAAATCCCATAGTGCTCAGAGCCAACTCAGACACCTTCACTCATGGTGTGGTCATGGGAACATTCAAACACGGTAGCTCCTTTGTGCCATTCTTCCACATCCCCACATCAACCTATCTTACAGTGCTGATTCCGTACACCCGACTGTCATGTACACACCACTTCACTCTCGTTAGATACAAGACTAGTGGAGGTCCACGTGACCATCTGGTACCAGTTCTACAATATATTTAGCGCTCCAGTTCGGCCACTGTGCTCTTTAAGGGGGTGATTAGGATTTCTCAGGTGAGCTTATTCACCGCTATAAATTGTGTGTTTTGGCTCCTTTTGGAATACTTACCGTTCCTCCTAATAGCGCACATTGCCTTGCTCGCTAAAAAAATAGGTTTAGATGCTGACAGGACTTGTACACGAGAAGTCTCGAAATGGTGTACCGAACGGCATGGATTCACTCGCTAGCCGAGAGACACCGGCTGTGCCAGCGAGAGGCACGTACGAGCAGGAGTTTGCTTATCTGGCTGTCTGTGTACAGCAGAGACGTGCGCCGGCCACCGCTAACTGCTCGCTAAGTAGCTACCAGTGCCGCAGACAATGCGATGACACAGGGCTGCACAAGCTGTCGTTCAGCCTAGTGTCTTGCAATTGATAATGAACCACACAAAGATTTTACGTGTTTTCGTTTTAGTACCACGTTTGTGTTTAGAGTCAGTACTTCAATAGGTAAAACCGGAACCCTTATAGAATCACTTTGCTGTCCGTCCGTATGTCTGCCCATCCGTCCTACTTTTTCTCAGGATCTCGTGTTAAGGTCTACGGCCCATTGACAGTGAAATATATGCATCTAAGTCAATGCAGTCAAAAAATATGGGGACAATTATTGAATTATATGAGACAAAACGTAAATTAGTTACAAACTAGGGCGTGCACACAATTTATTCAACATGTGAACGTCACTATAGATATTAGGATTTAGGTTGTGATATGTTCGATATGCCTGCCATCATTGGCGATGAAGTGGCGCAGACGAATAGCGAAATTCTGCATGACCCACTGAAGTGTCGGAACATCTATGCTGTCGATGATCTCCTGAACGGCTGTTTTCAGCTCAGCAATGGTTTTGGGATTATTGCTGCACACTTTGTCTTTAACATAGCCCCACAAAAAGGAGTCGTATATGTTCAGATCCGGAGAATATGGCAGCCAATTGAGGGCCATACCAGTGGCCCTTGGGTAGCCCAGCGCCAGAATGCAGACCCCAAAGTTCTCCTCCAGGCTATCAAATACTCTCCCGCTTCGATGGGGCCGAGCTCCGTCTTGCATGAACCACGTCTTGTTGAAAACAGCGTCACTTTGGACAATGGGGATGAAATCATCTTCCAAAACCTTCATGTCATCAAGGTATATCGCACCGATTACTCAGTGACTGCTTCGAATCCTGCCTCGGGCATGGGTGTGTGATGTCCTTAGGTTAGTTAGGTTTAAGTAGTTCTAAGTTCCAGGGGACTGATGACCTCAGATGTTAAGTCCCATGGTGCTCAGAGCCATTTGAACCATTACTGAACTCAGTGACTGGACACTGCACACCACACCATCACCCAGTGAAGGTGAAGAGACTTCTCGATCGCGAAATGGGGAGTCGCCCAAAATCCGACAATTTTAGTTATTGACGAACCCGTCCAAGTGAAAATGGGCTTCGTCGCTAAACGAAATTATGCATACGCGTCCCAATTTCCATCATGCTCCGTGGCCAGCCGTGCAGCTTGAACGTCCTAACGCAAACCACTCAGAAGTTATGACGATTGTATTTCATATAGTTCAGTAACTGTCACCCTGTATGTTACAGATTTTGATACCCGAAAACAGACTCATCAAATGCTTGAAGGTCTCTCGGGCATGCAGCCGGGTTGACTGGTCGTTGTAGAACGAATTTTCGACGGCGTAACGTGCCATCATCATCAGGTTACTCCTGTTGACTGACGTCCTAGGCCGGCAGGTGGTGTGGTATATACAGGGAATTACAAAAAGGTACGGCCAAACTTCCAGGAAACATTCCTCACACACAAATAAAGAAAAGATGTTATGTGGGCGTGTGTCCGGAAACGCTTAATTTCCATATTAGAGCTCATTTTAGTTTCGTCCACCTACGCTCAGTGGAGCACGCTATCATGATTTCATACGGGATACTCTACCTATGCTGCTAGAACATGTGCCTTTACAAGTACGACACAACATGTGGTTCATGCGCGATGGAGCTTCTGCACATTTCAGTCGAAGTGTTCGTACGCTTCTCAACAACATATTCGGTGACCGATAGATTGGTAGAGGCGGACCAATTCCATGGCCTCCACGCTCTCCTGACCTCAACCCTCTTGACTTTCGTTTATGAGGGCATTTTAAAGCTCTTGTCTACGCAACCCCGGTACCAAATGTAGAGACTCTTCGTGCTCGTATTGTGGACGGCTGTGGTATAATACGCCATTCTCCAGGGCTGCATCAGCGCATCAGGGGTTCCATGCGACAGAGGGTTGATGCATGTATCCTCACTAACGGAGGACATTTTGAACATTTCCTGTGACAAAGTGTTTGAAGTCACGCTGGTACGTTCTGTTGCTGTGTGTTTCCATTCCATGATTAATGTGATTTGAAGAGAAGTAATAAAATGAGCTCTAACATGGAAAGTAAGCGTTTCCGGACACATGTCCACATAACATATTTTCTTTGTGTGTGAGGAATGTTTCCTGAAAGTTTGGCCGTACCTTTTTGTAACACCCTATATATACCTCTCGCCTCCCCCCTCCACTGACTCCGCGTATGGATCGAGGGATATGCAGGCCGCGGTAGTGGGGGTAGCTTGCGCTGACGAGATGACTGATGGGCGCCAGTACGCATGCCGCCTTTGGAGGGTGTGGTGCCCGTTTCCGCTGCTCCAGCCCCAAATTCAGTTCACCATGGAGGTGGAGAAAAACGGACAGCTACCGTTCTTTGATGTTATGGTACGGAAAAAGCCTGATGGGACACTGGGACACAGCGTCTACCGGAAGACAACCCACACGGATCTGTACCTTCACGCCTCCAGCTGTCATCACCCGTCACAAAGGGAAGGAGTACTACATACATTGGTTCACAGAGCTCGTGTGATCTCCGGCGAAGAAAGCTTAAAACCGGAAGTAGACCACCTCAAGGATGTGTTCCAGAAGAACGGCTATAGTGACCGCCAAATTCGACGCCTTCAAGCAGAAGACCACACCACAGCCGACACCTGATGATGATGATGATGATGATGATCCACCGAAAGCGACAGCCTACATACCATACGCGGGCAAAGTGGAAAAATAGGCAGGATTCTAGGACGTCATAACATCAAATGCGTCTACCGCCCGCCGCCAAAGATCAAGTGAAAGACGATTTAGGACTCCAGAAATTTGGAGATTATTTCATACCGTGCGAGTGTGGGAAAGACTATGTGGGGCGAACCATTCGCACGATCGAGGAAAGGTGTACTGAACACAAACGGCACACCGATCTCCAACAGCCTACAAAATCTGCAATCGCAGAACATTGCCTCGAGACAAATCATCGTATGAAATACGAGAACACAGAAGTCCTGCACAACACATCCAGCTTTTGGGACTGTGTATACAAGGAAGCAATTGAAATCCGGCTGCACGAGAACCTTACTAACAAGGGCAAAGGATTTCAACTCAGCCAAGCGTGGAATCCACCAATAAAAGTTCTGCAGGAGCAGCGGAAACGGGGCACCACACTCGCCGAAGGCAGCATGCGTACTGACGCCCATCAGTAATCTTGTCAGCGCAAGCTACCCGCACCACCGCGGCCTGCACATCCCTCGGTCCACACGCGGAGTCAGTGGAGGGGAGAGGCGACAGGTATATATACCACACCACCAGCCGGCCTGAAGTCAAATGGGCCATCATGCATACCACCGCTAGGAAGGCCCCTGGTCAAGATGGCATTCAAAACCTTGTCCTCCAGGAGTTCACGGACAAAGCTGTAGACTACCTAACACACATCAAACACCAACACTTCCCCGCCTTTTGGAAGACGGCCAAGGTCCTGATGTTCAGGAAGCCGGGGTAAGACCACTCCCTCCCACAAAATTACCGACCCATCAGTCTGCTGAGCGCGCTCAGCAAGATCGTTGAGAAGGTAAAATTGAAACGACTCACCAAGCACTGTATCACAAACGACATCCTGCCACTGGAGCAATTCGGTTTCAGGAATCACCACTCAACAACACAACAACTCCTCCGTGTCGTTGAATACATAACCAACAGATACAACACAAACAAAGCAACTGGGGCGGTGTTCGTGGACATCGAAAAGGCTTTTGATCCTCTATGGCACAACGGCCTAATACGCAAACTCAGCGACGTCTCATGCACTCATATCTCATGGACAGGAGTTTCAACACCGACGTGCAGGGCAAACAATCGACACGACATGGTATCCAGGCAAGAGTACCCCAAGGAAGCATCCTAGGGCCTTTACTGTTTAACCTCTACATTAACGACCTCCCAGCTACACACAACACGACGGTGGCAATCTACGCGGATGACACCGCCATCCTTGCGCAAGATTGGAAGCCGTCCAACATTAACTCACGACTACAGACTGCTCTCAGAACGGCAGAGCCTTGGCTGGTGAAATGGCGTGTTAGAGTAAACGTCGACAAGTGCGAAGCCGTTCTGTTCACTAAAAGACCGAAGCTACTGCAACCCAATAACACTATATGCACGCCCAATACGTTTCCGCGAGAAGGTCAAATACCACGGTGTCTGGCTGGACCGGAAACTACTCCGGGGGGACCACATTCAACACGTGACCAACAACACAAACGCGAGGCGTAAACAACTCTACCCTATGCTTAACAGGCGTAGCACACTGAATAAGAGGGTGTCTAGGTCCATGTACATGACACTTATTCGACCCCTGATGACGTACGCAGCCTCTGTCTGGGGATACGCTGCGGCCTCGCCTGCGCCGTCTGCAGCTCATACAGAACAAAGTACTCCGCGCTAGACACGCATCGCGGACCTTCACCGGGAATATCGGCTAGATACCATCTTGCAGGTATTCCAAAAACTCTCCACACGACTGTACAATAACACGAGACACTCGCGCAACCCGTTTATCCTTTCTCTGGGCAACTACGACCACAACCATAGATGAAAGCATAAAAGACCAAAGACATTATTGGCTAGGAACTAAACATCTATGGTCCATAGCACGCTAACATGACAGTACTGGCGAGCCCCTGCAACACAGCTACTATTGGTAACCCCAGATGCTCGACTCGCCGAAAAACAGGCAACCGCAGGGAAACCGTACTGTACACAGCACGCAAACCAACCACACACACGCCTACACTGTCTGTGAGACGATCTATGACCGATCGCCCACTAATGTACAACGACCTTGAACTGTTGCAGGGACGCAGCAACTGCAGCAAGCCCCGCAACGAGCTCCAGCAACGACAAAGGTAACGATGCACGATACCTCGCACTAACATAACCACACCTTGCATGCACTGTCCCAGATAGCAAGCCGCTACTGCCCTTACTACCCGTCCTACTGTCGTAGAGGTTTTTTTCCCTTGGCTCTTTTTTTCCTCTGCCCTTACAACCGCTACCCTTCGATCGCTTTCGTCCACTCTCTATCTCCTGATGGACCATGTTAATGAGTAATCTTACCCAGACGCGTGGATAACATCACAGCCCGCATCCTGTGACTCCTGATTCAAAAACTAACATGTTATGCGGAGGTGACAGTAGAACTTTTGGTTTGGTCGCCACGTTGGTGTGGGCGTGGAGGGGCCCCATCCTTTGAAATCGGCCTAGGACGTCGGCCCGTTGCCCTGATTTAATAGTCCGGTCAGCATCAAAGCTTCACCACCAACGACTCCTCTCCGAGTCATACGCTATCACACAAGATATCCACCACCACCACCTTCAACCCACAGCAGTGGTAGGAAATGCCCATTCGGTAAACCCAATGTTCCAGATAGACTGGGCTATTCCACACCAGTCCAGAAGATTGAGGCCGCGCGCCTAGGACGTCAGTCAACAGGAGTAACCTGATGATGATGGCACGTTACGCCGTCGAAAATTAGTTCTACAACGACCAGTCAACGCAGCTGCATGCCCGAGAGACATTCAAGCATCTCATTCGCCGGGATAATCTACGAACACACATAAGACTCAGCAAAACCTGCAGGGTATTTCCTGTTGACCCAGAATGATGAAATTTGGCAGAAACCAGGGTTTCACACTACAAGTAAAGCAAAAAATTCGAAAATTGTTAATCTATAATTATATAGCAAAAAATATTTCTTTTTTCATTTGTTACCCGACTTCAAAAATTAAAATATTCTAGAAAGTCTTGGAATTCGTGGGACCGACATGTTGCCAGTATCTGTGTCGATAATAGGCAAAAATCGTCGAGATTCTCGATTCCAGGAATTGATAAACTGTCTACATACGGAAACCTCAGAGAACAAGTCCTACTCGCACGCAGCAATCTTTCTTCCTTCACTCTTATCACGAACAGCACTTTTGTTTCTTAATTTTTTATATGAATAATTGTAATATTGTACATAACTGTGAGATTTCCTTGTAAATAGATGCGGGTCCTGATCAGCCTCAAAAGCGCTGCTATTATAGGCGGTTTCAAATCACATTGCAGCCATCTCAACGATAGTCGCAACTATACTGTTGGATTTCTGTTTTCCTATCATAAATGAGCCCACAGTTCGTAGTAACTGATGCGAAGACATCAAGTGAAACCGAATTTCTATCTGGGACTCCCAAAGGAAACATAGAAAGATAGATCCCTTATCATTTAGCTACAACATAGCAGGTCAGCAACTGGAAGCAGTTAATTCCATAAATTATCTGGGAGTACGCATTTGGAGTGATTTAAAATGGAATGATCATATAAAGTTGATCGTCGGTAAAGCAGATGCCAGACTGAGATTCATTGCAAGAATCCTAAGGAAATGCAATCCGAAAACAAAGGTAGTCGGTTACAGTACGCTTGTTCGCCCACTGCTTGAATACTGTTCAGCAGTGTGGGATCCGTGCCAGATTGGGTTGATAGAAGAGAGACAGAAGATCCAACGGAGAGCATCGCGCTTCGTTACAGGATCATTTAGTAATCGCGAAAGCGTTACGGAGATGATAGATAAACTCCAGTGGAAGACTCTGCAGGAGAGACGCTCAGTAGCTCGGTACGGGCTTTTGTTAAAGTTTCGAGAACATAGCTTCACCGAAGAGTCAAGCAGTATATTGCTCCATCCTACGAATATCTCGCGAAGAGACCATGAGGATAAAATCAGAGAGATTAGAGCCGACACAGAAGCATACCAACAATCCTTCTTTCCACGAACAATACGAGACTGGAATAGAAGGGAGAACCGATAGAGGTACTCAGGGTACCCTCCGCCACACACTGTCAGTTGGCTTGCGGAGTATGGATGTAGATGTTACAAGCCCTCTGATCTTATAATCTGTAAAAGAACAGTAGCGCATTGTTGAAATGGTCTTAGGTCCTGCTACCAGCACCCGGCAACTTTATGTCCGACGAGCATGTGTGTGGCGAACATCAAATGCGGAAAACTTGAAGCGATTTCACATCGGGCGTGTCCACAATCTAAACATTTACGATAACGCCACACGACTTGAATTTTGTCACTGGTTAAATTACAATCGTCATTTGTTTCCATTAATGGTACTCACTGAAGAAGACGCATTTACGCGAAACACGTTCGCTGGAGGCAGTCGTCTGACGGTGCACGCCACCGTTTCATGTGTCTTCGAGCGGAATACTTTTCTGCACGCGTGTTTCAATATGCGACTGCTCTGTTGTTGGAAAGAAAGGCTGCACAGTCGGTAACACCAGTGCGTCAGTGTCCATCTTCTCATCTTTACCCTTCTGGAACGTCGGTCGCTGATTGTCTTCTGAATGGGCCGCCGTCGTAGGTGATGGGTCCAGTACTTGCGACACCACTATGTTCGTCCTGTCAGAAGCCCATTGTTTGTCGAGTGATCGGCTTCGGATGTGGCAGCCATCCGTGCAACCTCTACATAATTGAGGGGGAGGGTCGTGATTGTAGGAGGAGTCATAATCTCACGTTTCGAGATTTGAGCAAGTCGCCGTTGTAGACACGCTGGCCTGACGTGTCGTTCTTGGCCGCAACCGGGGCGGGTACGTGGCCTTCCATCGCATAGAATAATTGCCCTACAGCCACCGATGATGAGACAGGATGGCATGTGCTTCGTCAACTCAATTTTAATCGAAATTAGAATTATATTAATACCTTCAGATGCTGACGGGCGTTGATATATATCAACGGGGACAGGTGAAAATGTGTGCCCCGACTGGGACTCGAACCCGGGATCTCCTGCTTACACGGCAGACGCTATATCCATCTGAGCCACCGAGGGTACAGAGGACAACGCGACTACAGGGACTATCTCGCGCCCGCGTCCCGCGAGATCCACATTCTCACCTTGTATGTCCACACACTACATTCGTAGTGTCCCACCCCAACATACTCATTACCCGTGGAAGACATTCTTAGCAAGTCTCGCAAGAGTTCGGGGAATATGTGTGCATCCGCACAGAAGAAGAAGGTCAAGGCCGGTATTGCCAGAACTGTATACTTATATGGATATAAGTCTTGAGAGACTTGGTAAGAATGTCTTCCACGAGTAATGAGTGTGTTGGGGTGGGACACTACGAATGCAGTGTGTGGACATACAAGGTGAGAATGTGGATCTCGCGGGAGGCGTACGCGAGATAATCCCTGTAGTCGCATTATTCTCTGTGCCCTCGATGGCTCAGATGGATCCCGGGTTCAAGTCCTGGTCGGGGCACACATTTCCACCTGTCCCCGTTGATATATATCAACGCCCGTCAGCAGCTGAAGGTATTAATGTAATTCTAATTTTGTTCTAGACGGCTGCAGGTCATCAATGGTGTCTGTTTTTTCTGACATGTAAGAGTGATCCATTTTTCGGTCACGTTCCTTGTAAGGTGTCAGGCAAATCCAACACCTTCCATGAAAACCCTGACATGATAGCAAATCCGGCAGTATGTCACATAGCTCCGAATAAATCCTGACATTAAATTAACCAAAGTAATACGATCAACGAGTGAGCAAATGGAATACCACAGACTAACACAAGAATGCCTAAATGCATGTCATACCTTCCCACCGTGAAACAGACGCAGTTCCGAGGGGAGAAACGAGAACAGAAGCCAAGAGCAGAGTCGTGTAGGCTAGGAGGCCCTACGATAAGGGACGGACACCCACGTCGCCAGCCGACCGCCAAGACCACCCCCAAGCCCATGTTAAAAGATAGAGCCCTCCAGAAGAACAGTATAGATCTTACGATAACACTAAAAGGGCCACACCAGCTGCAAGTTGTAGCGTGAGACTTTTTCGCGTCTCTGTTACGTAGCAAACATTAAAAACATTGCCCCACCACGAAAAGTATAACGTTTCCCATTGGATAGACAGAATTTTTGTAGGTGGAGCTTAAGGCTAATATTGAGACCTTGATTGGTCAGTTGAAAACACAGCCAGATACCTTTTTCTTAAACCAGCTTCAGTAAATTGTGGTAAGGAGAAGTTAGATAAGAGTTGCTACCGAGACGGCGAGGTGTGTGGAGCTGCGCCGCCCGCCGCCCCCTGACGCTGCCTAACCAACGACAAGGTAATGAACGCATGCAATGCCACACTCAGAACTGCAGAAGTCTCATCTGTTACATCCCCTTTTTTGCGTAATACTAGTGTCGATCGTCAATGAAAGCTCATGGTATTCACATTTGCTACTTGAAGTTAAAATCTGAAACGTGATGATTTTTCTGTTACATAATAATTGAAAAGCCACATCAGCCACTGTAATTTACGACAAGTTAAATATGTAATTAAAGATAATTGAGGGTCACTGTAGACCATTTTGATAGTTTTCTCTTTTATGAAACTTAATTTAAACCTAGATTACAGATGTGATATGGCATAGGTCATCCTTCGATCCATTATAGGACTTGGAAACTCATTCAGGGAATATCCGTTCACATTTTTGTTGAACGCAGTTGGTTTTTATCATCCTGTATTAAAATATTTCCTTTTATCAATAGTGCAATTTATAAACAATGTTTTGTGAGTAGAATAAAAATTCCAATGGTAAACTTAACTGCTTTTTCGACGTTATTTTACCAGCTAACTAAAAATAGGAAGCCTTGAACCCCTTCCACCAAATTTAGTTAGTATTAAGATTCTTTTACAGGGAGTGCAGTGGAGTTGACGCTGAAATCATTAAGTATTTGGTTATATCATCGCTAGTCTCACTGAACTCTACATGTCATGTGTGGTCTGGCGTCTCCTTACCAGCAACAGGTCCCAGGTTCAAACTACTCAATTCCCTAAAAACACACTCAGAGCGTCGTTGCGCGAAAGTGGTAGGGAGACACGACTTAGAACAGCCACTACGCAGAATGTTAGATCCTGACCACTTTGCCAGAAGGTTGGATATCCACGGTGACGACGTATGGTGATACTTCGAATGGATGTTCGAAAACTCGTAGCGTACGGAAGCCAATGTCGCATAATCGGTGGACACTGCCCCAATATGGCTATCGAAGGGTTTGAATTTCATATTATTGACATTTTCGCGCACGATTTTGTTGCACACCTCGTCACTGACTAACGTGATACAGACGACACTGCTCGTAATAGAAAGTTGGATACCGTTTATGTCCTGTGGATCAATTTTAACGACGTCAGGTACAAAACATTCAACTTAAAAAGCTCGCGACAGTGCATGATCGCGTTGAAAACTGATCTTTTTAGTGCTTTGTGTCTACGAGTGCACCATGTTATGTTGGCTGTGATTGACTCTGAACTAGCGGCGACGAGATAGTAAACAACTAGGGAAACTTGCGACACCGCGCCGCTACACCACTGAAGGCTAACTGAACCGACCCAACTAAGCTACCCGAGCACGATTCAGGCCCCGGTCGCACATAAAAAAAAAAAATGGTTCAAATGCTTCTGAGCACTATGGGACTTAACATCTGAGGTCATCAGTCCCCTAGAACTTGGAACTACTTAAACCTAACCAACCTAAGGACATCACACACATCCATGCCCGAAGCAGGATTCGAACCTGCGACCGTAGCGGTCACGCGGTTCCATACTGAAGCGCCTAGAACCGCACGGCCACCCCGGTCGCACAGCTTTAGAGCACTTGCGCGCGAAAGGCAGTATGTCCTGAGTTCGAGTCTCGGTTCAGTGCACGGCATTAATTTGTCAGGAAGTGGCATGCAGTAACGTTTACTAACTGATGTTTATGTCCAGATGTGCAAACCTGACAATGTGTTGAACAGTACGGAAAATAAATAACAACGTACATTATATGTATTCTATCTCGGAGACCATTCGGAATGGGGCACATGTCCATACGAAGTTTATTCCGTCAAATGATCGTTCCTTTCAGATTCCTGAATATTGACCATTCCTCCTGGGACACCCTGTACCAGTATGCAGCCTGTAGAAGGTGAAAGAATACAGTACATGCTGTTTTTGTTTTCACTTTTGCAAATATTCATCCGCTGATTTGTAGTTTGTATCATTCTATAGAAACAAGGACCTGCAAACCGACTCGTTCACCACTTGTGCAAATTGTCACATTAATAATGGATGATGCAACTCAACTGTTTCCATGAAATGCGTAGATTTATGCATTTCAGGTGCAAGTAGTAAAATTTCGGCTAGCGGGATATTCTTCAGAGCCAAGTTTCATCACGGGATACTTCTTATAAATTCGTTTTTGGCGTCAGGCAGCCGACTTATCCTTTCAGTTTGCCAATGCCAAACATCTACGTGATACACAGAGTAAATTCTGTTCCTTGACACCTGGAGCTATGTTGGATAACATCTACATACATACACCGCAAGCCACCTTGTGGGATGTGGCAGAGGGTACCTTGTAGCATTACTAGTCATTTCCTTTCCTGTTCCATTCGCATTTAGAGCGAGGCGAAAACAACTGTCTATATGTCTCCGATCGACTCCTAATTTCTCTCATCTTCTTGGTACTTGAGCGCCAGTGGAATCGTTCTGGAGGCAGCTTCAAATGCCAGTTCTCTAAATTTTCTCAATAGTCATAGCGTGTAGGCTTTCACGACCGGCGTCTTCAGTAATTATAACTTCCGGGCTAAGAGGCCGTGGTCCAATAGTAGAAATACTTCTCCCTGACGTGAGTCTACGACTCACCTCAGATGATGTTGCCCGCAGCTGGCAACGAAACGTCAGGGAGAAGTATTTCTACTATTGGACCACGGCCTCTTAGCCCGGAAGTTTTAATTACTTTCTCAATAGTGTTTCTTGAATAGACCGTCGCCTGTCATTCAGGGATTCCCATTTGAGTTCCCGAAGCATCTCCTTAACACGTGCCTGTTATTCGAATGTACCTGTAACAAATCTAACAGCTCGCTTCTGGATTGCTTCGATTTCTTCCTTCAATATGGCTTGGTACGGATCCCAAACACTCAAGCAGTACTCAAGAATAGATTCCACAAGGGTCCTATGCGCGGCCTCCTATACAGATCAATCAAATTTTCATAAACACTGCCAATAAAGATATGTCGGCCATTCGCTTTTCCTATCACAATTCTCACATGCTCGTTCCATTTCTTATTGCTTTGCTCAGATATTTGAACAACGTGGCTGTGTCATGCAAGACGCTACTATTTCTGCATTCGTACATTACAAGATAGTTTTTCGCGCTCATTCGCGTAAACTCACATTTTTCTACATTTAGAGCCAGCTGCCGCTTATCGCAGCAACAAGAAAACTTGTCTGTCATTTTGTATCCTTCTGCAATCACTGAATTTCGATACGTTTCCGTGCACCATAGCATCGTTAGCAAACAGCCATAGATTACTATCATTTATGTATATAGAAAATAACTGTGGTCCCATCACACCTTCCTGGGACACTCCTGATGAGATTGGTGTCTCTGATGATCACTCGTGCTCGAGGGCAACATATTGGGTTCTATTAGTTAAGAAGTCTTCGAGCCATTTACATATCTGCGAACCTATTCCATATGCTCGTACCTTCGATGACATCTGCAGGGGGGGGGGGGGGACGTCTAAAACGCTTTCTGGAAACATTGAAATATGCGAGGTGTGTTTTGAAGTAAGGTCCGTTTGAACATAAGTACACAATGAAAGATTATTTCAAGAAAGTAAGTTTATTTTCAGAAAGTACATACCTCACTCTATTTTTCGACATTGTTGCGAGGTTTGTTGAAACATTTATCATACTTCTTAAACAATTTTAAAATACCTTCTTCATAAAAGCTTGCCACCTGCTCCGATAACCAAGAGTTCACTGCCGTTTTCATGTCGTCCTCATCATTGTAACGGTTGCCGCTGAGGTGTTGTTTGAGGAGGAGGAAGAGATGATAATCGCTCGGCGCAAGATCAAGACTGTAAGGTGGGTGGTCTAAAAGTTCCCAGCCAAAAGTGTCCTATAAATAGCGGGTCTGACCTGCAGTGTCATCGAGGTGTTGTTTGAGGAGGAGGAAGAGATGATAATCGCTCGGCACAAGATCAAGACTGTACGGTGGGTGATCTGAAAGTCACCAGCCGAAAGTGTCCTATAAATAGCGGGTCTGACCTCCAGTGTCATGGAGAAGGACAATGCCCTTTTTCAGCATGCCGCGTCTTTTGTTCTGAATCGCTCTGCGTAGCTTTCTTAGGGTTTGGCAGTATGCTTCTGCATTGATAATAGTTCCTCGTTGCATGAAGTCGACCAACAAAACACCATGCCAGTCCCAAAACAACGAGGCCATGATTTTGCGCAGGGACAGAGTCTGTTTGGCCTTCATCTTTACAGGCGAGTGTGTGTGTCTTCATTCCATGCTCTTTTGCTTCGATTCGGGCGTGATATGCGAAACGCATGTTTCGCCTCCAGTTACGATCTAACTCAAGAAGCCGTCACCTTCTTCGCGATAACGAGTCAAGAACTTCATCGCACACTCAAGTATTTGGTTTTTGTGGTCCTCTGTTTGGAGTTTCGGGACCCAACGGGAGCACAGTTTCCTAAACTTTAGGTGTTCAAAAACAATGTTGTAAAGCACTGATCTCGACACGTCAGGAAATTCGTTTGAGAGACCTGTTATTGTGAAGCGCCTGTTCTCACGAATCCTCGCTTCAACTGAAACCAGCAAATCGTGTGTAATCTAAAAAGGGCGACCGGAGCGGTCCTGATCGTGAACGTTGTCACGGCTATCTTTGAATTCTCGTACCCACTTACGCACTTTGCTTTCACTCATAACAGTATCACCGTACACTTCGCAAATTTGTCAATGAATTTCTGCAACAGACAGGTTCCTTGCTGAGAAAAACTGTATCACTGAGTGAACCTCACACGCGGCGGGCGAGATGATAGTATTAAACATTTTGAAAGCACAGAACAGAACCGTACAGGTTAGCTACAGAGCTGGAACTGAGCACAGTTGTTCCCGAGGCATGCCGGTACACGACGCACGCGCTCGTTGCGGTATGCGCGCGAACTACTAGTGTCTACAACAAAACGGACATTGATTTAAAAACACATAGAAGCCATCTGTTGCGCTTTATTTACAATTCGTAGTATATTGTGAGCAAAGGGCAAGCAAGTTGAGTATCGCACGAGCGATGCTTTGTAAAACCGTGCTGATTCGTGGACATAAGCTTCTCGGTCTCACGAAAATCTAGTATCTACATCTACACCCATACTCCGCAAGCCAACTGACGGTGTGTGGCGGAGGGTACCTTCAGTACCTCTATCGGTTCTCCCTTCTATTGCAGTCTCGTATTAATCGTGGAAAGAAGGATTGTTGGTATGCTTCTGTGTGGGCTTTAATCTCTTTGATTTTATCCTCATGGTCTCTTCGCGAGATATACGTAGGAGGGAGCAATATACTGCTTGACTCTTCGGTGAAGGTATGTTCTCGAAACTTTAACAAAAGCCCGTACCGAGCTACTGAGCGTCTCTCCTGCAGAGTCTTCCACTGGAGTTTATCTATCATCTCCGTAACGCTTTCGCGATTACTAAATGATCCTGTAACGAAGCGCGCTGCTCTCCGTTGGATCTTCTGTATCTCTTCTATCAACCCTATCTGCTACGGATCCCACACTGCTGAGCAGTATTCAAGCAGTGGGCGAACAAGCGTACCGTAACCTACTTCCTTTGTTTTCGGATTGCATTTCCTTAGGATTCTTGCAATGAATCTCAGTCTGGCATCTGCTTTACCGACGATCGACTTTATATGATCATTCCATTTTAAATCACTCCTAATGCGTACTCCCGGATAATTCATGGAATTAACTGCTTCCAGTTGCTGACCTGCTATATTGTAGCTAAATGATATGGGATCTTTCTTTCTATGTATTCGCAGCACATTACACTTGTCTATATTGAGATTCAATTGCCATTCCCTGCACCATGCGTCAATTCGCTGCAGATCCTCCTGCATTTCAGTACAATTTTCCATTGTTACAACCTCTCGATATATTCGAAGTGGGAATTTGTTCAATGATTCTGCAGCAAACCGATGTTGGCAATATTGGCCCGTTATTTTTCGGGTCCGTTCTTTTACCAATCTTACATACAAGAGTGATTTCCTGTAATTTCAGTGGTTCAGAACTTTGCGTTTGCTAGAGATTCGCGATAATTTCAAACCAAGGAAGGGGCCAATGCCGTACAGTAGTTAAAGTAGAACCGTATTAGGATACCATGTTGTTTGCAGTTTCTTCTGTTGTTTCTCTAACCCAGGGATGCTTATTACTATGCCGTCCATTGGGGAGAGTCTTCGGTAGTCAAACGACGGTATGTCTGTACGATTGTCCTGCATGATCGATTTATTAAACGCGCAGTGTAAGACGTCGGCCTCCGGGCGTCGCATTTACGCGAGTTTCGCTGCAAGCGCAGGGCCGGCGCGGCGGGTGCCGACGCAGCAGGCGCCGCGGCCTTCAAGGCTCGCGTGACGCCCACAGCTGCCTGCCTGCCTGGCGCGGACGCCGCTTCTGCCGGCCTCACGCACGCAACCGACGCGCTCTTTTCACTGCGTTACGTCACCACCTGCTGCACACCTTGACGTCGCTAACTTACCAGTCTGCATTACTGAATGCAGCGAAATGCAGGAAGATCTGCAGCGGATAGCCACTTGGTGCTGGGAGTGGCAACTGACCCTTAACATAGACAAATGTAATGTATTGCGAATACATAGAAAGAAGGATCCTTTTGAGCCGTGTATCGACTCGTGCTACACCTTGTGTTTAGATTGCATTGGTTTTCCTTTTCTTGCCCTGACACGTTTGTCTGATATGTTGTCTGTCATTAAGTGGCTGCTTGGTTGTCTTTTCCCTCTGCTATCGATATCTGCGTTTTTGCTTCCGGGACACTGTTATGGAGGAAGTGAGATTTTTGACCGGTTGTAACCTCGTGTGGTGGTGCAGAAGTAGGGGGTTGCGCGCAGAGAGAGTGTGGTGGACACAGGAGGGCAGTGTGGCTCTCCAGCGCGAGGCAGGCGTGGTCGGTTGTACCGAGTCGCCACGTGATGTATGTCAGTTGTATGGCTCGCACTGAAGATCACATTACCTGTGGCAAGTACACCTTCCAAATAAAATCTCACGTTCGATTTCTGGGGATGATTTTTGACTCTCGGTTAAGCTTGGCGTTCCACATCCGATCCACCGTTACCAAGTGTGAAGAAGGTTCAAATGTAATCAGATCACTCACTCGTGTCTGGTGGGGAGCGCAAAAGAGTGTTTTACTCACCGTGTACCGAGGGGTAATTCGATCTCGATTAGACTATGGCTGTCAATTCTACCACACTGCGTCAAAGATTCATCTCTCCAAATTAGATACTCTTCAATATAGATCCATTCGTACCTGTCTTGGAGCCATGCGATCGACGCCCACCAACGTCCTTTTAATAGAAGCATGGGAGATGCCCTTGAGAATTAGGCGCCAAATGTTATCGGACGAATTCTACATTCAAGGCATGGCCATTATGGACATGTCCGTCTATCAAAGTAGAGACTGCATTTATCGACTGTGGATTGCATCCCACAGAAGGAATAAAGTGCCAGCCGTTTGTGCCAGCTTTGACACTTGGTCACCTGTCATACATTCTATACGGCGTTCAGCGCATCTACCTGTTTTTGAATATGATCTTCAAACGCTCTGCTCCCAGATCCCAGTCCATTATTTAAGTACGACCTGGCTGGACAGTACTAATGTCAACGTTGGCTTCAGTCGTCTCGTTCAAGCACAATGGCCGGGTTTTCTCTGTGTATATACTGATGGCTCCAAAATTCCGCAAGAAGAGTGTACAGGATGCGCTTTTTTCTGCCCTCAGATCCAGATCCGCAAAACCTTCAAACTGCCTACGAGCACTTCTATGTTTACGGCGGAGACAGTGGCAGTTTTGGAAGCACTTAAGTTTGCCTCTAGCACTTCCTTCCCCAAGATATTGATAGTATCTGACTCGCAAAGTGTTCTTAAAAACATTCATTACAGTCGATGGAACAAAACAACCAACAGTTATATCTTGGATGTGATATCTGAATATATTCGCAGCACACGCACGGGCCGGACGATCCATTTGTTGTGGGTACCTTCCCACTCTGATATCCTCTATAATGATGAAGTCGATGCATTAGCCAAACAAGCGGCAACCTTAGGCACCGTCCTGGATCTGCACCTTCCTTATACAGACTACTTACGTGACGTCAAGGATCACGCAAGACAACAATGGCAGGAAATGTGGAACGTTTCTCAACAGACAAAAGGCGGTTATTACCCAGTGCTACAACCTCGGATTCCTTCACAGCCGTGGTTCATGAGGACACATCTTGACCGATCCACGATTTCTACCATCATAAGACTCCGCTTCAATCATGCCTCTTTCCCACAACATCTACATCGGATCAACGTTTACAGTGTGTGTGATCCTGAGTCGGAAGCTGATGTCAACCACATCTTATTTATGTGCCCCAAATTTGACCGTGAACGGTTGGTCTTTCTGAAGACATTGCTGAGTATGGGCTACCATCTTCCTCAATCAGCTTCTTCTCTTTTGTGTACTAAAGACGTTCGTCTATATAAAGTGATCGTTAACTTCATCAAGAGTACTGGTTACAATCTGTAGGTTCTAATGGTGCACGTAAATTATAAATATGTCTTACTGACGAAGATATTTCAGAATTGGTGTGAATTGTAAGCCAAGACACTTTTATTTTCCAATTTAATTTTTAAAACATTATGTACAAAACTGTAACAGTTAAGCTTTTTCTTCTTGTAAATATGCATTTCTGTATTTGTTTATTCAGTTAAGTGTACATTGTCACCATGTGTTGCCGATGGCTAAATTGAGTACACACTCAAAGGCCAAATAAACAAACAAAAAATTCAGTTATGTGTAACGAGCGGGTCGAGTTGACGGAAGAGCTCCCCGCGTGTTGGTTGTATACAGAATCGCCCCACGAGTAGTTGCTGTTCATTTCGCCTTGGTGGGACGTTAACAAGCTTCTTTAAATCCTCCGTTTCAACACTAGAAGGAGACACCTAACATGAAGGAGCGGTCACTACCCGTCAACGTTGCAGAGAAGACGTGAACTCCGGTGGCAGAGAGTGTTGTCGCGTGACCGTGGCGTGTTGGGTACGCTGGCGACGCGTGCGCGGTCGGATGTGTGGATCCTTGCCATCGGAGGTCGTGTACTGCCTGTTCGAGCATAATTGCAAGTTAAGTTCGTGGAAGGTTTAACCATTAAGTAATAATTTTGTGTAACCAGCGTCTCTTCTGCCTTGTGGCCTCCGGCGACTGGGTTTCCTGTCCCTGGCACCGGTGTAATTGAAGACAGTGATCTTTCCTTCTCCTCTCGTTACTGTCCGATGGGAGGTGTAGTTTTGGCAGTTTGTTTCGCTATTCTGTCGTGGTTTATGAGTAAATTCATGCTTCTTGTTGGTTAATCATGTGGTGTAATGTTTCCTTGCACGAGGTTAGCTCTAATTCTGTCAGCAAGTTAGGCCATCTTACAACAAGTTTTCGCTGGCTAAAAGTCGGTGCAGTGACCAGCCTGAGAGTGGCAATTGGGTTTACGGGCGTATATAAATTGGTCAGTATTCTGTCTAGCCTGAGCATCCCTGAGTGGTTGATGTGTGGCCGCCTTACACGGGTCCGTCATATCTGTTATGTTCTAATGATACTCCAGGACACTTGTTTAAAAAAAATTTTAAATTCCTGCAAGTTTGTAAATTCCTTTTATTGCCATTAATCGTGTGTTTGCTGAGACCTGTTTAATTTTTTTAATGGAGGTGTTGGTAGCTGCACTACCTCACCGTACTTTATTAACAAAGTTCTGTATTTACTTTAGTAGCCTGCTTACTAATGTTATTTAAATTTTTTAAATTGTTGTATTGCTATAAATTACTTTGATTGGCGTTAGCGGCGTGTTTTAAAAGGTAGTTTATTGCCGTACTGCTAGCTTCTGTGTTGTTTTAAAAAAATTTTTTAAATTGTTGTGTTGCTGTAAATTACTTGATTGCCGTTAGCGGCGTGTTTAAAGGGCTGTTTACTGCCGTGCTGCTAGTTTCTGTAAGATACGAATAAAACATTTGTAAAAATCTCAACTCGATAGTAAACTACTAGAAATTTGGCCCCGTTACCCAACTTGTGGTGTGGCATGTAGTAACCGTAACCACTGTGTGTGTCACTTTTATTATATGATTATATGATATCGGAACTAACACTGGTAGCAGTTACGTCTGTAAAATATCTGGGAGTATGCGTGCGGAACGATTTGAAGTGGAATGGTCATATAAAATTAATTGTTGGTAAGGCGGGTGCCAGGTTGAAATTCATTAGGAGAGTTATTAGAAAATGTAGTCCAACAACAAAGGAGGTGGCTTACAAAACACTCGTTCGACCTATACTGCTCATCAGCGTGGGATCCGTACCAGATCGGGTTGACAGTGGAGATAGAGAAGATCCAAAGAAGAGCGGCGCGTTTCGTCACAGCGTTATTTGGTAAGGGCGATAGTGTGATTGCAAACTCAAGTGGCAGAGTCTGCAAAAGAGGCGCCCTGCATTGCGTGTAGCTTGCTGTCCAGGTTTCGAGAGGGTGCGTTTCTGGATGAGGTATCGAATATATTGCTTCCCCCTACTTATACCTACCGAGGAGATCACGAATGTAAAATCAGACATTCGAGCGCGCACGGAGGCTTTCCGGCAGTCGTTCTTCCCGCGAACCATACGCGACTGGAACAGTAAAGGGAGGTAATGACAGCGGCACGTAAAGTGCCCTCCGCCACACACCATTGGGTGGCTTGCGTAGTATAAATGTAGATGTAGATGTACGGAAATGGCGCCAAAGTGTTCCGGGAAGTATCTAACAAGTGTGCAGAGAGCTTTAGGAAAGGCACACAAATGCGAAAGGCGTCAAATGAATAATGCAACACCTTTTTTCCGGAAAGTAGATTGGTTTTATTCAGAATTCCCATACACCATATTATTGCACACTCGCCTGGCTACAAAATCCTATTTTTCAAGATAATCTCCGTTCAAAGCGACGGCCTTACACCACTTTACATGGAGGACCTGTATGCCCGCGCGATATCAGTTGAAACTTCTTTATTAAATATTTTACCTAAACTGCTGAGTGAAACTGAATGCAAGTGCACCTACTGTCTCTTTACTTATTCTTATCATGTCAACACTGACCCACAATATTCTAGCGCAACGCAATCTGACTGCTCAAAAATGGATAACCTGACTTCAAACAATTAATTCAAAAGAATGGCCCTAACTAAAAAACGTTAACAATAACCTATACATTTCAATAAGCATTTGGCTCACAAAAATCTTCATTACGTGTACTACTGCAATACGGTGAGCGTCAATACTGCCAGCCAAATAAAAGATTCTAGATACTAAAGCCACTAACTACTAATAGGCATGTGTTTAGCAAAGGAAAGATTTTGTTGCAAAGCAAAAAAATGTATTTTTTACCTTAATAATGTGACAGCCGCGCGGGATTAGCAGAGCGGTCTCAGCCACTTCAGTCATGGACTGTGTGGCTGGTCCCGGTGGAGGTTCGAGTCCTCCCTAGGGCATGGGTGTGTGTGTTTGTCCTTAGGATAATTTAGGTTAAGTAGTGTGTAAGCTTAGGGACTGATGACCTTAACAGTTAAGTCCCAGAAGGTTTCACACACATTTGAACATTTTTGAATAATGTGACATCCAGTTCAAACACACACAAATGGTCATTGACATCTAGTACAAAGGTATATAATCATGAATAATATTCTATCTCCAAGTCGAACATGTACAGATCGTTAGCCTACGCTAACACTTCAGACCTCTACCCTCCATCAACGCTAACTTCTCATATCTAACATCCATTACTGCTGGCCGTTCACCTCCACCTGCCCAACAATACTTCCATCACTGTTGGCGACAAACTTCCAACTGCCCAACACTACTAGCGATTAACTTCCGACAACGAGTCCGACGAGCGCCAGAGTCTCTTACAATGACAGCGCAGTCAGAGATGTATTGCAAAGCGCTACACAGCGCTGCCAACACAGAATCAGACCACTTACACAGTCTACTGGTCGACGTCAGAGCCATCGTCTTGCTGCATCAATAAGTACCGCTTCCCGCGGAGTCCATCCTTCATTGGGCCAAACTGATAGAACTCGGAAGCTGTGAGATTGCGGCAGTAGGGTGGATGCGGAAGAACGGTGCATGAAGTTTTCTGAGCTTCTCTTGGGTGCACAGAGTTGTGTAAGGGGCTGCGGTGTCACGGAGAACAAGAAGTTAGTTTGCGTTTTTTGTGGTGACGAACACGCTGAACATGTTTCTTCAATTTCGAGTTGATTCTTGCACCACGAGCGAGGACATCAGTCACAATAACCGCGTCAGACTGCCAGAAGACCGTCCCCATGACTTCATCGACTGAGTGTGGCTTTGGTGTGGTGTCACTCCATGGACTGCCGTTTTGTTTCCGGTTCGAAGTAATGAACCCATGTTTCATCGCTTGTGACGATGTCCGACAAAAAATTATCGCAGTCAGCCACGTTACGCGCAAGCAGTTCCGCACAGATGGTCCTTCGTTACTCTTTACGATCTTCTGTTTGTGGTGCATTACTGACTCAAGGCAACTCTTCTTTAGCCACCATGTTACGCAAGAGTCTCTTGATATTTTTATCCCCAAGACGTAGCACTGTCATGCGCTCCATATATCAATTTTTGTCGTTAACCAGGTCATTTACATGTTCAGAACAGCTGACACTGAAACTCAAGAAATCCTGGACGAAAATTCGTTTTGTTCCAGACAATGTAAATATTTCGCAGAAACGGTTGTGATAGCGTGTCGAAAAGCAGAACGAACAATGAAGAAAATTCACCATATCTTCGTAGCTCTTGCGAAACTAATGAAAGACACATTGTAATGAAATTATCAAATTTTGTGACCCATTATCTTGGAAACTTTTTAAGACACCAACTTACAATTTTTCATAATTATTGGATGCACCTTTCCAGACACTCTGAACTAGATTTGTTATTAAAATTGTGTTGTGGGGCACGCGATCTTTTTTTTTTTTTTTTCCTCAACCACTCAATTTTTGACAGAATTTTGTGAATAAATGAACATAAAAACAATACAACTCAGGATACTTTAATTATTCTAGTTCAATATGTATTGAATCTCACACTTGGCATGTTGTGAAAATTTTTTCTCTTCACCATCAGTACTTTTTTTTAGAAAAAGGCTCATTTACTGCAAAAAATGTAGTTGACAGATATTGAGATTTAAATTTTTTTTGCAAATTCTTATACAGACTTACATTACTGCGTCTTTTATGCACTAGAATTGCCCTGGCCCATAGTCTGTGTTTTCTTCAGTGGTTGCCTGCTCCTTTTCTTTCTTGCTTCTTTTGTCATTTGCTGAGCAGCTAACTCTGCTTCACGTGCACAAAGCTCATCCAGTTCCCGCAGTCCATTAGCTGTGTTCAGTCCAAATCTTACCCCTAACTTTCCCAGAACCAGTTCCCACCATTAAAAGTTATTACAGCATCAGACACTGCTGACTTTAGAGTCACAAGGCCAACAAATACATTTTCAGGCACACGGCACCACACAACATTATTGAAGGACTCATTCACATTCTGGGTCTTCTCATGTAAACACTTCTTTAGCAGCTCAGTATTTTCCAATTCTCTGTAAATAGGTTTGATTGCCTCAATTACTGCCAAAGGAAGAGAATGTTTATGTAAATTCGTGCAGGGTGCCAGAAAATTCAGCTTGCGGTGTAACGACGCCTTTAGGTTTTCGTTTGATATATGTATGACCATGTGCAGGCTTCGTCACCCACGTCAGTTACAACCCACTTCAAAAATGATTCATATTCTTTTTAAATTGTCCTAGAATGGTTCTTGAACGAAACTGTAAAACATCCGTTGAGTCGTATGCAAAGAATTACATCACTCGGGCCAATTGGTTTTCGTAACTTTTTCGAATTTAAATTTCGTTTGTTTCTCCTCAGAAAATTATATCGACACACGTTATCTTGATCTGATCGATATCAGAATCACACATTAAATAAACTTTTTAAATTCAAAGTTTCGGTGAACGACGTAAGAATTACTAATCTTGTCAAATATATTATTAATCCGTTCACACAATTCTTCATAAATAAATCTTCAAGACACGTGTTTCAACTTTAATAGCATACACTATTTTATTAGCTTCCTACGCATACAGATGTGAACATGAGCGTTGACAGACAGTGACTAACATTTTAATAAGATTAAGATCATTATGACGTCATTGTTGTACAAAAAGAGTATAAAAATTCATTTTTAATTTTTTAGAAACACGACGCAACAACTCGGTTCCAGGATCTTCTGTTGCTCCTTGGCTGTCGACCCGCGACGTATAGCGGCCAGCAATTTCCTCTCTGGTCGCGGCAACGAAGATGCTGTCCCCGTTCGTTGCGCCGATCTCTCCGTACATGAAACACATAAAAAAATACAAAACTTTTAGATAATTCACATTTATTACAAATAATAAGAAAACACATAAACAAAAACTAAATTAAACTTATAGTCACCTGCAAACTGGGCTGACTTGGTGGATGGGTGACGTTTAATTTCGTCCCACTACATACCCCACCCACAAGCTCAGTTTGTCAGGTTTTAACCGAAATTAAACTGTTCAATATACAATATTTAACTGTTAATACATTTTCCTCACATTTTACGTAACCTAGAGTCCTTGCTATTAGAGAGATTTAATCCTTTTAATACGATATCGTTGTGACTATTTGTCATTTACTCTTAATTGTGCTCTTATGGTAATTCGTAACCGAATATAGGGAGATTGCTCCTCTTCAGTTAATAGTTGCTAATAAATACTAATTTAGTACGTTCTTTAACGTTGTACATTAGGACAGAGCGTTCAAATTGTGATAGATTAATTTCAGTTTCATTTATTTACTAGAGTTATTCTTTTCAAGAATGTATATTACTAATAAGTTTCTCACAATAACTAATAGTACTATTTACTTTACGTCATTCTCTTCCCTAAGGCCTTATTTATGCCTGAGGTCAAGAAGAAATCAAGCAAAACTTTCTTTAGAATCTCGGCACGGCTTTCTTTACCTTCGGACACCTTGTTGGGTAATGGCCATTTATTTAGGAGAAACAAGCGAGAGAGCCCCGTTTGGTGTGTTCTATATTAACACTATTGCAAACCTCTATTAAAGGCACTCTGCTATGTTCTCGTGAGCCATATAGCTCTGGACGCCCATGGTCCCTAAAACTATTAACCATCCCCTTTGGTTCCTACTATCCGAGTAAATTTGAAATATGCAAAATTCCTTTTGACCTAAGAGCAAAATTTCCTCCATATAAATCCCCCTTTTGGTTATCTTTCTCTTTTTGAAGTACCAGTAGATTATTGTAGAACACATGTTTAAGCTTTCTGTCATTTATTTAAAATAACACGTAACTATCACGAAAACTTCACATGAATAAACTATGAACGCTCTTCCGTGTGTAACATACACTAAATATTAACTTATTTAGGAATGAAGGGTTTCATTTGATCAACACTATATAATCCTTTAATTACACCTGATGAAGGTTCCATAAGAAGTAATGCTTTGGGATGTACAATCTTATGTACAACATATGGACCTTCAAAGATAAAGAAGAATTTTCTACATTCCTTACCGATCTTAGAACTTTTAGGATGAGATCGTACTAACACAAGATCTCCTACCTGAAATGAGGGTTCTACAGCCTGTTGATTATAACTTTTAATTCTCCGTTCGGCATTTTTTACAATCTGTTCGCAAACTTTTTCGTCTGGAATATCTTGTTGTATCTCATTTACTGGTGGCCAAGGTAAAGCAGCTAGTAAAGGCTCACCTATAATTCGTTTGCCTAAAATTTCTATAGGTGATAATCCCGTCGTTAGGTGAGGCAATTCATTTAATATCTTTTCGAATTCAGGCATTAGTTTGGCCCACCGAGTATGTTTATGTGCACAATAAGTTCTACATAATCGTCCTAATTCTTTCATGACTCTTTCTACTAAATTACTTTGAGGGTGATATTTCGAAATTAAGATATGTTTGATTCCATATTGTCTTATCATATCTTGAAATCTTTGACTAATAAAGGCACTACCGTTGTCAGACATAAGTCGTTTAGGAATGCCCCAGTTAACAAAGTAATTTCGGGTGAGGCAGCGTATAACGCTTGCTGTATTCGCTCGTTTCAACGTATACAGTTTCACATGTTTGGACCAACATTCCATTACAACAAACACATATGTTAATCCTCCTGAACTCCGAGGCAGAGGGCCGAAAAAATCTAATGACAGTAGATCCCACAAACCTCGAGGAATTACAGCATATAATTTATAACGCTTGGATTTGTTATTAACTTTAACCTTTTGACAGGTTTCACAAGCCCTAATAATACTTCTCACAATACGTGACATATTTTTGAAATAATAATACTTCATTAGATGTTTAATACATTTATGAATTCCAAAATGCCCGTAACCTTCATGAATATAAGTAATTAACTCGTCCACAACAGTTTCCGGAATGCAGATTTTCCATCTCTGGTGTTCCCTCTGTGCTTTCCAATACAACAAGTCGTTAAAATATAACCACACACCCCGGGTGTTAACTGTTTCGTCCCCATTAGTAAGGTTTTGTATAATTCGTAGAATAACATTTTTCTTTCCTTTACATAATACGGTAATCCACTAATTAGGACTCGCATTAGATGACTTTCAATTAATTTAGCACGGTTTAAATTCCATTCAAAATAATTCCTATAACCTCTCCACCGTTTAGAATATGGAGGAGGGGCTAACAACTCTAAAGTTAAGTGTTGTTGTTTTCGTCTTGACCAATAATTTTGTTTAAACTGCTTAACAAAATCATCCCAATCCCTGAATTCAGTTCTATGCAGTACTGCCCATTCCGCAGCTTCTGCTTCTAAATGTCCTATTACAAATTGAATGCGTTTTTCATTACTCCATTTAGGAGATAATGATGTTTCAAAAGCTTTTATAAAGATTATAGGGTGCAGTTCGCCTCCTGGTTTGAATACAGGAAATCGACTTGCTACATTTGAATTTGTTGTTATGTCATCCAGACATTCTGCGAGAGAAATAGTCGGATTTTGTTTAGCTGGCAGAGACGGAGTTGCATCGGATTGGCTTGCCGTGATTGCCTTATTCATATTGTTGTCATCCGTGCTAGCAAATTCGATGCGACTGTTGTCTCCGATTATGTTATTACCTCTGCTACCTGAAATGTTCTCGTTATTATCTAATTCCGATAACCGTTTAGTAATTTCCTGTATCCGCATTTCTGTATTGGATACGCGACTAGCTAATATCGATTCTTCACTGTGTTCACGATGTGAACGCTCTGTACCTTCGTCAATATTATTATCTTTGGCAGTCTCAAGGTTACTGCATATTTCAGTAATTAAAGATTTCATGTTTTCGATTTCGGTATGGTCCTTTTCTACTTGATGAGTTAATATCTCTAATTCTACATTATCTATTGAAGAAATCTCTACAGGTTTGGTAGAGACCTCTTTAATAGATTCCAATAATTCTCTACGAACCGTTTCCGTTTGCATAGAAGGTTCATCTCGTAACATGTTGTTATTTTTCTGTATTTCATTTACAACTAAGATATTGACACTATCTAGTCTCTCGGTTAAGTCAGTGATATCGTTTCGCATGCGAGCTTTTTCCTCGCGCGATTCCTGGATATGTTCTTCTAACCTTTTACAATTATCAGCAATCTTATTACTAAGTCCCACTAATTTTTCCTGCATTTCAATTTTAGAAGACTCTATTTTATCACTTAATTCTCGACTGGTTTCATTAAGATATTCCTGCAACCTGTCTGTTGATTTTGTTAGCTCCCCTTTAAGTCTAGCAGTAGATTCCTCGTTAGACTGTTTTAATTCCTGTTTTAGTTCCTGTTTCAATCTAGCAGTAGATTCCTCGTTAGACTGTTTTAATCTAGCCATAGATTCTTCGTTAGACTGTTTTAATCTAGCCATAGATTCTTCGTTAGACTGTTTTAATCTAGCAGTAGATTCTTCGTTAGACTGTTTTAATTCCTGTTTTAGTTCCTCTTTTAATCTAGCAGTAGATTCCTCGTTAGATTGTCTTAATTCCTGTTTCAATCTAGCAGTAGATTCCTCGTTAGCCTGTTTTAATTCCTCTTTTAATCTAGCAGTAGATTCTTCGTTAGATTGTTTCAATTTAGCGATCGCCCTAAAAAGGGATCTCATGCTCCTATCGGACATAGATTGCTCTTCGTCTGACATTTCACTTCCCGACATTATTGTAAAATATTAACTATTTACACACGCAGACTTGGAATCAACAATCCTATAAAAGCACACTTCCTATATACAACACTCCACTTCCAACTTGAAACAAACTCACCGGACACTAATATTGTAATTTGTAGTTCTCGATGATTAGTGTGCTGCTATGGGCTGCAGATGTAACAGCCGTCGATGCAGCCGCTGAGATGCTGCGACCCCGCTTCCGCAACCGGCCGGACGCTGAGTCGAACACCGGAAATGTCGCTGGCTGCAACCACGCCCGGCACCGCCGTAGACAGGCGAAGCCCTCAGCAACACCTCTAATACCAGCCGGAGGAACGCCCCGCAGCTGACGTACTGGGCCTATTAGTTTAGGGAGAAAAAAGGTTGTCGGGGTTTGCAGCGTTCAGCTGCTGCCCAACTGACGCGCCTTCTCGTGGAACAACTGCGTGACCGTACTGCTTGGCTGCACTCCGTCAGATGCCCACACCCGCGACGTCGCCGCTGGCTGGTGAAGGCTCCACGAAAACTCGCGTTGACTTCCGAAGGACTCTTGATGCTTTGTTTCGTACCTGTGTGCCTTAGTTGCACACAAGTCCTGTTTCTAAGGTCGCCACGGTGCGGTGTAACGACGCCTTTAGGTTTTCGTTTGATATATGTATGACCATGTGCAGACTTCGTCACCCACGTCAGTTACAACCCACTTCAAAAATGATTCATATTCTTTTTAAATTGTCCTAGAATGGTTCTTGAACGAAACTGTAAAACATCCGTTGAGTCGTATGCAAAGAATTACATCACTCGGGCCAATTGGTTTTCGTAACTTTTTCGAATTTAAATTTCGTTTGTTTCTCCTCAGAAAATTATATCGACACACGTTATCTTGATCTGATCGATATCAGAATCACACATTAAATAAACTTTTTAAATTCAAAGTTTCGGTGAACGACGTAAGAATTACTAATCTTGTCAAATATATTATTAATCCGTTCACACAATTCTTCATAAATAAATCTTCAAGACACGTGTTTCAACTTTAATAGCATACACTATTTTATTAGCTTCCTACGCATACAGATGTGAACATGAGCGTTGACAGACAGTGACTAACATTTTAATAAGATTAAGATCATTATGACGTCATTGTTGTACAAAAAGAGTATAAAAATTCATTTTTAATTTTTTAGAAACACGACGCAACAACTCGGTTCCAGGATCTTCTGTTGCTCCTTGGCTGTCGACCCGCGACGTATAGCGGCCAGCAATTTCCTCTCTGGTCGCGGCAACGAAGATGCTGTCCCCGTTCGTTGCGCCGATCTCTCCGTACATGAAACACATAAAAAAATACAAAACTTTTAGATAATTCACATTTATTACAAATAATAAGAAAACACATAAACAAAAACTAAATTAAACTTATAGTCACCTGCAAACTGGGCTGACTTGGTGGATGGGTGACGTTTAATTTCGTCCCACTACAAGCTTGCCTACATTTACACCAAGTTTTTGGTGGAAGTGGACACAAAGCATGACATGGCTTTTCATCGGTTGATGTTTGATGAAATAAAGTGCTCCACACAGCTCTTTTAATCTTCTTTAAATTGTCATAATTATCTCTAATGGCCTTCCCGTAATATTCGTGTAATTCATCAATTACTTTGTCCGTTAGCTTTCCAGCACATTTTATTGTCTCGCCATCAGACAGTTTTGTGTTGTCAACATTCAAAATATTATTTGAAGGTCTCACAATTGTCTGATCTTAATGCATTACATACCAAAATGTTCAAGGAAGTCCAAAGTACATTATCGAGTAGAAAACAGAAAATGTCACATTTCAACGAATTTCACGTACAGTGTCCCCTTAAATTCTGACAATAATGGGGATCGTAAGGAAAGACGAATGATCTACAGTACCTAAAAAAAAAAAAAAACCAGATGTCTGTAGCACTCACACACTGAGGGTTCCGTTCAAACTTAATTCTCTGTACACACACTTCGTACACTCCGGGCAAAGAGAATTTCGACAATTTTTTACCTGTTACCGGCATTGATACCGGCAAGATGTCGGTCCCAGGGGTTCCAAGACTTCCGAGAATATTTTAATGTCAAGTTTGAGGTTGGATAACAATTGGAAAAGGAAATTTTTTGTGTAATATAGTTACAAATTAGCATTTTTCGGATTTTTTCTTGTAGTTGTACTGTGAAACCTTCCTCCTCGGAGAATTTCGTGATTCTAGACCAGTCGGAAGTACCCTGCTTATTTTGAAAAGTGAGTTTGCGAGTACCAAAATATGCAACATAAATCGCCGTGTCTTTTGACTACATTGACTTGAAAGCTAGTATTTATTATGCCGCCGAGGAAACGCAGACCTTAGTATGTGACATAAATTCCAACTTGATACGTCTACGTCCTGAGAAAAAGGGTCGTAACAGACGGACGGACAGACAGCCATTGTGATTACAAATGACAAAATTTTTTTTCGTGCGATATAATTACACATTAGCAACTTCCGGAGGTTTTGTTTTGGTTATACTTGAAACCTCGCTGCTATCCAAATTTGATGATTCTGGGTTAACGGGAAGCTCGCCATAGGTTTTGATGAGTGAATTTGCGAGTGTCAAAATATCTGACGTAAATGGCCATATCTTTTGATTACATTGACCTAAGTACTTCAATTTTTTACATTACCAGGGGACTGTAGACCTTGGTATGTAACATAAATTTAAATTTGATACGTCTGTTCGTTCCTGAGAAAAATGGATTTTAGCAGTCAGACAGAGATACAGACTACAATGTGCTCCTATAAGGATTCCGTTTTTGCCGATTGAGATACGAAACCACATTAAAAAAAAGGACAAGGTGAAGTAATAAAAGTAATCAATTAAGAAGCATCATTTTGTGATAAGGAAGGTGTAGGACGAACTTTCGTTTCATCGTTCTTGTTATTTGACTTGGACGTAGAAGAACCATAGCACAGCGGGAAGATCTGCCAACACTAAGGTTCGCTCGCGATATAGCCCATCTGCACGAGAGAACCGAAGGCTTAGAAGCTCTGCTGATGAGACTCGATGCATACTTACAACGGAAATTCTCCCTCACATCCCCCTCGGATTTAGTGGTAACATGGCTAAGTGGGTAGCCCGTCAAAAACTGAACGCAATCAAGCACGAAAACAGGAACAAGGTGTGCTGAAGTGTCAAAAAAAAAATTAATAACAGTGAACGGTCCATGCTTAACAAGCGTAATACTGAGCGCAGATAAAAAGCCGTGCCGTCGTCAAGTGGTCACGGTGTTGAACTGTAAAGGGGACGAGCTGCGTTCATAACTCCTTTGTGCCGTTGATATTAATTTTTTTTTCATAGTATTATGAACTGCCTGTACGGTCACTGAAATGCTTCTTCTCTTTCTGTAGTCTTGGCAGTTCTCATACTATACACTGAGCAGGCGAGGTGCCATATAGACGTCTCACAGAAATGAAAAGAAAATAAACGGGTGCCAACTATGTTACAAGAAAAGAATTCAAGATTCAAATGCTTCAGATAGCTTTAAGCAGTATGAGACTTAACATCTGAGGTCATCAGTCCCATAGACTTAGAACTATTTAAACCTAACTAACCTAAGGACATCACACACATCCATGCCCGAGGCAGGATTCGAACCTGCGACCGTTCATATTAGGTGCGTCGATAAGCGATTCCTATCATATGACACACGTACTGTCGCTAGAGTCGTGTATGACACACCATACGTGTTTTCCGGTGGAGGATTCGGCTTACTTTTCGCCTTGTCATCAAACGTTCGCGGTTCCAATTCGATTGACACTTCCTTTCGGTAGGTAGGTAGGTAGTTCGTGTTTAACGTCCCGTCGACAACGAGGTCATTAGAGACGGAGCGCAAGCTCGGGTTAGGGAAGGATTGGGAAGGAAATCGGCCGTGCCCT
Source organism: Schistocerca piceifrons (assembly GCF_021461385.2). Classification (NCBI taxonomy): domain Eukaryota; kingdom Metazoa; phylum Arthropoda; class Insecta; order Orthoptera; family Acrididae; genus Schistocerca; species Schistocerca piceifrons. The sequence goes on along the minus strand of NC_060138.1, from coordinate 838,372,608 downwards.
TTCAAAGGAACCATCCCGGCATTTGCCTGAAACGATTTAGGGAAATCACGGAAAACCTAAATCAGGATGGTTGGAGACGGGATTGAACCGTCGTCCTCCCGAATGCGAGTCCAGTGTGCTAACCACTGCGCCACCTCGCTCGGTACTTCCTTTCGGCTGCTAACAGAATAGTTGTGCAGCCGTTAAAGGTTCCTTCCTTATACCTCGCTGTTGCAAACGAACGTTACACCACGACGCAGATACAAATTTGAATGCAGCGAACAGCGAAAAAAAAGTTTGTGGCACGAAGGAGGTTTGAATTAGGCTCGCCAGCTTGGCGGTCCAATACCATGATCCTTCACCACGACACCATTACTATCTCAGCTTCCTTTATGTTGGTATTTCTGTATTGGATCGTTCACTGTTGCTATTTTTGTTTTTTTGTTTTTTTACAATTCAGTACTCCTTCTTCCTGTTTTCATGCTAGACCTGTGTTCAGTTTTTCGCGGGCTGTCCACTGAGTCCTCTTACCACTAAATCTAAGGAAGGGGAGCGATGGGGAATTTCCCTTGTTGGTACAGATTATAAGTCGAGACCTAACAAGTCTAAGGTGAGGGATAGCATAAAATAGGATAATCATTTACTTATCATCAAAATCCACGTACACAAGAATGGTAGGAAGAATCGTATCTAAAAATGAAGATTATTCAAGAAAAGCTAGGAGCAGTAAGCAGACACGGATGCGGAAAGATTTTACAACAAAAGACCATAGCTGCTGTCAAACAATGTCTTAGAATTCAAGAAGTTCCTGAAAGTTTATTTCTTTAACACAGCAATGTATGGAAGAGAAAGGTGGAAAAGTTTAGGAAGGAAAAGCTGTAAGTAACTGAATTTTCGTAGACGAGAAGAATATTAAAAGTTAAGTGGAAACACGAAGTGCAAAATCATAGGGCACTCGAAAGAGTAGAAGACAAACTAAGGCTGCAGATGACAGTTACCACAAGAAGGAACAGCTTAGCGAAACATTTGCTAAGGAATACAGGAACAGTTTCATTGGCACTAGAAAGAATAGGTTTTGTTTGGTTTTTAGTTGTCAGTCTTCTAACTGGTTCATTGAGGCCCTCCACGAATTCCTCTATTGTGCTGACCTCTTCATTTCAGTTATACCTTGACTGTATTCCAATCACCCCCTGAAGTTTTTACCCTCTACAGGTGACTCTAGTGCCATGCGTGTTATTCCCTGATGTACTAACACATGACCTATCACCCAGTCCCGTCTCCTTGTCAGCCTTTTCCATACGGTCCTTTTTTCGGCGATTCTATGGGGAACCTCCTCATTCCCTATCTTATCAGTCCACTTAATTTTCGACGTCCTTCCATAACATAACATCACAAACTCTTACATTCTCTACTTTCCGGTGTTATTAAAGCACACGATTCACTACCATTCGTGCTTCAGATGTAAATATCTTTCTCAAATTGTGACCTCTGTTTGATGCTAGCAGTCCTCTTTTGCTTAAGAATGCCCTTTTTGCCTCTGCTGTTCTGTTTTTTGTGTACTTCGTGCTACGTCCGTCATGTGTTTCCAAGGTAGCAGACTTCCTACACATCCTCTACTTCTTGTCCCTGATTTCGATGTTACGTTTATCGCTAATCTCATTTCTGCTACTCTTCATTACTGTCGTCCTTCGGTTTTCTCTGAATCCATGTTATGTACCCGTTAGACAGTTACTTCCATTCAATAGGTCCCGTAATCATTCTTCACTTTCACTGTGGATACCAGTACAATCCGCGATTCTTACAGGTGATTGCCTTTCACTTTGAATTTTAATCCCATACTAGAACGTTTGTTTTATTTCCGTCATTGCTCCTTCGATGTACTGACTGATCAGTAGGGACAATAATTCTACATTCTAATACTATTGTTGTTGGCTTTTGATTATTTCAGTTATTATATACCACTTCAATTAATTCTTTCAGAATTGTCCCATAAAATTAAAATCGGTGGTTGGTAAATGCAGCAGTTACATCGTATGCAGGACGTGCCAGTTAGGCGATTTATGATCGGTGTAATTAGTGGAAACCACAGGGTGTAGCACGGAAACTTACTTATTTAAAAAAATCATAAAGCATTAAGCATTGGAGATATCAATTATTTCTCTTTCTTTATATAGAGGTACATTTATCTTCATTACATCTACATCTTCATACATACTCGGCAAACCACCGTATGACGCATACCGGAGGGTACCCTGTTCCACTGTTACTCATTTTCTCTACTCTTCCACTTGTAAATAGAGCGAGGGAAAGACAACTGTCTAAGAGCCTCTGTATGAGCCCTAATTTCTCGCATGTTATGTTCGTGGTCCTTACGCGAAATGTAAGTTGGGGGCAGTAGAGTCGTTGTTTAGTCGGCCTCAAATACTGGTTCTCTGAATTTTCTCAATAGTGCATTGTAGAAAAAACATCGTCTTCCCTCCGGGGATTCCCATTGGAATTCACGAAGCATCTCCGTAATACTTGCACGCTGATCAAAGCTACCGGTAACAAATCTAGCAGCTCGCCTCTCAATTGTTTCGATGTCTTCCGTTAATCCGACCTGGTGGGGATCCGAAGCACTAGAACAGTACTCAAGAATGGGTCGAACTAGCGATCTATATGCCGTCTCCTTTATGAACGAGCTACTTTTTCCCAAAATTCTCCAAATAAAACGAAGTCGAGCATTCGTTTTCCTTACTAGCAACCTGAAGTACTCCTTCGATTTCATATCACTTTGCATCGTTGCGCCTAGATATTTAATCGAAGTGGCCCTGTGAATCTGCAATCTACTAATTCCATATTCGAACGTTACAGGACTTTTTTTCCTACTCATAGGCATTAACTTACATTTTTCTACATGTAGAGCAAGCTGCCATTCATGAAACCAACTAGAAATTTGGTCTAAATCATCTTGTGTGTTCCTACAGTCACTCAACGACGACCCTTTCTCGTACATCACAGCATCATGAGCAAACAGCCGCAGATTACTACTCATCCAGTCTGTAGGGTCATTTATGTGTATAGGTAACGGTAGGCTAGCGGTCCTACCTCACTTCTCTGGGACACTCCTGACGATACCCTTGTCTCTGGTAAACACTTGCAGTCCAGGACAGCTCACTGGGTTCTGTTACTTAAGAAGTCCTCGAGCCATTCAAATACCTGGAATACCGCTCCGTATTCTCGGACATTCAACAGTCTGCAGTGCGGCATCGTGTCAGATCCTTCCCGGAAATCTAGCCATGTGAAATCTGCTTGTTACATTCCATCCATGGTTCATAGGATATTGTGTGAGAAAAGGGAGAGCCGAGTTTCACACGAGCGATGCTATCTAAATCCGTGCTGATTTGTGGAGAGAAACTTTTCTGTCTCAAGTAAATTTATTATATTCGAACTCAGAATGTGTTCGAGAAATTTGTGCAAACTTGATGTTTAGGAGATTGATCTGTAATTATGTGGGTCACTGCTTTTGCCTTTTGAAGTTTTATTTCATAAGCTTCTGATAATTATGTCTTTAAGGTGGCCTCCGTTCTGCTCATTGCATTTGGAGATTTGAAATCGAAAGTTTCGGCCCATTTTGTTTAGTATGTCTCTGTGTAAACAATAGCAACACGAATACTGTTTCGAGGTTCAGGAAGGATCCTTGGATGACTGGTATACACGAATGATTTCAGATAGCCCCGTAAGAAAAAGTCACAGGGGGCTAAATCTGGCGAGCGTGCTGGCCACTGAAGATCACCCTTCAAAGAGGCGAGACGGTCGGGAAAGTGTTCGAGGAAGAGAATCATTGACGTTCGTGCCGTGTGAGCCATGGAGCCGTTCCGACAGGAACCAGACATCCCTCACACCCATTTCTTCAGTTTCTGGAAGAAAACCAGCTCAATCATCTGAAGATAACGCGCAAAATTCTCTTCGAAAAACGATTGGCCAGTAATGCCAATTTTAGATAATGCACACCGAACAGTCACACGTTCTGTAAGCAGGAGCAGCCCAGGAAGTTTTCGGGGCTTCGTGCCTCTCCAATATCGCATGTTTTGTTTATTCATGCAGGCAGACAAATGAAAATGTGCTTCGTCGCTAAAGAACTCAAAGAGCGTCATGAGGCAGGTTTTCGATCAAGGCTTGAGACGGATTCTTTCGTGAAACAAAATCGCGTGGTTTAAGAGTGTGCGTCACTGCCAGTTTGTATGGATGAAGTTTGAAGTCGTCATGAAGAATTCGTCTCACTGTGCGATCAGAAAATGCAGGAGTAGCAGCATGTTTGCTCGCAGGTCGGCTGGGAAAATCAAAATAGCCAGCCTTAATTTCTCGAAGTTTCCTGATGTCTTGGTGGTTCTCGAAGTTCCTGATTTCTTTTTCTGCACACTACCAGTACATGTAAAGGTCAATTTCAATTCAAATGTCACCAGGTATGTCATGTGAGCCGTTTATTGCTCTTCAATAGTATATTCACATTAAATTACAATTGGCAATGTGGCGTACTCAATCCACAATCGTTTGCACGCCTGTAGGCTCTGTAAAAATCTGCTCTTTATTCTTCATAAAGCAATGCGAACCAAAGACGTTAGCCACGTGAACAGTTCCACAGAGAGCAGAAGATCGCTACAGTGCTGAACTAAGAACTCTGGTTGACAGAAAATTACGAACAGAAAACATGAAATATACAAGACGAAGAAGTGCATCCCATTCTTATATCCATTTCAGTTTGAGGACTTCGTTCTTGTTTTCTTCCACTCTTATTGTTACCTCTTTGTTCCTGAACGTACTGTATATTGCTCATCTTTTCCTTGAGCCTTCAGCCATTCTCTCAGAATTTCAGACGTCCTACTCTTCCTTACGTTATCGAAAGCGTTCTCCAGGTCCACAAAATCTAAGATGGTATTCCGATTTTCATTTATTCTTCCTGCAAAAGAGTACGTGGTTTGGGGATGGGGAGAGAAACTTCTGACACCAATGTTAATGTATAAAATGGCAGGGAAGGAGGAAGGAGGTCGTTAAATATGCCTCGTGGCGGCAGTGTGCAGGAGGTCGAGCAGTCAGGATTTGATAGTGGCCATCCAGGGCTGCCGTTAAATGACAAATCAGGAAATTAAGTACAATAAAGAGGATATATTTCAATACACGGAGTACAAAGGGTGCGCCCAGGGCCGAAAGTTAGCAGGTTTAGGCCAGTCTAGGAGGTCGAACAATTAATTAAAATGGGCAACGGTTCATATTAACTTACGTTGGTGGCCGGTCGTGAAAGACGTCTGTTATGCTCGAGGTCTGGATTACAAGAAAGAAAAGCAACTGTGTTCCGCACCGCAGAACACTCCAGCGTCCGCACACGTGTCCTGTATCCCGTGCACGCTATTGGCTAAAACCAATGTCGTGAATTCGCTACCAGTTTCAGCAGAAAGCTCAGGGCGTCTCTTGTCAGTAGCTTTAACTGGACAGAACCGCCTTGGTTTTGAAAGGCAAGCGACTTGTGTCACGTAGACACGGCGTGAATTACTCTGGGAGAAAACTTGTAAAGATTCCACTGGGCCTTTGAAATAATTATTTTTAAACAAATTCCGTAAAATATTCCTTGACTGGTTGCCATCCTGTACATTCCTTATGTTGCCAAATGTAACGGAGAAATCGCGCAAAATCTTAACTGAATAGAGCAGTACCTGCTCCTGACCTTTCGTATATTATTTACCACAAGCTTGTTGTCCGGCGTTGCCCGCCTGCTTACTTATGTCATTGGTTTATTTATATGTTTTAAAAAATATAAACACAAATATTAGATTATAAAGTACAATTTTTTAAAAATTCATTCTGATATTAATTTATCATAAAACTTGGTTGTATACAGAACATTTAGTTTACCTTCATGTGCAAAAACAAATAATTTCTTGGCAGAATACAGTCTTCAGCAAGCCAGATAAAGATCCACATCACAGTACTTAATGGATAGTTTCCCTGCGACTTGTCGTCCCACAAAATCCAACACTGCAGGAGAGATGTCATCATGGCTGGCGCCAGTCTGCCTAGTGGTCCAGCAAACTTTGCATTCCACACCTAAATTGCTAAAAGCGTTTCAGAGTTCTAATTCACATGTCACCGCTTCCTACAGCCTACCTTTTATTGGGAGATTAGGCATTTTAAATCGTGACATCGGCACATTTCTGTCGCTTTGTCAACTGAAGGATGTTCGTAGAGAAAGAAATCGGTCGTGGTTGAGTAAATGCACTGAAAATAACAGCTGCAATGGTTATCTTGTTAATATTCATATTGAAGAGGCGCAGAATCCATCTGGGAAGAAAAGAAATTTACGGTAGTAAGCAGGTTTAATCACCCGCGCGGTCTAGCGCGCTGCTTCCCGCGCGGCAAGGCGTGCTGTTCCCCAGCACTAATCAGCCCGGCGGATTAGTGACGAGGTCCTGTGTGCCGGTCAGCCTGTGGATGGTTTTTAAGGCGGTTTTCCATCTGCCTCAGCGAGTACGGACTGGTTCCCCTTAACCCGTCTCATTTACACTATGTCAGCGATTGCTGCGCAAACACTGTCTCCACGTATGCGCACACCATAATTACTCTTCCATGCAAACATTTGGGGTACACTTGTCTGGTATGAGCCGTTCCCAGGGGGTGGGGAGGGGTGGTGGGGTGGGTGGACTGCTGTGGCCTGTTGTGGGGTTGTGAATCACTGAGGGCTAGGGCGGGACGAAGCCTCTCCGTCGTTTCTAGGTCCCCAGTTCAATACACAAGCAGGTTTAAGTGGATGAAGGTTGAACTGGGAGATGAAGAAACTTAGCATGGAGATAAGCATAAAAGTAGTCTTCGGATTAAAGACCACAATCAGGGGTCACCTGAAGAGAAACACTTGCCCTCTTCAGTTTTCAGTTGACATCCAACTCCAGTCTATGCGTCTTTGTCTTCCGATACTCTAATTCTCCAAAATAATCTAATTTCTATCATTTGCGACACTTTATAGGTGACGTACAGGACTGAAACTCAAACAAATGCAGATTATTCTGCATTCTTTGATTCTGAAACTTCAAGTTACGAGCAAGCGATGTTGCCCAAATTATCAAAATGGTAAATGTCCACTACTATGAACATCCTTGCAGCTCTACTTTGTCAAGTTGAGTTCTGGAAGAACTTTTGGCGGAATGTTCTACCTGAATCTAAAGAATCTTAGTACATCTAAATAAGACAGATGTAGGCCGGTTATGAAACAGGATACAATTATTTCTTTTTTGCCTAGCACATTCTCAAATGTAGTGTCCAGTTGATTCTACATTGATGAAATTGTTGTATCGAACGCAACGAACAGAAGAAAGTAAGGAAAAATACTGAAGTTGATTTATAATTTAATTTTCAACTACAGTAACATTCAGATTAGGAAAAATAGAGACTGTATACACAGAGAAAATACGGGAAAGATGAAAACTGAGACAACCTTGTAGACAGCTCGCACGTTGGCCTAGCTGCCTTGCACTGAAATTTCTTGCGAAACGGTAGCATTCACAGCACGTACTTGAGCGTTATCCAAAGGGCACCGCAGCCGTTAAAGCGCAGTATCCCTCTGCTATACAGATCGTCGTATATTCTTCTCTGATATGAACTGCTCTTTCCTTCAACGAACTTCGTCACTTTACCTCTGCATCGTTATTTAGTTTTCTTGCCTTTCAGAAGTACCTGACTGTGGCATATGAAGATTCATAAAGATTGAATATATCTGCTAACGTACCGAACAATGTAATACAGCCAGGAAAAAAAAGAGAACAGGCTACATACCACAGGCAGAAAACAAGGACTCGTGACTGTTTAATGAAACATTTGCCACCACTTCCTGTAAGAAGGCTCTGAACAGGATAGCGAGATGAACAATCTGCAAACGCTGAAACTTTCTGTAAATTAACAGAATGGCAAGAGTTAGCTTCCGACAGGGACAGGTGAAAAGCAAATATGTCGTGCAGGGCCCTGTGTCATTCAACTTATATCAGATGCCTAATAATGAAGGAAGGCATAGCACTGTTGCTCGTGAATGCTCTAGTAGAGAACGGAAAACAGTCGACACCTTTGAACAATGTTTCTTCACGAATGACGTTTTGTTATTGTAATATTCCGAATTCAATATTAATCGCAGAGTCATATACTCTAACAAAATACAGTTGTGTCTACAGACGACAGCAGAGCTGGCGAACGTAATCTTGGGAGCTAAAGTTCCACGTTACTTCCTCCTGTTGTCGCAATCGGTTAATATGATAATCGTACCAGATGTCATCCAGACATATGAAACAGGAACGTGTCTCGTAATTGTGCTCTTCAGGGACCTGATGAACATCCTAGAGAACGCCTTGGACCACACGAAAAATGTGTGCATAGGTACCGTCCTCATGAAACAGAGTATCTCCATCACTGACACCAGAGTGGAATTTGCTCCCATTCACAAAGTTTTGCGACATTTATCCGCCAGCGGCGACACTGATTTTCTGAAAATTAGGCTGCGATCAAATGTATAATTTTCTACCTAGCGTTTTGTCGCCTACTGAAGGACATACCCTCAGGGCTAATGAAATGTAGGTAGTTGAGTCTCCATCGTAAAGTGCTAATAACATTGAATCGATGAACACTATGTGGCTCTGAGCACTATGGGACTTAACATCTGAGGTCATCAGTCCCTTATAACTCCTTAAACCTAATTAACCTAAGGACATCACACACACCCATGCCCGAGGCAGGATTCGAACCTGCGTCCGTAGCAGCAGCGCGGTTCCGGACTGAAGCGCCTAGAGCCGCCCGGCCACAGCGGCCGGCTACACTATGTGATCAAAGGTATCTGGACACCCCCAGAAACACACGTTTTTCATATTACGTGCATTGAGTTGCCCCCTACTGCCAGGTACTCTATATCAGCGACCTCAGTAGTCATTAGACATCGTGAGAGAGCAGAATGGGGCGCTCCGCGGAGCTCACGAACTTCGAACATGGTCAGATGATTGGGTGTCACTTGTGTCATACGTTTGTACGCGAGATTTCCACACTCCTAAACATCTCTAGGTAAACTGTTTCCGATGTGATAGTGAAGTGAAAATGTGAAGGGACACGTACAGCACAAAAGCGTACAGGCTGACCTCGTCTGTTGACTGACAGAGACCGCCGACAGTTGAAGAGGGCCGTAATGTGTAATAGGCAGACATCTATGCAGACCATCACACAGGAATTCCAGACTGCATCAGGATCCACTGCAAGTTAGGCGGGAGGAGAGAAAACTTGGATTTCATGGTCGAGCAGCTGCTCATAAGCCACACATCACGCCAGTAAATGCCAAACTACGTCTCGCTTGGTGTAAGGAGCATAAATATTGTACGATTGAACCGTGGAAAAACGTTGTGTGATGAATCACGGTACACAATGTGCCGATCCGATGGCAGGGTATGGGTATGGCGAATGCCCGGCGAACGTCGTCTGCCAGCGTGTGTAGTGCCAACAGTAAAATTCGAAGGCGGTGGTGTTATGGTGTGGTCATGTTTTTCATGGAAGCGGCTTGTTTTGCGTGGCACTATCACAGCACAAACTACATCGATGTTTTAAGTACCTTCTTGCTTGCCTGTGTTGAAGAGCAATTCGAGGATTGGCGATTGCATTTTTCAACACGATCGAGCACCTGTTCATAATGCACGGCCTGTGGCGGAGTGGTTACACGACACTAACATCCCTGTAATGGACTGACCTGCACAGAGTCCTGACCTGAATCCTGTACAACACCTTTGGGGTATTTTGGAACGCCGACTTCATGCCAGGCCTCACCGACCGACATCGATACCTCACCACAGTGCAACACTCTGTGAAGAATGGGCTGCCATTCCCCAAGAAGCCTTCCAGCAGATAGCTGACTGTATCCCTGCGAGAGTGGAAGTTGTCATCAAGGGGCCAGAAACATACTGAATTCCAGCATTACCGATGGAGGGCGCCACGAACTTGTAAGTCATTTTCAGCCAGGTGTCCGGATACTTTTGATCACATAGTGTACATAGAAATATGGAAGCGCAAAAAACACAATACATTACTATGTCGATACGGTGTAGGAAAACCACTGGCATTCAAAACATCTTCTAGTGACCTCGGAATGGATAAATGAAAGCCCTGTATGTTTTTCTAGGGAACCTTATGCCATGCTTCTTGGAAAATAGTGCGTAGTTCAGTGATGAAGGAGGTGGACAGTAATCACGCACTGTGCTCTCCAAAGTAGACCACAGAGACTCAGCGATATTCATATCTGGTGACCCTCGTGGAGAGTGATGTTGCGACAATTCATCATCATGCTCACAAACCAGTACTGGACGATGCGAGCTTTGTGAACAGCGGCACTGTCGCCTGGAACACGGTATCACCATTGGTGAACAAATATCGTATCAAGGGATGGATCTGATTAGCCAAAATGGCCACATAATAATTGGCAGTAATACGACTTCCACATTAACCATGGGAGCCATTGAATGTCACGATGTGGCTCTCCAAATCATCACCGAAGCCCTGCTAAGTTTCACTCTTGGGACTTAAACTCGTCCAGAAGTTTGAAACAGTTTGAAACAAGACTCATCCGACCAAATGACTTCACTTCACTGTTCCGTAGTCCACGTTTTATGACTTCAGCACCTCGTTTTCTTGCTACAGGCATTTGCATCACTGATGAGTGGTTTTGGAATTCCAGCTCCCTTCAGGTTGTTGTGGTGTTGACAGTGCGACAGTGAGCCATTCAGTTCTGCAGTGACTTTTGAAGCTGTCGTCCTCCTATTTTTTTGTCACAATCGTCTTCAGTGACAATCTTTCACGATCATTCAACAACACCTATATGTGGTATAAATTTTCAATACGTACCTGTTGAAACACCAAACACTACAGATCCGTTGGTTACGGAAGCACCCACCATATGAGCACCATCAGTTTAACCACGTTTGAATTCGCTTAGTTCCGACATAATGCGCTCTCAGCTGCACAGAACTCCGTTATGGCCAGGACTAAACTTGCAGCCTATTGAGGACATTGCCAGGAACCGTTCCCAGTCAAATACAACAGCGCAGGCTAGAGGCTTGGCTAGCATCTGGATTTATATTCAAGCAGGCGTTTCTCGCGGTGTTTCCATACTTTTGTCCAACGCCTGGAGTTCCGTGCTGATACTTAGTGAATAGAGTACTCGATTGCGCACCATTAGGGTCAGTACGTGATTGGAGGGAATATTTCTTATCACAGTTCACAATGTCTTTCTCAGTGGGATGACACTGCTAGGAGTGACAGTAACAGTGGGTGTAATGCATGAAAGTATGATGGGACGGTTACTTCTCAGAATATGTTATAATCTTGTGGATAACGCCAGAAGCCCTCTGAAACTATTGGTGGACAGTGCGTGGCACATAGAAAGCTCTAATCATTACAAAACTATTCCTAACAACAAATAAAAAACCTTGCTGATGACTGAAGTCGGTTTAGTTAGTTACATGCATGTTCCATACAGTATGTTTGAGTCAAACGGTTTAAAAAGAGGATATTGTTATCGACGGAAATATAGGCACCTGCTGTCCATATACGTGGGAAATAATATTTATATAATAGACACTCTCTCTCTCTCTCTCTCTCTCTCTCTCTCTCTCTCTCTCTCTCTCTCTCTCTCTCTCCGTACAGTATATGGAGAAGTCGAGCTGAAATAATGTCAGTTTGTTTTGAACTTATTTTAGTCTACAATGGTCGAATAGCTTTTAAGTATTCTTAATCCGTCCCTTTTATGTCCGAATGAGGTTAACTAGTGGATGCCGCAGGCAACTTCTGTTTGTAACGCTTAATATTTGAACACTTGGTTTCTAATACTTAACAGTTCCTAATGACAAACGTTATAAGGGAACAAGTGTATTATGAAGTTGTTACTACCGCGCCAAGTTGCTTAATCAAGTGTCATTGAAGTCACGAGCTTTTACACCACTTGCCGGCCGGAGTGGCGGAGCGGTTCTAGGCGCTACAGTCTGGAACCGCGCGACCGTTACGGTCGCAGGTTCGAATCCTGCCTCGGGCATGGAGGTGTGTGATGTCCTTAGGTTAGTTAGGTTTAAGTAGTTCTAAGTTCTAGGGCACTGATGACCTAATTAGTTAAGTCCCATAGTGCTCAGAGCCATTTGATTTTTTTAATACCACTTAAGCATATATTACACTGTTTTCAGTAGCGAATACCTTACCCGTAAGTGTAAGTGCATGGATGTGTTTCTGCATATAATTAAAGAGTGGAAATACATACAACAAACTCTAACAGTTTGATCATCTAAACCAAGAATCACACGCAGAATAAAATTTGCCAACGTTAAGAGTGTAACAAGATCAGCTTTACATATTTCTCGGTTCGCGTTCTAATCAATATGCTCATCTCGAAACTCTGAACAACCTGTCTTACGTATTGTCTTCCACACCGGTTCTACTTTCACAGGCGTCGTAACCAGCACGAAACAGAATGAATTGCCTCTGTAGTCAACATGTTCGTCGCGAGAGAAATCAGCAACTGTGCAGATATGAAAAAAGACAGTAAAGCGTTTATTTTTCCGTCCCAGTTGCACACTTTTAGAGTGTAACTAGTTAGACCTCCTTGGACCATTCTCGATCTGTGTTACTGAGTAAGTAATCCATCGTCTCTGTTTTATGATGTGTAATTCCTATACAGACACGACGGACTGCTTACGCAACTACATGGATCTGAAGATATCCAGAGGGACCGAAACTACTATACTGTACAAACATGCAACTGAGACTGAAAAATAAACTAAACATAATTTTTTTAGTATGAGCGATGTTTGTTGTTAGTCAGAAAAACAAGCTTCTAATACTTTACTTAATACATTATTAGCCCCTTGAAAAATTTGTTGTTGAGGGTTTTAATTAATTTCTTAATTTTCTTTGAAGTTGTTACATGATAGAAATATTCGATATTTTTGACACTGTGGTCACATACACTGAGGTCACAAAACTCAAAGGATGCCTCCTGCTGTCGTGGCGGATCTCTCTTTTCCCGGCTTGGTGCAGCAATTCGAAGTGGCATCGACCATCCAAAATCGCGAAAGTGTTGCCGGTGTAGGGTGTTGAGCAAGGACGATTATTTGCAAAAACAGACATAATGTCTTATGGGATAACAGCAATAAGTGATTTTATAATGTTACTTAAAATCCGTCTTGATTGCAAATTTTTTATTCATATGACCGGTTTCGGTTCATTCAGAACCATCTTCAGATCTGATATTTCAGTTACAGGAGTAACCCGTCCAAATCCAGCAACTTTCACATGCTACGTCACATAAAACACGTCCCTGTAATGGAGTGACCTGCACAGAGTCCTGACCTGAATCCTGTACAACACCTTTGGGGTATTTTGGAAAGCCGACTTCGTGCCAGGCCTCACCGACGTAGCATGTGAAAGTTGCTGGATTTGGACGGGTTACTCCTGTAACTGAAATATCAGATCTGAAGATTGTTCTGAATGAACCGAAACCGGTCATATGAATAAAAAATTTGCAATCAAGACGGATTTTAAGTAACATTATAAGGACGATTATGTCCCACAAATGTTCGATGGATTCATGTCGGGCGATCTGGGTGGACAAATCATTCGCTCGAACTGTCCAGAACGTTGCTCGAACCAGTCGCCTACATCTGTGACCCAGTGACAAGACATCATTCTTTGGGACCTTGTAGTCCATGGATGGCTGCAAATGGTCTTCGAGTAGCCGAACATAACCCTTTCCAGTGAATGATCGGTTCAGTTAGGCCAGAGGACCCAGTCCGCTCCACGTAAACACAGCCCACATCACCACCACCAGCTTGCACAGTGCTTTGTTGACAAATTGGGTCTATGGCTTCGTGGGGTCTGCGCCATGCTCGAACCTTATCAACAGCTCTTTACCAGCTGAAATCGGGTCTCATCTGAACAGGCCACGGTTTTCCAGCCGCCTAGCGTCCAACCGAAAGTCACGAGCCCAGAAGAGGCGCTACAGGCGATGTCGTGCTGTCAGCAAAGCTACTCGCGTCAGTCGTCTGCTGCCATAGCCCATTAATTCGAAATTTCGCTGCACTGTCACAACGGATACGTCCGTCCTATGTCCCATGCTGAATTCAGCGGTTATTTCACTCGGAGTTTCTTTGTCTGTTAGCACTGGTAACTCTACGCTGCTCTCGGTCTGCGTTGCCCATGGCGAGCGGTAATGCCTGGAATTTGGCATTCCCGAAACATTCGTAACACTGTGGATCTTGGGATATTGAAGTCCCTAACGATTTCCTAAATTGGATGTACCATGTGACTAGCTGCAACTACCATTCTGCGTTCAATGTTTAACTCCCACCCTGCGACAATAATCACGTCGGAAACCTTTTCTCATGAATCACCTCAGTAGAAATGACAGCTCCGGCAACGCACTGCCCTTTTATATGTTGTGTACGTGATACTACCGCCATCTGTATAGATGCATATCGCTGTCCCATGACTACTGTCACAACAGTATATACTGCGATGATTTTTCTTTCGAATTAACTGCATCGATTTTTCTCTGTTATATTATGAATCTGATTGCTAAATATGTTTGCATTGTGCATTATTGTTATCATTTAGTCACTTTTTCAATAACTAAACCACATCGGAGTTTGACAGACTTTTCTGTTTCCCTTTTATTTCTTATTTTCTTTTAATTTTATTCCCAGAAATGTTTATTTTACACATAAAGCGCAAATGTTCTTATTTTTTATAATTATTCTTAAGTTACAACAACGCTTATTACAATTTGGCAGCAGTTATACGTCTACTCAAGTCCTAACCGTTTTTACAGTACCTCATCGTGCAGTATGATGTTCTAATTCCCTTTCGCGTCCAAAGTTTCTGGGGACCTAAAACCGACGGAGAGGCTTCGTCTCCGACCAGCCCTCAGTGGTTCACAACCCCACAACAGGTTGCAGCAGTCCACTCACCCCACACCGAACCCAGAGTTATTGTGCGGTTCGACCCCCATTGGACCCCTCACCCACTTCCCGGGAATGTCTCACACCAGAAGAGTGTAACCCCAATGTTTGCGTGGTAGAGTAATTGTGGTGTACGCGTACTTGGAGACAGTGTTTGCGCAACAATCGTAGACGTAGTGTAACTGAGGTGGAATCAGGGGAACCAGCCCGAATTCGCCGAGGCAGGTGGAAAACCGCCTTAAAAACCATCCACAGACTGGCTGGCACTCCGGACCTCGGCACTAATCCGCCGGGAAGATTCGTGCCGGCGACCGGCACGCCCTCCTGCCCGGAAAGCAATGCGTTAGACCGCACGGCTGACCTGGCGGGCTTTGTCGGTGCTTACTTGGACAGTATTAATTTTTCAGAAAGAAATTTCTCTCCTCAGTGGAGTGCGTGCTGAAGTGCAACCTGCTGGTAGATTAAAGCTGTCTGCTGGACCGGAATTGGAACCTGGGATCTTTGCCTTTCACGGGCAAGTGCTCTACCGACTGAGCTGTCCAAGGACGACTCACCATCCACTAGAATGTGGCTAAATCAAGTCTCCGTAATACCCTTGCTTCCAGGAGCGCTAGTCCCGTAAGGTATGCCGAACTCTTGTGTAGTTTGGTAGGTATGAGATGAGGAACTGGGCAAAATTAAGCTGTGAGGGCAGGTGTGTGGTGAGTCCTGCATGGATAACTCAGTCGATGGACCTGCCCGCGAAAGACAACGGACCCAAGTTCGAGTCCTGGTCAGGCGCACAGTTGCAATCTGCCAGGAACACTTCACAGTATTCTGTCCAAAAGGAACTATAGTGATCCAAAAGAATTCCGTAAGTCAACATACGTAACTTGGTTATAGGTGACGCTTTTCTTTTCATTCCAGAAGAGCTTTTCCATCCTGTGTTGTTCACACCCTCCTTCCTCTGTACACGCGATCACAGATGCGTTTCATAGCTGTTCTCCCAATAGGAAAAACGGCGTGCCTCAAAGACCTCATCGTGCGCTTAATCTACCCGGATTTCACAATTTTTTTCGTTTTTAAACTTTATAAATGCTGTTTTTGTGCAATATTTTTGCCAATAGGAAGCGCCATAGGACGGCAACAATTCAGCTGGTGAAAATGTCGCTAATTATAGATGACTTTCTCGCCAGAATATCTAAGAACGATTCAGAAATTGATACGTAATGAAAAGAGGTTACCAGTAATGGAAAAAGGGTGATAAGGCAGTAAGATATTGTCAGGCGTAAACAGTAATTGTTCGAGACTTCATTATTATGTTATCTGCACACGATGACGGCAATCCGTCGAGAGCAGCCCACGTAACTCCGTATCCGTTTCGACAGACTTTCACATTGGTCTTCATGCTTTTGGCTCTTAGCGTGTTACCCACCAGATGTGACTGTGGTCCTCTCCGAAACCCTGTTGACGTGACGCGCTGTCTTCCCGTCCTCAGCTGGTGAGAGCGCCAGGCCGGAACCGCTGGTGGTCGTCAGAAAGTCACTAGTCGAGGCTCTTGGTACATTACGGGAACACAATGCGCTCCGCGCCAAGTCCTGCCGTCAATTATCGTTTCTTTGCTTTGCCTCCTCTTACTCTTGGTTTACAGCGGTGCATGCTGTTAATCATTACCGAGATCCATTTCCTCTCAGAAATTATAATACTTTTCTACCTACCTCACGGAATATGTGTCCGACAGTCTGTTCAATAGAGAAGATGCTTGTCTGTCACGTATGATATCAAACATAGTACTAACTTTTAAACCTTCTGTCTCTACTTCACCTGTGAGCATTTGGTTCAAATGGCTCTGAGCACTATGGGACTTAACTTCTGTGGTCATCAGTCCCCTAGAACTTAGAACTACTTAAACCTAACTAACCTAAGGACATCACACACATCCATGCCCGAGCCAGGATTCGAACCTGCGACCGTAGCATGTGAGCATTTATCGAGGCACTCAATTACTACGCATTCAGCTGCTACAGTTTCTCCAGGAAAACATCTGTTGTAGCTTCTTATGTTTTAGAAAATAATTAAAGTAAGATTTGTGTCTTGTCTGAATGTGGATCAACCCCTTCGACGGAATTTCTTCTTCTTCTTTTAGTGTTCAACCCTGAGTCTGGTTTGCAGCAGAGCGCCATTCCCCTCTTCTGTGTGGAGGGAATTAGTTAGCACATTTTCGCATGTAGAATACTGTACACTCTTCTGCCTGGAGTGGCAGTGTCCCAAAGCGGTTGCCATTCACCTGTCATTGTCCGTTTATAGTGCTTCTTTGTCATTTATTAATTTGCCAGTTTCTTTCTTACTTCTTCAAACTTATCTTTTCTAAGTACCCCTTCACTTCGTCTGTAGGTTGGTTGGATGCATTTCAAGTGTCACTAAAAATCCTTCTACCGACACTGTCCGGTAGGACCCAGATATCCTTATGAGGGCAACATGTCGCAGCCTTCGGAGGATTTGAACAGGTCTCACTTAGATAGTCACATACTTGCATGAAAGTGATTCCAGATGTAAGTATGACATAATAAGTTGTAATGTGACATTGTGAGTACCTCGATTTGAAGAAAATCGTCGTCACCAGAGACAGCTTGTTTGGACAAATAGAAAATTTTAGTGAGCAGAAAAAAGTAATCACAAAGGGAGTCCCACAGGGTTCAATTTCGGGGCTTACATATGTGTACGACCTTCCATTTAATATTCAACAAGCAAAATTGGTACTATGTGCAGACATTACTATTGTTATAGTAACCCCCTTAGAGAGAAAGCAACAGAAGAGTTGGTAAATGATATTTTCCAAAAAATTATTAAATGGTTCTCTGAAAATGGACTCTTCTGAAATTTTGAAAGAAACACTGTATTCACTTCTGTGCAACAAATAGAGACATATCATAAGATAGAACGCTCCAAATTTTTGGGTGTACGTGTTGATGGAAGCATAAACTGGAAAAAGCAAATTACTTGAGTTGCTCAAACAAATAAGTTCAGTTACTTTTGCTTTTCAAATAATTGCTAATATTGGAAAAAAAATATATCAACCACTTGACAAATTTAGTGTATTTTCAGTCTATAATGTCTTACGGAATAATTTCCTGGGGTAATCCATGACTTAGAAAGAAAGCATGTATTGATTGCACAAAAGGTAGCGATAGGAATAATATGTGGTGTTCAGTCACGAACGCCATGTATGTACTTCTTCAAGGAGGTAGCCATTCCAACTGCTTCGTCACAGTACCGATATTGACAAATGACATTTGTCACAAATAATCCATCACACTTTGAGAAGAAAAGTGATGCCCATATCTACAACACTACAGGGAAAAATTACTGTTACAACCCATTGTTCAAATCTGTAAGTGGTTCAGAAAGGAGTTCAAAATGCAGCAACAAACATTTTTGATAATATTCCCAGTAACATAAAATGTCTCATTGGTAGCGAACCGTCTGAAATCTATTTAAAATCATTTCTCCTGGACGACTGCTTCTATTCCATTGCTGAAATTCTACTTAAGAACTGATAGCCAGTAAAAAAATAAATAAGTGTAGTTGCGTAAGTAGGGCTAAAAATAATGATGCGTTCATTAAAGTTAACAAAAAAGGTTCAAATGGCTCTGAGCACTATGGGACGTAATATCTGTGGTCATCAGTCCCCTAGAACTTAGAACTACTTAAACCTAACTAACCTAAGCACATCACAAACATCCATGCCCGAGGCAGGATTCGAACCTGCGACCGTAGCGGTCACGCGGTTCCAGACTGAAGCGCCTATAACCGCACGGCCACACCGGCCGGCTAAAATTAACACTAATCATGTATGCATCGCCTGTAACCTGACTAGTTCCACATCATTTCGATAAAACAATCGTTCAAATGATCGATGGAACATGTAGCTAACTAACTAACTGACTGACTGACTGTCAGCAACATGCTGGTGACAGGGGTCGCCGTCCACTATCGCGTGTTGTATCAGTTCATAGATGGGTCATAAAGCAGAGAATAATTCACCACTGGGCTCTACTGTGAAATAAGAAACAGTAAAATGATATACCGTACAGGCCAATCTCTTCTCTGTGAGACGCAGGTATTACCGCCCTATGCGTGGAGCCCTCCTCACAGTTCGCCACAGTACACAGATAGTACCATGCTGCAAGTACTTTTACACCGCCGTTGGATTCCGGAAGCATAGGAAAAGACAACCTGGACTGGTAAGTCACGTTACACTTTGTTATGGGACGATGACAGGGTATAGGTACGTCAAAATCATATGAAAGAATGAATCCCGCTTGCTAGCCGGGCATCGTTCAGACAGGTCTGTGGGGCAGTTCTCGAGTGGGGGATGCTCAGTACACCATATTGCTCGATAAGGAACTATAAAAGATGGCTAACGCAAGTATAAAGTGCTAATACTCTGACATTATGAGTATTGTCTACGTGGCATGGTTGCAAAACGATGGTGATCCAACCCACTTCGATAATAATGTCCGTAAGCAGCTGAACAACAGGCATGCTCATCAGTGAATTGCGCAGGTCACGTCATATGGACAACACAATCTCTGTATCTCACTGTTATGGTTTCTATCCTTTGTAGTTACGTGAATTCGATAAATGAGAGACAGAGGCACACTGACGTCTTGGCCATGATCCCTTAATAGTGAACGATACAGAAACCTACCGTATGATCACGTGCATCCGTTTATTCTCCAAGGCAACCGGCAGGAGATGTGCACCTTCAGCAAGACAATGAACCACCCCATCGCTCTCTAACTGTACAGAACAGTTTCCGGTACAGGCATGAGGCAGCCTGGGTGCTCAGCGGGTCACTTGATCTAAATCTTATCCAGCACAGCTAGGCTGTCATCGAGAGGCAAGAGTATCTCATCATAACATTGCCCTAGTAACTTTTTTTTTTTTTTCATGCTCAACATGACGCGTTTCGAGAATTTTTTCTCATTGACAAGTACGTTTGTTTACATTAGTATTTTGTGATAAAATGTGATTAACAGGACATCCGCAACTGAGCATTGTGGAATCAGATGACAAAGCTCTTTAGTTGTGAATACTTGGTCATGAAGCAGCCAACCGCCACGTGGGTTCAGGCATTTATCAAATTAAGTGCAATGTTTGCGAATGCCTCGACTTCGGGTAGATGTGTCGCACTTTTAATATCCGAATCAAGGAACATAAGGAGCTTAATAATTCTAAGTCCACTACATCCACTCATTTGAAAGTCAATGAGCATCCTGCTAGTGACATGAATACCAGTTTGAGTGTTCTTCATCGTCACTACAGAGGCCGTGTCCCTAATTTATTAGAGGAAATAGAAATTATGCACAGCTTAAACAAGAAACCTTCAACAACCCTAAGTGAGCAACATATTGCGCTTATCCATTACGAATGTTTCAGAACCCGAGACTTTATTCAATACAAATACAGAAAACTGCAACCAGTCACTTTTTTGAAATACTTATTTATTCCGTGATGAGCCAGAAAAGGTTTGAAAACAGGCTCATGGAATAAATAAATATTTCAAAAAAGTGACTGCAGTTTTCTGCATTTATATACTAAAGAAGCAAACCACGGTGAAGCACACGATTTTCAAAAAAAAATTGTCCTCTTTTTTTTATCTCTTTAATTTTAGTCGCCACCTGGTACTATTTCTCAGTGTGGACACTCAGTTGTTACATGTAACTAGTTGTCATTACATTTAGCTTAATTTTGTCCAACTTGCCAGTTTTGGCTCTTTTCTAGCTTTTATAAATTTAAATTTTACCTTCATATTATCTGTAACGGATGGCTGGGTACTCTCATTATTTATGCCCAATTACATAATTTTTACATTAATTTTTTTATACACTGAAGACCGAAAGAAACTGGTACACCTGCCTAATATCGTTTAGGGATCCCGCGGTCACGCAGAAATGCCGTAACTCGACATGGCATGGACTCGATTAATGTCTGAAGTAGTACTAGAGGGAATTGACATTATGAATACTGCAGGGTTGTACGAGGGGGTAGAGATCTATTCTGGACAGCACATTGCAAGGCATGCTCAATAATGTTCATGTCTGGAGAATTTGGTGGCCAACGAAAGTGTTTAAACTCAGAAGAGTGTTCCTGGAGCCACTCTGTAGCAATTGTGGACGTGGGGGCTGTCGCATTGTCCTGCTGGAATTGCCCAAGGCTGTCGGAATGCACAATGGACATGAATGGTTGCAGGTGATCGGACAGGATGCTTACGTAAGTGTCACCAGTCAGAGTCGTATCTAGACATATCAGGAATCCCATATCACTCCAACTGTACACTCACCACACCATTACAGAGCCTCCACCAGCTTGAACAGTCCCCTGCTGACATGCAGGGTCCATGGATTCTTGAGGTTGTCTCCATACCCGTACACGTCCATCCACTCGATACAATTTGAAACAAGACTCGTCTGGCCAGGCAACATGTTTCCAGCCAACAACAGTCCATGTCGCTGTTGAAAAGCCCAGGTGAGGCGTAAAGCTTTGTGTCATGCAGTCATCAAGGATACACGAGTGGACCTTTGGCTCCGAAAGCCCATATCAGTGATGTTTCGTTGAATGGTTCGCACACTGACACTTATTGATGGCCCATCACTGAAATCTGTAGCAATTTCCGGAAGGGTGGCACTTCTGTCATGTAGAACGATTCTCTTCACTATCGTTGGTCCCGTTCTTGCAGTATTTTTCCGGCGCAGCGATGTCGGAGATTTGATGTTTTATCGTATCCCTGATATTCTCGGTAGACTAGTGAAATGGTCATATGGAAAATCCCCTTTACATCGCTACCTCGGAGATGCTGTGTCCCGTCGCTCGTGCACCGACCACAACACCACGTGCAAACTCACTTCAATCTAGATAACCTGCCATTGTAGCAGCAGTATCCGATCTAACAACTGCGCCAGACACTTGTTGTCCTATATAGGCGTTGCCGACCGCAGCGCCGTATTCTGCCTGTGTACATATATCTGCATTTGAATACGCATCACTACACCAGTTTCTTTGGCGTTTCAGTGTATTTTGACGATGTACACCTAAACATTTTTTATTAATTTACACATATATGTATCCACTATTATTACAACAAAAATGTTCAAATGTGTGTGAAATCTTACGGGACTTAACTGCTAACGTCATCAGTCCCTAAACTTACACACTACTTAACCTAAATTATCCTAAGGACAAACACACACACACCCATGGCCGAGGGAGGACTCGAGCCTCCGCCGAGACCAGCCGCACAGTCCATGACTGCAGCGCCTAAGACCGCTCGGCTATTCCCGGGCGGCATTATTACAACAAAGTAGTGATAAATACTACACAGTCTCTTATTATAGGTTCTCCATTTTCCTATTACAGTCTTATTACCTGAAGATGGGCTTATAATTGTCCGAAACTGGTCGTGATAGGAGCAATAAAACTATTTAGAACTGAAGCGGTTTTACATTTTGGGTGATGTTTGCATGTGGTTTTTTTCTGCCTCTCTTGCATTTTAGTCGTCCAACCTCAGACTTGCCCACATGCGTGAGTTTTGGGTAACGCTTGAACGTTCACGAATCAGAATGGAATCTCAGTGCTTTCTCTGTTTCATGGAATACATGCAAAAACGCATCTCGACCGTAATCATGGTGTTGTCAAGAGGTGCGACGTAAGTGTTTCTGATGTGAGTGTCTAGTTGCCGTTTAAAGTCAAGGGGCGTGCAGCAGCGTTGCAGCTACTTTTAAAATACTGGCATTTAACGTGAACTGACGTAAACATTACGGCACACAGGCAGCGAAAGAGGTGGATGGACAGACACGCGCGGGAGTCAGATAAGCGGACAGTGCTTCTCACTTTTCACAGCCATCTGTCACAGCGCTGCCCTGTAAAAACCCGGTCTGCGCCGTGGAGAGGCGTTCAGGGTGTTTATAACGGGTTCTACTCGTTGCCGACTCAATCCGGCGATCATGTAGCACACTGTTACCCATTAAAATGGCAAGACAATGAAAGTGGAATGCAATAAGCGTCAAATTGGCTTAAAGTGTACTACATGCTTCGATTTGGAAAATGATAGGCTTTTCAGCACAATTGCTGAAAGTGCAGTAGATAGGGGTGACGTCAGTTACATTCTGTATATCGAATTTCGACATCAGTAAGAGCGTGGCGAATCGAGAACGCTGTTTATTGTTCCGCCACACTGCTGCTCGCGTGATAAATGCCATGACTTTGTTGTGCGAATACGGACTCACGGGTTCAGGTGGGGGGGGGGGGGGGGCTTGCGTCATCTCAGCGGTCCCACACAAGTAGCGTCTGAGAAAACAGATACAGTTTGCACTCGATCATGCAGCATTGTAGAGCAATACGTTGTACCTTGAGTTAGGAAATGGAGTTGTTTGCAGCAAGACACAGAGATGCGAATAAAAATGAGAAGTATCCAAATCTTGCACGATTTTAAGATGTATTCAGGGTATGTGAATAAACATTGTATATTCTAATATGCCAACATTTATCTTGGCTTTTCCGGACGGTCTAGATTTACGCTGTGAATAAAGAGTAGAATCTATTTTTCACACTGAGATACATCTGGGTTATTTATAAGATGGTAATGGGGCATGCTAGTTGACTGTTAGGTTGTGCCATGGCGACTTTCCTGCCAATTATACATGAGAATCGTTACCAGTTTCACAGGAATGTTAGTAATATAAAGAACTATTACGATTTGAAACTGAAAGTGTGGGTTTTTATCTGCGAAATTTATGCAGTACGTGGCGAAAAACGTGGAGGTGCCTTGACTGCCCGAAAACGTGTGGAGGTACTTCTTTCTTGTGTGAGCGATGGCGGATTCCAGATTGGTGTGGCCGAGGGTTTTGGAGTTGACCGGGCAACGCTATACAAAGCAGTGAACGGTATTATGGATCAGATAGTTTTAAAAGCTCACGACTGGATTCTACTCCCGTCAAAAGTTCAGGAAAAGAATACTGTTAAGCTAAATTGCAAAAAATATCTCGGTTGCCCCTGACACAGGGGCTTTGGATATCATCCAAATAGAAATTAGGAAACCAGAATTACATGGTTATGCCTCTATTAATGTGAAGGTGACCGTAGATGCTAATGAGACATTTATTAGCGTAAGTGTAGAATGACCTAGCAGCGTGCGTAATGATAGAATATGGAGATATAGCCCAATTAGAAATGTAATTGCGGAGTACATTGGGAATGTCTGCTTACTTGGTGATTCACGGCATTGAATATTTTCATCCTTAGTCACTCCATTTTAGCCAGCAGAAAAACTGATCAGCGACGATTCAATTTGGTCCATCCCAGAGGAAGAGCCTTTGGTCAACTTGCAGAATCGTTTAGAGGACACGAAAGAGGCAGAAATAGTAGTAGTAGTAGTAGTAGTAGTAGTAGAAGAAGAAGAAATTGAGAATCCCGAAGAAGACGAGCCTACCATCAGGCAGCTGGTAAGCAGTGGAAGCAAGTTTTGTGATGAACAGCAACGGTAGCAAATGCTCGGACCTGTTTACGTATTTTTACTTGTTTAACTGCGCACTGTTCGAATGTAATAAGCGACATATAAATAATGTAATTATAATTGGAAGTTGCTTAATAACAAGAGAACAAGAAAAATGTGCAAGCTGTGTTATTTTCTGTTCCTTTTAGACATTAAAGAAAGGATATGATAATACGAAACGGTTAACAATACAATATTTATGTGTAATACCAATAATCCGTTTGAGCACAACTGTCCTTTGCGATTTTTCAAGCGTTTTCTTTTCATTTTCTATTAGAAGGTTCTATAATTCCAATTGTTTGAACAATACAAGTCTCTGAAGTTGCAATAAATACAAGTCTTTTGTTTCTTCAGTTTCTTATGCTGCAAGCGTTTCGCATCTTTGTTGAGGTTGCCGGTTTCTTTCTCGCAGGAGCAACACTCAACAAGTACCTGCGTTTGACATTTTCCTCTGATCTTCAGTTGTATCATAGTCTTTATCAGTGTCTGATATGAGCTTGGCAGCAACAGAAATTGCTCTTGAAACCTTTCTAAAAACAGTATTATTTTCCTGGAGATCAATACCACTAAATCCTTTTCCTAGTCTGTGAGTTCAATCGCTTTATATCCTATTTCCTTCAGATTGGTTCCTTTTTTTGCTTGACCTCGCATGTTTATGTGCCAGGCTGCGAGGTCTGACGTATCTTGTCTTCTCGACCGCATTATATCTACATTTGGTCCACTGTAGGCAACGCTCCATGCTACGTACGCAGGAACACGGATGGCTTCGTATTATGCCACTTATGCTTGTATTTGCCTATTGATAGGACGATGTTTCCCTATAAATTTTTATCTTAATGCCATATGCTGGCATTAAAGGGCGGATGTTCACTCACCACATGTCACCACGTGTCATTGCCAATAAATAAATGAAACAGCCTGCAGCCAAGATTGTCTTGTTTCAAGAGGCTGAAAAATACATTAAATGCTGTTTTATTGTTGGATTATAAGAGCAAACTCATTTCTACCATTTTTCTCTGTTATTGTAAAAGTTAATATTAATCTCGACACTGCAGATAGTGTTGGAGGAACGCTTGCGATATAAATCAGCGAGATCATTGCACTATTGACAGTTCGGTCGAGGAGACAATGGGGATCGATTGCGATGTCTGCTTACCACATGACGATGTCAGAGACGGCTTGCAGCAGCCAGAAGGTCGCTGCAACGCTCCTGCTGCAAACAGCAGCTCGCGTCGCGTTAAAATGTTGGCGCTTTATCTCGGGCGTCATTATGCGCCTCTGTCCAAGATAATGAACGGCAGAACTCTAACGAGATTCTAGGTGGCAAGTGCCTGGAGCGGAATGCCAAAACCGTGAGCACCTTCCGAACGAGCAACCACTGATATTCGAAAGAGGAGGAGAGGAACTGTGACGGCCGCTTCCCGAAGTTTTGACCTCGAAGTGACCCGCACTCTGTAAGCTTCCGATCTCATAGACTAGGTCTCCTGCCAACTGTCTAGATACGTGAAGGTCATTTTCTGTATGAAGGCGCCGGGCGCTGGTGGCCGAGTGTTTCTAGGCGCTACAGTCCGGAACCGCGCGACCGCTACGGTCGCAGGTTCGAATCCTGCCTCGGGCATGGATGTGTGTGTTGTCCTTAGGTTAGTTAGGTTTAAGTAGTTCTAAGTTCTAGGGGACTGATGACCTCAGCAGTTGAGTCCCATAGCGCTCACAGCCATTTGAACCATTTTTGTATGAAGGCGTTTGTTTTAAGAAGAAGGAACTCTTAAAATATCCATGTGCTTATAATGGTTGTCACCGTTTAGGAGACAGTATGAAGTTCTTTCATGAATATAGTATCATCTATATTACTGAGTCATTATTCCGTAACCTAGAACCTAATGGCTTCCAGAGGTAACAAATTTTGTTTTTCGATATTTCACATAATTATTGACCGAATTTAAAAATTTTAAATGCAGTCGTAACATTCTCATTGAGAGGTGTAATATTATGTTAAAAGTTTAACATAATAGGAAAGGAAAAGTATTAGAGTTACAAACTGTGTTCGTCTTGAGGCAGCGTAAATCACGGCTCGCAAGTATCCGCACTTTACTTATCCATTCCTTGAGAATGAGAGCACGTAGAAACTTCCAGAAAACTTTACACGATCATAGTTTCAAAGGTTTACGAAACTTTTTCTCCCTGACAGCTTCTCCCTTCAGCTTCAGAGATGATGTCTTTATTTAGTACATCTTTAATACCGACTCGATTCGCAACACAAAAAATTATTCAAATGGCTCTGAGCACTATGGGACTTAACATCTGAGGTCATCAGTCCCCTAGAACTTAAAACTACTTAAAACTAACTAACCTAAGGACATCACACACATCCATGCCCGAGACAGGATTCGAACCTGCGATCGTAGCGGTCGCGCGGTTCCAGACTGAAGCGCCTAGAACCGCTTGGCCACTCGGCCGGCGATTCGCAACACCGTTGCAGGCAGTATCCACATATACCACTGAATGCACCTGAAAAATTATGTCATTACATAATACGTATTTCAGGAGACATGACGTTATAAACATTGAGATGCTTGAAAAACTGGCTTTTGCTTAAAATGGAGTGCAAATACCCAGAAACACATCCGATGTTTCATGAGAGTACTTTGCGACTTCCAATAAATTTTGAACAAAATTTTAAACCTTTTCTTAATTTTTTCTCGCTTACATACTAAATGTCAAAAACTGAACACATTAAGTCATTTGTAAAGCAATCAGGTGTTGGAAGCTGTTTTATACACGGGAGTTTCATTTTTTAAAGAATCGTGATTTATGGTAGATCAGATTCCTAGCTACTTTTCTACAGGTATACAGCGCGATTCAGCTGACGCTACACATCGGTTTTATGCAACTAGAAACGCCTTCAAAAGCTATGAGCGACATTTTCATAATCCTTTGTTCGCTACGCACGAACTATTGCTCGTACAGAAAAAATCAATAGAACCTTTTTGTAGGAAAGTTAAAGAGGTTAAACGTTGTACATGGATACGTTTTCGTTGGAGGCCAGGGTTTTCGAATTATTCAAGAAAAACGTGTTTGAAGACCACTTTTGTACGTTTTTCTTGAATAATTCGAAAGCTACAGTAGTGAAATTGTATTCCAGTGCAAAATTTAACTACATTGAATTTCCTACAAAAGGTATTCTTAATTTTTTTTCTGTAAGAGTAATAGTTTGGGGGTAGCGAGCGAAGGAATATGTAAATATTGCACATTGTATTTGAAAGTTTAGTGGGTTGCTTAAAACCCAGCGTTAGAGGCAACTGAATCCCCAGTACGAATGAATCTGGCTGTGGTAAATTCTTGCCTCTCCGATGTTTCTTTGAGAGAAAAATTTGCATGTAAAGTTGTAAATACATCGAAATAAAACTAATATTGAAAATCAAACACACAGTAGAGTTAATTGTGACAAGATAATCAATATTCTGTACGAATATGGTTCTGCATTTGTTTGATTCGAGCCCCTTTCTTAGCTATTTGACCTCGTGCCAGCGCTAATGTACGGTACGCTCAAACTATGTCAACCGCTTTATCTCAAATGAACACCAAGTAAATTGTACCTCTTGAACGGGATGACGAAAAAGTGTGTTTTCTTAGTTGATCTTCGTTGATAGAGGATCGTTGCCAGTGAGCTGAGACAAATCTCGCATACGTATTTTCATCACTCTAGGCACGGTTATTTCATCGGTTGAAAATATCATCACTATTAAAAGACGCCTCATTAAACAAATGTTCGGCATTGCAAATACTGCGGTGGATGATCCATCAACAAAACTGTGGCCTGGATTTAATGCATTTCGTGGGCAAATGATTGGTGTTTATGGACAAATCTTCTCCCACATGATACAACACTCTCTCCTTACATTGTACGGTGTGAAAAAATTCTTTGTCAGCTTCAATCACCTGTCTGTTCCTTTAATGTCCCATTTTACCCAAATTTCTATTCAAGTAGAATAAAGTCTGCTGCGATAGTCTCCCTTGTACACTTCTCATGCACTTCATTGTGCAGCATCAAACATTAAACGCATTTCTGCAAGTTCCTGTTAGTAAGTTAGCAATGCTCTATCTTCGACAACCAGACACAGATTGTAAACAGTTGTGAAGTCCACCACCTTGGATATATTGCTGACATTTTCGGACTGTTTTTCAAGGCCACTGCGAGCTGCTTGTTATAAAACATAGTCGGTTTCCGAACAGCTGCCTCACACTGATTGTTCATTCTCAGACCTCTTACTATTAAAATATTCAGTGCAGAACCCTCTGCCGTCTGTATAATTTTGATTATGAGGGTTTGTTTATTTATTTATTCACTTAGTGCATTCTGAAAGTCTGTGCTGTTTGTATAAAGTAGGTCACACAATACATTCATAAAACTGAAAATTAATTACAGGATAGTATTTTTTTATCTTAGCTCTAATAATGCAATAATGAAGATAATAATTTATACAACTGTATCTAACAGTAAGTATACATGAAACATAATTAATTGGAAAGAACATGAGATGAAAATAAGTAACGAAACAAACAACAAGAATGAATATATAAAGTGATTTCTAATGTGCATTTCCCTTTTGCCCTTCGGTTTGTGGCTAGCTCGGTATCTCTTCGGGTTTTGCCTGAACAGAGTGGAAAAATAATCTCCACTTATAGCCAATTGTCCACTTTCTACAAATATTATACATGTATCCACTGTCTGTACTTCATAGTATGGGTAGCTTCCCATTATGGCGTAGCTCAGTAAGTCTCAGCCAGCACACGTATTCTGATTGTGCTTACCTAACATAAACATTTAATACTGTAATTATGATCCATATTCAGTTACTGAGCAACACGGCAAAACATCGAGCTATCACAATTCTTTGTAGATGGGCATACTATGGACAGACAAAAATGGAAGAGGCTTAACCCATGACAAGACCTGCAGTAAGGCAGAATACCTATGTTGTTGTTGTTGTGGTCTTCAGTCCAGAGACTGGTTTGATGCAGTTCTCCATGCTATTCTATCCTGTGCAAGCTTCTTCATCTCCTAGGACCTACTGCAACCTACATCCTTCCGAATCTGTTTAGTGTATTCATCTCTTGGTCTCCCTCTACGATTATTCTATTCAATACCTCCTCATTACTTATGTGATCTACCCATCTAATCTTCAGCATTCTTCTGTAGCACCACATGTCGAAAACTTCTATTCTCTTCTTGTTCAAACTATTTAACGTGCACGTTTCACTTCCATACAGTGCTACACTCCATACAAATACTTTCAGAATCGACTTCCTGACACTTAAATCTATACTCGATGTCAACAAATTTCTGTTCTTCGGAAACGCTTTCCTTGCCATTGCCAGTCTACATTTTATATCCTCTCTACTTTGACCATCATCAGTTATTTTGTTCCCCAAATAGCAAAACTCATTTACTACTTTAAGCGTCTCATTTCCTAATCTAATTCCTGCAGCACCACCCGATTTAATTCGGCTACATTCCATTATCCTCATTTTCCTTTTGTTGATGTTCATCTTATATCCTCCTTTCAAGACACTGTCCATTCCGTTCCAGGTCTTTTGATGTATCTGACAGAATTACAATGTCATCGGTGAACCTCAAAGTTTTTATTTCTTCTCCATGGATTTTAATACCTACTCCGAATTTTTTCTTTTGTTTCCTTCACTGCTTGCTCAGTATACAGATTGAATAACGTTGGGGATAGGCTACAACCCTGTCTCATTCCCTTCCCAACGACTTCTTCCCTTTCATACCCCTCGACTCTTATAACTGCCATCTGGTTTCTATACGAATTGTAAATAGCCTTTCGCTCGCTGTATTTCACCCCTGCCACCTTCAGGATTTGAAAGAGATTATTCCAGTCAACATTGTCAAAAGCTTTCTCTAAGTCTACAAATGTTAGAAATGTAGGTTTGTCTTTCCTTAACCTATTTTCTAAGATAAGTCGTGGGGTCAGTATTGCCTCACGTGTTCCAACATTTCTACGCAATCCAAACTGATCTTCCCCGAGGTCGGCTTCTACCAGTTTTTCCATTCATCTGTAAGGAATTCGTGTTAGAATTTTGCAGCCGTGGCTTATTAAACTGACAGTTCGGTAATTTTCACATCTGTCAACACCTGCTTTCTTTGGGATTGTAATTATTATATTCTTCTTGAAGTCTGAGGGTATTTCACTTGTCTCATACAGGGTTATTCTAAATGACTGACCCATTTTCAAAAATTTGTATGTATTCAAGTACAAATCCAAAATGAACAAGCTTTATACCAACGAAAAGAGGAAGTTTCAAAGTTTTTGGCGAGCGGCGGCGGGCTGGCATTGACGGTTTCAGCGAGTTCGCGCGGCAATAGGCCCGTCATTCCGTTTCACTGTCAGTCGTGAGTGAGATGGTGGCTGTGGAGCACAAGGTTTTCTGCGTTCTTGAGTTTGCGAAAAGTGAGTCTCAAATTGCAGTGCAGCGGGCATTTCGTACCAAATTCGGTATTCTCCACCAACTGGCAAAAGCATTAGCCGTTGGTTTAAGCAATTTAAACAGACTGGGAGTGTGTGCAAAGGAAAAAGCACAGGCCGGTCACGTGTGTCGGAGGATGATGTCCGACGTATTCAAGAAAGTTTTGTGCGCAGTCCCAGTAAGTCTACCAACAGAGCCGGTAAAGAACTTTGAATACCTCAACCAACTGTATGGAAAGTTCTGAGACGGCGTTTGCTGTACAGGCCCTACCGATTATAACTTGTGCAGTCTCTCAACCCCAATGCCAAAGAGAAGCTTGTCACATTTTGTAGTTATGTGCTAGCAAAGGTGGAGAATGACGCATTTTTATAGTGTGTAATTGTTAGCTATGAAGCGACGTTCCACCTTAGTGGAAAAGTCAATAGACACAATGTTTGCATATGGGGTTTGGAAAATCTACATTCACCATTGCAACACGAAAGACACTCGCCAAAAATCAACGTGTTCTGTGTCATATCCAGCACAAAGGTTTATGGATCATTTTACATTGCGGAAAGAACTGTAACGGAAATCACGTACCTGGACATGTTGGATCAATGGCTGTTCCCTCAGGTTATGGAAGATTCCCAGGACTTCATTTTCCAACAGGATGGAGCTCCGCCTCATTGGCACCGTGATGTGTGAGGCTTTTTGAATGACTCCCTTGCTCAGCTCTGCATTGGTCGCAGGGGACTTGGGGACCTGGTTCTGCACTTCTGGCCACCGGTCTCCTGATCTCACACACTGCGACTATTTCTTATGGGGTTATGTGAAGGAAGCTGTTTACGTCCCGACTTTAACAACCACTCTGAACGATCTGCGGAGCCGCGTCACTGCTGCCGTGCACTCAGTAACAACAGGTACGCTTTCGCGTGTGTGGAGTGAGTTTGGCTACTGTGTCGATGTTTGCCGTGCAGCCAACGGTGGCCACATTGAACATTCATAACATTTATCACGTATCTAATTATTAAATAATTATTAAAAACTAATTAATTTCAAACTGCTAAATTTATTAAATTGATAAGAAACATTATGAAAAGAAAAGCTTCGAAACTTCCTCTTTACGTTGGTATAAAGCTTGTTCATTTTGGATATGTACTTGAATGCAGGGTTATTACAAATGATTGAAGCGATTTCACAGCTCTACAATAACTTTATTATTTGAGATATTTTCACAATGCTTTGCACACCCATACAAAAACTCAAAAAGTTTTTTTAGGCATTCACAAATGTTCGATATGTGCCCCTTAAGTGATTTGGCAGACATCAAGCCGATAGTCAAGTTCCTCCCACACACGGCGCAGCATGTCCCCATCAATGAGTTCGAAAGCATCGTTGATGCGAGCTCGCAGTTCTGGCACGTTTCCTGGTAGGGGAGGCTTAAACACTGAATCTTTCACATAACCCCACAGAAAGAAATCGCATGGGGTTAAGTCGCGAGAGCGTGTAGGCCATGACATGAATTGCTGATCATGATCTCCACCACGACCGATCCATCGGTTTTCCAATCTCCCGTTTAAGAAATGCCGAACATCATGATGGAAGTGCAGTGGAGCACCATCCTGTTGAAAGATGAAGTCGGCGCTGTCGGTCTCCAGTAGTGGCATGAGCCAATTTTCCAGCATGTCCAGATACACGTGTCCTGTAACGTTTTTTTCGCAGAAGAAAAAGGGGCCGTAAACTTTAAACCGTGAGATTGCACAAAACACGTTAACTATTGGTGAATTGCGAATTTGCTGCACGAATGCGTGAGGATTCTCTACCGCCCAGATTCGCACATTGTGTCTGTTCACTTCACCATTAAGAAAAAAATGTTGCTTCATCACTGAACGCATCCTCTTCCATGAGCTGTTGCAACCGCGCCGAAAATTCAAATCGTTTGACTTTGTCATCGGGTGTCAGGGCTTGTAGCAAAAGTAAAGGGTAAGGCTTCTGTTTTAGCCTTTTCCGTAAGATTTTCCAAACGGTCGGCTGTGGTACGTTTAGCTTCCTGCTTGCTTTATTCGTCGACTTCCGCGGGCTACGCGTGAAACTTGCCCGCACGCGTTCAACCGTTTCTTCGCTCACTGCAAGCCGACCCGTTGATTTCCCCTTACAGAGGCATCCAGAAGCTTTCAACTGCGCATACCATCGCCGAATGGAGTTAGCAGTTGGTGGATCTTTTTTGAACTTCGTCCTGAAGTGTCGTTGCACTGTTATGACTGACTGATGTGAGTGCATTTCAAGCACGACATACGCTTTCTCGGCTCCTGTCGCCATTTTGTCTCACTGCGCTCTCGAGCGCTCTGGCGGCAGAAACCTGAAATGCGGCTTCAGCCGAACAAAACTTTATGAGTTTTTCTGCGTATCTGTAGTGTGTCGTGACCATATGTCAATGAATGGAGCTACAGTGAATTTATGAAATCGCTTCAATCATTTGTAATAGCCCTGTAAATACGAAGTTTTGAAGATGGGTCCATCATTTAGAATAAACCTGTATTTATCCATATATATACAGGATGTCTCAAACATTTTGGGTCAAATTGAAACAGATGATGATATCTGAGACAGGGAACAAATGGTTGGAAATGCACATTCATTGTGTTACGCATATACACAGCATACATCACATAACAACATTGTAGCTCCTAGTAATTTTTAAAAGTGACGACCACCAGTATCAATGCATGCGTGGCAACGGTGCATGAAGTTCTGCAGCACTCTGTCAAGAATCGCTGGCGTCTGTCGTACCAGGAGATAGGAAGCTTGGACCCTAGCAGGAAGGTCTTCATCCATTTCTATGAGGGGTTCATATACCAACGTTTTGATAACCTCAGAGGAAAACTGCAGAGGTGTGAGATTCGGCGATAGCGCTGGCCGTGGGACAGGACCGTCCGTTCCAGTGTGGGTACATGTTGATCAGGTTCCCGCCGACATTAACATCGTAGTGGGCTGGGGTACCGTCGTGTTGAAACCACATGGTTCTGCGGACAAGAGGTACAGTCGCCAAAAACAGCACGCGCCTTTGCAATATGCGCATCGATACTGGCATTAGTAGCTTTGAACAATTACTATGAGCTACATTGTTGTTGTTTGGTGTATGCTGTGTATGTCCATAACACAATAAATATACATTTCCGACCATTTGTTCCCTGTCTCAAACATCCCACAATCATCTGTTTCAGTTCAACCCAAAAGGTTTGAGATACCCTGTCTTAAAAATTAAAGTCCTCCGCCAACTGTTACTGTCTGTATGTGAAGGCTAACCTCAGGAAGGGTTGGGATTTTGATACGATTTTCACTAACAGTCAGACTGATTCCCTTGGAAAGTTTGTGTAGGCCGTACAATTTACTACTGCTATACCAGGTACATCGTCCGGCTATAGATATTTAGTGCTACCCGTCCGAAGATGGGGCAGGTAGCTAATATAAAACTAAATTACAATTATATACGCCGCTATACAACAAACACAGCGCTTTTCACTCACATTACGGCTTGTCAAATCTCAGCGTGGCCGCTATACCGTCATACAGTGTACGGCGCCAGTTTCGCACCTAGTGGCCACAATTGGAACTAATTTGTTTACCAGCGTAAATCGACTCCGCATTAACGTATTAGCATATCTACCAAGGTTCGCTATCATACGATAATCACAGCCAACAGTGGACCTCCGTGAATAGTTGCATTTTAATTACACTGAAGACCCAAAGAAACTGCTACACCTACCTAATATCGTGTATGGCCTCCGCGAGCACGCGGAAATTCCGCAACACGACGCGGCATGGACTCGACTAATGTTGAAGTAGTGCTGTCCATAAATCCGTAACAGTGCGAGGGGGTAGAGATCTCTACTGAACAGCACGTTGCAAGGCATCTCAGATATGCTCAATAATGTTCATGCCTGGGGAGTTTGGTGGCCAGCGGAAGTGTTAAAAACTCAGAAGAGTGTTGCTGGAGCCACTCTCCAGCAATTCTGGACGTGTGGGGTGTCGGATTGTCCTGCTGAAATTGCCCAAGTCCGTCTGAATGCACAATGAACATGAATGGATGCAGGTGATCAAACAGGATGTTTACGTACGTGCCACCTCACAGAGTGGTATCTAGACGCATCAGGGATTCCTCATCACTCCAAGTACACACGCCCCAAACCATTACAGATCGTCTATCAGCTTGAACAGTCCCCTGATGACATGCAGGTCCATTGATTCATGATGCTGTCTCCATATCCGTACTTGTCCATCCACTCGATACAACTTGAAACGAGACATCTCCGACCGAGCGACATGTTTCCAGTCATCAACAGTCCAATGTCGGTGTTGACGAGGCGTAAAGCTTTGTGTAGTGCAGTCATCAAGAGACCACGAATGGGCCTTCGGCTCCGAAAGTCCATATCGATGATGTTTTGTTGAATGGTTCGCACGCTGACACTTGTTGATGGCCCAGCTCTGAATACTGCAGCAGTTTGCGGAAGAGTTACACTTCTGTCACGTTGAACGATTCTCTGCAGTCGTCGCCGGTCCCGTTCTTGGAGGATCTTTTTCTGACCGCAGCGATGTCGGAGATTTGATGTTTTAGCGGATTCCTGATATTCACGCTACACTCATGAAATGGTCGTACAGGAAGATCAAATGGTTCAAATGGCTCTGAGCACTATGGGACTCAACTGCTGAGGTCATCAGTCCCCTAGAACTTAGAACTACTTAAACCCAACTAACGTAAGGACATCACACAAATCCATGCCCGAGGCAGGATTCGAACCTGCGACCGTAGCGGTCTCGCGGTTCCAGACTGTAGCGCCTAGAACCGCACGGCCACTCCGGCCGGCTACAGGAAGATCCCCATTTCATCACTACCTCGGAGATGCTGTGTCCCACCGCTCGTGCTCCGACTA
Organism: Schistocerca piceifrons; assembly: GCF_021461385.2. Taxonomy (NCBI): domain Eukaryota; kingdom Metazoa; phylum Arthropoda; class Insecta; order Orthoptera; family Acrididae; genus Schistocerca; species Schistocerca piceifrons. The sequence continues at coordinate 838,336,714 of NC_060138.1, read as the reverse complement.
TAACACCATGTTCAAACTCACTTAAATCTTGATAACCTGCCACTGTAGCAGCAGTAACCGATCTAAGAACTTATTGTTCTATATAGGCGTTGCCAACCGCAGCGCCGTATTCTGCTTGTTTACATATCTCTGTATTTGAATACGCATGCCTATACCAGTTTCTTTGGCGCTTCAGTGTATAATAACCCTGTATATACCTGGACACTTTCCATCTTCCAACGACAAACCTACCACCTAATCTACGAAATGTGCCGCTAAACGTTCCCGCAGGTTTGGCGTCTGAATTATTCGCGTCTGGGCTGTCCGGATTCTTATAGCACTGGTAGATAAAGCGATGCTTGCTACTGACTCTTATATCCACAGTCCGTGAAAAAAACCTAGTCTATTATTTAGAATTAAACTGCGTCATCGTGGTTTTCTACATAGTTTTAACCTGTTATCGCGTGCGCTGCAGATTGAGTAGGCCAACGAAAACTTTGCTGTCGCGTGTTATCACCTGATGCTCGTTGTTTGCTGTGTGGCAGTAAACAGCCGCATCACCGTGGTGTTGCCTGCCTGTTGTCTGGGGCATGGTGAAGACTTGCACTCTGTCTGCACTGCACACCCCGTGTATTTAGCTGCAGTCTGCTGCCATTTAGCTATTTTATGAATCAACTACAAGTTAGCTCTCCTCGTTCTGTAAGCTACTGTGTGCTACATGGTGGAGACACCTATCAGGTATATCACGAACAGCGATCCCACTAGCGTTGTCCGGAACACCCTTGGAGTTGTCCAGAACACCTTTGGCGTTGTCCAGAACACGCACACCTCTCTGCCGCTGTCACTTGCAGAAAGCTTGGGGAAGCAGAGTCGGTGTGTGCATAACCTACACTGGCCGAAAAGCGATCGTTGATGAAAATACAGCATTGTCATGTCGTCCCACTGTTTCTAGTAGTACTGTCAAGTTCTGTGTTCCAGTACTTGTTAGTTCACCTTTTACCTATGATGTGTGTTCTTTAAAATAGCGTCTTACGTAGTTTTCGGACCTGTATCTATACACTATTTATACTGTATTCTGCTGCACGTGACCGACAGAACAGACATTACAGATGTATGTAGTGTACCTGTAAGCCCGACTGCTATTATATCCTCAGTGCAGATGCATAATAAAGTCCGAACCCCTTGCGGTAATAAAGAACACACTGCGATCAGATGGGGCCGTGCTACTTACTGCTGTGCGATAAGTTGAAAATTTGAGTCACAATTATTTGCAACTGACGCCGGTACCTCCCTCGAAATAAACACCATTTGTCTGGCGAGGATTGTTCTATCTATTTTCATTCAGAGAGGGTTACCCGTTCTTTACAGACAGTGACAGGAAATTCGCACTCCATGAAACACGAGAAAGAATCTCTGTATCAAATTATCGTGTGTGCCACTACTTACAAGGAAACTTCTGACAGGGGATGTCGCGACGGAGTGGGATACTTACCCTTCAACAATTTTTGTGAAGTAAAGGAGCACAAGAAAGCACTTCTTAAAGGTATAAAAAAGCATCTTGTAGTACAACCTGACGTACTATATTTGAAAATCACTTACGACTTTGAGTTATGAAGTTTTTAAGATTTTTTTTATAGAATTCCTTACCTATTTCCCATTCTGCCCCACCCACGAGGCATTCTTTAGTGAAACTACCGCATAAACGTTGAATTTATTAGAAATATCATCTTAAACTATGACGTAATGTTGTTCAATGAAAAATTTGGGCTAAGAAATATAGAATCTCCAAAAAAATCATTAACAATAACACAATATTTTAACGTAGTTTTGAAAAATGTATAATTATTTTTAATGCTTTATGTTACACTTTAAGTTACTGTTGCCGTTACTTTGTTGAATTCCATCACTCGTGCACCAGATCTATTTTCTGGCTTGCGAATAGACAACACAGGATGCCTAGTAATAAATCCTATAACACAGTCCAGCCCAGCTACACAAGTTTCTTTGTCAAATCACCGTGGTAGGCCATATCTTTCTGCTAGCTAATAGGCTAATTATCAGACAGCGAGATGCTTCACCGTTGGTCCAAAAGGTCTGCTCTCCATTGACTTCAGGCATACTATCAGTTCGTCTTTTTGTTCTGTAGTGAACACATCTTTAAATTTCTCAATTGATTTGTCGGTCCTGTTGCTGGGATCATTCTTAGCTTTATTAACATAACATTCCAACTCTCATTTGCGTAGATTAAAATGCTTAGGTGTTTTTAAAATTTTCATTTCCGAAGATAAAACAGCTGATACTGTCATTTCCATCGATTTTAATGTCCAAGTGCTGTATGTCAGTCTTTCTTCTATTGTAAGCTCACATCATCTAGAAAAGCAAGAAAAACAAAGAAATATATAGCTTGAAATGTACTCGCACCAAAAAATGAAGGGACAGAACGGGACATTATCCACGTTAACAACTTTTATGGAGCATAATAACTGACGGTTTTCAACGTGATATGTTACTAACGTATAGCAAATGGCATGTGCTTTAAGAGTACTTACCGTTTAAGTTTGTAAAATTGTGAATTAATGTCTTCTTTCTCGTCTACATTGATCAGAAGTTACAAGAACACAACTGGAAACCTGAAGGATAACAGTTCATTTAGACTTCGCACTCCAAACCAAGACAAAGTGACTGTCGGATCCTCCCGTCCACTCAGAGACATAGCTGCATGACACTACAATAGGCTACAGCAATCTAGTACCGTTGCACTTGTGTACAGTGAACAGCTCCTTCTCCTAGACAATCTCTTCGCTCCTCAACCTTCTGCAGTAATAACGCAAGAACACATGGAAATTGGAGAAGAAATATTTCGCAGGATTTTTGAAATGCTAGCGAAGAAACAACTCGTGGTACAAGACGAACTATTTGTCCACCAAATCATGGATGAAGAGGGTGTGTTTGAAGAAACCAAAGAAGTCGCTTCATCATCATCGGACGACTACAAGGCCGAAGATAAGCAGCCGAAAATGAACAGCGGTTACGTTCCGTAGTATTACAAGATTAGCGTCGTCAATTCAACGAGAGAGCATCCAGGATGGAATTTGGCCACTCTTCGTAGAAGGGTAGCTTTACGCCTCAAAGGATGAAAGGTTTGAAAAGATAGCAAGAACATATAAAAACAAGATGGAACAAGGCACGAACAACTTTAAAAAATTGATTCCTGGAGCTATGATCGTTTCATAGAAGCTATAGAATGTAATCAGCAGGTGACGACGAGAAACCTGCAGCGATGGGGCCTTGCCAGTTTCCTGATTTAAATTTTCAAGTTTCTGATTCGTGGGTCGAGGGCAAACGAACCCGGTTTTGTACGAAGAAATTTTTCAAGATAGAGAGGGTCTGCCAACGTGCAGTATTAAAGTAATTCCTCCAAAATGTACTCCGTTGGTGCAGCCCCGCGACCCTTATTTTTATAGACAGGTGAGAAACCTTTCAAAGCGACTACAAAATTGCCTGTACATAATCAAACATAAGACAGCTTCAAGAGAATATAGGATAAAAATTCGATGGGTTGTACACTATCAGTTGTCTGCACCAACATTCGGTGATATGATCAAATATGCGTGGCACACCGCAAAACTGTGTGATGACCGAGAACTGTTTAGGAACGTAAACCAAGATTGTTTTGCAGTAGAAATATTGAAAATCCCTTGCGAGTGTGGCGACTGTGGTGCACTTGGTGTTACTGGCAGTGTGCTGTGGCTGCCCGACGGCCTCCTGTTCTTCACGTCTCCGACGACACCGAAGTCCCCCAACCCAAAGAGAAGGCAAAGGTGGGAAGCTGCATCTTGAGGGCACGCCATCCGCCCTTCCGGGGTGGGGGTGGGTGGGGGGGGGGGGAGGGTTGAGCAGCGGCTGCCCACAACACCAGTGCCCGGCATGCTGGCGACCCTGTTTGCCGGCGCTTGGGATCCCGGTACAAGTCAGCAAAGATGCTTCGCCGCGGCTCTGGACATCCGGGGTGTGATCCACCAAACCAAGGGGGTGGTGACATCGCCTGGGCCAGGTCAGCTGGCTTCAGACCGCCGAACTATTCGGTGACCGCACCACCACCAGGGTAGGAGTGGGTCCACCCATGGCTGTCAGGTGGAAGCTCAAGCTGCAGAGGCGATGGGCGAGGAGTACATCCACCTCTCCGGAGTGCAGGGTGTACTTTCCGGGGCGTGCTGGGTGATATCATCGGTGACCAGGCTGCTTAATGTGACGATTGTGCTGGCGAGGGCACCTCGAACCCTGCAGCTCAGAAGATCCCTTGGCCTAGGGACGAGCGCTGCAGGCACCGTGGTGCCTTGCCTGAGCGGTGAGACGGCGGTTGGTTAGACTATCAAATTTCTTTGTCAAAATTGCTTTGTCAAATATATTTGATTTAGTGCAATAGAGAGCCTTTATGTTGTCCTCTGTCTAATTTATATGAGTAAATGTAGCGCCTCACGTTAAGACTTGGTTAAAGAAAGCTTCTGTTTACTGGAAGCGGCTGCATGTATGAACACATTGCGAAACGATTCTGTGTTGTGTGTATGGAGAGGAGAAACGCATTCAAAATGCAAAGGAACTCCTATTTCGAAGCCTGTTGTGGCGCTATAAATATGGAAAGGCTTTTTATAATCTGGGATGAAACCGACTCACTTTCTTCAAATCGGGTTAGTTTTGAAAGTATAAAACTGAGTCGAAAATCAGCAAAGAAATTTTCGAAATGAGACAAAAATCGGTGTGTAGCATCAGAAAGTAATTGGCATACACGCAGCTATGCTGATGATCAGTTCCTTTTGAACTTAAACACACCAGGTCACAATTCGTTTCTCGTGTTGAAGGATCTTTGATGATACGATTAAGACTCCGCTACTGTGTACTGTGTACGTCAAGTCGGACTCAGATTTTATTATGGTGTGATAACATTAGCAGGAGTTATGATATTAAATGGCTCTGAGCAGCATGGGACTTAACATCTGAGGTCATCAGTCCCCTAGAACTTAGAATTACTTAAACCTAACTAACCCAAGGACACCACACACATGCATGCCCAAGGCAGGATTCGAACATGCGACCGTAGCAGCAGCGCGGTTCCAGACCGAAGCGCCTGGAACCGCCACAGCGGCCGGCTCGGAATAAGTACATTAAAAACAGCAATTTCTCAGTTGATATCATGCGGTTCTTCCGTTGCTACATGCCAGCCATTCTCAAGGAACTATGAAGAAATATTTGGTGACAGTGTAATACCCCTTTTCACCACGTCAAAGATCTTTGTCAAAGAAATATGATGAATGTTTGATCAAATTTCTTTGTCAAAGAAAGTGTAATACCGGGCTTAAGCTGCTCTCTGATTGTGAGATGGTGACACAGTCTTGTGAGTGCCTTGGGACTGTCGTCTAGTTTTTGTATCGCATTACCCCCCCCCCCCCCCCCCCCCCCCCCCGTGATTTCGTGTATCGTTACTACTGCCGGATTTTAAGTCGTCTCTGCACAGAAGTAAGCTCTGGAATTGTAGCAACGTGCTTCGCAGTTCGCTCACGGCCTGTGAACAGGCACAGAGTTCCATGAATACAGACGCTGCGCAGTATCAGCATTCCAGTCACTGCCGCCAATGTCCTGCTGACTGCAAGAGCGAGCGTCCTATTTATGACGTAAGCAGTCAGCAGTTCAGCACCAGCTGGTCTCATCCCTGGCTTCCGGTACACTTGCGTCCACTCTCGCAGTTAATGCGGTTTTCCGGTCTCAAAGTCTTATTTTATGCTCATGTTCAACAGCTTTTGTTGCAAAAAATTATTTTCTCACACAAATCTTTATTAACAAACGGCAGTACGTATCGATGGCAGGCAGTGAAACCCTCTTAACTCCATCTGTCTGTGAAAACATCGTAATTTCAATAATCTGTAACTTCATTAGCAATGAGAGATTTGAAAGTGCATGGATTTCTCTAAGCTTTGAATAACTAGGCTTCTACAGTACAGTCAAACTCGTAGCAATTTTATCTGTATCACTTTCTTTAATTTCTAAGAACCATTTTTGCTTCTCCTGTAAAATTTAACAAAATGGAGTTACAGGGTTTTCATCGCCTACCATCAATATCTGAAATACTTTGCAAATAATTTTTGGCCGCTGCACAAAATGGCCCCCAAAATACCCCTCTACCCGGTCGTCTAGTTGACGATACGTATTCCTTAAAAATTAAAGTCTAGAAGACATTAATAATCTTTTTAGCAGCTTCTCCATCACATATCCATGGGTCGTGCAGGAGGTGATATCCCACATTTGTAGGATTACAGCATTGCCAATTTTCAAAATAAATTAACTAAATGGGTGATTATGCTCATAAAATTTCTCCTTCTCAGGGGTATATATGTTACTGAGAAAGTGGAGTATGAAAAGTTTTCCATCTACTACTTCGATTGCTTTTGTGTGGGCTTTCTGACGTGCTTTTAAACATGTTGGTTCCATGTTATATTCTTTAATTTTCCGATGTACGCCACAATCTATAAAATAAATAAAATAAAATAAAATAAAATATTAATTATTTTTATCTGTATGATTGGCTCTCCTATGAGTCGTCAGGTTTTGATTATTCGGTATCAGACGCTTGACAATGGCTTTTTCGTAAAGGCAATGTTACTCGTAGTTGACCGTGAAATAAAACTGAAATAATCGGACTTCGTAATTAAATCGTTTCCAAAGACTGCTGCGGTAGGTGCGGACTCATAAACTAAATCTCAATATTACAATAATTTGCCAGCCATGCCAAAACGTCGTACAAAGGTGATTGTCTACTAAACAAAAAATTACACAGTTAGTTAAATCATATATATTCAATGAATAAGCCTACTGTTCATAATCCTACTTACTTTTATAAATATAAATTCTTTACAGAATCGAGTGCCTAGTATGGTTGCAACTCGCAGTAATTTTCTATATCATGAAATATGGCGGTGTGCCAGACAATAAACTAAAATACGTGCTTCTCGCACCACTTCAACGAGAGCTCTTCCTTTTTTTTTAATCAAACATACGAGTAACGTAAATGTACTTTTGTTTTATCAGCGACACAGCGCTGCAGTTGTGTGCCATAGGCTTTATTTATTTGTCACTGATTATTTATTTAATTAATATCTCGCGTTTCCGAGGAAACTCACGCTCGGCATGCAAATGTGCCTTTATATTGCCCCCTGAATTGCGAGGCGAAAGGACTCACCTGCAGGCGAGCAATTCACCTAAAGGCACAAGAAAATCTAAGTTATCTACAACTATTTACATGACTTACATTATACTGTATATTATATACAAAATTTGAATGACGCGCGTGCGCCGAAAAGCTCTTATGTTGGCAGATAGAGTGCGCGCATGCGCAGAAGCGTCTGTGTAACTACGGCACTGCCGTTATTTCGTAAATTTAGATCACGCGGCACAGTATTGCAGTTCATATTGTTCGTGTGCGCGCGCATTTCTTAGTCGTTGCACAAAGAAAATATTCCACCAAGATTACATATGAAGACTACATTCTATGACAGGTAACTTAGTTTTAAAATTACAATATTTGTTATAATACAATACAACTTTAGATTGTTGAATGTTCTTAGTTACATAGCATTGCAATGAAATGCTTCAACGAAAAATGTTCTGTTGTTTCAGGTGCGTTGACCTATACACATCGTGTCGTTATTACAGTTCATATTCATCTACTGCACAGTACTGTTTCACAGGTTAGTGTCGTCGTGGTAAAGTTTTTTGATCACAGTAACATCGCTGTATAACAACGTGATTGATACATAAGCATGTCCATTTCCTATTTCCATTATAGTCGTTGTGATGCAGTTCGTTGTGAGTAAAAGCATTGCTTATTACAGATCAGACGTGACCCGTCGAGTAATTGGTCCACGTGCAGTTCGTTTTTTACATTCCGTGGAAGCTTGGTTGCAGAACCTCGGACGGCACATAGCTGGCGTCGATCCTTGGACAGTCCAGGTAAGAGTGTCCGTCACATTTCGAGAACATTTCATTCCCTGAAGTTCCAACCAAAATTCTTCCACCCGTCGTGTTGTTTTCTGGACAGGCACTTTGTGTCCATTTAATCCAGTTAACATCTTGAAGTTGGGTACTGTAGTAATGTCACTAGACGATGCACGAATTATTCACTTCACATTTTCAGTTTTTTGCTGAATATAGCTCACCTAAATGTTCGTAGTTATTAATAAAAAAAATCGTTCATCGCGTTTACATAGGTACGATGCATGATGAATGGCATTAACAGTTTCTTTCACATAGGTTTCCGCGTAGTTGCAGAGTTAGTAATGTTCGTTAATGTCCGTGAACAGTGGTTCACTATGCAATGTCTTTTTGGCACTCGTTTTGTTCAAAATTTTACATAGTAACAGTTACATGATACATCAGTTAAAAAAAACATAAGTAATCATACATATACACGTCACATATTTTCTTAGCATAAACATAATACAGTTACACATAAACATGTTTTCATCATTATTACATAGCTATAAATTATTACATTGTGTCACATTTGATTACATGGATTGCAGATATTTACGTCCTCTTTAACGGTTTTGCTGGGATTTTATCGATGTTTTTTGTGATGTCATCTGAAATTAAGATAGGTTAGACACAACATTCATTACATCAGTAGGCAAGACCAGGCGTTTTCGCTACTCAATAAATATTCAAAATAGTAAGAGAGAGAAAATGTTCGATTCCTCGCGTTTTGTGCGTGTGTGTAGAGTGTCTGTGTGGCCTTGACTACTGATAGATGCTTTTCGTGTTGAGAGATGTGCGTCTAATCTATTTCTCAAAGTAAAAGATCGCTTCACAGATGACGTCTGTCAGTTCGTCAGGTGTCATATCAAGTCAGTGGTACCTACAATAACAAATGTTCCGTGAAAAATTAACATGTCATTCACTGCTACGTAATCATAAATTTTACTTTAATATTCAGTCTTCTCGGTGGTGCCGCGGCGTTGAAAGAAAAGTTCTTCTGTCTTCAACTGCGTCACTGGAACCGCTGAAATGAAAATTTCTATACTACTTATAATCTATGTTGTAATTTGTTTTAGTTCTTGCCACACAGCAGGTCGTTGAGATAACGGTACGTTATATGTCTTATGGTAGAAGATCTTGTGAGGCTTAACTTCAATCTTGTACACATACGTGTTGATAACACCTAATCGTTTGGTAAAAACTTGTAAATATTTGGATAACACTTCCTGTAGTTTTATACGTTCATGTACACTGAGAGCTGTAGCTTCACTTATCTTATGATCAAGCAATGTTTTCAAGTCCATTAGCTCTGTGTCAGATGAGTGTGTTTGCATGTCTTGAATGTCTTTGTCAAGTACTAACTGAACCTTGTACCCTGTACAGTGTTTGTCATGCTTTAGAGTTCTCCTGTCCAAATCAATAATAATTACACTGCCTTTATCATTTAAAATACATTTACCTTTGGAGAAGTCTATAATGCAGTCCTTCTCGCTCATAATATCTATTCCTAATATGCAATTTGTCACAAGGTTTTGTACAACCAGGAATGGCCATTGTACGGTTCCATTACCTATTTTAACGTTTACAAAAACTTGCTTTGTAACCCTACATGACTTATTACCTAGTGCAGTAGTTATTTTACAGTTTTCGGCAGGAAACTCAGGCACAGGTTCCAATTCACACATCTTTTTATAGAAATTAAAAGACAAAACGCTCACAGCTGCACCTGTATCTAGGATAATAGTAGTTGGAATCCCACCTACTACACCAGTAGTAGATGCTAAAACAATTTCATTTGTGTTTAAACGACATTGTGTACTGTCTTGTAAAAGTTCATCTGATATATTGTTATTGTGGTTGTATCTTATAAATAAAACAGGTAGTTTTTGTTTAGAATTACTCGGCATATCATTATTCTGTTGTTCAAGTGTGGTGTCAAATAACTGATTAACATTGAAGTCGCCCCCCAAGAATTCTTCAGCCACGACCTGGGGCAAAGTAGTGACTGTTTCTAGTTTGTTGGATTATCATTTGTACTAGGTACTGACACAGATTGGGGTTGTGCATCAGGTGTCATTTCTATTATATTCACATTCGGATATTGCCTATTATGATCTCCAAACTTTTGCGGTTGTTGTTGCTGTTGCGCATTATAACTTACCTGTCGGTCGTAAGGTATGCTCCAATTTTGTCCTGGTGGCTGCTGTGGTAAAGCAGTATTTGAATGAAAGTATTGATCGCTACGAGTCCAGCCTTGATGCTGTCTTGGCTCGTAGTTATTATTATTTCTATTTCTGTTTGTGTTTTTGTTGTTACATTTGTATCCGTTGTTACCGTTGTTGTTGTTACCGCGGTGCCTTTTGTATGGATTGCTGCATGAAGTGTTATTACTGTTGTAATTGTTGTTTGTATTGGAATACGCGTGTTGATTTCGATTTCCGTATTGAGACGGCATTTGAGTTTGCTGTTTTTGCTGTACCGCGTATCCAACTGTGGGCGCGCCAGAATTGTGTTGGCAAGCCTGCATGTTTTGCATACTACTAGTGTAAACATTGTGGCTGCTGTTTTGCCGCGCGAAGCGCTGATCTTCAAGTAACATGTCAACCGAATCTAAAGCTGTTAATAAATAATCTGAATCGTCATCCGGGATATGTAGAAGTTTTTCCTTAATGTTGAAAGGCAATTTGGCCTTCAACGCTCGGAGTATATCACGCATTGCGACTGGTTCGTCTAAAAAGTGTCCCATGTTCAAGTATTTTTCAAAATATCTGCGTAAGTTACCATTTTTACTGTTAAAAGCTTCAGGTTCTAAAATTTGTCTTCTGAGTCGCTCCTGAACGGATTGCGACCAGAATTTGTTCAGAAAAGCACGCTCAAACTCACTGTACGTGGTACATACGTCAGCTTGACTGTATGCCCAGACAGCTGCATCGCCTTGGATGTAACCGACAATATATGAAATCTTTTTCCGGTCACTCCAAGTGCGTGGAAATGCGTTACTAAAAGATTTGAGAAAAATCACCGGATGAATGGTTCGTTTTTCTGGGATAAAAATCTGAAATTGCCTGTGTTTCATTAAGCTTTCTTCTTCCTTTGCATTATGATATGGATTTGTACCACTGTAATTACTGCAATGCTCAGCTGGCGAGTAATTACGATAATGTTGCTGTGGTTTACCATGATAATACCTTGTGTTTGTGTTTGCACGTTGTGGTATGTGTTGTTGTCGTGGTGTGTTTTGTTCTGTGTGTATGTTGTGTGCGGTATGTGTGCGTCATACTCGAATGTATATTGATTTCTGAACTGTACATTTTGACTGATATTTTCGTTACATTCAGACTGTGGTTGATCGGTGAATTGTCTCATGGGTGCAGTGACGGATTGTACTGCGTCACTAATCAGCTGTTTGTTATTAGTGATGTATTCCGCTACGGAGTCGTGCACAATTGTTGGTAAATTTTCACGTATGCATCTATCAAAATGTTTGTCTTTGTTCTCTACCCAATCATGAAATTCTTTATTAATATTTTGAAAATGAGCTGTGGCATCAGATTGTAAGATGTCAGTCAGGTGTTGTTCAACATCGTCAAATTTATTCTGTACGTCAGTAATTCGTTTTTCAAGGTTGTCGTGTACTGAAGGATATGTTTGAATTTGTTCAGTAAGAGCTTCACACGTGACATTAAGGTTTTTTAATTGTGTCTGTAAAAGTGCTACGTCATTTGTAGTCTTTTCTTGTCTCGTATTAAGCTTGGAAAATTTCGTACTGAGTTCAGTCATCTGTTTGGTCAGTGTGGCGTCTATAAGTTCCACACGCTTACATAAAGTGTCATTAGCTGTCTTGAGTGCTATGAGATCAGATTTGATTCCGTCATTTTGTGTCTTTAACTGTTCATTTTGCATCTGTAAGGTTGCCATGTTTTCGGCGTTTTGCTTCATTAGCATTTGTAACATGTCGGCAATGTTTACCGTTTGCAAGGTCTCTGCCCCCGCCGCGTCATTAGACGTGACGTCATGCATTAACATGGGCTCTGATTGAGACTTTGAAATTTTTGTGGTGGAAGGCCTATTGTCAAAATTTTCGTCAACACTCGCGTCAATGTTTGATGAATCGTCACTACCGGTTGCTGTCGTAAAGTCATTTTCTAACATTTGTCTCTCGTCCGAGTCGGATTGCGTCTGCATAGTACGTCTTTGCTGTTCCATTTTTGCGTATTGTTTTCTAGTTATTACCATGCCACACGTGATATATGTTTCAAGAAAATATTTGACACTGATTTTAAAATAAAATACAGTTGAGTATGAATCGGTCGTAGCAACAATGGCTGTCTGTTAATTTAAAAATATAAACTGAATTTGAGATTATTGGTAATGGCTGCTGGCCATGTTACATGATATCGTACAGAAGTCGGCCATATTGTACACTCGTGTATTGGTATTGTTGCATACGTTATTGTTTAAGGAAAAATACTGAGAATGGAATTTATCACTGAAACTGTTATGCGGAAAAGAAACACTACAGAATTTTACTGAAAAGCTAATACACTGAATTATACGTCTGGTCAAGCCTGCTAATGCAAAGATGCTGCGTCTTACCTTATTTTGCTGGAAGCTTCTTTGCGTCTTCCCGCAAAATTTTATAATTGGCAAATATCTTCTGATTTTTTTTATTTCTCATATAGTCAAGTCCAGGACCAGAAGGTTGATTTTTCACATGAAACAAAGAGAACAATGTAACAAATGACAAAATAACAAGTCCGACACGCAGTCGCCAATATAAAATAAATAAAATAAAATAAAATAAAATATTAATTATTTTTATCTGTATGATTGGCTCTCCTATGAGTCGTCAGGTTTTGATTATTCGGTATCAGACGCTTGACAATGGCTTTTTCGTAAAGGCAATGTTACTCGTAGTTGACCGTGAAATAAAACTGAAATAATCGGACTTCGTAATTAAATCGTTTCCAAAGACTGCTGCGGTAGGTGCGGACTCATAAACTAAATCTCAATATTACAATAATTTGCCAGCCATGCCAAAACGTCGTACAAAGGTGATTGTCTACTAAACAAAAAATTACACAGTTAGTTAAATCATATATATTCAATGAATAAGCCTACTGTTCATAATCCTACTTACTTTTATAAATATAAATTCTTTACAGAATCGAGTGCCTAGTATGGTTGCAACTCGCAGTAATTTTCTATATCATGAAATATGGCGGTGTGCCAGACAATAAACTAAAATACGTGCTTCTCGCACCACTTCAACGAGAGCTCTTCCTTTTTTTTTAATCAAACATACGAGTAACGTAAATGTACTTTTGTTTTATCAGCGACACAGCGCTGCAGTTGTGTGCCATAGGCTTTATTTATTTGTCACTGATTATTTATTTAATTAATATCTCGCGTTTCCGAGGAAACTCACGCTCGGCATGCAAATGTGCCTTTATAAATCTTGTACAAAAGTCTCATTATTGGCTGTCTTTCAACAATTCGAAAAAGTATGAATATTTTTTTTCCTTATGTTCGCTGTCAGGTTTGACAATTTCTCTGTTGTTTTCAAAGCTACAGTCTGTACCTGTTCTCCACTTTACGGGTTAAGAATTTGCTTCGAGATCCTCCGTTATCCTTCCCAATGTTTTCCAGATCACTTTTCTGTTAATTTACAGTTTCACTCGCTCGCGTATCTTTCAAATTATTAAATTGTACCAAGCAGAAAAAAATGAGGCAAGTATCTGAAACAGGAGACCCTTCAGAGAAGCAAAACTATGCGTTATTATACACATACAGACTACATCAGAGCGCAGGCATAACAAATGTTACACGAAAATACACTCTACTAATTAATAAAATTGAGAGAAAAATTATCACAGCCTTAATATTTTGGGATAATATTAAGATTTCGTCGTGTTTCTGAGCTGTCTCTCTCGTGTATCATGAAGGACACCTATTCAATATTTCCGAAAGGCAAGAGAGAAACACCAGAAAACATTCTAACGTCACCTCCCCTTCCAGTAGACTCATATATACGTCTGTGTGGCGCATAGAGTCGTTATGGCTTAATTATAAAACTGTATGTTATACGTCTTGATTTCATAAATTGTTGTATCGACGTTTCGTGTGTATTTATCTGTATATTTTATTGAGAAGTACATGCATTTTCCATTAAATTGACATATTTTGATTGATTCCTCGTCATACAACCGATGTAACAGCGATCACGGGAGAAATAACAACTTAAAACAGGATCTGTATTTAATGTTCGTTACTTTTTCGTTCCGTTGGTAACTGCTGAGTTCATACTTCGCACACCGAAACGACAGAGCAGTATATGTAATACATATTTCTCATACATTTCTTGGCACACGGAAGACAGTAAATGCTGAAGAAAACTGTTTTAATTGTCAAGTATCACAACCCTGACTGTATTTTCTGATACTACTTTTGTGTAGTATTATCTTCGCGTTCCTCTTTCGCAGAACTGAGACAACGAGTCACCTCGCCCCCTCCCCCCCCCCTCCTCCACCCCACCTCCTTCAATGAATATTTCATCTATCTCCACTGTCTGTGACTTATTTCCTTCAATAGACGATTTTAATTATTTCTTCCGATATAAACACAACAGAATTCCGTACGAATACAAGAATTTTTATGTTGTTATTGGCACCAGATATAAAAAGTTTCTATTTTTCTAATCTTTAACCTTCTTCGCAATGTTTAGATTTTCTTAATAATCTTTCTTGCCTCCCTTTTTGCTATATCCGATCGTGTGTTATGTCTACTGTTGTTGTGAATCTGCTTCTCAGTTACCCTTTCAAAATCGAGAAAAGAGGGAATGGAAGAAAAACACAAATATTCGCTGTAAAGAAGGGTCATGTTATGCTACAAATCAGAATTACGTTATCTGTGTTGGTATGCAGTACAACCTTACTAACTCAAAGTTAACAAACACCATTTTATTACACACATCGTGCATCAATCGTATTTCCATTTTAATTGTTAGCAGCGTGTAGTTTCTAACGTACTAAGAGAAAGTAGTGACTGGACTTGATTTTGTAGAGTAGAAACCATGGACGCCTTGAAGCAGGTTAAGATCAAGCCGCCATCGCAGCAGCGTTGAATGTGCCGGAAAATGTCATTTCGCCGGTTTGGTAATTGTTCCGACACGTTCATCGTTTGTCCCTACAAGGTTGAGTGAGAGTAACCACCTTACAATTGGACCAATATTTGGCTTTAGCTGCGCCACGAAATTGAACCATGTCAGCTAGGTAACTGTCAACAGAATGTACATTTTCCTGAATAATTGCAATTTCAATACAAATTGTGCACTGGATGTTCATTTATTTAATAAAGTGAAGTATTATTGTGACGTAACTCTGACATTATTTACAAGTTGATGACAAATCAGTGTACATTCGTGTAGAACACTGCTATTACCTGTTAGACTGTTATGTTATTTAATTCATTTAGATCGTCCGCGTGTTTCGAGTACAAATTCAGGGAAGATGTGTAAATCAGCAGTGCAACGGCTCACATTCGTAAATCCACATTCATAGAACAAATATTTGTGCTTCGGTATGTGCTGAACAATCGTTGAGGAAACTCTTTTGGTAACTCCTTTGTTGATCTGGGCGGTCGCTTGCTCGGCAGCTGCTCGCCCATTCGCCAGTACTCATCCCCGCAGCCTTCGCTCATTCCTGCCATCTATGGCCCCCGCTGAACCACAGATCGGTCACCGCCGGTTTTTGATAGCCCCATTTTGCCAATACGATATGCTTCGGCAAGCGAACGGTTTACAAATTTACTCGATTCAGACATGCTTCCAAACTTGGCCAATGATCATGCCCCATTGAACGTCAGATAAATCTCTCCGTTTCCGCATTACGGCAATGACTGCACTGTTCTACGCATTCCCTCCACACACTTTATGTACCCTCCACTGCTAGTGCCGCCATCTGCCGTCTGTGAATGGTTTTGTACGTTGACATCAAACATAGGCGGCGGTCACATTAATGTGGCTGGACCACGTACATTGCGTCAGAGGCACTTCAAGCGCCGAGCACGTTTCAGAGCTCAACTGGCAATCCGAGCTGTTCTGTCAGTTGATTCAGTCGCTCCTGATTTTGGACGTTGTTCGGTGTCTGGTCACTGCAGTTATCCAACTTGGACATCTTTTTAGTGACTTTAGAGCTGTGCGTCCAGTATCAAACGAACACATTAGGCCAGTTTCCTTCAGAGATAAGAACGATTTCAACTTCGTTTTAATATACCAAGTGCAGTCAAATAATCATGTCATTCATTATGCTTCCCGTACAATATCTGTGCAGTGTCCCTCGCTGCACGAGGAAGCAGTGTTTGGGAAACAGTATCCCGTTCCTGCATAAACCGCGGCTCGTTCCTCCGACAGTGCGAAGCGATGTATCTGGTTCATCCAAAGTGAACGACGCTGGAGAAAATTCCGAGACTAGTGTGGCAGCAGCATCTACTCACAGAGGCGTTCATAGACTCAAACTAGAAATTTACAAGTAATGGTACCGGATAGACTCACCAATTCAGGAAATCTTGCTCACCACCATTAGCGCAATTGTTTATTGCAGTCTGTGTACGAGGTGCATTCAAGTTCTAAGGCCTCCGATTTTTTTTCCTAATTAACTACTCACCCGAAATCGATGAAACTGGCGTTACTTCTCGACGTAATCGCCCTGCAGACGAACACATTTTTCACAACGCTGACGCCATGATTCCATGGCAGCGGCGAAGGCTTCTTTAGGAGTCTGTTTTGACCACTGGAAAATCGCTGAGGCAATAGCAGCACGGCTGGTGAATGTGCGGCCACGGAGAGTGTCTTTCATTGGTGGAAAAAGCCAAAAGTCACTAGGAGCTAGGTCAGGTGAGTAGGGAGCATGAGGAATCACTTCAAAGTTGTTATCACGAAGAAACTGTTGCGTAACGTTAGCTCGATGTGCGTGTGCGTTGTCTTGGTGAAACAGCACACGCGCAGACCTTCCCGGACGTTTTTGTTGCAGTGCAGGAAGGAATTTGTTCTTCAAAACATTTTCGTAGGATGCACCTGTTACCGTAGTGCCCTTTGGAACGCCATGGGCAAGGATTACGCCCTCGTTGTCCCGGAACATGGACACCATCATTTTTTCAGCGCTGGCGGTTACCCGAAATTTTTTTGGTGGCGGTGAATCTGTGTGCTTCCATTGAGCTGACAGGCGCTTTGTTTCTGGATTGAAAAATGGCATCCACACCTCATCCATTGTCACAACCGACGAAAAGAAAGTCCCATTCGTGCTGTCGTTGCACGTCAACATTGCTTGGCAACATGCCACACGGGCAGCCATGTGGTCGTCCGTCAGCATTCGTGGCACCCACCTGGATGACACTTTTCGCATTTTCAGGTCGTCATGCAGGATTGTGTGCACAGAAACCACAGAAATGCCAACTCTGGAGGCGATCTGTTCAACAGTCATTCGGCGATCCCCCAAAACAATTCTCTCCACTTTCTCGATCAGGTCGTCAGACCGGCTTGTGCGAGCCCGAGGTTGTTTCGGTTTGTTGTCACACGATGTTCTGCCTTCATTAAACTGTCGCACCCACGAACGCACTTTCGACACATCCATAACTCTATCACCACATGTCTCCTTCAACTGTCGATGAATTTCAATTGGTTTCACACCACGCAAATTCAGAAAACGAATGATTGCACGCTGTTCAAGTAAGGAAAACGTCGTCATTTTAAGTATTTAAAACAGTTCTCATTCTCGCCGCTGGCGGTAAAATTCCATCTGCCGTACGGTGCTGCCATCTCTGGGACGTATTGACAATGAACACGGCCTCATTTTAAAATAATGCGCATGTTTCTATCTCTTTCCAGTCCGGAGAAAAGAAATCGGAGGCCTTAGAACTTGAATGCACCTCGTACCACGGAGGGATCGATTCTGAAATGTTACCTTTTGTTCTGATGTAGCGTAACTTAGCAGCGTTTGTGAATACGCACAACACACGATGTTAGAGCTCTCGAATATCATCAGTTACATCAAGAGGTTCCACATTATCCAAAAACAGAAATTTTGTGTGCAATTAAAGTAACGCCAATTATTTGACCGATCTTTTTTTACCAAACAATAACTTCTGATATGTATGTAAACAATATAGTGCAACTTGTGAAGAAAACTGAAAACAAATAATAATACATAGTCGAGTCACATTAGTGTGACCACCTGTCAAAAGTCTGAATAACTGCCTTTTGCAGTGTGGATGTGCAGGAAGAGAGTCAAGGAGGTTCTGGAAGGTACTGACAGGTATGTGGAGTCGTGCCAACACCAGCACTGCTGCTTTCTCTGTTGAGCATCCATGGCATGTACAGCCCGATCGAGGCGGTCGCTCAGACACTCCATTGAGGAGTTTGGTGGCCAGGGGATTGCCATAAACTCATCGTGGTGTACTTTCAAGCTTCCACGTACATTGTGAGCTGTGCAACATATTGCATTCTCTTGCTGGTAGACGCCACAGTGGCGAGCAAAAACAAACTGCATGTAGGAGCGGACGTGGTTCCCAAGGATAATGTATACTTAAGTTGATTTACTGGATTGGCGTGCAAATTCCAGCCTTTGTCACCAACAAACAGCATTCTACACGGTTGCATTAACGTGGCACCTGCTGCGGAAGCCCATACACAACAATATTCACTGGTCGGTCGTTGAGGAGACATTGTTGGTAACCCGTTGGTCCATTTGTGTGGTCAGTTGCAAGTCTAGTGACTTTTATACATCTCCACAGACAGCGTTCACCACTGCCATGTATAGCTCGTGGTGCACCACAGTTGCTTCAGTGCCATTTCTGATAGTGCCATTTTGCTACACACAATTTACTTTAACCAAAGTGGTACGCAAACAGTTTACAATCTTAGCCATTTCAGAAATGCTTCCACCCATGGCCCAGAAGCCAGTCATCATGCCCTTTTGGACGTCAGATACATCACTCTGTTTCCACATTACAACAACCACTGTACTGTTTTCCACATCCCGCTGGCACGCTATCTGTGAGTTGTTGTTGCACATTGACGTCAAACATAGACTGTGATCGCCGGCCGCGGTGGTCTAGCGGTTCTAGGCGCTCAGCCCGGAACCGCGGGACTGCTACAGACGCAGGTTCGAATACTGCCTCGGGCATGGATGTGTGTGATGTCCTTAGGTTAGTTAGGTTTAAGTAGTTCTAAGTTCTAGGGGACTGATGACCACAGATGTTAAGTCCCACAGTGCTCAGAGCCATTTGAACCATAGACTGATCACATTAATATGACTGGGTCGAGTATCGATAGTTATTTAATGAACAACCGCCAATACAACTACGAGAATATTACAAGGTTTTTTGATGACATGAATTATCCGGGTGGTACTAAAATGCTAAATGCCACATGAATTTTCTCACATTTCTGCCCACGGCTGCTGCTAACTCGTCTTATTTTGGCTGAAACTGATACACCAGCTTCGAGAGTCTGGGGAACTCATCACTGGAAGTTGGATCCTACCTGCCCATGATTGGTTCCCATTTCAAGCTGGAGACTGTTGTTGTATTGTAAATGAACCACGCTGTAGTTGGTGTCAGTGATTTTTCAGACCTGCCAAATCAGACAACTTTTCGATTTATCATTACTTGAGGATAATATAAGTGACACAAACAGTGGTTACGGTTACTACAAGCCACACCACACGTTGGGAAACGGGGCCAAATTTCTAGTAGTTTACTGTCGATTTGATATTTTCACAAATGTTTTATTCGTATCTTACAGAAACTATCAGTACAGCAATAACAGCCTTTTAAACACGCCGCTAACGGCAATCAACTAATTTATAGCAATACAAAATTTTAAAATATTTAAAGAACATTAGTAAACAAGCTACTAAAGTAAATACAGAACTTTGTTAATAAAGTACGGTGAGGTAGTGAAGGTACCAACACCGCCATTAAAAAAATTAAACAGGTCTCAGCAAACACACGATTAATGACAATAAAAGGAATTTACAAACTTGGAGGAATTAAAAAAATTTTTTTTTATCAAGTGTCCTGGAGTATCATTAGAACATAACAGATGTAACGGACCCCTGTAAGGCGGCCACAAGTCACCCACTCAGGGATGCTCAGGCTAGACAGAATACTGACCAATTTAAATACGCCCATAAACACAATTGCCACTCTCAGCCTGGTCACTGCACCGACTTTTAGCCAGCAAAAACTTGTTATAAGATGGCTTAACTTGCTGACAGAATTAGAGCTAACCTCGTGCAAGGAAACATTACACCACATGATTAACCAACAAGATGCATGAATTTACTCATAACCCACGACAGAATAGCGAAACAATTAAACTGCCAAAACTACACCTCCCATCGGACAGTAACGAGAGGAGAAGGAAAGATCACTGTCTTCAATTACACCGGTGCCAGGGACAGGAAAACCGGTCGCCGAAAGCCACAAGGCAGAAGAGACGCTGGTTACACAAAATTACTACTTAATGGTTAAACCTTCCACGAACTTAACTTGCAATTATGCTCGAACAGGGAGTACACGACCTCCGATGGCAAGGATCCACACATCCGACCGCGCACGCGTCGCCAGCGTACCCAACACGCCACGGTCACGCGACAACACGCTCTGTCACCGTAGTTCACGCCTTCACTGCGACGTCGAAGGGTAGTGACCGCTCCTTCATGTTAGGTGTCTCCTTTTAAACTCCAGTGTTGAAACGGAGGATTTAAAGAAGCTGTCCCACCAAGGCGAAATGAACAGCAACTACTCGTGGGGCGATTCTGTATACAACCAACACGTGGGGAGCTCTTCCGTCAACTCGACCCGCTCGTTCCACACAACCGACATACATCACGTGGCGACTCAGTACAACCGACCACGCCTGCTTCGCGCTGGAGAGCCACACTGCCCTCCCGTGTCCACCACACTCTCTCCGCGCGCAACCCCCTGCTTCCGCGCCACCACACGAGGTTACAACCGGTCAAAGATCTCACTTCCTCCATAGCAGTTTCCCGGAAGCAAAAACGCAGAAATCGATAGCAGAAGGAAAAGACAACCAAGCAGCCACTTAATGACATACAACATATCAAATAAACATGTCAGGGGAAGAAAAGGAAAACCAATGCAATCCAAATACAAGGTGTAGCACGAGTCGATACACGGCTCAACCTTCCCCTCTTAAACTGGAAGCATAGCTTCCCAAACCCTACAAGAGAAATGTTCACCTCAACTTAACCTGACTCAGATGAACTCGATACTGCTTTCCCGCTTGATTGTCGCAAACTAACAGATTCACTGGGTCCAATCGTCTCTCAATGGTACACGGCCCAATAAAACGAGGAGTCAATTTTCCCAGCCTGTCGACTCGTGGGTCTATCCCTGGGTAATTACGAATATACACTTGATCACCAGGCTTGCCCTGAAACTGACGCCGACCCCGGTTAATATTACGCCTGGCCCTACCCCAGTTTTCTTTAATAAGCTGGGGAGTACTAACTGCCGGAATTAGGTCTTGAATCTTCCACAAATTAGTAAGGGGAGAATTAACAGGAAAAGTAAACATCAGAGAAGCAGGGGTTGCCTTGATGGATTCATGACACGTGGTGTTAAAGGCGAAACTAATCCACCGGAGATTTGAATCACACTTCCTAGGAGAATCCTGATGGTAAATAATAAGAGCAGATTTCAAATTGCGGAGCCGGCCGGAGTGGCCGTACGGTTCTAGTCGCTACAGTCTGGAACCGCATGACCGCTACGGTCGCAGGTTCGAATCCTGCCTCGGGCATGGATGTGTGTGATGTCCTTAGGTTAGTTAGGTTTAAGTAGTTCTAAGTTCTAGGGGACTGATGACCTCAGAAGTTAAGTCGCATAGTGCTCAGAGCCATTTCTCAAATTGAGGTTCACCCTTTCCGCAAAAGATCCCTGAGGATAATAAGGTTGGTTGGTTTGGGGAAGGAGACCAGACAGCGTGGTCATCGGTCTCATCGGAATAGGGAAGGATGAGGAAGGAAGTCGGCCGTGCTCTTTCAGAGAAACCATCCCGGCATTTGCCTGGAGTGATTTAGGGAAATCACGGAAAACCTAAATCAGGATGGCCGGACGCGGGATTGAACCGTCGTCCTTCCGAATGCGAGTCCAGTGTCTAACCACTGCGCCACCTCGCTCGGTTGAGGATAATAACGAGTTGTGGTAATATGCTTTACCCTTTCTTGAAGGTAAACGTTCTAAACTGAGCCGAAAGAAAAGCGGGAGCGTTATCTCTAACCAATAGTTTAGGTGGTCCGAATACACTGAAGATGTTGAGTAAATGAGCAATGGTAGTGACAGCATTTACATTTTGACTGGGTATAAGCCAAGTAAACCTAGAAAAGGCATCGATCACTACCAGAATATATTGATTACCCTGCTTAGTCTGGGGTAACGGACCCACATAATCGATGTACAGTTTGTCCATAGGGTAAGCCTCACGCTCCGAACTGAGCAACCCTTGCCCCAATGCATTATTAGGCTTAACAATACAGTATTCCCGACACTGCGCTACCATCTGTCTTATATCTCACTCCATACGAGGCCAAGTGAGAAATTCCTTCACTTTCTGTAATGTCTTATAGGTGCCTAAATGTCCCCCGAGAACAGATTGATGAAAATACTGAAACAGTGGTCGTACTAAGGTTGCTGGTAAACAAATTCTAAGTTTCCGACCGTCTCCCCACTTTTTACACAGAACCCCTCTCCTAATGTCGTCGAGGTTA
Organism: Schistocerca piceifrons; assembly: GCF_021461385.2. Taxonomy (NCBI): domain Eukaryota; kingdom Metazoa; phylum Arthropoda; class Insecta; order Orthoptera; family Acrididae; genus Schistocerca; species Schistocerca piceifrons. The sequence continues at coordinate 838,313,921 of NC_060138.1, read as the reverse complement.
GGGTCCCGTTCCTGTTGCATACGTAGATCGACGAAAAGCTGGGGAATCTCTCCCAACACCATACAACTAAAATCCTCTTCCCCGCTCTCCTGATTGTGATCAACGCTGGGTGAACTATCAAACATCCGACTTAGCAAGTCGGCCACTACATTGTCAGTTCCCCTGATATGTTTAACAGTAAATTGAAAGGCGGAAATTCGCACAGCCCACCTCGCGATTCTCCCTGTTTTACGTGGGCGAGCCAAAACCAACTCAAGGCCTGATTATCAGTTTCAAGATCAAAGGGTCGATGCTCCAAATAGAATCGATACTTTTCTAAAGCAAAGAGGACCGCCAACGCCTCGCACTCATACACCGAATACTTGAGTTCGGCATTCGTTAACCGGCGCGACGCATATGATAGCGGCTGCCTCTGCCCGTCCCCTTCTTGGAGAAGAACCACAGAAATCCCGGAGTTAGAAGCGTCAAGTTGCACAACAAACCTCTTACTGAAATCAGGAACGCCCAATACCGGAGGATTGGCAATCGCTTCTTTGATCTAGTCGAAGGCCGCCTGCTCTGCAGTTCCCCATTCGAACTTAACTCCCTTCCGACAAAGTTTATTAAGGGGTGCCGCCAACTGAGCGAAGCGGGGAACAAAGCGCCTAAAATAATTAGCCATTCCTATAAATTTGGCAATTCCCCTTTTATCTCTAGGAGGCGGCAGTGTTCTTAAGGCCTTTGTACGGTCCTGGTCAATACGTATACTTCGGCCTGATACCAGGTGTCCCAAAAATGAGACCTACGGACGAGCGAAAGTGACCTTTTCGGGTTTGACTGTCAAACCGGCACTCTGCAGCCTAATGAATACCTGCCGGATATGCTCAAGATGCTCTTCAAATGACTTACTATAGATGACCAAGTCGTCTAAATAGTTACACACACAAACCAACTTCAAATCACTAAGACATTGTCCAACAATCGCGTCAATACAGCTGCCCCGGTAGCGAGACCAAAGGGAATCCTATTAAATTCGAACAGATTCCAATCTGTGCAAAAGGCAGTAACATGCTTACAGTCCTCCGTTAGAGGAATTTGGTAATACGCCTAATTAAGATCAAGAACCGTGAACCAATTTGCACCCGCAAACCAAGTGAACGAATTATGAAGGTCGGGAAGAGGAACCGACTCCAACACTACCTTGTTACTCAGGCGACGATATCAACAACAACTCTGAAGTCCCGCCCTTGATCCTTGGGCACGAGGAACGCCGGAGACGTGTAGGACGAAGTCGAGGGTCTAATGACTCCCTCTTCGAGCATTTTAGATATTTTAGACCTCAAAACCTTAACCTTAGGTGGTGACAAACGATAAGGAGACTGACTAACAGGAATGGGATCACTAAGGCAAATCTTATACTGAAGAACTTTGTTAACTCCTAGTCGATCACAGAGAAGCTGGGGAAAATCAGCTAACAACCCACCAAGACGAGAAGCCTGCTCCACCGAGAGATGCCCCAGATCAAACTTGCCTGATTCGACCGCCAAGGCCTTAGGACTCGCACATTGCACCCGCTACTTACATTCACAAAAACCAAACTTCATTTCAGGCTTAAACTTAAAGAAAAAGGTATGCCCCGCACAATCCAACACCAAACGAGTTTTATTAATAAAGTCACACCCAAGAATCAAGTTAGCCGACAATCCTTTCACCAAGGCAAAACATATGGGCCAAGAAAATTCTCCCACGGACAAACTCCCACGAACCCATCCTAGCAGATGTAACAGTTGCCCATCAGCCAAACGACATCTCTGAACCATGGATGGAATCGATCTAGGACGAGTAATATGTGCAAACTCCAAGTACCAATCTAAATTCAACAAGGAAATAGAACTTCCGGAATCCAACATCCCACAGACAGGTTCACCTCTCACACCACAGCAAATGTATGGCAACGAGGAGATCGGGGCAGCAATCACTCGGGCACACCTGGCTCGGTAACTCCGAGCTCCTCTTTTACCAACAACCTGGCGTCATCTGTTAGCTCTCGGCGTTCGAGGAGCACTACATACACTAACGAAATGCCCTACGCTTCCACAACTGAAACACCATCGACCCTCCTGCTTATTCAAATCGCTGGAAATTTCCCATCTCTCCTTAACCTGTAGATCAGTTAGAGATAACTGCTTCCTACCCTCAGCGGGCAGCCGGTTCTCAAGAGACAATGCTGAGATACTACCCATGCCTCCTCCAACTCCTGCCAATTGGCAGGACCCTGCCTGAAGACGAAATCAGATTTATCCACCGCTCGCATGCCTCTTAAAATTATCGAAACCAGTTCTTCCTCCAGAAGCCCTACTAACAACGCTGATGACGCTAACCTGACTCTATCAACATACTGTCGCAACCCCTCGTCTGTCCGTTGCATGCGCAAAATATAATTACACTCCAGCTGTTGTAAGAGTCCTCTGGTTAATTTTTTATCAATGACCCGCTGCCTTAACTGAGTTAAAGACAAACCTCCTTTCATTGCTTGCGAGATAAATTGCCTTAACTCATCTCCCGCTAACGGATACAAGAGCCCCAAGATCAGCTGATGAGAAACTCTAAATGCTTGTGCATGCTGTTCGAACCGAACCAACAACAACAAGAAATCTTCTATTTGTTCAAGATGATCTATACGTAACTCCCTGATATCCTTAAACAAATACATGATCGGATTAGGTAACTTGGAATACGCCGCCTGTCCGGCACTCACCGAGTCACAACCACCCTCACAACTCATCCCATCGCGGATCTCCAATTCCTCTCTTCCTTCAGGGAGTCCCTTTCTTAGTTCCAAACAAGCAAGATCAAGTTGCAGTGCATTTATTTTCTCCTGCAACTCCACCCACGACTGCTTATCTGAGCCACTTAATTCAACTGACCCTAAATCATGTACCCGATTACCGAGGTGAGCTAACTGCGCCCGCACCCTATCTAATTGCCTACCACTAGGCTGAGCATCCTCTAAGAAGGATATAGTATCTCTGAGACGATCAACAGCCTCACCCAAGACTTTTGCTGCCGCCTTACACTCAGAAATGACTTCCGGCGTGATGACCACCGGAGACGAAAGTGCAGACCGTAGACGAGCTGCCAGCTCCGACACACTTCCTTCCGTGGGCTGCTGGGGGATGGCCAATTCATAACAAATGTTCCCTCTTCAACAAGTTTATTCCAGGGTACTTTCGCTGTTCCATAATTACTAGGACGCTGAAACAGAACAAACTAATCAGCTTTTGTATCACACAAAGATATCAGACAGTGAAACAATTTCTCGAACTCGACAGTAAGCAACTGACCAAGAGACCGTAACCACGCTCTGCTACCAAAGCTGACACACACAGTGGTTACGGTTACTACAAGCCACATCACAAGTTGGGAAACGCAAATTTCTAGTAGTTTACTGTCGAGCTGATATTTTCACAAATGTTTTATTCGTATCTTACAGAAACTAGCAGTACAGCAATAACAGCCCTTAACGGTAATCAAGTAATTTATAGCAATACAACAATTTAAAAAAATTAAAGAACATTAGTAAACAGCCTACTGAAGTAATACCGAAATTTGTTAGTAAAGTACGGTGAGGTAGTGAAGCTACCAACACCACCATTAAAAAAATTAAACAGGTCTTAGCAAACACACGATTAATGGCAATAAAAGGAATTTACAAACTTGGAGGAATTTAAAAAAAATATTTAAACAAAAGTGTCCTGGAGTATCATTAGAACATAACAGATATGACAGACCCGACACAACCGACATACATCACGCGGCGACTCGGTACAACCGACCACGCCTGCCTCGCGCTGGAGAGCCACACTGCCCTCCCGTGTCCACCACACTCTCTGCGCACAAAGCCCCTGCTTCCGCGCCACCACACGATGTTACAACCGGACAAAGATCTCACTTCCTCCATAGCAGTTTCCAGGAAGCAAAAACGCAGATATCGGTAGCGGAGGGAAAAGACAACCAAGCAGCCACTTAATGACAGACACCATATCAAACAAACATGTCAGGGGAAGAAAAGGAAAACCAATGCAATCGAAACACAAGGTGTAGCACGAGTCGATACACGGCTCAATAAGGATGTGTGTCTGCCCCTACTCACAAGAGTGCCGACTTGGTTGCCCTGCATCATGATTAGCATTTTCAGCTTATTCTTAGTCACACATTTTGCCTCCAGAACCGTAACAATTTGCCCCAATATTGTAAAATGTTGCCCAGAAACTGTAACAAATTGCCACAAAACTATAATGAACCACCCCAAAGTCGTAAACTATACCTCAAAACTGTAACAATTTTTTTCCAAAACTTTACCAAATTGACCCAAGACTATAACAGTCTCCTCCAAAATCGTAACAAATTTCCTCAAAATTGATACAAATTGCCGAAAAACTGTAACAAGCTGCCCCAAACTGTAACAAATTGGCACAAAACTATAACCAATTGCCCCAAGATCGGAAGAAATAGCTCCAAAACTGTAACAAATTGCCACAAGACTGTATTAAATTGACCCAAAACTGTAAAAAGTTCTCCAAAATTGTAACAAATTTCTCCAAAATTGTAACAAAATGCGCAATACTGTTAGTAATTTCCTCCAAAGGTGTAACAAAATCGATTCTGTAAATGTAACAAATCGCCCTAAATATATAAGAAACGTCTCAAAATATGTAACATATCGCCCCAAAATCTTAGCAGGTATCCCCAAAACTGTTACAAACGGCGCAGTGATATTTTAACAAATTGCTCTCTGCACTGTCTTGTCATTTAAATTAATTTTTTTTTCTCTCTCTCTACTTTGTCATTAAATGTCATCTCGTGTGTGTTTGTGTGTTTGCGAGCGCGTGCGCGCGCTCGCGTGTGCGTGTGTGTGTGTGTGTGTGTGTGTGTGTGTGTGTGTGTGTGTGTGTGTGTGTGTGTGTGTGTGTCCACAAAGTATTTCTATGACTTATGGACGGTAGTAAATTTCATATTTTTCCACCTTTGTCGTTATTTTCAGAAAAATTGTAAATACTCGAACTTTGTCATTAGCAATACATGCGAGAGCGCGCGTGCACACACACACACACACACACACACACACACATACATACATACATACATACATACATACATACATACAGTATACATGTAATGGTGTCACTGCATGTCCGCTTGATATGAGGCACGGTCCAGTGCGAGAGATATTTATGCATGTCACAGCTGTCCTGATAAGGAGGAGGCCAGCTAGCTCTGCTAAGAGAGACAACGTATGTCAACTTGCTAACAGTATGTTGTGTGAGGCACTAACTACAAAGAGAATGGGAAAGAAAAAACTCAAAAAAAACTTTAGACATAAAATTTACTATAAATTTTTTCCACAGAATGTACTTACTTTCAATAATTTCAGTATCTGAGCAATTACGATTGATCACTTAATTTCCATCGAAAACTATACATCAGAAATGTGGTATTCTTACAAGCTACACTATTCAGTTTACGTTTCTCTTGTATTTACATTTTTTACATTTTCACAAGTATTTATAGTAAAATCAGCCATCTTTTTTATGCATTAGTTATCCCAAGCACTGTATTTACCTTACACGGAAGTATGTGATGTTTCTTATTCTTTCCAAATAAAACAAGTATATGTTGTTTAATAGTGGAAACAACATGTTGCTTGGACTGAATGACAAACTGCACAGCATTTTTTTTCTTATGGGTCCGTAACACATTGCCTATAGCCGCCTACAATTAACCTATTAACAGAAGATTGTTTTGTACCTTTTGTTCTGTGCATTATGCTCCCAGACGAGGACGAGAGAGCATCAATTTTTGCTCGTAGGCTAATAAATTCTGTAATAGGTTCGCCTTTAAGTTCGTCTTTAATTAAGACAGCCTCTTTGATATTGACACATTGATTGCTGCATATGTTATTATAAGGGTCAACCGGTGTGTTAAACTAGCTGTGCACATCACTTTCAATATCATCATCAATATTTGAAGTGATTACATGAGCTATAAGGGCCTGTTACCCAAGTGTTAGGTGATTTGGTGCTAATTTGTTAAATGTGAATCGATTGTGAAAGTCAAACAGAGGAAATAACCAAAATAGCCATTCTTACTGCAATGGATTTATCAGTGACCACATTAAGCCTGCTCAGCTAAAGGGTGATTAAATTTTAGTTAACAATAAAGCTCCTTCAAAAATTTGTTTCAGGAATTAATGCAGCTGTACTATATCTGTCTTCCCAGGATTTTGCTAGGCTTATGACCATCATCTGTCGCATATTTTGCATGGTTTTTCCAAACAAACAACTATTCATCAGATTGAAAAAGTTCTTCTCGGACTTATTGATGGTATTCATGTGTTGCTGCGCGTTAAACTCAATGTATGTCTTCATCCAGGGAGCTTTCCTAAACGATAAAATTCAGTGAATCTATTGTAAAATCAGTTTACGCCGTAAACATTGTTTCAGATTTCTATAGTGAATGACATAGTTTTTCTTGTCGTACACGGTCGAAAATAATTTCTTTGGTTTGTTATTGTCGGATGGTGGCACAATGTACCCTATTTGGAATTGTCTGGTATATTTGCCACTGCAAAACACTCTCTGGAGGAAACCATTTAGAACTGGATTACCAAAAGATACTGCAAGATCGCCAGCTGTATAGGCTATATTTATTTGTGTTGTATAGAAACTGCATGAAATCTGACACACGTACATCACACGAAGAATTCTAGAGGGTGGGGCTCATTAAATGAGTGGAAACAGGTCAGGTAACTACATCGCAGGGCTGTGCACCATAGATACAATATCTTGGTGGATATGTTATCACAGAGGCGACGGACTACCGCTGGCCTAGATGTGCGGTTCATAAGACATACCTGGATTATTGCTAAGCACATCTTAAAGAGCAGAAAAAAGTTTTTACGACAGAAAATAGGTTTTACGCTAAAATTGTGTCATGCAGATGCGAGGTCTGTTTATCTGTTGTTCCACTGCAATATGTTCAACACGCACGTCCGACTTTGAGTTTCCGGCTCTCTCTTCAAGTTTTTGGATGGTGTTCCTGGCAAATGTACGCGAAAACATGGGGAATAACAACAAAATATAAAAGTTGCTGACCAATACTTACTAATCACATTTTTTGCTTAGTGCTCACGTCTTTTTCTGCTGACTCATCATAGTCGGGTGTTGTAAAAGCAGGGAAACTCATTGCAGTAGCTTGACCGTTAATGATTCACTGTCTAAGACATCATCACAAGCATCATAATCATCATTATCATCATAGACACTGTCTTCGCAAAAATGTAAGTATAAGATGCACTACTACTTATAGAACCTATATATTTTTCTTAAGAATTACTCATTGCAATACTGAAAGCAGGGATGCCATATTACTGAATTCGGAGATTTGATGTTTTACCGGAATCGTGATATTCACAGTACACTCGTGAAATTGTCGTACGAGAAAATCCCTACTTCTTCGCTACCTCGAAGATGCTGGGTCCCATCGCTCGTGAGCCGACTATAACACCACGTTCAAACTCACTTAAATCTTGATAACCTGCCATTGTAGCAGCAAAAACCGATCTAACAACTGCACCAGACACTTGTTGCCTTATGTAGGCACTGCTGACCACAACGCCGTATTCTGCCTGTTCACATATATCTGTATTTGAATATGCCAGTTTTTTGGCGCTTCAGTGTGTATCGTTCATATACACTCCCTCAGGCAGTGTGTCTTGCACTGTCTGCTTAACCACGGGAGCTTCTGTTGTATGCTACAGATTTGTGAAGTGACTGCCCACTCTGATAAAACTTTAGCCAAAGCAGTTTTAATTTGAATTAACGCTGTGCTAATTATTTCTCCTGAAGTGCCTCCCTGAGATAACACCTCAGCAACTAGTGGTAGTTTTGAATATATTCTTCCATTTATATTTGTTTCCTTACTTGAAATCCACTCTGAAAAATCCCGAGGAAAAACTTTCTCTTCGTGCGTCGAACTGATTTTTTATTTTGATCTCTGGCTCAGCAGCAAAACTATCTATGTTCACATCCAGCTTACCAACGGATTCCTTTATTAGTATTTGCTCGTCAGTTAATTGTCTTATTGCGTTAGGTATGTAGTTTTTAGTTCAGTGCTTTCAGTTGTTAACGCATCTTGTTGTCAGGTTGGACAATATTTCATTTTGTTTGGTTCATAATTGTTCAATACTTGATTTCATGTTTGCTTCTAACCTGGTATACAGTGTTGTAACGGATCTTGTGTTGGGTTGGTAGTCCCAGAAATTTCCTAGCTCTCCGTGTCCGACTCAAGCTGAAACGTCTTTGTTTTAAATGGCCGCATTAGCGAATTCGCTATCGCCGGCATTCGATTCATTACCTGTCTCTGAGTCCATTTTTGTGGGATTTTTCGTTTTTACCACAACTTAGCTGGTGGCTGAATTTACATTTGTAAAATCACAAGTTTCAGTTTAATATCACGACACACATATCAATATTCATGAAATGGACGTTCCAGAAAGATGACATAAGCATTCTCAAACAACCATATTTGGAGCACCATAGTGAGCACAGGCAATGTAAAATCAACTGTATTGTGGAAACCGACATCTCTATTCTTAAAAATAATTACTACAAAAATTTGAAAATAATCAAAGGCCGAATAAAGCTGGGCAATGAATGATTAGATTTGTTTAGCGAGATCTACTATACGCAGAGGCAAAGGAGAATAAACAATCTTGCCCTTATCTTTTGTGTAATATCATAACATAGATCATCGGCAACAATTTTTTAAAAAATTGTCTGTACTTGTAAATAGCTTTTATTTCTCGTTACATTAATTCCATTTCACAGCTATATGGATCTGCGGCTTTTCTCACTTTCTATCCGTTGTTTGTTGTTTTCATGGTACCTGAAACAGACACACACAAAGTTTGTGACAATGTAATGACAATAAAATTTTATACACAAATGTAAATCAAATATTTATCCTGTAAGTGAGTTGCCTCTGTACCGTATCTCTCTTTGCCCATGTCGACTGTTGGTGGTGTGATTGTGAAGTGGAAAAGATAAGGAAGAGACACAGCTCAACCAGAGGAAGGAATTACTGGTGAATTCCATTGAGCTGCCAGTAGTTCATCTAGGGCAGTGACGCTGTGTAGGGAGTTGAAAAGAATGGAGTACAGTGGTCGAACATCTCCTCATAAGCCACATATTTATGTAGTCTGTGCTAGGTGACGCTCGAGGTGGTGTAAAGAGGACCGCGACTGGACAGTGTACGACAACGAACGAGTCATTTGGAGCATGAATCACGGTGTACCCTGTGGCCATCGGACAGGAGGCTTTGGGTTTGGCGAATGCCTGGATAATATTACCCACAGTCACGTGTAGTGTTAACATTGCAGTACAGAGGTGGTGGTGTCACAGTATGGGGAAGTTTTTCGCGATTAGAGTGTAGACCATTTATTGCGCTTAAGAGAGCGCTAAATGCGGAAGGAAATGAAACCATTTTAGGGAATAGTGCACTCTGTACAGTAGAGGAACTGTTCGGAGACGATTAATGTTTGTATCAGTATGGCAATGCATGATATCATAAAGCACCACCTGTGAGGCAATGGTTTGTGAAATAATGGGCTGCCATCATTCACAGACGGTCAGACATCTCATTTGAAAGAGCCCCAACAGAGTTCAAATAGTCATAAACGCAAAGGGTAGACACACCTTATACACTCCTGGAAATGGAAAAAAGAACACATTGACACCGGTGTATCAGACCCACCATACTTGCTCCGGACACTGCGAGAGGGCTGTACAAGCAATGATCACACGCACGGCACAGCGGACACACCAGGAACCGCGGTGTTGGCCGTCGAATGGCGCTAGCTGCGCAGCATTTGTGCACCGCCGCCGTCAGTGTCAGCCAGTTTGCCGTGGCATACGGAGCTCCATCGCAGTCTTTAACACTGGTAGCATGCCGCGACAGCGTGGACGTGAACCGTATGTGCAGTTGACGGACTTTGAGCGAGGGCGTATAGTGGGCATGCGGGAGGCCGGGTGGACGTACCGCCGAATTGCTCAACACGTGGGGCGTGAGGTCTCCACAGTACATCGATGTTGTCGCCAGTGGTCGGCGGAAGGTGCACGTGCCCGTCGACCTGGGACCGGACCGCAGCGACGCACGGATGCACGCCAAGACCGTAGGATCCTACGCAGTGCCGTAGGGGACCGCACCGCCACTTCCCAGCAAATTAGGGACACTGTTGCTCCTGGGGTATCGGCGAGGACCATTCACAACCGTCACCATGAAGCTGGGCTACGGTCCCGCACACCGTTAGGCCGTCTTCCGCTCACGCCCCAACATCGTGCAGCCCGCCTCCAGTGGTGTCGCGACAGGCGTGAATGGAGGGACGAATGGAGACGTGTCGTCTTCAGCGATGAGAGTCGCTTCTGCCTTGGTGCCAATGATGGTCGTATGCGTGTTTGGCGCCGTGCAGGTGAGCGCCACAATCAGGACTGCATACGACCGAGGCACACAGGGCCAACACCCGGCATCATGGTGTGGGGAGCGATCTCCTACACTGGCCGTACACCACTGGTGATCGTCGAGGGGACACTGAATAGTGCACGGTACATCCAAACCGTCATCGAACCCATCGTTCTACCATTCCTAGACCGGCAAGGGAACTTGCTGTTCCAACAGGACAATGCACGTCCGCATGTATCCCGTGCCACCCAACGTGCTCTAGAAGGTGTAAGTCATCTACCCTGGCCAGCAAGATCTCCGGATCTGTCCCCCATTGAGCATGTTTGGGACTGGATGAAGCGTCGTCTCACGCGGTCTGCACGTCCAGCACGAACGCTGGTCCAACTGAGGCGCCAGGTGGAAATGACATGGCAAGCCGTTCCACAGGACTACATCCAGCATCTCTACGATCGTCTCCATGGGAGAATAGCAGCCTGCATTGCTGCGAAAGGTGGATATACACTGTACTAGTGCCGACATTGTGCATGCTCTGTTGCCTGTGTCTATGTGCCTGTGGTTCTGTCAGTGTGATCATGTGATGTATCTGACCCCAGGAATGTGTCAATAAAGTTTCCCCTTCCTGGGACAATGAATTCACGGTGTTCTTATTTCAATTTCCAGGAGTGTATTAACGTCCCCTTATAGATGTTCGGATATTTTTACTCACATAGTGTACAGCCCCCATTCGCTTCGGCTGAGTGCTCGGGCGTGGCGTATTACAAAGGAAAGTTTTTTCAAGGACATCGCCGAAATGGCACAAATAAAAAAAACTTATTAAAAAAATGTATAGTTATGACAGTTCTCTTCAGGGATATTAGTTTTTAACCACGCGCAACAGAAATTATGAATATTAGTTCGTTTCCTCCACTTTTCAATACTTTCCTCTCTATTTGTCATTATCGATATGCCGAAAAAGTATTTCACCCGAGATAATGTGCCTGTATGGGTGGATGTGAAGTACCCTGTTTATTGTCACAGATTAGTTTTTAGGAGTTATTGTAAAATCTTTTTAGATTAAAAACAAACCAGCTGTAGCTCCATACCCATTAGAAATCGGGTATGTGTTTACGAGAACTTTCTAATTCGAAATTGTTAATACTACCTATTCTCGAAGTGAGGATATTGGAAAACTCAACCGAAATTACTCTAATGCCGTGTAATACCGTCACTGTCCGCCCGGTTGGCTGTGCGGTCTAACGCACGGCTTTCCGGGCGGGAAGGAGCGCCTGGCCCCCGGCACGAATCCGCCCGGCGGATTTTTGTCGAGGTCCGGTGAACCGGCCAGCCTGTAGGTGGTTTTTAGACGGTTTTCCATCTGCCTCGGCGAATGCGGGCTGGTTCCCCTTATTCCGCCTCAGTTACAGTGTGTCGGCGATTGCTGCGCAAACAAGTTCTCCAAGTACGCGCACACCACCATTACTCTACCACGCAAACATAGGGATTACACTCGTCTGGTGTGAGACGTTCCCTTGGGGGTCCACCGGGAGCCAAACCACACAATAATCCTGGGTTCGTTGTGGGGCGGCGGAGGGGTGAAGTGGACTGTGGTAGTCGTCGTGGGGTTGTGGACCACTGCGGCTGCGGCGGGGATGGAGCCTCTCCGTCATTTCTTGGTCTCCGGTTAACATACAATACAATACCGACACTAACGTTGAAAATATCCTCATTGCAGCCAGGAAAAGAATCCATGAGATTCATCAGGTATTCAGCTGAACATCTTCCCGCACCACGAGCACTTAACGCTGGACAGGATGGAACCTGTCGACTGCGTGCCGGACAAAGGATACGTTTGGCGCCAGAGTTTGACAGTGGAATCCACCATGACTGTATAACAGCATGTTTGCTCGTTGCGAGAACGCTCGCTAATTCACTCTCACCACCACGCTATATTAAATAATTGAATTTCCAATTTCATATACACATGAAAACGTGTTCACCTCCCTAATTTCAACTACTTTTCGAAGACCAGACCGCTACCTCCTCCTCCTAGGAACCAGCGCCAAGTTTGAAATCTGTCAGTAAACAAAGCTCACTTGCGCTTCTGCCACCAACCTAAGAAAATTGCTTCAAACTAAGCCACCAGCAATCAACCTCTTCCTACACGTTTCTGGTAAACGGACTCACCCTGCACTAGGTCCATGGATGGAGGAACGAATTTACTTTATTTAGGAATGGAGTATATGTATCACACCGACATGTCCCACATCATACAGACCTGCAAAACCCTCCTACATAACTCATTTATAATGTTCTAGACACACGCTTGCTAGTTGTAAACAGTTAAAAATAACTCATAGCACAACCTACAGACATGCGAACCACTCGTAAATAATGCAAAACATTTACCTCCAAATAGCCAAACAACTGATAATTTTCGGAAATAATTTCAGTGCATAGGCTGATGGAAGGAGGAACGAGTGTACTTCATTTATTTGCGACATATCTTCTTGAAACGTTTACTTCTCGTAGATTTCGATATGTAAGGCTGACATAAGGCAGTTTCTGAACTCCAGTAGTGCACTACACTTGGCAACACAACCACACCCATCAACATATTCATTCCAGTCCAGACCTGTAGCTCCTCTACAGATAAATTTGTCCAGTTATTTGTCTACTCACTCACATTCTGACCAGATTGCCGTTATTGTGCAAAATCTGCTCAGACTGTTGGAGTATATTTGTCACAAAACACCTGCACTGATCCAACTGTGGTCATCTGACACAGGCCATAAACACGTAAACAACTTCTAATTTTACCACACAATCATTCATCAACCATCTTTAATGACGTCACAGTGGCGCTCTCGGGTGGTAAGGGTATGAACTAACACAGTTGGATTGCATACACAAGTGCATGATATAAATAATAATTAATATTAATAAATGATAATGAATGTTAATAAATGATAATCATAATAAAGACAAGTACGGTCTTTGCATGCATTATCCTGTTGGAATGCAAACTTCCCGCCATTTTTACTTCTGGTGGCTTAGGTTAGTGGACATAGCACCATTGGGCTATTTTCCCGCCAAAATTGAAAATTCGCGCCATTTTTTCCTAAGGTTAGGTTAGTGGACGTAGCACAAATGGCATATTTTCCCGCCAAAAGCCGCTATCTTGGATGACGCCATGTGATGTTGCCAAGTCTATATGCCACCATTATGGGTGACGTCATCGCCGCCATCTTGAATAAATTTGGCAACAATGGAGAGTGGGGTGGCACATAGGATGTCCCTCCACTTATAGAGTGCATGTGTGTTCGTCTAACTATTAAAAAAATCGCATGCGTACAACTCTGAGAACAAGGCTTTTGACATCGTCAAAGACAAGAGCATCCACAGCACACTCATCACAAAAATGTGCATGGGTAAGGCTTGGTTGAGTTAAAATGAGCACCCTGGTTCATGTTCACTGTAATCTAAATTAGTGGGCTCAAGTCTTTTCTTTTTCTGTCATCAGTCTTCTGACTAGTCTAATGCGTCCCGCCACGAATTCCTCTCCTGTGTCAGCCTCTTCACCTAAGAGTAGTACTTGCACAGTACTCCTTGTCCTCAGTCATTTGCTGGATGTGCTCCAGTCTCTCTTTCTCTACAGCTTTTATCCTACAGCTCCCTGAAGTACCACGGAAGCCACTCCCTGATGACTTTAAAGGTGTCCTATCGTACTGTCTCTTCTACTTGTTAGTGTTTTCCGTTATTTCTTTCCTCCCCGATTCCGCTGATGGCCCCCTCATTCTTTCCATTATCAGTCCACCTAATTTTCAACATTATTCTGTAGTACCACATCGATTCTCTTCTGTTCAGGTTTCCCCACAGTCCTTGTTTCACTACTGTACAGTGCTCAGTCCCAAACGTACGTTATCAGAAACTTCTTCCTCACGTTAAGGTCTATTTTTTACTCGTGTATTAGTAGATTTCTCTCGGCCAGTAATGCCCTTTATGCCAGTGCTAATCTGCTTTTTATGTCCTCATTGCTCCGCCCACCAAGGGTTATTTTGCTGCCGAGATAGCAGCAATTCCTTCACTTCGTTTACTTTGTGGTCCCCATTCTGATGATAAGTTTTCTCACTGTTCTCATTTCTGCTACTTCTCATTGCTTTCGTCTTTTTTCGATTTACTCTCAGCACATATTCTGTACTCATTAGACTTAATTCCATTCAATACATCCTGTAATTCTCCTTCACTCTCACTAAGAATTGCAAAGTCATCGATGGATCTTATCGTTGATATTCTTTGACTAATTTTAATCCCACTCTTGAATCTTCCTTTTATTTCCGTCATTGCTTCTTCGATGTATTGATTGAACAGTAGGGGCGAAAGTCTACCTCCGTGTCTTACACCCTTTTTAATACTTCGCTCTTGGTCTTCTCGTCTCCTTGTCCCCTCTAGGCTCAAGTCATGGCCCAAAATATATCACAGGCTCATCTCGGCATGAGCTACAGCCCGCACACTCTCTATGTTCACGCTTCATTGTGTCGTCGGTGCACTCGACGCTTTGTATCGTTTGAAAAGATACAAATTCCCGATTCGTCGGACCACGACACGCCTCCAATCAGCTTAGAATCCACACTGCATGCAGTTCCCTTCGCATTGTTCGCTCTGAAACTGACCGAGATAGACATGCGTTCACAGACAGGAGCAACTGCTCTCGGGTATGAAATCTCTTGTCATACCCAGCTTTTGAAGGTTACCATCTTCTTAGGATCACTGTCCTTACGCCGTGTTCTACAGGGTGTTTCAAAAATTATTTTCTGTCACAAACTTTCGGGACAGGTTCGTTTTATCAAAACAAAAAACTAATATAATCACGTATGCGAAAATCCTTCAATTTCGAGTTGCTGATGAAAATTTACAATTTAGGTGACTGAAGCTCATCAACATGTAAACTCTTAGTAAATGCTCGAATTGCCCTCATCTTGCTTCTAAACATGGATGCACTCGTCGAGTCATGGACGGTCACACCCTATCAAATTCTCCCTGCTGGTTTCGAATAGTGTTTCAGGCTTCTATGATGCTTCGATGGAGAGTTTCTGCATCCAGATGCTCTGCTGCATAGACAAATTGTGTAAGGTACCCACAGAGATATTAATCCAAAGGGTTGAAGTCGGGGTAACGTGCAGGTAATGGAACTGGTCGTTCTCTAACTGTCCGTCTGTCATGGTAGGTACCAGCATCTCGAGCTCCATCATACATACGTTTCTCCTTATTTGCAGGGGTACGCCATCCAATGGGTCTTGGAGGGTGTTCTGAATAAAGTCCATGTAGACAGTACCCGTAAATGTTAGAGAAAGACAGTCATCTACAATTCCAGCCCACACATTAATCGTGAGACTGTTACTGGTGTGAGGCCTGTCGTGTAGTCCTGCACACGTTCAAGATGATACAGATACACGAGCTGGCCGTCAAGTATCCTCCATGCTGAAGTTGTAGCACATGACAGAGCCACTTGCCTTGCGCGGATACCTGGCTCTGCTTTGAGGGCTGGCCAGGCGAATGAATAACATGTGGTCTTCCCCGGTCAGTAGTCTGTGCTGCTATGGATCCTGCGTCGGCAACGCAACGATACACAGCACCAAAGGTTGGTTGACTCGGCCGTCTTCGGTCTGGAAACGCCGTGTGACACAACCGTGCAGCCTCTTACCCATTATTGCACATAAAAATCACGTCAGCCTGCTCCTGAAATGAATATCCTGCCATGTTCGAACACAGCACTTTCAATTATCACACTATCTGTAGTACATGTATGATCTGGACATGCTGGAAATAGACGAATGTAAGTAAGTCCCCTTGGCAACAGAACATCTTTGATGCAATGAGTCAAATTGGTGGATAGATAAGTGAAGTTGTTGGGTTGTAGCCGGCCGCTGTGGCAGGGCGGTTCTAGGCGCTACAGTCCGGAACCGCGCTGCTGCTACAGTCGTAGATTCGAATCCTGCCTCTGGCATAGATGTGTGTGATGTCCTTGGGTTAGTTGGATTTAAGTAGTTCTAAGTCTAGGGGACTGATGACCTCAGATGTTAAGACCCATAGTGCTTAGAGCCATTTGAACCATTTTGTTGAGTTTTACCTGAAATGTCGTTGAACGTCAATTTACATTAATAGCTGGAAGACGAAGGATTTTCTTGTTTCGGTGTAAGGAACCTGTCCCCAAAGTTGGTAAAAGTATTTTTGAAACACACTGTATAATTGTGAATGTACTACAATTCCTTGTAGATATGTTGGCCAGCCCGTGTTGATTGATACATTAACAAGTCAGACAGCCGGCTGGTGTGGCCGAGAGGTTCTAGGCGCTTCAGTCTGGAACCACGTTACCTCTACGGTCGCAGGTTCGAATCCTGCCTCGAGCATGGTTGTGTGTGATGTCCTTAGGTTAGTTAGATTTAAGTAGTTCTAAGTTCTAGGGGACTGATGACCTCAGATGTTAAATCCCATAGTGCTCAGAGCCAACTCAGACACCTTCACTCATGGTGTGGTCATGGGAACATTCAAACACGGTAGCTCCTTTGTGCCATTCTTCCACATCCCCACATCAACCTATCTTACAGTGCTGATTCCGTACACCCGACTGTCATGTACACACCACTTCACTCTCGTTAGATACAAGACTAGTGGAGGTCCACGTGACCATCTGGTACCAGTTCTACAATATATTTAGCGCTCCAGTTCGGCCACTGTGCTCTTTAAGGGGGTGATTAGGATTTCTCAGGTGAGCTTATTCACCGCTATAAATTGTGTGTTTTGGCTCCTTTTGGAATACTTACCGTTCCTCCTAATAGCGCACATTGCCTTGCTCGCTAAAAAAATAGGTTTAGATGCTGACAGGACTTGTACACGAGAAGTCTCGAAATGGTGTACCGAACGGCATGGATTCACTCGCTAGCCGAGAGACACCGGCTGTGCCAGCGAGAGGCACGTACGAGCAGGAGTTTGCTTATCTGGCTGTCTGTGTACAGCAGAGACGTGCGCCGGCCACCGCTAACTGCTCGCTAAGTAGCTACCAGTGCCGCAGACAATGCGATGACACAGGGCTGCACAAGCTGTCGTTCAGCCTAGTGTCTTGCAATTGATAATGAACCACACAAAGATTTTACGTGTTTTCGTTTTAGTACCACGTTTGTGTTTAGAGTCAGTACTTCAATAGGTAAAACCGGAACCCTTATAGAATCACTTTGCTGTCCGTCCGTATGTCTGCCCATCCGTCCTACTTTTTCTCAGGATCTCGTGTTAAGGTCTACGGCCCATTGACAGTGAAATATATGCATCTAAGTCAATGCAGTCAAAAAATATGGGGACAATTATTGAATTATATGAGACAAAACGTAAATTAGTTACAAACTAGGGCGTGCACACAATTTATTCAACATGTGAACGTCACTATAGATATTAGGATTTAGGTTGTGATATGTTCGATATGCCTGCCATCATTGGCGATGAAGTGGCGCAGACGAATAGCGAAATTCTGCATGACCCACTGAAGTGTCGGAACATCTATGCTGTCGATGATCTCCTGAACGGCTGTTTTCAGCTCAGCAATGGTTTTGGGATTATTGCTGCACACTTTGTCTTTAACATAGCCCCACAAAAAGGAGTCGTATATGTTCAGATCCGGAGAATATGGCAGCCAATTGAGGGCCATACCAGTGGCCCTTGGGTAGCCCAGCGCCAGAATGCAGACCCCAAAGTTCTCCTCCAGGCTATCAAATACTCTCCCGCTTCGATGGGGCCGAGCTCCGTCTTGCATGAACCACGTCTTGTTGAAAACAGCGTCACTTTGGACAATGGGGATGAAATCATCTTCCAAAACCTTCATGTCATCAAGGTATATCGCACCGATTACTCAGTGACTGCTTCGAATCCTGCCTCGGGCATGGGTGTGTGATGTCCTTAGGTTAGTTAGGTTTAAGTAGTTCTAAGTTCCAGGGGACTGATGACCTCAGATGTTAAGTCCCATGGTGCTCAGAGCCATTTGAACCATTACTGAACTCAGTGACTGGACACTGCACACCACACCATCACCCAGTGAAGGTGAAGAGACTTCTCGATCGCGAAATGGGGAGTCGCCCAAAATCCGACAATTTTAGTTATTGACGAACCCGTCCAAGTGAAAATGGGCTTCGTCGCTAAACGAAATTATGCATACGCGTCCCAATTTCCATCATGCTCCGTGGCCAGCCGTGCAGCTTGAACGTCCTAACGCAAACCACTCAGAAGTTATGACGATTGTATTTCATATAGTTCAGTAACTGTCACCCTGTATGTTACAGATTTTGATACCCGAAAACAGACTCATCAAATGCTTGAAGGTCTCTCGGGCATGCAGCCGGGTTGACTGGTCGTTGTAGAACGAATTTTCGACGGCGTAACGTGCCATCATCATCAGGTTACTCCTGTTGACTGACGTCCTAGGCCGGCAGGTGGTGTGGTATATACAGGGAATTACAAAAAGGTACGGCCAAACTTCCAGGAAACATTCCTCACACACAAATAAAGAAAAGATGTTATGTGGGCGTGTGTCCGGAAACGCTTAATTTCCATATTAGAGCTCATTTTAGTTTCGTCCACCTACGCTCAGTGGAGCACGCTATCATGATTTCATACGGGATACTCTACCTATGCTGCTAGAACATGTGCCTTTACAAGTACGACACAACATGTGGTTCATGCGCGATGGAGCTTCTGCACATTTCAGTCGAAGTGTTCGTACGCTTCTCAACAACATATTCGGTGACCGATAGATTGGTAGAGGCGGACCAATTCCATGGCCTCCACGCTCTCCTGACCTCAACCCTCTTGACTTTCGTTTATGAGGGCATTTTAAAGCTCTTGTCTACGCAACCCCGGTACCAAATGTAGAGACTCTTCGTGCTCGTATTGTGGACGGCTGTGGTATAATACGCCATTCTCCAGGGCTGCATCAGCGCATCAGGGGTTCCATGCGACAGAGGGTTGATGCATGTATCCTCACTAACGGAGGACATTTTGAACATTTCCTGTGACAAAGTGTTTGAAGTCACGCTGGTACGTTCTGTTGCTGTGTGTTTCCATTCCATGATTAATGTGATTTGAAGAGAAGTAATAAAATGAGCTCTAACATGGAAAGTAAGCGTTTCCGGACACATGTCCACATAACATATTTTCTTTGTGTGTGAGGAATGTTTCCTGAAAGTTTGGCCGTACCTTTTTGTAACACCCTATATATACCTCTCGCCTCCCCCCTCCACTGACTCCGCGTATGGATCGAGGGATATGCAGGCCGCGGTAGTGGGGGTAGCTTGCGCTGACGAGATGACTGATGGGCGCCAGTACGCATGCCGCCTTTGGAGGGTGTGGTGCCCGTTTCCGCTGCTCCAGCCCCAAATTCAGTTCACCATGGAGGTGGAGAAAAACGGACAGCTACCGTTCTTTGATGTTATGGTACGGAAAAAGCCTGATGGGACACTGGGACACAGCGTCTACCGGAAGACAACCCACACGGATCTGTACCTTCACGCCTCCAGCTGTCATCACCCGTCACAAAGGGAAGGAGTACTACATACATTGGTTCACAGAGCTCGTGTGATCTCCGGCGAAGAAAGCTTAAAACCGGAAGTAGACCACCTCAAGGATGTGTTCCAGAAGAACGGCTATAGTGACCGCCAAATTCGACGCCTTCAAGCAGAAGACCACACCACAGCCGACACCTGATGATGATGATGATGATGATGATCCACCGAAAGCGACAGCCTACATACCATACGCGGGCAAAGTGGAAAAATAGGCAGGATTCTAGGACGTCATAACATCAAATGCGTCTACCGCCCGCCGCCAAAGATCAAGTGAAAGACGATTTAGGACTCCAGAAATTTGGAGATTATTTCATACCGTGCGAGTGTGGGAAAGACTATGTGGGGCGAACCATTCGCACGATCGAGGAAAGGTGTACTGAACACAAACGGCACACCGATCTCCAACAGCCTACAAAATCTGCAATCGCAGAACATTGCCTCGAGACAAATCATCGTATGAAATACGAGAACACAGAAGTCCTGCACAACACATCCAGCTTTTGGGACTGTGTATACAAGGAAGCAATTGAAATCCGGCTGCACGAGAACCTTACTAACAAGGGCAAAGGATTTCAACTCAGCCAAGCGTGGAATCCACCAATAAAAGTTCTGCAGGAGCAGCGGAAACGGGGCACCACACTCGCCGAAGGCAGCATGCGTACTGACGCCCATCAGTAATCTTGTCAGCGCAAGCTACCCGCACCACCGCGGCCTGCACATCCCTCGGTCCACACGCGGAGTCAGTGGAGGGGAGAGGCGACAGGTATATATACCACACCACCAGCCGGCCTGAAGTCAAATGGGCCATCATGCATACCACCGCTAGGAAGGCCCCTGGTCAAGATGGCATTCAAAACCTTGTCCTCCAGGAGTTCACGGACAAAGCTGTAGACTACCTAACACACATCAAACACCAACACTTCCCCGCCTTTTGGAAGACGGCCAAGGTCCTGATGTTCAGGAAGCCGGGGTAAGACCACTCCCTCCCACAAAATTACCGACCCATCAGTCTGCTGAGCGCGCTCAGCAAGATCGTTGAGAAGGTAAAATTGAAACGACTCACCAAGCACTGTATCACAAACGACATCCTGCCACTGGAGCAATTCGGTTTCAGGAATCACCACTCAACAACACAACAACTCCTCCGTGTCGTTGAATACATAACCAACAGATACAACACAAACAAAGCAACTGGGGCGGTGTTCGTGGACATCGAAAAGGCTTTTGATCCTCTATGGCACAACGGCCTAATACGCAAACTCAGCGACGTCTCATGCACTCATATCTCATGGACAGGAGTTTCAACACCGACGTGCAGGGCAAACAATCGACACGACATGGTATCCAGGCAAGAGTACCCCAAGGAAGCATCCTAGGGCCTTTACTGTTTAACCTCTACATTAACGACCTCCCAGCTACACACAACACGACGGTGGCAATCTACGCGGATGACACCGCCATCCTTGCGCAAGATTGGAAGCCGTCCAACATTAACTCACGACTACAGACTGCTCTCAGAACGGCAGAGCCTTGGCTGGTGAAATGGCGTGTTAGAGTAAACGTCGACAAGTGCGAAGCCGTTCTGTTCACTAAAAGACCGAAGCTACTGCAACCCAATAACACTATATGCACGCCCAATACGTTTCCGCGAGAAGGTCAAATACCACGGTGTCTGGCTGGACCGGAAACTACTCCGGGGGGACCACATTCAACACGTGACCAACAACACAAACGCGAGGCGTAAACAACTCTACCCTATGCTTAACAGGCGTAGCACACTGAATAAGAGGGTGTCTAGGTCCATGTACATGACACTTATTCGACCCCTGATGACGTACGCAGCCTCTGTCTGGGGATACGCTGCGGCCTCGCCTGCGCCGTCTGCAGCTCATACAGAACAAAGTACTCCGCGCTAGACACGCATCGCGGACCTTCACCGGGAATATCGGCTAGATACCATCTTGCAGGTATTCCAAAAACTCTCCACACGACTGTACAATAACACGAGACACTCGCGCAACCCGTTTATCCTTTCTCTGGGCAACTACGACCACAACCATAGATGAAAGCATAAAAGACCAAAGACATTATTGGCTAGGAACTAAACATCTATGGTCCATAGCACGCTAACATGACAGTACTGGCGAGCCCCTGCAACACAGCTACTATTGGTAACCCCAGATGCTCGACTCGCCGAAAAACAGGCAACCGCAGGGAAACCGTACTGTACACAGCACGCAAACCAACCACACACACGCCTACACTGTCTGTGAGACGATCTATGACCGATCGCCCACTAATGTACAACGACCTTGAACTGTTGCAGGGACGCAGCAACTGCAGCAAGCCCCGCAACGAGCTCCAGCAACGACAAAGGTAACGATGCACGATACCTCGCACTAACATAACCACACCTTGCATGCACTGTCCCAGATAGCAAGCCGCTACTGCCCTTACTACCCGTCCTACTGTCGTAGAGGTTTTTTTCCCTTGGCTCTTTTTTTCCTCTGCCCTTACAACCGCTACCCTTCGATCGCTTTCGTCCACTCTCTATCTCCTGATGGACCATGTTAATGAGTAATCTTACCCAGACGCGTGGATAACATCACAGCCCGCATCCTGTGACTCCTGATTCAAAAACTAACATGTTATGCGGAGGTGACAGTAGAACTTTTGGTTTGGTCGCCACGTTGGTGTGGGCGTGGAGGGGCCCCATCCTTTGAAATCGGCCTAGGACGTCGGCCCGTTGCCCTGATTTAATAGTCCGGTCAGCATCAAAGCTTCACCACCAACGACTCCTCTCCGAGTCATACGCTATCACACAAGATATCCACCACCACCACCTTCAACCCACAGCAGTGGTAGGAAATGCCCATTCGGTAAACCCAATGTTCCAGATAGACTGGGCTATTCCACACCAGTCCAGAAGATTGAGGCCGCGCGCCTAGGACGTCAGTCAACAGGAGTAACCTGATGATGATGGCACGTTACGCCGTCGAAAATTAGTTCTACAACGACCAGTCAACGCAGCTGCATGCCCGAGAGACATTCAAGCATCTCATTCGCCGGGATAATCTACGAACACACATAAGACTCAGCAAAACCTGCAGGGTATTTCCTGTTGACCCAGAATGATGAAATTTGGCAGAAACCAGGGTTTCACACTACAAGTAAAGCAAAAAATTCGAAAATTGTTAATCTATAATTATATAGCAAAAAATATTTCTTTTTTCATTTGTTACCCGACTTCAAAAATTAAAATATTCTAGAAAGTCTTGGAATTCGTGGGACCGACATGTTGCCAGTATCTGTGTCGATAATAGGCAAAAATCGTCGAGATTCTCGATTCCAGGAATTGATAAACTGTCTACATACGGAAACCTCAGAGAACAAGTCCTACTCGCACGCAGCAATTCGTTTTTTTCGCCCTAAGTCACAGTCACAAGTGATACTGTAGTCTTTCTGTGCTGGCGCTGGTCGTAAGCCTACCACAGAATCACAGATGAGTTCATGTCTGAGTAGTAGTCACTCTTAGGAGAAAAATCATAGTGTGGTAATGCACCACAACGTTTCCGCATCCCACGATGACGAAGGACAGATGTGTTACATTCCTTCTGCGGGAAAAAAGGGACAGCCCAGCAAGAATAGGTGTAATGGGGTTTCTCTGCGCAACCCAGGCTGGAGAGAAGAACTGCTGAGAGCGGGAGGCTGTTAAAGAGGTATACAAACGATGGGAGATTGATCAAATAATTTTGTGTATTGGGACACGTCACTGAAAACTACTGAAACAACTAAACTGCTGACATTTCGATCGACTTGCTGCGGGCCTCTTCAGAGCTTCCATTGGCGTATACTGATGATTGTCTTCCTTTATGTACTGTCAATTTTTGGTTATGTAGTGACCACCGACGTCGCATCTCTGAGATGTCATTGGGCAATGAGATGAGAGGTAACTATGGAGGGGTTGGGCAGTGTGGTAAACTATTTCCTCCGCTACTCTGGTGGCTGACTGCAGTGCAACTCTACTAGGTGACTGGTTGGAAATAGTGCATCAGCAGGCTGTTGCCTTTGAAGTTCTGGTAGGGAAACTCGTTGGTGATTAGTTGTTGTTGTTGTTGTTGTTGTGATCTTCAGTCCTGAGACTGGCTTGATGCAGCTCTCCATGCTACTCTATCCTGTGCAAGCTTCATCATCTCCCAGTACTTACTGCAACCTACATCCTTCTGAATCTGCTTAGTGTATTCATCTCTTGGTCTCCCTCTACGATTTTTACCCTCCACGCTGCCCTAAAATACTAAATTGGTGATCCCTTGATGCCTCAGATGTCCTACCAACCGATCTCTTCTTCTGGTCAAGTTGTGCCACAAACTCACCTTCTCCCCAATTCTATTCAATACCTCCTCATTAGTTATGTGATCTACCCATCTAATCTTAAGCATTCTTCTGTCGCACCACATTTCGAAAGCTTCTATTCTCTTCTTGTCTAAACTATTTTTCGTCCATGTTTCACTTCCATACATGGCCACACTCCGTACAAATACTTCCAGAAACGACTTCGTGACCCTTAAATCTATACTCGATGTTAACAAATATCTCTTCTTCAGAAACGCTTTCCTTGCCATTGCCAGTCTACATTTTATATCCTCTCTACTTCGACCATCATCAGTTATTTTGCTCCCCAAATAGCAAAACTCCTTTACTACTTCGTCTCATATCCTAATCTAATTCCCTCAGCATCACCTGACTTAATTCGACTACATTCCATTATCCTCGTTTTGCTTTTGTTGATATTCATCTTATATCTTCCTTTCAAGACACTGTTCATTCCGTTCAGCTGCTCTTCCAAGTCCTGTGCTGTCTCTGACAGAATTACAATGTCATCGGCGAACCTCGAAGTTTTTATTTCTTTTCGATGGATTTTAATACCTACCGTGATTTTTTTCTTTTGTTTCCTTTACTGCTTGCTCAATATACAGGTTGAATAACATCGGGGAGAGGCTACAACCCTGTCTCACTCCCTTCCCAACCACTGCTTCCATTTAATGCCCCTCGACTCTGATAACTACCATCTGGTTTCTGTACAAATTGTAAATAGCCTTTCGCTCCCTGTATTTTACCCCTGCCACCTTTAGAATTTGAAGAGAGTATTCCAGTCAGCGTTGTCAAAAGATTTCTCTAAGTCTACAAACGCTAGAAACATAGGTTTACCTTTCCTTAATCTTTCTTCTACGATAAGACATAAGGTCACGTGTTCCAATATTTCTACGTAATCCAAACTGATCTTCCCCGAGATCGGCTTCTACCAGTTTTTCCATTCGTCTGTAAAGAATTCGCGTTAGTATTTTGCTGCTGTGACTTATTAAACTGATAGTTTGGTAATTTTCACATCTGTCAACACCTGCTTTCTTTGGGACTGGAATTATTATATTATTCTTGACGTCTGAGGGTATTTTTCCTATCACATACATCTTGCACACCGGGTGGTAGAGTTTTGTCAGGGCTGGCTCTCCCACGGCCGTCAGTAGTTCCAATGGAATGTTGCCTACTCCGGGGGCCTCGTTTCGACTCAGGTCTTTCAGTGCTATGTCAAACTCTTCACGCAGTATCGTATCTCCCATTTCATCTTCATCTACACCCTCTTCCATTCCCATAATATTGTCCCCAAGTACATCGCCCTTGTATAGACCCTCTGTATACTCCTTCCACCTTACTGCTTTCCCTTGTTTGCTAAGAACTGGGTTTCCATCTGAGCTCTTGATATTCATACAAGTGGCTCTCTTTTCTCCAAAGGTCTCTTTAATTTTCCTGTAGGCAGTATCTATCTTACCCCTAGTGAGATAAGCCTCTACATCCTTACATTTGTCCTCTAGCGATGCATGCTTAGCCATTTTGCCCTTCCTGTCGATCTCATTTTTGAGACGTTTATATTCCTTGTTGCCTGCTTCATTTACTGCTTTTTTATATTTTCTCCTTTCATCAATTAAATTCAATATTTCTTCTGTTACCTAAGGATTTCTACTAGCCCTCGTCTTTTTACCTACTTGATCCTCTGCTGCCTTCACTACTTCATCCGTCAGAGCTACCCATTCTTCTTCTACTGTGTTTCTTTCCCCCATTCCTGTCAATTGTTACCTTATGCTCTACCTGAAACTCTGTACAACCTCTGGTTCTTTCAGTTTATCCAGGTCCCATCTCCTTAAATTCCCACCCTTTTGCATTTTCTTCAGTTTTAATCTACAGTTCATAACCAATAGATTGTGGTCAGAGTCCACATCTGCCCCTGGAAATGTCTTACAATTTAAAACCTGGTTCCTAAATCTCTGTCTCACCATTATATAATCTATCTGATACCTTTTAGTATCTCCAGGATTCTTCCAGGTATACAACCTTCTTTTATGATTCTTGAACCAAATGTTAGCTATGATTAAGTTATGCTCTGTGCAAAGTTCTACCAGACGGCTTCCTCTTTCATTTCTTACCCCCGATCGATATTCGCCTACTATGTTTCCTTCTCTCCCTTTGCCTACTCTCGAATTCCAGTCACCCATGACTATTAAATTTTTGTCTCCCTTCACTACCTGAATAATTTCCTTTATCTCATCATACATTTCATCAATTTATTCATCATCTGCAGAGCTAGTTGGCATATAAACTTGTACTACTGTAGCAGGCGTGGGCTTCGTGTCTATCTTGGCCATAATAATACGTACACTATGCTGTTTGTAGTAGCTTACCCATACTCCTATTTTTTTTATTCATTATTAAACCTAATCCTGCATTACCCCTATTTGATTTTGTATTTATAACCCTGTATTCACCTGACCAAAAGTCTTGTTCCTTCTGCCACCGAACTTCACTAATTCCCACTATATCTAACTTTAACATATCTATTTTCCTTTTTAAATTTTCTAACGTACCTGCCCGATTAAGGGATCTGACATTCCACGCTCCGATCCGTAGAACGCCAGTTTTTTCTCTCCTGATAACGATATCCTCTTGAGTAGGCCCCGCTCGGAGATCTGAATGGGGGACTATTTTACCTCCGGAAAATTTTACCCAAGAGGCCGCCATCATCATTTAATCATACAGTAAAGCTGCATGCCCTCGGGAAAGATTACGGCTGTAGTTTCCCGTTGCTTTCAGCGGTGATTTAGTAGGCAGTAGCAAATCCGCAGCTTGTACCCAGCGGGCAGTGTTTTCCTGCAGCGAGGCGTTAAGGTCGCACGACAGTTCTCTGGCGGCCGCTGTTTATACTGTTAAACGCGGGTCAAGTGGGGCTCCTGACAGGCGAACACACGCGATCAACCGTGCTGGAATCACCGGCAGCCAGGCCGTAGATAACTTGTAAGCATTCTCCCTGTTCATGCTGTTAGAGTGTTTAATTACTTCAATAGCCTCTCTTATTTTTTTCACTACGTCATCCATGACTGCCAAGCAAGCAACGGATATTCTAGGAAATTGATAGAATGGCCACATTCCTGCTTGTTTCAGATACAGCTCACTTGTTCTGTGGCCGACGTACGTAACGGTCATGTTCCGACATTCAAGCGCTAGTGGGGTTCCCGGTTTCGCCAACAGACTTCGCCGCATTCACATCGAAATTCGTAGACACCTTCATTGTGGAGGGCATTCACAGGATCCTTAGTAGGATTCAGCCTCTTCAAATTGTTCAGTGACGGCTTAGATATGTGACGTTGGTAGCCACCAGACAACCGAAAATGACAGTAAATAAAGGAAGACATTCAGAGGTATATAGCAGTGAAACGCCCTGAAGAGGACCGCAGCAGTTCATAATGACGCGGTCCAATACCCAAAATTATTTTATTCAAAATACCACCACCCGTGGAAGTCCACAACTTTATATTAATGGGAGAGTAAGTTTGGAATTCATTTTCCAACACGCTATACAATTATCAGTATTCGGAATGAAGTCCAAAGCGAATGTATTGTTCATCGAATACATAAGCAAAGACGCGAGCGTTTACGAAGAGCAGGAACAACAGTTGGCAATACTTTTCACCAAGTAGCCGAAACATAAAATCCTCGCCCATGAGAAACCAGTCAGGATGCACGGCGAATTATCCACTCTTGTACTATGTAGCACTTTGTTTGCGGAGAGAGTTAGTTTATTGGTTTGATGCCTCGCCTGTATTAAACTCTTCGTGTTAGTTTAACAATTACATCCACCATCTTCAATTATCTGTTGTATGTATTCCAATCACAGATTCGCCGTGCAGTTTTTGCACTTGCGGCTTCCACTAATACTACGGAAGTTTATCCTTGAAACCTGAAAACGTCATACCATCCTGTCTTTGCCTCTAGTCTTACGCTTGTTCCTATTCTCTCCGGTTTTGAGGACAAACTCCTTAGTTCGTATCAGATCAATCCTCTTAAATTTCAGCATAGATCCACGGCTTCATATCTCCAACACTTCGATTCTCTTCATTGCCGGTATTCGCGTAATCCCCGCTTCCCTTCCACACAGTGATGTGTTCAAGACATGCATTCTCAGAAATTTATTTTCAAATTGAGGCCCATGTTTAACATTTGTAGACGCCTTACGGAGGGGGATACTACCTCTGTCTGCGCTAGTTTGCTCCTTACATTCTTTTTGTTTGGTCCATAATGCGTCATTTTGATTTCAAGATGGCAGAATTCCTTTACTTCGTCTCAATTTTCGTAGTAAGTTTTTCGAAAATCTCTCTTCTACTGCTCCACAAAAATAGTTCAAATGGCTCTGAGGACTATAGGACTTAACATCTGAGGTCATCAGTCCCCTAGAACTTACAACTACTTAAACCTAACTAACTTAAGGACATCACACTGATTGTCAGTGCTCACGTGAACATTCTGACATCCGTAGACGAGGTTCTGGACGTCCACGCAGCACAGGCGCCCGCCACGGTCGTCGTATTGTAAGGGCAACAGTGGCAGATCGTACAGCTACCACAGCACAGACGAGAGGGCTTGTGAGCCCAGGCGTGTCAGTACGAACTGTTGCGAACCTGTTATTAGCAGTGGGACTACGGGCAAACCCACATTTAGACAGCCTTCCACCCACGCCACAGCATCACTTGGAGTGACGCAGTCTTCAGTGATGGAAGGAGATTCTGCCTGCACGCAAGTGATGGTAGATCGCGCGTACTGCGTAGACCTGATCAGCGCTGCCGTACTGTCTTGTGTGCGATAAGCTACAACTCTCGTTCACCTTTTGTCTTGCTGGAGGGGACGCTAACCAGCGGTCAGTACGTGCAGAATGTTGTTATATCCGTTCCTTTGCCATTCTTGCAACAGGAAGGTTGTGTGACGCCGGCCGGTGTGGCCGTGCGGTTCTAGGCGCTTCAGTCTGGAACCGCGTGACCGCTACGGTCGCAGGTTCGAATCCTGCCTCGGGCATGGATGTGTGTGATGTCCTTAGGTTAGTTAGGTTTAAGTAGTTCTAAGTTCTATGGGACTGATGACCACAGATGTTAAGTCCCATAGTGCTCAGGGCCATTTGAAGGTTATGTGCTGCTCCAACGGGACAATGCTCGCCCACACACTCCCTGTGAAACTCGATGTGCTCTGCAGACGTGCAGAAACTTCCCTGGCCAACACGATCTCCGCACTTGTCCCGAATCGAGCATTTGTGCGGTATGATGGGATGAAAAGTGACTCGTGCGACTCGTCAACCAACAACTGCTTTACAGAACTACTGAACATGTAGAGCAGGCGTGGCATGACGTGTCCCAGGACACGGGATGCCAGAGTAAGTGACTGCATTGCCCCCTGTGGAGGGTGCACTATGTACTCTTATGGGTGTTTCGTCATGGGTCGATACCTGGTACTTCAGAACAGCTTGTGCTGTTGGTCTGTAAATGTAATAATTTCACATACTTCACATACACTGTTGCACAACAAATCTCGAGTGAAGTGGAAACCTCGAAAAGGGTGTACTAATTTTTTTCTGGCAGTGTTTAAAGGGGAAACGTTGTTACCAAAAATGTCCAAAAGTTCTCGACCGATTTACTTCAAATATTTATGCAATACTCTAATGAACATTCGGACAGACAAAGACTATATACTTTTAATATATATTATATATAAATACATATGTAATAAATAAACAGGAAAAATTGTTACATAAAATTTCGAAACGTGGTCGACAGATTTATTTAAAATCTTACATGATACTCTAAGAAACATTCATATGGACAGTAGGCTATATCTTTTTATTGTATATAATATATAAATATATTTATTTAATATATTAAGGGGGAAACCTGTTACCAAATATCTCAAAAAGTACTTTACCGACTTGCTTTAAATTTTTACATGTTGCTCTAATAAACGTTTGTTGGAAAATATACAGGCTGTAATGGATATATGTGAATATATATTTTATATTTGGTACCTTAATATGTACACACACTACGGTGTTGGTTCTTTTTCCTATGCGTCTAACAGTCTATCCGCAAACGCGTAATTTAATTTACTACCTGATGTGTTCTGTACAAACGAAACTGCAGGACTAAATATTTTTCGTCCACATGTCTATTTGTCAACACCTGACTTTCTGTCTAGGGGAAACTAAGCATTAATGGCTCTCTCTAGCCAACCTATAAAACATACGATTTGTAATAGCTACAATTATTAGACTGAAACACTAAAGAAATAGGTATAGAGATGTGTATTCAAATACAAATGTACGCAGTTGATAGATTGGTTACTGCTGCTATAATGGCAGGTTATTAAGATTTAAGTGAGTTTCAACGTGGTGTTTAAGTCGGCTTACGAGCTATGGGACACAGCATCTCTGGTAAATTTGGAGTGGGGATTTTCCCGTACGGCCATTTCACGAGTGTACCATGAATATCAGGAATCAGGTAAAACATCAAATCTCCGACGTCGCTGCGGCAGGAAAAAGACCCTGCAAGAACGGGACCAGTGATGACTGAAGAGAATCGTTCAGCGTGACAGAAGTACAACCCTTCCGCAAATTACTGCAGATTTCAATGCTGGGCCATCAGCAAGTGTCAGCGTACGAACCATTCAACAGAACATCGTCGATATGGGCTTTCGGAGCCGAACGCCCACTCGCGTACCCTCTCGTGTGCCCTTGATGATTCCAGGACACAAAGCTTTATGCCTCGGCTGGGCCTGTCAACACCGGCATTGGACTGTTGATGACTGGAAACATTTTGCCTAATCGGAAGAGTCTCGCTTCAAATTGGATCGAGTGGATGGACGTGTTTGGCTATGGAGACAACCTCATGGATCCATGGACCCTGCATGTCCGCAGAGAATTGTTCAAGTTGGTGGAGGCTCTGTAATGGTGTGGGGTGTGAGCAGTTGGAGTGATATGAGACCCCTGCTACTTCTAGATACGACTCTGACAGGTGACACGTACGTAAGCATCCTGTCTGATCACCTGTATCCATTTATGACTATTGTTCGTTCCGACGCACTTGGGCAATTTCAGAAGGACAATGCGACACCTCACAAGTCCAGAATTGTTACAGAGTGGCTCCAGGACACTTATGAGTTTAAACACTACAGCTGGCCACCAGACTCTCCAGACATGAACATTATTGAGCAACTCTGGTATGCCTTGCAACGTGCTGTTCAGAAGAGATCTCAAACCGTTCGTACTCTACTCTTACGGATTTATGGATAGCCATGTACGATTCATTGTGTCAGTTCCCTCCCGCACTACTTCAGACATTAGTCGAGTCCATACCACGTCGTGTTGCGGCACTTCTTCGTGTTCGCGGCGGCCCTACACGATATTAGGCAGGTGTACCAGTTTCTTTTGCTCTTCAGTATATAGTGAAATGTTGTTAGCAAAAATCTCGATAAACAAGGTTCAAGGTCAGGGAGAGGGTGGAAGAGGAGGTGGATGGCAGGGTGGGAAGAAATCGATATAGAGTGCGGAAAAGACGAGAAGCGAGCGCAGAGGGGACAGGAGAAGAAGAAGAGAGACGAACGAGGAGGAGGCGGCAGAGAAAGAGGGAGGAGGTGATGGACAGGAAGGTAGAGGAGAAGGACGTAGGCATATACAGAAGGTGATGGAGATCAGGACATGCTTTCTCTTTTCTTTTCTTTTTTTTTTTTTTCGTTTAACTAGACCGAGCCGCAGCAATATGTGTCCGAACAAAGGGAGTATTTTTTTTATTAATAGAGATAAGGGTTTCTGTGTGAGGCACTTACTATGAGGTGCGGCGCGGGCCTAATTCTATGATTTAAATGTACACACATTAAATCAAGGAGCAGTTCCCTGAAATGGGTGAAGAGCACAATGTCCAATAGCGATCAATTCGCAGTTTGGCATTCTTAGTTTTCTAGAACATGGGAGGCAGTGTGATGTCAAATGATTTGTCTAAGAATAAGAAGTAACATAGATTAGAAAAACAATTTTCGCACCTTTGAATGAGGCTCGAAATAATGTGCAGTAGATGTGGTACTGACTGACAATTTGAAGCTCGACGTTTAAATTCACGTAGCAACAGTATGTCAAGGCTGCACAGCAGTAGACTGCATGGTGTACATAATGCAACACACAAAGTTACTCTAGTACTGTTTAAAATTCTGAGCTAAATTTTTTTTGATGTGATGTATCACAGCCATATATTTCTTAAAAGACAGCTGCTTTTGACAATTATCATTTTATTACATCTTCCACGATTGGCCAGTTTCGGCCTTACAGGTCATTCTCAAGTGCAGTCTACAAAAAAGATACGACAAGTATAAGGTTAGCGTACTGACATAAAAAATGGTTCAAATGGCTCTGAGCACTACGGGACTCAACTGCTGTGGTTATCAGTCCCCTAGAACTCAGAACTACTTAAACCTAACTAACCTAAGGACATCACACACATCCATGCCCGAGGCAGGATTCGAACCTGCGACCGTAGCGGTCGCACGGTTCCCGACTGAGCGCCTAGAACCGCGAGACCACCACGGCCGGCGTACTGACATAAATAAATAATATTTTACGATGGACAGTCTAAAATTCTACTTATATATGTGGATGTGTTGCACAATTATGCTGTTATTAAACGGCATTGCATTTGCTCTACATGATTACGAGTAGTATTCAAAGGCGCGCCAAAAGTTTCTCTAATCTATTTTATTTCTTTCTTTTACACATTTATTTCGCAAAAAATTAGTCGCATTTTTCAAATTCTTTTATTTTCCAATTTTTGAGAGTTAAATGTAAAGCCAATGTTACTTTTTATGCGCAAACCATCTAGATTTTGGACAGATGAATTTTTTGACACTTTTACATAGCTAGCTGCAGGTAGTCGTGAAGTACTTCAATTTGTCCTCAAATAACTCAGTTTTTCTGCGGTCAGTTTGATACCACATTTTTTTCACATTCGGACTAAGAGTGACTAGCTAATGGAGTAGATTTTTGATGGAGGGGCCCATGTGCTGAAGCCGTCGGCGCACGGGACGAAGCAGCAAATGTTGACGTGTACGCAGAGTGGAAACCCAACGTCACGAGAGACAGTGCAGTCGGTACGCGCCACCAGCTGGTTAAAGTGGTACTGCGCTCTCAGCTCTCTCCATCGGTAGTTGTTGGCCTTATTTGGCTCGCAAAATATACTGTTTGTTCTCTAAAATGCATGCGTGTAGAATTCCTGCGTTGTTGTTGTTGTGGTCTTCAGTCCTGAGACTGGTTTGATGCAGCTCTCCATGCTACTCTATCCTGTGCAAGCTTCTTCATCTCCCAGTACCTACTGCAACCTACATCCTTCTGAATCTGCTTAGTGTATTGATCTCTTGGTCTCCCTCTACGATTTTTACCCTCCACGCTGCCCTCCAATGCTAAATTTGTGATCCCTTGATGCCTCAAAACATGTCCTACCAACCGATCCCTTCTTCTAGTCAAGTTGTGCCACAAACTTCTCTTCTCCCCAATCCTATTCAATACCTCCTCATTAGTTACGTCTTCAGCATCCTTCTGTAGCACCACATTTCGAAAGCTTCTATTCTCTTCTTGTTCAAACTGGTTATCGTCCATGTTTCACTTCCATACATGGCTACACTCCATACAAATACTTTCAGAAACGACTTCCTGACACTTAAATCTATACTCGATGTTAACAAATTTCTCTTCTTCAGAAACGCTTTCCTTGCCATTGCCAGCCTACATTTTATATCCTCTCTACTTCGACCATCATCAGTTATTTTACTCCCTAAATAGCAAAACTCCTTTACTACTTTAAGTGTCTCATTTCCTAATCTAATCCCCTCAGCATCACCCGATTTAATTTGACTACATACCATTATCCTCGTTTTGCTTTTGTTGATGTTCATCTTATATCCTCCTTTCAAGACACTGTCCATTCCGTTCAACTGCTCTTCCAAGTCCTTTGCTGTCTCTGACAGAATTACAATGTCATCGGCGAACCTCAAAGTTTTTACTTCTTCTCCATGAATTTTAATACCTACTCCGAATTTTTCTTTTGTTTCCTTTACTGCTTGCTCAATATACAGATTGAATAACATCGGGGAGAGGCTACAACCCTGTCTCACTCCTTTCCCAACCACTGCTTCCCTTTCATGCCCCTCGACTCTTATAACTGCCATCTGGTTTCTGTACAAATTGTAAATAGCCTTTCGCTCCCTGTATTTTACCCCCACCACCTTCAGAATTTGAAAGAGAGTATTCCAGTTAACGTTGTCAAAAGCTTTCTCTAAGTCTACAAATGCTACAAACGTAGGTTTGCCTTTTCTTAATCTTTCTTCTAAGATAAGTCGTAAGGTTAGTATTGCCTCACGTGTTCCAACATTTCTACGGAATCCAAACTGATCCTCCCCGAGGTCCGCTTCTACCAGTTTTTCCATTCGTCTGTAAAGAATTCGCGTTAGTATTTTGCTGCTGTGACT
This sequence comes from Schistocerca piceifrons, assembly GCF_021461385.2. Lineage (NCBI taxonomy): Eukaryota > Metazoa > Arthropoda > Insecta > Orthoptera > Acrididae > Schistocerca > Schistocerca piceifrons. The sequence goes on along the minus strand of NC_060138.1, from coordinate 838,278,966 downwards.
TATTAAACTGATAGTTCGGTAATTTTCACATCTGTCAACACCTGCTTTCTTTGGGATTGGAATTATTATATTCTTCTTGAAGTCTGTGGGTATTTCGCCTGTCTCATACATCTTGCTCACCAGATGGTAGAGTTTTGTCATGACTGGCTCTCCCAAGGCCATCAGTAGTTCTAATGGAATGTTGTCTACTACCGGGGCCTTGTTTCGACTCAGGTCTTTCAGTGCTCTGTCAGACTCTTCACGCAGTATCTTATCTCCCATTTCATCTCCATCTACATCCTCTTTCATTTCCATAATATTGTCCTCAAGTACATCGCCCTTGTATAAACCCTCTATATACTCCTTCCACCTTTTGCCTTCCCTTCTTTGCTTAGAACTGGGTTGCCATCTGAGCTCATGATATTCATACAAGTGGTTCTCTTCTCTCCAAAGGTCTCTTTAATTTTCCTGTAGGCAGTATCTGTCTTATCCCTAGTGAGACAAGCCTCTACATCCTTACATTTGTCCTCTAGCCATCCTTGCTTAGCCATTTTGCACTTCCTTGCCTGCTTCATTTACTGCATTTTTATATTTTCTCCTTTCATCAATTAAATTCAATATTTCTTCTGTTACCCAAGGATTTCTATTAGCCCTCGTCTTTTTACCTACTTGATCCTCTGCTGCCTTCACTACTTCATCCCTCAGAGCTACCCATTCGTCTTCTACCGTATTTCTTTCCCCCATTCCTGTCAATTGTTCCCTTATGCTCTCCCTGAAACTCTCTACAACCTCTGGTTCTTTCAGTTTATCCAGGTCCCATCTCCGTAAATTCCCGCCTTTTTGCAGTTTATTCAGTTTCAATCTGCAGTTCATAACCAATAGATTGTGGTCAGAATCCACATCTGCCCCTGGAAATGTCTTACAATTTAAAACTTGGTTCCTTAATCTCTGTCTTACCATTATGTAATCTATCTGATACTTTTTAGTATCTCCAGGATTATTCCGGGTATACAACCTTCTTTCATGATTCTTGAACCAAGTGTTAGCTATGATTAAGTTATGCTCTGTGCAAAATTCTACAAGGCGGCTTCCTCTTTCATTTCTTCCCCCCAATCCATATTCACCTACTATGTTTCCTTCTCTCCCTTTTCCTACTGACGAATTCCAGTCACCCACGACTATTAAATTTTCTTCTCTCTTCACTACCTGAATAATTTCTTTTATCTCGTCATACATTTCATCAATTTATTCATCATCTGCAGTGCTAGTTGGCATATAAACTTGTACTACTGTAGTAGGCATGTGTCTATCTTGGCCACAATAATGCGTTCACTATGCTGTTTGTAGTAACTAACCCGCACTCCTATTTTTTTATTCATTATTAAACCTATTCCTGCATTACCCCTATTTGATTTTGTATTTATAACCCTGTAATCACCTGACAAAAAGTCTTGTTCCTCCTGCCACCGAACCTCACTAATTCCCATTATATCTAACTTTAACCTATCCATTTCCCTTTTTAAATTTTCTAACCTACCTGCCCGATTAAGGGATCTGACATTCCACGCTCCGATCCGTAGAATGCCAGTTTTCTGATAACGACGTCCTCCTGAGTAGTCCCCGCCCGGAGATCCGATTGGGGGACTATTTTACCTCCAGAATATTTTACCCAAGAGGACGCCATCATCATTTAATCATACAGTAAAGCTGCATGTCCTCGGGAAAAATTACGGCTGTAGTTTCCCCTTGCTTTCAGCCGTTCGCAGTACCAGCACAGCAAGGCCGTTTTGGTTAATGTTACAAGGCCAGATCAGTCAATCATCCAGACTGTTGCCCCTGCAACTACTGAAAAGGCTGCTGCCCCTCTTCAGGAACCACATGTTTGTCTCGCCTCTCAACAGATACCCCTCCGTTGTGGTTGCACCTACGGTACGGCCATCTGTATCGCTGAGGCACGCAAGCCTCCCCACCAACGGCAAGGTCCATGGTTCATGGGGGGAGGATTCCTGCGTTAGCTCTATTAAAACGCACATTTCCTTTCTTGACCATGTGGTAGTCATGTTGTTCTGCCCATGGTATTAAAAAATAAAAACTTCAGCATCCAAAACGTATAATAAGACAAAAATAAAAGACGCATGTCCACTCAGTAAGGATATCATGTTACACAAATTCACCAAATTGAATACACACACTCGTGACAGAGGGCGCACTTATATTTTCATAGGAAATCTTTTATAAAACGCGAAAGTGAAAGAGAAGTGTACGTATCAGGACGCGAACTGTCTCCTGACCCTATCTCAGTTACATTGCGCCACGCGGAGTAGCCGTGCGGTTTGAGGCGCCCGGATTGTGTGGCCTCTCCCGTCGGAGGTTTGAGTCCTCCCTCGGGCATGGCATAAGCTAAAGTTAGTTTAAATAGTGTGTAACTATACGGACCGATGACCTCGGTAGTTTGGTCTCTTAGGAATTCACACACAAGAGGGCAACAGTTCCATTACGTGGTTCCTCAACCAACCGCTCTATAGTCACTCAATTGACATTCGGCGTGGTGACTAATGGGAGCCACTGTGAATGGGAAATCCCTTTACGGTCGCTTCCACCAGCCACCGCGCCGAGTGTCTACATACCGGGTGATCAAAAAGTCAGTATAAATTTGAAAACTTAATAAAGCACGGAATAATGTTGATAGCGAGGTAAAAATTGACACGCATGCTTGGAATGACATGGGGTTTGACTAGAACAAAAAAAAAACAACAAAGTTCACAAAATGTCCAACAGATCTCTTGCGCGCGCCGTTTGGTGATGATCGTGCGTGCGCTCAGCCGCCATTTTCGTCATGCTTGGCTTCCCAGGTCCCCAGATCTCAGTCCGTGCGATTATTGGCTTTGAGGTTACCTGAAGTCGCAAGTGTATCGTGATCGACGACATCTCTAGGGATGCTGAAAGACAACATACGACGCCAATGCCTCTCCATAACTCCGGACATGCTTTACAGTGCTGTTCACAACATTATTCCTCGACTACAGCTATTGTTGAGGAATGATGGTGGACATATTGAGCACTTCCTGTAAAGAACATCATCTTTGCTTTGTCTTACTTTGTTATGCTAATTATTGCTATTCTGATCAGATGAAGCGCCATCTGTCAGACATTTTTTGAACTTTTGTATTGTTTTGGTTCTAATAAAACCCCATGTCATTCCCAGCATATATGTCAATTTGTATCTCTCTGTCTACATTATTCCGTGATTTATTCAGTTTTCAAATTTGTACTGACTTTTTGATCACCCGGTAGTTAGCGCGTAAAGTACTGAAACGTTGCTTAGAGCTACTTCGTATTTTATGTTACAATATTCTAAAGTATTTAATTGCTGTGATGCTATTAACTGACATTTAATTATAACAAATCCTAACAAGAACGACAAATTTTCGTGAATGTTCAATGGGTCGTTGCCTGAAAACACGCGTGTTATGACGCGAAAGCAGCTAAATACGAAAATTCTTCAACCTCAAACAGGACGTTTCCCGTCATTCTGTTGCAACAAATAGTAACAATAACGATTCGTTCACGAGACATTCCATGAGCTGGTGCTTAGAAGCAGTATGTATTCTTAGTGTGTAACATGAAAGATAAAACCGGGCTAGTACGGGCTTCTACGGAGCACGTCAAATACAGTGTGGCGTCTTCCTTTCTGCTTGTGACGTAGGGAGCGTTCTTGCTTCCTATTGGTCCTGCTTCACGCGGCACGTTGCCGAAATACCGCAGAACGTATTGCGTGTTTCTCATGACGGAATGGCTTCTCAAGGTGAAGCAGCAGGAAGTGTCGTCACATAACTCGTACAGCGGTACGTCACCAGTACCTAAATTGCGCCGTGTGCCGACAGCTTTAATGACCGGCAGACGTTTACACGGATGTGGACGTCCCCCCTCAGTGTACGGTGAGAGCGCTGCCCCGTGCTCGCACACCAGAGACGGCGCGGCACGACGTAGGCGTGACGTGCCGTGACGTCACGGCAGGCGAGCGCGTGGCCCGCAGGCCGGCAACCCCGCGGGTGGCGGTCGATAGGGCGAGCGGCACGTGGACCAGCTAATTGCCGCCTCCGGGGTCGCAGCAAACACCGTGCCCACCCCTGCGCGCCTCCTACCAACACCGACTTAAAGGAAGGCCTCGGCGCTTGTTGGTGACGTCACGTCAGCTAGGCACGGTGAACGCCAGGTCTGTTGCAGGCATACTCATAATGGTGGTGTCTCCCTGTCTGACACAGGAAAATGTGAAACTATTGGCGGTAGTTGACCAACACACATTGTTCTGAGAGAGTTCTGCAATCAATTAATTGTGCAATTCATTACACTTCTTAACAAATAGTGTACTCCTGAACTTAAATGTCCACCTGTTTTAAGGATTGACATACAAGAACAACTTCATGGTCCAGCAGCTACAGAATTCGGGCTTCTTTACCTTATTTGTAAATCTGAGGTTGTTACGTTTGTACTGGGTTGCTTTTACAAGAAACTGTGAACATATTGGTGCTTTTCTTTAGGTATCTTGGTTGACTATGGGGTGAGGAGCACTGAATGTTAATGAAATATCTTGCGATTGTACACGTTGGAGGAGGGGGTGGGGGACAGAAGAAGAGGCAAAAGAGAGATACTTATTTTATCAAATAAAATTTTTTTATCTTATAAAGTTTCTCCTTTCAGTTGCAAGAGGGGAATATTTATCTTTTCTATTGTGCATGTTTAAAAAAAGTTTAAGCTGAGCAGTATTTTCGATGTATGAAGCTATTTTGTTTCCTGCTTAGAATTCAAAAAAAAAAAATGGTTCAAATGGCTATGAGCACTATGGGACTTAACATCTTAGGTCATCAGTCCCCTAGAACTTAGAAGTTTAGAATTCATTTCGTTGAAAACGACTGTAATCTAATGACTGGCAACAGTCGGACATTTACACACGTAAATTAGTTCACACTTCCAGTGATGATGTCAAATGAAAATAAATAAATAAATAAATAAAAGAAAGGAGCTAATTGTAAGGGGGTTGGGGTAAGTTTCGATAACAAAATGGATCAAGTAAATGTAGTTACTTGAATGCAAAATTTCCGAAGCTTGAAATGGGGCAAAGCATCTTCCCATATTGATCTACGTTTGTTTCGACAGGATTTAGTAATACAGAACTATGATCTTTATTTGTAGCTTCACGATAGTAAGAAAATCTTTCATCTAAATAAAACTGCAGAATCCAAAACAATACCAAACATTTTGTACAAAAATAAGAGATTTACAGTGATAAGCACGCCCAGGCGTTTCTGCCTGCAACAGACCTGGTGTTCGCCGTGCCTAGCTGACGTGACGTCACCAACAAGCGCCGAGGCCTTCCTTTGGGTCGGTGTTGCTCCTACCGACCAAACCTGTCAGCTGTGGAATGGGCGCTGTGATTATAACGGTATCAGGTGGGGAGCCACGGTTTGGCCGCACGGGTAGGGATGGCGGTTATCTGTGAAACAACCGGTTTTAGGCTATATCGGTTCTTTTCCGCGCCACTTCATCCTGACTAAACCGATCAGAATAACCTGTTTCTGAAACAAACGATTTTCGGTTTTTCATTCCTGTTATTTCCAGTAATAAATGTAGAAATCGAACAACGAGTAAAAAATTTTTGATTCGCTCAGTTTCTAGATCTACAGAGGAAAAATATTAAATTAAATAGGCAAATGAAAGAAGATTTTGTCCGTCCACCATTCGCTGTTTTTCCCAAAACTGATAATTGGTCGAACACCACAAAAAATTACTAGTATTTTGCTATCTATTCTGAGATTTTGAAATTCTGCTCAAAAATCATATTGTTAACCGGGTTATACAACTATTTAGGGGTTACGAATAGTCACTGCTAAAGAATGATATCTGAGGTTGAAGATGTTTTTCATATTGATATATCCGTTTTCAAGCACTACAAACAGATAGAGGCATATTATCATCCAGCGGATCCAGCAACTTTCTATTTCTATTGTATATTATAAATGAATTATTGTTAAGTTTTTAATTTATTACTGTTACCATAGTTTCCTTCCTCTTTTATTATTTCATAGAAACGGCACACATATCTTTGATTTTTTAAGACAAATTAAGTATGCCCTTGACATCCAGGTGGGATGTCACAGGACGCGCTTCGCATTAGACTGGAGACCGAATGAGAGCGTTCATGTTCAAGCGTTGTCACAGCGAGAGTGCGAACGCTAACAATGACCGTTACCACTCATCCGTTTCAATGTGCGCGACCGTATACAACAGTGGTACCAATTGCGAGAAACTCAATTTCCTGGAAGAGCTACGAGCCGTGTAACCTTAGTTTCCACATATCCCTGTCGGGGTTGTTGCTGGCAGCACTTACGGCCAGCGTGTGAGTTGTCGCCTCTTGTTAGCTGGAATGTCGTCAGCAGTCAGTCAGGCAGCGAACCCATCCACAAGGTATCCACAGATGGGCACCTAAATGCAGCATACTGTTGCGGTCACGTTGTTCATAGTGCATGTACAAAGAAGTATAAAGAAGCCAAATAAGTGCAGACATCAAGCCAGAATTGGAGGTGATTAACGCCGGTTCTGGTATAAAAATTACATCGTTATTCAGGAACATGTAGCCCATGAATGCCTCAAATAGTCTCCAAATAGCCTAACGTACCCATTTCCAGTCAATGATCGGTTCAGTTGGACCAGAGGACCAGGCAAACACAGCCCACACCATTACGGAGCCACCGCCAGCTTGCACTGTACTTGTTGACAACCTAGGTCCGTGGTTTCGTGGGTCTACACTCGAACCCTACCATCAGTTTTTACCAACTGAAAACAGGACTCATCCGACCATGGCACGGTTTTCCTGTCGTCTGGGGTCCATCCAATATGGTCACGAGTCCTGGTAAGGCGCTGCAGGCGATGTCGCCCAGTTAGCAAAGGTCGTCTGCTGCCGTAGTCCACTAACGGCAATTTTTGCCACAGTGTCCTAACGTATACGTATGGATCACCTTGATTTCTGCAGTTATTTCTCGCCGTGTTGCTTGTCTGACAGCACTGACAACTCTACGCAAACGCCATTGCTCTCGGTCCTCAAGTGAAGACCATAGGCTTCTGTGTTGTGACATGTGAAACAGCAAGTGATCATTGGGGATTTGTGGGGGTACCTCACCGATGCATATCCTATTCTAAAAGTGAAGGACATCATGATGCTCCCTGCCAGAGGTAAAGTTTTTGCAGAAATTGATCTACAGGAAATTTACTTGCAGTTTCCTTGGACAAAGCCTCCAAAATCATCCAGGTCTTCAACACGCCATTTGGTTTTTTTCGGTATAGTCGCCTACCCTTCAGCATCGCCAGTGCATTGGCCACATTGCGAAACTATTTGTAACACCTTATATGAGATGTTCTAGTGACAGCAAATTATTTGGAAGATATCATTATCATCGGCAAAAATCCAAGGGATCTAGTACCCAGTTTCGACTTCCTGTCCAGTGTGCTCTAGTGGGCAAATCTGAAACGCAATAACGAAAAATTCTGTTACTTCATGCCAGAAGCGGAATATCTGCGACACGTTCTCAGCACAGCGGGGACGCCTCCCAATCAGCATCATACACAGTGACAATTATTGAACAACATGAAACATAAATGATATACAAACTCTAGCGTGTACAGACTTTATTCAACATGTAAACATCACTACAGATATTCGGATTTAGGTTATGACTTGTACGATATGCCTGCCATCATTGCCGATGATGTGGCACAGACAAATAGCAAAATTCTGCATGACCCGCTGAAGTGCCATAACTTCGATCCTGTCGATGACTTCGTGAATAGCTATTTTCACCTCAGCTGTCGTTTTGGTGTTACTGCTGTACTCCTTGTCTTTACAATAGCCCTACAATAAGGAGTCGCATGTGTTCAGGTCCGGAGAATATGGTGGCCAATCGAGGCCCGTACCAGTGGCCTCTGGTACCTCAGAGCCAGAATGCGGTCCCCAAATTTCTCCTCCAGAACATAATACAATCTCCTGCTTCGAAAGGGTCGAGCTCCATCTTGCTTGAATCACATTCTTGACGAAATCATGGTCACTTTGAAAAATGGGGATGAAATCATCTTTCAAAATCTTCACGTACCGTTCGGTGGTCACCGTGCCATCAAGGAATATTGCACTGATTATTCTGTGACCGGACATTGCACACTACACAGTCACCCATTGAGTGTGAACAGACTTCTCGATTGCGAAATGCGGATTCTCAGTCCACCTACTGCGGCAATTTTGCTTATTGACAACCCCCCCCCCCCCCCCAAATGAAAGTGGGCTTCATTGCTAAACCAAACCTTGTGTGTGCATACTAATTCCCATCGCCCCCACCCCCCGCGACCAGCAGTGCAGTTTGAACGTCCTAACGCAAAACGTTCAGAAGTTGTGACGTTTGTATTTCATGTAGTTCAATAATTGTCACCCTGTACCAAGACCACACAAGACCTACTGAACACCGACAGACACCAAACTATTCAACCCATGTTATATCAACTGGACCATTAAGGAAAATTCATTCCTCGTGTGGGATCTGTCGCTTAACCACTACATCAGCTCCTTCACAAGAATTTTAAGTGACAATGTACCTCCACGTTCGAGAAGGCTTTTCAAGGTCTCAAAAAGGCTCTACTCTGCCCAACGTACCTCATAGCATACAACACTTCCAAACCCCTGATGGTGGCGGCAGATGAATCTGACCATGGCTTCGGAGGGGGGGGGGGAGGCGGGAGGGGGGGGGGGCGGCGCTGTTTCGCAGAAACCCGACGGGATTGAACGTCCAATTGTTTTTCTTTCCAAGACGTTAATGCAGAGACGCGAAGAAAGCCTTGCCTATAATTCTTTAATGATCTTTATTAAAGAACTTCGCAATTGTGTTTATGGACAGTGGTTAATCCTGTTAATGTATCATAAGCATCTGTTATCACTGTGCAGCGCCCATGCGAATATTCTCACCAGGACTGCCCAAGCTTGCAAAGATGAACACTGTGCCTCTCACGACATCACTATGACATCAGTCCAGAGTGCAACATGCTCATGCAGACATCCTATCGTATCTCCCAGTGGGACATGTTCAAATGGTTCAAACGGCTCTGAGCACTATGCGACTTAACTTCTGAGGTCATCAGTCGCCTAGAACTTAGAACAAATTAAACCTAACTAACCTAAGGACATCACACACATCCATGCCCGAGGCAGGATTCGAACCTGCGACCGTAACGGTCGCTCGGCTCCAGACTGTAGCGCCTAGAACCGCACGGCCACTCCGGCCGGCAGTGGGAAAAGTCTCTGAGCTTGATGCAACTCCTGAAGTCCATCTTGTGACTGATGCAAGAGCCAAGACAGTAAAGACAAACTTATGCATTGTTGCCGTAATTATCACCTGCAGGACGCTAGAGGATCTTGTTCTCTATGAAGTCATGTGGTTGATTAAGAGTGGTTGCCCCAGTGGTTTTGCAAGACTCTTGAACAACTGGACATTCAGGCCTAATGGTACTGCCAACATAAGTTGTTCACTCTCAATGACACCTTCCTCCAAGAGGAAAATAGCCACACCACAGTGGTTGTTCTGCAAGCACTCCAGTGCTGTGTCTTGAGATGTAGGTCATTGGGGAATGGCCCTCATTAAACAGTTGGCCCACCAACATGTCTTCTGGAGGGGCATCAGCAAATATATAGAAAAATGGCTGTTGCCTGCATGAAATGCCAAAGCAAGCAGTTAGCATCAGCCCTTCAGTATTCATCTTGGCCTGGTGAGTCACCACCGTGCTCTCACATTCATCTACATTTCACAGCGCCCTTTCAGGGATACTCTTCGTTGACCTAGGTAGACGCCAGCAGCAGTTTTCCATATGTTTCACGGATGCACTCGGTATTATTAACAGTAACTATTCAGGCACTATCTCGCATCTTCTCAATTGAAAAGCTCCCAGAAACCATTGTGGTGGATATCTCCTTCAGTTCACATCAGCATCACTTCATAGCTTTTGTACGGAAAATGGCATTAGTACATATGTGCTGCTCCAGCCTTCTTCCAACGGACTGTAAGAGACTTTCATTCGGCTTTTAAAATTCAGCTGGCGAAGTCGTACTGACATCATGTTCTCAAGGAATCACTCACTTCCTTTCTTGTCTCCTACCACTCCTCTCCACAGGTGAGAACCAGCCCAGCTGAAAAAACTCCGTGATAGGCTGCCTCACTCACAAATTTTTATCTCCCATCCTATCACTCCCCTGTCCCTCAAAGCATTTGGGATGCCACTACTGTACTCTCCAGAATGCAGTCTTAGCACTAGTTCTTTCCAGGGTCGCCAGAGGTGGGTGCTGGAACATGTCACACACCCTTTGGCAGAGCAATGATGAAAGTTCAATTGCCAAACTCCTCACACTGCAGTTACCATATCAACCAGGTGTGTCCTTACAGGATCTCATCTGCCCAGGTAGAAGAATTCCTAAAATTTTCGGTTCCAGAGCTGGTCCTCTCTACACCAAGAAGTGTTGACCATGATGGCTGGCCACGTCAGCCACAACACGCACAGGTCACTGGACAATGGGATACTAGCCTTTCAGCAGACCATGCACCGATTCCCATGGATGTCGACAGCAGCTACCAGAGTTCTCTGCTTCCCCAAGGCATCAGCAGCTGCACCATCATCTTCTGGGATTTTGAAATGTGCCACCATCTCTCTTCAATTGGTATGAGTGATACTATGTCGGGGTTCGTCACCCTCTGCCTAGGCCAAATGTCGCAGGGGCTACAATGGCAAACACTGCCACTGCAGTTCCAAACACATGCGTCGCCGACAGGCAGCAGTGGCCTCGCTCCAAGAGAGCACAGTCGGCACAGACTCACTTCCTTGCACAGAATCACATGTCAAAATATAGGTAGCATCATATTCTGCTGCCTCATCAGCATTTAGGCCGCTGCACAGCTGTAGCGAGTCATTTCTCCACAGGCGAGATTTCTGGGCTTTACGGTGACTGCTGCCACGGTTCCTCAACCAGATGCTCTCCTGGAATCATCCTGCGACCTGTCATCCAATGTCAGTCTACCTGCCTGAGATCTTCTCCTCTCTATGTAGAGCCATCAGCAGTCGTCGTCGAGCTATGCCAAGACTTGGCCTCCACAGTGCACAATTCTGGGACTTTGGTATTTTAGCCCAAGGCAGTGTTTGTGGAATAAGAGACACTCATATCCCTGTCAACCAGTACTTTGACTCTAGTAATTGTGATTCAGCTTTCAGTGAACAATAGTCGACTGGATTTACATAGCCTACCCACTTCAAAGACGGATATTTAATTGCGAACTATTTCTTGTGTTATGTAATTATGCTCTGAATAAGGAAAATTGAAGTTTTATGTTCAGTTCAATAAGCTCACCTTTCATTGGTTACCTGTGTTTCTCTATGTTAAACCAGGTGTGGACCTCCTCAATTACCATCCTACAGATGGAATGCAAATGAATGAGCACCATAAAAGGCATGCATAAGTCGATGGAGAACGTCATCCATATAGATCACAGCCGATGCATTACCCATAGGAAACTCCTACAGTTGCATACACATTGCAAAGATGATCGTGCCCCATTCCAGGACACTGTAACCACCTTATCGGCACTTTTCCACAACAGTGTCAGGGTTGTGGTAAGACACTAAATCCTTCAAAAATGGTGCATGTCTGTGTTAGGAGAGTGCATCTTGCGGGTCGTCTAGCGAACAGACACCTCTCAAAGCCAGCAACGCACTCTGTAATGGAATATTATGAAGTGCAGATACGAAAAAAATGGGCACTAACTTAGGAAAAATGCATTTACAGACAAAGGGTCATTGGATCTTAGAAGTTATTCGTTTCTTATCGCCTCAGGTGTTGTCAGTAGTAGTAAGATGAGTGTATCTACCCACTTTTGATATCAAACTGACATGCAAATTAATTAAATTGATCAATTAATTACCTCCCCATGCCCACCCACAGATGACTTCATGTGTTTTTCTTAGCTGGCACATCACGCTGCCCCTCCCCATCCCGCCCCCTCCTGCTACACCTATCCTGGGAATTTCGAATTTTGGAGGGAATTTCAAAAATGATCGGAATTTCTTTATCCCACAGCTGTCCTGACGTCCAACCCCACCCCCACCCGGGAACTGTCGAGAAATTCAAAATGGCAGTGACCTTTCTGGGACTCAAATCCTGATCCTTCTGGATGGAAAGCCAAAGTGCACTCCGCAACATACTGAAACAGTCCAGGTGCAGGAGAAGGAAGTTAGGTTAATGAATTTTATTCTATTTGGGTTGAGAAACTGAAGTATAAGTCGATACTAATTATGTAATTAATCATAAAGACCGGTCTTAATTTCATAACTATACGTATAGCACGAAACAAGGAGTGCCTAAAATCACAAACGGACAATACCATACAATTGATGTTATTCTGCTGGGAAAAATAATCCAAAATACCCCTGGAAACTAGTGGCAGATGTACTCAAGCTCTACCCTTCACCTACAAGATGCCACGAAAAAGGCTGTGGTGAAAGGGACTATTTTTATTTTGTGGTGAGAATTGTATTCAATTGATGAGATTCTGGTGTTGGACAAAGGGGGGTTTAGTAAGTTTATTACCTGTAAGCGTACAGCTGAGTATTGTATCTATTGCTGCTTGACATGAGAGTTCACTACAGACGCCTCATTCTGCAGCCCAGGTAATCGAAGCCAAAACACGCTACCGCAACTGATGGAAAGTGCTTCACAGCTCTAATTAAACATCGGAATTGTTGTGAAAAAACCAACACTCCTAATGAATGCATCATAATGCAACGCATGTACGGGAGAAAATCGTTATCCCAAAAGACTGCAGATGGGCAGCAGTTGAATGTGCGTTCTCCTCGATGTACAGGCGAAAATTAGTGGAATTAAAGGAACTCCTACTTTCCCTAGTCCCTCCCCCTATCTCCCTTCCTCAACGTATGGTGCGAAAACACTGCATTGTAACAAGTGTATTTAACGTCAATGCACCACCTATGATGAAACGTCTATGAAAAAGGAAAATATAATTGGAATGACAATAAGCGTCTTCTTACCACGAAAATAGGAGTAATCCATTTTCTTTTAGTTTTATGACCAAAATCGGTAAAGTTCTTACGTTCGACTGCACAATACAATTTACTTCTCATTATTTTGCGACATCCAATTAAGTGCTCCGCCGCCGATTCAGAGGTCGGGCTACACTCCTCCTATACATATCCACTCTGTGTAAAACTGGGAAGAAAAGCTTCCACTATTTTGCTGCGAAAACTACCAACCAACGCATAATGTCCTCACTAAATCAAAACCGTCATCAGAGTAAAGAAAAAGCGAGGGGTAGGAAACTTGGAGGGTGGCTGTATGTCTAATGTTGGACAAATATATCCAAGATTAGAGTATTATGAGCTTTGCATTCCGCATTACTAATACTTCGGAAACCAAACGGCTTTAACAATATAGCATTTTTAGTTGCAGAACCGTGTAGCCATAGGTGTGTGTGTTTATTCTCTACGATCATTTCTCCCATGCCTGTACCTTCCTGGTACTGACTCCACACAGTGAAATAATACTTCAGAATTGATAGCACAGTTGAGTTACACGAAATGTTTCACCATCCACCTGGAGCTCCATAGTGTGTAAGCACTCATTTGCTCTTAAATGTCTGTTATATCACTGAACATTATCATGTCTGTTATACACCGGTAGGAACTGCTACCCTCCTCGACATGCATGCATATGGACAGATCTGGATGGATTTCTTGGGTAAGATTGACGAAGAACAGTCTTCACTGAAGAGCAGTAATGGGTGCAGTTTACCCTGTTCCTTCACGAGACGTGGAATGTCGTGGGAGTAGGACCCTCACACTTCTGGTCAGTTGCAGGTTAAACTGGCGACTGTGTTGCAGGGAGGATTGGTCAAGGACAGTCTGGGAGGGATCTGTCAATTTCCGACTTTATCCTATGAATGTGAGTTTATTCTGTAACGCCCATCCACACGGGGGAAGATAATCAGTCATAATCATAAATTCTGCACTATGACTGACGTGCTAGAAATATGAAGATAACCCAATTGCATTGGTATAGGACGCTGTCTTGTGTACTTTGGTGTAATGGATATACTGCACAGTCATCTATCTGCTTTCATAAACTAGTATATGGTATTCGCAAGCGAGTGGAGAGGTGATTTAGCAATGAACAGAAATTAGGAAGCAATCTTGTATGTCACTGTCTGGCATTGAAATTACAGAACAACTGGTAAAATTTCTCGAATTGATCACGCTATCAACTGCAGTGTGTATTACTGTCCATCACCCCATATTAATAGTGTCTTACACATTCCATCCATCCACTGATATGCTGTTGACTACCACATAATGATTGACCACTTGGTTGAGATGGAGAGAGCCTTGTGGAACGCTCGATATCAGCTACTTGTTACTGTTGTAGCGGCACCACCATTTGGGATAGGGAAAGTTAGTTTTGTGCGATATTCGGAGCACGAGTTACAGCCAGGTGCGGGCTGGATTTCATACCAGCAGTTGCGAAGGGAAATAGAGGTCACAGGGGCGTAGAACTGCCAGAGAGGGCGCACACAGCAGTTTGCATGGCGCAAGTCGCAGGCAGAAGGTGGCCACTGGCCAACGTAAGTGTTATGCGTATGTGACACAAAGTGGCTTGTTAGCAAAACGTGCACAGCCGAGTATAAATAGGTGCCGTTTTCTAACGAGATTCATTCAAGTGTGGCAGCTCTCCTGGACGGCGGGGCGTGCCACAACTTTGGGCTACACGCAGCAACAGATGGGGCGATAGCGTGACAGTCCACGGCGGATGGTTAGTTCAACCCTCTGAGGCTGACGCCGGGTCTGCAGTACCCAGGGCGGGCCACTCTTCAGCTCGCTACCATCGGTCGCGAAACGGAAACCACAGTGAAAATCGATGAAACTTTGCACAGGTGTGCTGGGCAGTGTCTCTAGTATGGCCGTCGATCGCGTTACGTCGTTCTTTTTAGTCCTGAGCACACAGGGAGCACAAAAGATACTTAGAAAAACAGTGTCTCCCACCAAGTACGAGGGACTCGTGGGAAATTTCGCCTGAAGCTATGCAGCCAATATTACACAACTGTCGTGCGTTTTCTTCAAGACAATTCTCACCGCATTCTGCAGGGGCAATGAAGATGCTCCTGCATCGTTTTCAATTGGAAATGATTGATTACCCACAATACAGCCCGTAATTGTCTCCCTCTGAGTTTCATCTCTGCTCGCATGAACCGCTGGCTATAAAGACATTTTGGCACAGACAACGAGCTGTAGGCCAGCGTAAAGAATTGGCGGAAAGAGCTGGTGGCTGCCTTCTATAACGAGGGTATTGGAAAGTTGGTACAACGCAACGAGAAACGTCTAAGTCGGATCAGCGACTATGGAGATAACTAGCTGGAAGTTGTAGTTAACTGTTGCAAATAAAACAGTTTTGATTTTCACTGTGGTTTCCATTTCGCAACCTATCTTTCCTTACTTTAGGAATAGCCCTCGTAGTTACAGAGTAATAAAGAAAGTAGCACATATTGGTAGTATATATAAAAATATATTTTATCGAAGCTTCAGAGCGCAAACAAAGAATAGTTAAACACATTAAAATTTTATTATACGGAGTGATTCAGCTGCCCCTATCTACGGGTTTTATGCAACCCACAAGACTTTCAAATACCACGCTCAACATTTAAATATTCTCTCCATCGCTATGCACAAACTATTAGTACTACAGAAAAAAATGAACAGGACCTTTTTGTAGTAAATTTAATGTATTGAATTTTATACACGGATACGTTTTCGCAAGGGGCCGTAGTTTTCGGAATAGTCTAGGAATATGTACAAAAGTTACCTTCAAACGCTTTTTTCCTGAATAACTCGAGAACTGTGGCTCCAGCAAAAACGTACCCCAGTAAAAATTTAATTACATTCAATTTCCTACGAAAAGGTCCCGATCATTTTTTTTGTAGGCCTAGCAATTTGTGCGTAGAGAACGAGAGAATATAAATATCTCGCACGTGGTGTTAGAAGCCATTGCAGGTTGCATAAAACTCAAAGGTAGGGCCAGCTGAATCCCCTGTACGTCTAGAAGTCTAGACCGATGCCGTAGCCGAATCATTAGCGACGTTGCCTCCGGTGGAGAAGCAAACGTCTTTGATTCCTGATACCTCCTCAGATTTTTATAAGGTAGGGAGATCTGGAAGGAGGTCCACTCAGACTCATAAGGCCAATGAGAAGCTACATGACAGAAGAAGCAGCGCCATCGCCAGAGTTCATATACTGGCAATAACGGGCTGCAGGGTAAAATAGGTAATTGCAATCACAATAAATGCAGAAGTATACGTAACTTCGATGTGTAGAGTACAACTACGATACTGGGTAAAGCATACTAGGAGCTGTGACGGTTGGAAATAAGTTAATACACCTTGTAATCGAAGGAATATTCGTCCTACGTTAACACATGTCGCTAACACATGTCGCGCAGTTCAGTGATAATAGCTGTAGAAGATGTACGAATTGCTGTAGACGTAGATGATGGCCGCGCGGAGTGGCCGCGCGGTTTGAGGCGTCATGTCACGGACTGCGCGACCCCTCCCGCCGGTGGTTCGAGTCCTCCCTTGGGTATGGGTGTATGTGTTGTTCTTAGTATAAGTTAGTTTAAGTAGTGTGTAAGTCTAGGGACCGATGACCAAAGCAGTTTGGTCCCTTAGGAATTCACACACATTTGAACACGTAGATGATGATTGCGTTAGGCGCACAGGAAACTACAGACATACCGGTCTTTGATGATGTTCTGTTACATGGTACGTTAAGCCCCAGTGTTCCATCATTTTGAGACATACCAAGGATGCTCCATACTGAAGGGCATATAAAAAAAATCATATGGCAAACAGTAGTAACAGTAGAATATTTTTTTTATTTATTTGTCGATAACTTCTTATTGCCATTTCAGTGTCATTTACTGAACCATTTTACTTTTATTTTATTTATTTATTTTTTTGTTGCTCTTTTTGTATTTCTTTATCTTGTAAAAAACTGTCATCTTTAGTATTACGCAATTAGACTTAAAAATAACAAATAAAGTAGTGTGTAAAGCATATTTTGAGACAGTACCTGTATTGAATAGACGCTTTGGACAAACAAATGCTCAGATTTTCCGCAAGCAAGCAAATAAATAAACAATACACCAGCCTGTGTTTACAGCAGATAATTGGGCAGCAGTCTGAACACACATGAAATTCTGCACCGACGCGCAGCAGTAGTGCTGGATCCCGTTTAGCAGTGAGGCGTCAGCTTGCAGTTTAGTCAGGCTGGCTTTAGCTGTGCAAAACTGTGCAGGAAACGACACATGCACAGGCGAGCAGGCGTACGTACATTTAAACGCCACAGTACTGGCGTAATAAGCTTTCCAGTGTTGTTAAAGTGACGCGCCTCCATTAAAAAAAAAAGCATTCTGAAAACCCAGTAATAGTTCTTCGTTTATCAAGTTGCCAATTCACGACAGCAGTACGAAGTTATATTAAATTCAGTATAATAACAGCATAGCTAAACACTTGTACAGTGTCTAATATAAACACTTTATATGAATGACAACAATAACATAGAATCAATAAAAATATTATATAACTATTTAAGTTTATAGTAGTGTCAACATAAAATAGCAGTAATAATGGCAAGCCTACAGAAAACATGTGATAAGAAACTTCACACTCCGTCTTACAATAATTACTCAGGTCCAGAACTACGTGACTATTTATAAAACGAAATACTATTTCAAATCAGCACATTGATATGTTAAAAATGCGAGTTAGAAAATTCAAATTAACACCAGAACGGTTGTTATCCCGCGTCGTTCTGTACGATTGAAAACGAATGAGCAATTTTAACCATAACACTGACATCAAAGATAAAACTGACGTGATTAACGCTTCCAAATTGTCTATTTCTATGAGTTTCAATGCTGGTTATCTTTCTGTCGTAATATGCTGATAATGGCAAGTGTGCCAATGTGATAAACAAGTCACTGTACCACAATGCAGTTTAACACCTCAAATAGCAAAACAATTCCGTCGACGCGAGCCAGCCGAGTATGCCTGCATATCACAAGAGCGTAACATAAAGTCTTTTCCTGTACAACTTTTGTAGTTCTCTCCTTCATACTTGTGCATAATATTACAGTTTGCTGATAATTATTAGGCCTCACTTGGGACAGTCTAATCACATCCGAATAAAACATAATGTATGTGCCATGCGCTTTTCGACATTATTCTTTGTAAGATATCTTCAGTGACCTGCAATTTGTGCTGTTTTGTCTATATTATCTACTTTATATTTAGAACGTTATACATATTGTCAGAAATGTTTATGACCTTTTATGACCTATATACAGTGAGGTGACGAAAGTCGTGGGATACCTCCTAATATCGTGTCGGAGCTCCTTTTGCCCGGCGTAGTGCAGCCACTCGACGTGGCATGGACTCAACAACTGGCTGGACGCCCTTGCAGAAATACTAAGCCATGATACCCCTACAGCCGCCCACAGCCGCGAGAATGTTGCCGGTGCAAGATTTTGTACACGGATTGCCTCTCGATTATGTCCCATAAATTGTGTTTTGTCCAGTTGTGATAAGACGATCCCAAAGTAATAATTATCACCGTAGAGTAATTCAGACCTTTAAAGTGCCGATTCTTCTCGTGCAGAATGAGTCCGGATGGCACCATAGAAGCGACCTGATTTTCGCTCGGTCTTTTTCATTCATCAGGTTATTAGGCGCTGTTCTCTTACCTCAGCCGTAGAACAGTACAGGACAAACCAGTATTTAAATTAGCATGTAACATTACTTTTAGATGGACAGTTGAGTGATTTCTTTTACATACAGAATTGATTTGATAAGCATTACAATTATAAATTATTTGTTTTATCAAATTGAAATCTGCACATACTTTTGGGTAAGCGCAAAATGTCATTGTCTACATACAAATGTAGTAATACAAGTTTTTGCTATGCGTTACCACAAGCTGAAAACCAAACTCATCTTGTCCGTGGCTACAAAGCTTCAGTCAAAACTTATTTTTTGTGTATTTTTGAGGCACTGTATGCGGTATTTTCAGTGCAGTGCAATATCTGTGGCAGTCGTTGTATGAGAGAAGTGCGATGAGGTAATTGAATTTCGAAATCTTGGACATGTGGTAAATTTTATTACAGTAGTACATTTAGGCTGCACATGAAAAAGTAATTATGGTTCGGGTAAAGATCTTGTGTGTAACAGAAAGTTTAATATAACTTGGATAGCTTTAGACTGAGTGACAAGCTGTTTTGGGATAGAAGGATAGTCGCAATTACTTTAATGTGTTCCTCAGCGTGGAAGAGGTTGTTGTCTTTAGGCTGTGGTGCAGCCTGTAGTAATTTCTTACATCCTTTGCAGTACCGGTATATTTATTGGTAGCAGTGTAGTTGGTATGGAGATGGGTAAGATTTCCGTGTGATGTGACTGAACTTCCCGGTTGGAAATGAGCACTGAAACCAGTCGAGGTTGCGAAGCCGCTAACGGTGAATTGTTCGGTACCCGAGCACGTTTGCAAACTGATGTACGTCCTTTCGGCCCACCTACACTCTGAGGGAGTTGTGCCAATAGGACAGTTCCGCAGACTAGACACGTCCATTACGCTGAGGGCCGCAGATAAGATAGCATAACAGCGACTGGCTGCTGGCACGCAACCGCTGCTAGCTACTCTCGGGTTGCGGTCCACTGCTAGCGGAAACGGTCGCGTTCTCAGCCCACAATTCAGATTTAGTCCGTGGAACGACGTATTTCACTACAGTTCTCTACACCGAAACATAACAGTATACCAAGAATCGTGTTTATTGTGCAACACGTTCAAGGAAGCATCTGAGAGAGTGGGAGCATTCACTATTGCTGACTAATGAGTACAAGAAACATAAGGCTGCGTAAACATAAATCAGCCCACAATAATTCATTGAATAGTAGAAAATCTGTACCTACATCTACAGCTATACTCCGAAAACTGCTGCGAAGTGAATGACAGAGGGTACTTCTCAACGTACCACGAACTAAAGATTCGTACCGTTACATTGGCGAATGGATCGCAGGAAGAACGATTGCTTAAATGCCCCTTTACACGCTGCCGTTAGTTAAAACCTGTCTACGGGAGCGAGATGTAGCATGTTGTAGCGTCTTCCTAGACTCCTGATTTCATACCGTTCCTCGGAACTTTGCACGCAGGCTTTGTCCGTGGGGCTTTTCCTGTTTAGTATCCGTCTCTTTCATACTCATGTATTACAACTTTCGATTTTCTTGCTGACCCACAATGATTCTTTCTTTCACTCTAATGGTGGCTCAGCTGTCTAACGACCGTCATCCTTGGCTTGAACAGTTAACAAGACCTTGGATCCACTCATTACTTGAACAGTTTGGTTCTATTACCCACATTCATCGTACTCTGCAAGACAATCAGCTAAGAACAAACGCCAACGTAAACACAGAAATCTGACGTTTCAGTCGCTAGGCAAAAATCTATACTGGTAATTCATCTGTTAAAAACTATTGCATATGTCTGTTTGCCTGCTTGAACACGACTCTCCAAAACCACCAGGCGAATTTTCTTGGGGTTTTCGCAGGTAACTTGGGCATAGCTTGGGGCACCGTATACGCTTCATTTCATCGAAATACGATCACGGAAAAATATTTATCGTATCTGAAAGTTTTATTTATGCTAATATTATAAGTGCGGAACTAACTCTATCACGTCTTCACGACTAGCCTGAGGAGCCGATTTCGATAATATTTGGTATGAGGTTAGCTAGAACTCTGAGAACAAACGCAGGCTACTTTAGAAAGTATGCACCACACGATACTTATTAATTCGAGGAATATTACGCTATTTAGGGAAAATATTTACTCTTTAGAAAAGCTACTGACTCTTGGCTTTGGTGTTCATCATATCTCTAAAAATGCTCTTATTGGTTGTTATATATACTACGTGGAACGATTCAAGGTAATAAATACAATGCTTATACACTCTTCAATGTGTTTAATACACACTTTCACAAAGATGCACATTCCTGCCATGCCCTTCTCTATGCTTTGTTTCATTTGGCTTCCAGAGTTTGTACTCTAGTTAGACATCGAGAACACATGTTTACACAGAATACGTAATTGTACAAAGAAAAAAAACAAAAATACATATTTACAGAATGCAAATCTCAAGCTTTTACCACAACAAATGTTTAACCAATAGACTGATAAGTAAACTAGAGGTATTTACATAATCAATTTACACTACTTCTTAAATTTAACTAATGCAGATGAATGAAAATATGAATCGTAGAGATTTTTCCCTGTACTCTTAAGAAAATTCACAGTCACTTTATACATACGAATGTCTTTAGAAACCAAAAGAGAAGACTCTAATTCAGGAAGGAGGTAACCCATACTCATCAAAGTCCTCACAAATTTCGATCGTTGTCAGATTTGAAACACGAAAACAAAATATGGTTTACATCAGCATATGACTCGGAATTACACTCACCTGGGGGAATCGTAAATATTGATTCTACACGGTTCAAAAATGGTTCAAATGGCTCTGAGCACTATGGGACTTAACTTCTGAGGTCATCAGTCCCCTAGAACTTAGAACTACTTAAACCTAACTAACCTAAGGACATCACACACACCCATGCCCGAAGCAGGATTCGAACCTGCGACCGTAGAGGTCGCGCGGTTCCAGACTGTAGCGCTTAGAGCCGCTTGGCCACACCGGCCGGCGATTCTACACGGATGTAAAGGAAATGGGACATGGTTAAAGCGGAGTCGAATCATGGTGGAAATCGTAGATCGGTCAAAATGCGTAAACTACAGCCTTACAGCAATTTGAGGTTGTACTGCTGCATAATATCCACCTTCCGTTTTCTGGGACACACTCCACATCTCTTGCCACTGCTGTTTGCCGTGGCTCTTGACTTCACGTAAGTTGTCTGTGTAATTTCGAATCGAGAACAGTTCCTGTAGATGCAGCTTGCTTCGCTAAGACGTCAATGTCCTCATCGTAGCGGATGCCAGTGTGGGTCTGCACCGATGGCCGAATGGTTGTCTGTCCTCTCTGCTTACAGCGAATATATTCCAGTGCCACATCTTCAGAGTTAACACGGTTGGTATCGGGGCAAGATTAATATTTTCAAGAAGGAAGTAGAAGACACAAACTTAATTGCTTCCAAAATTGCCATAGTCTCCTCCGAAAAAATTGAAGCACTGTTGGCCAGTTTGTAGGCCTTACTCATTTGGATCTGAGATCGAAGAAAAGCGCATCCAGTATACTCCTGTTGTGGAATTTTGGCTCCATCAGCGTATATACAGATATAACCAGGCCACTGAGCTTCAGTGATACAATGAAATCTGAAATTTTGGTTCAATTCGGCTAGGTGTCACAATATAATAGCAGACGGAATATGGCAGCTGAGTGTGTCAAGATCATATTCAAATAAAGGCAAATGTGAAGAACATCGCATAGAACGTATGAAAGGATACCAAGAGTCAAATTTTGTGCTGACAGCCGGAATTTTAGTTCTTCTGTTGGAGGCATTCCGTAATTGGTAAATTCGGTCTCTACTCTTATAGACAGGGCTTCCCATGAAGGCCACTCCTTGAATGAAAAATTTATCTGACAGTATCTGCCTCCAACAAAAGAGCATTTGTAGGCGTCGAACGCATGGCACCAGGGCGGGTAAGACTGGCTCTGAACTGAAGACTAATTTGGAGAGATAAATCTTAGGCGCATTGTGATACAGCATAGAACCATAGTCCAGTCTAGCTCGCATTCTTCTCTCGATACATCATGAGTAGAGTACTTTGATGCGCTCCCAACCATACGCGAGTAAGAGAGCGAATTACATTTAATCCTGCCTTGCATTTACCAACAATAGATTGCATGCAGGGCGCCCAGCTGAGCCGCGAGTCATCACACCGAGAAATCAACCATAAGATTTTATTTGGAAAGTATATTTTCCGCATTTGGCGCTATCAACAATTCGAATTATAAAAAAGTACGATCGTCGATTTCTCAGCTGAGATCTGCAACCCATTATCAGCCATTCATCGCTATGTTCTACAGCAGTGAGTAACTCCGTTTTGGCCTGACTATATGAGTCTGCAGTTGAATAAACACAAACTTCGTCTGAATATTGTATAATTTTTGCCGCGGGGGTGATTATTCTTGCTAAATCGTAAGTGCAGAAAGTAGACAAGAGGGGGCTTCGAATTGGACCCTGGGACAGGCCCTGGGAGACAATAAACGGACCAAGCATGTTTCCTTTAAATCTTTGTCTCACTGTATGCACTGTTCTGCAGCGATGCTGCGCATCCCAACGCATCGTGCGTTGGGAGAGCGTGCGAGGAGGCGGAACGGGGAGCACATCACGAGCTATGCTTAACCGAACAGAGCAGATGCGAAAGGGCAACTAATATTATTGCTAATATTATTGCTTACCTACTTACCATCGCTCATCATAACAAAACTACTGATCTGGGAATGCAGCCACGCGTAACAGATAATAACTAATACGTGCATTTCGTATGGCACAAGCCACATTTTCTCTGTGGAAACAAATAAGTTGCATTAAAGTGACAAAGGGGTAACTTCCCTAAGAAATATCATACGAAAAACAGGAACCTACATGCATAATATTGATTAAGTATTGTACAAGACGTTAAGATGAGCTGAAGGCATTCAGCCACATGTTTTATGTATATATGAAAAATAGGTTCATAGGCGTAAATTATATCAGAACAACAAATATAATAATTCCATTGAAAATTTAAAGAAGTGTGTATGCATATGTCAGTGTCAACACATTTGTGAGTCTTGTGCATGTGACAGATAAAGTCTAAAATGACATTAAATCCAATTCATTACACTAGTGCAACAACACAGACTCACACAAATGAGAGTGATGTTAAAACATAACGCTTGACCAATAATTTATTCACTAACATTAAGAGATCATAAGATTATGACATATTTATAGATCAGTGATAGCAAATGACGTCGCAGAGTCATATGAATGGACATAGGAAAAGTAAGAGAGGTCATAATTGCAGAAAAATTTGCAATGATAGAAATCAGAACCGAAACTAGCACTAGTGACAGACTGATCCAACACAAATGGTTTTCCTCAATCAGATTAATAGTTGAAACAAAACATCACGTAATGCACTACAAATCAACGATTCAGTGCGTTTAGTTTGTCACACGAGACTTATTCATTGCCCTCTCTTCTTTACTCCCACGAGAAACAATACTCAGTTATGGTTCATTGGGGCGGTGTGGCGCTCACGTAATGCAAATGAAGGACCTCCTGGGCCAGTAGTACTCTTGACAAGATTGGGACTGGTTCAAAGCCTACCACATCTACTTTCACTGGAGGCCACCACCTAGTCTCTGAATAACTGGTCGTTAGTCAGCAGTGCGCTGCAAAACCAGACCGTTGTAATGACAGTCTGTGCAACATTTGCGTCATTACAGTATCAAATTGTTGCTTGCTTCTAGGAACATCAGTATGTCCACTGAGTACACACACTTGCAGACAGTATTTGCTGGGTGTTGAATCATTGCTCCAGATAGCACACGAAGAACTTCAATAAACATGAACCACTCAGGCTGCGCATAGCATCCTTTCAATCACCTTAGTGGTGTACCATCGTTAGCATAGTTCACAGTAAGATGCCTAATATTGTTCACGGAAAACTCCTCTCACTTGATAGTTCCTGATCACTATCTTTCCAAACACTGCAACTGTCTCAATCTCCAAATGCCCCGCAGTCTATCTTGCTACAACCACTGTTATGAGAGACATCCTTTTTTGGTCTGTCGGAGACTCTGTGCTTGTTCATTATAAGAATAATGTAGGTTAACTCTTACAAAGAAGAAGACATCAACCAGACACTATTAATACTGCTATTTATTTAGGTAAATAGCGCCGTTACCGGTTTCGAACTGGTAAGTTCATCATCAGACGGCTGTTCACATGATTTTCAAGATACGCTTTACATTATCGTCCGTTTTCGATTTTTATTCTTTCACTGTGGCGAAGTATTTTTGGTGTGTTGTTGCCCTACGGTAGAAAACAGTGTTAGAAGTGCCCTATGTGAAAATAACTAACCTCCAAACGATGACATACAGAGTAAATAAATATGTGAGGTACCATAACCACTTATCCTCACATATTTATTTCCTCTGTATTTCATCGTTTGGAGGTTAGTTATTTTCACATAGTGCATTTCTAACACTGTTTTCTACCGTAGGGTAACAACACACCAAAAATACTTCGCCACAGTGAAAGAATAAAAATCTAAAAAGGACGATAATGTAAAGTGTATCTTGAAAATCATGTGAACAGCCGTCTGATGATGAACTTACCAGTCCGAAACCAGTAACGGCGCTATTTACTAAATAAATAGCAGTATTAATAGTGTCTGGTTGCTGTCTTCTTCTTTGTAAGAATTAACCTACATTTGTACACGCCCACGGTCTCACCATGTCAGTTTTAGGCAAAATAGCGTTATAAGAATGTTCACAAGGAAAAATTTTCCAGATCATTGTGCCACATGAGCAGAAAAATATTAAGTGTTCTGGTGCAGGCTCCACGTTTTAACATAGTAAGTATAACCACAGCGCTGTTTAAGTGTGTTTGTTATGAGGGTGGTGAAATTTGCAAGACAGCGGACAGATAGGTAGGCCGGTAGCAACAGGCAGTGGGCTGCTATAGTCAGACCTTGGGACAGGTTCCCGTCGAAGACTCCAAGTCTGTCTTAATTTGCTCACGAAGCAGGGATCCCGTTGTGGAGTGCAATTCGGTGGCACACACCGCGCACTCGTAAGTTGCTGGATGGGTCGAAGGCGTGCCTGTTGCATGGTGTGAGTCGTTCTGATGGGACGCAGGAATGCCGCTCATCTCGTCCAGCGGGAAGTGAATGGGACATGCCCTCTAGTTGACAGCTATTGGTACAGAGGGAGACCCACAGTTATCTTGGCTTGTCAGCATGTGCAGAATGAAAACGTATTCTCGGTCAGCTGATTCAGCTTGGTGAAGCTTCAATCGGCATGTCGCGCCCCAAGGGACTGCAAATGGCCGCAGGTGGCGGCATACGCTGGACACATAGCTCTCACGCACATCTCATCTCAAGGTCCACTGCCGTACGTCCTCAAACTGTGTGACAGAATAGGAGTAATTCGATTTTATCACTAACACATACATGCACATTAATTATTACATATACGTCCGCCAGCTTAGCTGAATGGTACCGTGCTCGCCTCCCATGCAGTGGACCCGGGTTCGATTCACGCCGGGTTGGAAATTTTCACCCCTGGTGGACTGGGTGTGTGTTGTCGTCATCATCATTTCATCCTCATCACCGGCAGGCGAGTCACCCAATGTGGCGTCGACTGAAATTAGACTCGCACTCGGCGGCCGAACTTCCCCGGGTGGGGCCTCCCGGCCAGCAATTCCATACGATCATCTCATTTCATTTCATATACAAAATTTACGACATGACCTAACTATACACAAAAAAAGTGATAGTAATTCGCAAAATTGGTGTAAATAACGACCAAAATTTGACTGATTGATACAAAAAAAGAGTGATTAAACTTAAAAATGTTAACTGCATCAACAAAAGATATGCGTCACTAACGTGAATAAATTTAGTGCTCACAAGTTCTTTGATAAAGTGGTTAAGAATACTGATACTATTTTTAATAAAGAGGAACTTGATTTGTTTCAAGGGCAATAAATACGCAGTAGATAGAACATTGCATAGTAATGACATAAAATCGTTGATTGTTGGCATAAAACAAATTGTGAACTACGTAAGGTCAGTAACTCCCAACAGGTTTGCTTGGTAACCATTTGGCTAAAGCAATTGCTTAACTTTGCAGAAAAAATAATATAAAAACAGAAAAAATGAAGAGTTAATTGTACACAATATGTATGAAAAACTCAGAAACCAAGAGGCAGTAGGTTAATAGGCTGATAAAGGGAATTCTCTTGTGGTGTTATCTATTAGTGAATGTGTGTGTAAAGTAAAGGAGTCTTTTGAGAATAATGGAATTTCAAGATTGGATCTAAGTTTTTTTCAAAACAGTTTTCTTTTCATTCGTTGACAAGATCTCAAAACATTACAAGTTATGAAGCCGCATGCATGTCAGTTAAATTGTATGTAACTGTGAGGCCAATTGACAGTTATATAGGTACCCCATCTTATATGCTAAGCGACAGACTGAATGAGATTCTGGTTAACAATTACATCTTTAAGAGTAATTTCTTGGTCGAGAATACCTATGACATAGTGGCTAAAATCCTGAATGGGTGCAAGTCGGTATCTTTAGGTCTTACTAATTTATACGCTTATATGGCTGTTACGGAAACTGTTGACCTTATCAGGAAGAATTTCCTTAGGTATGAACGTTTGTTCTTATGAGAAAGATGAGTTTATACAATTAATTGAACTGGTTCTCTCATATAGTTAGTTTTATTTAAATGGTAAAATGTTCCAAGAAGAAGACAGTCAGGAAATGGGCTGTTGTTTATCTGGTACATTGGCCAAAATTATTCTTAACTATCTCGAAGAATCCGCCTTTGCGCAGTACGCAGGATTGACTCACTTAGTTCTATACTACTATCGTTATGTGTATGACACTATTATGCTGTACAAAAAGGAGAATGATGGCCTTGGTAAAATATTAAGCATTTTTAACAACTTACACCCCGTATGAACAACAGGTTGATAATAAAACGATTTCCTTGACATTTCTGTTACGAATAAGATTGGAGCCCATAGTTTTGCTATTTTCAGGAAGCCCACAACTTCAGATGCTATTGTACCTTTGAGTCCACGCGTATTAACAGGTAAAAAACCTAATTTTCTAAAATCTTGTTAGCAGGTTAACAAAAATTTCAGTACTGGTGATAAATGTTGCCCAACTAATTATGTTCACAGTTTCAACATGCTCAGCAACTTTATGCCTGTTCGTTTCCAGCAAATTTAAATATTGCCGTGGAGGATGCATTTCTTTTTCTTTCTCGCTACTTACTGTTCATGTTATGGGCTGTTTAATAGCAGTTTTTGTGTGCTCTTCAGCTAAGCGTTTCAGAGTATTCACAATAAGAATTCACAATTTGTTGTTAAAGTAAAAACATTACAGACCAGGATAAAACAACTGATAAGAATTCAGTTTCTCAGTAGGAGATGATTTTAGTAATAACTGAAAGTTGAGTTCTGTGATTTTCACAATTATAACAGCGATTCTGAATTTAGCATAAGGCTCCTTAAAATAGTAGAGGGAGACACGGGACACAGGAAAAAGGCCTAATGGGTGGGTTTTATGTTAGAGTAGCGTAGTTTCGGTCGGGCTGCCAGACAAATATGTGGAGAGCTGAAGTGTAAGCGAGGCTTGCAGCACTACTGAAAGACAAGTGTATTTTTTGGGTACTTATATTGGTGGGAAGAAAGCGTTAAGGGACAAGTAAGAAATGCTGTTGCAGTGCATAGCAACGTCCAATTGATTATGGTTCTTATACACTGAAACGCCAAATAAACTGGTACAGACATGCTTATTCAAATACGGAGATACATAAAGAGGCAGAATACGGTGCTGCGGTCGGCAACGCCTATATAAGACAACAAGTGTTAGGCGTAGTTCTTAGATCGGTTACTGCTGCTACAATGGCAGGTTATCAAGATTTAAGTGAGTTTGAACGTGGTGTTATAGTCGGCGCACGAGCGATGGGACACAGCATTTCCGAGGTAGCGATGAACTGGGAATTTTCCCGAACGGCCATTTCACGAGTGTACCGTGAATATCAGGAATACGGAAAAATATCAAATTTCCGACATTGCTCCGGCCGGAAAATAATCCTGCAAGAACGGGAGCAACAACTACTGAAGAGAATCGTTCAACGTGACAGAAGTGCAACCCTTCCGTAAATTGCTGCAGATTTCAGTGCTGGGCCATCAAAAAGTGTCAGCGTGCAAACCACTCAACGAAACATCATTGATACAGGCTTTCGGAGCCGAAGGTCCACTCGTGTATCCTTGACGATTGTACGCCTGGGCCCGTCAACAACGACATTGGACTGTTGCTGACTAGAAACATGTTGCCTGGTCGGATGAGTCTCGTTTCAAATTGTATCGAGCAGATGGACGTCACAGATATGGAGATAACTTCATGAATCCATGGACCCTGCATGTCAGCAGGAGACTGTTCAAGGTGGTGGAAGCTTTGTAATGATGTGGGGCGTGAGCAGTTGGAGTGATATGGGACCCCTAGCTACGACTCTGACTGGTGACACGTACGTAAGCATCCTGTCTGATCACCTGCATCCATTCATGCCCATTGTGCATTACGACAGACTTGGACAATTCCAGCAGGAGAATGCAACACCCCCCCCCCCCCCTCCCCCATGTCCAGAGCTACTACAGAGTGGTTCCAGGAACACTCTTCTAAGTTTAAACATATCCTATGGCCGCCAAACTCTCCAGAAATGAACATCATTGAGCATATCTGGGATGCCTTGCAACGCGCTGTTGTGAAGAGATCTCCAGTCCCTTGTACTCTAACGGATTTATGGATAGTCCTGCAGGATTCGTAGAGTCAGTTCCCTACCGCACTACTTCAGGCATTAGTCGAGCCCATGCCACGTTGTGTTGAGGAATTTCTGCGTGCTCGCGGGAGCCCTACGCGAAATTAGGCAGGAGTACCAGTTTCTTTGGCTCTTCATTGTAGAACAGTCGGTAAAAGCCAAATCATCTCTTCCAAGGAAGTCGTAGTAAATAAGGGTTTATTAGGACGAATGAAACGTCGATTATCTGATTCGGACCGTGAATTTTGTTTTGCTGTGGCGTTTCTCGCCTTATACTAGAAGATGCAGTTCATGTGAAGCTCGTTACGTATGGTGAGGGTGGAGGAGAAGTTAGAACAGGTCGCGATTTGTATGGTAAGAACTAATGACACTGGGACAAGTGGGAATTCTTTGATATGTTTCCGTGGTCATTACGTTTAACAATTTTTTTTTTTCAATGAAAGGTTTATCATTAGTCTAGACCCATTGGACTGTCATTCTAAGAGGAAGTTATTTAATGATAGGAGATGAGTTATCATTTGAAATTATTTTTAGTTTACGTAGTATTTGTTCCAACTTTTTTTAGGATAGCACTTTTGTAATTAAGGAAATGTTTCAGCTGCTTCACCTCGCTCCTCCTGGGCAACTTTATGAGAAAAGCTATCAGTGAAACGAAACTGAGAAGCTAACGAAGAACTCGAGCGGGTCACGGCGATTCCTCGTCGTCGAGGAAGCGTGTTCCCGCTACCTCGGTATCGGTGCGGCCAGAACAGGTCCACTCTCTCCGAGGACGCGGTTTCTCCAGCCAGGCAGGCAAAAACCAGGCGCGCCCTTTGTTCAGCGGTCGGCTCTCACTGCTGCTTCCAGTGCTCGTCCGATCGGTTTACTCCCGCCATGTCTCTTACGGGATGAAAATCACACTTTCTAAAAGATATCCGATTTTTCGTTTTCACTGCTGTTGTTACTAGAAACTGCTTTAGGACACTGCTACAAACAAAATAAACGACATCATCAAAGCACCAAAAGCTGTTATTTGTAGACAACTAGGATCTGTCAAGACCATCCTCTCGCTACCTACATGTGCATGATGATGTATAAAAAATACTGCACGCAAAATAGTTAGGGTGAACCATTGTATGGAAATACTTAAGGATTAAACAGTGCCGGCCGGAGTGGCGGTACGGTTCTGGGCGCTACAGTCAGGAGCCGAGGGACCGCTACGGTCGCAGGTTCGAATCCTGCCTCCGGCATGGATGTGTGTGATGTCCTTAGGTTAGTTAGGTTTAATTAGTTCTAAGTTCTAGGCGACTGATGACCTCCGAAGTTAAGTCGCATAGTGCTCAGAGCCATTTTGATTAAACAGTACAAGTTAAAGGAAAATTTCTTGGCGTCAAATACGTAATGGTTTTTTAGCTGCAAAATCTTCACGGAACAATTCAAAGCAAAAGATATTAAAATACATATGCTTTATACACAGAGTATCTGATCAACAGTATTCGGACAGCACTTTTCAATGAGGAATTGGTCACTAGTTGTCAAGAGAGACGCAAAACATAACGAGCAATCGTGGCTTCACTTCAACTACTTAATTTGTGGATAGTCTACGACTTGACTGAGGTGTGTAATATCAGACTTGTTTCGTTTATTCCATCTGACACAACTTGTGTGTCCAATATCTACATTCAGGCGATTTTTGGAGAGTTTATCAAATAAATAACGTAGCCGAAGCAATCAAAATAATTTTGAAACATTTGTATTGCGTCACAGTTGATAAAACTGACAAAAGGTTTTGTACCTAAAACATGAAGTAGGACTGACGTACGGTATCACAACTACTGCCGCTGAGGACGCTCGAAAATTACCCCTACAAAGATGTAGGACTTTTAGAGGGGACTGACTAGACAATATTTTTGAATAGGAACCTATGTCTGGGAAGGTACCTTCCCCGTGTTACAGCCGATTGAAAACACGTTTGTTTCGTAGATATGCAACAGGGTAATCATGGTGAGGGGTACTTACGTCGGATAGGCTGATGTCATTTGACGTATATCCTACCTCTCTGACCTGGTTCGAGCCTCATTCACCCGTCTGCCAGCGCTCGAGCAACATTGTTCAGTACACATTTACAAAAATGGCTCCAAGCACTATGGGACATAACTTAGAACTACTTAAACCTAACTAACCTAAGGACATCACACACATCCATGCCCGAGGCAGGATTAGGACCTGCGACCGTAGCAGCAGCGCGGCTCCGGACACATTTACAGAATACACCAATATGATCCTTCTATAGGCTGAAGCTCGCGGTAATTAAAGAGCTGCTTGTCACCTTTATCAAGATTCTTATTCACAATGTGAGACTCCGTCGCATACCCGTTTCGCTATAATTGCGAAACGGCTTCGAGAAAGGGGTACCCTCACGGTCAACAGTCGCACATCCGAATTGGAAGATGGCATACTGCATCACGTTGAAGAGAATCCGTCAACAATTGCACGAGCAGCGGAATTGCAAATCAAGTGATGTATTTGGTCACGGGTAACAAATTACTTGTCAAATGGTTGCAGCACGGAAACAGTACGTTTCAGGACATGGGTTCCAATTCAGAATTTTATCTACTCAGTTCCCTCTACAAGTCCTAGAAGCTTGTAACGGGAATTGTAAAGCAACCAGTATGGATATCAACAATTAAAAAGTTACATTACACACTGTTTCAGTCAAAGTAATTCGAATTTACAGCTAAGATTTCAGAGCTTTTACAAAACTAGTTATGGAATTTGACTTTACAGTTGATTACGATGTTTCTGAAACAGTTATCACATCGAAATATTACAATTCTCGTATCAAAATTACGTGAAATGTGCATGAAGGACAATATTTTAATTATACTTTAATTAGTTTACAAACACAATTTGGTTTTAGTTCTTTACACGTATCCTATATCTTTACAGTTGGTTGTATTGTAATTACTGTCTTTTCCTACATATGAATTTTATGAACAAAAAGTGGAGTTCTGTTTACTTTACTTTTTACATTTTTTTAGCCTGTACTTCAATATTTTCATAAATTGATTGCATTTGAACTGAAGTGACCATAATTGATCTTTAGTCAACTTATCCTCATCACTACAGTACAACAATGACGTTATACATTTCAAGCTCCGCGTTTACGTAACTTCGCCTAAACTCCACGTTGTAGTATCGCATTCTTCGTTATGGTCGGAATCGTAATTATCGTTAAATGTTGTTCTGTTGTGAAACATTACAAGCGGGCCCGCCAGTACAAAAGGAGGTGGAGAGTTTTGCGTTATCAGTAGACAAGCAGTAACAGCAGACTGGATCGGTCAGGAGTGCTCAGTGGTAGATATCGAGCGTGGACTAGGCATTGGATCTCAACTGAGTAAAAAATCCATCAAGGAGGATTCAATTCTTCTAAAGCTGCCCAGGTCGACTGTTTGTGATGTGACTGTGAAGTGGAAACACGAAGCAACAAGCACAGCTGTACCAAGACCGGACACACCTCATGTTCTGACAGACAGGGACCGTCGACCACTACGGAAGGCGGTTGTAAAAACTCACGTGCCGCCAGAAGGAGAAATCACTCGTAAGTCGAAAAGTCATACCAGCAGTCTAACCAGCACAATTACTGTGCACATTGAGTTGGAAATGTCATGTGACTAGGGCCTCCCGTCGGGTAGACCGTCTTTCGATTTGACGCCACTTCGGCGACTTGCGCTTCGATGGGAATGAAATGACGATGAGTAGGACAACAGAACACCCAGTCCCTGAGCGGAGAAAATCTCCGACCTAGCCGGGAATCGAACCCGGACCCTTAGGATCGACATTCTGTCGCGCTGACCACTCAGCTACCAGGGGCGGACCTCACTGAGTAAAAAAGAACGAGGGACAATGGTCGAACAGCTCTTCATAAGTCACGCAACTCTGCAGTCAGTACCAACCGGCGCTACAGGTGGTGCAACGAGCAATGCCATTGGATGACCGGAAACGAGTGATTTGGAATAATGAATCATCCTATACCCACTAGCAATCCGATGGAAGGGTTTCGCTTTGGTGAACGCACAAAGAATGTTAGTGTCGCTATGTTTACCGCCAAAACTGAAGTACGAAGGAGATGGCGTTACTCTACAGGGTTGTTTTTCGTGGTTAAGGTGTCGTTCCCATATAGCACGTAAGAAAACGCTAAATGCGGGAGAAAATGAACATATTTTACAGCTATATATTACAGATATTCTGACCAGGGGGCGATGAGCAGATTGAAACTGGTCTCAATTGAAAATAAATATTTAAATACGATCTTGGTTCTGAAGTATTTCTTCAAATATTACATTTTACAACACCGTTTACAGTCAAGGCACAGTTCAGAGAAGATGACTATATTACTGCTGCTTTTCATAAAGCAGCACCTCTGAGGTAATTGTTTGTTGACAATAAGGTTCCTGAAATAGTCCTACCCAGACTCACGAACTCAACACAACGGAACATGTAGAACGTCGTCATCGCCCCAGACCCCAGCGTCCATCTTCACCATTTTATGTGGTGTCGACTCTTGGGGAAGAACGGGCTGCCATTCCTCAGTACACATTCCGACACCTGTGATCTCTCAGGTTTCCTCAGCGCGACTGATTAATAGTGAGCTTCCGTGTGTTCTGCCGAGTTGTTCCTATTTACCGCACAATATTTCGACGACCGACCCAGCCGTCTGCTTCAGGTGCAGCGAGTTTTGCTCTCACGTGTACTCGCTGCCGGGATTCCAACCAGACTGTGAACTGTTGTGTGTCTCGCGCCGCTGTTTATAGTCGAGTTTGATGCTCGACGAATACTGCGCTCTTTGAGGATTTTTTTGTTTTTCGGAGCTTGCTCTGATATTGCGTGAAACGCAAATTCTCTATAAGAGTTTTCCAACTCTGGTTGACGCGATGGCAGGAAAGATTTTAATAAATTGGTTGCCGGACACCAGGCGTTATTCAATTTGAAACCTCTGGCCCTGTGATTTGGTTTCCTGAAGCGATGCAGTCCTTCAATAAAGGAAATTGCTTACAATACGTTAGTTCGTCCAGTCTTAGAGTATTGTTGCTCTGTATGGGACCTTTACCAGATGGGTCCGATTCAAGAGATTGAGAAGGTCCAAAGAAGAGGGGCAAGATTCGTGATTGCCATCGCGAGAGCGTTACAAATCTCATAGAAGGTTTGAAGTGGGACACACTTGCAGATAGACGGCGCTCTAAACGGAAGGGGCTGCTCACTAAATTCCGACATCCGATCTTCGCCGAGGATGTGGAGCATATATTACTCGTACTACTACCAACTTTCAAATCGCGCAATGATCATCATTCAAAGACAAGAGAGATTAAGAGCTCGTACTGAGGCGTTCAGACATTCGTTTTTCCCCAGCACGATCCGCGAGTGGAGCGTAGGGGGGGGGGGGGGGGGAGGGGGGAATATGACTTTGGTACGAATTGTGCCCTCCGCCACACACCTCTTGGTGGCTAGCGGAGTATGTAAGTAGATGTAGATGTAGGTTTTTTCTTTTTCTTCGATAGACTCCTAAATTGTGGTGTGGCAGAAACTTGTCGTTTGCATTACGATACTAGTCTCATTCCGTTTCTTTTCGTGATTAGACAGGGTGTCCCAAAAGTCGAGACCGTGATTAATGTCGTGAGAATGGTAAGAGGCAGGGACGGGGAGGATATAGGTGTAAACAAAGGCGGTGTGGAAAACTTATTGGGTGACATGCGAGACCCGTTCGCCACCTTGTACCACCAACTTTCAAATTGCGCAATGATCACCACGGTGAAGAGCGTTTTCCAATAGGTTTGATGGGTAAAAAGTTATGCACCATTTGTTATAACATGTGTAATACATCAAGTAATTGCTCGGATCGAAATCATCCTGCTAGCTGGTGACAAGAGTTCCACAGCAATTACCACGACTTCAACCAGCGACACCTTGGCTGGGAACCCGTCATGTATAGTGCCGTCAGGAAATTGATCAGAAAGTTTCAAGAGACGGGATCGGTGGCATATACGGTAAGCCCCGTACCGCTCGTCCCCCACAGCAACTGATGAGGCTACGACCACAGCAGTGTTAACAGCAGTGACCCCAAGTCCCGTCCGAGGTATCAGGCGACTCGCCCAACGGCATGGCGTTCCTCAGACTATAGTATCCACCGAATCCTACAGTAACGGAAATGACATCCATTCAAAATGCAATTCCACCAAAATCTGGCGAAAAACGGCCCTAATCGAAGGATGATGTTTTGTGAGTGAGTGTTAGCACAACACGCCATCGAGCACGATATTGCTTACAACATACTTTTCAGTGACGATGCGAATTTTTGCGTCAATGGGCAGGTCAACAAGCACAACCATTAGACAACCCAAGATGGAAAGCTCCCTGTAGGGTTCAAGGACATGGCAGAGTTGTGGTTTGGTGCAGTATTTGGGGAATCCGTCTCGTTGGACCTATCTTTCTGACGGAAACCCTCAATGCTACGACCTAACTGCAGATGCTGGGTGAGGTGGTCGTGTCTATGGTTCTCAACGAAGATGGAACGCTGCTTTCGTACTTTCAGCAGGATGGGGCACCACCTCATTATTGTGCCTGTTTACAGGAATGGCTCTGTATGCTGTTCCCTGGTTGTTGGATTGGGCGTCGGGGTCCCGTGGAGTGGCCACTACATTCACCTGATCTGACCCCTCTAGATTACTACCTGAAGTCCGTGGTATATTCCGTGTAGATTCACGATGTGCAGCACCTGGAACAGAAGGTTTATCGATGCCTGTGATACTTTCACACTTGCTGTGTTGTGTCTTGTCCATGCAGATACGGAATCGTCTTCAAATAAACGGACAGCATGTGCAAAACGTTGCGTAAGGTGCAATTTGTTTTACAAACTGTTACGTGTCATTTGTGTCATGTTACATCATGAATTATTCATGTCATGATAAATGATGCATCACTTTTTACCTACGAAAGATATTGCAAAAAGGACTTCACCACTGCGTTTCTCGTCAAATTCTACCCTTAAAACGTGTATACCGCAACCCTCCTCCTATTCAGGAAAAGAGAGCTGAATCCAGTATGATGGATACCAAGATGGCGGACGGCTCTTGCAGGTAACCCGAAAGCCCCCCCCCCCCCCCCCTCCAAGACCCTTTGCTTATATCCATATCCACTCCGTCCCTGTCTCTTACCATTTTCGCGACATTTAGGCCGGTCTCAAATTTTGGGACACCCTGTATAGGAGGCAGTGCTCGGCCAGCTGCTTTGCTTTGTTCTTCTAGTCGGTTGTGTCGCTAACGTTCCTTGCATCGCTCCTCATCTGTTCTGATAGTCTGCCCAGCATAAGACTTGTCACATTCGCATGGAATACGATATACACCCTGCCTTTGGAGGCCTAGGTTGTCTCTAACACCACAATGAATACTATTACTGTAGCCGAAGGGAGCGAAATACACTGGATGACATTTTTCCCTAGGAGTCTACCGATCTTTCCTAGTGATGAGCCACCACAACGTAGTTAAGCGACTGTTGGTTTCTGATCTTTGGTGTCGGGCTCAATCTCTTTCTCCGCCTTCTTGATTTTGACTGCCTCGCCGGTTCAATTTGATGGTCTGAGTACTAATTCCTTCGGAACACTTCCTAAGGTACACAAGGTAATAAATTTCTAGTTGGTGTGATGAATTACAGGTAGCTCTAAACGTAGAAAAATGTAAGTTAATCCAGATCAATAGGAATAACAAACTCGTAATGTTAAAACACAGTATTAGCAGTGTGCTGTTTGACACGGTCATGTCGAGTTTAGTATTTTAACCATCCTCAACAATTGAAGTCGCACATAACGAAATAATAAGCAACCAGTTGCGCGAAAAAATTTTATTTTCTTTACGGGTTTCGGGCACTTCTTCAGAAGATTATACGTGTAGCATTACTTGCGAGTGTCAACAATAATATGTGTACATTTTGTTGATACTTGCAAATAATGCGATGATATAACCTTCCGAAGAAGAGCAGTAAGTGCCCGAAACCGGTAAAGAAATTAAATTTCTTTTATACAACTGGTTACTTACTACTTCTTTATGCAGTCACGTCGATTAAACATCTAGGCATAACGTTGCAAAGCAGTATGAAATAGAATGAGCATGTAAGGACTATAGTATGCAAGACCAATGGTCGACTTTGGTTTCTTGCGAGAAGTTTAGGAAAGTATAGTTCATCTGCAAAGGAGACTACAGGACACGAGTACGACCCATTGTTGAGTACTGTTCCAGGTTGCAGTCCGCACTATATCGGATTAAAGGAAAACATCCAGTTCAGAGGTGGGCTGGTAGGTTCTAGCAACATGCATTTATTACGGAGGTGCTTCGGAATCTCGAATGGGAATCACTGGCGGGAATATCACGTACTTTTCGAGGACCACTATTCAGAAAATTTAGAGAACTGGCATTTGAGGCCAACTGCAGAACGATTCTATAGCCATCAACGTACATTTCGGCCGGCATTGTTGGTGATTGTTTGGTGGGGCCTCACTTTCTTCCACCCAGGCTCAACGAACGAAGTTATCACAATTTCTGAAAGAATGTTCTACCTGATCTGTTAATAGATGTGCCTTTAGCTGTGCGACAAAACATGTACTTAATGTATGATGAAGCACCTTCTTATTTTAGTGTTAATGTCTGTCGGTTTCTAAATAACAGGTTGGGTGACAGATGGATAGGTAGAACTGGATCAGTTGCCTGGCCCTACGCTCTCCGGACCAAAATCCACTGGGCTTTTATTTGTGGGGGCATTTGAAAGCTCTTGTGTATCGAACTCCAGTACAAGATGTTCACAGTCTCCGTGCTCATATTATGAAAGGCTTCGAAACCATATGCAATACTCTAGGGATACATCAGCGCATCCGAGATTCACTATGACGGAGGGGTGACGCATGTATCAGTGCCCACGGAGTGCATATTGAACATCTTATGTGAGAAAGAGTCGCACTTGGTATGCTGGTGCGTTGTGTTTTTATGTTTCCCATGATTAATGAATTGGAAGAAATGAGTTGTAAAACGGAAACAAAGCGTTTCCAGACCAATGTTCACAATTTCTTCGTTTACGTGTGAGGAATGTGTCTTGCAATTTGTTCCGTACAATTTTGTTACACATTGCATAAAAGGCAATGTCCTGACTGACTGGTTGACTGAGTGACTCATCACCGGACGGCCCAAACCGCTAAGGATAGAATCTTGAAATTTCGAGAAGGTGTGTAACTTATTCTGTAGGCATCTTCTAAGAACGGATTTTTCGAAATTCCGACCCTAAGGGGATGAAACAGGGGACGAAGAGTGTTTTGAAGCTAGACTTACGAAAACTGGCATTTGGTTTCTCGGTCAGAAATAAAGAAATCCCTGTTTCACCGATTCTGAAAATTCAACCCCTATGGGTGTGAAACGGGGGACGAAAATTTTTATCGAAATATTTCATTGTGCAAGCATTTTTGACGCTAAAATCCATGGAGAAGAAATAAAAACTTTGAGGTTCGCCGATGACATTGTAATTCTGTCAGAGACAGCAAAAGACTTGGAAGAGCAGTTGAATGGAATGGACAGTGTCTTGAGAGGAGTATATAAGATGAACATCAACAAAAGCAAAACGAGGATAATGGAGTGTGGTAGAATTAAGTCGGGTGATGCTGAGGGAATTAGATTAGGAAATGAGACACTTAAAGTAGTAAAGGAGTTTTGCTATTTGGGGAGCAAAATAACTGATGATGGTCGAAGTAGAGAGGAGATAAAATGTAGACTGGCAATGGCAAGGAAAGCGTTTCTGAAGAAGAGAAATTTGTTAACATCGAGCATAGATTTAAGTGTCAGGAAGTCTTTTCTGAAAGTATTTGTATGGAGTGTAGCCATGTATGGAAGTGAAACATGGACGATAAATAGTTTGGACAAGAAGAGAATAGAAGTTTTCGAAATGTGGTGCTACAGAAGAATGCTGAAGATTAGATGGGTAGATCACATAACTAATGAGGAAGTATTGAATAGAATTGGGGAGAAGAGAAGTTTGTGGCACAACTTGACCAGAAGAAGGGATCGGTTGGTAGGACATGTTCTGAGGCATCAAGGGACCACCAATTTAGTATTGGAGGGCAGCGTGGAGGGTAAAAGTCGTAGAGGGAGACCAAGAGATGAATACACTAAGCAGATTCAGAAGGATGTAGGTTGCAGTAGGTAATGGGGTATGAAGAACCTTGCACAGGATAGAGTAACATGGAGATCTGCATCAAACCAGTCTCAAGACTGAAGACCACAACAACAACATCTATGAAAATTTGTATTACACTTCTCTGTTAGAAATAAAACATGTAGGGTCACACTGATTCATTGATTCATCACCGCTCAACCCAAACCGCTAAGGATAGAAACTTGAAGTTTGGAGAGGCTGTGGATATTATACTGTAGGTATCGTTTACGAAGGGATTGTCCGAAATTACGCTCATAAGGGGTTGATACAGGGGATGAAAGGAATTTTGAAAGTACGGCACTGTTAATGGAATTTCGAAGCTAGAACTACGAAAACTGGTATTTGGTTACTCAGTCAGAAAGTAAAAAATATGTGTTTCAGAATTTCTGGAAGTTCAACCACTAAGGGGGCAAAATAGTGAAAATAAAGAATTTCTAAAGAACCACAAAAGAATTTTTAAGGTTACATCGGTGGCAACTGGTATTTGACTTCTTGGTTAGAAATAAAAGAATACGTGTTTAGGGTTTCCGGAAACTGAACCCCGAAGGGGATGAAAATTTTCAGGAAAATATTTCGTTAGATTAAAAAAATTTTGAAGCTAAATTTATGAAAACTGGTATTTCGCTCCTCGGTTAGATATAAAGGAATATTTGTTACGCGATGAAAGTTGTTATGGAAAGATCTCCACAATAACGCAAAGGGTATGATTACAAAAACTTCGGACTCCAGCTACCAGAATCGCTTTTTGGTCAGAAGTACATTCGGAGAAGACAATGCTTGTATTGCCTTAATTAGCGTGACAAGTTTAGAAGGTGTTGCAATTCGATTAAATAAAACAAAAAAAAATCTCTGCAGACCGTACAGTCCATGCGAACGAAGCAATCGGCGCTAAGCTAGTACTTCACTAAATGTGGAACACGAAGGTCTATTATAGTATTAAGAATACTGCCTGGGCGAAGTCGTACTTCAAACTGACGAATAGATCATTTGATGTATGTAAGTGATGTTGCTTACAGATCACCAAATAGCTACAATGGTTCACAATAACTTTTTTGACATGTTGTATTTCTTACACATATTTATGCAAATGTATGCGACTTGAACATGGTCGCCTGACCGACACAAGTTGTATGGAAATAAATATTCATTAAAACAGCTTTTGGTAAGTCCACGATGTCGTTCCTTACTGATGGTGTGCAGCATTATCAACAGATGTATACAAGAAAGGAAAACACCCAGAGGAACTGAATCTGCACATCGGGTGATGAGACAGCGCATACATGTATAAGTTACAAGGGAAATAAATTTTCAGAAAGGTCAATAACTATGATGATCGCATACAGACGACTGGCAGGACTACCAACCAAACAACTAGCAAGCGGAAGTTTAAGCTTGGAAATGCCGTTAGTAAAATAATGAAAAAGAGTATGCAATTTCTCCTGAACAAAAAGGCGTTCACTGAATTGTCTCGATGTGAAAACATTTCACAGAAAGAATAGAGATCAATCGAAAACTTGTTTGTGGACGGTCGTAAGAGACATTTAAGGTAAGTGAAAATGAGCAGCATCTTTCTCGCTCTGCTTCTCTCTCTCTCTCTCTCTCTCTCTCTCTCTCTCTCCCTTTCGGCGTCTTAAGTTCTACGAATGCATATGCATATTACGTAGAAATGGTTGTAAGGAACATTTCGAGGGACATTATAAGAGAAAAATAGTTAGTGTTAGCATGGCCTTACAACTGATCGCCATCAGCGATCGGCTAGTTTATCTTTTCTGTTTACGACTGGTGATCTTTGTCAGAAAGGTTAGTGAGCGGGTGTGCAGTAGTCACGCCTTGGCTGTCAATGCGAACGATCTGCAGTGAGTACTGGATTGGCTTGGCACGTGATAGCGTGTAGGTTGCTCGGTGTGTGCTTTTAGCGGGAAGTAGTGGCCTGTATGAGGAAGTAAACGCGCCCGGGCTTGCTTAAGAGGAAAAACCGGTAAGGAATTATGGAATGACGGCCTCAGTGTTTGTGTCAGACGCACAGGCAGGATTCGCTAGAGGCTGTCTATTCCGGTTTTGCTAGATCAGCATTGAAATCAGCAGCCAGCCATTACGGTGAGCATAATTATTAATTGCTTCTGGAGACTACAACGAAAGTGTTGCCATCTCTTCAAGATTCTTCCGCTATGGCCAGCCGTTCCATTTAGTCGTTACGCAATTTGAACTGCCAGACTGTACTTATTGATCTGATCTCTCTGTCGGCTCAATCTGCCCCTCCCTATATTAAGATATTTGTATGCTCTGTTTCTTTAACAACTTCACAGAGAGAGTGCTTATTGTGTACGAATTGTCTGGCGTGTTGGTATCTCACGTGTGTTTGTTTAATTGTCAGCTGGGGCGGCGAACTTGTATTTCAGTAACAAAATGTTTCCTTGGGGCGCCAACTTATTAACGTGGGTTCAAATGGTTCAAATGGCTCTGAGCACTATGGGACTTAACTTCTAAGGTCATCAGTCCCCTAGAACTTAGAACTACTTAAACCTGACTAACCTAAGAACATCACACACATCCATGCCAAAGGCAGGATTCAAACCTGCGACCGTAGCGGTAGAGCGGTTCCAGACTGTAGCGCCTAGAACCGCTAGGCCACCTCGGCCGGCCTATTAACGTGGGGGCCAGCATAATTCAGTTTAGGTTCTCGTTTCTGTTATTATTTAATTTAATTGTCAGTATCGGCTGGTATTTGAATGTTTTAGTGTGTTGCAGACTTGTGGACAATTCCACGCTAAACTGATAGTGTACCGGCCAGGTCATGTATGAGCGCAATGTGAAGCAGCTCGTACTAATTTAGAGTTGAGAACCAAATCTTCAGTTAGTTTATTGGCGATTGTAATTATTATCTGTGGAAATTTTAAAGTCTGTGATTCCTTTGTAAAGCTTTTGCTTCTGTTTAAAGTGTCTCGTTAATTATTCACTCAAATATCTTGTCAAGTAGCGTGTGTTTAAGATATTCCTTCAGCCCTGTTTCAAAATTAACTTTTCAAGTACTAGTTAATAATTGAGTTTTTAATTGCATTTCAGGTATCATTGATGCAGTTGTTGTTTCTTAAAATCAGCCCTTCAGTTGTTAGTGGTTGCAGTTTGCTATTTGTTGCTGGAATCAGCCCTTCAGGAGTTATTGGTTGTGGTAGTAGCAATTTCTTTACATCAGCCCTTCAGGCGCTATTTCTTGTTGTTTGCTGTTCCTTAAAATCAGCCCTTCTGGCGTTTTACTTGGGCATTTATTGTATTTCCGTCTTAGTTTGTTTTTTCGTATTAGCCCTTCATGCGGTGTGTGAAAATTGTATCTGCCTAGCTTGTTACCAGGTTTTTTTAAATAACTCATAAATTGTTAAAGATCACTAGCTTGTACTGTCAAGGCTAACTTAATGTTAAATAAAGTCTGTGTTATCTACCCATCAACTGTGTGCAAATGAACAAAAACGGGCCCAGTACTTCCTTTGGTTATTTGGTCGCGTGGCACCGGGTTGGATACCCGTCCGCGTCTATCATAGATAAATCATTCTCGTGAATCTCAGTGACACTACAAATCGGTGACATAAACTACACTGAACACCCAAAATCCATACTACTTACAAGCAGAACCGGAACAGAATCAGTGAAGCTAAGAAATGCTGAACTCAAGCATGTCCATACATTAATCGATAACAGACATAGACCAGCTATTTTGTGGAAAAACCTACGTGGTCTTGGTATAGGGAAAGTAAAAGCTTCAGCTGATCCCATTGTCCCAGCCGAATAATTGAAGCAGTACTTCACGGTGCGTTCACCAACATTCTGCTACAAACTAAACTGAGACTTATTGATATCTTCAAGGGAAGAAACAGCTGTGGCTATGTAAAACTCTGTCTAAATAAAGTTGCAATACCGCGAAAAAACCATCATAGGTATCAGATCAGCCGCTACTGGATATGATGGCTTCACAGCCCAAATGATGAGGCTTATTATTGACCTACTACTATCCGCTATAACAGCTATCTTCAACCACTCCTTAACCACAAATATTTTCCCTGAGGCCTTGAAAGAGTTACTCCTTAACACACTAGTCAAAAAGAATATTGGCACACTATCCTCTGATTACTGACCTATTTGCAATCTTTTGGCACAGAATAAGGCTGTACAGTATATAGTCCACGACCAGCTTACCAACTAGTTAACTACAAGTAACCTATTAGATGAATACCAATCAGGTTTCTGTAGCCGGCCGCAGTGGCCGAGCGATTCTAGGCGCTTCAGTCTGGAACCGCGCGACCGCTACGGTCGCAGGTTCTAATCCTGCCTCGGATATGGGTGTGTGTGATATCCGTAGGTTAGTTAGGTTTAAGTAGGTCTAAGCTCTAGGGGACCGATGACCTCAGATGTTAAAACCCATAGTGCTCAGAGCCATTTGAACCAAGGTTCCTGTAAAAATCGCTGCACAACATCCGCCTTAGTGAAAGTAACAGACGGTCGGAAGCTTACCATGGATAGACAAGGCTGTAAAAATTACATTAAATCGATATCAGTGAACTTTTAATATGGTGTGACACATAAAATCTGGGCAGAAGACAACGCTGGTGTCTGAGTGTCAACATTACGGCCTCACAACTCGCCTGGAAATAG
Source organism: Schistocerca piceifrons (assembly GCF_021461385.2). Taxonomy (NCBI): domain Eukaryota; kingdom Metazoa; phylum Arthropoda; class Insecta; order Orthoptera; family Acrididae; genus Schistocerca; species Schistocerca piceifrons. Next base: position 838,234,373 of record NC_060138.1, on the reverse strand, counting down.
TGTCCTCCCTTGCTGTTGGCCAAGGAAGGCTCGATCTTATAGTGTAGCACGAAATTTTCTCTGCTACGATTGGCTAAAACGGTCGAGCCAGAAGCTCTGTTGTGTTGGTAGCCGAGTTGGGTGACGACGCCCGAGGTGGACGCTCTCGTCGATGGCTCTGGCCGATTGTTACGAAATATTGTTTCATGAACGGGTCTGGTGGCGGCACTGACTGTCGCACAGTTCGTGTCACTGTTCACAAGTTGTGATTCGGATTAATAACTGGATTCAGATGTGGGTCGGATCTGAGGGCAGTCGCGTAGATGGTCAATTGTTTGTAATCAGTTCGATATCGTCATGATTTCGGGTGTGCTATACTGATTAACATAAAAGTCATGTTGTAAAACACGTAATTGTGTAATTTTGAATGTGTTGACAATGCAGCTCTTAATAAAATGTATTCCTTTGAACTCTTTGCTGAAAAGTAGTTACGGATTTTACTAGGATTCTCACCATTACAGAGCCAGAGTTAAACGAGGTCATAACGAATGATATCCATAACAGCGAGAGGAATACCTTTAAAAGACACGAAGTGAGTGCTCTACGGAGAAATACCGCGAGATGGGCCTGAAGTTGTTCATTTCCAACAATAGCCCTTGTGTGCACGCCTAATTTGTTAAAACCAAATACCGGGGCCCGTTACTCTAACGAGGCGGAGGTGCTGAAAGCGGCGACTATCGTCTGCTTCTTAGACTTCAGCTTGATGAAAGCCTTCGATATTTTACTTGCCAACATTAGCAGCCTAAATTTCTCGCCAAGTGCTATGTAATGATGTCGCTGACACCTGGCGTGTCGCCACCAAAGGCCATCTTCGGTACCATAAAACCACAATGGAGACAAGTAGTATGAGTCATCCTCCCGGTTGGACTGTGGAGCTGGTCCCGGCGGATGTTCGAGTTCTCCCTCGGGCATGGGTGTGTGTGTTTCTCCTTAGGATAATTTAGGTTAAGTAGTGTGTAAGCTTAGGGACTGATGACCTTAGCAGTTAAGTCCCATAAGATTTCAAACACATTTGAACATCCTCCCGGCTTTGGTATTAGATCCTACACTCTTTTGGCTGTATGTAAATTATGTGTCATCAGTTTTGTTCTGCTGACCATAGTACATGTATGCTGATGACCTCCAGTATTATCCAAGTGCAAAACAAATACACCTGAAGACTGCTATCGAGAAGTTCAGTAGTGACTTGGATCAGCTATCAAAAGGGGTACAGAATGAAGGTTAAAACTCAACCCGTACCACACCCACGCGGCTCTAGTTGGTTACTTTGGGCTCAATATCCCGAAATATCGGGAATTCCTGCCGTCTTTAACATTAAATAGAACAAACATCATCTTTTCTCCATCAGCAAAGAGCCTAGTAATAATAATACACTGCTCTGCAAAACTTACGGACGAGATTAAAAAGTAACACTGCATATTAACTAATCGGTGGAAATGAATGAAAGTGCAGGAGCACGTTGCCAGAGATCTCAAATTGTGCACAGAATGTTGGAGTCACATGGCGTGAGGTCATCGTGACTGAAGCAAAAAATCGGGGTGACCCCACAACACGAGGCAGTTGAAGGAACCGCAAAAAGACAGCCTGTCTATGTGTCTGTGTGTGTGTGTGTGTGTGTGTGTGTGTGTGTGTGTGTGCGTGTCTATCAGCAAACAATTACTGTGCACTTTGGTGGTGGTGTTCATCACATCATGGCCTGGAGACAACATTTGAATGACTTCACATGGGAAAGAATCGTTGGGAAGCTGGAAGAAGAAAAAGTGTGACTAGTGTCCCCTTGCAGTTTGGTAGTGCTAGCAACATTTTTTCGCGTGCAAGTGGAGCTTCCCGAACCACACGCACTATTGCCCAGTGAAGTGGAGGTCGTCTACTTTGGTCAACTACAGCATCAGATGACCGTTACATGATGCAACACGCAAGAAAGGACTCACGTGAGACAGCGGTTTAACAGGACTGCGAAACATGCAATCTCGCGCTCCACAGTGGCTCGCCGACTGCATGGGATTGGCCTCTTTGGCCAACGACCAGTACGTTATGTTCCGTTGACTCCTGTATGTAAGTGGCTCCGCTTGCAATGGTGGCAAGAGCACAGAGACTGGAACAACGAGGTGTGATGTCAGATGCTCTTCTGAACAGTCAACGTTACTCTACCAGTACTGCTTCCCCAAGTGCTTCTTTTCAGGGCTGCATTCGGCCCTCGCTTCATTTTTATGGATGATGTTGCGCGACCGAAGCAGCTGAAATCGCTTAATAAAGGCAAGGCCTCCGCTCCAGATTGTATACCAGTCAGGTTCATCTCAGAGTATTCTGATAAAATAGCTCCATATTTAGCAATTATATACAACCACTCGCTCACAGAAAGTTCCTTACCTAAAGACTGGAAAATTACTCGAGTCACACCAATACCCAAAAAGGGAAGTAGGAGTAATCCGCTGAATTACAGGCCTATATCACTAACGTTGATTTGCAGTAGGGTTTTGGAACGTAAACTGTATTCGAACATTATGAAGTACCTCGAAGAAAACGATTTATTGACTCATATTGAGCACTGTTTTAGAAAATATCGTTCTTGCGAAACACAACTAGCTCTTTATACTCATGAAGTAATAAGTGCTATCGACAGGGGATGTCAAATTGATTCCATATTTTTATATTTCCAGAAGGCTTTCGACACCGTTCCTCACAAGTGTCTTCTAACCAAACTGCGTGCCTACGGAGTATCGCCTCAGTAGTGCGACTGGATTCGTGATTTCCTGTCAGAAAGGTCACAGTTCGTAGTAATAGACGGAAAGTCATCGAGTAAAACAGAATTAATATCGGGCGTTCCCCAAGGAAGTCTTATAGGCCCTCTATAGTTCCTGATCTATATTAACGACTTAGGAGACAATCTGAGTAGCCGTCTTAGATTGTTTTCAGATGATGCTGTCATTTACCGTCTTCTAAAGTCATCATATGATCAAAACGACTTGCAAAATGATTTAGATATCTGTGTGGTGCGGTAAGTGAGAGTTTACCCTGAATAAGGAAAAGTGTGAAGTTATTCACATGAGTACTAAAAGAAATCAGCTAAATTTCCAGTGCGCGATAAGTCACACAAATCTGAAGGCTTAAATTCAACTAAATACTTAGGGATTACAATTGCAAATAAACTAAATTGGAACGATCACCTAGATAATATTGTGGGTAGAGCAAACCAAAGACTGCGATTCATTGGCAGAACGCTTAGAAGGTCTACTAAAGAGACTGCTTACACCACGCTTGTCCGCACTATTCTGGAGTATTGCTGTGCGGTGTGGGATCCGCATCAGGTGGTACTGACGGATGACATTGAAAAAGTACAGAGAAGGCTAGCTCGTTTTGTATTATTGCGAAATAGGAGAGATAGTGTCACAGACATCATACGTGAATTGGAGTGGCAATCATTAAAACAAAGGCGTTTTTCGTTGCGACGGAATTTTCTCATGAAATTTCAATCACCAGATTTCTCCTCCGATTGAGAAAACATTCTGTTGGTACCCACTTACATAGGGAGACATGATCATCACGATAAAATAAATTAGGGCTCGCACACCAAAATTTAAGTACTCGTTTTCCCGCGTGCCGTTCGAGAGTGGAACAGTAGAGACAGCTTGAAGGTGGTTCATTGAATAGCAGAGTAATCACGTGGCTGTAGATGTAGACCTCATCGAACTGCGAAGGTGGGGGACTCTTGGAACGGAAGGATATTCGGTGGATTGAACAGCCTGCCCCTTCCCTGCGGTGGGAAGACGTGAGGCAGCACGCCCACATGCACCACACCCAGGAGTTGTCAACCACGCTGGTGGACGATTGGAACGCCCTGTCACAAAACATTCTTCCCAACCACGAGGCGAGCATGAGAGCAGGTTGCAGAGCATGCACTGGTGTCATTGGTGACAATCATTGCGTTTAATTCAGCGTAATAATGGTCTTTGAATAAAAGTTTCATTTCTGTTCATCTCATCGCGTATTTTTCAGTAACCTTCTATACTACACTACACTAAACTGCGGAAGTTCTTTCTGTGTATGGTCAAAGTTTCAAGGAGCTATGCTACTTGGCAGTGACACATCATGCGAAAGTTACTTTTGTCCTTAAAGTTTCCACGTGCGTGTAGATGAAAATCTAAATTCGACTGAGCACGTAGCTGCAGTATGGCTTCAAATGGCTCTGAGCACTACGGGACTTAACTTCTGAGGTCATCAGTCCCCTATAACTTAGAACTACTTAAACCTAACTAACCTAAGGACATCACACACATCCATGCCCGAGGCAGGATTCGAACCTGCGACAGTAGCGGTCGCGCGGTTCCAGACTGTAGCGCCTAACTGCAGTATGCATTAAGGCATCAGCATATCTCTGTGTCCTACAAAAATATAAAAAGCTTCCAGAATAAGATTTTCATTCTGCAGTGGAGTGTGCGCTGATATGAAACTTCCTGGCAGATTAAAACTGTTGCCAGACCGAGGCTCGAACTCGGGACCTTTGCCTTTTGCGTGCTTCGTAGAGAACTTGCCCGCGAAAGACGAAGTCGCGAGTTCGAGTATCGGTCCGGCACACAGTTTTAATCTGCCAGAATGTTTCATATAAAAAGCTGTTAACTTTTGACCTGAAAAAGAAACGTATACAAACGCTTATACGTCCAACTGTTGATTGCAGAGATGTTATCCTGCGAAGCCTTTCCCAATAAAGCTTGCGGCACCTGGAACTGATTATAGACGCCTGTGTTCGATATGTCTGTGACGTTCGACTGTTTTATCTTGTTTCACCATTACATGCACAGCTGTCCTGGCTGCGTGCAAACAAGAGTAAAGATTTCCTTACACACTGCCTCCTCTGCTGTCTTATCAGTGTACCCTGTCCCTCACATCTCTCCTCGACTTCGACGATTCTGCCTGAATAACACGGCAGAAATCCCCGTTCTAATCAGAGCAAAATGCTTTCTGTCCCACTTCGTCACTCAGCCACTTCTTCGAAGTCCTTTTCGGTACGCACTTCTTGCCCCTTTACTTTCTTCTTTCAGACCAGATGGTCCTCATTTACCATTGCTCTTAACTAGTACAGTCTACCTAATTTCTCATCTTCAGAACTGGCTACATAACAAAATATCAGTTTTGTATACCTATAAATACTCTTTGTGCATGCCACTATCACTATTGCTGTTACTATTATTATTATTATTATTTTATGTATGAGCCACTATGGATTCCGGTCATTTGAATTGTTTGTCCTTTCCTGTCGTCCACGTTTCTCTCGTAATTTCTCAATATCTGTCTCTTATTTCTTCTGTTTAAGTGGCTCCAGCCTTCTTATTAGGTTTTCCACGGAAACCTTCGGAGTCTTGTAATTTCTTTCTGATGGTGACCATTTCTCATTGACTTGTGGAGTAACTCAGAATTCGGCCATGTCTTTTCCACCTTCTTTGTGCCACGTTTTATCCATTTTTATTTTACCGAAGTAAGTGAACAATCTTGTTATCGCCGGCCGGTGTGGCCGTGCGGTTCTAGGCGCTTCAGTCTGGAACCGCGTGACCGCTACGGTCGCAGGTTCGAATCCTGCCTCGGGCATGGATGTGTGTGATGTCCTTAGGTTAGTTACGTTTAAGTAGTTCTAAGTTCTAGGGGGCTGATGACCACAGATGTTAAGTCCCATAGTGCTCAGAGCCATTTGAACCATTTGAATCTTTTTATCATTCTGTTAGGAATGAACATTTGGATGTGGTTATATTCTTCTCTTCCTAATCATCTCTGTAATTTTTTCGATATATGTATGAACTTCATTATTATGACGTCCCCTGTATTGTTTTGCTCTTTAACTGGCCGCAAAAGTTTCCTTTGTACTTCTATTTTTGTGACTTCCTATGCTTCCATCATCGCCTTTTTGTTTAGATTTAAACATTCAGTTGCATAAAGTGTTTAACTTTAGCATTGAGAGATATGATTTCTTATTGTATACATTCTTAGGTATTGCGCTGTTTTCGTCTTATTAACTCTTGCTTTAATGACTTCTTCCTCCGAAATGTTATGTCCAGCTACTTCTCCTAGTACTATTAGTTCTTTCAAATTTTCCATTGTTAGTTTTCACTACCCTGTAGGCTGACAATATTTGTCACGAATTTTATTTTCTCAAAGGGCATATTATTATTGTTATTTCTCTCCCCTCTCAGACGCCACGTCTGGTTAAAAATGGAAAGTGACACGGACCTTGATCAAGCGTGACTTCCTTTTAACTGTACGGTATATGTTACATTGCATTTAGGAAGTTTCGGGTAATTGAACATGTATCAATAATTACAGATTTCTGTAGTTGTATATATATATATGTTTGGATGTAGCTGTATTGCGTTGATGTACTGGTGGATATTGTGTGGTATGACTCCTGTAGTTGTAGTATAATTGGTATAATGTCAACTTTATCCTGATGCCACATGTCCCTGACTTCCTCAGCCAGTTGGATGTATTTTTCAATTTTTTCTCCTGTTTTCTTCTGTATATTTGTTGTATTGGGTATGGATATTTCGATTAGTCGTATTAATTTCTTATTTTTATTGGTGAGTATGATGTCAGGTTTGTTATGTGGTGGTGTTTTATCCGTTAGAGTGGTTCTGTTCCAGTATAATTTGTATTCATCATTCTCCAGTACATTTTGTGGTGCATGCTTATATGTGGGAACATGTTGTTTTATTAGTTTATGTTGTATGGCAAGTTGTTGATGTATTATTTTTGCTACATTGTCATGTCTTCTGGTGTATTCTGTATTTGCTAGTGTTATACATCCGCTTGTGATGTGATCTACTGTTTCTATTTGTTGTTTGCAAAGTCTGCATTTATCTGTTGTGGTATTGGGATCGTTAATAATATGTTTGCTGTAATATCTGGTGTTTATTGTTTGACCCTGTATTGCAATCATGAATCCTTCCGTCTCACTGTATATATTGCCTTTTCTTAGATATGTGTTGGATGCGTCTTGATCGATGTGTGGCTGTGTTAGATGATATGGGTGCTTGCCACGCAGTGTTTTCTTTTTCCGATTCACTTTCTTCGTATCTGTTGAGGTTATGTTATCTAAAGGGTTGTAGAAGTGGTTATGAAATTCCAATGGTGTAGCCGATGTATTTATATGAGTGATTGCTTTGTGTATTTTGCTAGTTTCTGCTCGTTCTATAAAGAATTTTCTTAAATTGTCTACCTGTCCGTAATGTAGGTTTTTTATGTCGATAAATCCCCTTCCTCCTTCCTTTCTGCTTAATGTGAATCTTTCTGTTGCTGAATGTTTGTGATGTATTCTATATTTGTGGCATTGTGATCGTGTAAGTGTATTGAGTGCTTCTAGGTCTGTGTTACTCCGTTTCGCTACTCCAAATAAGTAGGTGAATATTGGTATAGCATAAGTATTTATAGCTTTTGTCTTGTTTCTTGCTGTCAATTCTGTTTTCAGTATTTTTGTTAGTCTTTGTCTATATTTTTCTTTTAGTTCTTCTTTAATATTTGTATTATCTATTCCTATTTTTTGTCTGTATCCTAGATATTTATAGGCATCTGTTTTTCCATCGCTTCTATGCAGTCGCTGTGGTTATCCAATATGTAATCTTCTTGTTTAGTGTTTTTTCCCTTGACTGTGCTATTTTTCTTACATTTGTCTGTTCCAAAAACCATATTTATATCATTGCTGAATACTTCTGTTATCTTTAGTAATTGGCTGAGTTGTTGATTTGCTGCTGCCAGTAGTTTTAGATCATCCATGTATAACAAATGTGTTATTTTGTGTGGGTATGTTCCAGTAATATTATATCCATAATTTGTATTATTTAGCATGTTGGATAGTGGGTTCAGAGCAAGGCAGAACCAGAAAGGACTTAATGAGTCTCCTTGGTATATTCCACGCTTAATCTGTATTGGCTGTGATGTGATATTATTTGAATGTGTTTGGATATTAAGCGTGGTTTTCCAATTTTTCATTACTATTTTTAGGAACTGTATTAATTTAGGATCTACTTTGTATATTTCCAATATCTGTAGTAACCATGAGTGGGGTATACTATCAAAAGCTTTTTGGTAATCAATGTATGCATAATGCAGCGACCTTTGTTTAGTTTTAGCTTGATATGTCACCTCTTTATCTATTATCAGTTGCTCTTTACATCCTCGTGCTCCTTTGCAGCAGCCTTTTTGCTCTTCATTTATAATTTTGTTCTGTGTTGTATGTGTCATTAATTTCTGTGTAATGACTGAAGTTAATATTTTGTATATTGTTGGTAGGCATGTTATGGGGCGATATTTTGCTGGGTTTGCTGTGTCTGCTTGATCTTTAGGTTTCAGACAAGTTATTCCTTGTGTAAGTGTATCAGGGACTGTGTATGGGTCTGCAACGTAATTGTTAAATAATTTAGTTGGATGTGAATGTGTTGAGGTGAACTTCTTTAGCCAGAAATTTGCTATTTTATCATTTCCAGGGGCTTTCCAATTGTGAGTAGAATTAATTGCTCGGGTGACTCCATGTTGCAAAATTATCACTTCAGGCATTTGGGTATCATCTTGTATGAGTCTGTTTCTGCTTGTGTCCACTGTTCGTGTCTGTTATGTTGTACCGGGTTTGACCATATGTTGCTCTAGAAGTGTTCCATGTCTGTTATGTTTGGTGGATTGTCTATTTTAATGTGTGTGTTATCTATTGTCTGGTAAAATTTCTTTTGGTTTGTGTTGAATGTTTGGTTTTGTTTCCTTCTATTTTCACTTTTTTTGTATCTTCTAAGTCGTTTGGCCAATGCTTGCAATTTCTTCTTCTTTTCATCTAATTGCTCTATCGCTTCTTCTTGTGAGATTTTACCTAACCTTTTTCGTTTCTTGTCTGATATTTCATTTCTTATAAATTGTGTTAGCTGTCCGATCTTTTCTCAGTTTTTCGATTCTGATCTGTAGCCTGCATTGCCATGCTGGTTTTGTGGGTTTCTTCTGTGTGTTGGTTGGTTCTGATCTCTGCCTAGTGTGTATATTTAGTGTAGTGAGTGCTCCTATGTAAACCAGTAGTTGTAACTCTTCCATAGTTGTATTTTCATTTATTTTGCTGTGTATGATTGTGTTTGTAGTTGTTATTGTTGTTTCGACTTGTGGGTTATTTGGTGGTCTATGCAAGAATGGTCTAATGTCTGTATTTGTGTCTTTGTATTCTATATATGTCAACTGAAATTTTTCTTCTATATCTAACATGTGTGTCACTTCGTGTTCTATTTGTGCTTGTTCTGGTGGCTGCCTGAAGATTTCGTTTTCCTCTGATTGTTTAATTGATGTGTGTTGTTCTTTGTTTGTTTGCTCTGGGATGTTTGAGTCGATTACTGTATTATTGTTATTATTATTATTATTATTATTATTAGTGGCAGTGGCAGAAGTAGTAGCAGTAGTGGAAGTACAGTAAGTATTAACTTTGTTAACTTGTAGTTAGTACTGTTTATACACATTGCTCCTACATACATCCAAATAATTTTTAATTCTTTTACTGTTATTTTATTACTGTGGTCATATTAAAATTGTTATTTCTTATGTAGCTGTGAAAATACTGTAGGTGTGAAACCATGCTCTGATGAGAGGGAGGGCTTCGAGATCCTAATATGATCAGGTTAAATAAGTAAATAGTGTACTGCAGTGAGGCCATGTGAGTCCTAGGCTGATGCAGAGACGTCCATTTGTTTCCGTTTGGTTCTTCAGGTATTGTTCTATTTGTGTTTTTCTCCTTGATTTGTAAAAATCGGTGAATACCCGTAGACTCTGTCTGAAGGGTGATTTCGCAGAATTATAAGGACGATAGTTTATCAAGATGTGGAGATTGTTGACATGCCAATTATACGTTGACTAAACAAACTCGCGATGTTGTTCGACCGTTCTTTGAACTTGTTGGACACAAGAGCAATATTCAGGAGTGGGTGGTAGTAGAGTTGTATATGCTGCATTCTTCGCATCAAGGTAGGCTTTCTAAATGTTGCTCTACTACATCTGGTATCCGACAACTATGTAGGCTTGACCGTTCGATCTCAAGTGGTGCCCAGAAGTGAGACAATACATTCGCATCCGGAGCAGCGGAATTCAAGTCTCCAAAAGTGCATACAGAATTAAGGTTTCGTTGGTTTCCCCACATCGCTAAAGGCAAATACCGGAATGGTTCCTTTGAAAGCGATTAAAATGATTTTCTTCAGCCTCCTCCCTCAATCTGAATTTATGCTCCATTTCTAAGTTCAAGCGTCAAATTAATCAGCGTTCTCTGAACACTTCGTTTCTATCGCCCATTCCATTGTTTTATAATCAACTATTATTAACCATTTGTGTATATTTTTAATGTATTTTATTCTGAACATAGACTAATCGTTTGGATGAAGGTGTTTCCGTTCTGGACTTTGTTTCATATACGGAACATACAAGTATTTAGCAAGTTAAGATGGCAATCCCTCCATTTCTCACCGCCGAATTTTCAGAACTTGTGAACGACGTGTATCACACAGGCTCTATGCGATGCAATAGTGTTTTATGTGGTGGTAAGTTCCTATGGTACCAAACTGCTGAGGTCGTCGGTCCCTATGCCCCTGAGGGTCCGGGGGTTAGAATAGGCCCGATGTATTCGTGCCTGTCGTAAGAGGTGACTAAAAGGAGTCTCACACTTTTCGACCCTATGACTTCAGGTCCCATTCTATGATTTGCCCTACCACTTTACAAATTCTACAGAAGTGCGGGTCATAAGGGGAAGGACGGCTTATGTGGTGCACGAATTATCCATAGTGCCCTCAGATTCTATCTCCTGAATCTCTTGTCATGTCTTTGCATCTCCATCTGCGATTCAACTATTTGGGCGACGACACTTCCCTTGTCTCCTGTCCTCTTTCGTCCCCATGACAATATTGGATTTCTCTGCGCCCAATACCCAGCACGATAGCCAATCCGTTTTGGTGGGGCCGTCATGTACCCATTTGGTGGTAGCCCCCTGACAACACGGTGATTGCACTGCTTATGCCTGAGCTGTAAACTCCCCATGTATGCCAAGGAGTAGATTCCTGCCTTCCTGGGGCATCAGGACTCCCAGCAACGGTCATAATGCCAGTTGGCCTTTGCTGTGGCTGGATGGCGCCCATGGGGAGAGCCCCTGATCAGAGTGGGTAGCATCAGGGTGGATTACCCGCAGTGAAGCGGACTAAGTCATCTCTTGCTGGTGACCGTATGGCACCAGCAGTCTCTAAGAAGGCCAAGATCGAATACAATGCCGACAGATATGACCCTAAATCGTTTCCCTCCCTCGCTATACCATGGGAGGAACATAGGGCTACAGAACGGAGAGAGCCATATTCACCTCGGTTTTTAGTTTGTAGCAGAACTGATGGGGACTCTTTTCTATCTACGAAGCCTCAATTTTTCGTTGAACACCTTCAGGATAAGTTTGGAGAAGTGACAGCGCTGTCCAAATTGCGAAACGGCGAAGTCTTGATTCAGACAGCATCCCCAGCCCAATACCGAGAGTTAATCGCCTGTGACAAGCTGGGTGATATTCCTGTTTTCGTCACTCCCCATAAATGCCTCAACATGGTCCTGGGGATCATTTTCCATCGCGATCTCCTCTTGCAGTCTGACGACGAGCTCCGTGACAATTTAGAACGTCGGGGTGTTCATTTCATCCGGTGCGTTTACAGGGGACCCAAAGACAATAGGGTGATTCATTGCCTAAAAAGGTCAAGGTGATGGTTTACGCTGTGACGTTAAACCGTACATCCCGCCCTCTATGCGGTGCTTTAAGTATTGGAAGTTCAGGCACATGTCTTCCTGCTGCATTTCCAGCGCCACATGTCGAGACGGCGGACGTCCACTGCACCCAGACACTCCATGTGCGCCCTTCCCACTTGCATCAGCTGTGGAGAGCACCACTCCCCCTGCTCGCCAGACTGCCCAGTACTCCAAAAGGAGCGGAAAATCATGGAGTACAAGACCCTGTACCGGTTGACTCACTTAGAGGATAAACGTAAATTTGAAAGACTACACCCCATTCGGTTGACGTCGACATATGCTGCTGTTACGTCACCATCTTCATCCCAAGTGCAAGTGGTTTCTCACTGTGTGCCACCAACAGTAGGCCCTCTGAGCCACCAGAATACATCCATCCACTTGGTGGTAGGCGGCAAACCTTCCTCTGTTGCTCCCAAAGCACTTACTTCGAGAGCAAGGCCCCCCAAATGCATGGCGTCCCGTCCCCCCTGCTGGAGAAGCAACAGCCTCCTCCGGCTCCTCTCATGTGGAAGGGGTCCATTAGGGCCCTCTCTCCCAAGTTCTCCACTAATGCCACGGCGGACACTCGCTAGTGGCTCAAGGAGCCAAAAGCTGCTGGACGAAGAGCTTCATGATCTTCCTCCATACCTGAAGCTGCTTCGGAGAAATCTTCCCAGCAAATCGCTGAAGAGAAACGAGAGCGCAAGCAAACTAAGAAGTAGTCTGCTAAGAAACAGGACCCTCTGGTGGCCCCAACACTACCACTCCCTATCAAGTCTCCATCTGGATCTCACTGATGCCTCATCCATCATAGAAATGGCTACAAATAATCGGTGGTAGCAGGTGACTCCTTGCGTGCTTCATGCCTTCCCAGACTCATGATAACGTCATTCTCCACTGGAATTGCGGCGGGATTCTCCACCACCTGGATGAGCTATGGCAGATCTTAAGCTTTACACCTGCTTTCTGCATTGCCCTTCAGCAAATCTGGTTCCCAGAAATGTGGACACCTGCCCTCCTCGGTTATAGGGGTAGTACAAGAACCATATTGACTATGATAGAGTGACTGGTGGAGTTTGTGTCTATGTCGTAAATTCTGTATGCAGTGAACATGTGCCCCTTCAAACCCCTCATGAAGCTGTGGCTGTCAGGATAAGGACGACGCAGGAAATACCTGTCTGCAATGTGCATCTTCCTCCAGATGGTTCAGTACCCCTAAACGCATTGGCTGCACTGATTGATCAACTCCCTAAACCTTTCCCACTTTTGGGGTATTTTAACGCTCATAACCCTTTGTGGGGTAGCACCGTGCTTATTGGCCGAGGCAGAGGTGTCGAAAATTTATTGTCACAACTCGACTTCCGCCTCTTAGATACAGGAGCCCACACACATTTCAGTGTGGCACATGGCACATATTCGGCCATAGATCTCTCTGTTTTTTCTCTGCCCCTAACAGTCTTCTCATAAACATGTAACATAATTGACTACCTGATATTTTCTGCATAGTCACAACTACACTTCTAAGTAGACTACCCCCGTCAGTAGAGGCTAACCATTTTATGTCCACACATACACACTTCAACATCTGACTGCTGCTCAGGGGAAAATAAACACTAATGGCTTAGTCTTGCCATATGTACTTGGAGGTACTACCCACCCTAAAAACGTGCGACTTGTAATAGCTATAATTATTAGTCTGCAAATTACGCATATACTGACGTAATGTTGTTCAATATACTGTCGTCAGTCAGCAATAGAACTTCCTGCACTTATACCCAATTACACCCTGCCTGGATTATTGTCGGCTAATGCTATGAATTTTATGTTAACATGTAAGAGACGTTTTGGAGAACAAAAGGAAATTTAAGAAAGGCCATATGAAGAATATTTTAAGACCTCAGGTAGGAAAAACTTCCTTATTCGGAGATGTAGCTCCGAAACTGGATTTTGGAAATTTGACAGTAATGGAGTCACAAGTTTATGGAAGACTTCTTTTAGTTGCTTATGAGGATTAATATAGTTTTGTTAAGGAACTACGGCGCATCAAGCACGTCTACACTGGTCATGCTGCGCCGCTTCTCTCTTTTTGAAATGAACACTGGAGGAAGCATGTGTTTGAACATGCGTCTGCACTGAGGTCATTAGGCAGACCGTTATCTCAGTTGCATGTAGCCATACGTGGAACTTCGATGTGATGTCCGTGAAGAAATTATTTATGAATTTAATCACAAAAAATCCTAAATCAAGGTGAGGGATTTAAAATTCGGCTCTCCAGAATATCATTACAGTTTTTTACCACTGTGTCATCTCAATTGAATAAATCGAATACCAGAGGATATCAATGCGTAATTTGCAATTTCTTGTTCCGAAACTGGAAATACGACTGGTGTGAGCATTTGCCCTGGCACCGGACGTACGTCCCCTGACGGTGATAATGTTATGCTGTCCACATACTGGATAAGGCCTTTACATAGAGGTTAAACGTCAATGCAGCTTTGGAACTACCGTTACGAGCTGGTGATAACGTGCGAAGGTGCGTTGCCAAATTGTAACGTCCGACACTCTGTAGAGAGTTTACAACGGAATTAAACTTGAATGGATGGCAAAAAAGATGGGTATTAAATACCAAAGTCTGGAAATAAACAGTTAATGTTTATGCTGCATCTATTTCAGAACGTGATTTCGGTACATAAAGAGACTAGTAGTTGTCGGCCTCGTGGGACAATGGGAGCGTAGAGTGACGAATGACGAACTGCTCAGAAGAGAAAATAGATGAGTGTGTGGAATTTGTGGACTGAAAAGGACGCGAACACTCCAAAGTCCAATAGTGGTTCACGACATGACGTGAACTCAGCCATGTCCGTGACTCAATAGACAGCTGATTATCGAGTATTAACACCACTCTGGTGCGCCGCTACAGGAAGGACATTTTCCACTTCCGACATTTGCTGGTATCTCCTTAGGAGAGGACTGTAGTGAACATTTTCTTTGTTTTTCCCTCGACAGAGAACAACTGACGCCCAGCCTTCAAAATGTACACAGGGCAAGACGTGAACGGGTAACAGTTCTTGTCTCATACAGATTATAGTTCACCCTGCAATCCAACGACCTGCAGTTATGCGAAACACGACTTTTTGTTGCCATTGTGTTCGAGTATGTAGAATGGATTGACGCATTGAGTAAGTTTAAGTGTGCCACTATGCCGCCACGGGCTATCGACAGCTTTTCTCTGCTGTTGTGAATAATTCGGAATAAACTTGTCGCTAGTAGTGTTCCAGCAAAGATACAGAGCCTGAGACAGAACTTAGCGCCAGCACACTCCTGGTGCTATGATCCAACAACCCGAGGCCCGGAATTTCCAGTTCTGCTAGCTAGCGCACAGCCAAAGATACTGTTCAGGGCCGCCCACTCCGCAGAATCCTCGCCTGGCCCGTTGAACACACATGATACGCGGTCATGTGACAACTGGTCAAACAGCGGCCTTCACCACCCAGTGCCGGTGAACCCTGCACTCGGAGGAGCAAAGCAGTGCTTCAAGCAATATTCAGAGGACACTTGGTACCAGCTTAAGAATTATTTTTTAAGTAAGGGATATATATCCTTACATATTATAAAAGTGTGTGTGTGTGTGTGTGTGTGTGTGTGTGTGTGTGTGTGCGCGTGTGTGCGCGTGTGTGCGCGTGCCACATCTCCTCCTAAATCACTGTAGCGATTTCAAACAAACTTGGTACAACTATCCTTTACTGTCAGGCAACAGTTGCTGGGGGAGCTGAGAACCACCTACCTAAAATAATACAGGACAAACGACGTCATAAACAATGAGATGTATGAAAAATTGCCGCGTCATGCATGACGTTTCCATTCATTACTTCTATACTATTGTCACGACATTTAGCAGAGAGTAACCACATATGCCTCCGAATGCACCTACCAAATTACATCATTGTACCAGACAGAGGTCAATAGATATGACGTAATAAACATCAGATGGGTGAAAAATTGCCGCATCATGTATGAAGTCTTAATACATATTTATTATTTACTACTAAGACACTCGTAAAGTCGACTCATATTAAGTAAGCCCGTAACACGCGGCAGCGCTTTTGGTTCAAAATGGTTCAAATGGCTCTGAGCACTATGGGACTTAATTTCTGAGGTCATCAGTCCCCTAGAACTTAGAACTACACTCCTGGAAATTGAAATAAGAACACCGTGATTTCATTGTCCCAGGAAGGGGAAACTTTATTGACACATTCCTGGGGTCAGATACATCACATGATCACACTCACAGAACCACAGGCACATAGACACAGGCAACAGAGCATGCACAATGTCGGCACTAGTACAGTGTATATCCACCTTTCGCAGCAATGCAGGCTGCTATTCTCCCATGGAGACGATCGTAGAGATGCTGGATGTAGTCCTGTGGAACGGCTTGCCGTGCCATTTCCACCTGGCGCCTCAGTTGGACCAGCGTTCGTGCTGGACGTGCAGACCGCGTGAGACGACGCTTCATCCAGTCCCAAACATGCTCAATGGGGGACAGATCCGGAGATCTTGCTGGCCAGGGTAGTTGACTTACACCTTCTAGAGCACGTTGGGTGGCACGGGATACATGCGGACGTGCATTGTCCTGTTGGAACAGCAAGTTCCCTTGCCGGTCTAGGAATGGTAGAACGATGGGTTCGATGACGGTTTGGATGTACCGTGCACTATTCAGTGTCCCCTCGACGATCACCAGTGGTGTACGGCCAGTGTAGGAGATCGCTCCCCACACCATGATGCCGGGTGTTGGCCCTGTGTGCCTCGGTCGTATGCAGTCCTGATTGTGGCGCTCACCTGCACGGCGCCAAACACGCATACGACCATCATTGGCACCAAGGCAGAAGCGACTCTCATCGCTGAAGACGACACGTCTCCATTCGTCCCTCCATTCACGCCTGTCGCGACACCACTGGAGGCGGGCTGCACGATGTTGGGGCGTGAGCGGAAGACGGCCTAACGGTGTGCGGGACCGTAGCCCAGCTTCATGGAGACGGTTGCGAATGGTCCTCGCCGATACCCCAGGAGCAACAGTGTCCCTAATTTGCTGGGAAGTGGCGGTGCGGTCCCCTACGGCAATTGCGTAGGATCCTATGGTCTTGGCGTGCATCCGTGCGTCGCTGCGGTCCGGTCCCAGGTCGACGGGCACGTGCACCTTCCGCCGACCACTGGCGACAACATCGATGTACTGTGGAGACCTCACGCCCCACGTGTTGAGCAATTCGGCGGTACGTCCACCCGGCCTCCCGCATGCCCACTATACGCCCTCGCTCAAAGTCCGTCAACTGCACATACGGTTCACGTCCACGCTGTCGCGGCATGCTACCAGTGTTAAAGACTGCGATGGAGCTCCGTATGCCACGGCAAACTGGCTGACACTGACGGCGGCGGTGCACAAATGCTGCGCAGCTAGCGCCATTCGACGGCCAACACCGCGGTTCCTGGTGTGTCCGCTGTGCCGTGCGTGTGATCATTGCTTGTACAGCTCTCTCGCAGTGTCCGGAGCAAGTATGGTGGGTCTGACACACCGCTGTCAATGTGTTCTTTTTTCCATTTCCAGGAGTGTAGTTAAACCTAACTAACCTGAGGACATCACACACACCCATGCCCGAGGCAGGATTCGAACCTGCGACCGTAGCGGTCGCGTGGTTCTAGACTGAAGCGCCTAGAGCCTCTCGGCCACCCCGGTCGGCGCAGCGCTTTTGACCGCTTTCGACTTCGAAGAGCAAACGGATGTAGGCGAAAGCGGATACTTCACTACAGACTCAGTATATTTGTTGTTTTCGTTTCCAACAGAAAACTGGCAAAATGGATACCCAGGCAGTGCGAGGATACGCGCCGGTACGCCGTTCCGGTACTTCTGAAAAAGAAAGCGGTATAATAACGTTTTAAGACGTCTAAATTTCCAAACGCCCGCGGAAGGTCACTATATAGAAAGCAAAAAAAAAAAAAAGCGTCATTTGCCTGCTCCACATTAAGTTTCTTAATCTAACTTGTGCACCCATACACGTTTTGAAGTAGTGTAATTTATTTACGGTTGCTGCGAAAGTGGCCATGACAAGATGCTTTTTACGTGTGTGTGTGTGTGTGTGTGTGTGTGTGTGTGTGTGTGTGTATATGAGAGAGGGAGAGTGTACAGGGTATGTCCTAGTCTCAAGATCAAACGTCGATGATGCTTGGCAGCGGTGCTGGGCGTCTTACTATGGGTTTTGCCCCTGAGAGGCGACAGGGTGAAGCCACTCTACAGCGTCCGGATGCAATGTTTGTTGCCTGTAATCCAGTCATCTGCTCCGTGTGAAGCAGCAAAATTACAGTTTCTGGTTCGCTTCTAAAGTACCTTTCTCCGCTTAGAGACACTCGTTCTTCAGGTTTCGAAATCAATCTATCAATTTACTCGAGTAGGTAATTCGCAGAGGCGATACGCCTGATTAATAGACGCTGCTAGTTTTGTGAGATACCGTCGCCAAGGGCCGGCGAATGCAATAAAAAGACGGCTAGCATCAGTGGGTAGCGTGAGTGAACATTTTATCTCTAAAGAAAGTTTTTCCTCATGATGTTATCTATCACCCCTAGGCTTTGAATGCAAAGACTTCGAAACGACCAGCTGGGCCAAATATGTCAATCAGAACGCAATGACCGTTGTTGGATGTGAGGTCCGCCAGTTATGCAAACCACCGTTTTTCTCAGTATCCAGGCATGTTTCGGCACCACTGTGCCATCATCAGTGGGTTTTAGTTTTTATTTTTTCTTTACATTTGGTAAACATGAAATTTCTGGATCACACCAAATGTAAAGAATAAATAAAAACGAAAACCCACAGTGGTGCCGAAACATGTTTGGGTACTGAGAAAAACGGTGTTTTGCATAACTGTCGGACCTCACATCCAACAATTTTAACTGCAAACACGGCCAATACAAAAGGAGCTGCGCCGGCCGGAGTGGCTACCGCTACAGTCGCAGGTTCGAATCCTGCCTCGGGCATGGATGTGTGTGATGTCCTTAGGTTAGTTGGGTTTAAGTAGTTCTAAGTTCTAGGGGACTGATGACCTCAGAATTTAAGTGCCATGGCGCTCAGAGCCATTAGAACCAAGGAGGTAGAAAACAAAATGACGAGCAATGACCCTTGTTTTATGGACAGCAAAAGTATCGTGCTGTAATATTTGTCGTTTGTTGCTTCTCGTACAACATCGTCCGCAACCTAGCATCTAAAACAAGCCGTGAAGTTGCTGTAATTACATAGAGTAACTTTTTACAAGATGAGGTACTACATTTACTATGTTTATTTCTATTCTGTATCTATATATCACTGAGCGCTTTGCCCAGCAATAGACAGATTTTCGATTCTGATCCGGGGGACCTCTCCTATTAGTTAGTAGTGGTACATATCGTCCACTGAATTATCTAACCTAATAAGCCCCAGAATCTTCAACTTATTGCTCCACAAATTCCCGTAGTCTCCGTCGCATCAACGTAAGCCATTGAGAAGCGTGTGGCCAGTTCCAACCTACTATTGTATCACCCTCTGGCGGCCTCACGTTGTCAATGGACGACCTGCCATTCGTGCCTTCTTGCAACAGGCGTTACAGGGGGGGGGGGGGGGGGGGGGTTATGGGCGCTCAACATCGAGGTCATCAGCGAACAGGTGCTCGGTGGATGATGTTTATCTACCATACAATATCCTACAAGTCTCAGTCGCTTCTACTTACACTCCATGCCTAGAGAAGTCTTTCTGGAGTGTATTTCACTCTGTATCTCCTAGACCTCATTTTAAGCACAGACCATTTATCTGTAACTATTTATCGCGAATTCTCTCTCAAAGCAAAGTCTTAAGTGACTGGTAAAAAGCGCCCGTGATCCCTGTATATAAGAAGGGTAAAAGAACGGACGTGCAAAATTACAGACCAACATCCTTAACATTGCTGCAGAATATCTGAATATCTTATTTCAAATATAATCAATTTCCTTGAGAGGGAAAAGCTTCTGTCGACAAATCATCACGGTTTTCAGAAGGTGTCGCTCGTGCGAAACTCAGCTTGCTCTTTTCTCACATCATACTCTACGAACAATGGATGAAGTTCAACAGGCGGATTTCACATTCCTAGATTTCCGTAAAGCATTTGACACAGTGCCAAACTGCCGACTGTTAACGAAGGTGCAGGCATACGAAATAAGTTCCTAGAAATGTGTATAGCGTACCGTCATGAGGGCCTCAGGGAAGTGTGGTATAGAACCGATGTTATTTTCAGTATACATAAATGATCTGGCGGACGGATTGAGCAACAGTCTGCAGCTGTTTGCTGATGATGCTGTGGTGTTTGGCAAGGTACCGTCGAGTGACTATAGGAGGATGCAAGATAAGTTAGACAAAATCTGTGGTTGGTGTGATAAATGGCAGCTAGTTCTAAATGTAGAAAAATCTAAGTCATTGCAGATGAGTAGGAAAAACAGACCCATAATGTTAGAGTACAGCATTAGAAGTGTACTTCTTGATGCGACCACACCTATTAAATATCTAGGAGTAGCCTTGCAAACCAATATGAAATGGTATGAACGTGTAAGAATTGTAGTAGGGAAGCCGAATGGTCGAGTTCGGTTTGTTGGGAGAATTTTAGGAAAGCGTGGTTCATCTGTAAAGGGCACCGCATACAGGACACTAGTGCGACCCATTGGTGAGTACTGTTAGAGAGTTTTGGATCCGCACCATATCGGGTTACACGAAGGCATCGAAGCAGTTAAGAGGCGGACTGCCGGATTTGTGACCGGTAAGTTGGAACAACACGCAGTTATTACGGTGGTGCTTCGGAAACTCTAATGGAAATCCATGCAAGGAAGGCAAAGTTTTTTTTCGAGAAGCACTACTGAGAAAATTTAAAGAACCACCATTTGAAGCTGACTGCAGAATGCTCCTACTACCGCCAACATACATTGCGCGTAAGGACCATGAAGATAAGATTAGAGAGATTAGGGTTCGTACAGAAGCTTATATATACATTCACTTTTCATTCACTCTCTTTACAAGAGTAACAGGAAAGGAAATGGCTAGTATCTGTATAAGGTACCTTCCGCCACGGACCATGCGTGGCTTGTGGAGTGTGTATGTAAATACAGATGTACATATAAAGTTATTAAGGACATAAAACCGATTTATTTCGTAAGTGTTTATTAAAGCTCTCTCTCTCTCTCTCTCTCTCTCTCTCTCTCTCTCTCTCTCTCTCTCTCTCTCTCCTGTTTTTCTGGTGTGTACTCTTTTTGTTACTGATCGTCTGGTAATACGTGTCGAAGACTTCAGATGTATAGCTCCATGTCCGTTTTCTAATCATCTTTCCCTGGAAGGCCTGGTTCTTTGTCTTGCTACTTCTTACAGTGTAACCCAGCAATGTAGTAAGAACATCTTCCACTTACTTTCTGTGTTCTTAACCATTCTCGTTCAAACGGCTTTTAAGTCTCTCTGAAGTCCTAATCTTCGCTCTCGTTCCATTATAGCGAACTCTGCCGCACACCCACCTGATTTTTGGACAGCTCTAACCATTCCATGGAACGTGCCGACTATAGCATAGGATACTATCCGAGGGTCCTCCTCATTGGCATAGCTATACTGACAATATTTTAAACCTGCTCCACTACCACTTAGGCGATATCATCTATGTACTGTAAATCTCCAAAGAGTTTCTACAATTCTCTAATCATCTGACCAAAAAGATATGTCACTACCTACAGGAACAACATCAATGTTTTATTTTAGCACCTATCCAACTACTGAATGTTAGAAGTTCATAACTTAGTACATCAATCTGCGGTTCTGCATTTTGTTGTCCACTGTGGTTCCTACCTCATCCCTGAACTGGGTAAATTTCGTGGTGTTCATTTTCTTATTAAATACTGTGACAATAGATACCGGATTTAGCCCATGTGCTTTCATTTGTACAGTTAAGGAGAGATATATGAGGTGTGTGAGAAAAGTTATGGGACTGATTGTTTACCTGTCAAAGTTTTTATTTTTTTCAAGCAACAACATTGTCCCTTACAAAGTATTTCCCTTCGGCAGCTACACACCCATTCTTGGTAGCAGCGCTGGAAGCCTTCAACTGGTAGGGCGTTTAACATGTCGGTCACATTCCTCTGAATGTTCTCCAGAGTCCGAAAATGTCATCCTTTTCAGACAGTTTCAATTTCTGGAAAAAAATTCAAGGATTCAAACCAGGTGAATAGGGGGGCTGTGGAAAAACAGGAATGCTGTTTGGAGTCAAAAATTCAATAACGAAAGTGGCCGTGTGACATGGGTGTTGTCATGATGCAACATCCACTTGCCTGCAGTGTGCAAAATCGTGCAATTGTTTGACAGGTCACCCATCGTCCTTATTGTTAAATGTCGTCCTGATTTCGGAAGAGCACGCGCGTGTTCGACAGTTTCTTCGGTTTTGGAAGCTGGTCTCCCTGAGCGAGGTTCATCTTCATCGTGTTCTAGGCTCTCCAAAAACGTGCCAGCGAAAAACTTGTGCCCTTAACAAGGAATGTTCTCCACACCCCTCTTTCAACTTTTCAAAGTTTTTAACACAAAACTTGATGGCATAACGTTGGTCTGAATTCCATTGTTCCATTTTCGTAACAGACACCAAAAACACAACTTCACTGATGGCTGCCCGGAGCTGAAATTCGGACTGAGCTTCTGGAAGGGATGAACACGCCGGAATAAGTACAACAACACAGCGTTGCCGGATCGCTAGCAATGTTGTCAGTATCATTATTTTCTCACACACATTCCTACACAGAAGTTTGGTGCCTTTATTTTTTCTTCTCCTTTCATGAACCAGCGTGATATCGTACGCGGAAAATTTGGCGCTCGTGTCAGTCAAGAATGGCACGTAGGTATGTGAGACTGTGGGTATCGTTTACAGTGACTGACTACATTATAACATTCTGCATGAACTTACGTTACTTAAGCAAGTCAACAGGAATCGTGACTGTTAGCGGTCTCTGAAAATCCTTATTATATTTTCGAATCAGTCACTCTCGATTAATTGCCAGTATGGATTTAAAAACGTTTCTATTAGTTTTCTATTCTTAAAATTTCACCACTCAAAGCATTTTTGTAGCAATGCTAGAAGTTCGTCTAAATTCACTGGGAATTAACTGATTTTATTTCTTGTTTACAAAAATGGGGAGTTTTGATTTTAATATCGCACATGCACACGCTTATTACATGCAAAGTTTCAGAAAATACTCGGTTCTAAATGCTTGTCACAGTGCGAAACTTACTATTGTTCATATGTTCCTCATGAATTCTTGATCATTTTAATGAGGGGGCAGAGATAACCGCTACCTATCGTGTTAAATAAAGCTTATTTACCGTTCTCTCGTGACAGATCACTTCGAGATTACTAAAAACCTGAAGATCGAAATCGGATCTTTTAACTGACGTATAACAGTGACAGCAAATAAACATTTATGAATTTTAGACCGGTTACAGTGAGTAAGTAGATGAAGTGCGTCATCACATCGTCACAAAAGATGACACATGAGTTTAACTTGTGACTCAGAGTGAGAACGATTCGCGTAGCTTTCCTAACAGGCGACGAAATGCCACGACTGACGAGTACAAAAATTCGCATGTCGTTAGTATGAATTATGAAACAAACATCAGAACTAGGTTGAAAACAGACATGTCGGTCTATACAGAATGTATTAAAATAAATCATTTTCATACATTTAATATTTTATCGTTAAATGGACCCTACTTTGAAACAGTCTCATAGTAACCCTCCTATTCATTATTTTAGAGTGAATGACATGTCTCTAAATTAGAGGCATCAAGCAGTGCAATTAATGTTGTAAGAAGCTCACAATCGTTTCATGTAAATACGTGTCAGTTTTTGTGAAGTTGTTGGATGTACGTAATTTAATACATGTTAATATACCTATTGATAAATTATGCTTTGTAATAGTTCCAAGAATATTTTCATGAAATGGTAAATTGCTATATGTGTAATTTGTTGTTTTGAAACAATCGAGCACTCGAACGAATACTACATCGAATAAGTTTCACATTCGCTCAAAAGTAACATACAGTCGCGTTACTGCTTAAGCTAAGGATTGCTACTCATCGCATCTGAATCTAAGGGATAACGTTTAAGAATGAAATTTGTCTTGAGAAAATGTGAAGACTCATTCTACCGCACCGGCTATGCATATGAATCGAAGTCTGAATGGTACAATGTGAAACACACAAAGTACACATTATTGGCATGGGTAGTGTCTGGAGCTTCGACTACAGATACACAGTTTTTAATTTAATACAAAAACACGAGATACTAATAGTGTAGTAATAGTGAGGTCTCTGTACTGGCCTGTTAAAGTATTCAGTACACAGCTTACATGAAACTTAACAATGTAAGAGGGAATCTTCATCATACAATGATTTTAACCTTAAAACACGTCTATAGTGAGTTTATTTGCATTTCTGAAATTTGTACATACTTTGGTTGTCTTAAACGCTAAGCGACAATTTTGAATCGCTTTTTACTCGTACGCAGTCTTTGGTCAGAGCAGTGTGTCGCTGGGAGATGTGTTTGTTTTGTCATCTCTGCTTGGCAGCGAGAAGCGTGGGAGTAATAGTGAAAGACGCCGAGCAGAGGTCTCGTGGCAATGTAAACATAAAGTGTATCTGTGTTTAAGTAAAATGATTTGTTTTTGTATATTGTGAAACAGAGGAGAAAGATTTGATTAGTGATTTAGAATTAAATGAGATGTAAGGATATTAAAAAAGAATACGAAGAAGAATGAAGGTAGTATTTTTATTTAGTGGCAATGCAATCGCGCGTAGTTAGGATTCATTTTTGAATGAGATACCCATATCAAGGAACTTTAGATTTTTCGTTAAAGATAGTGTAATTTTCACTGTAAGGTATTTTTTATGTTTATCAATTATTTGTCTGACTTCTGTGAGAGTAGGAGTTTGATATCTGTGTTGCCCTTTGTCAATGTTAATGAGTGTTGTTACATGCATGTCATACAGTTAATAATATATAAGGTAGTTTAAAAACATTTTGTTAAAGGAATATTTCAAATAAGAGCATTGTCCACAGTTTTATTTAATGGAGTGTCTCACTCAGTGATGTACATAAAACAGTTTACTTGTTGTCTGGAGCATTGCACTAACTCTCAGTAACTGCAGTTAGCAATTTTCAACTGGTGCGCAGAGCGGGAAGCACCGCGTTTCGAAGCAATTACATCACGAGGTAAGATATTTTCATTTCAGGAACGGTTTGCTACGAAAATTATCATCGCATAGAGACCATTTCGTGAACAGCATTATTTTATTAAAGAGATTAATGATAAGGTTCATGATTTAATCAGTTTGCATATTCTTTTTAGTTAGATTATAAAACAGGGCCAAATTCATGTTGTATTCTTGCAGGCAGATGTATTTGGTTTCGCTCGCAGTTGGAAATGCACAAAATCACCCAGAGCTAAATAACAGCAAAGTTACAACAAACCAACCAAGCCATTGCGAAATTTCAAATCAAATGAAAAGAACTATTAAAAGAAACTTTCAACCTGACTGACGCTCCACTTTTCACGGTATTGTAAATTAAATTTAATGCTTTAGAAGGACAAAAACCATTTAAAAAGTTTTAAAATCGAATAACACTCCCATCCGTGTTCAACGTGTATTGAAACTGAAGAATAGCGCAATCCTTCCGCTATGTGCCAGATACAATTATTTAATTTTATTTTAGCTGGACATTTTTCAGGTTTTTCTGTATTATCTTTAGCGAGTCACTGTTTATAGTCTGTGACATGGTAAAAAAAAAACATGTGTCACAAACGTAAAACTGCAAACATAGTAATACTTCTTGTAATTTACCCGTAAAGAATTCTATGACTGATTGCGTTAAACTATGCATTTTTACTGACTCTGCCAACTGCTGGTACTGACAGCAGAATGTGCAGCGGATGGTTATTTGGTATATTTTTAGTAAATGTTTGAAGATGATGAATTAGTAGTTGGCTTGGGGGTTCAGTTTTTGAAGTGACATATTAACTGATTTCCTACAAAATAATATAGTTCCTACGGCAACAGGGCAGTATGCCAAAATACCAACCATAGTGGTTCTTTATAACGTCAAATTACAGATAAGTGAACAGTGGAAATTTTGTTCCATAAGTGACAGTACAGCCACAGGTCTTTCGAAATCTGAAAATGTGGCAAATGTTTTAGACATTACAATGAGTTGCGTGTCAAGAGATAAATGCAGAGGTTTGTAGAGTAAACAAAGTACTTGATTGACGTCATTGGTCACTGAATGACTAATAACCCGATACTATTGCACCCTCATAGTCTTTCTTTTCCTTCATCGTCAGTGACAGGTGTTCGAAAGCTCTAACCTCGAAAATGGAAACTTCTAGTCGTTGATAGCGAAAGTCAACGAACAGCTGATTCGACGAGTCGCTCAAGTAGTCTTCTGAGGTAACATAGTCACGTAGAGGGAATATCTCTTCCGTGACCTAGAAAACAAAATACGTGACAGGTACGCTGTACAATATAACAGATAAAATATCGACTGTGGAAAAATGTCTTTTAGGTAATGGAAACCATTGACTTTCATTGCCCCACATTTGGTGACATACCCCCCCCCCCCCCCGTCTCTCTCTCTCTCTCTCTCTCACTCTCTCTCTCTCTTTCTCTACGTATCTATTTATCGGCCTTACACAGCATGTCTGTTTGTGCGCATATATTTGCTGAAAAGAACCCATCTCGTGTAATGCAGGAATTGTTTTTGTAGCCGTGGAACGCCTAATAATCACTATGGCCTCGACATGGAGTTGAAAAGTAAGATAAGTCCTTTTCAACTTCCACAGCAGTAAATGCTTCATTATATGGCATCGTTATTTCATTAATAAAAGATGACGCTGAGTAGATCATTTTGGATTCTGAAAAAACAAAAATAATTCGTTTAGCCAACAAACAAATAAAAAATATTGGTCAAACATTTATGAGATGATCAAGATCCAAATGTTTTAAGTATCATGTCATACACTGTGTAATCATTTCTAGAACTGCACACCAGTATGTAGCAATGAAATTTGTCGCTCAGTATACCAACAGATATTTTCTTCACCCGACTCACATATACCTAAGCCTGCCATTACTTCAATTGACGACCCCCTTCGAAGTATTAGTTAACGCTGGACATTTAGGTCAAATCGAATTACTTTTCCGGACACGTATTCTGTCAATGAGTCTAACTTTCATTGAAAGGAAGAGACATAGTGTATTCAAATGTTTTTCTTTCAAGAAAACGATTTAAAAGTCAGCATTAGACAGGTTTTTAACAGGATCGAAACTGGAATTTTTTTTGGCTTCTTGCACTTTCCATTCGTATTCTATTAAAATTACACCTTACCCAAAGGTCTAGCCCCCTCTCCCTCTCCCCCACCCCCCCTACAAACTATCGTATGGGCGCCCTTGTAAAGGAGACAAATGCGCAAGAAGTCAACGTACCCTCTAAATTCCCTATGAAGTGCAGTTTGTAATTTTTTTCTGAAGATGGAAAGCGTTCCATTGCTGACTTCACTGTTACCTCATTCAGCCTTGTTTATATTTATGGCTTACTCAGTTTGAAATAGCATTAATATAATGATAACAAATGAACGGCAGATTATCAGTTATTTAATTATATTTCGTGCAAACCCGACGAACTATTCTGCTGTGGCTCAGCACAACTACCTCCTGCAGTTTCCGGAAAAGCGAGGGATGCAGTTCTAGGTACTGTATGCTCTGTGAAGTTTGCTGTGGGATAATGCCAGCCTTTGTTATTTCAGCTGTCCTCACACGGCATTTACGCGTCTACCAGATCCCTGTATTTGGAAATTTTCTCATAGCAAATGGTTTGGAAATTACGGGTGTCCGGGGCAGTGATATATATGAGGGAAGTGACTTTCTCAGTTTTATTGACGGTTTTTGTGTCACGTTTACTATATCGGACTGTTGTATCGATTATTATGCTGCGTTTCCAGTAAATTCCATTTTGTCTTTTTCACTTTCTACGACACCGTAGTATGAATAAAAATCTTTACTTCATTGATTCTGCTGTCGACGCCTTTGGTTCATTATTTCGGCGGTCTCATTAATTCATTCGCAAATATTCCAAGTTGACGAATTTTACATATAGATGTAACGGGCGATATAGTCCCCTTCTGGACGCAATACTTCCTGCAACTATCATCTGTTCCTTGCACCTTCAATAAAAACTTCCGGCAGTTCCTCGTCACAGTAGCTTGATCTTCTATAGTTGTGAGAAATTTTTTGGTCTCTGTATTCAAACTTGCTAACGCCAACCGTTATTCAATGCTTGCAGATCGTTCGCATGTTTCCCTTGCAATTTCTTTTTAATCCAAACGATCGTCTTGGTGTCAGTTATATTTTCCTAGGGCAGATGTTTCTGCTAGATTTATGATAAAATGTGTGCGAAATAAATTTTCGTTCATAGAGTGACAAGTAGCTGTTGTGAAAATATTGTCTGAGATTCTAGAGTTTCTATCTCTGCGGTTCCACAGTACTTGTTATCTTCCCACCCAATTTCTCACGTGGAGTGATGAACCCTTAAAGAGCCGACGTAGGATAATGAAAGGCATACTTCGTGAAAATTTCTCGTGTTTTCCTCTGAATTTTTCCAGGTCTTTTTGTATTGTTAATGAGGTCAAAAATCTAAGCCAGCACTGGATCTGCATAGGTATTAATGGCATTGAATATATCCGCCGATATATGTAGTATAGTGTACATGGTAACTTACCATATTTTTTGGTCGGTACTTCAGTCTAGTGACTGATTTTACTATCGCGTAAGGGCATGTGCAGTAGAGACGGCCATAAGCAGTTTCTGCCATCTTCTACAGTTTTTGTCGTTGTTAGACATGAGGTTGTCCTTTGCGCAGAATTTGTAAATATTTAGTGGTCTACACATTTAAGTGCTGTGTAATATATTAAAGCTGTTTGGAAAATATTGTCAATTATCCAGGTACAAAATTTCATCACGAGTTAAATGGCGTACATTTTCATAACTATCTGTATAACATGTGAGCAGTTAAGCCATATTTCTTCGGTCATGTGCCATCTTATACATTGATCCAAAACAAGGTCTTTTATCGTGGAATCTGAGATACTTGCAAATAAACTGAGTTTACTTACTGTCTTAACAATTTTACCTAGAAATTTGTGTTAGTTTCCAACAGCTTCTATTTCAAAACGCATTTAACTTGTAATTGGTTTTTAAGAATACTTCTGCGTAGTTTGTTTCGACTTGTTGGTTGCTGGTGCGTAGCAGAGTAATAATATTAGACTATTAAATAAAGTGCTGACAAGATTTTCTCGATAGCAATCCTTTTAAATTTCACTTGAATATTTGTTTCCAGGTACTTGATGACTTTGTACCTTAGAACATGTTTCCACATTTGAATAAAACCTGAACTTCCGGAGTAAGTCCAGGAAAAGATTGGAGCACATAAAAAGTAAATGCAGTTATTTAAAAATTGAATAAGAAATTCTATTAAACTTCTATTACAGGGCTGTCTAAAGCCTAAAATTGTAAAAGTGCGGCAAGATCCAATACTTTCCCTTACTCCTGGCTCGTGGTTTTATGGATCATTCGCCTTTCTTGTAGGTATCGTGTTCATTCATGTGTTCTGTCATGTTTCCATCACTCATCTGAAACGCAGTACTTTGGATCTTGCCGTTTCTTATATTCATTCTCCTGCATTCATCCAGACCATATGACACGATTATAAATTAAGAAAATATATCCACTGTTTTAGATAGTGGGTTATGTTTGTTTCTCTTAAGGCACGTAGTTTAATGTATTCACCAATTTAAGTAGCAACTTTGGTGTTGCCGCTTATGATGATAAACTCAAGTCCGGTACAGCTGATTCCTGACGAAGGTGCTTAATAGAACCACAATGGGCTTAGCGAGTCTCCTTGAAATACGCGTCTTTTGTTTCTGATTTGCTTATCTTATAGATCCGCAACCTGTAATAAGCCTTATGTGGAACAGAATGAAATGTTTTTAATATATAATCAATGTGCGCTGTAATTACGTTACGGCTTTTTAGCTGCTTCTGCTCTGGTACGACAGCATATTTGATGAACGTACCAGCTGAGTACCTGAGTTGTTCGGGTATGTACTCCAAACCTGTTAGTTCACTTCCTCTTTCCCTTTTAGTCCATCTCCTCATCCACCGTCTCCCTGTCCATCTACACCTCCCTAGTCTCTGTTCATCTCATCCTCCTCCTCACTCCTTCCATCTCATCCTCATCCCTTTCTCTTCACACCTCCTCATCCCCCTACCTGGGCTCAGCTCCTCCTTCTCCCTTTTTGTTCACTCCTTCTCCCCACCTTCTTTCACCAAGTTACCACCCCTTCCCCCACCAAAAGCAGGCTGGTAGTTTGGTGCTTCTTACATCCACAATATTTCTATCCAGATAGTAAGTAATAAATCAGTAAGTAAGTAAGTAAGTAAGTAAGGAGTTAGTAAGTACACTACTGCACATTAAAATTGCTGCAGGTGAGTCCCATAGTGCTCAGAGCCATTAAAATTGCTACACCACGAAGATGACGTGCTACAGACGCGAAATTTAACCGACAGGAAGAATATGCTGTGATATGCAAATGATTAGCTTTTCAGAGCATTCACACAAGGTTGGCGCCGTTGGCGACACCTACAACGTGCTGACATGAGGAAAGTTTCCAACCGATTTCTCATACACAAACAGCGGTTGACCGCCGGTGCCTGGTGAAACGTTGTTGTGATGCCTCGTGTAAGGAGGATAAATGCGTACCATCACGTTTCCGACTTTGATAAAGGTCGGATTGCAGCCTAAAGCGATTGCGATTTATCGTATCGCGACATTGCTGCTCGCGTTGGTCGAGATCCAATGACTGTTAGCAGAATATGGAATCGGTGGGTTCAGGAGGGCAATACGGAACGTCGTGCTGGATCCCAACGGCTGCGTATCACTAGCAGTCGAGATGACAGGCATCTTATCCGCATGGCTGTAACGGATAGTGCAGCCACGTCTCGATCCCTGAGTCAACAGATGGGGACGTTTGCAAGACAACAACCATCTTCACGAACAGTTCGACGACGTTTGCAGCAGCATGGACTATCAGCTCGGAGACCGTGGCTGCGGTTACCCTTGACGCTGCATCACAGACAGGAGCGCCTGCGATGGTGTACTCAACGACGAACCTGGGTGCACGAATGGCAAAACGTCATTTTTGTATGAATTCAGGTTCAGTTTACAGCATCATGATGGTCGCATCCGCGTTTGGCGACATCGCGGTGAACGCACGTTGGAAGCGTGTATTCGTTATCGCCATACTGGCGTATCACCCGGCGTGATGATATGGGGTGCCATTGGTTACACGTCTCGGCCACCTCTTGTTCGCATTGACGGTACTTTGAACAGTGGACGTTACATTTCAGATGTGTTACGACCCGTGGCTCTATCCATCATTCGATCCCTGCGAAACCCTACATTTCACCAGGATAACGCACGACCGCATATTGCAGGTCCTGTACGGGCCTTTCTGGATACAGGAAATGTTCGACTGCTGCCCTGGCCAGCACATTCTCCAAATCTCTCACCAATGGAAAACGTCTGGTTAATGGTGGCCGAACAACTGGCTCGTCACGGTACGCCAGTGACTACTCTTGATGAACCGTGGTAACGTGTTGAAGATGCATGGGCAGCTGTACCTGTACACGCCATCCAAGCTCTGTTTGACTCAATGCCCTGGTGTATCAAGGCCGTTATGACAGCCAGAGGTGGTTGTTCTGGGTACTAATTTCTCAGGATCTGTGCACCCAAATTGGGTAAAAAAGTCAGTTCTAGTATAATATATTTGTTCAATGAATACCCGTTTATTATCTGCATTTCTTCTTGGTGTAGCAATTGTAATGGCCAGTAGTGTAGTAAGTAATCGTGTATATACGAAATTCGGTTGAAATCGATTAATTGGCTTAGGAGGAGATTTTTATCAACGGCTTTGCCAGAATACGTCCATATACTTCACATATATTTAGCACATTCATGCACATTTGTACACATATTTCATTTGTATCTTAGTGAATTTCACCCTGCATTTTGGTTTTCACGTTACTCAAATTTTTGGTGTCATATCTTTGAAAAGTGTCTCGTACAAAGATGTTTTGCAGGTATATTCAGTGGTATATTTGTATATTGTCTGTCAAATATGTTGCGAATAGTGTTAGTAACAAAGGAGCAATAAATTTAAACGTCATGCATGATGCGGCAGTTTTTCCAGCATCTAATTATTTGTGTCGCCATATCCCGTGAACTATGATAAGTAGGATGCTCTTACTCCCACGGCGATTGTTGTCTGAGAGTAAGGGATATGTGTACCAAGTTTACTTGAAATCGGTCTAGTGGTTTAGGAGGAGATATGGAATATACACACATTCACACAAACATATATCCATTTTTATAATATGTATTGACACATTTAGTCTCTAGCTGTCCAGCTATTTAACTAGTCCCATTGTTATTTAATATATTTACAACTTACATATTCATTTGTTATTTCTACAGTGAAGTTTCGATACCTCTCACTCTTTCTTAATTACATCTTATCATCCAAATAACACAAACATATAAATTTTCCTGTTTTTATTATTACTTTATTCTTCATTATGCTACGTAAGTCTCATTCTAAGAATGTTTATAACTGGCAGTCTTAGTCTACTCATACCATGTGGCACTGCATTCATTATTCGAGATAAATAACTGTTAGGGCTAAGAATTAACATTGTGCATAAGTAACCATTTATAAAAACGAATGTATATGATTTATTCTTCTGGAAACCTTTCACTGGTTCCCAACAGTGGAGCAAATCAAGTAATGCGGTTTCTGTTGCTCGGTGTCTTTCCGCATTAGAATTTTTTCTTTTGTTGAAAATGTCTTGCTATATGAACGTAGATTTTCGGTTGTCGGGTAAGGTTCTTGACACTCCTGGATAGTGGAGTTCCAAGTTTGACGATTGCCTTATAGTCTGGCCTGACAGCGCTTTATTTTAAGTCAAATGTCTGTACATCATCTTGCTTACATATGCTGTCAACACTTCAAGTATTGTGCACAAGGATTTGATAGGGTCATATTTGGAGGGGTCTATTCTACCTCTTTCTTTTTGGTAAAAGGTATATTTTTGCCCTGCATTAGTTTTTTGGTATAATAACTGGCTATTCAATCAAGTTTTTGAAACAATGAGAGAGGTTGGATAATGCACCCGTAGTCTAACGGTAGCGTCTTTGACTGGTAACCAGACGTCCTTGGCCCCAGGTTCGAACATCACCGCTGCTTAAATTCATACAAATTATAGCACTGGATGTACGTGCATATGTATGTATGTATGTACGTATGTATGTATGCATGTACGTTCCACATCTCATCCTAGACCACTGGATCGATTTCAACCAAACTTGGTACGCATATCGTTTACTGTCTGAAAAGAATCACTGCGGGAGTAAGAACTACCCACCTCTCAAAGGAGTGGGAATGAAAAAGCAGTGTAGCCCACGACGCAAGAATATCCATACTTTATTTGTGCAGTATTTGAGACAGAGCATTTAGAGACTTACAATAAACGTAACTAATAATTTCAAACCTTTACGAAACTTCTTCTCGACTCCCACCAAATGATGAATAGAATAAAGTTCGTCGTTTACTACATTTTCGCTGTTTAAAACTGCCACATGAAACATGACGTTTTAATTTATTACTTCTTTGCTGCTAACTCTTTTCGCAACACATTTCGCAGAAACGCCGCTGATTGTACCTAGAAAGATATATCATTGTACGACCTACACTTCAGCAGATACGACGTCATAAACGCCCGATGCGTGAGAAACTGTCGCATCATGATGATTTATTTTATTACTTCTTTACTGCTAAGTCTATTCGCAACACACAAAGATTGAGGTGCATGAAAACAAATCTGCAGGGCAAAATTCGCTAGACATACGGATGAAATACGTGTACAAATATGGGTGAAATATGTTAAATACGAGTCAAACATATTTGACATGCGCGTATCTAAGCAAGGTCACAGGTAAAAAGCTCATCCTAAACCCTTGAAACTATTTCAATCAAATTTGGTACACATATTAGTTACAGTTTGGAAAGAAATAATGTAGGGCTAAGAACGACCTCTGTTGGGGTGAGTGTGACAAGGTGGAGAGAGAAAGGAGGACGAATAGATGGACAGACAGTGGGGGAGGGGTGGAGGAGGAGATAGGCACAGACAGGAAGAGGAGGAGATAGACAGAGATATGGGAGAGGGAAATGGGCCAATGAACAGATGGAGTGGGAGCAGCAAATAGACAGGGAAGAGGAGAAGATGGACATAGAGAGGGGAGAGGAGGACACAGAAAGGATAGGGGAGTAGATGCACAGAGAGAGTGGGCAGAGGGGGGGGGGAGATGGACAGAAGTGAGAGGAGGAGAGGAGATAGAGAGAGGAGGAGGAGGTTGACAATGTGAGAGGGAGGACAAGATGGAAACAGGAGGGGGAGATGGGAGCAGACTGATGGAGGGGAGGAGGAAATGGACAGAGAAAGGGGCAGGAGGAAAGGACAGAGAATGGGGAGTGGAGATTGTGGACAGGAAGAGGGGGTAGTGGAGATGAACAAAGAGTGGGAGGGGTAGAAGCGATTGACAAGGACAGGTAGGATAGAGAGAGAGAAGGGAGGAGAGGTGGATAAAAAATGAGGGGATGGCTACAGAGAGGGAAGAGGATGGTGTGGACAGTGAGAGGGGGAAGGAGAAGATAGATGGAGGGGGAGGGAGGAGAGAGGAGATGGATAGAGAGAGGAGGGTGGACGAGATTGACCAATAGAAGATTGTAACAAGTAAATACCCAGTCAACGCTGCATTTCTCAGCTAGATTTGAATAAAAATCATCACAAGTGAGAGTGGATCGGGGCGTGGAAAGACTAAACTTTTAACGTGATAGGGAAGCTAGTAAATCTGAAAAGGGAAACGCTAAGACTCAGTCTTGAAATGGAAAGAAGACAAAGGTTTACGATCAGACGAGTATAGAGTAATATCAAGTGCAGGAGAAAATGGTACAGCAGTAGTGGGATTCGTTGTGAATAAGAAGGTAGGGTGGATGGGGAGATACTGTGAAGAGTTCAGTGACAGGGTTGTTCT
Source organism: Schistocerca piceifrons (assembly GCF_021461385.2). Classification (NCBI taxonomy): domain Eukaryota; kingdom Metazoa; phylum Arthropoda; class Insecta; order Orthoptera; family Acrididae; genus Schistocerca; species Schistocerca piceifrons. The sequence continues at coordinate 838,199,319 of NC_060138.1, read as the reverse complement.
CATCGGAATCGACAGGAAACCAACAACGGATAACAATAGTTCAAGTATATATACCAATGTCGCAAATAGAAGATGAAGAGATAGAGAAAGTATATGAGGATAATCAACGAGTAATTCAGCACGTAAAGGGAGATGCAAATCTAATAGTCATAGGAGACTGGAATGCAGTTGTAGGGGAAGGAGTAGAAGAAAGGATTATTGGAAAATATCGGCTTGATGGTAGGAATGACAGAGGAGAAGGACTAATGGAGTTCTTCAACAAATTTCAGCTAGTAACAGCGAATTCTCTGTTCAACAATCGGAAGAGGAGGAGGTATACTTGGAAAAGGCCGGGAGATACCGGAAAATTTCAGTTAGGTTACATTATAGTCAGGCTGGAATTCTGAAATGAGATACTGGATTGTAAGGAGTTCTCAAGAGCAGGTATAGACTACGATTTAGTAGTGATGAAGTTTAGACTTAAGTGTAAGAGATTAGTCAGGAAGAATTAATGCGCAAAGAAGTGGGATACAGAGGTACTAAGGAATGAAGAGAGACGCTTGAAGTTCTGAGGTTGTAGATACTGATATACTGAATAGTTTAGTTCAAATTGCTCTGAGCACTATGGGACTCAACTGCTGTGGTCATAAGTCCCCTAGAACTTAGAACTACTTAAACCTAACTAACCTAAGGACATCACACACATCCATGCCCGAGGCAGGATTCGAACCTGCGACTGTAGCGGTCGTGCGGTTCCAGACTGTAGCGCCTTTAACCGCTCGGCCACTCCGGCCGGCCAATAGTATAGTAGACACGTCAATTGAAGAGGAATCGACACCTCTAAAAAGGATAATCGAGGAAGTTCGAAGGAAAAAAATAGCTACAAGGAAGGTAACTGCGAGGATACCATGGATAACGTAAGAAATACGTCGCCTGCGCAGTGTCATCCTCAGTCCACAGGCGTCACCAGATGCGGATATGGAGGAACATGTGGTCAGCACACCGCTCTCCCGGAGCCGCAACGTCTCAATCAAGTAGCTCCTCCGTTTGCCTCACAAGGGCTGAGTGCATCCCGCTTGCCAACAGCGCTCGGCAGACAGGATGGTCACCCATCCAAGCGCCCGACTGCGCTGAACTTCGGTGATCTGACGGGAACCAGTGTTACCACTGCCGCAAGGCCGTTGGCGACTCAGCATATAGAAAAGTCGAAAAACCTTCGGTGAAATTAAAAGCTGGGCGGTAATATTTCAGAGTGCAATGGGAATTCCGCTGTTAAATGTAGAGGACAGAAGGGATAGATGGAGAGAATACATTGAAGGCCATTGTGAGGGGGAAGACGTGTCTGAATACGTAACAGAAACAGGAGTCGAAACAAAAAAGAGAGGGGATCCAGTATTATAATCAGAATTTCAGAGAGCTTTCGAATACTTGAGATCGAATAAGGGAGGAGGGATAGCTAACATTCCTTTGGAATTTCTAAAATCACTGGGGTATTTGGTAACAAAATGACTATTCATGTCGGAGTGTAGAATGTATGGGACTGGTTTTGTACTATCAGACTTTCGGAAAAACATCGTCCACACAGTTCTAGGGATAGGAAGAGTCGACAAGTGTGAAAATTATTGCACAGTCAGCTTAACAGCTCACGCATCTAAGTTGCCGACAAGGATAATACATAGAAGAATGGAAACTGAAGATCTCTTAGAGGACGATCAGTTTCGCTTTAAGAACGATTAATGTACCAGAGAGAGAGTTCTGAAGTTGCGACTGGAAAAGGAAGCAAGACTGAAGAAAAATCAAGGCACGTCCATAGGATTTGTCGACCTGGAAAATGCGTTCGACAGTGGCAAACTGTGAAAGATGTTTATAATTCTGAGAAAAGTAAGAGTAAGTTGTAAGGATTCCCGAACGGGAAGGCGTGTCGGTCCCCGGCACGAATCCGGCCGCTGGTTTAGTGTCGAGGTCCGGTGTGCCGGCCAGTCTGTGGATGGTTTTTAAGGCCGTTTTCCATCTGCCTCGGCGAATGCGGGTTGGTTCCCCCTCAGTTACACTATGTCGGCGATTGCTGCGCAAATACTGTCTCCACGTACGCGTACACCATAATTACTCTACCACATAAACATTTGAGGTTACACTCGTCTGGTATGAGAAGTTCCAGGCGGTGGTGCACGAGGAAAGGGGGGGGGGGGGGGGGGGGGGAGCGGGGAGGAGCGAACCGCACAATAACCCTGGGTTCTATGTGGGGCGGCAGTGGGGTGTGGCCTGTTGTGGGGTTGTGAACCACTGTGGGCTGTGGCGGGACGAAGCCTCTCTTTCTTTTCTAGGTCTCCGGTTTAAATACACAATACACAGTACAAGTTATAAGAGAAGACAAGTAATACAGGGTGAACATTAATAAAACCGACGAACTGCAGCGAAGGGTTCCTGGCTGGAAATGGAGTACGATGGTCCTATGAACATGTGTCGGAAAATGAATCAGTGCCTCGGTAGATGGTGCTAGCGAATGAAAATTCCTCGAGCATGTACCGTGTTTTATTTGTGTGTTGTAGGCTGTCTGACTGACGCAGCGTAATGTAAGCAGCAGATTGGTCCGGTATTTACGTCGGGAAAAATTCGAGATGGTGTTTGTGTACGGAAAACCAGACGGAAAGTACCCTCACTGACACCAATCACATCACGCAACATTTCAAGAACTTTTTGGGCGTTTGTGTGATCACGGCTCCTTTCAGACAGACGAACGTGCAGGGAGGCGGCGGAATGTGCGTACACCAGGTTTGGAAGACCTGGTTCTACAGGGAATATGTATAGTCTAAAGAAAACTTATGTTAAACTGACTCGTTCCACGTCATTTCCAAATAACGTATTCATGATCTCTGGAACAAGTATTAATGTAATATAATGTTTAGTTCATTTAAGTGTACGAGAATATAGGAAAATATGCCAACTTGGAGACCGATACATCATCTGCAAATAAATCCGCGCACTCATGCCTCTTAATACTAAAAAATGCAAGTACTTCATTTCCAAGTTCAAACATTCGCGTTAACACTTCGTCTCGAGATAACCATTGTACTCTCGTATTTAGAAGAAATTTTCCGAAATTCCTTCACCAGGGAAGACGAATGGAATACTCCAGAATTTGAAACACGAACAGCTGCTAGCATGAGTTTCTTAGAAGTGATACCTTAGGGGTTGCGAAGCAACTCAAATCGCTTGATACGGGCAAGTCTTCAGGTCCAGATTGTATACCGATTAGGTTCCTTTCAGATTACGCTGATACAATAGCTCCCTATTTAGCAATCATATACAACCGCTCGCTCACCGATAGATCTGTGCCTACAGTTTGGAAAATTGCGTAGGTCGCACCAGTGTTTAAGAAGGGTAGTAGGAGTAATCCATCGAACTACAGACCTATATCATTGACGTCTGTTAGCAGTAGGGTTTTGGAGCATATACTGTATTCAAACATTATGAATCACCTCGAAGGGAACGATGTATTGGTACGTAATCAGCATGGTTTCAGAAAACATCGTTCTTGTGCAATGCAGCTAGCTCTTTATTCGCACGAAGTAATGGCCGCTATCAACAGGGGATCTCAAGTTGATTCCGTATTTCTACATTTCCGGAAAGCTTTTGACACCGTTCCTCACAAGCGACTTCTAATGAAGCTGCGGGCCTGTGGGGTATCGTCTCAGTTGTGCGACTGGATTCGTGATTTCTGTCAGGAAGGTCGCAGTTCGTAGTAATAGACGGCAAATTATCGAGTAAAACTGAAGTGATATCAGGTGTTCCCCAGGGAAGCGTCCTGGGAGCTCTGCTGTTCCTGATCTATATAAATGACCTGGGTGACAATCTGAGCAGTTCTCTTAGGCTGTTCGCAGATGATGCTGTAATTTACCGTCTAGTAAGGTCATTTTTCCCGCGCGCTGTTCGGGAGTGGAATGGTAGAGAGATAGTATGATTGTGGTTCGATGAACCCTCTGCCAAGCACTTATATGTGAATTGCAGAGTAATCATGTAGATGTAGATGTATTGTGTGCTGTGCTCTCGTTTCTTGCCACAGAACGTTAAAATGCCGCATATGTAGGGGGCCCCGATTGGATGAAGTTCAGGCCTTTTACTATATCGTCCACCACAATTTTCAGAGGATATGGTAAAGACTTAACAACAATGACTTCGCTCTGAATGAGATAATGGTCGGTCAGTCTGTTACTATTTACTTTGTATACTCTACCAGCGAATCGTTTCACTCGGCCTGTCATAGAAGTGGCTCCGGCTGTACAAACACCAACGTAATCCACCCACGATAATTCATTAGCGACAAAATACTCATCAGTCACACGAAAACTTTTCTTCAGCAGTACTTGATTCAGATAGTTCTTTGTAAAAAAAATTAAAATAAAATAAAATAAAAATAAAAATACTTGCAATTACGTGCTCATCAACAGATCTTATGTAGGAAAGAAGTTGTACGTGACCATCAGTATCGGTGGAATCGTCGACGTGAAGTAAGAACCTACGACTGCTCTTTCTCTTTCCCTCAGCATGTCTTAGATGTCACTGGACATACCACTACCTCGGCGGCTGACTGTGTCAACAGAGAGAGGACTTTTGGAAATTTCAGTAGCAGCTTCTGAACCAAGGACTATTTTTACCATTCCTTTACACGAGTGCATGAACAACGTTTCTGCTATTGTCTATGGTTTTTTGGCCTTTACGATAAGCTCATCTACCTTGTAGCTATCCTCCTATACTTTTATCAAACATGTAACGACATAGTCATGAGCATTACTTGTTTTTCGTTTTGTTCCTACATCGACGATAATAATTCACATCTTTACTTAACACAGTGGAATGATTTGTTGACAAACGTCATTTAAATTTACTGGGAACCATAGTAGCATTGCTGAGTTTTGCACCACACACAACACACTCACGGATCGAGCATGTTTTCTCACCACACCAAAAGAAAACGTAAGATAATTATCACTATATTCCTTTTGAACTATGTTCTGTTTCTTCTTTTCGGGCTCGATGGTTTCACTATTTAAATTGAGGACGGAGCGCTCTGTAGAATGAACTTAGTCATACTGAAAAAAATGGTTTATGGTTCAAATAGCTCTGAGCACTATGGGATTTAACATCTAAGGTCATCAGGCCCCTAGAACTTAGAACTATTTAAACCTAACTAACCTAAGGACAGCACACACATCCATGCCAGAGGCAGGATTCGAACCTGCGACCGTAGCGGTCGCGTGGTTCCAGACTGAAGCGCCTAGAACCGCTCAGCCACACCGACCGACTTAAAAATGGTTTAATAACAACACTGTAGTAGAAAATACCGATGCAGCAATCACATTTGGACTACTGCAGAGCACAGCTATGATAAAGCTGAACTGAAATACTCAAACATTAGAAAGTCCAAGATGGAATAACAACAATATCGTTGAACTGAAATACTGCAGTTTTGTCATTATGTGGGTTCTTAGATGGCGAACGAAAACAGCAATAAAATTTAAGAAGCGGCTACGAACACGATCAAATATAAAAGAAAGGCAATAAAAAAATAATAGAGGGACATTTTTGCTAATCCGGAATTTTAGAGAAAAGCACGTACAGCTAGCTGTACGCAAAAATGCAGCGTAATCTCGACCTAGCGTAGTCCGTGCAGTTGTAAGGCGAGAATACAATTATCTCAAGATAAGCAAAATACACGCTGTTTCAAAATTAATATTCGGGTTTTAAGGGTTTGTAGTACATATTACATTCCTTAGAATTATAAATAATACACCAAATGGAAGAGAAAGACAGTAAGAGAAATACAGTTTTTCTTACAATTATTCAGTGTGAACACCGAGTCGACAGGCGTGTTGTTCCGAAACCTTGATCAATGTGTCAGGAGTAACTGTTGATATAACACTGTTTCCAAAGTCGGATAGATCAGCTGGTATCGGAGGCAGATACACACGGTCGCGTCAGATCGTGTGTGAATGTGGAGGTCATGCATAAGACGCTGTGTCAACCGGCCCCTTGCGCCCAATCCACGGGTCGGATACAACATCGTTTTACCAGTCGCGTACTGAGTTATGTCGGTGAGGCGACGAGCTATCTTACTCCCAAATAAAGATGTGTTGTTCAGCTTCTTCCCATAGAGGCACGGGCCATAGCGGAAGCACATCAAGATAAGAAACGTCAGTTACAGCTGATTCACCGAAAAAGGAAGGCGCATAAACATTCCGCGGGGACATTTCTTGGGGCTAGGCGTGGAAGACTCACACTCGTTCAACACGTTTTTCAGGCACTGTTTGTCATTCCATACTCTTTCCACTGCGCACAGCTATGCAAACGAAACTGTTTGAGTTGCTCTTTCGTTTGGTGTATTATTTACAATTGTAAGTTGAACGTAGTAAATGCTACAACGCCTTAAAACCGTTATGTTCATTTTGAAACACCCTGTATAATAATAAGATTGAGAAAATAAATTACATTTAATTTCTGTGAAAATATAACAGTTCTCAGGAAGTATTAAATAATGAATAAACAAGCACCTTCTTACTTAAAATCGAAGGAAATAAATTACATTAACGATATTTAAAAAACACTAATTCGCATTATGTCTAAATTCGATATTCCTTAATTTCTTACAATAGCATGGAAACGTTCGCATCGTGGCGGCACTTCAGTGCACTGCGGCACACCGGTTGCGGAGCACTGCTGCAGGCCGTCACTGTTGGCACCGGTTTAGTTCCACTCTCAGGAAGACTCGACGAGATCCTTGCAGCCCATCCCAGCCACTATTTGATGAACGTCTGCTATTCCTACTATTCACTCTATAACAGTTACTGTTAGTGTGATTTAGCTTTCGCCGTATGAAGCTGTTGCTAGATACGGAAGCTGCTGCACTGGACTGAATCCTACGTCTTCATAGGACGTAAAGTACGAAGGCTACAAATATTACATCCCATCATCAGTGACAAAAGAAGATAGACATTTTGTTTCCCTTGAGGCAGAATCGTCAAAATATTTTAATTCTTAGGAATGTTGGCTCAAATGGCTCTGAGCACTATGCGACTTAACTTCTGAGGTCATCAAACTTATAACTAATTAAACCTAACTAACCTAAGGACTTCACACACATCCATGCCCGAGGCAGGATTCAAACCTGCGACCGTAGTGGTCGCTCGGTTCCAGACTGCAGCGCCTAGAACCGCACGCCCACTCCGGCGTTACGTTTAAGTAGTTCTTAGTTCTAGGGGACTGATGACCTCAGATGTTACGTCCCATAGTGCTCAGAGCCATTTGAACCATTTTTTCGATAACGAAGCCATTGAAAACGAAGCGCAAGCTCCAAATACACTACTGGCCATTAAAATTGCTACACTACGAAGTTAATGTGCTACAAACGCGAAATTTAACCGACAGAAAGAAGATGCTGTGATATGCAAATGATTAGCTTTTCAGAGCATTCGCACAAGGTTGGCGCCGGTGGCGACACCTACAACGTGCTGACATGAGGAAAGTTACCAACCGATTTCTCATACACAAACAGCAGTTGACCGGCGTTGCCTGGTGAAACGTTGTTGTGACGCCTCGTGTAAGGTGGAGAAATGCGTACCATCACGTTTCCGACTTTGATAAAGGTCGGAAATTAGCCTATCACGATTGCGGTTTATCGTACGCGACATTGCTGCTCGCGTTGGTCGTATCCGCGTGGCTGTAACGGATCGTGTAGCCACGTCTCGATCCCTGAGTCAACAGATGACGTTTGCAAGACAACAACCTTCTGCACGAACAGTTCGACGACGTTTGCAGCAGAATAGAGTATCAGCTCGAATACCATGGCTGCGGTCACCCTTGACGCTGCATCACAGACAGGAGCGTCTGCGATGGTGTACTCAACGACGAACCTGGGTGCACGAATGGCAAAACGCCACTTTTTCGGATGAATCCAGCTTCTGTTTACGGCGTCATGATGGTCGCATCCGTGTATGGCGACATCGCGGTGAACACACATTGGAAACGTGTATTCGTCATCGCCATACTGGCGTATCACCCGGCGTGATGGTATGGGGTGCCACTGGTTACACGTCTCTGTCACCTCTTGTTCGCATTGACGGTACTTTGAATAGTGGACGTTACATTTCAGATGTGTTACGACCCGTGGCTCTACACTTCATTCGATCCCTGCGAAACCTTATATTTCAGCAGGATAATGCACGACCGCATGTTGCAGGTCCTGTACGGCTTTCCTGGATACAGAAAATGTTCGACTGCTGCCCTGGCCAGCACATTCTCCAGATCTCTCACCAATTGAAAACGTCTGGTCAATGGTGGCCGAGCAACTGACTCATCACAATACGCCAGTCACTACTCTTGATGAACTGTGGTATCGTGTTGGAGTTGCATGGGCAGCTGTACCTGTACACGCCATCCAAGCTTTGTTTGACTCAATGCCGAGGCGTATCAAGGCCGTTATTACGGCCAGAGGAGGTTGTTCTGGGTACTGATTTCTCAGGATCTGTGCACCCAAATTGCATGAAAATGTAATCACATGTCAGTTCTAGTATAATATATTTGTCCACTGAATACCCGTTTATCATCTGCATTTCTTCTTGGTGTAGCAATGTTAATGGCCAGTAGTGTAGGTGTGATACCGGCAGAGATTTTTTTTGAAGCGATAATCGTGATATACTCTTTAAGTACTGCAGGGAAACCACAGAAAAGATAAATCTGTATGAGCGGACGGGAATTCTATCACCGTTCATCCCAAACGAGATTCGCTAGCCTAAACGACCCCTTCCCTCCTTCGACATCAGGAACGGAGCACCAGAAAGTGGAAAGAAATCGAAAAATGTTTGAAGGACGGGGAAGGGACTGGATGGGAGGGGAAATGGGGAGGGGAGGGATGGAGTATGTAGTTTTTGAAACACAGTAGTATTCCTATCTCAAAGATTGTTTGCCTACATGTAAAACTATTCCCAACTACAGAGGTACGGCCGAGACTTGGATTTCGTGAATACCAAAAATGAGAATCGTTGAACAGGGTCTGTAATAATGAAATGTTCTCCAGATGAAACGGAAATTAGGTGGCTGTATCAGTAGAAACAGTAGGTAAATGCAGAGTACATCCTGATTAAGGTATTGGGTGTAACAGAGCCATACAAAATATTTGATCACGTGAACATCCAGAACTGAAGAAAATATTCATAGAATAATAATCTGTTTCAGTTCCTAGTAATATTCTTAATTTATTCCACGAGCGGTTCATCTTCAGATGTCACCAAATAATATGTAAACGTAATTTTTTGGTGATATTTGAAGATGAAGTTTCAACCTTCTAAACCGCTCTTGGAATAAAATAAGATAATCACTACCAGCTGAAACGGACTTTTATTACATGAACAGGTACACAGTCTAATCAAGGGAAAAAAGCGAAGGAAAGAACCCTTTTATTAATCACATCAAATGAATTCGCATTTGCGAATAAGGGCAACTATCAGCTGTATCTACATCTACATCTACATTGATACTCCGCAAGCCACCCAACGGTGTGTGGCGGAGGGCACTTTACGTGCCACTGTCATTACCTCCCTTTCCTGTTCCAGTCGCGTATGGTTCGCGGGAAGAACGACTGTCTGAAAGCCTCCGTGCGCGCTCTAATCTCTCTAATTTTACATTCGTGATCTCCTCGGGAAGTATAAGTAGGGGGAAGCAATATATTCGATACCTCATCCAGAAACGCACCCTCTCGAAACCTGGCGAGCAAGCTACACCGCGATGCAGAGCGCCTCTCTTGCAGAGTCTGCCACTTGAGTTTATTAAACATCTCCGTAACGCTATCACGGTTACCAAATAACCCAGTGACGAAACGCGCCGCTCTTCTTTGGATCTTCTCTACCTCCTCCGTCAACCCGACCTGGTACGGATCCCACACTGATGAGCAATACTCAAGTATAGGTCGAACGAGTGTTTTGTAAGCCACCTCCTTTGTTGATGGACTACATTTTCTAAGCACTCTCCCAATGAATCTCAACCTGGTACCCGCCTTACCAACAATTAGTTTTATATGATCATTCCACTTCAAATCGTTCCGTACGCATACTCCCAGATATTTTACAGAAGTAACTGCTACCAGTGTTTGTTCCGCTATCATATAATCATACAATAAAGGATCCTTCTTTCTATGTATTCGCAATACATTACATTTGTCTATGTTAAGGGTCAGTTGCCACTCCCTGCACCAAGTGCCTATCCGCTGCAGATCTTCCTGTATTTCGCTACAATTTTCTAATGCAGCAACTTCTCTGTATACTACAGCATCATCCGCGAAAAGCCGCATGGAACTTCCGACACAATCTACTAAGTCATTTATATATATTGTGAAAAGCAATGGTCCCATAACACTCCCCTGTGGCACGCCAGAGGTTACTTTAACGTCTGTAGACGTCTCTCCATTGATAACAACATGCTGTGTTCTGTTTGCCAAAAACTCCTCAATCCAGCCACACAGCTGGTCTGATATTCCGTAGGCTCTTACTTTGCTTATCAGGCGACAGTGCGGAACTGTATCGAACGCCTTCCGGAAGTCAAGAAAAATAGCATCTACCTGGGAGCCTGTATCTAATATTTTCTGGGTCTCATGAACAAATAAGGCGAGTTGGGTCTCACACGATCGCTGTTTCCGGAATCCATGTTGATTCCTACATAGTAGATTCTGGGTTTCCAGAAATGACATGATACTCGAGCAAAAAACATGTTCTAAAATTCTACAAGAGATCGACGTAAGAGATATAGGTCTATAGTTTTGAGCATCTGCTCGACGACCCTTCTAGAAGACTGGGACTATCTGTGCTCTTTTCCAATCATTTGGAACCCTCCGTTCCTCTAGAGACTTGCGGTACACGGCTGTTAGAAGGGGGGCAAGTTCTTTCGCGTACTCTGTGTAGAATCGAATTGGTATCCCGTCAGGTCCAGTGGACTTTCCTCTATTGAGTGATTCCAGTTGCTTTTCTATTCCTTGGACACTTATTTCGATGTCAGCCATTTTTTCGTTTGTGCGAGGATTTAGAGAAGGAACTGCAGTGCGGTCTTCCTCTGTGAAACAGCTTTGGAAAAAGGTGTTTAGTATTTCAGCTTTACGCGTGTCATCCTCTGTTTCAGTGCCATCATCATCCCGTAGTGTCTGGATATGCTGTTTCGAGCCACTTACTGATTTAACGTAAGACCAGAACTTCCTAGGATTTTCTGTCAAGTCGGTACATAGAATTTTACTTTCGAATTCAATGAACGCTTCACGCATAGCCCTCCTTACGCTAACTTTGACATCGTTTAGCTTCTGTTTGTCTGAGAGGTTTTGGCTGCGTTTAAACTTTGAGTGGAGCTCTCTTTGCTTTCGCAGTAGTTTCCTAACTTTGTTGTTGTACCACGGTGGGTTTTTCCCGTCCCTCACAGTTTTACTCGGCACGTACCTGTCTAAAACGCATTTTACGATTGCCTTGAACTTATTCCATAAACACTCAACATTGTCAGTGTCGGAACAGAAATTTTCGTTTTGATCTGTTAGGTAGTCTGAAATCTGCCTTCTATTACTCTTGCTAAACAGATAAACCTTCCTCCCTTTTTTTATATTCCTATTAACTTCCATATTCAGGGATGCTGCAACGGCCTTATGATCACTGATTCCCTGTTCTGTACATACAGATTCGAAAAGTTCGGGTCTGTTTGTTATCAGTAGGTCCAATATGTTATCTCCACGAGTCGGTTCTCTGTTTAATTGTTCGAGGTAATTTTCGGATAGTGCACTCAGTATAATGTCACTCGATGCTCTGTCCCTACCACCCGTCCTAAACATCTGAGTGTCCCAGTCTATATCTGTATAATGGAATGACGACAATGAACATTTGTGCCGGACCTGGACTCGAACCCGGATTTCCCGCTTATCGCGAGCGGTCGCCTTACCATTTGACTATCCGTGCACGACTCACGGCCAGATCCAAACTTCCATATGTTGTCAACCATGCGTCTACGACCTGCACTCGTACATTCATTATGTATCTTCCCATATTCATTTGATGTGCTCCGCGATGGCAGTGGTTGTCGCAGTGCCTGTTCCTTGGACATGCGTGTATGTCCAAAAGAACTTTGCGTCGTAATCAAAATAACACAGGCGCTGCAATACCCCTTTTATTAATGTTCTGTTGACCAAAATCCGAGAAAATTCTCGTGCTATGTAAAATCACTAGGTTTCCATCCAGTCACTCGTTGACCAGTCTGTTGCAGTAGAGCGTAGCACAACGAAAGCCGAAGTTTTAAATCTGGGCGGTCTCACCACGAGCTATTTCACGTGGAATGGGAATTTCTACGAACAGCTGGAAGGCGTCGCCATGGGTAGTCCTCTGAGTCCAGTGGTGATCAACTTCTTCATGGAACATTTCGAAGCACAGGCACTGGACTCGGCGACTTGTAAACCTATGGTGTGATACAGGTACGTCGATGATACTTTTGTTGTGTGGAGCCATGCTGAAGAACAGCTCGGTGACTTCCTAAGACACTTGAACAGCGTCCACACCAACATAAAATTTACCATGGAAGCAGAAAAGGACAAAAAACTACCATTTCTAGAGGTGCTGGTCACGAGGGACGGCGAAAACCTGAGACATAGCGTGTACCGAAAACCGAAACACACGGACCGATACCTGCACAAACTATCAAACCACCACCCGAGCCAGAAAAGAGGCATGATTCATACGCTCATACCGTCGCAGGTAGGAGAACCGCACCGGAAATTACCGCGGAGAAGCCCTCGGACGTTGGCGCGCCAGGTACATGTAGTCTGCGGCCGCGAACTCGGCTGTAGTTCACCACCGGCAATGGAAGGTGAAGCTTTGACAATGCCAGCCACTCGTGCTGGCGAAACGTCAATAAAATCATCAGACGAACGTCGGCCGAAGAACCCGGGACAGAAGCAAATAGGCAGTTTTAAATTTGGCTATTAACAAATCGTTCACGCTGGAGAACTGTTCAAACATACCATCGTTTGACCATCTCACAGAGTCCCGTATGGACGACATAGCGATACGACCCTGGATTAGAGAAACAACTGAAAGAGCTGAAAATAAATAAGTCGGCACATCCGGATGGAATCTCAGCTCGGTTCTGCGGCACAGGCCCCTCACTTATCTTGCATTTATTACGTAATTCTTGCCCAGCGAAAAGCCCCAAGCGATTGGGAAAAGCGCAGGTGGCTCTTGCATATAAGAAGATAAAAGAGCGGACCCGAAAAATTACAGACCAAATATCCTTAACATCGGTTTGCTGAAGAATTCTTGAACATATCTGAGTTCGAATACAATAAATTTCCTCGAGGCTGAAAGCCTATGTCCGCGTATCAGCGCGGTTTTAGAAAGCATCGCTCGTGTGAAACTCAGCTTGCCCTTTTCTCACGTGATATACTGTGAACTGTGGATGAACGGCTACAGCCGGCCGCGGTGGCCAAGCGGTTCTAGGCGCGTCAGTCCGGAACCGCGCGACTGCTACGGTCGCAGGTTCGACTCCTGCCTCGGGCATGGGTGTGTGTGATGTCCTTAGGTTAGTTAGGTTTAAGTAGTTCTAGGGGTAGCGTCTTTGATTCATAATCAAAAACGTCTTCTGTCCCGGGTTCGATCCCCGCCACTGCCTAAATTTTGATAAATAATCAGCATTGGCGGCCGAAGACTTCCGGCATAAGAAGTGAGCCTCATTCTGCCAACGGCCTTGTCGAAGAGGGCGGAGGAGCGGATAGAGGTTCAGGGCACTCTTTTGTCCTAGGGGTGGGAAATTGCCCCTAAAGGCGGAAGAATCAGCAATGATCAACGACATGAGGATGCAGAAGGCAATGGAAACCACTGCATTAAAGACACGTAACGTGTATCCACAGGACATGTGGCCTGTAATTGAAGAAGTGTCATGATGATCTCTCCATTGGCAAAAGATTCCGGAATAGTCCCCCATCCGGATCTCCGGGGGGGGGAGGGACTGCCAAGGGGGAGGTTACCATGAGAAAAAGATTGAATAATCAACGAAAGGATAACGTTCTACGAGTCGGGGCCTGGAATGTCAGAAGCTTGAACGTGGTAGGGAAACTAGAAAACCTGAAAAGGGAAATGCAAAGGCTCAATCTAGATATAGTAGGGGTCAGTGAAGTGAAGTGGAAGGAAGACAAGGATTTCTGGTCAGATGAGTATCGGGTAATATCAACAGCAGCAGAAAATGGTATAACAGCTGTAGGATTCGTTATGAATAGGAAGGTAGGGCAGAGGGTGTGTTACTGTGAACAGTTCAGTGACCGGGTTGTTCTAATCAGAATCGAAAGCAGACCAACACCGACAACGATAGTTCAGGTATACATGCCGACGTCGCAAGCTGAAGATGAACAGTAGAGAAAGTGTATGAGGATATTGAAAGGGTAATGCAGTATGTAAAGGGGGACGAAAATCTAATAGTCATGGGCGACTGGAATGCAGTTGTAGGGGAAGGAGTAGAAAAAAAGGTTACAGGAGAATATGGGCTTGGGACGAGGAATGAAAGAGGAGAAAGACTAATTGAGTTCTGTAACAAGTTTCAGCTAGTAATAGCGAATACCCTGTTCAAGAATCACAAGAGGAGGAGGTATACTTGGAAAAGGCCGGGAGATACGGGAAGATTTCAATTAGATTACATCATGGTCAGACAGAGATTCCGAAATCAGATACTGGATTGTAAGGCGTACCCAGGCGCAGATATAGACTCAGATCACAATATAGTAGTGATGAAGAGTAGGCTGAAGTTCAAGACATTAGTCAGGAAGAATCAATACGCAAAGAAGTGAGATACGGAAGTACTAAGGAATGACGAGATACGTTTGAAGTTCTCTAACGCTATAGATACAGCAATAAGGAATAGCGCAGTAGGCAGTACAGTTGAAGAGGAATGGACATCTCTGAAAAAGGCCATCACAGAAGTTGGGAAGGAAAACATAGGTACAAAGAAGGTAGCTGCGAAGAAACCATGGGTAACAGAAGAAATACTTCAGTTGATTGATGAAAGGAGGAAGTACAAACATGTTCTGGGAAAATCAGGAATACAGAAATACAAGTCGCTGAGGAATGAAATAAATAGGAAGTGCAGGGAAGCTAAGACGAAATGGCTGCAGGAAAAATGTGAAGACATCGAAAAAGATATGATTGTCGGAAGGACAGACTCAGCATACAGGAAAGTCAAAACAGCCTTTGGTGACATTAAAAGCAACGGTGGTAACATTAAGAGTGCAACGGGAATCCCACTGTTAAATGCAGAGGAGAGAGCAGGTAGGTGGAAAGAATACATTGAAAGCCTCTATGAGGGTGAAGATTTGTCTGATGTGATAGAAGAAGAATCAGGAGTCGTTTTAGAAGAGATAGGGGATTCAGTATTAGAATCGGAATTTAAAAGAGCTTTGGAGGACTTACGGTCAAATAAGGCAGAAGGGATAGATAACATTCCATCAGAATTTCTAAAATCATTGGAGGAAATGGCAACAAAACGACTATTCACGTTGGTGTGTAGAATATATGAGTCTGGCGACATACCATCTGACTTTCGGAAAAGCATCATCCACACAATTCCGAAGACGGCAAGAGCTGACAAGTGCGAGAATTATCGCACAATCGGCTTAACAGCTCATGCATCGAAGCTGCTTGCAAGAATAATATACAGAAGAATGGAAAATTGAGAATGCGCTAGGTGACGATCAGTTTGGCTTTAGGAAAAGTAAAGGGTCGAGAGAGGCAATTCTGACGTTACGGCTAATAATGGAAGCAAGGCTAAAGAAAAATCAAGACACTTTCATAGGATTTGTCGACCTGGAAAAAGCGCTCAACAATATAAAATGGTGCAAGCTGTTCGAGATTCTGAAAAAAGTAGGGGTAAGCTATAGGGAGAGACGGGTCATATACAATATGTACAACAACCAAGAGGGAATAATAAGAGTGGACGATCAAGAACGAAGTGCTCGTATTAAGAAGGGTGTAAGACAAGGCTGTAGCCTTTCGCCCCTACTCTTCAATCTGTACATCGAGGAAGCAATGATGGAAATAAAAGAAAGGTTCAGGAGTGGAATTAAAATACAAGGTGAAAGGATATCAATGATACGATTCGCTGATGACATTGCTATCCTGAGTGAAAGTGAAGAAGAATTAAATGATCTGCTGAACGGAATGAACAGTCTAATGAGTACACAGTATGGTCTGAGAGTAAATCGGAGAAAGACGAAGGTAATGAGAAGTAGTAGAAATGAGAACAGCGAGAAACTTAACATCAGGATTGATGGTCACAAAGTCAATGAAGTTAAGGAATTCTTCTACCTAGGCAGCAAAATAACCAATGACGGACGGAGCAAGGAGGACATCAAAAGCAGACTCGCTATGGCAAAAAAGGCATTTCTGGCCAAGAGAAGTCTACTAATATCAAACACCGGCCTTAATCTGAGGAAGAAATTTCTGAGGATTTACGTCTGGAGTACAGCATTGTATGGTAGTGAAACATGGACTGTGGCAAAACCGCAACAGAAGAGAATCGAAGCATTTGAGATGTGGTGCTATAGACGAATGTTGAAAATTAGGTGGACTGATAAGGTAAGGAATGAGGAGGTTCTACGCAGAATCGGAGAGGTAAGGAAGATGTGGAAAACACTGATAAGGAGAAGGGACAGGATGATAGGACATCTGCTAAGACATGAGGGAATGACTTCCATGGTACTAGAGGGAGCTGTAGAGGGCAAAAACTGTAGAGGAAGACAGAGATTGGAATACGTCAAGCAAATAATTGAGGACGTAGGTTGCAGGTGCTACTCTGAGATGAAGAGGTTAGCACAGGAAAGGAATTCGTGGCGGGCCGCATCAAACCAGTCAGTAGACTGATGACCAAAAAAAAAAGTTCTAGGGGACTGATGACCACAGCAGTTGAGTCCCATAGTGCTCAGAGCCATTTGAACCATTTATGCATGTTAAGCTATATTCAGATCCGATGATGGCACCTTTAGTGTGTTGAAACTTGTCATCTATTAAACAGTGTTTAAGCGATCTTGGCTTTTGAATTATTTATAAGACTGATTTTATTTTCTATATACATAAATGATCCGACGTAGGCCTGCAGAGTGAGCGGCAATCAGCGCTGTTTGGCGATGACGTTGTAGTGTTCGAGAAGATGTCCTCGTTGAATGATTGTAGGATATGGTTCTAATGGCTCTGAGCACTATGGGACTTAACATCTGAGGTCATCAGTCCCCTAGAACTTAGAACTACTTAAACCTAACTAACCTAAGGACATCACACACATCCATGCCCGAGGCAGTATTCGAACCTGCGACCGAAGCGGTCCCGCGGTTCCAGACTGAAGCGCCTAGAACCGCTTGGCCACTGCGGCCGGCGATTGTAGGATAATACAAGATGACTTAGACAAAATTTCTAGTTGGTGGGATGAGCGGCAGCTTGCTCTAAATGTAGAAAAATGTAAGTTAATGCAGAAGAGTAGGAAATGCAATGCTGTAATATTGGAATACAGCATTAGTAGTGTGCTGCTTGACACAGACACATCGATTAAATAGTTGGGCATAACGTTGCAAAGCGATGTAAAATGGAATGGGCATGAAAGGATGGTAGAAGCGAACCTGAATGATTGGAATCTATTTATTGGGAGAATTTTAGGTAATTGTAGCTCATCAATAAGGGACAGAGTCCAATGGCATTTCCGCAGTGGTAACACCGGTCCCCGACAGATCACAGAAATTAAGCACTGTCGGGCTTGGCTAGCACTTGGGCGGGTGACCGGGACCGTTCGGGTCTGCCGAGCGCTGCTTCCAGGCAGGTTGTACTCAGCCCTTGTGAGGCCAATTGAGGGGCTACTTGACTGAGAAGTAGCGGCACCGGTCACTGAAACTAAATACTGCCGGGACAGAGGTGTGTTGACCACGTGCCCCTCCATATTCGCATCCAGTGACGCCTGTCGGCTGATGAGGACTCGGCGGTCTGTCGGTATCGTTGTGCCTTTCGAGGCTTGTTCAGTCGGAATACACTTGTGCGACACATTGTTGAATACTGTTCGAGTGTTTGGGGTCCCCAAAAGATCGGATCAAAGGAAGACATCGAAGCAATTCAGACGCAGGGTACCGGAGATATTGCCGGTAGGTTCGATTAGCACGGGTTTATTATGGAGATCCTTCATGAAGTCAAATGGGAACGTCTGGGTGGAAGATGACGCTCTTTTCGCTAAACAGATATGTGAATGGCTCGAAGACTTCTTAGGTAATAGAAGCTGGCTGCAGAAAGATTCTACTGCCCCCAGCATACTTTTCCCGCAAGGACCCCGAAGATGGGGGCTCATACGGAGGCAGATAGATAGTAGTTTTTCCGTCCATCTATTTGCAGGTGGAACAGGAGAGGAAATGACTAGTAGTTTTACATGATATCCTCCACCACGCACCGTACAGTGGCTTGAGGAGTAGGTATATGTAGATGTAGATGTAGTAGTGAAGGCATAATAGTTGCTCAGAGAAGAATTGGGAAAGGATACCAACGGCAGCCTTTTCAGAGAAACTGTCTTGACATTTCCCTAAACTGATTTTGATAAACGACGGAAATTGGCATGAGCTAACCGGCATTTTAACTCAGTTCCTCCAAAAACCACTGCGAGCTCGAGAAGGAAAAAAGTAGATAGACAACGAACTGACCACATCAGTCGGAAGACTGAAACATAAACGCAGAGATGTGTACGGGCGAGTAGACAGGCAACGGTTGAGCTAGCCAAGGGGCTACCAACAGTGTCTCCTCAACTACCATTCAGCGAACGTTTCTGCGTATGGGCCTCGGTAGCAAGCGCATGGTCCATGCTGACTGCTGTTCATCAGCGATGAAGGCTGAAGTTTGCATGCCAATACCGCAACTGGATGTCCACTGAATGGCGACAGATGGCCTTTTCAGATGAACCACGTTTTACGCTCCATCGGACAGATGGCCATTGGTGTGTAACGGCCCTGCAATAATTGTCAGAATATTCCATGCCGGAAGAGGAAGCACTATGGCCTGGGGTTTGGTTTCATAGCGTTCTCTGGGTGATCTCATCTTTCTGGGAGACACACTGGATCAACGCACGTAACATCTATCATTGCGGACCATTTTCACCCTTACATGCTGTTTATTTTTTCCTCAGCACGATGCCATCAACCAGCAGGACAGTGCAACGTGTATTGTGGGTAGAGCAAACCAAAGACTGCGATTCATTGGCAGAACACTTAGAGGGTGCAACAGGTCTACCAAAGAGACTGCTTACACTATGCTTGTCCGCCCTATTCTGGAGTACTGCTGTGCGGTGTGGGATCGCCATCAGGTGGGACTGACGGATGACATCGAAAAATTACAAAGAAGGGCAGTTCGTTTTGTATTATCGCGAAATCGGGGAGATAGTGTCACAGACATGATACGTGGAGTGGCAGTCATTAAAACAAAGGCGTTATCCGTTGCGACGGGATCTTCTCATGAAATTTCGACCATCAGTTTTCTCCTCCGATTGCGAAAACATTCTGTTCCCACCCACCTACATAGGGAGAAATGATCATCACGATAAAATAAGAGAAATCAGAGATCTCACGGAAAAATTTAAGTGCTCGTTTTTCCCGCGTGCCGTTCAAGAGTGGAACGGTAGAGAGACAGCATGAACATGGTTCATTGAACCCTCTGCCAGGCACTTTATTCTGAATAGCAGAGTAATCACGTAGATGTATACACGACTCGCCGTGTATGTGCGTGGTTCAAAGAGCACTAGGATGAGTTTACCGTGCTCCCCAGGTCACCAGACTCCCCTGATTTAAACCCAGTCGACATTCTGTGGGCCCGTCTCGATCGAGCTGTTCACGCGATTAAAGCTCAACAGCCGCGCCGTTTGAGGCGCAATGTCACGGACTACGCGGCCCGTCCCACCGGAGGTTCGAGTCCTCCCTCGGGCTTGAGTGTGTGTGTTGTCCCTAGCGTAGGAGAGAATGTCACAGAAATGATACAGGATTTTGGATGGACATCATTAAAAGAAAGGCGTTTTTCGTTGCGACGGGATCTTCTCACGAAATTCCAATCACCAACTTTCTCCTCCGAATGCGAAAATATTTTGTTGACACTGACTTACATAGGGAGGAACGATCACAAAGATAAAATAAGGGAAATCAGAGCTCGTACGGAAAGACATAGGTGTTTATTCTTCCCGCGCGCTATACGAGATTGGAATAATAGAGAATTGTGAAGGTGGTTCGATGAACCCTCTGCCAGGCACTTAAATGTGATTTGCAGAGTATCCATGTAGATGTAGAAGTAGATAGGTTAGTTTAAGTTAGTTTAAGTAGTGTGTAAGTCTAGGGATCGATAACCTAAGCAGTTTGGTCCCTTAGGAATTCACACACATTTGAACATTTTTTTAAAGAAACTCAACACATGGCCACAGCTCCGGAGTCGGCACGGCTCCACATCCCTGTCGGTACCTTCCAGTACCTCATTGACTCTCTTTCTGCACGTCGGCGCTGCAGAATGTAGTTATTCATGCTTCTGACTGGTGCTCACATTACTGTGATTGGACCGTGTTCACACCACGATGGTCGGACTTAGGAGATTCTACCGAGCTTGGTGGCGTAGTGGTTGACATTGGCTTTGAATTCGAGAGGGGCGGGGGTGGGGGGCCAGATACGGTCCTGGCAACCCTACTTCACGTTCGCGTGGTTTTCCTGAAACACGCTGAGTGAACGACGTGAAACCTACTGACACTTTTTTTTCTTCATCACTGCCCAGTCGAAACAGCGTTTCTTTTCGAATAACCTCGATGTTCACGGTACGTTACGATCTGATCTGCATTTCCTGTTTTGTAGTATTTACGTAACAGATAGAAATTGCGTTATAGGTTTCCACCGCGTGGAACTCTTGTGTATAACCAACAGGGAAATACCAACAGAATTCGCGAATGACGTGAATGCAAGTAAGAGGCACAGGACGGACACACGGCTGGCTGGCATCACCTAGTTCAGAGTTACGTGATTGTGTGCTAGCAGGTTTTGTGGCTTCAGTTCAGCGATGCGTTTGTAGCGCAAGCATCCATACTGTGCGCGGCGAATGGCTTCCGTGGCAGCCTTCCAGATCTCATTTTGCGAACGGGGCGCCGCCACCTCTACTGCGTCGCCTCTCATAGTAGGTGCACCACAGCAGCACTTCTTCCGTTACCTTTTTTTGCTTATACACGACGTGTGTGACGTACAGCTACACAGCATATCTCTAAGCAGACGTTATTGTCTAGAAAAACGCGAGCTGCTGGAAACTGGAGTTTGCCTTGTAATTTCGAGATGCTGACAACCAAAGAGTTCCGCCAACTCTTCTTGGAGATCGTAGGCTCGGGGACCAACCGTGAGTAAATGATGCTCATTGCCTTTTTAATTACTTACTTAGCATTAGATTTTATCTTCAGAGTATTCATTATGCCGGTTGTGGTATAGAGTGTCGTGTTATATTGCATTTTTTGAAATCTAATTTCCGCGTCACTGTGGGCTTAGATCAATGTTTAAGAAAAAACTGAAGGGAGCAAGAGCAAATACGGAAAACAAGCCGTTCTCTTAACTCATTATTTTTTTTCCAGTAGAGAGTTACCTCTCTCCAAAAATTACCAACACTTACATGCTTGCAAGCAGTTATTTAAATTTCAATTACATTTTGTTCTATCAAGAGAGTTGATATTACGCTGCGAATAACGTATTAGAAGATTTGAGTTACGCTTTGACCTCATGTTTTCAACTATCGATCGCAAATCCGTCTTAGTTTTCGTTACGTGCTATACCTGGTTAGTACTGTCCTCCTTTGTCAAATCCCCGGCATAACAATTGTTTTATCAATGGACAGTCTGCTTCTGACCCAAACGCTGAAATAACAATGAACTGTTTTCCGTTTCTTAACGGATGAGTTAAAAATAACGAACTGTTTTACTGATCAAATTCATTTAAGTGAATTTTATGTGAACTTTTATCCCTAATTTGTTTGTCAAATACTAACTGTCAACAAAGAAGGCGCGATCACTGGGTTCAGTGATCACTTCATAATTTTTTGACAAAATATATAATGATATTGTAAATGTTTAATGCTCTCTTTGCATTTTGTGTTCTGAATACGTCAACGTAATTTAATAAATTGCCGCAACGTAAGATACAGTTGATATTGCGCTACGAATTTAATTCCGTGACAAGGGACTAATCAATGTGCGAAACAATCTTCTTTGTTTAAAAAGTTTCTCTGTGCTGGCCATTCTCGCAGCAGCTGTAAGTAAGTTACAATAGTTCAAAAGAAAAACGCATTTTGCATGCTGCAAATTAAGATTTTTTTTTATTTATCTTGTGCATCCAGACGCGTTTCGCCTTAATTGAAAGGCATCTTCAATGAGTGTCCTGAAATATTATACCATTTTTTCGTTTTTGGCTTATAAATAGTGAATTATACGCTGATCTGTAAGTACTTTCCAATTTTACTACAAAACCCTCAACGAACTGTTTTAAATCTATAACCTTTATCACCAAACGATAACCTACACGTACAAACGAAAAAATCGAGTAATATTTCAGGACATCCACTGAAGATGCCTTCTAACAACGGCGACACGCGTCTGTGTGCACAAGATAATTAAAAAAACTTAATGTGCAGTATGTGAAAGTTATGTTTCTTTTGAACTACTGAGTAAATATATTCGGATAGCCGTTTAATTTATGGTACATTTAATACAGCCCAAAAGAAAGTTAGAACATCAAATGTATATATAAAAATAGCACACCAGTTTTCATTGGAAATGTTAAAGCAAGTAATGTGTCTATCACATAGCAATGACATATGATATCATTGCAACTGCAAACTCCCTGATGTTGCACTTACGGTGAAAGCAAAACCTGCTGGTAGATCGTAATACAGGGTGACAGTTATTGATCTATGTGAAATAAAATCATCAAAACTTCTGAACGATTTGCGTTAAGACGCTCAAACTGCATGGTTGACAGCAGGGCCGTTTTTCTTTTGAATGGGTTCGTCAGTAAGTAAAACTGGCGCACTTGAGGGACTGAGAATCCGCATTTCGCGATCGAGAAATCTCTGCACCCTCAACGAGTGGCTGTGTGGTGAGCAATGTCCAGTCACGGAATAATCGGTGTGATATTCCTTGATGGCACGATGATTACCGAACGGTGCGTGAAGGTTTTGAAAGATGATTCCATCCCCATTATCCAAAGCCACGCTGATTTCGACAAGACGTGGTTCATGCAAGACGGAGCTCGACCCATACCGAAGCAGAAGAGTGCTTGATGTCCTGGAGGAGCACTTTGGGGTCCGCATTCTGACCCTGGGGTACCCAGAGGCCACTGGCATGGGTCTCGATTGGCCACCATATTCTCCGGATTGAACACACGCTGAACTGAAAACAGCCATTCAGGAGGTCACCGAAAGCATCGATGTTCGGAGACATTAGCTGGTCATGCAGAATTTCGCTATTCGTCTGCGCCACACCATCGCCAATGATGCCAAGCGTATCGAACATGTCATAACTTAATTCGAATATGTGTGGTGACTTTTACATGTTGAATAAAGTCTGTGCACGCAGTAGTTTGAAAGTAATTTACGTTTTTTTCATGTTGTTGTTCTTGTGGTCTTCAGTCCTGAGACTGGTTTGATGTAGCTCTCCATGCTACCCTATCCTGTGCAAGTTTCTTCATCTCCCAGTACCTACTGCAACCTACATCCTTCTGAAACTGCTTAGTGTATTCATCTCTTGGTCTCCCTCTACGATTTTTGCCCTCCACGCTGCCCTCCAATGCTAAATTTGTGATCCCTTGATGCCTCAGAACATGTCCTACCAACCGGTCCCTTCTTCTCGTCAAGTTGTGCCACAAACTCCTCTTCTCCCCAATTCTATTCAATACCTCCTCATTAGTTATGTGATCTACCCATCTAATCTTCAGCATTCTTCTGTAGCACCACATTTCGAAAGCTTCTATTCTCTTCTTGTCCAAACTATTTATCGTCCATGTTTCACTTCCATACATGGCTACACTCCATACGAATGCTTTCAGAAACGACTTCCTGACACTTAAATCTATACTCGATGTTAATAAATTTCTCTTCTTCAGAAACGCTTTCCTTGCCATTGCCAGTCTACATTTTATATCTTCTCTACTTCGCCCGTTATCAGTTATTTTGCTGCCCAAATAGCAAAACTCCTTTACTACTTTAAGTGTCTCATTTCCTAATCTAATTCCCTCAGCATCACCCGACTTAATTCGACTACATTCCATTATCCTCGTTTTGCTTTTGTTGATGTTCATTTTAAATCCTCCTTTCAAGACACTGTCCATTCCGTTCAACTGCTCTTCCAAGTCCTTTGCTGTCTCTGACAGAATTACAATGTCATCGGCGAACCTCAAAATTTTTATTTCTCCTCCATGGATTTTAATACCTACTCCAAATTTTTCGTTGTTTCCTTTACTGCTTGCTCAATATACAGATTGAATAACATTGGGGAGAGGCTACAACCCTGTCTTACTCCCTTCCCAAACACTGCTTCCCTTTCATGCCCCTCGACTGTTATAACTGCCATCTGGTTTCTGTACAAATTGTAAATAGCCTTTCGCTCCCTGTATTTTATCCTTGCCACCTTTAGAATTTGAAACAGAGTATTCCAGTCAACATTGTCAAAAGTCTACAAATGCTAGAAACGTAGGTTTGCCTTTCCTTAATCTTTCTACTAAGATAATCCAAGCTGATCTTCCCCGAGGTCGGCTTCTACCAGTTTTTCCATTCGTCTGTAAAGAATTCGTGTTAGTATTTAGCAGCTGTGACTTATTAAACTGATAGTTCGGTAATTTTCACATCTGTCAACACCTGCTTTCTTTGGGGATTATTATATATACTAGAATAATTTTTACCCTATACATAAGCAATACGTGAGGAGCAGCTCAATTTCCTGAAGCTGGGCATGACAGGTCACTTTTCTTTTCATGTGTGATAAAAATAGTCATGAAAGATTACTAATTCAAAGCGTTGCTATACGATGTGCGTACTTGCCCATCCCCTACATATGTAATTGTGTATGTTTACGTCGTTCGTTGTCAAAAGAGTGCATAACAGCAGATAGCTTTGCAAGACTATGAGTATCAGACGTATGCGGCGGTAGGACGCTGTTAATCCGTATAACAGACTGCGCCGTTCAGCGCCAGCCCCAGGCCGGCTGCTCAGACTCCTTGGGTGTAAATGTGAAGGCCTCCCGCTTGCTGCGCGCCGCATACTTGTCACCCCTGCGGCAGCTCCTGACACACTGCTTGCTGCTCAGCACATGCCCGCATAATGCGTACCGTGAAAGGCAACGACCGCAGGGGGAGAGGAGGGAAAGGTTAGGTCAGGTTTTATCGTACCATCTACGGCGAAGTTATTAGAGACGGTATACAAGCTCGTACACAGGAAAGATGTCGAAGAAACTCGACATTGACCTTTAGAAAGGGGCCATCTCGGTATTCGCCTTAATCGATTTGGGAAGAACACGTAAACGTAATTCAGCGTGGACGGACGAGGATTTAAAGCCTCATCCGTCTGAGCTCTTCCAATCACTGGGCCACCTCGTTCCTAGTGCCGAGAGGTATGTGCGACCCAATAAGAGCGATGGCTGTTTCAGTGGAAGGACACTAACCATGAACTACAGCGATAGCTTGAAACAGCAGTTCGGTCCGAGATCGCTTACCTACAGGGCATTAGATTCAGTGCTCCGCGTCATTCTGGTACTGCGATTAAAAATACCTGATTCCAGTATAGCATCACTGGATAAAAGAAAGTTTACAAAATTTCTAAATACTTAAAAATGTCGTATTATCAGTGCTGTCATACTATTAAGTTGATTATATTTTTAACGTTTCCTCAACACTGCGTGCTAGGTAAGCAGTGACTGCATATCTTCTCTGTCTTCTGTTGTTTGGAGGGTTCAGTTTGTCACAAGAAGTTCAGTTACGGAAATATGCATTCGTTAGTGTTATTTTTGAGCTAAGCAAAGTAGTGGTAAATGATAAAAGGCAAATACTTAATTTTAGGTAATGCAGTGACAAAGGAAGCGGAGACAGCTCAACGTAATCTTCATATGGATTTGCAGCTCCTTGCGTTGACCGTGTTTGCAGTTAAAATTGTAGGATGTGAGGTGCGCCAGTTATGCAAAACACCGTTATTTCTCAGTACCCAAAGATGTTTCAGCACCACTCTGCCATCATCAGTCCGTTTCCGTTTTATTTATTCTGTAATGTAAACATTTTTATTAAATGATTACAAAATTATCTGGATGTTTAGTTCAAACAATAGTTCGTTTCTTTTTGTTAATACCTTTACACTTGGTGTGTATGATTTTTCCGATCACTTGTGTATTATTTACTACAGGTAGCTTGTTATATGCAACCAAACGATGATGATGAGAAAGTTTTCTGGGAGTTAACCTATCGCGACAAACTAAATTACATTCTGGATCATAGGTCAACTCCCAGTAAAATTTCTCATCAACATCGTTTTGCTGCAGATGACAAGCTACCTTTAGTAAATAATACACAAGTTATCCGAAAAAGTCATGCACACCAAGTGTAAAGGTATTAAGAAAAAGAAACGAACTATTGTTTGAACTAAACATCCACATAATTTTGTAATGATTTAATAAAA
Source organism: Schistocerca piceifrons (assembly GCF_021461385.2). Taxonomy (NCBI): domain Eukaryota; kingdom Metazoa; phylum Arthropoda; class Insecta; order Orthoptera; family Acrididae; genus Schistocerca; species Schistocerca piceifrons. Next base: position 838,172,608 of record NC_060138.1, on the reverse strand, counting down.
ATGTTCACTTTACAGAATAAATAAAACGGAAACCTACAGATGAAGGCACAGTGGTGCTGAAACATGTTTTAGTACTGAGAAATAACGGTGTTTTGCGTAACTGACTGACCTCACATCCTACAGCTCAACATATGTGAAACCTACGAGGACGATGTGCTTGGACAAAGTATTGCACGAAGTGATTTTATCGTCTCTAAAACGTCAATTCGACGCAGACAATCCGCTTTTCAGAAAGACCCTGATGGTCTACAGTTTTCTTTAATCCGTGTCGATTTATTTCAGTAAGTTCGGAATTCCGCTGATGAGGTAAAATGCAACCACTTAACCAAGGTCAATGTTAACACGTTTGTGGGTGGGGGCACATTATGATTTAAGTGGATACGACAAAAAAAAGTAGATAGCCATTTGAGCATCTCCGCCGACTCTAATCAGTTACGTGGTGAATAAAATCGATCATTCAAATCCAAAAAAGTAACGAAAAACTGCGTATTTACACCAGCACAAGGAAAACTCCGTACACCTTATACAAAAGTTCATGCACAGCAGATAGTATGTCTTTCATGCAAGGAAGGCTTTGAATAATAGAGTGTTATCGTAACCCATAACGTTCTCTGCCAACCATCCTGAGGCTGCAAAAGGGGAAAAACGTGGAGACAGCTTCAAGCGCAAGCGCAAGTGCAATGTAATGCTAACACGCAGCTACCCAGAGGCTTCGTTGGATCGTGACTTCACATCCTTCATATTCTTAACTTCGTGGCCTCATATTACTTCTCCTTATGCTTAATCAATGGTCTTCTAATTTCTGTGAAGTGTTCATCTGAAATAAGAACATTTACCACAATCAAGAAACATATGAACTTTTGCATGTAACCAATCCAAAACAATTACTGGCTTGCCTATCGAACGTGAAAAGAACGTTACAGAATTTCACTAAACGTACAAACTAAATCATGAATCCATAAATACGTGAGCAATAATGGTAAATATTTCGATAAAAAACCTGCATGCAACACCGTTGCAGTATTGAAGGAACAACTGATGCAGTCGGTTGTTGAAAAACAAGGTATTCATTCGGTTTTAGTTTTACGTATGTTGAGTTATTCACTGATGAATTCTTCTCGGGTTATCAGCCAAGTGGTGGCATCGTCTTGTCGCAACGTTTCAATGAGTTTCGTACCCATCATTTTCGCCAAAAGATGATGGGTACGAAACTCTTGAAACGTTGCGACAAGACGACGCAACCACTCGGCTGATAACCCGAGAAGAATTCATCAGTGGAATACGCTGAGAAAGACTGAAATCACATTGAATTATTGATTCATGTTTTGAATGTAACCAGTCTATGGCATCAACGCAATAAAAACAATCGATACAGGCTGTTGGGGATTTGCATTCTGAGTCAGTTAAGTAATTCTGTCTTTTCAAGTGAAACTAGTCTGCAGCTTTACTGCCAGTTGAAACATGTTTTCGTTTTTTCAACCGAAACCTCTCTTTATTGTTTTAATTGATTGTGGTATCTGTTATTTCTTCTGGGTGAACCAGCCTGTAATAGTTTCAAAGGTTAAATCAACGCAGTGTTATACAACTGAGGTACCCATAATTTGCAACTGATTAATATACTGGTGTTGATAAACTTATTCCAGAGGCAATTAACGAGTAACTAATTTAGCTGATGTATCATTGTGGGTACTAAATTGAGCGTCAACATTCCCTTAGGGGTACCCGAATTACCAAATTTTAGCGACAGTATAGATTGTGTTTTAATGAAAAGGTGTGATAATCTCCATAAATCTAAAATCATTTGAGTCCAGCTCTTATACATTTATTCAGACATTTATTAGTGTAGAGGTTACATGTATTGTGCAGGAAATCACATCCATGCACACAAATCCCAGAGCCAGTGAAAAGTAGCAGGTATAGTATATCACAGGTATGAAGAAGTACTACTCGCATCCACGCATTGATACCTCAATCACAGTACTAATCCTATCTCCAACATTGGGAACAGTACGTAAGCGAGTTCACACCCCTCTGGAGCGCTAGGAAAGACAACTACAATCGCCTGACACCGGCACATTCAATCCTGAGCGGAAACAATCGATCATTTTGATGCTGTTAAATCATTATTGTTGACTGCACACTGTTATTACCTGTCGTCACTGATGCCGTCTTACAGATATTAACCTTTCATTTGATGGCAATAAGTACATTTCACTACATTTTTGCAGTCACGTTAATGAATAGTGCTTTAAATAGCAGTGAAAATGGCGTCTGCATCAAAATACCGAAACGCTCAGTTGCATGGGAATGGCAGAAATCAAATGACAGCATAAACACTGGTCCTCAACATACTTTTAATGAGATACACAAAATTCCAAAGAAAGCAGGTGCTGACAGATGCGAATATTGCCAAACTATCTGTTTAATAACTCGCAGTTGCAAAATACTAACACGAATCATGTACAGAAAAATGGAGAAACTGGTAGAAGCCGACAATGGGGAAGATGAGTTTGTGTTCCGGAGAAATGAAGGAACACGCAAGGTGATACTGACCCCACGACTTATCTTAGAAGCTAGGTTCTGGAAGGCAAACCTAAGTTACAGCATCTGCAGACCTAGAGGCAGAATACTTTTGACAATGTTAACTGGAATACTCACTTTGAAATTCTGAAGGTAACAGGGATAAAACACAGTGAGCGAAAGGCTACTTATAACATGTATCAGACGATAGTTATATGAGTCGGGGGGTATGAAAGGGAAGCAGTGGTTGAGAAGGGAATGAGACAGGTTTGTAGCCTATGGCCAAAGTTATTCGATCTGTACAGTGAGCAAGCAATAAAGGAAACCAAAGAAAAATTGGAGAAATTATTAAAGTTCAGGGATAAGAAATAAAAACTTCGAGGTTTGCCGATGAGATTGTAATTCTGACTTGGAAGATCCGTTGACCGGAATGGACAGTGCCTTGAAAAGAGGATATAAGATGAACATCAACAAATCCAAAACAAGGGTAATGGAATGCAGTTGAATTAAATCAGGTGATACTGACTAAAACAAGGGATCGGTTGATAGGACACATCCTGAGACATCAAGGGATCACTAATTTAGTTCTGGACGGAAGTGTGTGTGTTTGGGGGGAGGGGGAGGGGGGAAGGTAAAAATTGTAAAAGGAGACCAAGACATGAGTACTGTAAGCTGTTTCAAAAGGATGTAGGTTGCAGTAGTTATTCGGAGACGAAGAAGCTTGTACAGGACAAAGCAACGTGGAGAGCTGCATCAAACAAGTATTCGGACTGAAAACAGCAACAATAAACATACAGAATATAGTATCTGCAAGGAAGATTCATAATCTGAAAATATATTAATCACAGAAACTGGAAGAAAATTAATAAATGATTGCTAATATTTTTCACAAAAAATACTTCCGACAAGCGGCATTATATGCTTTAAGGAACAAGTGATTAAAACACGAAACATAAAATATTGTATTCCATATTCTTTCTGTTCACCTCACCTCAGCAGTTACCGAAAGATAATTATTAGTAATGGGTGGAAACCAAAGTGAAGAAACAGAAAGTGCTTCAAGAAATTTAAATTAAAAGATAATTGATCGTTTGTTTAAACATAAATTTACGATCTAACACCAGTTAATAAGCTCTTAAAACCAATCAAGAGTCGATACTTAATGCCAGAAGTACGAAAAATTCATATTTTTAGAAATTTGGCTTTTTTACGTCTCCTTGAAATAAGATTTGGTTTTCTGTATCTAAAAAGACCTGGCAACCTAGTGATGGTTCGTGTATAACTGAGAAGGCTGAACAGGTACGTAAATGGAACCGTTCAAAGCCGGAAACAGAGTACAAAATATTCATGTAACTGAAGTAATCGTCAGAGACTTGTCAGTTCGGTTGGCTCACATTCAGTTAAATCATTCGGTGGGAAATATCGATACAGATGACTTGGACGCGGAGACTAATTTCATGCGACTGAAGAAACAGACTGTACGAAAAACCAGTCGGCTGGTCAATCAGTTGTTAACACCAGAGACACATTAAGAACCAGTCGACACAAGCGGACACTTGAGGCACCAAACTTAGAAGGTCGCCAGAGACCTATTGCAATTTGTGCACAGGATGTATCATGGTCATTCGCTAAAACAACCTTTTTGCACGCTCACTAGATTTATTTCTAAACGCTCTTCTACGAGCCCAAGGAAAGGCAACGAATGTATACAGATGAGCCAAAGAAACTGGTACCCGCGAGCACGCAGAAGTGCCGCAACACGACGTGGCATCGATTCGACTAATGTCTGAAGTAGTGCTGGAGGGAATTGACACCATGAATCCTACAGGGCTGTCCGTAAATCCATAAGGGTACGAGGGGGTGGAGATCACCTCTGAACAGCACATTGCAAGGCATCTCAGATATGCTCAATAATGTTCATGTCTGGGGAGTCTTGTGGCCAGCGGAAGTGTTTAAACTCAGAAGAGTGTTCCTGGAGCCATTCTGTAGCAATTCTGGACGTGTGGGGTGTCGCATTGTCCTGCTGGAATTGCCCAAGTCCGTCTGAATGCACAATGAACATGAATGGATGCAGGTGATCAGACGGGATGCTTACGTAGGTGACACCTGTCAGAGTCGTATCTAGACGTATCAGGGATTCCACACCACTCCAACTGCACATGTCCCACACCATTACGGAGCCTTCACCAGCTTGAACAGTCCTCTGATGACATGCAGGGTCCGTGGATTCATGAGGTTGTCTTCATACCCATACACGTTCATCCGCGCGATAAAATATGAAACGAGACTCGGCCGTCCAGGCAACATGCTTACAGTCATCAACAGTCCAATGCCGGTGTTGACGGGCCCAGGTGAGGCGTAAAGCTTTGTGTCGTGCAGCCACACGAGTGGCCCTTCGGCTCCCAAAGCCCTTATCGATGATGTTTCGTTGAGTGATTCGCACGCTGACACTTGTTGATGACCCATCATTGAAATCTGCAGAAATTTGCGGAAGGGTTGCACTTTTGTCAACGTTGAACGATTCTCTTCAGTAATCGTTTGTCCCTTTCTTGCAGGGTCTTTTTTACGGCCGCACCGATGTCGGAGATTTGATGTTTTACCGGATTCCTGATATTCATGGTTCACTCGTGAAATGGTCGTACGGGAAAATCCCCACCTCATCGCTATCTGCACCAAACACTTGTCTTGTATAGGCGTTGCCGACCGCAGCGCCATATTTTGCCTGTTTACATATTTCTCGCATTCGGGAGGACGACGGTTCAATCTCGTCTCCGGCTATCCTGATTTAGGTTTCCCGTGATTTCCCTAAATCGTTTCAGGCGAATGCCGAGATGGTTCCTTTGAAAGGGCACGGCCGATTTCCTTCCCAATCCTTCCCTAACCCGAGCTTGCGCTCCGTCTCTAATGACCTCGTTGTCGACGGGACGCTAAACACTAACCACCACCACAACGTATTTCCGTATTTCAATATGCATGCCTATACCAGTTTCTTTGATGCTTCAGCGTATAAACGAGGGAGGGGGAGGGGGTGCTCCAAATGATGAGTAGCTTGTGTGGATAAATGGAGGGAGGAGGGAGGGCGCCAAAAGGTATGTCGCTGCTATGGATAAATGTTCTTGAACGGGCCCCGTACCACTTGATCTTAGCATCATTACACTTCAGTTTGTCTTCCACGGATTGTTGTGCATTTCGAAATTTCGAACTGTTGGCTCTTACGATTATAGCTACTACCATCCGAGACGAATATTTTTCATGAATGATGACTTAAGTGTCACACGTTTGAATAGTCAGTTCCTGAAGTAGTTACCATCTCCCGAGTTCAGGCTGTGACGCTCAGCATGCAGTAACTGATGAATGGGGCAGGACAGGCACGGACAGCGGCATAGTTTTTCTCGTGACTGTAACAAATACAACCATGTGCCACGGGCTGCATGAATTTGGCAAAAGTGCTGTCTGCCTGTTACGGTACATCCTCATTGCCTTCTGCTTTCTCTAGCTGATCTATAGCATCAGCCTCAAAATGCGATATGAGCGCTCAGCTACTAACATTACTGTATGAAGTACTACCAGTTTATGTATTTTATGTATACACTGGTCGACACCAACATTACTATAAAAGGAGCCACAGAAATAACTACCATACCTCGGGTGATCACTCCCACATATTGCAAACCGATAAAAATAAAATGTAACAAATAAGAAATTCATTTGAGATGTATGACATTCCCCGTCTTGCTTCATAAATGAATTTTTTTGACAAGCACCCACCATTAAACTAGGTATAAAATATTTATTCTTAATCTGAAGTCCGGGAACCAACCCATCAACAGGTAGATCAAAAGATAGGCACAGTTTGGTTGGTTATAAAAAGACAGATATCGCGTCAGATAATGAAGTGAATTATACTGACAGAGATTGAAAGTGTTACATCATGAAGCATCAGTCCGATGTTTATCGTACTTTGGAGATACTCATAGGATATTGGATATTAAATGTATAAACTTTCAATCCATTGGACTTGCAGTCCATTGTCAACAACAGTATGAGGTGTGACCTATCGGCACGAATACAGTCTTGCATTTATTGTGGCAGGGCAATAATTTCTTGTCGCACCCGAAACACGTGATATCTCAGCTGATAAAGACTGATGGCAGTCGGGTGGTATGACAGTATACGTTTACCCATAGCGTCGCAGTCATGCTCTATGGTTGACAAGCTGGGGGAATGGGTAAGATAATCAAGGATTCTTAGATTCCTTAAGGCATTTGTGATGTGAACTGAAATGTGGAGTCTTGCATTATCCTGCCAGAATATGGTGTTTGATACCGTGGCACAACAATGTTACTCACTGGCAAGCGTTCAGCTCCCTTCAACAATTACGAAATCAGTCGTGTTGAAATATGTCAAATGAGAGCCACAAACAGAAGCGAAACTCATTGCCGAACTCCACAGAATGCCACTAAAAGTCCTAGTTGACTCTTACTCTGGAGCATGGAAGTCCTGGTTGTCTGTGATAAGTTATCAGCGAAAAACGACGGATAGCAACCGGAAATCTCAATCCAGCTGCCACTAATCTGTTCTCTGCCGTTCACGGTAATACACTAGCTATAACTCCTGCACGGATTCCATCTTTTGTCATCGGTATATTTAACAGAACCAGTCAAACAATCCAAAGATCTTCTCGTAATGCAGGATTGGAAGGACACTTCTTGCTTGGACGTTATCCTGAGACTTTTCGTCATCACTCATTGTGCAGTAATTGCATTACAGTCAACTGTCCGTTCTATTTATCGGTATATCGGTATGATGCTCCCGTGCCCCACGTGTCAATGGTTAGACCTTTTTCAAGGCCCGAAACATGACGATAAGCTTCATCTGGAAATGCTGTGCTGCGATCTCCACCTGAAAAGTTTCAGTAACGATAGACACACCCGATAGCCATCAAGTACTCACACCACTCTTCATCAGTAGGAATGACCTTTCTCTGTACCGAGAATAAGCTCGCGTAAGGATGAATTTTTATCAATATATCCCACAAGCATAGAATTGGTGGAGTGACGATAAAAGTGTAACACTTCGCATTTTCGCCTTGTGTGACAGGAAATGCACATCACTGTGTCATTCATCACACCTATTAATATGTATCACATGAGTTCGTGGGCTTCCACGGCCTGTGTCATTTTGGATAAAATAGTTTTGGGTATTGACTCTCATCAATTTAAACAACTAAAACCTGAAGAGAAGCGCGGAAAGCCAGTCGAAACGTCGGGAATGAACTTTTTTAGTAGTTTACAGTGACGCAGCCGAATACACAGAATTATTTTATCAAAAATACATATGTTATATATGTATATGCTATACACACAGCTGAGTAATGGTTTACGTTACGTTTGTCAGAAGTAAATGGAAATTTTCTTTTTATTTTATCCAAAATATATGTTGTATACACAGTTTAGTAATTGTTAACGTTACGTTTGTCAGAAGTAAATGAAAATTTATTCCACCGATTGAAGAACAAGTGTTACATAGGTAGCTTACACACGTTTGCTTTTACAAAAAGAAAAGAATATAAAAAAACAAAAAAATCATTTAGAAAGCAAGCTATTTGTAAAAAAATTCATGTGATTCAGTATTGTATACGCCACAGCACCCAAAATGACATGTATTTTATTTTAACCACTTGCGTGAGCATCAAGTAACTCACTGATTATAAAAATTTATTTCTAAGGAACTATATGATTATTTGCAAATGATAGTTTAACTCACAAACCTTTTGTCAATACATTTCCACGTGTGACTCGTTTCTTGCCGTTAGAACCTCATTCAGGTGCTAACCAATTCCTGTCCATGCCTTCGACAACACTTCTTCTCCCACCACCACTGCACCATCTCGTTTTCGTGCTGTAACAGTCTGCACGTCAGGAACTAGTGAACTTAACACTTTATCCTTGACGTAACCTCACAAAAAAATGTGAGGAGGGATTACGTCTGGTGAATGTGGTGACCAGATGCAGTGTGCCGTAATGGTAGGCTTTGTGGAAAAGAATGGTCCCAGCCGGCCGCTAGTGGCCGTGCGGTTCTAGGCGCTTCAGTCTGGAACCGCGTGACCGCTACGGTCGCAGGTTCGAATCCTGCCTCTGGCATGGATGTGTGTGATGTCCTTAGGTTAGTTAGGTTTAAGTAGTTCTACGATCTATGGGACTGATGACCTCAGATGTTAAGTCCCATAGTGCTCAGAGCAATTTGAACCATTTTTGAATGGTCCCATAATTGTATTGTGCGTTACGCCACACCACGCATTCGCCACACGATGCATTTGCTGTCCCTTTCTGTTCCGCCACGTCATATATGTGTTTTCTAAACCTCATATCCGGGCTTCATGATTTTTTTACTTTCCCGGAGATGTGAAAAAATTCACCATCGGAAAAACAAACTTTATTAAGACAGTCAATGCGTGCATCAGTTCGTTTCAACACATTCCTTGTAAATTTAGCACCTCTGGGCCTATCATCTGGCTGCAAATCGCGCAGGAGTTGGATTTTGTTTGCATGGAAATGTATCTGTCTGTGTTAAATCTTCATCACAGTGCTCTTAGGTGAACCTGTTTTTTTGTGGGAACACAACGCATAGGTTTTCGCAGACAGCTCCGAAATGCTGTATGTAAGTTATCAACAGTGTCGTGACTTATTACTCCAGGGCTACCGCTTCTTGCCTTGTCACCAATACTGCCCGTCACTCTGAACTTTTCATACCATTCTTTGAGGCTCTTCACATGTGGCAGATCTCAACCATAGCCATTTCGGAACTGTCACTCATCAGTATTACGCGACCAAGTTTCATGCAACTACAAGGTTCATGGCCGGCCGCGGTGGCCGTGCGGTTCTAGGCACTTCAGTCTGGAACCGCGTGACTGCTACGGTCGCAGGTTCGAATCCTGCCTCGGGCATGCATGTGTGTGATGTCCTTAGTTTAGTTAGGTTTAAGTAGTTCTAAGTTCCAGGGGACTGATGACCTCAGATGTTGAGTCCCATAGTGCTCAGAGCTATTTGAACCATTTGATCAAGGTTCATGGTGCTTTCTCCTGCATAGACGCTAATGTGACAACAGAAGTCCTAAAGTGCGCTACCACTAACAAGAGAGAGAGAGAAAATAAGTCAGACGCTGTCAGTGGACGTGTAGAAGTGTATCCAGAATAACTTTTATGAGTTTAGCTACCATTTTCAAAATATCGCATATCTGTATCTAGCATAGTTCCTTAAAAATAAGTTTTTGTAATCAGGGGAAGAGTTCATGTTCAACCTATTGAGTCTGTGCCATTGTTGACGGCAGTCTTGAAGCTGTTTCATTAAACTGTCAGCGAATATGCAAGCTATCGGTGATTTTGCAAACTCTCGACGACTTTGCAAGGTATTAACTATTTTGCAAACTATCGCACATTGTTGTGCTGTTACTTCCTTTAATTGTTCAGTAGCTTCAAAACGGTGTGCGTATACCGCATAAGGTGACTGGATTGACTTTTATTTATTTATTTATTGTTTTCTCTTTTTTATTTCCCATCCATGTGAGTAAATTGGTCCATTGTAGTACTCTTTATTGTCTTCCAACCACAACCCTGCGAGTTGAGAAAGAAATAATAGTAAGTAACTAATATCAAAACAGGGCGTACAGGAGTGGTGATGTCTTGAAAATACACTATGTGACTTTAATAGGTAACGTAACTTCCATGGTCCCTTGTCTTTATTGATTTCAATTGCCCTCCAAAATGTGGGAAGTTACCTCTTTCACATCATGTATAATTTCATTAGGAACTTAGCTGCATGGACGTTATTTCGTTTCTGCCTTGCCGAAAGCCTCAAAACCACAAAAGGTGATTGATATTCAGAAAATGTATTACGTGTGTGGTACATATACAGTTTATAAGTTTGCAAATATTTATTTGGGGAATTGGAGTATTTTAAAACGAGTACCTCTAAACGTTCGCAAAAGCAAGCGCATTCACATCTAATAACGTTGTACAGAGAGGATATCCCAACTTGGGAGGGAGCATTACGATACAAATTTTTTTATCATGATGTAGTAGATATAATAAATAAATCGTCCTGATGAGAAGCATTTGCAACTGTATACGAAATGTTGGTCTGTATAACGAAGCAAACGTTTACGCTGCAGATGACAATAGCTGCGGAAATCTACGCTCGCTTAAAAGAGTAACTTAATTTTTTATATACAGATTGTTTGGCTGTTATGGGTACAAACGAAAGAAGAGAGTAAGGACAGCGAAACAATGAAATAATCCTAACGAACGTAAGTCCAGAAATCGTTGGTTTTCCCTACACGATGTATTACAAGTGAGGGCATGAACACCTTATGACAGAGTCGCAGAAAATCCAAACTGCAGACATGAACCTGAGGACGAACGCAGCACAAGAGTCCGACAGACCACCGTTCAGGCTTCAGCGAGTTTTCTCATCGATGCCCATACAAGCGCAAAAATTTCAGATATGCTCCGAATGCACTGACAACCACCCACAAGGCGTTCCCGGAGTTCATCGACAATATCATCAGGGCTGGAATACACCAAAGTTTTAAATATTCGCACACAAAAAAGTCAGGAGACCTGCGAGGATGTGGTGTTGGCGAGCCACGACCGATATATTAAGTCGAAACTGCAGACAATCTTATAGGTAGGGAAACCACAGTATGATTAATCATTTTGGGTATTAATAAACCGCTTCAGCTGTATTAAGTCCTTTAATTTTAGATCACTACCGCTTTTATGGCACTAGAAACACCATCTTCAGATGAGTATCTGCATAGCAATAAATCAACAAGGAATAAGAACACTGAGACATCCACTGATATGATAATTCTCTAAAAGCATTTTAGGGTTTTATTAATATCCAAGATGACTTGTCGAAACGCTGTTTGCCGTCGCTCACGTGTCCGGAATGAAATTAAAAATAACCGACTGCTGTTTATCACTTTGTAATTTACATTTCACTTCAGGGGTTTCGCAATATGCCTAGACATAAACAGTGTCTTTATCGACATGACCGAACTTCCGCATACGTCGTTTCGGGAAAACTGTTGGTTTCCGGATCTATGGTTATGAGAATTTTTTCTTAGATTCATTGTCCACTGCCCGCTCCTTTCGTTTATACGTGTAACAGTGAAACGCCCTATATATCCCCGTAACTTGTTATGAATATTTACAGTTATTACTTCTCCACCATTTTTTTCGTATATTCCTACTTGTTGTCTCTATGACAAGTTTGAGTTGCAGTGCTTTTTTGTTTACTGTGTAAGCACGTGAGTCACGCTAAATGTTAATTAACCATGAATCTTACGCTACTTTCCGTCGGATAGAGGTAAAAAATCATCCTGCGTGTTTGCTAAAATGTGACCAAGTTATGTAATAATGTTCCTTATATGTGGAAAGACCGCTGATATCCTAAGACACTAAATAGACTTTAGCCGTCACAGAATCTTTTGTAACATAAGTGCTAGTCTAGCAAGGTCGACTGGAGAGCGCCTGCCAAGTTAGCAAAGTAGTAGAGGGGTACTGCTGCTCTGAGAGGCGATCCGGGGTCGTGCACAGAGAACTCATTAGGTAACATCATTGCTACGGTGAGCTCGGCCACATAGTTTTAATCTGTCAAAGTATTTCACTAAACAAACCGACCACCAACGATTGCTTGCAAGATAACGGACGCTCCTTATTTAGTTTGGTTTTCTCCATATCAGGCATACATGCCGTGAAGTAGTTAGCTGTAACGCCTGATAGCCCTCTTGTCATCATAGTCTGTCAATGCTGAGACATTTATTAGAGTTGTTGTTCTTGTTGTGGTCTTCAGTCCTGAGACTGGTTTGATGCAGCTCTCCATGCTATTGTATCCTGTGCAAGGTTCTTCATCTCCCAGTACTTACTGCAACCTACATCCTTCTGAATGTGCTTAGTGTGTTCACCTCTTGGTCTCCCTCTACGATTTTTACCCTCCACGCTGCCCTCCAATGCTAAATTTGTGATCCCTTGATGCCTCAGAACATGCCATACCAACCGGTCCCTTCTTCTTGTCAAGTTGTGCCACAAATTCCTCTTCTCCCCTATTCTATTCAGTACCCCCTCATTGGTCGCGTGATCCACCCATCCAATCTTCAGCATTCTTCTGTAGTACCACATTTCGAAAGCTTCTATTCTCTTCCTGTCCAAACCATCTATCGTCCATGTTTCACTTCCACACATGGCTACACTCCATACGAACACTTTCAGAAACGACTTCCTGACATTTAAATCTATACTCGATGTTAACAAATTCCTCTTCTTCAGAAACGCTTTCCTTGCCATTGCCAGTCTACATTTTATATCCTCTCTACTTCGACCATCATTAGTTATTTTGCTCCCCAAAATTTATTAGAGTAGTGTGTGTAATGTTTATCTCTCCTGTGTCCTCCACTTCCGCTGCCAAGGTCAGTAACGAGAAGCAGGGTATCGGTTTGTGTCGCGACACGTGACACCACAGGACCTGTAAGAAGGCCGAGAGACCAGTCACAGTTGTCAACGTATCGCTGGTCAATGCCAGCGCAGCCGGCACAGGTTCTGTTACTGTTTCTAAAAGCGCGATCACGACCCGCCCTCGAAGGACATGGGGGCTGTGAGGCGGGAGGGTGCTCGTGAGTTGTATTTTGATAACTCAGTCGGTCGAGCACCTGTGCTTCGGGAAGCCAAAGCTCCCAGGTTCGCGTCCGGGTCCGGAACAGGGTTTTAATCTGCTCCGAACGTTAGTATTCCGCTTTCGAGATTCGGAGAGACGCGCCACTCCTGGAACTAATCTGCCGGGCGAATTAACGACGAGGACAGGCAGGAGTGCCGGCCAGCCTGGATGTGGTTTTTAGGCGCTTTCATACATCCGCCTAGGTTACTGGTTCCCAACCTGGAGCTAATTACCCCCTGAGAGATAAAGCGAAATTTTCTGAAGGGTGAAAGCAAGAGGATTCAGTTGAGTTTTGGTCACGAAATTAAACTGTTCCTAAAAAAAACTTTACTATTCTCACGATGACGTAAGACTATAACGCTGATTTCTTAAGTTGCTCACAATTACTATTTTCAGATACTTGTATTAACGCGCGACACAATGTGGTGGCGGCTACAAATTGTGAAACAAATGTATGAACATCTTCTTCACTTTGTCCCCACTACACAACAACTTCGAGCGTTGTGCGATGCACCTATGACAGTAAAATTGCGGCGTACACATCACATGCGTTTAAATTTCTCATGAAAATGTGAGTTATAGGTAGTTCCCACAACAGAGAACAATTTGCTACATTTTTCACTTTGAAATGCCTACTACACTTCTTTAGGGCCTACACTTTATTATTATTACTACACTACTGGTCACTAAAATTGCTACACCACGAAGATCACGTGCTACAGATGCGAAATTTAACCGACAGGAAGAAGATGCTGTGATATCCAAACGATTAGCTTTTCAGAGCATTCACATAAGGTTGGTGCCGGTGCCGACACCTACAACGTGCTGACATGAGGAAAGTTTCCAACCGATTTCACATACACAAACAACAGTTGACCGGCGTTGCCTGCTAAAACGTTGTTGTGATGCCTCGAGTAAGGAGGAGAAATGCGTACCATCACGTTTCCGACTTTGATAAAGGTCAGATTGTAGCCTATCGCGATTGCGGTCCATCGTATTGCGACATTGCTGCTTGCGTTGATCGAGATCCGATGACTGTTAGCAGAATATGGAATCGGTGGGTTCAGGAGGGTAATACGGAACGCCGTGCTGGATCCCAACGGCCACGTATCAGTAGCAGTCGAGATGACAGGCTTCTTATCCGCATGGTTGTAACGGATCGTGCAGCCACGTCTCGATCCCTGAGTCAACAGATGGGGACGTTTGCAAAACAACAACCATCTGCACGAATAGTTCGACGACGTTTGCAGCAGCATGGACTATCAGCTTGGACACCATGGCTGCGGTTACCCTTGATGCTGCATAGCCGGCTTGGGTGGCCGAGCGGTTCTAGGCGCTACAGTCTGGAACCCCGCGACCGCTACGGTCGCAGGTACGAATCCTGCCTCGGGCATGGATGTGTGTGATGTCCTTAGGTTACTTAGGTTTAAGTAGGGGACTAAGTTCTAGGGGACTGATGACCTCAGAAGTTAAGTCCCATAGTGCTCAGAGCCATTTTTTGATGCTGCACCACAAAGGAGCACCTGCGATGGTGTACTCAACGACGAACCTGGGTCCACGAACGGCAAAATATTATTTTTTCGGATGAATCCAGTTTCTGTTTACAGCATCATGATGGTCGCATCCGTGTTTGGCGACATCGCGGTGAACGCACATTGGAAGCGTGTATTCGTCATCGCCATACTGGCGTATCACCCGGCGTGATGGTATGGGGTGCCATTGGTTACACGTCTCGGTCACCTCTTGTTCGCATTGACGGCACTTTGAAAGTGAAAGTTACATTTCAGATGTGTTACGACCCGTGGCTCTACCCTTCATTCGATCCCTGCGAAACCCTACATTTCAGCAGGATAATGCACGACCGCATGTTCCAGGTCCTGTACGGGCCTTTCTGGATACAGAAAATGTTCGACTGCTGCCATGGCCAGCACATTCCCCATATCTCTCACCAATTGAAAACGTCTGGTCAATGGTGGCGGAGCAACTGGCTCGTCACAATATGCCAGTCACTACTCTTGATGAACTGTGGTATCGTGTTGAAGCTGCATGGGCAGCTGTACCTGTACACGCCATCCAAGCTCTGTTTGACTCAATGCCCATGCATATCAAGGCCGTTATTACGGCCAGAGGTGGTTGTTCTGGGTACTGATTTCTCAGGATCTATGCACCCAAACTGCGTGAAAATGTAACCAGATGCCAGTTCTAGTATAATATATTTGGCCAATGAATACCCATTTATCATCTGCATTTCTTCTTGGTGTAGCAATTTTAATGGCCAGTAGTGTATTATTATTATCAGTGGTCAGACACAAAGCATTGTCAGCCCGAAGTCTTTGAATTTCTACCATTTCAGAAACAAGGAGTCGAGCTCTAAAGTGATTTACAATCACTGTATCTACGTACAGTACACACATTTGAATTTGTGTGGAGGTGAAGAGTGTGGATGAAACGAGCGTCGCAAGGAACAGGAGTGTTGTAGACGTAGCATATTTCGTACCAAGTGTGTAACGTCACTGTAAGTTGTTGACTTTATTTTTTGAGAAGGAGTTGCAAAGGCATTCGCAGTGCATCATTCTATGAAAAATGTTTTCGAAATAGGCAGTACCGACTGTCTCACTGACGTATTAGTTCATGGCTCAATAAAACACCTACTAAAACTAAATATTATTTTATCTTTCGTCACTTTAAAAAAGGAGTGTCCAAGGAAAGTTGTTTTTCACTCTAGTTAGACGCTAATGTTCGTGACTGCGGTCCGATTGTACTCAGAAACAACGGTCTCAGAACGGTTGGGAACCACTGGCCTAAGTGAATATCTGGATGTTACCCACGTGCCGTCTCAGATACGATTCGCGTTTAGGAAACGTTCATACACAGTCACGTGGGGTGAAACTAGGCGCAAAGAGTTAGGGTACACAAATTCCGTTCCGGCCACCCTGTCCACTGCCAACCTCAAGAAGAGACGGGATAAAGGCCATAAAAAAGAAGAAAGAACATAAAGTCTGAGGTTATTTGAGTATTGTAAGTGATAAGGGCAACACCTGGGGAAAACTGTTCGAAACGCCTCTACACCGCCAATCACTTCATTGCCTCTGTTCCTGTTCGGAAACCAAGCGAGGTGGCGCAGTGGTTAGCACACTGGACTCAAATTCGGGAGGACGACGGTTCAATCCCGCGTCCGCCCATCCTGATTTAGGTTTTCCCTGATTTCCCTAAATCGCTCCAGGCAAATGCCGCGATGGTTCCTTTCAAAGGGTACGGCCGAATTACTTCCCCGTCCTTCCCTAATCCGATGAGATCGGTGACCTCGCTGTTTGGTCTCTTTCCCCCAAACAACCCCACCCAACCCTGTTCGGAAATATAGAGGCGAATGGTGTACGACATAGTACTAGGCCGTAGACAGACACCAAATTGAATCCATATACATGGAGGACTCAAAGATCTTTCGACGGGGAGAACCAATAAGTTCTGCTGAAGAGCCAGTAGTGGCGAGTGTGCCGCAAGGAAAAGCGAGCGGACCGCTCATTTTCTATAAATTGAGAGAGGAATGCGATCATAATTCAATCAGATCATTCGTCTGTTTTTCATTTATATAGGAATAGCAGGAGGAGAACCGCAGATGATTCACAACTTATACAGAAAACCACATACCGCTGGCCACAAAAGTATAACCCTTAACCTCTTAACCAAGTCAAGCAGCTCAGATGTTACTTGGCAGCTAATTTAGTCAAAAACTACTACTGTTAAAATAAGCTTGAAATTAAAAGGAAGAGAGAGAACATTGGAAAATTTGCAGATATAATGTCAGAAATCCAGAATAAGACAGAATCAAGGAAAACTATCAAAAAGTGTTACAATAGAATGCTAGAGATGTATCCCGTTTCTTTAATACACGAGAAACGGATGGGCGCTAGAGACTATTTTAAAAGGTCCGGATCAAGAAATAAGAAAACGAAATAAGCTCTAGAAACATGGATTTTAAAACATTTGATTAAACTTCTCGAGGAAACGTCGAAATTCAAAGCCTGAAATAGTAAAGAAGGGATGAGACACTCCGAAAGAGAAGCAACGAAGATCAAGGGCCGGCAGCTGTGGCCGAGCGGTTCTAGTCGCTTCAGTCCGGAACCACGCTGCTGCTACGGTCGCAGGTTCGAATCCTGCCTCAGGCATGGATGTGTGTGATGTCCTTAGGTTAGTTAGGTTTAAGTAGTTCTAAGTCTAGGTGACTGATGACCTCAGATGTTAAGTCCCATTGTGCTTAGAGCCATTTGAACCATTTTTGAAGACCAAGGAAGAAAACATAACGAGACTGTGCACGGGAATAGAGGAAATGGTGAAGAAGTAGACCTATAAACTGCTTATAAACTTTATATTTCATCATCTTTAGGACGTGTTACGGTAATGTTTCTTCCTCCCATATCTCAGATGTTAAACTGCAATTATCTTCAGCGTGACTCGCTGACTGAAAATCACATGACACAATGGAAATGAAAATTTCGTAAGGCTAGGGCCTTCCCTCGGGTAGACCGGTTGCCTGGTGCAAGTCTTTTGAGCTGATGCAACTCCGTCGAAGTGCGCGTCCATGGAGATGGGATTATGATGATGATAAAGAGAATACAATACCCAGTCCCTGAGCGGAGAAAATCTCCGACCCAGCCGGGAATCGAACCCGAGCCCCTTGGCATGACAGTCCGTAGCACTGACCACTCAGCTATCAGTGCGGACACTTGACACAGTAAGAAATGATTATCAAACAGAGGACGCAGTGCCAGCATATCAAACGGAAATATGAAACGGATATTTGAACGCAAAGAAGTGAGAGAAAGATGGAAGTGATATATAGAAAATTCATACGAACGTCCAGCAAAGGTAAGAAATGTTGAAAACGAAACAGCATACCAGGTGATCAGCTGGGACCCTCTCTAACAAACTAAGAGCATGACTATATTTTTACACTTAACGTGGAAAAATAAGTATGAAACCGGGGAAATCCCAAAATATATTTTAAAACATGCTTCATAATCCCAGTACTGAAGAAACCTAGAAATGTCAAATGTGAGGAACATTGGAACCTGAGACTCCTGTGGGGCACTTTGAAATTATTGACAAGAATTGACAAGACCACTTTGAGTCTGAATGGAACAAAGGCAAAACAGATGTTACGGCATATTATAGAAAAATGTTGTATGTATTAAAACCCGTATTTACTGAATTTTTAGGTATAGAAAAAGCCTTCAATAATGTGAACTGGAATATATTGACGAAGATTTTGTCTAGAATTGGTCTAGATTTCAGAGAGAGGCGATAGTGTATGTACTATATACAACTCAAAGAGGCATCATACACACAAATAGTGAAGAAGGAGAGATTTACATATACAGAGGAGTGCTTTAAGGATGTAATATGTCACTAGTGTTGTGCAACGTGTATATTGAGAAAGGCATTGAGGAATGTAAAGGTGTTGTGTACGTAGTTCCGCGTAGTCAACGTGTACACAACTTTCCCACTAGAGTGGGCCCTGCAAAGCTCAACAGCTCTGTCTCCGCACTACGAGATGGCGCTGCCTTAGAGACGGACCAAATTCTACTTCCGCCGAACCGCGTATTAATATATAACGCAGCCAATGAGATTGCTGCTAACATAGAACCTTTTCTCCTCGCAGATCACACTCGCGCAGTGATACCTGAACGCACGAGGTATTATAACAAGTGTACAGACCTCTGATTAGTCAGTCTGCATTTGTCTGCACCAGTCTGTATGAGTCTGCATTAGTCTGTACCAGTCTATAGTCAAGTTTCTGTCTGCGCCTAATAAGATTATCATATTCCTGTACATAGCCATGAAGATAAATGTATAGACACTTTGTCAAGTATCAGAGATATGTGAGAATAAGATTAATGTACCAAGACCAAAGGAACTTCAGATTGTCAATTGTAAATAGCATCCAGAATCAAGTTAAGTAATTTTATGCTTGTTATTATTTTAATAAATGTGTGTGAAAATTAATCAAGTTCTGTTTAAAGTTGGTCACCGTCAATCTGCTACTCTAAGCGTGCAAGTGGCATTTCTATCGTCTGACCTAACGGCAGAAGATAAACACGCCACAATAAGACCACGAGACATATTGCTGACACTCACCTACTTCGTTAGAGCGAAAAGTCAAATAATCTGATGGTGTGTGTACAGAAGGTCTTACAGTATGCTCACCACAAAAGGGTATACGGAAGGCATAAAAAATAATTGAAAAGGAAACTAAATTATAAAATTTTCTGACTACATAGATGTTATACAGGAAAATAAACACAAGCTACGAAACAAGTTAGCTAGACTGAACAAAGGCTTAAAACAGAAGTACAACATGAAAATTAACACAAATAAGAGCGAAATTATGGTATGCAACTACCAACATATCGCATAAGGTATTTACTTTCCTGGGTGGCACATCCTCATTCGAATGTCACATCGCAATAGACATTCAGATTACTGATATACTACTCAGAAAACTTTTAACTACTTAGGAAGTAAAATCACTTCAGATGGTAAAAGTGCTGCTTACTCCTAGGAACCTAATATGGAGATCAAAAGATTAAGAGATTTGTTTGGAGCGTGGTCTTATATGGCTCAGAAACGAAAAGTATGGAGGCATTTGAAAGGCGGTGCTGGAAAAAGATGTAAAAGACCCCGTGGACGCAAAGTTTACAAATGAAAAATTCTTGGAAGAATACGCGCAAAAAAATATCTACCACAATGGCTAAGGCCAGCAGTACTGACCACCTCAACCGACACAATAGCTTTTTATTTAAAATAATAGAAGGAATGAGTCAAAGCAAGCGAGGAAAAGGAACACCCAGACTGCAATGTCTAAGTCATCTTCGGAGTGAGTGTGAAGAAGAAAACATGACCACCGAAATTGAATCGCGTGGACATGTACTATGAGTTTCCGACAAGGACGATGATGCCAATGAAAATTTATGCCGGACCTGGACTCCAACCCGGATTTCCCGCTTGTCGCAAGCAGTCCCCTACCATTTGGCAGTTCGAGTACAACCCACAGCCACACCCAAACTTCCATATATCGTCAACCATCTGTCTACAGCCATCCATTATGTATATTCCTGCATAGAGGAGACATTTTTACTTGAAAGTAAAGCCTATGTCAGCAGATAAATATGATACTGCAGTGCCTGCCGGCATCGGGCAAGCGACATTCAAGTAAAACTGTCTTCGCTTTACGGAATGTACATAATGAATGTAGGAGTACGGGCTGTAGACGCATGGTTGACAACGTATGGAAGTTTGGGTGTGGCCGTGAGTCGTGCTCGGATAGCCAAATGGTACGGCGACCGCTCGCGATAAGCGGGAAATCCGGGTTCGAGTCCCGATCCGGCACATATTTTCACTGTCTTTAATACATTCTACGGCCGATGGTTGTCCATATTCAGAATTGCGAATACATTTCGTGTATTTCCAAACGGTTGCAGCACTAGCAGTGCTGTCCGAAGCAGCATTGCGCCGTAATTCGGAATAACACAGGCAGTGTAATATTGTAGTGATAGCGCAGGCTGAACCTGCACAAAGGCGAAAGAGACAGAAGGAAGATCGGATGTTCATTGTTGTTCATACTGCACGCAGGTGCAAAAACAGGGAGAAAAGCGTGGCGGTGGTTGAGCGCGATGTGTGCAACTCGTCGCTCACCGCTCAGGAACTAGTGGCTATGGACGGGTAAAACTGGCCGCTTTAAACCGACACCGGAATTCTGAACGACCTGTATTTGTCGCTATTTATTTGGTCTCGGTTAGAAGAAGTTTTTTTCATTTTTGCTAATAACCAGGTATATCATTTGTCAAAGCAGCAGTGCGAAAACTTTTGGGTTAAAAAAAGCAACTTTTTGAAAAGCAAGTAATGTTTTTTCGCAAAATTTCCGATGCTTTGAAATATTGGTTTGTTATAGAAATGGGGAAAAGTGATGAGCACTCGTAATAACAATGCCTACAGTTAGAAACAAGCAAGAGACACATGGCACATGCCGAGAGAATAAGGTATCTGCCGTAGGGCGTGGGCTATTAGACGGTACACATACACTGAAGCGCCAGAGATACTGATATACGCATGCGTATTCAAATACAAGTATATGTAAACCGGCAGAATACGGCGCTGCGGCCGGCAACCCCTATATAAGACAAGTGTCTGGCGCAGTTGTTAGATCGGTTACCGCTGCTGCAATGGCAGTATATAACGATTTAAATAAATTTGAACGTAGTCTTATAGTCGGCGCACGAACGATGGGACACAGCATCTCCAAGGTAGCGATGAAAGGGGGATTTTCCTGTACAACCATTTCACGGGTGTACCTTGAATATCAGGAATCCGGTAAAACATCAAATCTCTGACATCGCTGCGTCCGGAAAAAGATCCTGCAGTAAAGGGACCAACGACGGCCAAAGAGAACCGTACAACGTCAGAGAAGTGCAACCCTCCCGCAGATTGCTACAGATTTCAATGCTGGCTCCCAACAAGTGTCAGCGAAATATCATCGGCATGGGCTTTCGAAGCCGAAGGCCCACTTGTGTACCCTTGATGACTGCACGACACAAAGCTTTACACCCACGCATGTACCCGTCAACACTGACATTGGACTGTTGATGACTGGAAACGTGTTGCCTTGGCGGGCGAGCTTCGTTTCAAATTGTATAGACCGGATGGACGTGTACGGGTATGAAGACAACCTCATGAATCCATGGACCCTGCATGTCAGTAGGAGACTGCCGTGTGGTGGATGCTCTGTAATAGTGTGAGGCGTGTGCAGCTGGAGTGATATGGGACACCTGATAGATACGTCTAGATACGACTGTGACAGGTGACACGTACGTAGGCATCCTGCCTAATCACCTGCATCCATTCATTTCCATTGTGCATTCCGACGGACTTGGGCAGTTCCAGCAGGACAATGCGATACCCCACACGTACAGAATTGCAACAGAGGGGCTCCAGGAACACTCTTTTGAGTTTAAACATTTCTGCTGGGCACCAAAATCAACAAATATGAACATTATTGAGCATATCTGGGATGCCTTGCAACGTGCTGTTCAGAAGAGATCTCCACCCCCTCGTACTCTTACAGATTTATGGAAAGCAATGCAGGAATCGTGGTGTCAGTTGCCTCCAGCACTACTTCAGACATTAGTCGAGTCCATGACACGTCGTGTTGCGGCACTTCTGCCTGCTCCCGGGGGCCCTACACGATATTAGGCAGATTCTTTGGCTCTTCAGTCTATATGTCCAGTGTGTAACACAGGCTCCCGCCTGGCCGATGCGGTACTTTCTCGCTGTCGTCATCGGCCCGGACATAAGTTGTATTGAACAATGGTATCATTGCTAGTTTGGAATTAGTTTACGAATTGCGGTGGCAGTGACGTACAATTTTCCATTTGATCTAAAAGATTGAAAACGAGAGGAGGAGGAACAAACTTGCGACAACATGTAGGGCGAAAATATCCACAACGTTCCTTGGAAGCGAAGGTAAATTTGATTTATATACATATAATTTTATCGAAGTGCTATAAACTTGGGATAGTGACTGAACGCTTAATTTTGTAGTTGCTTCTGGGTGAAGAACTACCGTCCAAGAGTCGCGATGCAGGGAACTTGTCATCCTGTGACATTTCACTATCGCTGTCACCATGTCCGTCCCCTTCACCTTCAGAATCTTTGTTGGAGAGAATGAGAGCGATTTCTGCCGCTGCGTCAAACCCATATCGATCGTGATCTCCTAAATCTTCACCTTCATTAGAACTTTTTAATATTCGCTTATTATTGCAAATAACAGCAATAAAAAACTGAAAAAAATTATCTCAGAAACTGGTTATTTTGAGTGGTTTTAACAGACATGTTGAACCGGAGAAAAAAGAACCGGTGTACCCGAAAGCAGGTTGTTTCAGCGCGGTGTGGCCGAGAAAGGCGGCTGTGCGCCTGGAACGGGTGCACGGCGTCACGTGGCGCCGGGCCTACGTCACACAGGTGCGCAGCGAGTGTGGCGCGTGTTAACGCCAAATCCGGCTCGCGTGGCGATAACGAGCAGGCTTCCCTCTCTCAGAGCTGTTCTGTTAGCTGCCACATTTCGTGGATTGTTATTCCGTCGTCGGATTTCACAACCTCCGCAAAAACCACGTCGATAAGAGGCACACGTAATCAGTCGATGCATAATTAATCTTCAGTTTCTTTCGTATAATAGAACCTAGTGATTCTTGAGGTGCGTGTGAGTTAGCTGCATGGAATTAAGGCGAATTGTGTCTCGCCGTGTTGCCTGAGAGGAAATGGTAATTTATAGTTCAATAGCGTATTTGACATTCATTGCGCTGCGGAACATGATTAAACTCATAATCTTCTCGGAGTTGTGATGGCTCGAGATACGTCGAGACGCACAGTAGTTGCAGGTCTTTTTACTATGCAAGACTAAATGTACAGCGGTTTAGTGATAACAGTTGTAGGAAAAGTGGATGTAAATGGCGTCTCATCGACCTCAGACATAGGTCGAAGTGCACCGAACGCCGAAGGCCGCCAATAGCACTCTGTACAGGTTCTAACAACCCTACCACAACAAAGGTCAAAAATTAATTATGATTGTACTGTTGCTCACGCTGCTAAATATTGCATTTTCGGGCAACAACAAAGTTATATTATGTGGCAGGTGTCATTAGTGCACAGTTAATAAAGTCATTTCTCGAAATAATTGATAAACTAGGCACTCATCTTTACGTGTTTCCCACGATGGTCTCGTTGTGAACTCATGGACCAATCGTCGAAAATCTAGGTAGTGTTGATTCCAAGCTCGGATGCAAAGAGGCCTAGGTGGTATTCTGCGATATTCAAAAGTTTTATACATGTGTTTCATAAACCATTCTTGAAGATCAAACTTTTGCAAGTTAGGACAATGGTGATGTAAAAAAGTAATCAGCACTCCGAATTTAAGTTACACTTCCTTTTTATTACTTTTGTCGCAATATCACGTAACTCGTTCCAAAACATCACTCCACAATATAAAACATACTTGAAAATATCTTCCTCACTGTTAAAGTTCACATTTCATAAACTGACTACAATTTGCGTCTATTTAACATGACGACCAAAGCTTATCGATGTATCGAAGTAACTCTACATTAATGAAATCAAATCTGAATGTTGTCACAGAAATATGTTAACTATTTTACAGAAACACGGTAGAATATTGCTGGTATCGAGAGGTTGAGGTGAGGTGTCGTAATGGTTACGTAATTCAAGTACCATTACAAGGTGAAGAATTGTTATGACGTGATCCATACATTAACTAAGCTTATCGGCACTTCCGCTTTGGTTTCTTTTAGAATTGACGACGAATTTTTCTTTGTTAAATTTATGTTCATTTGTAGAGTACAGAAAATTTTTAAGTTGAAATAACATTACGTATTAATGTTATTTCAACTTAAAAATTTTCTCTAAATAACTACCACAATATTGTGTATAGAACCTTTAATGTAATGCAGACATTATAGCGCCTACTATATTGATAAACAAGTTTTCAGACAGCAAATAAATAAATATAACGAGTGAATTAAGGCACGAAATGGTTTTCAGTCTATTTCTTTCACCGAACCGACAATCAAACTTTAAAGTAATTGAAACGAATCAGTAACCAACAACTTCCAACAGATGAGAAGAAATTGGTTATTTTATCTGTATACAGTGTCATCCGCAACAGTCTGAAAAGCTTGTAAGGGTGTTCCAGAGGGTGTTTAAGATAAAAATTCGATACCTTGCGTCGTTCCGATTTAATTAGAACTGAAGTTAGCCAACAGGTAATTGCGCCCGTAAATTCAAGCACTTTCACGCGCTAGAATGCGGCTATGCGCAGACATCTGTGTGTCCATGCGTTGTTGAAATGTACATTATGAGCAAAAACGCGCGTTTTTCGGAAATGATAAATTTAAGCAAAGTGAGCAAAAGCCACGTTTTTTCGGTTTGAGGAAACCAAACGAAGAACACGTTTGGCAACACTGCCCCTAGCAGGCTGCTCGCGTTTGCGAGCGCAACGACATGATTTTCTTACTTCAATGCTAATTACATCGGAAACGGTGCACTGTGTCGAATTTTTGTCTTAACAATTACTTCTCGGCACAACTCCTCTTGCAATATTTCAAACTGGCTCTGACCATCCTGTATAATGGGCGCAGTACTGCAATATCGCTGACAACGATTCCTAATGGAAGTTTACATGGTGAAATTTCAGGAGCAATGTTCCAAGATTATGACTTTCGACCCCTCTGTGTATGCTTCCTTTATTTACTGTGTCGATTTATTACGCTGGAAGTGGTTTAGTCCCGAAAATGTACGTTCCAACCTTCTGTAGGAGACGAAACGCAGCAAAAAAAGCTGGCTTGCTGTTGTAAGGGTATTTGGAGAGAAAGCTAATAATTAAAGGGGGGGCTTTTCAGTAACGCTGAAGAAGGCGTTTAATGGCTTTAGGAGCAGCTAGAGAAGGGACTAGGAGAAGAGACGAGCTGATCAGAAATACATTATGGTTCCTCTAGATAATCACTGATTGGAAATACGGATAAAGAACGAGATGGAAAGATGGTGCAAGCTACAGGATGTGAATCATATCAGTACGCATGGGAGTCTGCTAAAAGTAACACGAAGGAAGCACGTCAGGATAACGAAGACTCCACAAAATGTATTCTAAATTTAATGTAGATCACAATGATCGTTTCTGTATTCTTATCAACACACAAGATCATTGTTCTTTGAATCCAAAAATGTAAAATAATGTATAGTTCAATACATAGTATGTCCAAAGAGAAGTGGAAAGTTTTCATCTTGTTACTACGACGTTTATCGTATATTTACAACAGTATAATTAATAGATAACTTTCCTGTATACATGGCCATTACTGTAAAGCCAGACACATGTTTAGTTCTTAAAAAGCACCCCACGCATATGGCTTCCAGTATTGGCGATGCATTCTGAAGACATTCGCAGAAGTTACTCATTACGATTTCAATAATTTCGTTTGGAATATCCTCTATCTCTTACCGAATTGTGGATTTCAACTGATGAATACAGTGCAGTCACAGGGAAAAAACTGTGTTATTGAGATAACCCCACAGAAAAAATTTTTTGGGGTTGAAAGATCAGTTGATAGTGCCGGCACTGGAATATCACCGAATCGCAAGAGTAATCAATGTGGAAAGTAGCGCCTCAGCCTAGTCATTGAATTACGGACCGTATGGGCCTTTCCTCCCTCTTGCCGAAACAGTGTTGCGGCTATGGAATAATCGAAAGTTTTGTTTATTGACAAATCCATTCAGATGAAAGTTTACCTCATCAGACATCATAGGCTTTGTGGGAAATGCGGCATCCTGGTGAATCCCGTCCGATACTGTGACGGAGAGATCGCGCCTACTCACTTTATCTCCCAGCCGTACCTGTCGTGCCTCTTGCAGCTTATAATGACGAAACCTGAAATCCTGTTTCACAGTCCACTGCAAAGACGTGAGAGAGGGTTATAATGTTCTGGAATGACGACGGACAGATCGCTAGGGACTTCGCTGCAGAGCTGCACCAACTCGTCGGATATTTTCCGGCGTTCGAATTATCATTTCAGGTCCATCATGCTTCGCATTGGTTACGGAACCCGCCTCATGTCATTGTTTTGTCCACCTGGATATTGTCCTTCTGTCGCGAACACGGAAATGGGGACTTATTTTTTTCACTTATTGCATGTTTAAAGAATTGTTACCTGGTATTCGTAAAATAAGGAACAACCGCCTTCAGTCGTAATCGTGATTTATTTCAGTGCATGACGCATTTCGAGCCGTGAGGGCTCATCTTCAGGTACTTTGACAGTTTATATCGATTATTTTTACGGGTTTAAGTTAGTTCTGATCCTGGTAAGAGTACATTATGAACGAAAGTTTAAAAAAATAATACAGATCGAAAAATAACTTACGGTTTCCAGTGGTGGATACATGTTTTCTGAAGCTCAGTGTTGGCAAACATGCCTGGCGGCGGTTGCTCTTTATTTTACGAAAGTAATACACTCACGGAAGACACAGACAGAAATGGACAAAATTATGTTATCTAGTATTTTAAAACAGGGCGTCCATATTACAGTTCTAATCATTAAATAACACCTTTTTCCCATATAAAGGCATTTATTGTATATTTATCATTCCGTGGCTTGGGGTAGCTTGTTTTACTCCTAACGTTTCTCTTATGTTTGGAAGAACTCAGATTCTCCGGCCTTTTTCGCATGTCTCCAAATCTCTTTGCCATATATTTACCAGCAATCTTATAAGATCGCGTTTGTCGGTGATGTCTTCTTCTGTGTTTCTTCCACGGCGCATTGTGCGATGGCCACCCGTAAGCTCTGCACAGGAGAGAACTTCTTCACTACTTCTACACTCACGTGGCCAACATTCCATATTGAACTAAATGGCATACCATGTGGGTCCGATTAGATGCGGCAGACGGCGTGAGCACATCTACATATTAGCAGGATGCCCAACAAAATGTACTATTTCTCGAGGTCCATCCTATATAACAAAATCTGTTCTTTATTTCACAAAAGCTGTTACCTAGAGTATGAAACAAAGACGTTTCGCCTCATAAGAGTGTTTATACCTTAAAATTATTTTTATAACAGCTTTTTACTATATATTGGAACAATAGTGTTGTGTTTCTTACTAGCTACAGTGTGTATTGGACTGCGTTAGCTGGCGACCTGCGTCACCCTTGGGAGGCATTCTCGTGGAATAACACCCAGCGGATGAGGGCACGCTCGCGTGCGAGCGAGAGACCCGCTTTGATGTTGGTCTGCGTCACGCTACATACACGCCATCCGACGTTCGCCGGCAGCCAGTCAGTAACCGATAGCTTCCCCGTTAACACTGCGCCTGCTTCAAATACAGAATCCCTGGATGTGCCAGACGACAATATGTTCATTAAAGTAGGTAATGGAAACGGGAGAAACACTCAGACTTCATGTGACGTCAATAGATATGTTAAACAGATATAATCAACAGAACTCTATCGCAATAATGAGATGAATACGTTGATGGAAAAATCGCAATAGCAAAAGATAATTAACGTAGAGTAATGAAATTTCTGGAGTACATTTGTCTAGGTAAAATATGTAAGTGATTAACATTGCAAGCTCACCATTTAATGCAAGCCATTGCAAATTTGAAATGCTGTTACATTAAGAGCCGATGTAATCGTGAGAATGTTGAATGCAAGCATGCAAACGTGCATGCATTGCATTGTACAGGTGCCAGATGTCAGTTTGTGGGATGGACTTCCATTCCTGTAGTACTTGATCGGTCAATGCTGGGACGGTTAATGCTGTTTGTACTTGTAGATGACGCTGGAATTGTCGTCCGATGATTCCCCATATGTGCACGATTGGAGACAGATCTGGTGATCGACCAGGTCAAGGCAACATGTTTACACTGGGCAGAGCATGTTGAGTTACAACAGCCGTATGTGGGAGAGTGTTATCCTGTTGGAAAATACGCCCTATAATGGTGTTCATGAATGGCAGCATAACAGGTCGAATTACCAGACTGACGTACAAATGTACAGTCATTGTGCGGGGGTGTAATCACGACAGCATGAATGGCAGCATAACAGGTCGAATTACCAGACCGACGTACAGTTTTGTAGTCAGGGTGCGTGGGACAATCACGACAGTGCTCCTACTGTCATACGAAACCGGACCCCAGACCGTAACTCCAGGTATAGATTCATTGTGTCTAGCACGCACGCAGGAAGCTTGACCATCACTGGCACCGAGGCGGAACCAGCTTTCATTAGAAAACGCGACAAACCTCCACTCTGACCTCCGATGAGTAGAGGTCTGCGCGGATGCGGATATCCGCGGAAATCGCGGAAATCGCGACCGGGGCGGGTATCCGCGGGTCATCTGCGGATAATGAGCAAGGCATCTGCCCAGTACGTATGTTGCAATGTTAGTTGAAAACTTCAAGTCTGTTGACATTTTTGGAAACTTGCAGAGCCCGGGTAGAGCGGATGTCTGTTGTCCTCAGCCCCTGGCTACGACCGACGTAGCTCTACCCAATAGACCTGCGCCTAATCTGTTTCCGCGACCGTGTCTTTTGTGTGGCCTGTGAAGTGCTCTTTGGGTGGCAAACCTGCCCACTGTCTACCAGTCTACCAGACAGGTGCCCGTTGCAATATTCCGCTGCCTTCAGTTAGCGCTTTGTAGTGACCGAATGACAACGTGCATCGTAGCAAATATCAGTGAAAATTCATTCCTCAAATGAACACCATATCGATGGATACAATTTCGTGTAAGGTGAAAAAAGGTGATTTTATATTAGTGAAGGAAAACAAATTGAAATCGCCAATTTGGAAAAAATTCGGATACGTATTTGATGGCAACGAAAAGATAAAAGATATAGTGGCTTGTATTGCATGTAAAAAAGTATATTCCTATACTGGACACAAAAGTGGAACTTCAAATTTGCTAAATATTCGTGTGAGGGTGGACAAAGTAGCATAATTACTTATTTAAATACCAAGAGAGACGTGAAAGTTCCTGAAGTCTCGCCAAATTTGAAGACAGCCGCGACAGAAAAACTTATCAATCTTGTCAGCAAAGACATTTTACCATTCGAAGTTGCGTGTGGATCTGGGTTTCTCGAGACGGCACAGTTTCTTATTGATGTGGGGCCAAGTACGGTGCAGTGAGTGCTAAGGAACTGCTACCTCATCCAACCACCATATCCATAAATTTGAAGGAAACGGCCGATGGTCTGCGTGAAACTGTCTCCGCAGAAGTGAAGAATATATTCAGAGATATAGGTGGAGCACTAACTGTCGATTTATGGACTGATTCGTACCGTAAAATAAACTATATGGAAGTGACTGCACATTATGTTAATTATGAAGAAGTGAAACCTCAGGATCGAGTGTTGTGCACCAGAAAGTTTGAGAGTGAGGTTGAAAAAACAGGAGACAACATTAAACTTGAATTAATTAAGATACTATGGTCGTTGGATTTATTCAGTACTGTGAATAAGATCGTGTTCGTTACGGATAGAGGTCCAAATATTGTGGCAGCACTTCGCCAATACAAGAGGCTCTCGTGCTCAGCACACATTCTTAATACTGTGCTGGAGTACAGGACTCGAGGAGACGGGAATGATGAGAAGAGTGACGTGCAGCGACTAATAAATTCCTATCGAGCTATCACAACTTTCTTTAAAAGATCTGGTATTCAGAATCGCCTTCAGAAGTCACTGAAAGGAGATATAGATACACGATGGAACAGTAAATTGAATATGTTTGAGTCTATTAATTCACAATTGTTTGAAGTTCTGTCAATTTTGTCACAGAAAAATCAAGATAATTTGATTGATTCTACAGACAAGAGGATGTTGGGAGATATAATATCCATTCTGACATCATTTAAAATAGCTTCTTGTGATCTCGAAGCCTCCAAAACCCCTACGCTTCATTTATGTGTGTTGTGGAAGTTAAAACTTCTCTCTTTCCTTGAAAAAAATTATGGCGACAGCCCATTTCTGATAGATTTAAAGAGTACAGCCAAATCTATTTTAACCAGCAAATGGGACATAACAGTAACCCATAAACTAGCAACGTTTTTGAATCCAAAATATAAAAACCTAAAATTTCTTAGCAGTGCCGCAAAAGATGAAGTTGTAAAGGAAGCGAAAAATTATGTTGCGAGAAATTGTCCACAGTTAAAAGATAAGGAGGAAACAACATCTGGAATTCCTGCAAAAAAACAGAAGTCTGACGTACTTTTTAATGAATTTGAGGATTCCTCAGAAGATGAATCGACGAGAGATCTTGACTTTGCGTCAGATGAAATTCTCAGATATACGAATGATAAAGTCCAATTTTCGGAAGGCATCGACCTGATAGCTTGGTGGCATGGGCGTGAAAACGTCTATCCGCGTCTTTCCAAACTCGCATACTTCGTGCACTGCATTCCAGCGTCCAGGGCGCCATCTGAGAGAAGCTTCTCTACTGCGGGACAAATAATGCAGGACCGACGCACGCCTTTGAAGCCACAGTCGATTGATGACATCATGTTCCAGCATAGTAATCTTTCAAAGTAAAAAGGTACTTGTACAACTTCTCTTACTTCACTGTATTTTTTGGTCTTGTCTGAATTAGATACAATTTTTTTTTCATCTGATTCTTTCTTTTACAAAATTTGAATCAGAAGCAAGCAGAAGATGAAAATATTTAATCTGAAGCCTGTGAGTTTTTATTGTAATATTTACAGTAAAGAATTTCCACGACATGTTGTTAGTATTTCTACTATTCCCAACAAGAACATTTAAGTAGCATTAGGTAAAAGAAGGAAATATTTAACAAGCAATTTGTTTTGTTGTAATTTTCATATTAAAGAGCTCAATTTTAAGTTTTTACTCTTCGCAACAAGAACATTCAACAGCTAACACGTCAATATTATTAAACTAGGTAATGATGATCTCATAAGTGCCTACCTAAATTTGCAGCCGCCGAGCATTGTCGTTCTTTGTGAACAGTGAAACAGCCCGACCGGAGCGGTGGCACGGTGGGCCTTGTAATTAATTACAAGTGGGACTTCAAACTACGGCTCACGACCACCTCAAGCTGTGACTGCGTAAGGCCGTGAAAGATTATTCTGATCACATTGAAAACTTACAAAATATTCAAATCATTCAAAATAATAATGTGTCTTTTAATTTACCAGCCAATTAGTAAAGATAAGGGCTGAAATTCGTAACAAAATTCAACATTTTAACTCGGTATTGCTTAACAGGGAACAGTGCCTAACATTTGAAGTTATGGGACAGTGGTTTTTATATAGACATCTTGAGATCGTTTGCAGTTCCATTAAACTCTGAAAAAAATTATTTTTTAACGATGAAAGTATTAACTGGGAAATCTACTGCAAATTTTGTTTTAGTAATTTAGACTAATGTGGAGGATGTTTTAAAGTGTGAAAAACTTCGTTTAGTTGAGAATGAAACAAACATTTCATTTATCGCTAGGTCTTAATTCGATAAATCAGCCAGAAGATGAGGTTCGAGATTTCAGTCGTATGTTTAGCTAAAGCTAAATGGACTCCTAATTTCTATAACCACTGATTTTGTTGTCACTCTTCGGAAGACAAGTTATTTCTTCCAGACAACGTCAATTATTGCTGGCAGTTTAACTTTTTCACAGGTGCACCAGCGTTTTGCAGTGTAGGCCTAATACTGTAAATATTTTCACCTGGAAATGACGAGGACTGAACGCGTAAGCTATAATATAATCATCAACTGACATGAATGGCTTCAAAATTTGACACATCCAAGCAGTGAGTGCAAAAAAACTGTCGGTAAATGATGCAATGTGCTAGTAACAGTTTAAAACCATCGTCATTTTCAGCTGCCTTGGCACAAGAGCGGCGAAATATAATTGTTTCTATACACGTATTTTCATCATTTAATACTATTACATTGAATTTTATTTTTTTAAATAGCGTTTCCAATCTCACGAGATCCGAGCCGCTACTGTGTGTGCTCCGGAGCGCCAATGCTTTCCTGTTTTGAATGGTCTGCTTTAGAGTAGGTATAGAGCATTTCCTGTGATTTAAGAAGTCAAAAGTAGTTGTCGCAGAAATGGCACCCTAACAATAACTATGTCATTACATACCATAATTCTAAGTACTACTGTCTATTATTATTATTAATTACTCACTCAAAACTTAAATATATGCGGATGCGGATAAGGAACTTGCGGATGCGGATTAATTGCTGCGGATGCGGATGCGGTTGCGGATTAGGACCTTGCGGATGCGGATGCGGATGTGGTTGCGGATTAGGACCTTGCGGATGCGGATGCGGATGCGGATGCGGTTGCGGATTAGGACCTTGTGGATGCGGATGCGGATGCGGTTGCAGATTAGGACCTTGTGGATGCGGATGCGGTTGCGGATTAGGACCTTGCGGATGCGGATGCGGTTGCGGATTAGGACCTTGCGGATGCGGATGCGGTTGCGGATTAGGACCTTGCGGATGCGGATGCGGTTGCGGATTAGGACCTTGTGGATGCGGATGCGGATGCGGTTGCGGATTAGGACCTTGTGGATGCGGATGCGGTTGCGGATTAGGACCTTGCGAATGCGGATGCGGATGCGGTTGCGGATTAGGACCTTGCAGATGCGGATGCGGATGCGGTTGCGGATTAGGACCTTGCGGATGCGGATGCGGTTGCGGATTAGGACCTTGTGGATGCGGATGCGGATGCGGTTGCGGATTAGGACCTTGTGGATGCGGATGCGGTTGCGGATTAGGACCTTGCGGATGCGGATGCGGATGCGGTTGCGGATTAGGACCTTGCGGATGCAGTGCGGATGCGGATTGCACTTTTCTTATCCGCGCAGACTTCTACCGATGAGCTCTCGCTTGACACCAGTGAAGTCGGAAATGGCGGTGGTTTGGGGTCAGTGAAACGCACGCTACAGGGCGTCTGGATTACAGCTGTTCTCGAAGTAACCGATGTGTAACAGTTCGTTGTGTCACGGTGGTGCCAACTGCTGCACAAATTGCTGCTGCAGATGCAGCACGACGAGCCATAACCATAAGCCGAACACGGTGGCCTTCCCTCTCTGTAATGTCCGGAGGAGCTCTTCTTGCGACCGTACATTCTCATGACCACCGCTGACAGCAATCACATATCCTGCCAAGTCTTTATGCAGTATTGCAGAACGAACATCCAACTTCCCGTAGCCCTATTAGACGACCTCGTCCAAACTCAGTGACATGTCGATAATGGTGTCTTTGTCGTATTCGAGACATTCTTGACTAACATCAACTCACCACGCCCAATCTCAAACCTCACGACCGTTACGGCATATATTTAAAGAAAATCTGATTTGCATCCTCATAGTGGCAGTATTAGCGTCACTCTTATACGACTGGCGAGAAATTTTAATAGACATCTTCTTTAAAACGTAGAAACACGACTACCAACTTCCATTTATGTTGCACAACTTCTTCTTGTTGCTCCAACTTTTTCCGTTAGTATGCTTCACTTTTAGACCTTATTTCTTGAGTTTGTCTCTACCACAGTAAATGTCTTTTAGATTTACCGTTAATACTACAATAAATGGTTGATGGAGCTCGCTCCCAATAAGTCTGTGGTATTCATTGTACTGTGTTAACCTAAGATCTTGCTGGATCTCACAGACTCCACTGAGGCCAAATCGACTTCACACGCTTAAATGATTGATGTGTAATAACTGTCGCAAATGCAGATGGTGCGTCCATAACTACTAAATCTAGTGTTACGACAAATATGTAGCTTCTGATCAAACTGTGGAAGCTGTTGACATCACACATTATTCTTTAATCGGATCGATAATGCGTGAATGACATCCTCTTCAAAACTTTCTGCGCTTAGGACTCTATCAGAGTCTCATAACGTAAACTACTTCATATCCACATATTGCTTTTTTGCAAAGTTAATAAAGGATATTATTCGTTTAATGTTGGTAGATCGGTTTAAATTCCTGCTGAAGGATAACAGTATTACTGCGCGAAAGACTACAATCCTACGAGAGCAGCTTCTTCTGTTTCATCCAGTTTCAGTTGTGTTATATTTTCCGATAAGGTAAGAAACACTAGAAGAGTTACAGTTGTCCTTCGCCTGCTGCTAACCGGCCATCTGGAGGCGTTGAGGAGACGACCTGTGCCACATAGCGGAACGCGCTAACGACACAAAGCATGTAATTGGCACATGCTCAGGCGAGCGTCGCTACCTCTCGCGAGCCAGCAGCCCATGCAACAGAATTAATACAACCCACACAAGTACGTCTCTACTTAACTACATGACAACTACTTTATACAAATAGTTCATTTACGTCTATAGAGACAGAACACAGTTAATGTACATTGTTATTTATTTCTGTATTATTCAATACACTATTGGGATCACACATATACAGGTGTTAGGAAACATTGCAACATGCTTTTTGCTAAGTATCAACTGAAAAATACGTAATTTTAACACAGTCACCTCTAACTACACTCCTGGAAATGGAAAAAAGAACACATTGACACCGGTGTGTCAGACCCACCATACTTGCTCCGGACACTGCGAGAGGGCTGTACAAGCAATGATCACACGCACGGCACAGCGGACACACCAGGAACCGCGGTGTTGGCCGTCGAATGGCGCTAGCTGCGCAGCATTTGTGCACCGCCGCCGTCAGTGTCAGCCAGTTTGCCGTGGCATACGGAGCTCCATCGCAGTCTTTAACACTGGTAGCATGCCGCGACAGCGTGGACGTGAACCGTATGTGCAGTTGACGGACTTTGAGCGAGGGCGTATAGTAGGCATGCGGGAGGCCGGGTGGACGTACCGCCGAATTGCTCAACACGTGGGGCGTGAGGTCTCCACAGTACATCGATGTTGTCGCCAGTGGTCGGCGGAAGGTGCACGTGCCCGTCGAGCTGGGACCGGACCGCAGCGACGCACGGATGCACGCCAAGACCGTAGGATCCTACGCAGTGCCGTAGGGGACCGCATCGCCACTTCCCAGCAAATTAGGGACATTGTTGCTCCTGGGGTATCGGCGAGGACCATTCGCAACCGTCTCCATGAAGCTGGGCTACGGTCCCGCACACCGTTAGGCCGTCTTCCGCTCACGCCCCAACATCGTGCAGCCCGCCTCCAGTGGTGTCGCGACAGGCGTGAATGGAGGGACGAATGGAGACGTGTCGTCTTCAGCGATGAGAGTCGCTTCTGCCTTGGTGCCAATGATGCTCGTATGCGTGTTTGGCGCCGTGCAGGTGAGCGCCACAATCAGGACTGCATACGACCGAGGCACACAGGGCAAACACCCGGCATCATGGTGTGGGGAGCGATCTCCTACACTGGCCGTACACCACTGGTGATCGTCGAGGGGAGACTGAATAGTGCACGGTACATCCAAACCGTCATCGAACCCATCGTTCTACCATTCCTAGACCGGCAAGGGAACTTGCTGTTCCAACAGGACAATGCACGTCCGCATGTATCCCGTGCCACCCAACGTGCTCTAGAAGGTGTAAGTCAACTACCCTGGCCAGCAAGATCTCCGGATCTGTCCCCCATTGAGCATGTTTGGGACTCGATGAAGCGTCGTCTCACGCGGTCTGCACGTCCAGTACGAACGCTGGTCCAACTGAGGCGCCAGGTGGAAATGGCATGGCAAGCCGTTCCACAGGACTACATCCAGCATCTCTACGATCGTCTCCATGGGAGAATAGCAGCCTGCATTGCTGCGAAAGGTGGATATACACTGTACTAGTGCCGACATTGTGCATGCTCTGCTGCCTGTGTCTATGTGCCTGTGGTTCTGTCAGTGTGATCATGGGATGTATCTGACCCCAGGAATGTGTCAATAAAGTTTCCCCTTCCTGGGACAATGAATTCACGGTGTTCTTATTTCAATTTCCAGGAGTGTATTATCGTACACGTCACATTGCAGCTGTGCTGGTAGTATAACTAATCTGCAGTATTTCAACAATGTGTTGCTTGTAATCTACCCCTCCCTTCTTTGTTGTCGCTACTGTCCACTGTGATAAAGTCTTTTCAGAAGATTCGAGAGGAGTAAGATTTACAATAAACTTTTTACTTATTTTTTCTCGCATAATTGGCTCCAGTTCATCATGTCTATGGGTGTGATCCTTGAAGCTGATATTCTCACATTTTAGGTTCTCATGACTAAATTTATCTAAATAATTTTTAAGAATATCGTTGCAGAATTTTTGTTTTTACGATAATTTATTGACTAGAATACTCTCTTTCAAATTCTGAAGGTGTCAGGGGTAAAATATAGAGGGCGAAAGGCTATTTACAATTTGTACAGAAACCAGATGGCAGTTATAAGACTCGAGGGGCATGAAAGGGAAGCAGTCATTGGGATGGGAGTGAGATAGGGTTGTAGCATTTCCCCAATGTTATTCAATCTGTATATTGAGCAAGCAGTAAAGAAACAAAAGAAAAATTCGGAGTAGGAATTAAAATCCATGGAGAAGAAATAAAAACTTTGAGGTTCGCCGATGACATTGTAATTCTGTCAGAGACAGCAAAGGACCTGGAAGAGCAACTGAACGGAATGGACATGGTCTTTAAAGGAGGATATAAGATGAACATCAACAAAAGCAAAACGAGAATAATGGAATGTAGTCGAATTAAATCGGGTGATGCTGCGGGAATTATATTAGGCAATGAGACGCTTAAAGTAGTAAATGAGTATTGCTATTTGGGGAGCAAAATAACTGATGATGGTCGGAGTAGAGAGGATATAAAATGTAGACTGACAATAGCAAGGAAAACATTTCTGAAGAAGAGAAATTTGTTAACATCGAGTATAGATTTAAGTGTCAGGAAGTCTTTCCTGAAAGTATTTGTATGGACTGTAGCCATGTGTGGAAGGGAAACGTGGACGATAAATAGCTTAGACAAGAAGAGAATAGAAGCTTTTGAAATGTGGTGCTATAGAAGAATGCTGAAGATTAGATGGGTAGATCACATAACTAATGAGGAGGTACTGAATACAATTGGAGAGAAGAGAAATTTGTGGCACAACTTGACTAGAAGAAGGGATCGGTTGGTAGGGCATATTCTGAGGCATCAAGGGATCACCAATTTAGTATTAGACTGCAGAGTGGAGGGTAAAAATCGCAGAGGGAGACCAAGAGATGAATACACTAAACAGATTCAGAAGGACGTAGGTTGCAGTAGGTACTGGGAGATGAAGAACCTTGCACAGGATAGAGTAGCATGGAGAGCTGCATCAAACCAGTCTCTGGACTCAAGACCACAACAACAACAACAATATACTGTCTCACGTTTTACTTTATCACACTGTCTCATGAATTTTCACATTAACAAAGCCCAAATTACATTGTTCGTCCAAAATACAAATATACGTCCGATCACACCATAGGCATGTTTAAATACTACCTCAGTTTTCGGTAATAACAATATTCCTAAGGGTTTACAGTTTTCCTTTACAAATAAATTCCTATTAGTTTAGATTATTATTTTATTAATGAATCCAGAAATGAACATAATAAACAGTACTAGATTGCGTAATTAATGATAGAAACTTTAAGTGCGTTAAATATTTCGTAATTTCAAATGTTACTAAAAAGAACAATTTTAACGGAACATTTAGAGCTAGTACATATCGATAGTAACAACGAAAATAAACTAATTCCTTTCCATAAATTTTAGCTTGAAATATACACTACCGTTTGTGGAAATTGCAACACCAAGAAGAAAAGTATTAATTCAATTAATTTAACACTAGAGGTCAGGTACATGACAAGTAGCATATGATTTCCTTTACAAATCTGTACATGTCCTTTGAACCCTACTATTCAGTATATCGTGTGGCCACCATGCTCTGCAATTAGAGCTGATATACGCAGTGGCATTGAATCAATAATGTTCTGAATACGTTCCTGAGGGATTTCTCTCCACACAGTTTGTATCCGAGCCCACAAATCCGTGACACCAGTTACTGGACGACCGTGACGCACCACGTGCCGACCTACGTGCAGGCCAGGGAAGCAATGGTACCCGTCGCTCTTCCAAGAAGGCCTGTACATTCCTCGCAATATGCGGCTGGCCATTGTCCTGTTGAAATGTGGCCTGTGGAGATGCCTGCAGCTGGGGGAGTACCTCAGGCTCCACAACCTCCGTTAGGTACCGGTTGCTGTTCGAAGTGCCCGCATTACGCACGTGGCGAGATTGGTTGTTGTAACCAATGGCGCCCCAAAGCATCACACCTGCTGTTTGTCCGCTCTGCCGCTCCACAACGCAGCCCTCCAGGTCGCGCTCACCACGGTGCCGCCGTACACGTATGCGGCCAGCACTGTAGGACCCGTTGAAGAGGGATTCATCCGAAAAGATTACATGATGCCACGCAGCATCCCATTGACGGTGTTCTCGTGCCCATTGCAGTCGGAGGAGCTTGTGGTTTCTGGACAATGGACGCCGACGTAATGGCATGCGTGCAACCAGTCCAACCTGCAGCAGACGGCGACAAACCGTCGATGCAGACAAGTTTACACCTGTTGCAGTGCTCCAGCGACGAGCCAACACTGTGGATGGCGCTGTAAGGTCCATAATGGCCATGCGGATCCGTGCTGTTGTCATGTTCCGTGGCCCAGTTCCCTCTCGTCGCTGCGTACGACCTTTCTCTATCCACTGCTTCCACACACGCATCACTGTCGTAGCAGTATGCCCTGTGCAAGCAGAAATGTCACGGTGTGATAACCCCGTTTCTCGGAGACCGATCATTCCGCCCCGTGCGAACTCGATCACATGCCTATATGGCTCCCTTTGACGTCGACGAGGCATACTGGCACCCACTGTATTGTTTCCACCTTGTGTGGCAGCTCTGCACCGACTACACTAGGCGTAACACCGACCCTGTCGGACCGACACGAGAGGGCTCTGCACGGCATACGTGCACCCTGTCTCGCTGCAAAACGTGTTACGTATTGATAGCTCATCCGTCGCCACTTCCACCAAGTGTGGCACTATTCGGGTAATTCATTCTCAGTGTTGCACTTTTCACAAATGGCAGTGTAACATATTGTGTATAAAATTACATGAAATTTTTCAGAGAAACAGCTGGGATAATACTGATGATGATGAGGTCCCATACTCCGAGGGGCGCAGGGAACGATGCGGGAGACCCGCACCGCCGACTGGGCAAGGTCGTAGTTTTGCCATTGCCTTCCTCCGACCGCAATGGGGATGAATGATGATGAAAACAACACAACACCCAGTCATCTCGAGGCGGGGAAAATCCCTGACCCCACCGGGAATCGAACCCGGGACCCCGTGCGCAGGAAGCGAGAACGCTACAACTCCCCAAATTCGAAAAATATTACTGGTATCGACTTCTACTGTTGAGGAAAAGTAATGCCAGACGAGGATGTCGCTTTAAATGCTGTTACTGCCCAGATAATTAAACTACACGTTCAGAACAAAAGGTATTCAAGAAGAATACCTGTTTCAAGCAACGTGCTGAACACTCTGATAACGCTATTAGCAGGGATACGACGTCTCGAAAAGCGCCGACGGTATTCTTCAATAGCAGCACGAGCAATACCACCGCAAAAGCCGTACACATACGCGATACCTGCATGTTCTTCATTAGTGTGGATGTGTGGCATTTTAGCTAGCGCTTGTACAAACACTGCTAATCGATGCTTCTCTCTGATATACTCTCAGTCCCTAGCACTACAACATACGCTAAACACCACGGACAACTGCGCGTTCAGCGGCCTAGATTGATGGCAGAAAGCCATTCTGCGCAAAGAGGCTGGAAGTAGTGAGGTATGTAGGACTAGAATGAAACATCAAAGAGTTTGGGTGCGCGCCACTTGCTCACAAAAAAATTTACATTAAATGTGTTCTATGTCGGAAATCATTCGGAATGGGGCATATGTTCATATAAAAGTTTTTGCTTCAAGTCAGCATTCCTGTCATGTTCCTGATATTGACCATTCCTCCTGGGACATTGTGTATACAAATCCTCCACTCTCCTTTCGTACAACTGATTTCACGTGTCCGTTCCATTTCCTTTGCCAATAGGTTTTTAAGCGCGTGTGTCAAGCTCCAGACTAATAATACTGTAACCTGATACTGTCGGATACTTTATTTTTGCGTGTTAGCTTGTGAGATAGATTGAGAAATGTGGGGATGTAGCCGTACGTCCTTACGTCCTTTGCCGCGTCCATAATCACCACAGTGCACTATTTATCCAGCCTTAGTAGTCTGTTGTAGACAAAATATTTAGCGACCGTTACCCTGCCGCAGCATGTCTAAAGATACAGAAACGTTTCTTTTTGAAATAAAGCTATAATATCTCTTTGTTCAGCAATCATATTTGTTTGCATCGATCCTCAAAATGATTCAGGCTGTTCTGCGTGCCAAGGTAATTGTACATTATATTAGTGGGCGTTCAATATTTTTTGCAATCCCTGTACATATATCGATATCGACTCAGCAAGCCGCTTTGCAGTGTGTGGTGGAGGGTACTTTGTGACCAGTGCCGCTTCCCCTTTTTCCTGTTCCAGCCGCGTGTGCTTCGCAGAAGAACGATTGCTGGTAAGTGTCCGTGTTGGCTCGTACCTCTGTAATTTTATCTTCATGGTCTTTACGCGAGATGCGAGATGTACGTAGGAGGAAGCACTATATTTGCTGACTCTTCTAGGAAAGTACGCTCTTGGAACTTTATAAGTTAACCACACCCTGATGCAGAACGCCTCTTTTGCAGCCTCTGCCACTGGAGTTGACCGATCATATTTGTGACGTTCTCGTGCTTATTAAATGAACCTGTAACGAAACGCGCCGCTTTTCTTTGGATCTTCTCCATTTACTCTATTAGTTCTATCTTGTACGGATCCGATACTGACAAGAAATGTTGTAGTATTGGTCTAACGAGTGTTTCGTAATCTACTTCCTTTGTTGGTGGGCTACATTTCCTCAGGATTCTTCCAACGAATCTCTGTCTGGCATCTGCCTTACTCGCGATTAATCTTATGTGGTCGCTCCATTTCAAATCGCTCTGTGCGCATATTCCTAGGTATTTTATGGAAATAACTGCTTCCGATGGTTTTTCTGCAATTGTGTAATCATACAATAGAGGCTTTTTCTGCCTATGTATTCACAATTCGTCACATTTATTTATGTTGACGGTCAGTTTCCACTCCCTGAATCAAGCATCGATCCTCTGCAGCTCTTCCCACATTTCGCTACAATTTGCTAGCGTCGCGACTTCTGACGCTGGACAGGATTGTTTACCGCTCTGTGTCACGCCGCTGTCTAACAGAACTGCGCACTGTGAACCACGTGCAATCTTGTGAAACTAATCTGCCAGTATCAAAGTGTAAACTACCAATGAGGACTTTTTATCACCAGTACGCAGCGTTCGTACAACGTGACGTTCTCAAACTGGCGTCAGAAGTAAGCTCGGATATTTCCGCTTACAATTAACTAGTAGCGGCGCGCCGTTCTGCCTGCCCGCTAACAGCGCTATTTAGGAGGGAAGTTATAATGGAGGGGTGCAGAGAAGCAGCCGTGAGTCACGTGGCCCACAGCACGCAGCGCCGTGAGCGCTGCAGCCCGCACGCCAGCAGTGTTCGCTGGGTTGCTAGACTACGCGGCGCTTAGCGCGCTTCATCTCCATCAGTGGTGGTCAAACGATTTTGTTCAGGAGGAGCCAATACTCACATCGTGAGGCGACATCTCGGACCGCAAAAGAGCTGAGAGAGGGGTGGATTGGCGGGATGGGGGGGGGGGGGGGGGGAGCAATGCGGCCACTCAAAGAGAAATAGAGGTTTCACCAAACCATGCTTATTTATAGAAGTTTACCACTCACACATTTTGAAATATTATAAGGTATCGCAGAACATATTTTTAAATGAAAAAGAAAATAATATAGAGGAACTACATGAATTGGCTTTGCTGGGTTACATAGTACCCAAGCATATAACGTGGTCCGTGTTATGGCATCAAGAACCCGTGTTTGTTTTTTCCGACTTGCGGGCCTATTTTCTAGGCATCTTCAGGGCCTAATATTAGAGAATATAAAGCGGCTGTAGCAGGCGGTTTTCAATCTGACTCTTGTATTAGGCTAAATATAATAGAACAGAGACAATTTTAACCCTTTCGTGGTTGATGGGATATATATGATGCAGTTTTGAGCGATGGGACGTTTATGTCTCATATCTGTCTAGCGCTAGCATGTAGCGAAATACTTTCGCAACTTCGGCGTGTGTTCATAGTGCGTCTGTTTCACGATAATTGGATCAAATCTTCGCGTGTTTTCCATTCAAAGAATGTCTGAAGCAAACTAACTATGTTTTCTTACACATCATAGACGTTTATTTCAAACATTACTATGCACTTCAATAATTCTGCTAGTTTGTACGAATTGGGACGTCTATGCTCTAGAAAACCTCGTAGAACGTAGAAAACAT
The DNA here is from genome assembly GCF_021461385.2 of Schistocerca piceifrons. Lineage (NCBI taxonomy): Eukaryota > Metazoa > Arthropoda > Insecta > Orthoptera > Acrididae > Schistocerca > Schistocerca piceifrons. The sequence continues at coordinate 838,129,328 of NC_060138.1, read as the reverse complement.
TTGTATATGGCATGCCAAAGCCATCTTCAAATACTATGTTGAAGGCTTGTGACCGATATTTCATATTTTCCATTGTAAGGAGAATAAATGTGTTTTGCTATTGATTTTTTATACTATATCTCATAACTGTCACCCTTATAAAATCGTTCTCGAATTAAAAATTTAACTCTGAAAATGCTTCCGTTTGACATCTACGTCATAGCAGCTGACTGTTACGAGTTGCTCAAGCTCCTTAATTGTCAGCACTGGAAGACAAACAATAAATTATTCTCGTTCTCACTTCTATTGACACTGCGGTGGCCGCGCCACATCCCGCTCTGGCCCTGAGATAAGCGGCAAACTTTATTTAATTCACGGTCGAATTCCCCAATGTCGATTAAAACTAAGCACGTCTTAAAATAGTCTCTGTATGTATACTTGTTTGTTATTGAGCAAGAAAATTATTCTCTTAAGAAACTATTAACTTTAGTTGACGCTTTTGGAAACTGCTGTAACTGAGTGAAGCAAATTATTATAAAATACGGCACGAACATTTGAACATTGCAACACGATTCTGGCCTTGTGACATGGACAATTATCCTGCTGGAAGATGCAACTTCTGTTGGGAAAGACATCAAGCATGAGGTGTTACATCTGGTCCCTAGTAATGTTCACGCAGTCCACAGCTATCATGGTATTTTCCATTACTACCACTGGTCCCATGGAAGCCCACGCGAATGTCCCTCACAAAATAATAGCAATAATAGTATGGCGCGCTGCATGTTTCCAGCAGCCGTTAGCCTGGATGAGGGCGTGCCTGGGCACGACCATCGACCTGGTTTAACAATAAACAGGATTCCACTGCCCAATCTCGATGATCCCGCGCCTTCTGTAATCATAACTGACTAATTTGTTGGGTCAACATGGGAATACTTTGGGGTCCTCTCCAGCGGAACTCCATTTTCAACATTATGCACTGAACAGTGTGCTCCAAAACACTCGTGCCTGCGCCAGCCCTGTACGCTGTTGTTAGATCTGCCACAGATCGCCGCCTATCCTGCTTTCGAGAGCCGGCAAGCCTCCTACCACTGCCTTCTGTGATAAGATTTGGACGTCCAACTTCTTGTCGCCTACTCGTGGTTTGACTAGAACGAAAATTAATTCCGGACTGGGATTTGAACCCAGATTTTCCGCTTTACGCGAGCGGTAGCCTTAACAGCCGCGGCTATTTGTGGACGACTCACGGCCAGACCCAAGGTCGTTGCTGCGTCACAACCTGAAATCGTACACACATTATGTAATTCCCGTACAGTGGAGGACGTCTTCATTGAAAGTCGCTGCGTGGTACCGGCCGATAAATATCATATTGCAGTGTCTGTGTCTGTGTTATGTTGGTGCATTATTTTCCTGGATAACATTTACGAGAGGCGTCGTCCGTTGGCTGAGATTGGCCCATGGGGATATATTTTAATCAGTCAAGTGACAGTTAGTCGTGATTGTAACACAGACTGGATATTCATCATTGATGATGGTTTTACCAACTGAACACGACTGAGAACTTTGCCTCGCCACGCCAACTGCTGCTCTAAGGCATTGTGAAATAGCTCCCTATAAGACGTAGCTTTATATATGCCAGTAAATGCAACTTACCCCTTTAACCGCTCTGGACGTGTTAGCGCGCGCGCCTTTGTACCTGTCCCTGTGTGCTCTGAACGTGTTTACGCGCAGACACGTTCAGAGGACCAGGTAGAAGGACCGGTGGCGTGCATAAACTCGTTCAGAGCACACAGGGACAGGTACAAAGGCGCGCGCGCTAACACGTCCAGAGCGGTTAAAGGGTTAAAAGTTGCAAAACCAGCTGTGTGAGTCTCTAATCGACTTCAATAAATACCCCTGTTGCGAACTACTGGACTTTTCATTCAGTTTTGTATTTTAGAAGTTTTAATACCTGTATTTAAACACCTGTGTTATAATGTATGAGTAAACAATTATGTACGAGCATAATCCCAATACGAGCCAAGTGACATACTGCACTTCGTCCAATTTATAACCAGCACTATGACCATCAGGGAAACGTTAGAGGAATCTTGTCGTATGCAATGAAGAACTGACAATTTTTCTTCGCGAATGTCACATGTGGGAAGGGGAGAACTATTCTATATCCCATTTACCTATCCCCATACGCCGTGCCGTTGCTTGCAGTGTACAGACATTGATAAAGTTCTAGAAAACGGTTTATTACTGCAAAAAATTCAATATACCTTTTTTTCTAGGACTAACAGTTTGTGCGTAGAGAGTTCTGTGTTAGCAGAAGAGCCAACACCGTGTTACGAGTCGAGGCCGAAATGCACACGTTTTAGCTCACGCAGGCTGGCGTGAGGAGGGAAGAACCATACTGACGTGAGGTCTGGAACATGACAAGGAATGAGAATTCAGAAAGCGGACGTAATTAGTTTGACACTTAACTTTAATCCATTAATGGTGAACGTCGCTCTTGACGTTACATGATTCACAATATTATCTGTTCAGAATACATTCTTGAAGATAGTAATTATAGTAACTGAATATGGCGCCATGCTAGGTCATAGCAAATGACGTAGCTGAAGGCTATGCTACACTGTCGTCTCTGCAAATGAGGGCGTATGTAGACAGTGAACCATCGCTAGCAAAGTCGGCTGTACAACTGGGGCGAGTGCTAGGGAGTCTCTCTAGACTAGATCTGCCGTGTGGCGGCGCTCGGTCTGCAATCACTGATAGTGGCGACAAGTGGGTCCGACGTGTACTAACGGACCGCGGCCGATTTAAAGGCTACCACCAAGCAAGTGTGGTGTCTGGTGGTGACACCTCAGAGAGCGAGAGAAAACGAAAACCCCGCGCTACGAGCGTATGCTGTAGCTTAAGTGATTTCTGTGGGCCAATTTGAGGTGCTTTCCCGTCCTAACAGCTGTTCGTCTCGCCTTCCTCTACACCACTATGGTATGTTTAAACAGATATTGTTTATGCCCTGTATAGCTTCTCTTCGTTCATCCGATTTCTTCCGGAAGTCGGAGCCTCAGGGATTCCAACAAATCGTTCTTAAAGAGTACTGACTGTGTACTAACGCATCAGGTTCGCTGACTTTAACGTTATCTCGGAACTACTCTATATCTCATACCCTGTAGTATAAATATCATGGCTATCGGTGTGCGGTTGTTTTCCAACGACGTGCTATGTCTGTACTCTGAGGCTCGGTCGGTAGGTGAAAACGGCGGAGTTCATGCGAACCCTCATACTAGTACAAAATTTCGTCCAGGAGTATTTAAGGCAACAGTGGAACGAATGCAGATGTGCATGGATTCAAACAGACCCTATTTGAAAAGAAATCGCCGCTGATTGAACATATACTGCCAGAAAAAAGTTGTGCACCCGAACAGAAGATGCCAATTTTGGTCCGATGTCGCCATCTGCCACCTGCGGGTTAGTATATGTAGGCCTACTGATAAAGGTTTCGACATCGTCCGCCAACAGAGACCGTAGTGGCATAGCTACCAGAGTGCATCTTTGTCTACCCTTTACCACGGACTGCCCACAGCCAAGAAGGCTCAGTGTGGTGCAAACGTGTGAAGCAAGCAACATGCCGCGGAGACGCACTCGTGCTCCCTATGGCCAACTGAGCGTGTTTGAAAGGGTCTGATTGTGGCTTTGCTGGTGGCGGGATGGACCTTTCCGAGAATTTCCACACAAGTTGGAGGTGCTGCGCCAGTTGTGCATCAGTGCTGATGTCTGGTTACGTAAACATTCTCACTCCCGTAGACGAGATTCTGAACGTCCACGCAGCCTGACGACCGCCAGGACTGTCTTAAGGCCGGTTCCCACTAGAGCGCGGCAGCGCGTCGTGCGGCAACGGCAGCGGCAAGCGTTTTCCGCTTTGACGCGGCGGCTCGCGGAATTGGCGTTCCCATCTGGAAGCGGCAGACGCTAGCGGTAGCCAATGACGGACAGCCACTGAGGTACGGGGTGGGACCCACCGAAACGACCGGTGTGTTTGAATAGCTATATCTTATACCTACATGAAGGAAAGACGAAGTTTGGTGAAGACATACAAATTTTTCACTTTCTGTACAATGTACTCTTTTACATATTTCATTATTCATGTTTTCTCATTTCAACATAAACAGATTTCATGACTACCGTTCATGATTGTTCACTATCTCCTTACACATTGAAACAATGTACGATAAAAGAGATTATTCAGATAGTTAAGTGAGACAAAAATTTAAAGTGTGATACGGTAGCAGGTACAGGAAAACACTAAAAACACAAAGGCTTGGGGGAAGGGATGAAAGTGGAAGCCACCTGATAGAATTTAGCACAGAGCACAATGTAATCATCGCCAGCACCTTGCTTAAGAATCATGAAAGAATAATACATACTTGGAACAAAGTTGTCGAAACCAGATTTTAAATTATAAGATATTTCCTGGTGCAGACGCAAACCTACAATAATTTATTGGTTACGAGCTGCGGTTTACAACTAAAGAGACAGTAAACGGTAGCAAATTAAGGAAATGGAACTTGAATAAGTCAAGACCCACAGTTTTTCGATAATCTTAAAGTTACCGTAATGCAACATCTGACAAACAGAGAAAGGAATCCGCTAGAATACGAATGGATATCTTTGAGAGAAAAAGTGGTGAATGCAGCAGAGTATGTGAACGGGAAGAAGGTACAGCAGAAATCATTAGATAAAACGTGATATATTAAATTTGACACGAGGGAAATATATAAAAATGCAGCAAATAAAGTAGGCCATGGGAAATAGAAATGTCTAAACATGACGTTGACAGAAAGTCCAAAATTACAACGCGATTTTGCACTTGGAAAACAGGGGAATGAAAATGAGAAAGAACAAAGATAACTTTGCTCAAAGGAGAAGCAACTGCCAAGGACTCATCTGGCAAGCCAGAACTAAGCAAATAAGAGAAGGCTAGAAAGTGGAAGGAATATGTAGAGAGGAGAGGGGGAGGGGTTGTACAAACTAACATAAGCACAATGTTAGATTCCTGTGAGATGTCTGAACACGCAAGGCAATACTGATCCTACCACTCAGTTAAGTAGACACACTGAAGAACTGCGAAACTGTGTTAATAGCATTTGCATGTTTAGAGAAAGATTTTGACAATCTTAATTAAAACATTCTTTGAAGCTCTAAAACATAGGGCCACAAGATTATCTACAACTTGTACAGAAACCATACTGCATTTCTAAGACTTTAATGACGTGCAAGGGAAGCAGTAATTGAGAAGGCAGAAGTAGAGAGGATATAAAATGAAGACTGTGAATAGCAACAAAAGCGTTCTGAAAAAGAAACTTTGTTCACATCGAATATAAATTCTAATGATTGGGTACAATTTTACAAAGGTATTTGTGTGGAGTGCAGCCTTGTATGTAAGTGAAACGTGGGCTATGAACAGTTCTGTCAAGAAGACAATGGACGCTTTCAAAACGTGGTGATCAGTAAGAATGCTGAAGATTAGATATGAGGATCGTGTAACTAAAGAAGAGGAACGGAATTAGAGCAGGAAGAGGAAGAGGAAATCACGGCACAACTTTGACTACAAGAGGGGTAAGTTGACAGGACATATTATGAGGCATCAAAGAGTGAGGACAAAGGGGTTGGGTGATAGTATTCTGATAATAATCATCTGTTGAAATGCTATTCTGCTATTTTATCGATTAATGTAAGCAGTGAATTTACTATTCCATGCACTTCTCCACGAAACATTTAAACCAGAACTGAAATCAGCTGAACACCAAATCTTTCAACCACTGTCTGACAACTACTGCATTCGCTTTCAACTTTCTATAACTATCACTGGCGAGCCACACACACATAAAGATATAAGGAGGACAGAAAGAAACAAACATTAGTTTTCAGCATATAATTCTTTAGATTGGCAACATGCACATAAACAAACCAAACAGGAAGGGACATGAGGTGAACACACTGTAGTTATGACTTCAAATCAGTGTTTTCGGTAAAATGTCTACAGCTAGTGACAGAAGAAAAAAGAGCGAACATGAAAATGTCCTTATGTTCCATAATCTAAGTTTTAGTTCAACCTCCAGCATGTGACCAGGTGAGGGGAAACGCAGATGTCCGCCAAAAACTCTATTCATTGTAAGTAAACAGTTGTTGTTGTTGTGGTCTTCAGTCCTGAGACTGGTTTGATGCAGCTCTCCATGCTTCTCTATCCTGTGCAAGCTTCTTCATCTCCCAATACCTACTGCAGCCTACATCCTTCTGAATCTGCTTAGTATAATTATCTCTTGGTCTCCCTCTACGAGTTTTACCCTCCACGCTGCCCTCCAATACTAAATTGGTGATCCCTCGATGTCTCAGAACATGTCCTACCAACCGATCCCTTCTTCTAGTCGTCCCACAAACTTCTCTCCTCCCCAATTCTATTCAATATCTCCTCATTAGTTATGTGATCTACCCATCTAATCTTCAGCATTCTTCTATTCTCTTCTTGTCCAAACTATTTATCGTCCACATTTCACTTCCATACATGGCTACACTCCATACAAGTACTTTCAGAAACGACTTCCTGACATTTAAATCTATACTCGATGTTAACAAATTTTTCTACTTCAGGAACGCTTTCCTTGCCATTGCCAGTCTACTTTTATATCCTCTCTACTTCGACCATCGTCAGTTATTTTGCTCCCCAAATAGCAAAACTCCTTTACTACCTTAAGTGTCTCATTTCCTATTCTAATTCCATCTGCATCACCCGACTTAATTCGACTACATTCCATGATCCTCGATTTGCTTTTGTTGATGTTCATCTTATATCCTCCTTTCAAGACACTGTCCATTCCGTTCAGAGTAATCAGTTATTCACGTAAAAAAAGATGTGAACTGTTTTATAATCTGCAAGTATCACATATCAAAACAAAACTGAATCATTCTAGATTCCACCGAAGATGCCTTAAAGTAAAAGGCGAAACGCGTCTTGAACCAATAAAGTACACTGGATAAAGAAAAAAACGTTTGTTACTTCCAAAGGGAATAATCAATAGCTGTAGATAATTAGCAAATTACATCTTATGACATACCAGCAAATTAGTCTCGGTTTAACTTCTCATTACACATGCTATTAAATGCTGTTTAAAAAAATTCATCTATCCCTTCCGAAAAAACTGTAGTTTCTTTCATATCTTGGTAGTTAAACAGATTTTGGATATTTATCATGCGACGAAATACATGAGTTTTTACAAGTTATCGTTTGCAAAAAAACACGTTTCGATTTCTTGAACCGTTTACGAAATTTGCAGTTGATACAACCACATGGTTTACAACGAGCAGGACGAAAGTATCGGTCGCGTCGCGAACGACCCGCGCGCGGTCATCGCACAGCCCGTCCGCCGACATATCATTCAATATCTCGTTCTGCTCTCAGCTTTAAAAACAATTTCGATATGTTGACTAAATTTCATACGCAATAATGTATTACCTAAAATGAACTGTACGCAAAGTCCACGCAATGCGTTTTTACCTCTGCACACTCATTCAAATTTCGTGTAAAGGTTTACGTAAATGCGATACAGCAAGTAACCACGACGAATAACGAAAAGAAATTCGGTCCTTTATCGAGAGAAGATATCAGGCTGTAACATGCCCAAGAATCAAATTTTTCTACCGAATATTTCCCTTGGAATCGGATGATAAGTATTTCATAGCTGCCGCCGCGTCCGCGCCAGCGGTTCGGCGAAAGTTCGTGTGGCCCGGGGGTCCGTACCTGACGTCACGCTCAGCGCGTTCTGTGATTGGCGGCGCGCACCTGGAGCGCGGCACGCGGCAGCGGAAGCGGTTCAGGCCGGTTCCCACTAGAGCGCGGCAGCGCGGCGTGCGGCAACGGCGGCGGCAAGCGTTTTCCGCTTTGACACGGCGGCTTGCGGAATTGGCGTTCCCATCTGGAAGCGGCAGACGCTAGCGGTAGCCAATGACGGACAGCCACTGACGTACGGGGCGGGACCCACTGAAACGCCCGGTGCGTTTGATTAACTATATCTTACACCTACAAGAAGGAAAGACGAAGTTGGGTGAAGACATACCAAATTTTCATTTTCTGTAGAATGTATTCTTTCACATATTTCATTATTCATGTTTTCTCATTTCACCATAAACACATTGAAACAATCAATGTACGACAAAAGAGATTATTCAGATAGTTAAGCGAGACAAAAATTTAAAATTTGATACGGTAGCAGGTACAGGAAAACAGTAAGAACACAAAGGGATGAAAGTGGAAGCCACCTGGTAGAATTTCGCACAGAGCATAATGTAATCATCGCCGGCACCTTGCTTAACACTCATGAAAGAATAATACATATTTGGAACAAAGTTTTCGAAACCAGATTTTAAATTATAAGACATTTTCCCTGTGCAGACGCAAACCTACAATACTTTATTGGTTACGATTTGCAGTTTACAACCAAAAATACAGTAAACGATAGCAAATTAAGGAAATGGAACTTGAATAAGTCAAGACCCACAGTTATTCGATAATCTTATTTACCGTAATGCAACGACTGACTGAAACAGAGGAAGGAATCCGCTAGAATACGAATGGATATCTTTGAGAGAAGAAGTGGTGAATGCAGCAGAGTATGTTAACGGGAAGAAGGTACAGTAGAAATCGTTAGATAAAATGTGATATATTAAATTTAGTAGCATGGAGAGCTGCATCAAACCAGTCTCAGGACTGAAGACCACAACAACAAACAACATATTAAATTTGACAAGAGGGAAAATTATAAAAATGCAGCAAATAAAGTAGACCATGGGAAACAGAAATGTCTAAACATGACGTCGACAGAAAGTCCAAAATTGCAACGCGATTTTGCACTTTGAAAACGTAGGGGAATGAAAATGAGAAAGAACAAAGAAAACTTTCCTCAAAGGAGAAGCAACTGTCAAGAACTCATTTGGCAAGCCAGAACTAAGCAAATAAGAGAAGGCTAGAAAGTGGAAGGAATATGTAGGTAGGAGAGTGAGAGGGGTTGCGCAAACTAACATAAGCACAATGTTAGATTCCTGTGAAATGTCTGAACACGCAAAGCAATACTGATCCTACCACTTAGATAAGTAGACACACTGAAGAACTGCGAAACTGTGTTTATAGCATTTGCATGTTTAGAGAAAGGTTTTGACAATCTAAATGAAAACATTCTTTGAAGCTCTGGAGATGTCAGCGATAAAACACAGGACCACAAGATTATCTACAACTTGTACAGAAACCAAACTGCATTTCTAAGACTTCAATGACTTGAAAGGGAAGCAGTAATTGAGAAGGTAGAAGTAGAGATGACATAAAATGAAGACTGTCAATAGCAAGAAAGCGTTCTGAAAAAGAAAATTTGTTCACATCGAATATAAATTATAATGGTTGGATACTATTTTACAAGGGTATTTGTGTGGACTGCAGCCTTGTATGTAAGTGAAACGTGGACGATGAACAGTTCTGTCACGAAGACAATGGACGCTTCAAAACGTGGTGATCAATAAGAATGCTGAAGATTAGATATGAGGATCGTGTAACTAATGAAGAGGTACGGAATCAAATAGAGGAGGAAGAGGAAATTACGGCACAACTTTGACTACAACAGGGGTAAGTTGACAGGACATATAATGAGGCGTCAAAGAGTGAGGACAAAGGGGTTGGGTGATAGTATTCTGATAATAATCATCTGTTGAAATGCTGTTCTACTATTTTATCTATTAATGTAAGCAGTGAATTTACTCTTCCATGCACTCCTCCACAAAACATTTAAACCAAAACTGAAATCAGCTGAACACCAAATCTTTCAACCACTGTCTGACAACTACTGGATTCACTTTCAACTTTCTATAACTATCACTGACTAGCCACACGCACATACAGATATAAGGAGAACAAAAATAAACAAACATTTGTTTTCAGCATATAATTCTGCAGGTTGGCAACATGTACATAAACAAACCAGACAGGAAGGGACATGAGGTGAACACACTGTAGTTACGACTTCAAATCAGAGTTTTCGGTAAAACGTCTTCTGCTAGTGACAGAAAAAAACAGAGCGAACATGAAAATGTGCTTATGTTCCATAATATAAGTTTTAGTTCAACCTCCAGCATGTGACCAGGTGAAGGGAAACGTATATGTCCGCCTGTCCGCCAAAAACTCGGTTCACTGTAAGTAATCAGTCATTCACGTAAAAAAAGATGTGAACTGTTTTATAATCTGCAGGTATCACATATCAAAACAAAACTGAATCATTCTAGATTCCACCGAAGGTGCCTTAAAGTAAAAGGTGAAACGCGTCTTCAATCAGTGAAGTACACTGGATAAAGAAAAAAAAGTTTCTTACTTACCAAAGAGAATAATCAATAGCTGTAGATATTTAGTAAATTACATCTTATGACATACCAGCAAATTAGTTTCGGTTTAACTTCTCATTCCACATGATATTAAATGCTGTTTAAAAAAATTCATCTATCCCTTCTGAAAAACTGTAGTTACTTTCATATCTTGGTAGATAAACAGATTTAGGATATTTATCATGCGACGAAATACATGACTTTTCACAAGTTATCGTTTACAAAAAAACATGTTTCGATTTCTTGAACCGTTTACGAAATTTGCGGTTGATACAACCACATGGTTTACGACGAGCAGGACGAAGTACCGGTCGCGTCGCGAGCGACCCGCGCGCGGTCACCGCATAGCCCGTCCGCCGTCACCGCACAGCCCGTCCGCCGACATATCATCCAATATCTCGAGAACGGTGATAGCTATCGATCTGCTCTCAGCTTTAAAAACAATTTCGATATGTTGACTAAATTTCAAACGCAATAATGTATTACCTAAAATGAACTGTACGCAAAGTCCACGCAATGCGTTTTTACCTCTGCACACTCATTCAAATTTCGTGTAAAGGTTTACGTAAATGCGATACAGCAAGTAACCACAACGAATAACGAAAATAAATTCGGTCCTTTATCGAGAGAAGATATCAGGCTGTAACATACCCAGGAATCAAATTTTTCTGCCGAATAGTTTCCTTGGAATCGGATGATAAGTATTTCATTGCTGCCGCCGCGTCCGCGCCAGCGGTTCGGCGAAAGTTCGTGTGGCCAGGGGTTCCGTTCCTGACGTCACGCTCAGCGCGTTCTGTGATTGGCGGCGCGCACCTGGAGCGCGGCACGCGGCAGCGGAAGCGGTTCGACATGGTCAAACCGCGACGCAGAGCCCGCGGCGGCGTGCCGCTGACGCCGTTTCCATGGCAACCACGCCGCTGACGCGCGGTTTTGACGCGCGGCAGCCCTAGTGGGAACCGGCCTTTATTGTAAGGGCAGCAGTGGCAGATCTTGCAGCTACCGCAACAGGATAAATGAGCTTGTGAGCGCAGACGTGTCAACATCAACTGGTACGAACCGGTTATTGGCATTAGGACTACGGGTGTGCGCACCTTTAGCGCTCGTCTTCCACTCAAGCCACAGCATCGACCTGCACGCCTCGGCCAGCCTCTGTGGCCGAGCGGTTCTAGGCGCTTCAGTCCGGAAGTGCGCTGCTGCTACGGTCGCAGGTTCGAACCCTGCCTCGGGCATGGATGTGTGTGATGTCCTTAGGTCAGTTAGGTTTAAGTAGTTCTAAGTTCTAGGGGACTGATAACCTCAGATGTTAAGTCCCATAGTGCTCAGAGCCATTTGAACCATATGCACGGCTCGACTGGTGCCGTCAGAGGATCACTGCACCAAAGTGATGCTCGTCTCGGCGTACGACGTAGAACTGGTGAGTGCTGTCTCGTAGAGTGCATTCGTCCAAGACTCACTGGCCCAACCCTATGCAGGCTCGGTACGTGCAGAATGTTGTTAAACCCTTTCTTTTGGCATTCTTGAAACAGGAAGGTGATGTATTATTCCAACAGGATAATGCTCCCCCTGTAACGCCGAAAATGCATATCCTCGTATTTCCATCTATTGTACTATAATTTTTTTCCTTATTTTGTTACCTAAATATATGATGTTTCTGTGTCTTTGTATATTGTAATTGTTTTACTATTTGTATATATATGCATTTATGTCGATGTATAATTGGTTTGTTGTGTAAAGATTATTTGTATTTTTACGCTGGGTCTGGCCTAGGGAAACTATGCTATCGAACCATTACATCGATAGGTCGCGTGGAGAACCAAAGTGTTTAGGATCTTTGGTAGTGTTAACTCTGCCGCGTGGAGCGCGGGCAGAGCAGAGAGAGTCTGGCTGGGGTGGTGCAGTGGAGCAGGTGTGTTGTGTGAAGCTCCCGCGAGTTGCCGCGCTTTCGGGGCTTGGCAGCATGTAATTGTGCTCGACTTGCGATGATAGTTTCTGACATGGTGTCGCGGACGGGAAGCATTAGCTGGCGCACATCAAGAGCCCGTTTCGTCTGGTGACTGTGTCGAGAAGAAGGCGCGCCAACATCCAGCTTCTGCAACAGCGACGGCTGACAATGAGTGACTGTCGCCACCTCCTCGATCGACGGCTTCAAACCTTCAATCAGCCAACAAGGAAGACTGGAAACACGTAAAGTTTTAGAACTTTATGGCAGACCTCAGCTTTTCAAACTTTTAAAATTGTTTCATAACTAAATTACAGCAATGTAGCATGAACCTTTGTTGCTCATTGTCCCAATTGCATTGCCAAGCAGGATCCCTTCCTTTTCCGAAATGAGTCCGAGTGTCGTTGAAATTCAAAAGCCAGCATCATTCGATTTCACTGCTTTAATTTCAAAGTTCAGTTAAGGTATTCATAGCTGGCTACAATATTTAGATTGCACAAGCACAAATTAAGAGTGTGAGTTTTGTTACCGTATTTTAGTTACCTGTGACTGCAGCTCAGCTTGGTACGTACTAAATTTTACTATTGTTAATTGTTCAGAATCATTTAATTCAAGTTCAAAGTTAAATCTCTTATTTCTAAATTGCGTATATTGAAGTAGCTTTTGAAATGATTGTTGAGGTAGTCCAAGACTAACCGTATTTTACTGAATTTCGATGTGCTTCAGAAAGAAAGCTCACTATTAACTTCAGTCACTAAATTAACTTTCGATTTTCTGGTTTTATTAATTCTTTTGCTAAATTAAGTCAGAGTGTAGCGAAATTTATTACTTCTGACAAACTTTCAGTTTTCACACTACACATGTCAACCTTCAGTTGCCACGCTTCTAGTGCTAATTATATGTGTAATAACCTTTCTTTTTTCAGTTACTATAGTAATTGTCCTTAGGACTAGCGACCGTAATTTCTCCCAAATCTCAAATATCTAATTACCGCTAGTTAATTGTTAACGTAACGGCCGCACATTTACTTTCTTTATTAACTTTACCCCTTTTCAAAACTAATTTCCACCAGTTTCATTTGCATTTTTCCTTTCATTTAGATATAACCCTTTCCTCCCTCTTTACCGACAAGTTGACTTCGGTGACGATTGCTTTTTCCCAAATTTCCATTAGGTACACGCGGTTTAATTTTTCATTGTCATTAAGGTCGATAAGTGAGGGGGAGGTTACACCCCACACACTGCCTGTGAAACTCAATGTGCTCTGCAGGACGTGCAGCAGCTTCCCTTGCCAACGTGATCTCCGGACTTGTCTCTAAAAGAGCACATGTGCGGTATGATGGGACGAAAAGTGTTGCATGGGGGCTTAATTAAAATAAAATGAAAATACTTTTTAATTTTTAGTAGTTGTATGTCCGATTACGAAGTCTCGTAAACGGTTGGCCCTGACTAGATTTAGTACGCAATCTGACTGCATAGAATAATAACAAGGAATGAAAGAAAATTTTCGTTAACACAATTAATTAATTAATTAAGTCCCCAGCAACTATAAAACCAACGCAACAACAAAGCACAAGTGTAACTGTTCTGTGTGTGGAAGTGTGATTCAACGTACACATCTGGCACGGTTCTTCTTCAATAAGACAAGAAATTTTAAGTATCATTTATACTGAAGTAATTAAAAAAATATAAATACTATAACTGCGTAAGGAAACCAGAATTACACTCTAATACAAGAACACAAGCCAGATGCTTTGTTGACTGAACCTGTAATGACGCATTATTTAAGACACTGAAATAATGAAAAAACAGGGAATATTTTACCTTCATATATATTGACGAAAAGCACTTTGATCATTACAATATCTCCATTCGAACAACATCTGCTGTCTAGCCCATCAAACGACAGCATAAAACATGGAACAAGCACTCTCCACTACGACTTCTCGACAAGCACTCCTCACTACGACATCTCAGCAAGCACACTACCTACTACGAGTTCTCGACAAGCACTGCCAGTGGAGGCGGCGGAATAATACTCTTTGGCGCAATCTCTGGCGCTGTGGCTCAGTGTAGCCACCTTTCAGTGTCTCCTGTTACTCGTCATCCAACAAGTGTTTTACAGAACTAACTGAACATGTCGAGCAGGCGTGCGCCGGACAGTATTGACCATCTGTACGATCGACTGGATGCCATGAGTCAGCGCCTGCATTGCCACCTGTGGAGACTACACTATGTACTAATATGCCTGTTTAGTCATGCATCGGCACCTGGTTCCTCAGAACCGTTTGTGCTGTTGACTTATAAATGTAATCATTTCATATATCCAACATGCACTGTTGTAAAAAAAAGACTTGAGTGAACTGGGAACATCTAAAAGGGTGTACTAATTCTATTCCGGCAGTGTATTTTGGTAGGTACACGAGTTTGCAGCATCAGTCTCGGTGATAAATGACAGATTTCTAAAGAACATTTTTTTTTTTTGACGAACGCAAGAATACGGCTTTCCTAAGCAGGTCACAGAATTCCTTCAGGAAAAATGTCTTCTAGGAAGAGACAGAGTGTCTGCTGTGAGCGTGGCAGCAGGCTGCGTAGCCGTCCAATGGATTCGCGTCGTCCTGACGTCACTCCGGCGTCCGAGAGCGTATCGATTGAAGGCATTTAATGTCTGATTGGCTTAACAACTTTTAGGCCATGGTGCCGCGAGACCCTAAGTTGACAGCCGCGAGAGACGGCTCGATCAGCGCCTTATTGGCAGAGATCCTCTCTGACCGCCTCCGCTGATGCTGAAACGACGAACCGCCACTGTGCACCTAAAGAACACTGGCAACTTCACTGCGTTAAACGGCTGTTGTCAGTGGACGTATTGTTATCTCTGCCGAAAGACAGAGCTCGTTCGTCGTTAAATTTACGCTGGCTGACAAAAAAAGCGAAGCACACAAAAAAATGGTTCAAATGGCTCTGAGAACTATGCGACCTAGCTTCTGAAGTCATCAGTCGCCTAGAACTTAGAACTAATTAAACCTAACTAATCTAAGGACATCACACACATCCATGCCCGAGGCAGGATTCGAACCTGCGACCGTAGCGGTCGCTCGGTGCCAGACTGTAGCGCCTAGAACCGCACGGTCACTCCGGCCGGCGTGAAGCACACAGAACACATGGTTGCATGTCAGTGTAACTTCGTACACATACACACCATCACAGGATATACAATTGTTTATAGTCGCAATTGTCTCTGACAGTTGGAACGGCCAACAGAATGTATTAGTCCAACATATATTTCGTGTTGTTACTAGGCATGGTAATACATACATGCTGATTCGTAGTAACTTTTAGAAACACCCGATGCGACGAAGATGACGCTGACATTAATGGTAGACAGATGGGGCCGCAAAAGTCGGGAAATACCCCAAAATTAGATGACAAATGTCGAACATGTGACGTCGCCAGATGACGTGCCTCGCCGCACGCCCAGCGGTGTATCCTATCGGTCTTTCGCATCTGATCATTCCAACCTAAGTCAAGCATTTACGTCAGTGAGGCTCCGGGCCTACATGCGCATCTTTAGCGCGTGGGGCTCAGGGTTCGAGTCTAGTGTCTAGTAGGCAACGCTTTTTTGCATTTGCATTAGACATTTATGTGTTTACGTTGAGGTTAGATTTGTTATTTTATTTACCTGTCTCGCGGTCTCCGCTGGTTAATTGCAAAGTACAGTACAACACAAATAAGTATAAGCTTCCGAGCTCCATCGCTACCAGTAAATGATCTACGTGTTCTAAATTAAAGTCTGTAAACAAAAAAAGAGGGGGCAAAAGGAAAGAAACACAAAATAAGAATATCTTCTCCTTGGTTGCAGCGAGGACAATAATTTTGTATCTTCTACGTTTACAACAAATAACATTTACAAAACATGTTCGAAAATCTATTAGCCTAGCGGAGCGATGTGTGGTAGCACTGCCCCCTACTGAGGAGGGTAAGATGGGCAAGTCCAATCGCTGCATGTGTGGCGAGGTGCGTCATCTGATGACATCACATGTTCAAAATTTGTCATCCATTTTGTTTGATTTTAGGGAAAGGACCAAACAGCGAGGTCATCGGTCCCATCGGACTAGGGAAGTGTAGGGAAGGAGGTCGGCCGTGACCCATCAAAGGAACCATCCCGGCATTTGCTGGCATTTAGAGAAATCGTGGAACACCTAAATCAGGATGGCCGGAGGCGGGTATGAACCGTCGTCTTCCCGAACGCTAGTGTGCTAACTACTGCGCCACCTCGCCCAGTCCATCCACTTTTGGGGTATTTCCGATATTAAACTATTTGTCTTAGCAGCATCTACGTCGCTTCGGGTTTTTTAAAATGTTTTTGAGAATCACCCAGTATAAGGGGCATGAACAGTGTCGCATGTTGAGTAATCACTGTGAAGGACACGAAGATACTTACGGGAGACAGCGTTATCAGCACTTGACAGAATTCGATAGCTGCGTCATTGTCGATCTCCATATGGCCGGCTGGCGGAATCGTGCATTATCCAGTTTAGTGGAATATTCGAATGTGAGACAGGTCCCATGTTAGACCGTGAAAGAAAGTTCAGGTCGACAACGTCTGACCACCACAATGGAAAATCGCCGTATTGTCCACCAAGCACATCGTGACCACTTCACTTCTACGCCTGCCATTCGAGAACAGATTATGAACTCTCTGCAACATTGTCCGATCTCGCAACGATGGTTGGAGACCGGCAGTAGCCGCACTAGGGCATCACTGTTCCATCCACAGGCTGGCGTGAACACCGCAACAGAAATGGCTGTGTGTGGAGTAGCGCCCTAACCAGGAATAGCGGACTGCTGATCAGTGGCGTCGCATTGTGTTCACCGATTAATTACTGTTCTCAGTGTCCCGGCTGACCACCGTCGACGGGTATGGCGGCAACCTCTGGATGGTTCCACGCTTCCAGTGTTTTGGTGAGGCACTGCGGTGTCACTCCTGGCGTCTTGGTGAGAGGAGATATCGGCTATGAATTCAGGTCATAGCTGGTACTGATTCGAGCAACTCTGACGGCGTAACAGTATCGTGTTGACATTAATCACCAGGACAACGCTCATCTGCACATGGTAAGTGTGTCTGTGAGGTGTCTGCCTAATGTTCAGGCATTCATATGATCAGCAAGAAACCCAGAGGTGTCCCTGATAGAACATGTGAGTGACCACCTCGGACGTCAACTCTGCCGCAGTCCCAGTATCAAGGATATCTGCGTGCCTGGTAGCCTCAAAAGAGGATACAATGATTTTATGGCACCCTTCTCAACCGAATCAGTGCATGCGTTCAGGCCATACCGGGGAGCATCGTCATATAGATGAGTAGGCTGATTCTGTCTAGGCCGTTGCACATTTCACTTGATTTTGTAATCAGTGTAGCAACGTAACATACCCTGTCAATCTCTGAAACTTCATTTCGTTTCCGCATCCACTTCATTTTATTTTTATTTTATATGTCATGTTCCGTAGGACCAAATTGAGGAGCAAGTCTCCATAATCATGGAACGAGGCAGTCCATGGAATTGTAACGGAAGAATAATAACAGATAAAATGAAACGTATATGAATCCTAAGCGGACCACAAGCCATAAGTTTCAAATGGTTCAAATGGCTCTGAGCACTATGGGACTTAACATCTGAGGTCATCTGTCCCCTAGAACTTAGAACTACTTAAACCTAACTAACCTAAGGACATCACACACATCCATGCCCGAGGCAGGATTCGAACCTGCGACCGTAGAGGTCGCGCCTAGAACCGCTCGGCCACACTGGCCGGCGCCATAAGTTTAAGTAAACATAATCAACAATGTTGCACACGAATTAGCTTAATTTTTGATTTTTTCCAGGGGCTCATCGAGAGAATAGAAGTCAGCCACGGGGAAACGCTTCAGTTAGACTTGAAAATGCGCGAATTATTGCTAGGATTTTTGAGTTCTTGTAGCAGCTTATTGAAAATGGATGCAACAGAATACTGCCGGTCTTTCTGCACAAGAGTCAAAGAGGTGCGTTCCAAATGCAGATTGGATTTCTGTGATTGAAAGCTACTAACTCTTAGGAATAAGATGATATGATAACATCAAACGACGCCAAACAAAATATATATTAAGAGGCCAGTGTCAGAATTTCCAGACTACTGAAAAGGAGCCGACAAGAGGTTTGCGAACTTATGCCAGATAGTGCTCGAACCGCCCGTTTCGGAGCCTAATCAGAAGAGACACTTCGAAAAATAATACCATGCGCCATAAGCGAATGAAAATAAGCAAAGCAGAGTACGTTTTGTGTCGAACTGTCGCTTGTTTCAGATACTGCTCTAATAGTAAATAAAGTAGCATTTAGTTTTTGAACAAGATCCTGAACATGGGCTTTCCATGACAGCTTATTATCTGAACGGCTAGGAATTTGAACACCTCAGCCTCACTAGTCATATGCCCATTCTGTGTAATGAAAAGATCGTTTTTTTTTTAGATGGGTGTTGGAAACTGTAAAAAGGAGGTTTACTGTGATTTAGCAACAATTTGTTTTCTAAAAGTCATGAACTTATGTCTTGAACTGCATTATTTGACACTGTGTGAATGTTCTACATTCTTCGCTACCAGGCTACTGCCATCAGCAGAAATATTTTAGACTCACCTGTATCACTAATAGACTAATAGACTAATAGAATCTCAAGTCTTACATTCACACGCACAAACAAAATCTACACAATTATCAATGCACATGCCCCTATTAATGAGGAAAACCGGAAAAACAAAGAAAAAGTGGAGGCCTTTTGGAATCATCTAGATGACATTATTCAGAAAATTCCAGATAAAAAATTCATCATTCTTCTTGGAGATTTTAATGCACAGATTGGTAAAGAAAAAAGATATAAGAAAATAGTTGGAGACTATCCTGCACACAAGAGAACAAACAGAAATGGTGTGAGGGTAATAGAACTTTGCCAAGCACACAGTTTAATTCTTAAATCCACATCTTTCAAGAAACTACCACGAGGACAAAAGACATGGATATCCCCAAATCCTAGCCTTGGGGAATTTCAACTTAATCATGTGGCAATCAAGAAGATTTTTCGCAAAGAAATAATGAATGTTAGGGTACTCAGGGATGCAAACTTGGATTCAGACCACTACCTTTCTAAAATTAAGTTCAAAATCATCGCAAACAGAAAACGCAGTATGAAACAAATTAAGGGTCGGAATTACAACACAGAAAAGATATTAAAATCAGATGAATTCACAAAAGCAACAGAAACCATTCAGATACAAAGCTGGGAGTATATCAAGGAAAACCTCATTACTACAGCCGAACGGATAACACCTAACATAAAAGTAAAAAATAAAATAAAAAAAATAAAAAATGCCTGGTGGTCGCTGGAACATGATGCCCTCATTGAAACAAGAAAAAAGGCATGACAAAACTGGAAATCACAGAAAACAGAAGAAAGCAGACTGAATTTCATTACAGTTAGAAAACTGGTAGATAAAAATCTAAAAAGGATTAAGAAGACACATGAAAACAAAATTCTCCTCCAAATTGATGAAGTATTTGCTAAAAACAACACAAGCAGCTTTTACCGAACTTTCAAACAAAGATTATCAAGATTCAAAGCACACACCCTCCAATTTCGAGATGTAAATGGGACCATCGCTCACAATTAAAACGGAAAATTGCAAAATACTTTGAGAAACTCTTGAATTGTGAACCCATCCTTGAAAAATTTGAATCCATTCCAAATAACCGTGAGAAGCCGGATTCACAACCACCGATGACTGAAGGACTACAGAAGGTCATTTCAGAACTTAAAAGCAACAAAGCGTCCGGAGAAAACCAAATAGTGGCTGAACTATGGAAAAAGGCTGACAAAAATGCAATTACATCCCTTAAGTGTGTTTTCGATAAAATCTGAAAAGAAGAAGAGATCCCCACAGAATGGAGAACAGCTCTCATCCACCCTAACCACAAGAAAGGTTTGAAGACAGACCCCAACAATTAAAGAGGAATATCGCTGCTGGATATAACATACAAGGTTCTTTCTAAAGTCCTTTTGAACAGGGCAGAGTCGCAACTGGACCCGCAAATCGGGGAATACCAGGGAGGTTCTAGAAATGGTAGACCATGTTCGGAACAAATACTAAACCTCAAAAACTTCAAGGCACACCAAAAATCAAGGGAAAAGGCATACGTAATCTCCTTCATCGATTTCGGAAAAGCATATGATTCGATTGATAGAGAATCTCTATTATCAGTCCTGGAAGAAATGAGTTTGGATTAGAAAACAACTAATATTGTAAAGGCGACCCTTGCAAACACATTTTCGAAAGTTAAATTTATGGGCGTATTATCAGAACCCTTTGAAATAAAAACGAGAGTGCAACGGGGGGGGGGGGGGGGGGGGTGGTCTCTCACCGTTGCTGTTCAATTGTGCGCCTGAGAAAGTAGTCAAAGAATGGAACACAAATATCAAGAGTGGTAAAAGACTGGGTTGCAAAAAGAAGAACCTTAAAGTAAATTGCATTGCTTTTGCAGATGATATGGCCCTGTTTGCTAAAACAATGGAAGAAACACGGGAGCAAATCTTTGAACTAAAGAAACAAGCAGCTAAAATAGGTCTTCACATCTCCTTTGAAGAAAGTAAGATACTGACAAGCATCAAGCACTCACGTAAATACCTCAAAGTTCAAGAACAAAAGATTGAAATAGTTAAGGAATTCAAATATCTCGGAGAATGGATTAGTTGGAATGCTGGGGAAAGCAAAGCTATGGAATCCAGAAAAAAGAAACTAACAAAAAACACGTACAACAAAAAATCTATTTCATGGGGGTCCAAAATTACACATTACAAGACAGTGACTAAGCCAGAAGCATTGTATGCAGCAGAAACACTTAACATGAATTTCAAAGGCCAAATGGAGAAACTTGATATAAAGGAAAGAAGAATTTTAAGAAAAATCATAGGGCCAAAATTTCAAGACAATAAGATTACATACATCAAAAATGAAACTATCTACAAGAAAATTGAAAAACTTTCAGATATTATGCGAAACAGGAGAATAAATTTTTATGGTCATCTTCTCAGAATGAATTCCTACAGATTAACTAAACAAATCTTTGACTTTTTCCGTAACCACAAAACCAAACCCAACTGGTTTAAAGAAACTGAGAAAGACCTAGCAGAATTAAACATTTCAGAAAATTCACTTATTGATCGAACAGCTAAATTAATTACTAAAGATGAAAACATAATGTTCCAAGACAAATCTACACATAAGTCCAAACCCTTCATCTCGGAAGCAGAGAGGAAAAGAAGATAAGAAAGAATTAAAAAATACTGGGCCCTAAGGAAAGCACAACGCACAAAGAAATGATTGATCCAGCGTACCTCAAAGAGGGTGAAACGAAAGAAGAAGACTAATAGACATCACTTCTAGATCCTTCACTTTTTGTTACTCTTTGTACTTTATTACTTTGGATTTGAAATAAATAACAATAATTCACAATCCCCGCAACTGTTAAACAAAACGTAAAGCAATTAATGCGAAATTCAAGAATGTTGTTTCGTTACTGATTACGAAAATATTACATGTCGCTCAACTCTTTTACCTAGAAACGAATGTGTGTTTGTGTTTGTGAATGTGTGTGTGTGTGTGTGTGTGTGTGTGTGTGTGTGTGTGTGTGTGTGTGTATGTGTGATAACATCACGCATTTGATACAGTAATAATGACCGATGACGTCTAGCAAAGTCAACTTTGCGCCGAAAATCGTTGGAGAATCACTTATTACACTAAATTCTTTGGAGAACGACAGTATATTTGGGACAGGAAGTGAAACTCGTTCAGAGAGTGATAGATGAGTAATTTATCAGTATATAGGTGTTCATTTTAGATTTAGTATCGAGGGGGATCTTTTATAGATGACAAGGGCTACAAATCGTGCCAACTGTACCCTGTAGTTGAAGTAACATCGTAACCGCATCTGAGCCCCTATCTGTTCTTTCTCAAGCGAAGTCGATATCGAGTACAGAGTGCAAGAGGCTTCATGGAAGGGATACACACTCGAAGCGACCAGCCAAACGTGTCCCCATCATCGATTGTCATCCCGTCATCACGGGATGAAATTTGACGATATCCTGATAGGTTCCAGTACATCTGCTTATTGGAACAGTGTTTAGAAGTATACAATTGATATTAGGGTGCTAGAGAATATGATTAATAGAGAGAAGAACTTAGCAAGGCGTGGAAACCTGTACTATCTCGCATCAAACTTCGCTGGAACTGTTAGACAATGAAGAAAAATGAATGGGACTATTTTGCAGGAAATTTAACATAGTTTAATTTTGTATTGGCACAAGTTTTCGCTATAAGTTGCAGTTTTCGAATTATTCAAGGAAAACGTAAAAAAGCGACCTTCAAATGCGCCCAAACTCACCCCCATCAGTCGGGATTTTTAGTATGTTGTTCATGGCACTCCCTCCTTCCACTATACAAAAATTTGTGACTATATGAATTATTTCCCAAATTCGACCTTCTTTGGTCTTCATTGTCTGGAACAGAACACCACTGTCTTAGTCAGCTTTTCTCGTAACATTGTTAATATAAAATTTCACGTGAGGGAAAAACGACTTTCATAAACGCCACGTGAAAATTAATTACGTTTACAGTTAGATTCAATCTTAAACCTTACAAATACAGCAGTTTCCTAGTAGGAAGATCAGACAAGCAAAATATTTAATTGTTAATTTTAAATCAAATGTGAGTGAAATCTTATGGGACTTAACTGCTAAAGTCATCAGTCCCTAAGCTTACACACTACTTAACCTAAATTATCCTAAGTACAAACACACACTCATGCCCGAGGGAGGACTCGAACCTCGGCCGGGTCCAGCCGCACAGTCCATGACTGCAGCGCCTAAGACCGCTAGGCTAATCCCGCGCGGCCCTGTTCATTTTATTTCAATTCGCAAAATCGTCGGGTAAATTTACATAAACGTCAATTTTACAATTTGTAAGTACAGGACTAAGCCGGTGGCGTAAAGGCCCCATAAATGAAGACCAAAAAGGGTTGAATACAGAACATAATTTGTGTAGTCGCCAATTTTTGTCCAGTGGAAGGAGGAATTGCCATGAACAACCCTAACCGGCGGGGTGAGAGTGTGTGAGTGCGTTTGTTCTTTTGCGTTTCCGTTGCATAACACGGACCACGGTCTCTAACGAAAACATATCCTAGAACAAAATTAAAATACATTAAATTTCCTACAAGTCCTGTTCATTTTTTCTCTAGGACTAATAGCTCCCGCGAAGAGAGGGAGAGAATACTGATAATCCGTAAGACGCGCATGCGTTGCAGTTTCTCAGTTGTTTTTGTGAGCCAAATTTGATGTAGTTTCCCGACTTGATACCTCTCAAGTCTCCTATCGAATTGTTGTTCTTGATTTTCTCTACACCACAGTGGTACGTCGTAAACAGTTATCGTTTACGGCCTGTTGAGGACGATGGTTTCCAACCCTGGCGCAGGTTTTCAGCGACGCTCAGCAACGGCTGCGGCGTCTCTGCTTAAGATGGCGGACAGATGGAGCGCCGAAGTGTTGTGTCATGTTGATTTTATGATCCGGCAGTAAATCCCAGACGACTATCAAAGATTATTAAGCCAGAAAAGCATGTGAACTCTTAACTCTCATATGAACTGTATATCTTTTTAAATGACTAAATCGGTTTTTAACGGCACTCAAAAGCAGTTCACTGTGCGAAGTGTCCGTTGTACTTTTCCATAGGACTTATTTGAGCTACTTTTGAGTGGCATTTTATTACTCACAATCCTTCTCCGCAGATGTTGGAACAGGGAGTGACTCATATTGTAGGAGTGGTATTCTCCACTGTTAGCGGAAATCACGCATCATTGCATGTGCTCATTGCAGCTTGGTAATTGATGTCTTGATATTACTAGTGCCATGACAAACTCACAAGTCCATTTTTCACATTCCAAACTTACTGCAGCACGTTTAGGTGGTAACACACACAGAGAGGATAATGGGTAACAAGTGAAAAATTTAGATAGTCAGGAACGTGTAGGTATAATAAGAAGTGTTGTCATGATGTCACCGACTGGAAGCTGATGTCTGCCGTGTTAGTAGTCCCAAACATTAGCTTTGGAGCAAGTGTTTCGATCAAACATGCCAGCTTGCATCATTTCTAGGTGTACTAGTAGTTCCGATTATGGTCTAGAGTGTAAATAAATCACATTTCATTCGTAAGTGTGCTCTTTCAGCAGATATTTTCTTGTATTTGCGTGATTTTCTGTTGTGCTGGTTACTTTCACTTTAATAGTTTTATTTCTGTAATTTGACTTTAAACATCCTATCAACATAACACGAAGAGCGCTCTTGGTTGAACACAGTAAGAAGGAAATACTGCCAACCATCAGGCACAGCAAAACATAGTCTCAGAATCTTCGGGAAGAAGGCTTAGACGAAATCTCAGTTTCGTTATTTCGTATTAAGGAAAACGCTGCAGTACGAAAGCAGCCTTTTCACATAACATGCTTCGCTTATTGGTTATTAGAAATATGTAACAAAAAGAAAGTTACACTAACGAGGCCAAATGCGTCGTATTATTGAATGAAATATGCCTTTAAGACCAGAAAAATGTGTAAAAATGGAAGCATTGTAATATTTACTATTTAAAAAAACTGTTGCGTGGGCGTGACAGAAATTAAGAACAAGAAGCAATTGTAAACAGTAGTTTGCTAACGTGTGGAGTCTACCAACATGGTGGGCCGGCGTCAAAGCAACGTAGAGCGTAGCTCCCCTTATTATACCTCCGTAGTCAGGAAACTGTTAACGAAAGCGTATTGACAGCTAGAGTTGCGCTCTACCAAAACTACGGTTCGTTAGTTTTGGTACACTACATAAATGACGTAATAAATGGTTGGATTCGTGGTAGTATTGGCAGCGAAGGGAACGTAAATGAATACGTAAGAGAGAAACTGTGAGCCGATTACTTCTCTTCGTTTTCTTTCTTTCTGCCTTTCTTTTTTATTTTATTTATTTATTTTTTGCACATAATATATATATAAAAATTGAAAGATGCCAAAGTTGTTTATGAATAACAGAAACATGTTTCACATAGGTTCAATGAAGTATTGGAACAATGTTTGACATCTTTTTGTTTTGTGCCTTTTTTTATCTTTTTGTTGCGGATATTGTGCTTCCTAGCGCTATATGATAAATCTGTATTGTTTTTCTTTATTTTTACTACAACATACTTCTATTTTACTTTAGAAATCAACAATTTTCAAATAAGACCTGAATTAAACATTGGTAATTTCAATTTTCTTATAAATACTCATTGCTTTTAAGTAACAGACAAGAGGGTAACTATGTAGAACAGAACTATTCTATAGGTTACCTGGCCCTTTATACAGTAAAGAAAACGAATACTAAGAGGTAACGCCCGATAAGTATGCACCACACCTAACATACAGGTAATGCAGGTACGACATCAAAAGACCAAATGTGCTAGAAAAACTACCGTAGTCTCCACTACCTTATGATGGTCTACAGTAGCCTACTCTAAATACACTATATTATTTACTCGCAGCTACAAATGTAATAGTATATAATAGTATAGTAGAATCATTCAAAAAATCACTATGGCTGTGTAACTGAAGTTCGCATAATCAGCAGGCTTTGACAGAATAAAAAATTCCGTAAAAATAAAGCCTCACAATTTTGATAGTTGTTTTGCGACATTACTGGCGAAGAACTCACCACTTGTGTAATGAATTGATCGTTAAAATTTACAGACGAAATGACTGCTCTGATATTCAAGATCGATTCTCCATAAGCCATACGAAATCGACCTAACATGTTGTTAAATATGGTTTTGAAGATGCTTTCACGATTAGGCAACGACAGTGTAAAACCTTTATCAAAGAAATTGATTGGCCCACGTAAGGCTCCCAGAATAACAGACAAAAAGGTGTGCATCATTTTATCAGAGTACAGAGATATTTTCTGCCTCACATGAACATTACGAACACTATAATTATTTACAAAAAAAAATCATGCATGTCATGTAGATTGATATTAAAGGAAGATATAAACTAATAGACGCATCTTAACGAAGACATTGTGCTTAGACTACACCCTAGTGATGGATCGCAGTCACTCGCCAGGTCGCGAAATCTATCCGTAGATCACACGTGTGTGGGCTAACTACGCATCGCAGTGATGGATCGCGGATCGCTCGTAGTACTCAAGGCAAGAAGAAAGGGATCAGGAAAATGAGCATATTTCTTTAAAGCCAAATAATGAATTGATCAGCGATTGGCTCAGCTTCTCCACACTACACGCCCGCTCCCTCCTGGACACGCAGCATCTACGTTTGTACTCAGATGAGGAATCCCACTGACCTTTATAAAAATATTACCTCCCTTTACATTGGTCTCGAATCTGTCAGCCAATCACTTGAAGCTCGTGCTCCTTTCAGAAGATTTTCTGGCAGTTTCCATCACCCCTTCTACGCCTTCAGTGTTGTAGGGGCCTCGAGGAACGCGTCGCCCACGCCACCCTCTGTCAGTGCTCGGCTCTGATTGACTCCCAGACACGCAGTACTACTGAGTACGTGGTGCTATCCAGTATCAACTAACGAAAGGACTGATAATCCGATTGTGCACCATACACAGTGGTCTAATATAAACATAAATCAAAAACAATTGACAGAATATTTAATGTACGGTGGCAAAATCTTGCCGCCTTACACACTCACCTGCCCTTTAGCGCATGAAGAAGATGCGGTGACAATAACGGAACTAAAGAAGAAAAAAGCATCAGATCTGAACGGGATCCGTTGAGAGGTATTCAAAAGGCTAGCACAACGAATTACCCCATACTTAACAACTAATAAACGACACTGTATGACTAGGCAAGGCATCTACAGTTTGGAAAACCTCAATGCACTAATCATCAAAAAAATCGATGGACAGAAATCCCTCAGTCCCAGAAAAGTATAAGCCAATTTGCCTTATATATACAATGGCTCAGGTCCAGGAGAAGCTAGTGTGGTGACTATTAAAAGCTCATAGAGCTCTTCAGAGCCTCAGCCCACACCATTCCGTATTTATACAAGGAAAATTAATAGACAACACTGTTAATAAACCTCTAGAAATTATCACAACAACACAAGTATGCCATAGCCATCATGATAGACATTGTAGGCGCTTTCGACAACCGTTGAAGGCCTACAATGTTTGCAAGGGTAAGACAAATACAGGTCCCTATACAACCATTTCTTAAACCATTGCAGGGACAGAGAAGCAGAATGGCAGGTGGACAATCGGAAAGTAATCAGAAGAATTACCGAGGGTTGCACTTAGGGGTCGAGTTACGGTCCCATCTTCTGGGACATAATTATTGAACCGCTGTCGTACCTGTAGGATGGGGGTCTGAGGACAGATGGAGTTGTCGCATACGCAGATGATCTACTAGTAGTAGTCTCGGCAAACGACAGAGGCTAGCCAGATGAGAAAGCCAATGGCACAGTAAACACAAACACAAAGTGGTGCACCACAAAGATGGATAACAGAGGCCAAAACAACGCGCACATTACTGAAGGGTCGAGTGAGAAAGGATTCTTCGTTAAGAACTGGGAATAAAAGTATAAAAAAAGCAATCGTAACACAATATCTGAAAGTATACGTCGATAAACGATTAAATTTTCATGAACGATAGTATTGCAGGCAAAGCAGAAAAAATGGTACATAAATTGGCAATATCGAACTGAGGGAATACAGACTACTCTTACAACTTAGACAAACACATCGCTGTGCACTTTTCGAATCCCTACTTTCCTTTGCAGCCAGTACATGGGCACATCGATTAACTCTCGTCACAAACAGAACGTCTGTCAGACGAGGGCAAAGGACTGTCCTGCTTCGACTGTCAGATGTGTTCGGCACCACATCGATGATAGCACTGTGCGTGGTGCTTGGAATACACCCGACTGATATCACTATCATATATCGGGCGGCAATGTGCTAGTTAAAGAAGGGTAGACTTCACCAGGTGTGATTGATAACCGGTGCACCTATTAATAAAAATGTCAATTTAAGCTCTGGCGAATCGAGACTTGGTAAGGTGAACGGGATTTTAGTGATAAGTGACATTTACCCCGATATCTCGGAGCGGTTAAGAGTGAAACGTGCCGATCCTACCCACGCCATGGTGCATTTCTTAACCAGTTAAGATTTTATCCAACGTACTTAAACTGCACAAGTCTAAGTAAGACACCAAACTGCATTTGTCCGGAATTAGGAACCCCAGAACATACTGTCCTGTGCCGTGAAAATTACAGAAACACCAGACATACACAAAGTAACCCCTGAACGCCAGATATATGAAGTCATTAGGAATGTTTCTAATGGAATTATCTTAATTAGCATACGAAATTTCTAAAACAACTTACAAAGAGCATAGTAGGCCATACATGGAGCAATTCAATATGCAGCAAAACGAGAGACTCCATATGGTGGGAGAAGAAGAGGAGGAAGAAGACATTTAAATGTTAACTGACTATGAACTCCAGACACTTTGACGTGAGATATATTACAAGTAAGTACATTAGGCTAAATAGATATCTGTCATTCTTACCGAAAGGTCACTCTGAAACTTCACATAAGCATAAGGTAGTATATTTAACAGGGCCCGAATATTGTTACCTAAGGCACTATCAGCCCGTACACAACCTTAGATCTATGTGTATTGTACCCAACAAGTTAGATTTAGCTTAACCAAATTACCACACCAGTAAAATATAATCAAGTCTGATGTCTGGGGGTCAAAGGCTCAATGAAAAATGCCGTTGTATTCACTCGCAAACATTAAGATGGCGGCTCTAACGTTATCATTTAGATCATATTGTGTTCTTTTCTCTTCTAAATTATCAAACAGTATATATTTCCATTTCACGAAACTGTTATTTTATTTTAAATTGGTAAAAAGCTGTTTCAATAATAAAGAAACAAGAGCAAAAGAAATGGCCCGTTTGTGGACGCAGGCATTAGTGGTGGCCGGATTTGGCTTCTCCAAGTTCGGCGGACAGACACAGTGGCTAACGCTGCTGCCAATGGCACGCATATCTGTGGATTCCGCCCAAGACCGACATCGGCACAAGACGGCTTATCTTATCAAATCAGTACGCCACTATGGGCACGGTCACAATGAAGCCGATCTCACAGCCAGAACGTACAGTTTTCGGACGACAGCTGGTGAAATTCAAATCAGTTTGTTTTCTTTGGTCATTTCAGCTGACACGAGACGAAACATGGACAGTGAGAAACTGAAAAGTTTGTTTCAAGAAAGAAGAAGTTTGTACATCCTGCCGGTGAATCTATGGACTGAAAACGCAGGTTTCTTGGAAACCACAAGAATGTAAAAATCTTTATCTTACATTTTAAGTGTAAATTATGACTTCAAAAAATAATTTGTTCAAGTGAGGATGGCGTATTGCTTAAAGTTGCTATAGTAGCTCTCTTTTTAGGTTGTGGTAGGCGGACAACAGTTGCCTACAAATTATTATTACTGCTTGCTGGCTTTTTTGTGTCAGTACGGTGGTGATTCTGTTGCAGAAAGTAGTGCTCTATGTGTTCAGAGTATCTTTTCTAAACTTTTATGTTTGTCTGACACACGTATGCTGAATGACAATCATTGACGATTAAGTGACGTGTGTCTCCACACAGCAAAACGGAGTGTTTGTAATGTTGCTGTTCAGTGTCATTACGTGTCATCTCGAGTATGTAAAGCCGAAGATCATACGTGAAACACTTTCGGATAACGAAACTTGTAGAGGTGTGTGCTGAACTCTATTAAAAAATCTGGCATTCATATTGAAGATGCAGGTCTGACTCGAGTAAAACTAGAAGTGACACTTCGATATTTGACATCTGGACATCACACTTTTCCAATATTTACGCTCTATCACATTCTGAAAAATACATTTCAAAGTTTTTGTGTGATAACGTTAGATGCTATTTACGATTCTCTGAAGACCAATATAAAAGCTAACAATTTCACTCTGCACCACAAATACTACGAAACACTGCATTGAAGTTATCTATACCGAAATTTGGTGCTATCCTTTGAAACGTCCCCTTAGAAGAATTACTGAATTACTGTGCTGATAAACCTCTTACGTTATTTGATTTTCAAACAGCTGAGCAGAACTGAACGTACTCAGACATATCGCTGTTTACTTATTCTGATCAACACTAAACTGACACACAATATTTTTAGCGCAACGCAGTCTGACTTTCAATAAACTCTACAAAAGAATGGCCCTGACTAACAATAACCTATACCTTTCATGAATCACTTACCTCAAAAAAATCTTCGTTACTCGAACTACTGCAATACAGCGAGCGCCAATACTGCCAGCTAAATGAAAGATTCTAACTACTGAAGTCACTAACTACTGATAGGCATAGTTATCAAATGAAAAATTTTGATAGAGAACAAACAATGTATTTATCTTAATAATATTCAAAAGTCATCATATAAATATATCAGTTCATGATATCCAATATTACACACGTCCAGATCGTCCGCTCTCAAAATTCTGCCATCTCTCTCCACCACTGCTGGCGGCTCACCTCCAACTGCGCAACGCTACGCGCTGTTCACGTCCAACTGCCCAACACCACAATAGCGAATATTCCAACAATGCCAACCAGCCACAGACTGCACACAGCACAGCCAGTGATTTTCATAAAGAGCGCTACATGGCGTTACCAATATAAAAACCTAAACAGCCTACTTACACCTTCTGACACTAATCGGTGGTGGGGGAAGGAAAGTGACGTGACATTTTTAACTTTTGCGGCTTCACGTTTTTCCCCTCATCTCATAAATTTGTAAAACTTGTCTGTCAATTTCAGTGACTGAGAATAGTTATTTCGACACAAATATAGCTCATTTACAGGCATTCGGCATCATTTTAATAGCGAAAGTCGCATTGCAGCACTCGTCCTCATCTCCAAAGACAGAGCTTTCATAGATAAAATTGTAGCCTAAGCTCCTTGACACCGCCAAAAACTGCCCAAGGAGACCGGACGCACCGTGACCAAGCTGTCGGCCGATGTGGGGCGACCTCTGGCGGCGGCGTCTGACGACCATTGTCGGTGCCAGTGTGAACGCATCCTGGGGTCAAAGACAGCCAACTGTAAGGTAGGCTGTGGGAAAGTGAACAATAAGAGGTCCTCCGCTTGTTATCTCTTGGCAGGCGCAGCTGTGAAGTGGCTGCGAAGTGCTTGGCTCACAATATTGTGATCCTCCCTCGTGATGATCAGAAGTGGTCGATCGACAACGTGAGGACGAGCAAGCTTGCCCTCACGTTTCCATGAGGTCCAACATCGGGCAACTGTCACATGCGAATGTCCCATAAATCTGGGCATTGGACGATCAGCTGGCCAAATGGACACCAACACTGGGATCCCTTTCAAACTCCGGCAGGTGCTGATAAGGCGAATACGTGGCATCTATGTGTCCTTTCACAGTTATCACTCAACCACTGACCAACGTTCACGCCCCCTGTATACCTTACCATTCCTGGTAACAACACCAAACACGAACAACACTTACGGACTCTAGGGGCCGTTCTACCTATACGGAGAACTGCAACTGTAATCGTTTACATACCTGCCGAAGATAAGTCTGTGCCTAAAAATTACATCCGTCTTTCACCAACTGCGACATGGTCGCGTATACAAACAGTGATCCAATACTGTCAAATGTTTTTTATTCCAGTCTTTGATCACAATATGAATTCTTTAGACGATGACCGGTTTCAGTCCTTAATGACCATCCTCAGATCTAAGATACGTGATACATTGCCTGTAGCAACCTATATATTATCTGTTGACCGTAAATTCATCATAAAAAGGATCGGTCCTATTCTATTCATATATTTTCTCTTAATAATTTTATATGGGTAACTGTATTCGTCTTTTAATGTATTACAATTGGACTCTATATAGTTATCAATTTTAAAAGTCTGCTACATGTATTTCATATAATGTGTTTTTATCATATTATGATTTTTGCGTAAATGATGACTACATCTAAGCCCACAGTAGCGACGTCTAGGGAGTATGTAGGCAAACAGATTTCTGTTACCTACTGTATTTCAGTAGCCAGTTGCAATAATGACTGTGTGGACAATGTGGCCTATTCTACACCTTATTTTAGATCTATATGACGATGCTGTGCTGATTATATTTATATGTTTGACGATGCCATTATCGCCTTATCACTTTAGGACATGGTGTAAAAAGGTACGTTTTACCGTATTTTCTGTACGTTTCCTTGGTGATACGTATTGCTGTATTATGTTGAAAGACACACTGCTCACTAGGTGTATATATTTGTATATTATAGATCTGAGGGTGGTCATTACTGATTGAAACCGGTCATCGTCTAAAGAATTCATATTGTGATCAAAGACTGGAATAAAAAACATTTGACATCCGTCTTTTTCTTCTTAGGCAGTGTATTGGAACGGAGGTCTTGATTCGTAAGTGTTCTGTCCGCATTACGGAGTAATCAAACGGGGGGAGAGGAGAACATTAGAAATTATACTCGAACAATTATCTGAGAGATAGGAATTGGGTGGCTTTACTTGGGAGGTCCGGCAAAGAGTGATTATTCTGCAGGACTGGATAGTAGTACGAAGAATTAAGCTACTGGCCATTAAAATTACTACACCACGAAGATGACGTGCTACAGACGCGAAATTTAACCGACAGGAAGAAGATGCTGTGATATGCAAATGATTAGCTTTTCAGAGCATTCACACAAGGTTGGCGCCGGTGGCGACACTTACAACGTGCTGACATGATTAAAGCTTCCAATCGATTTCTCATACACAAACAGCAGTTGACCGGCGTTGCCTGGTGAAACGTTGTTGTGATGCCTCGTGTAAGGAGGAGAAATGCGTACCATCACGTTTCCGACTTCGATAAAGGTCGGATTGTAACCCATCGCGATTGCGGTTTATCGTATCGCGACATTGCTGCTCGCGTTGGTCGAGATTCAATGACTGCTAGCAGGATATGGAATCGATGGGTTTAGGAGGGTAATACGGAACGCCGTACTGGATCCCAACGGCCTCGTATCAATAGCAGTCGAGATGACAGGCATCTTATCCGCATGGCTGTAACGGATCGTGCAGCCACGTCTCGATCCCTGAGTCAACAGATGGTGACGTTTGCAAGACAACAACCATCTGCACGAACAGTTCGACGACGTTCGCAGCACCAGGGACTATCAGCTCGGAGACCATGGCTGCGGTTATCCTTGACGCTGCATCACAGACAGGAGCGCCTGCGATGGTGTACTCAACGACGAACCTGGGTGCACGAATGGCAAAACGTCATTTTTTCGGATGAATCCAGGTTCTGTTTATAGCATCATGATGGTCGCATCCGTGTTTGGCGACATCGCGGTGAACGAACATTGCAAGCGTGTATTCGCCATCGCCATACTGGCGTATCACCCAGCGTGATGGTATGGGGTGCCATTGGTTACACGCCTCGGTCACCTCTTGTTCGCATTGACGGCACTTTGAACAGTGGATGTTACATTTCAGATGTGTTACGACCCGTGGCTCTACCCTTCATTCGATCCCTGCGAAACCCTACATTTCCGCAGGATGATGCACGACCGCATGTTGCAGGTCCTGCACGGACCTTTCTGGATACAGAAAATATTCGACTGCTGCCCTGGCCAGCACATTCTCCAGATCTCTCACCAACTGAAAATGTCTGGTCAATGGTGGTCGAGCAACTGGCTCGTCACAATACGCCAGTAACTACTCTTGATGCCGAGCGGGATTAGCCGAGCGGCCTACGGCGCTGCAGTCATGGACTGTGCGGCTGGTCCCGGCGGAGGTTCGAGTCCTCCCTCGGGCATGGGTGTGTGTGTTTGTCCTTAGGATAATTTAGGTTAAGTAGTGTGTAAGCTTAGATTTCACACACATTTGAACATTTGAACACTACTCTTGATGAACTTTGGTGTCGTGTTGAAGCTGCATGGGCAGCTGTACCTGTGCACGCCATCCAAGCTCTGTTTGACTCAATGTCCAGGCGTATCAAGGCCGTTATTACGGCCAGAGGTGGTTGTTCTTGGTACTGATTTCTCAGGACCTATGCACCCAAATTGCGTGAAAATGCAATCACATGTCAGTTCCAGTATAATATATTTGTCCAATGAATACCCGTTTACCATCTGCATTTCTCCTTGGTGTAGCAATTTTAATGGCCAGTAGTGTATTTTTATCACTGAGGTGGTGGAATCTTCTCGAATGCTTAAGAGGAGTTAATGGATACTGATGTACAGGGTGTATGAAAAAGAATCATTTGATTTGGCACCCTTGAGAAGCATTACATATGTTAATGCGCTATTCCAATTGTTCCCACACTGTAACGAGCATGCCTTGAGTTACAGCTTCCCCAGCTGCTGTTATGCGATCTCTCAGTTCATTCATTTTGTTGGTAACGGAGGCACATAAACAGAGTCTTTTATAAACCCCCACAAGAAATAATCACATACCGTCAGGTCCGGCGACGTTGGATGCCAGTAATGATAGGCTGCACCATTTGGTCCATGCGACCGATCCACCGTTCGGTAATCCTTTGATTTAAATATTCCTGCACTTCCAGATTCCAATGTGGCGGTGCCCCATTTTGTAAGTAAATGAAGTCGTTCGAATTAGTTTCCAACTGTGGGAAAAGAAAGTTCTCTTGTATATCGAGATACGTGCTTGGTGTAACAGTGTTCTCGGCAAAGAAAAATGGATCCTTCACCTTTTCCCGTGAAACTGCTCAAAATACATTAAACTTTGGAGAGTCCTTCTCATGTTGTACAACTTAATGTGGTTGTTCCTTAGCCCATACTCTCACATTATGATGGTTCAGCTTTCCGTTTAAATGGAATGTTGTCTCGTCACTAAATACTAGGGGTGGGAGAAAATTGTCGTGCTCCATGTTGCCAAGAACTAAATTACAGAACTCCACACGTTGTTGTTTGTCAGCTTCACGAAGAGCTTGCAGTAGCTGAATTTTGCATGGTTTCATGAGTAAACGTCGACGCAACACACACCAGACGGACATCGGGGGTATGTTGAGCTGTCCAGCTGCACTGTGAACGGATTTCTACGGACCCCTTGTGAAACTATGGCAGATGCGTTCCACGTCTGTGTCAGACACTCGGGGATGGCCCAGCGATTTGCCTTTAGACAAACAACCTGTTTCTCGGAATTGTTCATGCCACAGTCTAATGCTCCGTGTTGTAGGAGGTTCCACACTATATCTAGCACGAAGGTCACGCTGAACAGTTATTACTGACCCGCACTGTGGAAAACGTAGAATACAAAATGCTTTCTGTTGTCCCGATACCATTTTTGCTAGAACTCAAGCAAACTGCTGCTACTTAGCGGGACCGATGTAAAACTCGAGAGTTTGCTCTTTCCAAAAGTACACTGTTGCTGAATGAATAATTTTGGATTACTTTTTGATTGGAGCTGGGAATGTGTGTACGGATGTGAGGTGCTGTGTAGGTAATAGTGAATTGCTTGCGTAAGTGATCATTTTCTGTAGGGGCACAGCCCGGTACAGTATTGTGCCCAACGAGATTAGGAGATGTTAACATTGCGAGTGGAGTTGCTTTTCAGAAGACCTACAGTATGAGATGGATACTGTGTCACTTAGGAGGCCGGGAGTAAACCAACAGCATAGCCGGAGTTCTACGGAGGAGCGGCTTTAAATATTAGGGGTCAAATGGTTCAAATGGCTCTGAGCATTATGGGGCATAACTGCTGAGGTCATCAGTCCCCTAGAACTTAGAACTACTTAAACCTAACTAACCTAAGGGCATCACACTCACCAATGCCCGAGGCAGGATTCGAACCTGCGACCGTAGCCGTCGCGTGGTTCTAGACTGTAGCGGCTAGAGCCGCTCGGCCACTTCGGCCGGCTAAATATTTAGGCCAGCGTCAACAAAACAGATGGAAATTGAAAAGTAATAAGGATGAGTAACTCATAGGGGATGGTAAGTGCGAAGAAGTCTGTTGTGTGTATTTTTCCTATATCTAGATTTTTACGAAATATGTTATTACTGCTACAGTGGCACTAGTAATGGTTAAGGTTTCAAACGTATGTATAAGGATGCGGTAGTTTGGTGAGATTATTTTACTGAAGGAAAGAGAAATGGAGCGCCTCTACTCTAAGTCTATTTAAAAAAGTTACAGTTTAATATCTTCCAAGTTCTGGATAACATTACATGCAAGTTACAATCCATCACTTTTGCTAGGACTGAATATATCTTTTTCCGTGACAGTCGTGACACAGTTCATGCAACAGGCTCAAGGAACACAAAACAGTTCCCCTGGTGTCCGTGTGTAGCGCCGTAGTCGACTTTAGTTTTGTCTTTGGCCACTAGATGGCTCAACCTGCTTGTCCTTCCTCCCTTCTTCTACAGTGTAGAATCTACACCGTTTTGCGCGCTCACTTCTCGTATCCGAGTGTTACACACAACTCAAAGTTAATATATGAACTAAGAAGTACAAAGGCAGCGTCTTGTGTTTATTTTTTCTGTATCTAGATCACTAAAAAATATGTTATAACTGCTATTTAGAAAGTGCTTCAAGAGACTCGTAGTTTTCCAGTAGTTAAATTTAAACTATACCGGCAATGCTGTAAAACCTGGAAACAGGTTCACGATGATCGACCAGTGTGACGGGGTCAGCTCACCGCTCCTCAGTTAACTACGTAAACAAGTGACGCAGTAGTCCGGCTGAATGGGGTCAGCGCGCAACGGCAGAGTTCGGCCGCCGCTACGGCAGCGCAAGTGTGTCTGCGTTGTCTGCCCGCATATTGCTCACCCAAGACAGTTAGCGTCGGTCCGTCCAGGTCAAAATAGAAGGCGAAAGAGCTCGTCTAGTGCGGATAACTCGTCACATTTAGAGATAACTGATCGAACTGCCTGCATAGTAGCTTCCTCCCCCAAACCATAACCGTGGTTGACTTCACAAGGTCATAGGATACAGAAGATAACGTGTTGTCAGTAAAGAGGGTGAACTCTTCATTGTTTACTTCGAGGAAATGGCATAGAATGAAACAGTAGCAACATGATCTATAAGAAAAAAAAACACTAGTTGTTACTATATGTCGTTCCACTATTTATTTACATCGATTACATGTGAGTGTACCGGTACTCTTAGATAAGGTTCAATGAATACAGGAAAAATAAAAACTGTTACACTAAAGTTTATTCGTAACCAAGGTCATCATTCGTGGCCATAGCGTAAAATGTGTTTGTATCCATCAAGAATGTGCTCTACAATTATAGGAAGTCTGAAATAGCAGCGCGCACATATTTAGTTTTTCTGGTGGTACATGAAATGCAGAATCTTACTACTTCCAAAGCGTAAGCTTACGAGGCTTTTCGTTTCACTTCTGCTTCAGAACCATGCACGTCGTAACTTCTGTGGATGTAAAAAGCTCTTTTTATAGCATTTAATGTATTCGAACATTCTTCCTTTTTGAAGAAATATGATACAATCACAATGAAGGACATATAAATCGAATGTTTAAAATTTATAGAATTTAAAATAGTCTTTAATCGCAAACATGTTTCCCGGTTATTTAATAAGATGTTTCGTTGTATATGATGGTTATCAGATATTTCTAGAAATGACAAAAGAATGTGCCTAACAATCAGTGAGTGCAGTGCACAGAAAAAAAAAGATCAAAAATTTTCGCGGACGAAGGCTTTTAAATTTTACAAATTTGATACTCTCTTCCGCAAATTTATATCCTCTCAGTGATGATCTTGTGATACACTACTATCGAGCTAGTGCAGTTTTCACGAAATCTTGCGTTAGATCAACTGTTCTAAAAGAGTACTTCTTACGATTTTTTTACAAGAAAAATTAAGAGTAGGCCTATCCTTGTAACAAACAGTGACGTGCCGTATTGCTTTTTCAATAACTACAATGCAGCGGCAGATAGGAATGGTCGAGCACCGCGACGTAATCTTCAGTTTCTTTGAATACATTGATACCGGTAAATGAGAAATGTTGTGGAGGACAAAACTTAGAGTTTTTCTTGTTAAAGCAGTTGCCTGAAAGCACCACACCTCTTTTTTCCTTATAATCTGAATTTGACAAGTAAGAGTCAAACAACTTGTATTTTTACAAGAGTCGAGGTCTGCAATGGTTTCGACGTGCAAATACATCGACATCTACTACAGCTACGTGATTACTCCGCCATTCACAGTAAAGTACCTGCCCCTTCGGGAATGCCGAAACCGTGGTGGATCACAGTCGTAAGTCTGAGAGCTGGAAGAGCTTACTTGTGATCAAACGCGATGGCTTAAATGTCTTCATCTTGTTGGTTGCTGGAAGGAGATTTTATGAAACCTTGAAGTTATAGCGTTTTGCTGCTCCTAATCTCTTCACTGCTTCCCATTACTGCTGGCTTGTTATTGTTTAGGTTTCTGTTGAAGTGTGGATTTTTTCGCATTACTTTCATGTATTTCTTCTGGGAAATGAATATCCGATATCAAAATTGGTGCTAAAAAATTTGGAAACGGATGCAACTTCTGCTTGGTATTTGTCCAACCACTGCATATGAAATTCATACAGAGCATTGTCTGTACATTGTTTTGGCCAACCATTTCACATCAAGTTTGCGCAGAACATTCAGACTGTTTGTTTTGTAACTTAAATAGATTGTATGATAATGATGCCTATTGATTAAAGTAATGGTTAAATAAGTTGACGATCTGTTTTCTGAACGAACTTCTACGCCAGTATCATAGTCTGAGAAAAAAGAAAAAGCTTTACTGTCAGAGCCTACCTCCGTCATCCATTATACGACAGGTCTTTTTTTTTACGGGCTCATTCTAAGTGGTGGTACAGTTTTCTCAGGACATAGCACTACATCACAATGAGTTCGTGTAAATTTTCGGGATACTTAAGATCTATTTCTAAAATGCGCCCTTTGTGTGTATCGTCAGATATTTTCATTACGTCAAAGCCATCCACAGACATGCAGGCAAAATCAGACAGAGGTAGGCATTGCAACATTGTCCAGCTGTAATGTCTGTTAACATCCAGATACGGTATATAACACACTGCTGTGCAAAGCTCAAAGTCAGGATAGATAAAGTAACATGACATATCAACAACTGGGAGGAAATGAATGAAAGTTCTGGAACATATTGTCAGAGTTCTCCCGCTCGCGCAGAAAGCTGGACGTCACGTGGCGACATCAATGTGACCGTAGCCCCAAATGTGGCTGGCCCCGCAGCAGGAGGAAACGAGGAACGACAGTGTGATCCAAAGTGCGAGCAGCTACAGTCCACTGCGGTATTGTTCTTCATTAAAACATTGTCCGAAGAAAACATATGGCTGTCTTGACACGGGGAAGAATCGTTGCGAAACTGGAAGGATGACATATGACGAGTGTAAGCCAGAAATTTGGTATTGCTCATGGCATTGCTTCACGTGAACGGGAAAATATGGATGACAGAGACTGCTGACCGAAGGAGAGGCGATCGTTGCCTAGGTCAACTACAGCAGCAGATGACAGCTACATTCTGCAGTAGGAAAGAAAGACCCACGTCAAACAGCGGGGGCCATTGCAACCACATTTAACAGGATTCCAGGTCACACTCCGCGGCGTCACGGGGACTGCATGGGGGTGGTCTTTGTCCAACGAGTTCCGCTGACTCCCGCACATCTGCGGCACCGTTTGCGATGCTGCCAAAACCATAGTGAGTGGACTAACGAGTCACGTGCTCTTCTCGATGAGAGCAGGTTCAGTCTGAGTAGTGACTCTGGGAGAACCCTCACATGGCTACAGGTGGGAGCACGTAATACACCCAGCAATGCCGAACATGACCTTTTTTGTGGTCCAGGTGTTCTGGTGTGGAGAGGCATAATGTTGCATGGGCATACTGATCTTTGTGGTCACGGTACGTTGACTGGTCAACGTTCCTGTGATACAGCACTGTTTCCCCGCAAACGTTTTTTGAGGGTTGCATTCGGCCCTGACTTCAGTTTTATGGATGACAACGCATGCACGCCTCGAACAGCGCAAATGGAGGACCTCTTGGAACAAGAGGATATTTGGCGAATGGACTGCCCTGCCCTAGCCCCGACTTAAATCGCATCGAGCCCTTCTGCGGTGTAGCCGGTCGCAGTGGCCGTGCGGTTAAAGGCGCTGCAGTCTGGAACCGCAAGACCGCTACGGTCGCAGGTTCGAATCCTGCCTCGGGCATGGATGTTTGTGATGTCCTTAGGTTAGTTAGGTTTAACTAGTTCTAAGTTCTAGGGGACTAATGACCTCAGCAGTTGAGTCCCATAGTGCTCAGAGCCATTTTGAACCTTCTGCGGTGCGGTGGGTAGATATACTGCAGTAAGTACATATGCTCTGTGCAGAATTATTTAATTCAGGGGCGACCAGACACTTCAACAATAACAACAAACAACAGGATTAGCGTTGCCACAACTTAACAAATAGCCTCTAGTTTCCTAATGTTACATCAATGCCCGTTCCCAACTGGCCATCGTTGATTGGCTAATGGAGATAGGTGCCTTCAATAACTGCTTACACAAAATTACTAATTTACGTTATTTATTAGTAATAGTTCACTACCAACAGATATTAAAACACGTCATAAAAAGCTGATTAAATAACTGTTCCTTTTGGTAATAAATACTCAACCAATAGTAGTAGCAAACAACATCACTTCCAAATAAAAACTTACAGAATCGCAATGTTAGAAAGGTACCTTTCAAACTTCAAAATTAACTTTTATTTAACACGCAGATATAAAAACATATACAAAACTCACAGTTAGTAGATATAGTGAATTCCAGTATTTATAACCCGCTGAACTACAGCTCAGAACTGAATTTCAAATCTATCCAATGAGTAATTCCGATAAAATTATGTTCACAAATAAGAAATATAATAACTTTATGACAACGCCCATCCGGCATTGGCCAGACTTTTACACACTCGTCAGTTCCTTTGAAAAGTGACAGTTACTGCTCAATCTCCACACAGTAAGGCAAACTACACCGCAGAAGTCACTGATGGTTAATACACGTACCGAATTCCACTACTTTCTTCTCCAATATCATGACGTCCATATTGTGGGCGAACATGCTACAGCACAGCGTGTTCAGGTTAGGCCCGCGCTGTCTTGTTTATCTGCCGTGGCAAAACACCCACAAACGACATCGGCCACAGCTCGCCGTAATCGCGTCCCTACAATTGCAGAGCCCACGGCTTATCGTTCCACAGCAGCGTTGAATTCCCAAGAGTCTCGGTTTCACCATCAGTCCACAACCACAGAGTGCCAAAATTTTTAAATGCAAAATTCGGACCATCCGGACCCCAACCAACACTCTGCCGTTCTCCTCCTCGCTCGGTACTGTCTTATCCTCCACTCTTCGTCGCGAGAGGGCCACCCGCCGCCAACTCGGCGCCCCAGTATCTCTGGCGAGGCCAATATCGACCTTAACACTCGCGGCCGGAACGCAATCGTGCCGAAAATCGGCACAGCTCCACCGAAAGTCCAGTAGTTGTAAATCACGTTGGTGGAGGAATGTAACTCCCCACACAAGAAGTACTTACCAACTTTGTGCTCAGCATCGGAGCACGTTGCATATCATACATTTCCGTCCGAGGTCATCACACACCCTATTAGGAACCATGTCCCGCTTTTGTAATGACCAGGGGGCCATCATAAATCTCGGTGACTTCAGTATAATTATTTTCTTTCTTCGTCTCATTGCATTCTTTCAGCTATCTTCTGTGCTATACTGCAGCAGTTCTTTCTGGGTATGGTCCAAGTTCCATCGAGCTACGTTACTTAGCAGTGACAAATAGTGCGAAAGTTTCTTAGATCCTTAAATTTTGCACACCGGTATTTTACACTTATCCTTGTTTTCGTCGTAGTGAGTAATGAATCTGTTGTTTGCAACTGCGTGTCCGTGTGAGCAGTGAACAATGCCAAACCTCATGCTACTATCAATTAATCGTAACTCTTATATGTCCGTAATAAGTTGGAGTTTTACATTAGTAGTTTTTAGTAACGTGTCTCATGCCAAACCAACACGGATCTAGACGGAGTGTGCGGAAGTTGTCAAGCTCATCAACCGAAAGCAGTAGTTTGATATTCAGTTATGAATTATGAGGGCGGTTCAGAAAGTAACCTCCGATTGGTCACAGTGGGGGTTGTGGGGGGAGTAGCGACGCCATCTGTGCGTTCACGCACTCAACAGGTCAGTCGGCATCAAGCCGTGGTCGAGTGAACGTCGTACCTGCGCTAGTTTAGTTTTTGTGGCAGTTTGAAATGTGTGCTGCAATAGAAAATCCCGCCAAATGTGAAGTGCGTGCTGTCATAAGGTTTTTTACAGCCAAAGGATATCCTGCAGCAGCTATTCATCGTGAGCTTTGTGCCGTGTACAGACCAAGAGTTATGAGTGAAGGAGTTGTCCGTGAATGGGTACGTTTATTTAAAAGTGGACGAGAAAACGTTCATGATGAAGAGAGGAGTGGTAGACCATCATTGGTGACTGACGAACTCGTTCAGACAGTTGATGCAAAAGTTCGTGAAAATCGACGTTTCTCAATGTCGGAGTTGTCTACTGGTTTTCCACAGATTTCTAAGACTCTCTTGTACGAGATAGTGACAGAAAGATTGGGTTACCGTAAGTTCTGTGCACGATGGGTGCCCAAAATTCTTAACGACCACCACAAAACTCAAAGAATGGCCTCTGCATTAGACTTTCTGTCACGTTATGAGGACGAAGGAGAACCATTGTTAAACAGAATCGTGACTGGTGACGAAACCTGGATTAAGTACGTGAACCCTGAGACAAAAGAACAATCAAAGATTTGGGCACATTCAGATTCGCCTACCAAACCAAGAAAAGCCTCGCAAGATTTTTCTGCCAGAAAACTGATGGCAACGGTGTTTTGGGATGCCAAAGGGGTGTTGTTGGTTGAATTCATGGAACGTGGTGGGACCATTAATCAAGACGTGTACTGTGAAACAATAAAAAAGTTACGCCGGGCTATACAGAACAAACGCTGTGGTATGCTGACTTCCGGTATCGTTTTTTTGCACGATAACGCCCGTCCTCACTCTGCTCGCAGAACAACGGCCCTTCTTGAGTCCTTCAAGAGGGACGTTATCAACCATCCACCTTACAGCCCAGACCTGGCGCCAAGTGATTATCACCTCTTCATGCATTTGAAGAAATGGCTCAGGTCACAGCGGTTTGATGACGACGAAGAGCTCAAAGATGCGGTCACAGGCTGGCTCCAGGCACAAGCGGGTGATTTTTATGCAGAAGGAATTTCTAAGCTTGTGAAGAGATACGATAAGTGCCTCAATCGCTATGGAGACTATGTAGAAAAATAGTGCAAAGATGTAGTTGTAAGATGTATATACACTCCTGGAAATGGAAAAAAGAACACATTGACACCGGTGTGTCAGACCCACCATACTTGCTCCGGACACTGCGAGAGGGCTGTACAAGCAATGATCACACGCACAGCACAGCGGACACACCAGGAACCGCGGTGTTGGCCGTCGAATGGCGCTAGCTGCGCAGCATTTGTGCACCGCCGCCGTCAGTGTCAGCCAGTTTGCCGTGGCATACGGAGCGCCATCGCAGTCTTTAACACTGGTAGCATGCCGCGACAGCGTGGACGTGAACCGTATGTGCAGTTGACGGACTTTGAGCGAGGGCGTATAGTGGGCATGCGGGAGGCCGGGTGGACGTACCGCCGAATTGCTCAACACGTGGGGCGTGAGGTCTCCACAGTACATCGATGTCGTCGCCAGTGGTCGGCGGAAGGTGCACGTGCCCGTCGACCTGGGACCGGACCGCAGCGACGCACGGATGCACGCCAAGACCGTAGGATCCTACGCAGTGCCGTAGGGGACCGCACCGCCACTTCCCAGCAAATTAGGGACACTGTTGCTCCTGGGGTATCGGCGAGGACCATTCGCAACCGTCTCCATGAAGCTGGGCTACGGTCCCGCACACCGTTAGGCCGTTTTCCGCTCACGCCCCAACATCGTGCAGCCCGCCTCCAGTGGTGTCGCGTCAGGCGTGAATGGAGGGACGAATGGAGACGTGTCGTCTTCAGCGATGAGAGTCGCTTCTGCCTTGGTGCCAATGATGGTCGTATGCGTGTTTGGCGCCG
Organism: Schistocerca piceifrons; assembly: GCF_021461385.2. Classification (NCBI taxonomy): domain Eukaryota; kingdom Metazoa; phylum Arthropoda; class Insecta; order Orthoptera; family Acrididae; genus Schistocerca; species Schistocerca piceifrons. Next base: position 838,084,695 of record NC_060138.1, on the reverse strand, counting down.
TGCAGGTGAGCGCCACAATCAGGACTGCATACGACCGAGGCACACAGGGCCAACACCCGGCATCATGGTGTGGGGAGCGATCTCCTACACTGGCCGTACACCACTGGTGATCGTCGAGGGGACACTGAATAGTGCACGGTACATCCAAACCGTCATCGAACCCATCGTTCTACCATTCCTAGACTGGCAAGGGAACTTGCTGTTCCAACAGGACAATGCACGTCCGCATGTATCCCGTGCCACCCAACGTGCTCTAGAAGGTGTAAGTCAACTACCCTGGCCAGCAAGATCTCCGGATCTGTCCCCCATTGAGCATGTTTGGGACTGGATGAAGCGTCGTCTCACGCGGTCTGCACGTCCAGCACGAACGCTGGTCCAACTGAGGCGCCAGGTGGAAATGGCATGGCAAGCCGTTCCACAGGACTACATCCAGCATCTCTACGATCGTCTCCATGGGAGAATAGCAACCTGCATTGCTGCGAAAGGTGGATATACACTGTACTAGTGCCGACATTGTGCATGCTCTGTTGCCTGTGTCTATGTGCCTGTGGTTCTGTCAGTGTGATCATGTGATGTATCTGACCCCAGGAATGTGTCAATAAAGTTTCGCTTTCCTGGGACAATGAATTCACGGTGTTCTTGTTTCCATTTCCAGGAGTGTATTAAAATATTTTTATTTAACTTGGTGTATATTTTTAAATCAACCGGAGGTTACTTTCTGAACGGCCCTCGTAGCATAGTCTCCCAACGTCTTGCATTCGAATTATCATCACTTTCGCACCCTCTTTTGTAACCTACTTAGATCGTTGCCATTTTGGAGGCACATTTCGTAGTGCTACACATGGTGTCTGTAATGTAAATTATAGTCCCAATTTTGTGGTGCCTGTTGTGTTTCACAATCTATCGGATTGCAATGTACATTTTGCCTTTGTAAACGAGTCAAAGAAACGACTAAAATAAATCGAGGCCATGTTTCTGTGAGTGCAGCGAACATGGAAAAATATAAAACGTTCACTAATCTACCACAGTGGACTATTGTAGCGACCTAAAATTTCATTTTATGGATTCCTTCAACTTTCTGACATGCTTTCTAGAGAAATGCGTCTTACATTTAAAGTCTGAGCAGTTTAACTTGATCAGTTTTCAGGGTGGGCTATGGTGGCCAATTTACAGGGTGACTACCATTATACTCGATCATGGTGACTACCGTTACCTTGAATGCACGGCTTTATTCCGGATCACTCTCTCTCATTGCACTTCCATTACTTGTTTCTCTTAGGAAAGAGGTTGCTGTATTACCTCCTAATCAAGTTACCTGCCTATGACGTGTTTCAGTCATGCAGCTGAATTCATCATCTCCCGTCAGCAAGGTCACATTCGCTAGTAACTGATGCAAAGTCATCTAGAAAAACTGGAGCTATAGGCACTCAACTTTTCTTAATATATCATTTGGGAAACAACCTGAACTGACGACATAAAAGTTTTCTGGGTTTGGTACCACGTCATAATGTAAAAAACTACTGCTGCTGGAGAAAAACCAATGTTTCGGCCACGATTGCAGCGGCCTTCTTCTGGGTCTGCTTCCCACCCCACGCCACCCCAGAGTGTTTGGAGATGATCCCATCATTTACCGTCTAGTACTCAGATGATCAAAACCAATTACAAAGTGATTAGTTGTTACAGTTATTAGTGAGATGTCATATTCTTCTCAATTTCAGACCCTAATTCTCCTGGGTCTTGTGTTGGATAAAGAAGAATCTCGACAGATTTTGTTGGTTGGTATCTCGGGGAAATATCCACAGAAACTGTCATTGCTGCAAAAAGGTTGAAGTGGGATCTGTGCTGGAAAAAGTATTTAAATCTATTCCTCAACCGCTACAGAAACTGAGAAAAACAGGGACAGTTACTCCGAAAGCAGAAGGAGTCAGACCAGTACGATGAAGATGAAGAAGTGAAAGCCAAAGGAAATAATATATTTATGGTAGCAGTAGGTGGAGATATTAGACGAGAAGAAGAAGAAGAGGAGGATGATTACAATGAGGAATATGATGAAGGAGAAGAGGATGTTTACAATGATGACACAAGAGGAGGAGGAGGAGGAGGAGATAATAATGATGACAAAGACAACAATGATGAAGATAATGCTAATGAAGAAGGAGAGAATGATCACAATGAGGAAGATGATGTTCACAAATGGAAGACTGTCCCCAATTAATCGCCAGCAGATAGCGACTATGTCTACTGGAATAACCCAAATGAATTCGTAGTGCTGTTAGTTTTCTTGCTATATCTCAGATTTTTCTTGGCGTGATTGATTAATAGTGTTCTTCCAGGTGTTCTGCCGAGTTGTTGCCTCCAGTGTATGCACTAAATTTAGATGAATGACCCAACCGTCTTCTCCAGGTGCTGAGAGTTTTTTTGTTACTTGTACTCGCTGCCTAGACTCCAAACAGACTAGTTGAAATCCAGTGAGAACAAGTAACAGCAAAACTCGTAGCACCTGGAGAAGACGGCTGGTTCGTCCATCTCAATATTGTGTATACAATGGAAACAACTACTCGGAAGGACACCTATTAGCTTTCTCGCTAGGTAAGTGGCGGACAATAATTCACATGGTAGTGAAATAATATCTACTGAGGGGAATCGATTATTACTTGAAGTTCACGATGGCAGTCAAATATCTGGTGTACGTGCGCGAGTCTATGTGTCTGTGTGTGCAACACAGAGGCAAATATCTTTGAACACAACGCCATTTTACGCAAACACAGTTGAAATTGATGCCAATTCAAGCGCAACTTACGTATTTTTTTCGAAAATACTATCTTCGAACATGGGGCCACTGTTATACAGTTCAAGTGACTAATTGCCTCATTTAAATGCTATGCTGAGATTGACTGGAAAGGGGAGGAGGAGAGGGAAAAGGGGGGGGGGATAGTACAATGCAACACGAGCTAGTTCAGCAGTCTTGGATTTTTCGAATCTTCCGCTACAGCCTGGAACCGCGCGGCCGCTACGGTCGCAGGTTTGAATCCTGCCTTGGACATGGATGTGTGTGATGTCCTTAGGTTAGTTAGGTTTAATTAGTTCTAAGTTCTAGGGGACTGATGACCACAGCAGCTAAGTCCCATAGTGCTCAGAGCCATTTTCGAATCTTTTTTTAAAATTTCTCACTTGCACACCTGGATACTGATTGGATGATTCACTTTAATGACTGCTGCTACATAGTGAGCTGTTGTTTTATATTAATGAAAGCTAAAATGATAGTCTGTGATTGGCTGTTGGTGAAGAGGCGAGGAGACGGGGAGGAGAGGGATTTTGGAGGGGACAGGGAGGGGAAGGGGAGAGGGAGGGGACGAAGAGGGGAACTGTCGGCATGTCACATGATGGTAACAGTGGTGGTGGGGGTGATGATGATGACGTCATAGATAAGGAGGATTGAGGTTTCCACCATGTTGGATAGTGACGTCACTGTGCGGCTGGTCCCGGCGGAGGTTCGATTCCTCCCTCGGGCATGGGTGTGTGTGTTTGTCCTTAGGATAATTTAGGTTAAGTAGTGTGTAAGCTTAGGGACTGATGACCATAGCAGTTAAGTCCCATAAGATTTCACACATTTTGATAGTGACGTCATGTACATACACACACACACACACACATATATATATATATATATATATATATATATATATATATATATATATATAACTTTAATAGTGGCAATTATTTATTTACAGCTCGTACGAAATAGACACGTGTTTCTAAGTTTTACTCACCTTCAAAGTAGTCACCAGCATTGTGTATAACCCGTTGCGAACGAATAGAAGTCGTACGATACTGTTAGCAGTGCCAGTTGTGTTGACAGTTCGAGCGGCGCGGTCTATTGCCCGACAAATCTGTAGCAGTTCTGAAGCGAATGCCGTGAAGTGTTTCCTTCAATTTAGAAATCGAGTTGAACTCACGAGGGCTTAAGTCAGGGGAGTGCAGTAGGTGGTATAGCACTTAGCAGCCCCATTAGTCAAACAAATCTGTAACAGCTTGCACTGTAGGTGCTTGAGCATTGTCCTGTAAAATGATGGTCAGGTCATGCAGAAAGTGTCGTCACTTCTGTCTCTAAGCTGGTCGTAGGTTGTGTTCCAAAAATGAACAGCATAGAGACAGAAATGATGACGCTTTCTGCAGGACCTGACCATCATTTTGCAGGACAAAGCTCAAGCACGTACTGTTCAAGCTGTTACTGATTTGTTTGACTGATGTGGCTGCCAAGTGGTATACCACCTACTGCACTCCCCTGACTTAAGCCCGCGTAAGCTCAACTCGATTTCTAAACTGAAGGAAACACTTCACGGCATTCGCTTCAGAACTGCTACCAGTTCGTCGGGCAATAGACCGCGCCGCTCGAACTGTCAACACAACTGACACTGCTAAGAGTATCCTACAACTTCCACATCGCTGGCAACGGGTTATAAACAATGCTGGTGAAAACAATAAATAATACCTAATATGTAGTAAATGCGTACGTTAAGAGCTATCAGGCCATTTTCAGTAGATGAGATGTGTTTCACAGCATCGAAGGTGTAGAAGCGTCCATAAATCTTAAAGTATGCATTTTAGAGCCCACGTTTACTAGACTTTTTTTCTTGTTTTGGTCCAGACGACCACCTACCAAAGTTTGTTGGTGGATTTCTGGTTCACCTAGTTTATCCTATGGGATATGACTTTTGAATCACCCCGCATACACACCAGACTTACAAGAACTATCTCTTGTGTACAACTTAATGTGTGTTCCCTCAGTGAGGCTGTATTTAGTCCCACGTTCCATTTAGGCTGCGATTACAGCATGACTGAAGTACACTTTGCAAATCAGCTGGAGGCTTCTGTGTTTGATTTCGTTATGGTCACACTGCTGCAATTTTCACCGGACGTATAGTACACTGCTGGGCAGCGAGGCGGAATGCGCGAACATCAAACCGGCATGAAGTGTACTACATGCTCCGATATGTAAATGACTAGCATTTGAGTGCAACCTCACAAAATAGATACGTGTGGCGCTATCTACATTACGCATGAAATGAAAGGGCACGCAGAGTGTTTCTCATTCAGAAATCGCATTTGACTATTGGTTGTTAGAAGAACTGTGCCCTATAGACACTGCAGATTCCTGCCCTGCCATATTTTTGCCCACACTGGCCGGCATCTCAGCACTATCAAGCGCTATTGTCATCAATAGTTTCAGGAGGACCATTGTCAACAAAGACCCCACTAGACTAGTGCCAGAGAGGACAGACACGTTGTTCCTCATTCGTTCATGAACAAACTGGTACTTCAAGTACGTTTAACCAGTAAATGTGGGTATTTGGAACAAGACAAGAGTTGCCACATGGAGAACGCGGCGGTAATTGTTATGGTTTCGCTTGACATGGCATGAGGGAGAGATGCACTGACGACGACAACACTCTACACGCGAGTGGCTCCACGCCGCCTCTTCAGACCAGTTCCAGTTCAGTGCAGAGAATCACGATAGACGCATCTAGATGCAGAGTCTTCGAGGAGTACGAACGTTGCCGGATTAAATTGGTCGTGACTGTACGACCTAGCGCCTAGCATAATGGTATGGGGTGCCACTGGAAATACAACTCCATTACTTCTGCTTCACACAACCGGTAATTTGGAAAGTGGGCGTTACTTTTCTGACGTGTTAAGGCCGGTGGCATTCGAAGTCCTTGTGACATATTCTTCCAACAAGATAACACAAGATCGGAGGTTTCCGTGCTGTCTTGACATATTCGATACAGAGGGTGTTCATCTGTTGTCCTGGCCATCAAATTCTCCTCCTGATCTCTCATGCATTAAAACATCTGATCACGGGTTATGGCATCCACTGTGGTTGATGAGCACCGGCATAGAGTTTAAGCACCACGGAAAGACGCACCTGTATTTGTATATTTGTCATCTATGTTAAAATGGAATCTACACCCAGCCGGATCAGATCCGTTGTTGCTACCAGAAGTAGTAGTTCTGGCTACAAAATTTTGCAATTCCGTACACCTCTCAAATTACCTAATTTAATTTTCTATTCTTCCTACTGTAGTTTACTATCCTTCCTAGTGACGCAGTTTCAGTGACCAGGAGTGTATTAAGAACAGCCTGACCACCTAGTGGAAATCCGAAGTTCATAATAAGTACCTGTTATGGCCCTGTTCTTCTACGGGCAGTTTATGTCTCGCGCCTAAGGAACGCTCTCCTCTGAGAGGTCTGCCCAGAGACGTGTCCATTGTCCCTGAGCGGGCTGCCGGCACTCAGACAAGGCGTCGCCACACAAACAGGTCCGCAGACGCCAGGCAGCTGCCAGCTCCTCCACAGATCGATACTATCTGGCGCCAGAGAGATTAGCGCCTGCTTCTGGCAGAGCCGTGTCGCCATACAGGTCCTCGAAAGCGGTGTCGATCTGGAAGCAGTCGTAAGGGTTCCATTTACTTTTTTGGAAGTTATACGTCGCAAGAATGGACATTTCACGTATCGTCTGGTGTCACGGGGAGTTATAGGAGACCCACTTTAGCAAAGCAACGTATTGCGCAGGGATGACACAATGTTACAACAAAAGAAACTTCTGACAACAGCACACAAATCTAAAGGCTGTGAAGTCAACTAAGTACAGTTACGAATAACTTGAATTGCAACCATCACCTAAATAACGTTGTGGAGAAAGCGAACCAAAACTGCGATTTATTGACAGAACACTTAGAAAAGTGACCAGGTCTACTATAGAGACTGCGTACACTATGCTTGTCCGTCATTTTCTAGAGTACTTCTGCGCGGTATGGGATCCGCGTCGGATAAAATTGACGGAGGACACCAAAAAGTCGAAAAAAAAGGTATCTCGGTCTGTACTGTCGCGAAACAAGGGAGAGAGTGCCACATATATGGTACGCGAATTGCCGTGACAGTCATGAAAACAAAGGCGTTTTCCGTTCCGGCAGCAACTCTTCATGAAATTTCGATCACCAACTTGCTCCTGCAAAACTATAACATTAAGGATTAAGTCAGGATTCTGTGATTTGTACTTGTTGATACATAGAATTTCAAGTAATGTTAGTTTTCTGCGTTTGTCTGCTGTGTATGGAACCACATTTAAAATCACGAGAATGATATTCATTTAGAGCGTCTTCACCAAAGCGACAATATTTCTTTTTCATTCTCCTACTCCTTTCATGTTCCGTCAATGTAAAAACTGTCGCTAATGTTGAGTAGACAATGTGTTTAGTCGTAAGTTATCTGAGGATTGCCTCAGAAGCCGAAACCCGGTTCACAGCGAACTATAGAATAAATAATATTGTGAAACATCAATAGTGTGTATCTCAGTTCTTAAATTTTGCAATGCCTAAAGGAACAATAAATTATTTGGTAAGATAGGTGTTTGTTATTAACGCCCTATACAATAGCGCAAGCCATTACTGGAACTATAATCAGAAATGGCGTCAACGTGGCTGCTCGTTCTCTAAGCGCTATGGGACTAAACATCTGAGGTCATCAGTCCCCTGAACTTAGAACTACTTAAACCTAACTAACCTAAGGACATCACACACATCTATGCCCGAGGCAGGATTCGAACCTGCGACCGTAGTAGCAGCGCGGTTCCGGGCTGAAGCCCCTAGAACCGCTCGGCCACAGCGGCCGGCGCCCGTTCTCAACGTATTTCTTTAACCAGTTCAACCAGTTTGTCATCAAAGAATGTTACACAAAGAAACTGAATTTCACCCGCCCGAAGCTGACACGGCTGTAGTAGCACATTTAAAAGCCAATATGTACACTATCTCGGATCTGACAAAGTGCGTGGTGGCTTCTGTACCGGGTTCTTCGGCCGACGTTTGTTTGATGATTTTTCTGACATTTCGCCAGCACGAGTGGCTGTCGTTGTCAAAGCTTCACCCTCCATTCCTGGTGGTGGAGTCGAGTTCGAGGCCGCAGATGATATATACCTGTTGCGCCAACGTCGAAGGGCTTTCCGGTGGTCATTTCCGGTGCGGTTCTCCACTTGCTACCTGCAACGATCGTTCGCTGCAGCACGGGAATTCATGATCCGTTCACCTTGAGGCTATCTTCTTTGTTGTTGAAGCTATTCTCATGTCTGTGTATTTCTGTAGCTTCTCTGAACAAGTGGGTGTGATAGCTCTTCTCTATAGCAAGAACTTCTTCCATGGCGAATTTTAATATGTGGTCGACCTCACACAGCGCGTGCTCTGCTACGACCGATTTCACCACCTGTCCCAATCTGCAATGTCCTTATGTTCGGTGATCCTGATGGTGATTGATGGTTCAGTCATTCCAACATAGACTTTTCCGTATGCACATGTGTATTCCAGACATTGCAAGTGGGTCCCTTTTCTCCTTTGCCGACCTGAGACTCTCTTTGATTTTCTTTGTTGGCTTATAAATAGTATTTGCGCCACGTTTGCGCAATATACGGCCGATTCTGTCGGTCACTCTGGGAATATATGGCAGAAAGGCCGTACCCGACATTTCTTTTATCGATGTGTCACTTCGCCGGCTGTGACTCTGTGACACTTCTTATACAACTGGTAGAGTACCCATTGCTCCTCAGAACGCTTTTCAGGCGTTGCATTTCGCGTCTGAGGTGCTGCGGCCCACGTATTCGTCTTCCTCGCGTTACGAGCATGTTAATCATTTTATTAATGACCCCTATCACCGTAAATAGATTATGTACTACGTGATTCTGTACACTGAATTATTACCCAAACGCCGTGTGACAAAGACCACTGTAGGCACTCGCAATAAAGACACGCATGTGTGAAGGAAATTGCGTTCGTGATGGTACGCTATTGAGAAAAGAGCCGACTCGATTATTACTGACGTAAATTAACAATAATAGAGCGAACAAAATTCATACACCTTAATTGTGCGCATTATTCAAGGGACAACTTGTATAAGAGAGCATCAAGGAATAACTGTACCCTCGCGAATATAGGAATTATTATGGAGAATTATGGACGCCGCAAGCCGCTGAATCATAAATACAGTATCTACTACAGTTATTAATTTTTTTCTCGCTATTAAGTGATGATCGAATAAATTGTCTTGTTAAATGCAGCGCGTCGTCCCCGCCCGCGGAGCATTCGTACAAGGCGGTCGTGCCTTGGATCTATTGCATAAAAGTTCGTTGCGGAATGAAGTATAGTTTTGTAGCGAGGTGCATCCACAGCGGAAAGTGATGTCACTCGTTTATTTTATTACTTTTATAACAGAACCTCTTGAAACAGAAGACTGGTTGCCGGGCTAAAGAGTTTTGATATTGATGACGACGACAACAAGGCCACATCATAATGAAGTGAAATGTCAACAAAAATTGGTATTCATATGCCCCATCAGTCTTTTGTTAGTTTGAAAGTGAATAAGGTAATTACTAAATATGACTGTGATTTCTGTTATGTTCCCTGCACTGTCCGCAACTATTGAATGGGGGTCCCTATCTGCCAACGAGCCGCCAGTCTGCACTGTTAGTTGCGTTGCAGAAGCGCAAGGCGTTATCGCCCAATCTCGGTGACCTCAGAGAAACGGCATGAAAGAAATCATCACTTACAACGTTGTTTATCTGACTTACAATGTGCTTCCCACGTCAGCTATTAATTTCCCTCTTGATTAACACCGTTTATCAGAAGCAACATCGTTTTTCGTCCTCAAAAGTGATAATTAATACCTAACAGGAGTTTCTTATGGCAAGAAGCATATTTGTTGCCCCAGGTACAATTATAAGGCATTTTCAGATGACTGCAGCAGTTGAGAAATAAATGAAACCTCTTAAAATCATTTCTAAAGTTCCACAGTACGGACTCCAAACAACCGAAACATTAGTTTATATTTTAGTCTGAGGCAAGTTTCCCGAACTGCTCCACGGAACACTCGTGTTCCGCTTATCGCGTTTTTTTTTCGATAATTTTCTTACTTTTTAAATTTTATTGTGAATTCAGTATTATTAGTTATGATTTAAAATCAAAGTTATCATTGAGTAAAACAAGCTTTTCTCATTTTTTAAAATTTTAAAAAGTTTCTTAGCCTTCAAAATAAACAAGGTGTTCCGTCAAAGTAACAGGAATCTCTGTTCCGTCAGAGGAAACGTTTTGGCATCCCTGGTCTACAGTACCATTTCAGTAACCACAGAAGTTTCTATAAATTTCCCTGTTCGCATGCGGTTTCATAGTTACGTTACACAGTGAATTCAGAAGTCGTATCGAGAACGTATATGTCACAGCTTCATTTGAATGACACTGAGATAGCCACTGAAACAAAGACCGAGATTCCTATACAAGCAGTATCATAATTAAAAGCGAAAACTGAAACAGGTGAGCGCAAGTGATGACAGAAGCAAACGCGTTTCAGAAAACATGGCTCCGAGAACAAGCCGTTTGTGATATTTGCGAATATCTGGTTACGAGCTGCTAATGACTTAACTTTGAAAGATTGCCGTAGTTAGTGCAAATGTATCTAAAGCGTAAACATTTCGATGAAGCCCACTTATAAGAGGGCTGAGTCTTCAGTCATGGACTACTGAAACTTCTTTATTTAAATGAGAGTGTCTGTACTTACATTGCAGAATGACTGAGAAAATGAAACTTCTACGTTATTTGATCCTGAAACAGCTGAGTAAAACTGTACGTACTGAGCCTACTGCACTCCCCTGACTTAAGCCCTCCTGAGTTCAACTCGATTTCTAAACTGAAGGAAACACTTCACGGCATCGCTTCAAAACTGCAACAAATTTGTCGGGCAATAGATCGCGCCGCTCGAACTGTCAACACAACCGGCACTGCTAAGAGGATCCTACGACTTCCACGTCGCTGGCAACGGTATACACACTGCTAGTGACTACTTTGAAGGTCAGTAAAACTTTGAAACACGTATCTACTTTGTACGAGCTGTAAATAAATAGTTGCCACTGTTGTAGTATCAACCCTCGTATATTTTTACATGCTGGCAGAGTCTTCGACTGTTTGCTTCAACTTGAGTCGGTTTTCTTTTACATGACCATTGTCTATCGCTGTACGGAATCCTCTGTTTTTATGATTTGAAAGGGTTTTTTTTTTTTTTTTTTTTTTTTTTTTTGTGTAGCCGGATGCCGTTCTTTGCGTCATCGTTGTCAGTTAACCTAAGTAAGTTGCTGAAGTCATGTGGGCTATCTCATTGTGAATCGCGTAAACTTTGTTCTGTATGCTGTCATATTTTAACTATTTGTACGACATTTATTCTAAGGCAAAGAGTATGGAGCAGCCCAGCATTTGCTTAAACGCACATGGAAAGCCGCCTGAAAACCACACCCAGGTCAGCCCATGTAGTACACTAATGATCGTTACTTAGCTGCGTGAATTCTTCAGCTTCCTCTCTTGCAAGCTAGCGCACTGCGCGTTGATCTATGTGAGCAGGTGTTCCTTTGCAGGCTAATTTTCCGGATTAAAATATCCTAGTCACTGTCTGAGAAATAAGATAACCTTCTCTTCACGCGCGCCATATTACTAAAAGAGCTAGACTTTTCTGCTTGTTTTTGGTATTCTTCTTTACCTTGCTGAAGAGATCGGTCTGTCTGTGGCCGGCAAGTGTAATAAATTTCCATGGGAGGTAAGTTTATGAACGAGCTTTTCTAGGTTATTTGCTGAGAAATCTTGAAACGAGATATAACATTAGTTTTGACACAAATGCCACTTTATCCTAGACGTTCACATGTTATTACCCGAAGCCTGGGTCTGTGCGGCTCCACGGCGCTGTACCTCCGACAAACTGAGTGCTCGTGACTGGATGCTCTTAGCGTAACCCGAAACCTCGCGAGGGTCGCAATCTTCGAATTACGCGCAGCACCTTAAATTACTACAGCGGACCAGCAGGAAGAGTCTCCGACTGTGCGCTTCCAGTTGTCCCGTTGGCGATAACGGTGCCTTCATTTTGTGGCAGTCCAAGGGGAACGTTTACGTTGTGCGGTTGTATTAATAAGTAGGTAGCCTGCTTCTATGTGGTCTTCTAGCCGTATTACCAAATAATCAGGAGTTTCTCAAATGAACAACAAATATTGGAAAGAACGGTACCCACAATAACGGTTGATATACAGGGTGTTCGCAAATTCCCGCTAAAAACTTGCAGGACATGTAGATAGGAGTGAGTACATAATATTTTGAATAACAACTCATACCCAGAAAAGTACCGTTTCCGTTTGACGATCCTGTTAGTTTAGATAACTCATCCGTAATCGCTTAAGGAACTGAATTAGGCGTGAAGATTCGAGATAAAACATAACGAAACATCCATTTATCACTTAAATACATTTGTTTGTGTTAAGACTTAAACATTACGTGTTTACTTTATTTCAAAATAAAAAAATAATCGCGTAATGTACGTTCAGGGTAGTTCTGATGCATTAGAGCAGTGCCTCGATATGGCTACCACCCACTTTGTTACAAACATCATACCTACGAAGCATGCCGGCCGGTGTAGCCGAGCGGTTCTGGGCGCTTCAGTTTGGAACCGCGCGACCGCTACGGTCGCAGGTTCGAATTCCGCCTCGGACATGGATGTGTGTGATGTCCTTAGGTTAGTTAGGTTTAAGTAATTCTAAGTTCTACGGGACTGATGACCTCAGATGTTAAGTCCCATCGTGCTCAGAGCCTTTCGAACCATTCTACGAAGCATGTTCTGGTACACACACTCCATACCACCCGGTGTCTCTTCAGTTTCTGGTGCAGCGGTCAGAACTCGTGCCAGCAATTCCTCTGTCTCTGCAGGAGTCACGTAAATTAAACTTTGGATACGATCCCACAAAATGTAGTCTGAGTTAAATCCGGCGATCGCGGCGGTCACGCTGCTCGGTCCATCTTTCACCATATCGTCTGCTGAGATGTCTCCGAAACGCAAGTGAGAAGTGAGGTGGTGCACCATCATGCTGAAGCCACATTTCCTGACGGACATGCAATGGCTCAGCTTCCAATACGTTTCGTAGGAAGATCAATTTTGCAGGACCAGTCATCTTCAGTGGAAGGGGATATGGCCCAATCATATGACCATTCAGAATACCTACTGGTACGTGTTTCCCTATTCGTACCACACTTACCCACCATATCTTAGATACCATAAAAGAGGAAGCGGGATGGAATCATGGTTGGTAGTCACAATTTATTATTAAGACAGTTTATTGACATTACGCCTTTTAAGGAATTTAACAATTGCAATTTGTGGACGAGTCACTAGATAAGGCTTTGCACATACAGTTAGAAACCCAGCGTACTCAATACTCAAATAAACAGTCCCTTAAGAGAAAGTTATAAAAAACTTAAGGTGCCAGGCATTTATAGAAACCTTAAGCATAACAGGTATCAATTACTTCACACAGCCACTTCATCAAACGCCTTAAAACCAGTTATTACACTAAGATGGCCACACTTAACATTCCTCACTAAAATACCCTTATAAGCTTACTATTTCAGTCCGTTAAAGAGGCACTCGTTAAATTTCAATTACAAACTTAACGTTGGCGGGCACTAATAGACTACCCCTCACTTTATTTTCCCTTATTAAGAAAACAGAATTACTGACAAACTTCAGAAATAGAAACTCCCATATAGGACTTCCCTCAAAACACATATAATTAAAACAATTTCCAATAAAGGGTTACTTAATGACACTTCAGCAGTCGTGCCAAGCTAAGATCCAATTACATAACATGATAGAACCACTTACATAAAATAAACTACATCAGAAAACTGATCTTTAAAAATGAAATTTCACGTGCTCAGACGCGTTAATAAAAGACTGCTAGAAGGAGCTGCGCAAGGAATTGAGCAGATGCCATGGAATTTAAAGTTTAGCCAGTTGCGAGTCGTTAATATTTAAGGAAATAGGTTCGTATAAGAACAGATTACATACAGTACGTGTTTATATAGCTACCAGCTTAACCCACCTTGGCGGACTAAACTTCGGAAGGCGGTATGTGAACAACTCGAGGTAGTGGCCAGGTTCTTAAACACCACCAGGCCTAGACCTCGGATGACATTTCACTCCCTCCCCAAGACGCTGGCACAATCAAAGGACATTCGAATAACTCTGAAACATAGAAACACTCGGCAGACTCTTTGACTCGATACATGGGTAAGCATGTAAAGGAACACGTTACACTACTGACGAATTCGAATCTTTGACCTTAAGCATTTTACACATGGACGACTGTATTAATAGAGTGAAGGCTTTGAAAACGACAACATAAAATCATTTGATTACAAGAAACACAGAGCACTAGTAAACCGTCTGAGAAAACTTTCAAATAACGGGCACCATTTAACTAGGCCAACTGAAATCTTCTGCACCATCTTAAAGTTCGACTATAAAAGTCTCGCCATAATAATAAAATATAAACGCCTATGAGTGTGTCCGTCAACAAAATCAATTACGACCACTTACTTCTTATCACGTACACAATACGAAGGAGTGGGATCCACAGCTTCACTTCAAATTTTGTTCCCAGCGAAGTCACAGAACTTGTATCTCCAATCCGCCCATGTCGCCAAAACTCCCGACCAATTTCATACCACAACATATAACGGTCATCACTCTCGTTCGGCAGCCGTTGACACTCGTCTCCCAGCGAATGTCACGAGATCTCAAGGGCTACTCGTCGAAGGCTAAAAACCCAATCCCTTCGCCCGCCAACCCGGAAGACATGACACACGAAAAGCAAAGATAGCTTAGCTCAACCACAATCGACCTCAACGATACGTGACCAAAACAACACTGGCGCCAGCTCGCCACGGCTCACCTACCAACCTAATACCTAATACCAAACCGGTGCCGAAATCCCTGAACATGCGTGAATGGTTCAAATGGCTCTGAGCACTATGGGACTTAACTGCTCAGGTCATCAGTCCCCTAGAACTTGAACTACTTAAACCTAACTAACCTAAGGACATCACACACATCCATGCCCGAGGCAGGATTCGAACCTGCGACCGTAGCGGTCGCGCGGTTCCAGACTGTAGCGCCTAGAAGCGCTCGGCCACTCCGGCCGGCGAACATGCGTGACACGAGGGTTTTCGTCTGGGCACGCGTGGCTGTCTCGCGGACTCAGAACATAGTCCCTAGTGAACTTACATGTATCTGTGAACAGAACTCGACGTGGATAAAGGGGTGTGTCGATGCAGTGGTGCAGCAACCGTGAGCAGTAGGCAACGAGTTGTGGAAATTCGGGTGGACCCATTGCGTGTCCCCGCGTAAGTTGTACGGATGTAATTGTTGTTTACGCAGAAAGTCCCAGATGCTATTGCGACTAAAACCCATTGCACGCGCAACTGTTTCAGTGCTCGTTGACGGGTTCTCTTGCACGCGATGCACTACATCGTCTTCAAATTCGGGCTTGCGGCATTGCCGTGGAGCACCACAGTCCATCCTCCTCATGGTGAAAATATCTGTTTCTCGGAACCGCTGCCTAATTTCGACAAAAAGTTTGAGCGACGGCGTTCTACGTTGCAGAAAACGTTCCTGATACAGCCGACTAGAAGCTCTACCGTTACCTCGAGCTCCGCCATACGCAAGGAGCACGTCTGCGTATTCCGAAAATGTGTAGCGAACCATCTTTACTGCATCGGAGACGCACAGGCATTGAATAGATCTCGCAGCAACACAGACGTCAAGTAACATCAGGTGACCGTCTCACGTAGCAGACGTCGTCCTGTCTACGCTGTCCCACACCAGGACAAGCAGGTCTGAGACTTTTCTCTTTCCCACAGCAGGCACGTCTGAACTGAAACCGCCGTACAGTGGAACACTTTCGAACATGGGTTTCTATCAAAACATTATGTACTCACAGCCGTATGCAAGTCCTAGAAGTTTGTAACGGGATTTCCCGAACACCCCGCTACTGATTGTTGGCTCGTGGAGCTCGGAGCAATCAGGCTGAGACTGCTGTCTTTACTATTTTCGCCTTCTCGAAATTTAACACAGTATTTGGTTAGATCTCTGATCACTAAAACCACAGAAGGTACATGAGTTGAGACCAAATAGTATGTGAAAGTTTAATGTGCAGTAACCCCCAACGTTTCTCTCGAAAGCTTTGAGTGGACGCAGAAAATACGAATTAAAGCAAGTTTTGTTCATGGAGGGTGAATCAAAATTTGAGCATTCGGACGCTGCAGCGTAATACCTTGCATGCTAGCAATACTAACACGTCTGTAATTCACTTTCATCCCCACATATTTTCGGTGCAATATTACTTTAGAGAAAGGCAATTTAGCTACGCTGTAATTAGATGTTCGACAAGTATCCCGATTCAGTACTGTGTAGCTGTGCTCTCTAATTAACGCCGCGGTGAGAGCTTTGTTTAGAACGCAGGATGCCGGGTCTAGTTGATACTTTAGGATTCCGTACCTCAGTCACTAACAACGAAACCCATAGAGCATAGTTTTGTCGGTCGTCTGTCTGTCTGTGTGTCCGACTATTCAGAACTCTTTTTCTCAGGAACGTTTGGGTCTATCGTTAAAATTTTTGTCACGTACTAAGCTCTACCGCCCCTTGGAGGTGCAAAAAATTGTATCTTCAAAATCAAGCAGGCAAAAGGTCGCAATCTCACTCATCGAAACCCATAACTAACAAGGAATCATGAAATTTGGCAAGAAGCAACGTTTCACAGTAAAAATGAAGAAAAAATCGGAAAATTGTCAATTAGTAATTACATCAGAGAAAAAAATACTTTTTTAAAATTTTTTATCCGTCTGTCTGTCTGCCCATCTGTCTGTTAAGACGTCTTTTTCTCAGGAGCGGGTAGATATATCAAGTTGAAAGTTTTGTCACATACTGAGGTCTACCATCCCTTAGCGGTGAAAAACGTTAGACTTCTAAGTCAGTACCATGAAGAGATATGGCCATTTATGCCACATGTTTTTACATTCGTAAACTCGCTCATTAAAAACTATAGGGTACGCCCCAGAACCTTCAATCATTAAATTTGGTCAGGAGCAAGGTTCCACTGTGCAGGTAAAGGAAAAAATCCTAAAACTGTTAATTTGTAATTACTCTACTGTCCATTAAAATTGCTACACCAAGAAGAAATGCAGATTATAAACTGATATTCATTGGACAAATATATTATAATAGAACTGACACGTGATTACATTTGCACGCAATTTGGGTGCACCGATCCTGAGAAAGAAGCACCCAGAGCAACCACCTCTGGCCGTAATAACGGCCTTGATACGCCTGGGCATTGTGTCAAACAGAGCTTTGATGGCGTGTACAGGTACAGCTGCCCATGCAGCTTCAACACGATACCACACTTCATCAAGAGTAGTGACTGGCGTATTGTGATGAGTCAGTTGCTCGGCCACCATTGACCAGACGTTTTCAATTGGTGAGAGATCTGGAGAATTTGCTGGCCAGGGCAGCAGTCGAACATTTTCTGTATCCAGAAAGGCCCGTACAGAACCTGCAACATGCGGTCGTGCATTATCCTGCTGAAATGTAGGGTTTCGCAGGGATCGAATGAAGGGTAAAGCCACGGGTCGTAACACATCTGAAATGTAACGTCCACTGTTCAAAGTGCCGTCAATGCGAACGAGAGGTGACCGAGACGTGTAACCAATGACACCCCATACCACCACACTGGGTATGCCAGTATGGCGATGACGAATACAGGCTTCCAATGTGCGTTCACCGCGATGTTGCCAAACACGGATGCGACCATCATGATGCTGTAAACAGAACCTGGATCCATCCGAAAAAATGACGTTTTGCCATTCGTGCATCCAAGTTCGTCGTTGAGTACACCATCGCAGACGCTCCTGTCTGTGATGCATCGTCAAGGGTAACCGCAGCCGTGGTCTCCGAGCTGATAGTCCATGCTGCTGCAAGCGTCGTCGAACTGTTCGTGCAGATGGTTGTTGTCTTGAAAACGTCCCCATCTGATGACTGAGGGATCGAGACGTGGCTGCACGATCCGTTACAGCCATGCGGATAAGATGCCTGTCGTCTCGACTGCTAGTGATACGAGGCCGTTGGGATCCAGCACGGCGTTCCGTATTACCCTCCTGAACCCACCGATTACATATTCTGTTAACAGTCATTGGATCTCGACCAACGCGAGCAGCAATGTCGCGATAGGATAAACCGCAATCGCGACAGGCTACAATCCGACCTTTATCAAAGCCGTAAACGTGATGGTACGCATTTCTCCTTCTTACACGAGGCTTCACAACAACGTTTCACCAGGCAACGCCGGTCAACTGCTGTTTGTGTATGAGAAATCGTTTGGAAAATTTCCTCAAGTCAGCAGGTTGTAGGTGTCGCCACCGGCGCCAACCTTGTGTAAATGCTCTGAAAAGCTAATCATTTGCGTATCATAGCATCTTCTTTCTGTCTCTTAAATTTCGCGTTTGTAGCACATCTTCGTGGTCTACCAATTTTAGGAGTTAGTAGTGTATATTATTGTCTATTGTATATTATTGTCTATTGTATGTTATTGTCTATTGTTATCGGACCGTCTGTCCGTCTGTTGAGACTTCTTTTTCCCAGGAACGGGTAAACGTATGAACCTGAAATTTGTGCCACATACTATGGTCCCCTGGCAGTGTAAGAAATTTAAGCTTTTAAGTCATTGCAATTAAGAAATACGGCCATTTATGTGACATACTTAGAATCATGAAATTTGGGAAGAAGCAAATTTCGCAGTACAAGTAAAACGAAAAAATCCGAAAATCGTTAAATTTTAATTATATCACACAATAATATCTTTTTATCATTAGAACTTATAGCCTATTATCATCCGTTAAAAGCATAATAGAATAATATTATTACATGCAAACATAAAATGTAAGTTGTAGTTACGTTTTAGTCAGACAATAAAAAATATTAAACCTTCTCTCTCTACATATATAAACTGAAGCGCCCTGCACGCTTCTTTTTGTATGTCCAGGCTAACGTTAGCAATTACTGTCGAGATTCTGACACGGTTTTGGAATTCCCTGCACCAATATCTTTCCAGTATTTGTAACGCCGGAAATGCATATCCTCCTATTTCCATCTATTGTACTATAATTTGTTTTCCTTATTTTTGTTACCTGAATATATGACATTTCTGTGTCTTTACATATTGTAATTGTTTTACTATTTGTATATATATATTTATGCATATTTATGTATAATTGGTTTGTTTCGTAAATATTATTTGTATTTTTACGCTGGGTCTTGCCTAGGGAAAACTGCTATCGAACGATTACATCGATAGGTCGTGTGAAGACTCATAGTGTGTAGGATCTTTGGTAGTGTTAACTCTGCCGCGTGGAGCGCGGGCAGAGCTGTGGGAGTCTGGCTGGGGTAGCGAGTGGAGCAGGTGTGTTGTGTGACGCTCCCGCGAGTTGCCGCGCTTTCGGGGTTTGGCAGCATGTAATTGCGCTCGACTCGCGATGATAGTTTCTGACATGGTGTCGCGGACGGGAAGCATTAGCTGGCGCACATCAAGAGCCCGTTTCGCCTGGTGACCGTGTCGAGAAGAAGGCGCGCCAACATCCAGCTTCTGCAACAGCGACGGCCGACAATGAGTGACTGTCGCCACCTCCTCGATCGACGGCTTCAAACCTTCAATCAACCAACAAGGAAGACTAAAAGCACGTTAAGTTTCAGAACTGTATGGCAGACCTCAGCTTTTCAAATTGTTCCATTTGCCTCGCAAAATTACAGCAACTTAGCATGAACCTTTGTTGCTCGTTGTCCCAATTGCATTGCCAAGAAGGGTCCCTTCCTTTTCCGAAATGAACCCGAGTGTCGTTGAAATTCAAACGCCAGCATAATTCCATTTCACTGCTTTAATTTCAAAGTTCAATTTAAGTATTCATAGCTGGCTACAATAGTTAGATTACACAAGCACAAATTAAGAGTGCGAGTTTTGTTACCGTATTTTAGCTTACCTGTGACTGCAGCTCAGCTTGGTACGTACTAAATTTTACTATTGTTAATTGTTCAGAATCGTTTAATTCAAGTTCAAAGATAAATCTCTTCTTTCTAAATTGCGTAGATTCAAGTAGCTTTAGAAATGATTGTTGAGGTAGTCCAAGACTAACTGTATTTCGATGTACTTCAGAAAGAAAGCTCACTATTAACTTCAGTCACTAAATTAACTTTCGATTTTCCGGTTTCATTAATTCTTTTGCTAAATTAAGTGTAACGAAATTTATTACTTGTGACAAACTTTCAGTTTTCACACTACACGTGTCAACCTTCAGTTGCCACGCTTCTAGTGCTAATTATATGTGTAATAACCTTTCCTTTTCAGTTATTATAGTAATTGTCCATAGGACTGGCGACCGTAATTTCCCCCAAATCTCAAATATCTAATTACCGCTAGTTGATTGTTAACGTAACGGCCGCACATTTACTTTCTTTATTAACTTTATCCCTATTTCAAAATTAATTTCCACCAGTTTCACTTGCATTTTTCCTTTCGTTTAGATGTAACCCTTTCCTCCCTCTTTACCGACAGGTTAACTTCGGTGACGACTGCTTTTCCAAAATTCCCATTAGGTACACGCGGTTTCATTTTTCACTGTCATTAAGGTCGATAAGTGAGGGGGAGGTTACATATTGATATCGATAATGGGCAAAAATCGTGGAGATTCTCGATTCCGGAGGTGGGTGAACTATGTACACTGACGTTCAGGAATACCAGAACACCTTGAACGACTAGAGGTAGGACATTCATATTCACAGTACATGTACATTAGTACGTTTTGCAGGAATGATGATCATTTCAGTCAACTCGGTTCATTGCGTGACCTGCTGCATAGTAGGCACAGGGTCCGTCATGGGCCCTGATAACTTGCTCCATGCCTGATGGCATCGACGCGTACGAGGTGCGAATGGCGTCCTGTAGTCTAGCTATCCATGCTGCGTTCACCTGGTTCCAACGTTCATCTGTGGTTGTCGGTGTGATGCAACAGCGCTGCACCCGTCGTTCCACCATATCCCCATATCCCACACATTTCCGACTGGTGACAAGTCTGGTGATCTGGCGGGCCAGGGCAAAAGGCTGACATCCTGTGACATCAGGAACGCACGTGTTCGTGCAGCAACATGTGGCTGTGGATTGCCTTGGTGAAAAATGGCGTCTAGGATGTTGTGAAAAAGGGTATGGCTACGGGTCGCAGGATGTGATTCACGTACACCACACTGGTCACAGTGCCCTGGACACGCACCATCTGTGATTTGTGGTTGTATCCAATAGCATCCCACACCACAAGGCCTCGAGTTGGCTCTGTATGTCTTGTGCGAATGCAGTCGCTGTGATGCCGCTCCCTGTCTCTGCGGCGGACCAATGTGCGATCATCATTTTGAAGCAAACAGAATCTAGATTTATCCAAAAACACGATCTGATGCCATTCCTGTCCCCAGTGACCGGCCGGTGTGGCCGTGCGGCTCTAGGCTCTTCAGTCTGGAACCGCGCAACCGCTTCTGTCGCAGGTTCGAATCCCGCCTCGGGCATAGATGTGTGTGATGTCCTTACGTTAGTTAGGTTTAAGTAGTTCTAAGTTCTAGGGGACTGATGACCTCAGAATTAAGTCCCATAATGCTCAGAGCCATTTGAACCATTTTGTCCCCAATGACGTCGTTAAATACACGATTGTCGTCTAACATGTTTCTGCACATTCATCAAAGGTAAGCGGAGAAGTGAATGACGCGCATGTAACCCATGCTGCAATAAACGGCGACGTACTGTTAGCCCCGATAGTGTACGCTGTGTTACAGTGTTCCACTGATGCGCCAGAGCCGAGCTGGACGCAGTCTTGTCCTGCATTGTCGTTAGGATGAGGTGTCGATCTTCTCTGAGGTTGGTCTGGGTGGTGCGACCTGACCCATCTAGTCGTTTCCTGCGGCCTTCCATGAACCATTCTGCCGGCCGGGGTGGCCGAGCGGTTCTAGGCGCTACAGTATGGAACCACGCGACCGCTACGGTCGCAGGTTCGAATCCTGCTTCGGGCATGGATGTGTGTGACGTCCTTAGGTTAGTTAGGTTTAAGTAGTTCTAAGTTCTAGGGGACTGATGACCTCAGAAGTTAAGTCCCATAGTGCTCAGAGCCATTTGAACCATTTTTTGAACCATTCAGCACACACCCGTTGGACTGCCGAAACACTTGGTCTTACACGAACAGCAATTTCCCGGATGGATGCATCACATTCTCTTACGTCAATGATGCGCCCTCTTTCAAATTCACTGATTTGACGGTACGGTTCACGCAAACGTCTGCGAGACATCCCGCACGTCTGGTCAAGTGATAGTGATCGGCTTATAGCGACAACGAGAGCCGCAGGCACATTCTACCGGTGGTTGGTGTTGTGCCACGGTATCCATACTGACCTTGAACTCGCAGGCCGACATGGTTCAAATGCTAATCATGTCCTGTGAATATGACGTCCTACCTCTAGTCATTCAAAGTGTTCTGTATTCCTTCTGAACATGAGCATGTACTACAAGGTTGTACGGAACCTTCAGTGCGCGAATCCTACACGCGTTTGGCTATTTTTTCCCTTAATTTTGATCCATTCAATAATGCTACAGCATGCACTGTTTCTTAGACGACGCATATCTGCAACTAAACACTTTAACGTTCAACATATCACGTACTGGTCGGACATGTCACAAATATTGACTAAAATAATAATCAGTGAAAAATGAATTACTTGTGATAGAACAGACTACAAAACTTATCGCTGTGGAGATGTTAAACATACATATTACATTCAGTAAGAGCGACAAGTTGTAACATCTTAAATACATTCTCGGAGACAGTATGTCTTCCGAAAAACCTACGTAATCTTCGGAGCAGATACGCAAAGCGACTTCCTTACATCTTCAAATCTTCACGCTTCTTTGAACGCTGCGCAGCAAAGCTGCGTCCGCAGTTGCATGAGCAGCATAGAAATGGGTTACCAGTTCTTCCATACATAAACGTGCTCCTTCAAACGTCCCCATAGTAAGAAATCCAGGGGATTTTTGTCAGGTCATAAAGCACAACCTCCACTATCCAGCCATTTCCCGAGAAAGGTTCTGCTCAAATAGCGTCGCGCAGTTCTTGCAAAGCAAGCAGTTGCAACATCATGTTGGAACCACAACCTCGGCCGAACATGCAATGGAATGTCTTTCACTGCTTCAGAGAAAGATACCGTCTGCCAATACTCCGGCCCAAACGCTAATGCTAAAGTGGACATGATATCGACAGTAGCGGGAGACGTGCGCGTTAACTTCACACTCATGGTAGTCGAAGTGCATATTGAAGATGTTCTCACGTGTGAACGCAGCTTTATCAGACCACATTACAATTTTTGTTATGCCAACCTTTGGCCGGTCGCTGTGGCCGAGCGGCTCTAGGCTCTTCAGTCCGGAACCGCGCTACTGCTGCGGTCGCAGGTTCGAATCTTGCCTCGAGCATGGATGTGTGTGATGTCCTTAGGTTAGTTAGGTTTAAGTAGTTCTAAGTCTAGGTGACTGATGACCTCAGATGTTTAGTCCCATAGTGCTTAGAGCCATTTGAACCATGCAAACCTTGGCTTGTCTTGTTGTTGGAACCATTCACAAAACTGCATCCGTAGATAACTGTTCTGGCTACGTTAGTGTTGCGTTAATGGATATTGGTAGGGATGCAGCCGTTCATCGTGCAACACGTCGATGACCATGCGCTTGCGACCCGTGCAGTTGCTTTTCTACCTCGCATGTACGTCGCCGAGCTTGGTGGTTTATAGCTTCTACAATGGCTCCTTCATTAGATGGATTATGGATAGTCCGCAGACGACCTTTATTCAATGATGGTGAAAGGAGAGGTCTCTCGAAGCTGAAGCTCCAGACGACGGAACTTATTTTTCTCTAAATGATGTTGGCCAGGATCCATAGCAAAATACTCACAAGAGCAACTCCAGCCCTGTTATCAGGAGCGCCAAGGCCAAAGGGATGTCTACGTATTTGGAGTTTGTGTGTCATACTACTGCCGACGCAGCATTAGGAGAAACACAAGAAAAAAGCGGGATATGTGTACAGAAGAGTACTTTAACTGGGCGTTATTTTGCTCGCGACTATTCTGTCTCCGGAGAAGAATTTGTAAACATTTCACTCGTAGAAGTGGACTCTTGTCCCTAACGCGCAGCAACCCTCTTAAACATTGTGATTCTTGAGTTTCTCCCGGCGTATTTGATAGTCAAAATATCCACGGGTGTGCTGCCGGTCTATAGTGTCCAACGGGCACAATATTTCGGCGCTCATACATGTCGCCATCATCAGGTGAACTGACGGACTGAGCTCCTGTGAACGCGCCGGCACGGAGATCCGTACGGTATGGCTGCTCAGAGGGAACTGGGTTCGGTCGCGGCGGCGGCCGATTTAAATACCCTCCGCCCGCGGCGCGCTCCCTCCGCCGTCCGCGCCACGGTCGCGCGACCGTGGCGCGGGGCGCGGACGGCGGAGGGAGCGCGCCGCGGGCGGAGGGTATTTAAATCGGCCGCCGCCGCGACCGAACCCAGTTCCCTCTGAGCAGCCATAGCGTACGGATCTCCGTGCCGGCGCGTTCACAGGAGCTCAGTCCGTCAGTTCACCTGATGATGGCGACATGTATGATCGCCGAAATATTGTGCCCGTTGGACACTATAGACCGGCAGCACACCCGTGGATATTTTGACTCTTAAACATTGTTTTTGGCGCCATACTTTAATGCGGCGTGGTGGAGATCACCTTCGAGTTCTTTAAACTGAACTTTAAGCACAAGCATATCTCTTGATAAAGTCAACGGTGAACAGATTTTCAGAATACTTTGAGAGTGTTTTGGAGAAACATAATGATGACGATTAGCTAACGGTTCACAAAAGGTGTCGCTTAACACACGATGAACTCATCCATGACGTTAGCTATGCCTAATGACTTGTGAAAAAAAGAAAGAGAAACAAAATAAAGCTTTTGTTGTGAATTATTCCACTCAACATTGCCACTCGTGGAAAGAAAAAATGGAATATTGGGCTTTAACGTGCCGTCGACATCGAGGACATTAGAGACGAGCACAGATTCGGATTCTTCCAAGGAATGCGAGACCAGTGTGCTAACCATTGCGACATCTCGCTCACTTCTCGTGAAACACATAAGATTCCAACTATGTTGTTTCCCTAGCGGCATTACACAAGACTTTCCTACGTATCGAAATCTACATCTACACATCTACTCCGAAAGTCACCGTACGGTGCACGACGGAGTGTACCATGTATCACTGCTGACAATTTCCTTTCCTCTTCCGCTCGCAGACGGAGCGAAGAGAAAATGACCGTCTATATGCATCAGTACGAGTCCTAATTTTTCTTAACTTTGTGGTCCTTACGTGAAATGTACATTGGCGGCAGTAGAATCATTCCGCAATCAGCCTCAAATGCTTGTTCTCTAAATTTTCTCATCAGCGCTACTCGAAAAGAACGTCGCCTTACTTTCAAGGATTCCCGTTTGAGTTCATGAAGCATCTGCCTAATAGTATCGGTAACAACTCTAGCATCCCGCTTCCGAATTGCTTCAATGTCTTCCTTTAATACGATCTGATAGGGATCCCAAACACTGAGGCAGTACTCAGGAATAGATCGCACTAGCGTCCTATAAGCGGTCTTCTTTACAGACGAGCAACACTTTTTTAAAATAAAAAAAAATCTTTATTTTTCAAATACTTGATCAATAATAACCCACCACCTAATGCATTAGTGGATCCTAATTTATACTTATTACAATTATAATTACTGCAGCTTATCTAAGTTCTAGGAATAGAGTGTTTTCCTGTTTCCACTATGGGCATTACTTACTATGTCTTTGGGTTACCGGTGTTTTACTTATTTACTACTTATTGCTAATCTACTCTGCTTGCAGCGTTACAGGTGTGCCAACGTTTATAAACCTACGTTATTGGCCGTGCCCACCGAGCTTATCCCAGTGGGCATGCCCCTACCACCGGGCTGGCCCAGAATATTTGAATCGCTGCAGTACTATGCTAATGGAATTATCCTATCTTATCCTACGTCCAACCTAATACTAAATCCTACAGTCATGCCCAGTGAGTGTCTGAATCAGTTAGAATGTGCACCCTCCCCCTAATCCTAGACGTGGTGGATCCTAGCCATGAAGCGGCTGGCCAAGTCCACGCCTCGGCGGAACAGATGTACGGAGTCTAAATCAGGTATGATCTATTAATGATTGTTCCTTAGGAATTCTTTTAAAACTTTGCTTGATATTTCATTCGCAAGTTTATTCAAGATTTGGAAATGGTCCTGTTGCCTGAACAGGTGCTATGTGTCGTAATTTGGTAGCTGCTGTCTTAATTATGCCGCTACATCGTCAGAGAGGTGGCACTCATACACCACATGGTCCGGGGTGGTCCCACAGTCACACGTTGGTATAGCCCGCTTCCCAAACCGGCATAGGTATGCCGGGTAGGGTCCATGTCCATTAAGGAAGTGCAGCAGTCCTCTAGATGGCTTAAAAGTGTTGTAGCTGTAATCGTTCCATAATTTTGGGTAGCAATTCGTATGTCCTACGACCCGTTTCATCGTTGTCCCACTGTTCCTGCCATAGCTCCTCCCCTCTACGTTTAATTTCTGGTGTGTTCCCCACGTGAATCCCCATTAGTTCGATTATTTTGTCCCTCTTCTCCTTTTTTACCCAGTACCACGGCGCCTGTTCCCTAATCTTTATATCAAGAGGACAAAGTCCCATTAATACTGATAATGCTCCCCCTGGAGTTGTCCTATATACCCCTACAGATGGATGAGCTACACTTTCCTAAAAGTCTGCCTACTACCGTCCTTACGTACTAGTTCCATTTCATAACGCTCTACAGAGTTACGCCTAGATATTTAATAGGCGCGACTGTGTCAAATAGCACACTACTAACGCTATATTCGAACATTAGGGCATTGTCTTTCCTCGGCATTATAAAGTTGCCATTTATCACACAAACTAGAAATTTTACGTAAGTTATCTTATATCCTCCTAGAGTCACTCAACGACGATATCTTCTGTTACACGAGAGCATCATCAGCACACAGCTGCAGACTGCTGCTCACCGTGTCCTTGGGCACGATGGTGACGCGCTTGGGGTGATGCAATCATCGATGTAGCCAATAATAGTAATAATCATAATAATAGATGGAAAGCCGAAAGACATAATTAGTCGTTAATTGATGACAGTAAAAATTTAATTGGTAATGACTCTTGAAATGGGTTGCTAGCCTGCTGGTGACGTAATGTCCTAAAGAAATGTAATGAATATTGTTAAGAATGGTAGTTGGTACCACTCGATAGAACTAATGGAAGGAAGCTATCGAATGCTGGATTGGAATGCAGATAGTGAAGTAGTGCGAAACGATACGCTTAGACGATGTGCGTACGTGATTTGTGTGGCTGTAGCAGAACTTGCTAGGATAAAAGATGCAGAGGTAGGCCATGAAAGAGAGGTGTGGAGTCGGTTTTCTTTTTTGATGGGGGGGGGGGGGGGGGAGAAGCAATACTGACAGTGGAGCAGAATGCATCGAGGGGTGTAGTGTCTGGAATAGAAAAGAGTAAACTTTTAAAAACAATCTTTAAAAAAGGAACAGTAAAAACGATTGTACTCTAATTTCTGTGTTAGCATTAAATAATTTCACGCATTTCGTGTAAGACCTTCAGTAGCTGCTGTGTGATGATTATGAAGGGATATCACGTAGCCTCAAGTTAGAAAATTAAAAAAATTACAACTAACCTCGAATGGAACTCTCTAACTCGAGTATATTATAAGGCAAAAGTCTATCCACTGCACTAACTGCGTAGCACGGCTGCTCGGTATTGCATGAAGGTATTTGTCGCACATATGAGTACACTGTTATCAAATTGTCTATCTCTGACATCCTTTTCACACCGTAAATATTTGTGTATTAAGGGACAAATTGGTGTCGGACAGGTAAGGAGATAAGAAAGTATTGTAGTTAATTCCCACTAGGCGGACCAAGAAGTGTATGAACCGAAACAGAAGACGAAACTTTGTAAACTTAGAATAGGTTACTATCGGCACGGGGTATAGTATGTACGCAGAAATGATTATATTAAATCTGAATAAGAGGAAATAGAGGATAGCATGGTAGACTGAAAAGACGTCTGGCAAGCAGTTTTCTGTGAAATGCCCTGCTAACCTTACGTAAAGTAACACTCAGTTGCGATGTCGGTCGCTACTTGTCCGGTCGCTGCTCAGCCGACTGCAAGCGCGTGCCAGGGGGACTAACAGCAAAGTGCTCCCGTACAGCACCATCGACCCGACAACCGCAGTGCACCACAAGTTTTGACTTACTTTGAAACTGAGCAAACATTGTGTCAAGCCCTTACTTTCCAACAACGAGAGAAACCACATGTACATATTTCTAAACAGCTGATGAACAAAAAGTAAACATATCTTTTTGCTCAGTGAATACTGAAATATAGTCGTTTAAATCAAGAAAACGAAAATCGAAAAAACTCCTGTATAGTTTTTAGATATTCACACATATGAATTTCTTCCATACCAGATACCTTAACTTTGTTATGTATAAGCTCACCAAACAATATATTACTCACTCCAGTGCACAAGAACAGATGAAGGATGGAAGGAAGACTAGGGTAAAAGTCCCGTCAACATCGAAGTCATTAGAGACAGAGCACAAGTTCAGATTATGTCAAGGATGGGAAAGGACATCGGCCGTACCCTTTCAAAGGAACCATTGCGGCATTCTCCTGGAGCGCCGTAGGAGAATCACGGAAGACCTCTGTATCTGGATGGCCGTACGCAAATTTGAACAGTCGTTCACCCGAATGCGACTGTAAGAATGGAACTTAGTGATAGTAGAAGGTTCAAATGGCTCTGAGCACTATGGGACTTAACTTCTGAGGTCATCAGTCCCCTACAACTTAGAACTACTTAAACCTAACTAACCTAAGGATATCACACTCATCCATGCCCCAGGCAGATTTGAACCTGCGAGCGTAGCGGTCGCGCGATTCCAGACTGAAGCGCCTAGAACCGCTCGGCCACACCGGCCGGCAGTGATAGCAGAAATGAGTTTTCTGGTTGAATTAGCTTCATGACGAAAAACGTTCGCCGTCAAGTTATTGGGTTGGTGCGTAAGTTAGTAGCGTTTTTCCGTAATTTCATGAATATATACACATAACAGGAACTTTAGCTATCAATAATACATTGTAATTCACTATTGACAACAGTCTGCCAACGGTGGGGCAATTATTAGATTCTGCGACTGTAGAAATCACGTGGTTTTGAGGCGAAGAACTCTTCGAGTCATATTCGGAGCACATTTTCATCAGGAAAGGAAGTTCCTTGAAGGTTGTTCGATAGAGAGCAGAAATGGTGAAAATCTGAGGTCACAATATCAGGTGAATAAGTTGGATGCAGAATGACTTCCCAACTCAATTCCTGTAAAGTGTTTTCTATCAGTGTAGTAGAATGCAGGCGGGCGCTATCGTGGAGTAGCATCACTTCACGCAGCCTTCCTGGTCGTTGCTCATGGACTGCCTCAGCAAGACGTCTCAGTTGTTGACAATAAGTGTCAGCAGTTATGGCTGCACATCGGGGAAGCAATTCGTAGTACACCACACCGTCGCTATTCCACGAAATGCGTAACATTATGTTTTGTGGATACGCGCAGCTCTTTGTACGGGGAGTTGTTTGGGCCCACTCATCTCTTTCTTTTCCTCATGTTAGCACACATACACCATTTCTCGTCACCAGTAACGATACAGGATAGAAAATTCGGTGTTGTTCTCTAGTCAAATGATGACGAACTAGAAGAGATGCACATATCGCCACCCGCTGATTTTGGTGATTTTGGGTTGGAGCATGCATTACTCATACACCCAGTTTTTGAACCTTCCTCATTCCATGCAAATGTCGCACGATGGTGAAATGATCACTGTTCATCGCATTTGTCAGTTCTCGAGTACAGTGACGTGAATCATGGTGGATTAATTCATTTAAACGGTCTTTATCATACCCCGGAAGTCTTCCTGAACGTGGAGAGTAACTAATGTCAAAACTATCCTCTTTAAAACGGGAAAATCGTTTTCTTGCCGTGCTCTGTCCGATGGCACTAGCCCTATACATAACGCAAATGTTTATGGCAGCCTGCGATGCTGTCACCCCTCTATTGAATTTAAACAGAAGGTTATGTCGAAAATGTTCCGGTTTCTCCAGTCGGTACACTATTTTCTAGCGGTCACATCTCCACTCACTATCTCCAAATGGCACAATGACAATATGTAAAATCAAATAGCAAAACTGAACTACAAATAAAAAATGACAATCGATAAAGAAACACATAGCTGGTTTATTATTTGTTGCTGTTTTTGGTGGTAGCCTTTTGTCTTGATTAATTGTTCTTATTCCTCAGGTTATTGCTTTACCTTACTATTTGAATTTTTTAACAATTACTGTTGTTGTTGTAGGCGCTGGCCGGCCGGGGTGGTCGAGCGTTTCTAGGCGCTTCAGTCTGGAACCGCTCTACCGCTACGGTCGCAGGTTGGAATCCTGCCTCGAGCACGGATGTGTGTGATGTCATTAGGTTTGTTAGGTTTCAGTAGTTCTAAGTTCTAGGGGACTGATGACCTTAGAAGTTAAGTCCCATAGTGCTCAGAGCCATTTAAACCATTTTTTTTAGGCGCTTATTTAGGTTATCTTATTTCTAAGTTAGATTTTTCTCATAATTTATTTCCTTTGAATATGCTGTTTCGTAGCGTTTTTGTTTTGCGTGTTAGTATTCCGGTTGATACCGGGATACCACCATGCAAAACAAGAGCGCTACAAACTTATGTGCCAATCTACTTAATATACCGAGCGTAACTTCAAGTTAATGCAAACAAATAATTTTTCGTTTGTTCTGCGTTAGTACAACAACAATGATGTACAGTTACACAACTTTTGGCGTCCTCCGGTAGTCTTGAGATTCTCGTCCGATTTGGTATAACGTTTTGTCGAATGGAGCTCTCCAGCTGTCCCCCTCTCGCAGCAAACGACGCTGCCCGCAGCACCGATGTCCTTGGAGTGTTGCCTAAGCCGAGGCGTCCTCTGGAGGCACTGTACAGTACACACTGAACCGCAAGACGGGGCAGATCGGCAGCGGAAACACTTCACACCACTTTGAGGTGTACTTCAGTTAAAACACATTCGCTTCCGATATTTCAACGAGTCGATTAGTGGGGCCAGCTGCTAGCCAATAGGTCTTGTTTCCCGAGCGCCACGTGCTCACTTTGTTGCTTGTTTTTTAGGTATACGCAGAGCCTAGTCTAGCGTGCATAGCTGCACATCGGCTACTCTGCTCCCCGCCACTTCAGTCTGCCAACCACAAAGTCATTGTAATCGGTGAATAGCGGCTATAAGTTCCGTAAACCTACCAAGGCTTGCTACAGAATTTCAGATTTACTCTTCTGCTTCCGTTTACACTCATCAGTTTATCTCTCCGACGGTCTCATTCTTTCATCTGATTTGCTTGTTCATTCTTCCGATGCTTCGCTGTACTTTACTTCCTTAAGGACGATTCTCACTAAACGCATACGGGACGAAAGTGAACGTCATTGCTGAGTGGTGGTTGTGGTTCACACTAGCTCAGACGTCAACGTGTCACTTCGCTTAGCGCAGCACTGAACGCTAAAAGGGAGGGAATGTGATGCCATTCATGATAAGAAAAATCGGAGTATAACAACAGACTTATAGAATTAGCAAGGTTAGGGGAATTTGTTAATGGTTAAACAAAAATTCATAACAAATTTCTTGGCGAAGACCCAATGGTAAATTTTCCAACTCAATACGACAAGTGTCCTCCGAACATTTCAAAACATAGATCTTTTATTTCTTTTTTCTGCTCTTTAATTGTAAAATATAAACATAAAAATATGCCAGACTATATTTTCAAGGCAATGGCAATATACACACATCAAAAATGTTTTGCATCACCCCGGTTCCCACAACTCCTGAAGATAGACGTTCACTGTTGATATTGTATCACAGACACAGTCCCTTTGACTGTTCAGAGATGTCACTAAACCCGCCCAAATATGTAAACAACCATGCACGAGCAGCGTCTATAAGACGGAGGGAGTCCGACAGATGATCAGTTCCAGTCAATCCACCAGGAAGGGGGTACACGGGTTGGTTGTCTGTACTTCAACCATGCCTAGACGTTCAATACCGCGGTTCGATCGCGTCCGCATTGTTACTTTGTGCCAGGAAAGGCTCTCAACAAGGGGAGTGTCTAGGTGACTCGGAGTGAAACAAAGCAATGTTTTTCGCACATGGATGACATGCCCCGCTCAGGCTGCGGCCGCCCACTGGCTACTAGTGCAGTGGATGACCGCTACCTACGGATTACGGCTCGGAGGAACACTGACAGCAATGCTTTTCGTGCAGCTACAGGACGGTGTGTTACGACTCAAACTGTGCGCAATAGGCTGCATGATGCGCAACTTCACTCCCGATGTCCAAGGCGAGATCCATCTTTGCAACCAAGACACCGTGCGGCTCGGTTCAGATGGGCCCAACAACATGCCGAATAGACCGCTCAACATTGGTGAAACGTTCTCTTCACCGATGAGTGTCGCATATACCTTCAATCAAACAATCGTCGGAGACGTCTTTGGAGGCAACCCGGTCAGGCTGAACGCCTTAGACACACTGTCCAGAGTATACAGCAATGTGGAGTTTCTCTGCTGTTTTGGGGTGGCATTATGGGGAACGACGTATGCCGATGGTGGTCATGGTGGCGCCGTAACGGCTGTACGATACGTAAATGCCATCCTCCGACCGATAGTGCAACCACATCGGTAGCGTAATGGCGAGGCATTCGTCGTCATTTACGACAATTCGCGCCCCCAATGTGCGGGTCTTGTGAATGACTTCTTTCAGGATAACGACATCTACATCTATACTCCGCGAGCCACCTTACGGTGTGTGGCGGAGGGTACTTATTGTACCACTATCTGATCCCCCCTTCCCTGTTCCATTCACGAATTGTGCGTGGGAAGAACGACTGCTTGTAAGTCTCCGTATTTGCTCTAATTTCTCGGATCTTTTCGTTGTGATCATTACGCGAGATATATGTGGGCGGTAGTAATATGTTGCCCATCTCTTCCCGGAATGTGCTCTCTCGTAATTTCGATAATAAACCTCTCCGTATTGCGTAACGCCTTTCTTGAAGTGTCCGCCACTGGAGCTTGTTCAGCATCTCCGTAACGCTCTCGCGCTGACTAAATGTCCCCATGACGAATCGCGCTGCTTTTCGCTGGATCATGTCTATCTCTTCTATTAATCCAACCTGGTAAGGGTCCCATACTGATGAGCAATACTCAAGAATCGGACGAACAAGCATTTTGTAAGCTACTTCTTTCGTCGATGAGTCACATTTTCTTAGAATTCTTCCTATGAATCTCAACCTGGCGCCTGCTTTTCCCACTATTTGTTTTATGTGATCATTCCACTTCAGATCGCTCCGGATAGTAACTCCTAAGTATTTTACGGTCGTTACCGCTTCCAATGATTTACCACCTATGGCATAATCGTACTGGAATGGATTTCTGCCCCTATGTATGCGCATTATATTACATTTATCTACGTTTAGGGAAAGCTGCCAGCTGTCGCACCATGCATTAATCCTCTGCAGGTCCTCCTGGAGTACGTACGAGTCTTCTGATGTTGCTACTTTCTTGTAGACAACCGTGCCATCTGCAAATAGCCTCACGGAGCTACCGATGTTGTCAACTAAGTCATTTATGTATATTGTAAACAATAAAGGTCCTATCACGCTTCCCTGCGGTACTCCCGAAATTACCTCTACATCTGCAGATTTTGAACCGTTAAGAATGACATGTTGTGTTCTTTCTTCTAGGAAATCCTGAATCCAATCACAAACCTGGTCCGATATTCCGTAAGCTCGTATTTTTTTCACTAAACGTAAGTGCGGAACCGTATCAAATGCCTTCCTGAAGTCCAGGAATACGGCATCAATCTGCTCGCCAGTGTCTACGGCACTGTGAATTTCTTGGGCAAATAGGGCGAGCTGAGTTTCACATGATCTCTGTTTGCGGAATCCATGTTGGTTATGATGAAGGAGATTTGTATTATCTAAGAACGTCATAATACGAGAACACAAAACATGTTCCATTATTCTACAACAGATTGACGTAAGCGAAATAGGCCTATAATTATTCGCATCTGATTTATGACCCTTCTTGAAAATGGGAACGACCTGCGCTTTCTTCCAGTCGCTAGGTACTTTACGTTCTTCCAGCGATCTACGATAAATTGCTGATAGAAAGGGGGCAAGTTCTTTAGCATAATCACTGTAGAATCTTAAGGGTATCTCGTCTGGTCCGGATGCTTTTCCGCTACTAAGTGATAGCAGTTGTTTTTCAATTCCGATATCGTTTATTTCAATATTTTCCATTTTGGCGTCCGTGCGACGGCTGAAGTCAGGGACCGTGTTACGATTTTCCGCAGTGAAACAGTTTCGGAACACTGAATTCAGTATTTCTGCCTTTCTTCGGTCGTCCTCTGTTTCGGTGCCATCGTGGTCAACGAGTGACTGAATAGGGGATTTAGATCCGCTTACCGATTTTACATATGACCAAAACTTTTTAGGGTTCTTGTTTAGATTGTTTGCCAATGTTTTATGTTCGAATTCGTTGAATGTTTCTCTCATTGCTCTCTTTACGCTCTTTTTCGCTTCGTTCAGCTTTTCCTTATCAGCTATGATTCGACTACTCTTAAACCTATGATGAAGCTTTCTTTGTTTCCGTAGTACCTTTCGTACATGATTGTTATACCACGGTGGATCTTTCCCCTCGCTTTGGACCTTAGCCGGTACGAACTTATCTAAGGCGTACTGGACGATGTTTCTGAATTTTTTCCATTTTTGTTCCACATCCTCTTCCTCAGAAATGAACGTTTGATGGTGGTCACTCAGATATTCTGCGATTTGTGCCCTATCACTCTTGTTAAGCAAATATATTTTCCTTCCTTTCTTGGCATTTCTTATTACACTTGTAGTCATTGATGCAACCACTGACTTATGATCACTGATACCCTCTTCTACATTCACGGAGTCGAAAAGTTCCGGTCTATTTGTTGCTATGAGGTCTAAAACGTTAGCTTCACGAGTTGGTTCTCTAACTATCTGCTCGAAGTAATTCTCGGACAAGGCAGTCAGGATAATGTCACAAGAGTCTCTGTCCCTGGCTCCAGTTCTGATTGTGTGACTATCCCATTCTATACCTGGTAGATTGAAGTCTCCCCCTATTACAATAGTATGATCACGAAACTTCTTCACGACGTTCTGCAGGTTCTCTCTGAGGCGCTTAACTACTACGGTTGCTGATGCAGGTGGTCTATAGAAGCAACCGACTATCATATCTGACCCACCTTTGATACTTAACTTAACCCAGATTATTTCACATTCGCATTCGCTAATAACTTCACTGGATATTATTGAATTCTTTACTGCTATAAATACTCCTCCACCATTGGCGTTTATCCTATCCTTGCGGTATATATTCCATTCT
Organism: Schistocerca piceifrons; assembly: GCF_021461385.2. Taxonomy (NCBI): domain Eukaryota; kingdom Metazoa; phylum Arthropoda; class Insecta; order Orthoptera; family Acrididae; genus Schistocerca; species Schistocerca piceifrons. The sequence goes on along the minus strand of NC_060138.1, from coordinate 838,049,099 downwards.
GTGTCTAGGATTTCGTTACTGTTCACTTCCGGTTTTAACCAACTTTCCGTTCCTAATATTATATGCGCACTATTTCCTTCAATAAGAGATACTAATTCAGGAACCTTGCCCTGGATACTCCTGCAGTTTACCAATATTACGTTAACTTTTCCTGTTTTTGGTCTCTGAGGACGGACGTTCTTTATCAACGATGATAATGTCCTCACTGGTAAGCCGTCAGGTATTTTATCGTTTCGCCCAAGGGGGGGTCCCTCTAACCTAAAAAACCCCCGTGTGCACGCCACACGTACTCTGCTACCCTAGTAGCTGCTTCCGGTGTGTAGTGCACGCCTGACCTGTCTAGGGGGGCCCTACAGTTCTCCACCCAATAACGGAGGTCGATGAATTTGCAACCATTATAGTCGCAGAGTCGTCTGAGCCTCTGGTTTAGACCCTCCACACGGCTCCAAACCAGAGGACCGCGATCGACTCTGGGCACTATGCTGCAGATATTAAGCTCAGCTTGCACTCCGCGTGCGATGCTGGTTGTCTTCACCAAATCAGCCAGCCGCCGGAAGGAACCAAGGATGGCCTCAGAACCCAAGCGGCAGGCGTCATTCGTTCCGACATGTGCTACTATCTGCAGCCGGTCACACCCAGTGCGTTCAATAGCTGCCGGAAGGGCCTCCTCCACATTACGGACGAGACCCCCCGGCAAGCACACCGAGTGCACACTGGCATTCTTCCCCGACCTACCCGCTATTTTCCTGAGGGGCTCCATAACCCGCCTAACGTTGGAGCTCCCTATAACTAATAGGCCCTCCCTCTGTGACTGTCGGGACCTTGCCGGAGAATCGGCCACTGGCCCAACAGGCGAGGCATCCTGTGGTGGCTCGGAAACGATGTCATCACCACTAGGAAGCACCCCGTACCTGTTGGAAAGGGGTAAGGCAGCTGCCACGCGGCCAGATCCCACCTTCGCCTTTCGGCCACGTACGCGCGAGCCCACCACTGTCCGCCATTCACCCTGGAGTGATGGCTGACCGGTAAGATGCTCACTGCCGGAAGACGCAGCGACATCAGGGGTTCCATGTGATTCCAAGGCCGCCGAAGTAGGCATAGGTCTCACCACAGTTGCCCCAACGCCACTACGAGCCGACGCCTGCGCCTCGAGTTCGATGAGCCTAACAGACAAAGCCTCCAGCTGCCCCCGAAGAGTGGCCAATTCTCCTTGCGTCCGCTCACAACAACCACAGTCCCTACACATGACTATGTTTACCCTACTCTATACGGTGACAAATTCCCAAGATAATCTTCTGATGAGCTACTCTGATAATCAAGAAACACTCACTGAAATACGAGACGCGAAAACTACGCTAGGTTTTCCCAGAAAAACTATTTAAAAGCTAAGCGCAGCAAATAAGTACAAAAACGCTTTATACAAACAGTACTCGCTGCTGCTGGTGCTCTCGCTCTGGCTGTCACAAGACAACTGCTGATTCAAGTGACTAGTGGCTAACGGCCGCGAAACAAACAAAAGACGGTTTTAGGGCGCTTTCTGTTCTAAACGATCAAGAAAACACTAAGAAATCTAACACGAAAACTACGTAAAGTTTTATCAAGAACTGTTAGTTACTATGCAGAGCAGATAAACACAAATAGAATCCCTTCCTTAGTGGAAGGTCGTAAACAAAATGCAAAATAAACGCTTTATACAAACAGTACTCGCTGCTGCTGGTGCTCTCGCTCTGGCTGTCACAAGACAACTCATCGCTCGACTAGAGTGGCCAGCATGTTTTCCAGATATGAACCCTATCGAACATGCCTGGGATAGATTTAAAAGGGCTGTTTATGGACGACGTGACCCACCAACCACTCTGAGGTATCTACCCCGAACCACCATTGAGGAGTGGGACAATCTGGACCAAGAGTGCCTTGATGAACTTGTGGATAGTATGCAACGACGGATGATGCTGTAGTATACAGAGAAGTTGCAGCATTAGAAAATTGTAGCGAAATGCAGGAAGATCTGCTGCGGATAGGCACTTGGTGCAGGGAGTGGCAACTGACCCTTAACATAGACAAATGTAACGTATTGCGAATACATAGAAAGAAGGATCCTTTATTGTATGATTATATGATAGCGGAACAAACACTGGTAGCAGTTACTTCTGTAAAATATCTGGGAGTATGCGTGCGGAACGATTTGAAGTGGAATGATCATATAATATTAATTGTTGGTAAGGCGGGTGCCAGGTTGAGATTCGTTGTGAGAGTCCTTAGAAAATGTAGTCCATCAACAAAGAGGTGGCTTACAAAACACTCGTTCGACATATACTTGAGTATTGCTCATCAGTGTGGAATCCGTACCAGATCGGGTTGACAGAAGAGATAGAGAAGATCCAAAGGAGAGCGGCGCGTTTCGTCACAGGGTTATTTGGTAACCGTGATAGCGTTACGGAGATGTTTAACAAACTCAAGTGGCAGACTCTACAAGAGAGGTGCTCTGCATCGCGGTGTAGCTTACTGTCCAGGTTTCGAGAGGGTGCGTTTCTGGATGAGGTATCGAATATATTGCTTCTCCCTACTTATACCTCCCGAGGAGATCACGAAAGTAAAATTAGAGAGATTCGAGAGCGCACGGAGGCTTTCCGGCAGTCGTTCTTCCCGCGAACCATACGCGACTGGAACAGGAAAGGGAGGTAATGACAGTGGCACGTGTAGTGCCCTCCACCACACACCGTTGTGTGGCTTGCGGAGTATGAATTTAGATGTAGATACAGGCATGCGTCAATGCAAGAGGACGTGTTACTGGGTATTAGAGGTACAGGTGTGTACAGCAGTCAGGACCACCACCTTTGAAGGTCTCGCTGTATGGTGGTACAACATGCAATGTGTGGTTTTAATGAGCAATAAAAAGGGCGGAAATGATGTTTATGTTGATCTCTGTTCTAATTTTCTGTGCAGGTTCCGGAACTCTCGGAACCGAGGTGATGCAACACTTAATTTTATGTGTGTATAACTATCAACCTTATCATCTGTGCCTTGTTTTCTTTCTAAGCGGAAAAGAACATTGAAAAAATCGTATTTTTTTCAATAGAACTGACTTTTACCATTTAATACGCGTTACTGCGCAGTCAAATGAAACCAAATAAACTGTTTATTGGTTCAAATGGCTCTGAGCACTATGGGACTTAATTGCTGAGGTCATCAGTGCCCTAGAACTTAGAACTACTTAAACCTAACTAACCTAAATGCCCGAGGCAGGATTCTAATCTGCGACCGTAGCGGTCGCGCAGTTCCAGACTGAAGCGCCTAGAACCGCTCGGTCACTCCGGCCGGCAAACTGTTTCTTACTTCAAAAGTAATCGCATAACTGTAACTACATCGATCCCACTGTGAGACAAGACGGTCACTGCCTTCGTGGAAAAATTTGAAACAAGACGGTTACTGCCCTCATAGAAAAACGTTTGCTGTTGCCTACGGAATCATGATTGTACCCAATCTTGTATCTCTTCGGCCGAAGCAAATCGACGGCCACGAATGTCTTTCTTCATGGCTGTCAAAACACAGAAATTGCAATGAGGAGAGATCGGTACTGTATGGTGGACATGTGGGGGCTTCCCAGCGGAACTTCTGCAGCGTAGTCGAAACAACAGGCACGCCAGCTCCGGGAAAGTCATGACGACCTTTTCTTTGGCGTCAAGGTCCCGCTGCTTATTGGCTTTCGTGGAACTCGGCTCCACAATTTCATGCACAGTGCTACGTGGAAAAGTTGCGCTTTGCCAAGGGGTGTCGACCAAGGGCATCATTCTGTAGCAGGAAATGTTGGCCCACATGTTGCCGAGGTTGTTTCGAATACGCTGCATAAGTTTCGCTGGTAGGCACTTACACATCCTCAATACGGTCTCGATCTCTTCCCATGCGATTTCCATATTTCTGGAACCCTGAAGAAAGGCATTTGTGGCTGGCGATTTGCTTCGGACGAAGAGGTGCTCCCCTGTGTACAATCATCGCTCCACAGGCAGCCATAAACATTTTTGAATGAATGTATTGACCGTTTAGTCTCACACTGACATAAATATATAAACAGTTGCAGCGATTACTTTTGAAACAATACACAGTTTAACACCTTTTTTCCTATTGGCTCTGAGCACTATGGGACTTAACTTCTGAGGTCATCAGTCCCCGAGAACTTAGAACTCCCTAAACCTAACCAACCTAAGGACATCACACACATCCATGCCCGAGGCAGGATTCGAACCTGCGACCGTAACGGTCGCGCGGTTCCAGACTGTAGCGCCTAGAACCGCTCGGCCACACCGGCCGGCTTGCATTCTCCTTGGCATGGGTTTCACCAGAGATCCTCTTGTGTGCACTGTAATTTTAGGCCATTCCTCTAATAGAACGTCCTTTACAAATGGTTCAAATGGCTCTGAGCACTATGGGACTCAACTTCTAAGGTCATCAGTCCCCCAGAACTTAGAACTACTTAAACCTAACTAACCTAAGGACAGCACACACATCCATGCCCGAGGCAGGATTCGAGCATGCGACCGTAGCGGTCACGCGGTTCGAGACTGTAGTGCCTAGAACCGCTCGGACATCCCGGCCGGCAACGTCTTTACATCTTTTCTATTTGATATCTGATGATTCCTCATATTTCCACAGAGTACAGTCCACAAATTCGCTATTAGATTAATGTCTGAGGAGTGTGATGGTGTCCGCATCCAGCTTGGAGTGTGTTACAGCAGCCACAGCCTTGCATATGGTGTTGCACGTTTTAGACTTTTATCGTGTGTGAAAATACAGTCCGCAGGAAGGCCCACATTCTCCACGCTGTGTTTTTAGGATGTTTATGTAAACCTTGTGGTCCACAATTCCAGCAATAAAAACAAAATTCCCCCACATAATTGGTACTTATGCAGCCCCAGGCAAGTACTGAATCTACTCCATGTTGTTGTTGTTGTATTTCTCTCTTCAAGTTCACAATTGGTTTTTTCTCGAGACTGTTACTCACCTATCAACTCTCATAAGTAAATATAACATTCTTTCAGAAATCTTACGTTACCCAGCTTTACAAAACACATACCTTACATTTTGTGCTGTAGCGCACTTCCCTGTGTCCATTTTAATTGTAGCATCAAATTGCAGAGCTGTTGTTTTTCCATCTCGGACAGAACTACAGAAAGACCGCTCCGCGATTGGTTTTCGTACGTTTTGTTCTGCTTAAATTTGTGTATAATAGTCTTCATTGTACTGGTTACGTTGCCAATGGTTTCTCCGATTTCTTGAAAACGTTTTCGTTTTCGAAACAACTTGATGCAGACGCTTCTTTTTCGACCTATATTACTAAAAATTTCAGTCATCGGCTTTGAAAAGAGAGCCTGCCGGAGTGTCCGAGCGGTTCTAGGCGCTACAGTCTGGAACCGCGCGACCTCTAAGGTCGCAGGTTCGAATCCTGCCTCGGGCATGGATGTTTGTGATGTCCTTAGGACAGTAAGGTTTAAGTAGTTCTAAGTTTTAGGGGACTGATGACCTCAGAAGTTAAGTCCCATAGCGCTCAGAGCCATTTGAACCATTTTGAAAAGAGAAAGGGAACTATCCACTACAGTGGACGAAACACAACTGCATAAGAAAAACGATAGGAGTGCGTGTCAGTGCCGCATCATACCTGGAATCGTGTTTACTAGATAAATGTTATTTGACATCACCTGGGGCATGATTTTAAATAATACAGATTTTTTTCACAAATTAAGCGCCATATGAACCCAAATAGCGTTTTATTTCTAAATTTAAATATTAACCGATATACGTAATTAGGTGTTGTATGTTTCTTAGCTATATTTTTGTGATTGAACTGGTTATATTCTATGCGTCATGGTCGGATGAGTACTTTCTGGAGCCACTGCGACTCGGTGGTTCATTGAGTACTACTGCTCAACTGCACTAACTGGCTATAGTCACGTAAATAGAAAGAGAATTAATTTATAACAAAATACTTAACAAAGAAGCAATAATAAATTATTACCCTGGCACAGCCCAAAAGCCTGTGTGCACAGCAATTACAGTGTCTGCTCTCTCTCGCGAGGAAAATACCCGTCATATAGGGAAGATAGTTAAAATACCTTGCACCAAGCTCGAGACGCGGCCTCAGTTCGTGCCTTCCAGTAACAGACAGGAACAGATTACTCCATAGCGAAAAGCACTGAGTGTTGAGTATTTCTACAATCCGACCAGTACACTCTTCTTATCAGCTGCCGAAGAGACCACAGCTAATCAGGAGTGCGGTCAAATCCATTCTGCTCGCTTGCTCGATGTTACTTCCGGGTTCCCTCCGATATTATCGCTCGGCGGTCGCCACGTTCTTGTCTCGTCTCCAGCTGGTCTCGCCGAGCCGGACCAGCGACCGTGTCGCGGTGTTGTCACTGACAGCGTCCTCAGAGTCACACAGTCGAGACCGCTACTCTGTTCACAGACCTTTTCAAATTGCTGCGGCTGAGTGGAGCCTTGTGTCCCCATAAAAAATTTAAATTAGTTTTCGCTTTCACACGGGGTTTGATTGGAAAGTTTTAGTAATGGATCCGCTACTGCTTACTGGTTTGGCGGGAAGGTACATGCAGGGTGGGGAGTTAGTCACTGGTTTTTCCTTGAACGCCCTCTGACAGGAAATTGCGTTTCCTTTATACAGGTCGTTGTGGCCTCTGGTAGTGCCGGTCTGTTATAGCTTGTTGCCGGATTCTGTCTGCGTGAAAATTGACGTAAAAACGGAGCAAAGGTTTTGGGTGAAATTTTGTTTTAAAACCCGGTAATCAGCTTCTGAGAGCTATGAACTATTAAAATCAGATTTTGGAGATAATTGTATGAGCCGGTCAAATGTTTTTGTCTGGTTCAACAGAATTAAAAATGGCCGCGAATCACTTGAAGATGAACCACGGTCTGGTCGTTCTTCCACCTCAGAGACGAATGAAAATGTTGTGAAAGTTCGCGACTTAGTGAGCTCTGATCGTAAACTTACAATCAGGGAGATGGCTGATGAACTTAAAAATGGTTCAAATGGCTCTGAGCACTATGGGACTTAACTTCTGAGGTCATGACTCCCCTAGAACTTAGAACTACTTAAACGTAACTAACCTAAGGACATCACACACATCCATGCCCGAGGCAGTATTCGAACCTGCCACCGTAGTGGTCGCGCGGTTCCAGACTGTAGCGCCTAGAACCGTTCGGTCACCCCGGCCGGCTGGTGAACTTAATTTAAGTTTCTATGCAATTCAGTCAATTTTAACTCAAGATCTGAACATGCATCGAGTGTCCGCAAAATTCATTCTAAAATTGTTGTCAAGTGACCAGAGACAATACCGACTTGAAGTGTACCGAGAACTGATTAATCGGACTAAAAATGACCCAGATTTGTTAAATAGGGTAATTACAGGTGACGAATCGTGGGTATATGGATATGATACTGATACTAAAGTGCAGTCTTCGCACTGGAAGACTCCAGGTTCACCACGACTGAAAAAAGCACAGCAAAGTCGGTCGAAGCTGAAGACAATTTTGGTGATTTTTTTCGATTCTACCGGTACTGTGCATCATGAATTTACCCCTGTAGGACAGACAATTAACCAGGAATACTAAAAATGTGTCCTTGAGCGTTTGTGTGAAAAGGCCTGTATTGTGGGAAGACAGGAGTTGGGTGTTACACTATGACAATGCTCCGGCTCATTGTGCCTTCTCCATCGTTCAGTTTTTGACCAAATTCAAAATTTCTGTGCTTCCACAACCGCCATATTCCCCTGATTTTGGCCCTGTGGATTACTACCTGTTTTCTAAATTGAAATTTTCACTGAAAGGGAAGCGATTTGATTCGACTGAAGACATCCAGGCAAATACGGAGAGCGTCCTTAATACACTTCAGGAAAAAAAAAATCTAGAAATGTTTCCAAAAGTGGAAACACCGTTGGAGTCGCGGACTATTTGAAGGAGATGCATCACAGTAGCATGTAAGTACCACCATTGTACAATTACAAGCCCATTCTTAAAACTTTCCAGTCACACCTCGTATATACTGCCTGACAAGAAAAATGAATTACCCAGAACATGTGGTTGGATATCACTGTAAGTTACACACTATCGGCAGGTATGCAAAAGAATACAGTTGCAGTTCACTGTGACAGGTAGAACGACCACAGATCATTAGTGTTATTGGTATTTAGCGTTGTTACCAGTCCCAGTAAGGTACAATAGGGGCGTAAACCAATTCAAATACTGAGTGATCACTGTGAAGGGAACGGAGATGCTATGTACTCGTGTGAGCCACCGTTATCAGCAACTGACAGAGCTTGAAAGGGGCCTCATTGTGGGTCTCACAGTGTACCCATCGGGTACAACATCATGTCATGGCTGGCAGTGACAGAAAACTCTGATGGCGAAGGGACCTGTGCTATATAAGTGACAATATCGTGGTGTCGTTTTTCAAGAAGACAACACATGGCACTGTCTCTATGAACTATCTGTGTGGGCTCATGCTCTCCTTTTGTAACAAGTCTCACAGGTAACTATCCAAGTCCTCATAGAACTTTCACATTGTGTAACCAAAACAATACAATACAAAAAATATTAAGAAACAGCAAAGCCATCGCGGCGGAAATAGATTGATATCTTGTAACACTTATATCGATTAGAAGTAGGTTTATATTATGTAACTGTGTATCTGTAATTACAAAGTGTGTATTCTTTGTTGATTACGGTCATTGATTTGCAACAGGAAATTTAAAGTATTGTATTTATGAAAGAAGCTAAATGATGTTTAAAATAATGAAATTTTATAATATGTGTATATTTATAAGCCGGCCGAAGTGGCCGTGCGGTTCTAGGCGCTGCAGTCTGGAACCGCGAGACCGCTCCGGTCGCAGGTTCGAATCCTGCCTCGGGCATGGATGTGTGTGATGTCCTTAGGTTAGTTAGGTTTAACTAGTTCTAAGTTCTAGGGGACTAATGACCTCAGAAGTTGAGTCCTATAGTGCTCAGAGCCATTTTTTATATTTAGAAGAAAAACATTGTATATTGGAAGCTGGTTCATGCTTAGGGCAATTGTATCGTAAAATGTAAAAAAATGCAAAAAGTCCCTCCGCACCTCCGCAACGAATGTGGCTTGGCGCGATGTAAAAGGTGGTTTTGGCGGTCGAACTGTGCGGCTCCTTGGTATGAACGGGACGCAGTCAGTGGTTTGCCGTTGCACGATACACATCGACGGTGCCAAGGGAGGCAACTGGAAGCCGCTTGATAAGGAAGTTTGCCTCGGATGTGGATTTGGCTGTTCCTTGGTACTCTTGGCAATAAGGAATGTCTCTAACACGTTAAAAATCCGTCGCCAAGAAGAAATTGTATAGAGGGATTCAAACGCCAAGAGCCGCGAGTACAGCTAGCTGCCACGTCGCTTGCCACCACTGTTTCACCACTACTCCACCAACTCCATGCATACAGATATGTATCAGAGCATGGACCAGTTAATTTGTGTGAGTGATTTTAATAATAATCCAAGTGATATAAACCAGTGTTTAGAACCATAACTTTTATCCTGATCATGAACCTATGCAGGATCCGCTCCTAAGTGTTTATAAAACCTAGTATCCTCTTTCAAATGCACTATGATTGTTTATAGTTTGTCAGATGTGCAAGGATTATTAAAAATGAAGCTAGTGAGAATTTTACTAAAATATTCTCAACTTATTGCAAAGTACCGTTTTGCAAAAACTCAGTGCCAGGCTGTGTAAATGTAAGTGTCTAAAATACCTGCTTCACAGGTGATGAAAAAAGGCAAATAAGTTATACTGATTTGAAACTTAATTTAGCGTTGATTACTATCATGAACGAAGCTAATTGAGCTCAATGTCGAATAATTTGCCTTAAAAAACAGAAATATAAACTACAGAATTTGACTAGTGATACAATATACAGTAAGTTTATGGGTCCCTACCATATTCTTCTCATATTAGAAAGATAATTGGAATATTATTGCTACTAAGGAAATCTGATACATTTCTATAAATGGGAGTATAAACAGTGTTAAGTGTGATATTATTTATTTTTATTTGTGGTATTTATATGTCAATTAAGTCAGAACCCCCTCCTGGCAAATTTTAGTTCTGCACTGCCTGAAGTAATATTTCAGTACTGATCCAAGTAACAATTTTGAGTGTCGCTCTTATTAGTGTGAGCTTGGTACGAGCTGGCTTTCTGTGATTACTAGTATGTGCAATATTGGCAACTACTGCTACCCACAGCTCAGAGTTCCCTGTGTCCGTTTGTATCCTGTGTGCTATTCAAAGGGAATATTAATCAAAGTAACTTCAATAACTGATATTAAATTTTCGTAAACTTATATTTCCAAGTTAATGTGCCTAATTAGGCTGGCGACCGTTCGTTTCTTCATTCACATATGCATTTTACAACTTTCATTAAAACCCAAAGTTAGAACCTGTTCAGCTTTTCTGTTAATTGCAAGATATTCAAAATAACAGAGCAATACCTTTATCCGTTACACAAACACGCTGTCAATATTCCCCAAATCCTCTCAGAGGGTAACATTACCTTGTGTCACGGCACACAAGTGTTATAATCTGATGTTGACACCAACGCCAGCGTCAAAAATCTCTGTTCGAAAATCTTTGAAGTATACTTTCCTATCCGTCCCGGTCCGTTGGCGGTCAATGTGACTGCATCCGTTTAAAATGCGCTGCGGCATGTTTGACGTTCCGTAACGTAAAGTGTGACTGGACCTTTAATGTTTCATTGGGATTCCTACCTAGTGTATAATGCTCACACTGGGACAAAGTGAAATACTGCATTCTCATGACTGTCACTAATCGGCCTTGTAGATAACTGTGCAGCTCCTCTCAGTTTCTGAAGGCTGGGATAAGGCTTGAGCAACGGCCTCCAGGGTTAGTTCGTGCGCTTCGATGACTCAAGACGTTGGTAAAAAGAAAGTAAGAGAAGATCCAGTGGGCGACCAATCCACTGCAGACGTCTTCCCGATCTTCACTGTGAGGCTAAAATGTCGGAGATCCTGTGCGAATTTGCAGAAAAAAAGACATAGAAAAGTTTTGAGCAATGGAAGGAAAGAATGTCAAGGTGTGCGGACTCAAATGGCTCCTACACTGAAGACGACCATTACTAATTGAGGATATTTGGTAAGTGCACTAATTTTCAGCATCAGTCTAGTCATTCTGTTATGTCAGATGTCGTACAGAACATTTTCTTTTATCGACTATGAATACAATTGCAGTAAAGTGCTCGTTTGCCCCTGAGAGCTAAAACACTAAGAAGAATCGCTTCTCAGCTTTTGGCAAGATCAATGTGTAGTATTTTTTAATATAAAGAAAAAAGCTAAAACAATAAGAAGAATCGCTTCTCGCCTTTTGGCAAGATCAATGTGTAGTATTGTTTAATATAAAGAAATGATATAATAATCATTATTAATTAAATAAGCTGCATGGCTGTGAGAAAACATGCAGTTGCTTCGAATAAAATTGAATGCAGCAGCGTCATAATATAAAGCCACAGAAAGTCGTCAGAACAGAAGTTAGCTGCCTGCAAGTACTGATAAGAGCAGCGCCATACGATTTTGATGATTCTTGCTACAACGTAAGAACACTATTCAAGATCTCAGAACAATCACACCTATAAACGCCACGATAATTACTTAATAACACGAGAAGATTAATTTCCATTAGGGTACAGGGGAGAGGTCTATCTCTGCAGCTCAGAGGTCAGTGTGTCTGGCGGCTACGGGGAGGATCCAGGTTCGAGTCCCGGTATGACCAGGGATTTTTCCTATGTGGCAGACATGGAACAGGGTGCACTCTGCCTCGTGATGCCAACTGACGAGCTACTTGGGTGAGAAGTGGCAGTTTCAAGGTCAACAAATCCAACAATGGCTGTAAGAGCAGTCTGCTGAGCCCACGCCCCTCATTAATGCATCTGATGACGGCATTGCCAGGGGATGACACGGGTGTCGGTCGGTCCCGATTGGCCCATCAGGGTCAGAATGCGGAGCTTTGCTTTTTGCAGGTGATAAAAATAAAATTTCAGTTTATTGGCTCCTCTCTTATCCTGTGTCTCTGGTCGTATACACTCAACCATGTGCCTGAACGACTCGTGAAGTCACTTTCAGCATTCCGGTCTGTAAGAGCAAATATTTACGAAGCAAGAAGCACCACACAGCACTAACATTCGCCTGGCGCTTCTCGTTTACATCAACAGCCTCCAGATGGCGCTCACAAACTCGGACCTCTTCCTGCTTTCACACCACTTCCTTCAGTGCATTGCATACGTCCGCTGATTCTGTGGACAGATGCCATAGTGACCTCAGTCAATCGCAAACTACAGTGCTTCCGCCTTGTAGCGGCAGACATGGAAATCCTTCTGCCGACAGGCAGCAATGCACCACGCACTGTGGGCACACGGACAGTTCCCAAGCAGCAGTTAGATTGGAGTTGTAAAACTACCGCAGACTACGCTGAATTTCCTAGTAGCTTTGCTCAGTTAAGACAGTAACCACATTACCTGTGCTCTAGGTGTATCGCATATCTATCGGGCGTTGCCTGTGATTGCTTTGTTTGCGTATGCGATCAGTGTCTTACCAGATTCTGTAGAAACCGGAGTGGTGAACCGTCTAGAAACGAAGCGAGGATATATAAACCGCCGCGTGACACATACATATAGCAAAACTGTAATTTTTAATGCTTAATTCAGGTTTTATTCGAAAATTTTTGTTTTGTTATGTGAACAGAGAGGTGCTATAATAAAAATAAGAAACAATACGGATTTATCATATAGCGCTAGAAAAAGCAGTTTCCTCAAAAAAAGGTAAAATTAAAGAAAACTACAAATCAGAGATATATCAGACATGAATTCAGTACTTCGTTGAGTTTATATAAAACATTTTTTCTATTATTCATAAACAACTTGCGCACATATCGGTAGTGACATGATACTCTTGGCTTTGATCATGATGAAGAATGTTCTATTAAGTACAAATAGCTATAATAATTATATAAATTTCTTATGTTGCGTCAAAAGTAATTGCTTTGGTTACATAAAAGCGGATAACTTATGTGATGAACTACTTTTTGTTACTTACAAAATACAATTTATATTTTATAAGGGTATAAAATGCTCAGCGGACCAATACTGTACCATGTGCAGTTCTAATTATGTACAAAACAAAAAATAAAAAACAACGAGAAGTCGTCAGTGCCCAGTTTCGCACATTCATCTATGTTTCTTTCCGTGCCAATCCTACCAATACTTTCTGTAAGCCTAAATTTGCTACGTCATTTTGTAGTGTACCAAAACTACTGAAACGTAATTTTGGTAGAGCACAGCTCTAAGTTAGACCAATTCAGTGCCTGCAGCCAGCCGAGAAAAGTTTGATGAAAACTACCTTCTGATTTAGCAGTCACTGTTTACGGAGTAATTGGACTATCAAAAATGGCTCTGAGTACTATGGGACTTAACTTCTGAGGTCATCAGTCCCCTAGAACTTCTTAAACCTAACTAACCTAAGGACATCACACACATCCATGTCCGAGGCAGGATTCGAACCTGCGACCGTAGCGGCCACGCGGTTCCAAACTGTAGCGCCTAGAACCGTACGGCCACACCGGCCGGCAATAGGACAATCAAGAGTGCCTGTAATCACTACTGTCAGTTATAGTGACAATATCATATACGGACAGTTATTTAGATTTCAACGAAATTTCCAAGTGTCACACACTGAAACATACCAAAGTCAGGAACCGTTTGGCAACATGCTATTTATGCTAGATGCTATTTATTATTGTGTTGCTATACTTCTATTATGGTGCCTCCCTTTGAAATAAGTATTTAATTAGCGATCGTAAGTAACTGTAACAGAGAAACAGTTTTCTACTACCGTGGTGTTTGTGCTGAATTAATAGTAACAGTTAGCTAGTACATTCACAACAGTAAGTACACTGAACAAAATATTGGTGATCTCAAAGAAACATGACGGAAAAATTTGGAAATTTGTGGTAAGTTCTATGGGACCAAACTGCTGAGGTCATAGGTCCCTAGGCTTACACACTACTTGATCTAACTTAAACTAACTTATGGTAAGGACAAAACACACACCCATGCCCTAGGGAGAACTCAAATCTCTGACGGGGGCAGCCGCGCGAACCGTGGCAAGGCGCCCAAGACCGCACGGCTACCCCGCACAACAAACGTGACGCTAATAGCATATAACAAGGCCTCTGGTCTCGATAATGCCATTAATTTGGTGAGAAACAGAGCCGTCAAGTTCCTTCAAGTATGCCGCATACAGCTGAAGCTACTCACTGGTTAGATCCCGTAGAACTTAGAAATGGCGACGTTGTTGATTGTTAACTTTCACACGCGATTCCACTTAGCCTTGGACGTTTCCTATAAGATTAAGGTCGAGTGATTTAGTAGGCCAGTCGAGGTACGATGTCTTGCCTATATGTTAATTAAACCACAAACGCATTTGTGCTGCCCCGCGATCGCACGTATTACCATCGTGAAAGACGGAGTGTTCACGGCACACTCATGATGGAGCTGTAAAAGAACGAAGAACACTTTGTCAGTGAAAATGTTTAAATAAATACACTGCTTCTTGCTGTCTTTAGCCTGTGTGAGTGGCCCCAAGTTCTTTTTACTTTATCCTCTGTGTCTTGTTTACTTTTCAACCCGCAGGTAAAGTAGATAAAAATAGTATTTTTTTCCCTCAACAGTGATGGCTTTTCACAGTTTACATTGCTTTAATCCATTTGTATGGGTGGCAGTCAAACGAAAACGAGATAGATAGTAAAACCTAAATTCAAAAGTAATCATCATAACTATTAATACAGTTATCCCACTGTGATACAACTAGGTCAATGCCTTCATTGGAAAATGTTTTCGATTGCCTAAGGAACGGTAAACGACCCACGCATGCACCTCTTAGTCCGAAGCAAATCAACGGCCACGAATATCTTTCTTCAGGGCTCCGAAAATATAGAAATCGGTTGGGGACAGATCGGGATTCTATCGGGGACGCGAAAGGGCTTCCTAATGGAAGTTTTACGATGTAGTCGAAACAACAAGCATTCCAGCTCCAGGGAAGTCGCGATGACCCATGATGACATGTGGCGGGCACTATCTTGCTACAGAATGATGCCGTCCATCGAAATTACTGGACGTTAGGACTTAATGGCGCGCTTCAATTTTCGCAAAGAGTCCACGTACCGCTGAGCGTTAATTGTGGCGCCATGTTCAAAAAGGTTACTCAGCAGTGGGCTCTTGCAGTCAAAGATAGAGGTCGTCGTGACTTTCCCGAAGTTGGAGAGCTTGTTGTTTCAATTACGCTGCAGCTTTCACTGGGAAGCCCTTACACATCCTCCGCACAGTCCTGATCCCTCCCCATTGGATTCCCATATATTTGGAGTCCTGAAGAAAGACATTCGTAGCCGTCGATTTCCTTCGGACGAAGAGGCCCACGCCAGGGTACAATCATGGTTCCTTAGGCAACCGCAAACATTTTCCCGTGAAGGCATTGACCATATTGTCTAACACTGCCAGAACTGTATTAACAGTTATGACGAATACTTTGGAATTTGGAAAGAGTTAATTCGCTTTTTTCCACCAATTTAGTTTTCATTTTACTGTCCATATACTGTTATTATGGTTATTGCAGTAACATCCAGAAGCATGTGGAAGGTTTTGTGAATGGAGGTGGGTTCATAGTTTGTTATTGTTTTCGGATAATTTTCAAAAGATGATGTATCATCCGCATCTTCTTTAGGGATGGGGGAGGGGGAGAGAGGACAGATTAGACACCTACATTACTCCAGATTTTGTGCTATTGTTGAGCATGTGGGCCACTGTCGTTGTAATTTCTCCACGTCCGCAGGTATCGCTCCTGAGTTTCAAGGTGCCACTAGTGCTTCGGATTGTTATTAAAATATCAGACACAATGAAATATATAAAATGACGATAATTATTTGTTTACATCAGCATTGGTACACGGCTTTCGCACAAATTCCAAGAAGTTGCATTTCTGAGAGATACATAATTACTAAAACTAAAATATGAACAGTAAATGTGTAGTGTAAATTAATTTAATAACTGCACTGAGCAACACAATTAAAGCATTGCTTTTTTGAAACGACTTAATCGTGTCCCGTTGCGAAATTGAAATTTTGCTGAAAGTTGCCTGCAACTTTCCTCTGTAACGGTGCAAAACGTGGCGCCCAGTGACGTCACGCTACGGCTCGGCGACGCTTCAAGCAGCAAGGCGTCGACACATGAGAAGAAAAGACCACAGATTAGAAGTTCATGTGAAATTTGAGGTTGGTTAATGATGTCACAGTGGCACAAAATTTCACCACAATTCTGTCAAACGACACCATGTCCGTGTCACTCGATGGGAAGGTCCTCACACCATCTCGTACCCACATTTCACGCCTTCTTTTGACACTTCTGTGATGGAGATCAGAACCGCGATACCCAACGTTAAGATTACGCGGTTTTCTTATGGTTGGTCGTGACAAACATTTCAGACACGCTCAGAAGCGACGTGGAAAGGCCCTAGCGGTTGGCGTAAAGGGCGTCAATGTAAGCAACCCTTTCCTACACATTTCATGATCGAAAACGACAGTTCGCAGTGTGACGATCAACAGGACGACTTTGTTCACAACCTTTGACACTGCTAATGGTCTCCAGGGACTCAACCCGACTGTACGGCCATCGTGGGTCAGTAAGGACATTGACCATGATCGCACCCCTTTGGGGTCCAGTGCGACAGCAATTTTTGCTCCGCTGCGCAGGATGGAACCAGTAGGGACTGTTCAAAACCATTCGACGAAATCTGAACGTGATCTAGAGCAGCAAACGGTGTTTATGCGTTTTCAGTCCCCCTGTTTTGCGCCCTAGTGCGGATAGATCACGGAGGGGTTTGGTATTAACACATGCATAAATAAAACGGAAAAGTGTATCCCTAAGACCACCCAGCTCGGTAACGCCTTTATTGCTACTCGTTGACCTTCGTTGAGCGCCTTAAAAATGTACCTATACAGACACAACCCGTGACAAGAGTCCTAGGCATCTGCAGGCATGCTACGCTGGTGTCTTTGTGTCTTCTATTAGACCATCTGGAATATGAGGGGTGTTGATGGGGTTGCCTATCTGCAAGCACCTAGCACTTCGCCACTTGTTGTCTCTGTTCAGGCACATTTTTTTAAGTGCTCAAGAGTAGGAAGTGGGTGGCACCGAGGTCGCTGCCGAACTGAGGGGTCATAGAAGGACCCTTTGCCGTTTTATTCACACATGTGCCAATATTGCGTTCCCCTGTGATCACACCACAGGAGGGCACAAAACAGGAGCGCTGAAGAAGCATAAGCACACTTTGCTGCTTTTGATCACATTCAGATTCCGCCGAATCGTTTCGAACGGTCCCTAGAGTGTTCACCCTGTACACCACAGCAAAAACAGCAGTCGCACTGCATTCCAAAGTGGTGTAATGACGCTAAGGGGGGTTACTGGCCCACCATGTCTTTAGGGAAGGGTTGAATCCTCCGGGAGGTTTCAGCAGTGTCAAAAGTTCTCAATTATCTCGTCCTGCTGATCATCACACTGCGAAGTGCCTTTCGATTTCGAGATGTGTGAGAAAGTGGTGGTTTCATTGACGCCCTTTACGCCAACCCCTAGGACCTTTCCGTGTCGATTCTGAGCGGCAGACTATCTGAAATGTTTGTCACTGTCACCCATAAGAAAACCGCGTGATTTCAACGGTGGGTGTCGCGGTTCTCTCTGTCGCAGAAGCGTCAAAAGAAGGGGTAAAATCTCGCTAAGAGGGGCTGTGACGACCTTCCCATCGTGTGACACGTACATGGTGGCGTTTGGCAGAACTCTGGTGAAATTTTGTGCCAGAGTGACATTATTAACCACGTTACAGCTCACAAGAACTTCTAATCTCTGGCCTTTTCTTGCGTGCGTTAACGTCTTGCCATTTGCAGCGTCGCCGTGCACGAGGCTGACGTCGCAGGTGGCCACGCTTTTACACCATTACAAAGGAAGATCGTAGGCACCTTTGGGCCAAACTTCAAACTTACGCGTCGCAATGGGAGACAATTACGGCGTTTCGAAAAAGTGATCCTTTAATTGCGTTGTGCGGTGTGTAATAGTAACACAGTGATACCTTAAACATCATTACAATTTACAAAGTATAATGTGTGGTCTCTCCATTATCAGTTTTTCAGATAGTTACTATAGTGTTTACAGAACTGCAGTCAGTTGCTATGTGTGTGTATAAAAAGGTGGGGAATGCTATTACTTTTACTCTAGCCTACTAAACTTCCTGTACTTGAGCGGTCCCACCTCTCAGGACTCATGTCGCATCTCTTGCTGGCAGCGGGTATAGCCGTTCGTAACACGGGCGCCTTTACCGGTGTGCTACGTTTGTTTTCTGCACGCGGCTCATCCAGGTGAGCTAACATCAGGAAAAGGACTGAAAAGTCAAACGTAGCTTGTAATGTTCTCTAATTTGTTGCCATTTTCGAGAACCGTGGTTTCATATCACTTTCTTCTGCGAAATTAGAATTTAAATGTTTTGGAGAGAACGGTGCGAAATCATTACCTTCGTCGCCCTCCCTCTCTTGGATTCACCCGTGAAAAGTTCCTCTTCCGTGCAGGGATGCATAAAAATACGGAAACGCCGAAAACACAACGCATTACCATCCTTAGTACTATGTAGGAAAACCGCTGGCAATCAAAACTGCTTCCAGTCGTCTTGGAATGGATAAATACAAGTTCTGTATGGTTAACACCATTTTTACCGCAAAGTAGAGGCCACAGGGCCGTCAGATTGCTGAAAGAGTATACGAAACGGTTTTGCACGTCGCAAATGACAGGCAGAAGGGGCCCACTGGCCAACCTAGCCTGTTATGAGTATGTGACGCGAAGCGGCACGTATGGCAAAACAGAGGCGAACAGTCGCGTATAAATAGGTGCGGTTTTCTAAGGAGACTCATTCAAGTGTGGGAGTTCTCCTGGATGGCGGGGCGTGTCACACCACCAGCTACATGCAGCAGCAGATGGGACGCCAGCGTTCCAGTCCACGGTGGGTCGCTGGTTCAAACCTCTGAGGCCAACGCGGGGTCTGTAGCCAGCCAGCGGCGGGCCACTCCACGGCTCGGTACCATTGGCAGTCGTCCTGGTTTCCAACACACACCGGAGGCATCCCGAGGCGAGGGCCGCAGGTTAGACTGCAGATCGTGGGCGCTTGTTGTCACCGTGATCTCTACCATGCCGGTGAGAGGCATGCAGCTGGCCACCTCTGGCTGACACCGAGTGGCGCTGAGAATCGTCAGTTGGAATAGTGGACATTGTCTGTCCAATACGATGTTCGAGCGAACCGCCTGCATTACATTCACAAGATGTCGTGAGTTTTGACCAGTTTTCTTTTTAGAGTATTGAACTTTTTTTTTTTAGTATGGCTCATGGCAGGCCATTTTAGATGTTTTGCGTAGGCATATTAATTTTTTTGTCAGAATAAGTGTTAGTGTATTTGGGGCAGTAAGATTTATTTTTTTTTCGTGGCATTTAATTACTTTTGTATTGGTTTGAGTATAATGCTACCGAGTATGATGACATTGAGGTGTAGGGAGTTGGGTTATTCTTGTACTTCAATGTTTTGCTTCGGGACTAACTGGGAACGAAAGCAACACAATGGCAGTGTCAAGGGCGCAAGGTCTGTCGGAACCAGAAGTGGTGCCGATTTTGATGGAAAAAGTAGCACAATTGACAGCAGAAAATACGCAGTTGAGAAATGAATTAACCGCATCTGATCAGTCGTTGTTGCTTAGGGTGCAGGAGATTGATCCAGCTGCCGTGAGTTTGATTATTCCGTTTTCTGGCAAGGCATCTCAGGATGTGTGTTCGTTTGTGGAGCACTTGGAGACTTCAGCGGTGATGAATGGTTGGTCTGATGAGCAGTTGTTACATATATCCAAGATTAGATTAACGGGTGAAGCGAATACATATGTAAGGTGTTCTGAGGCCACAAGGAAGGCAGGACAGTATAAGCAGCTACAGGAAGGGCTTTTACAAAGGTACAAAAAACAGAATAGCGCTCGGTACTTTAGAGAGAGGTTAAGTACGATGACAAAGAGACAGGGGGAGACGATGGAGGATGGAGAAGTAGAGATAGTAGAGGTGGGCAAGCGTTAAACGGCATTAGGTGGCAGAAGTTGCCACTACACTACAAAGCCTGAATAATATTGAGATCTGGTGACTGTGGTGGCCAAGGGAGATGCCAAAATTCATCTTTGTGCTCACAAAACCAGTCCCAGGTGATACGAGCTGTGTGAACAGGGGCCCTGTCGTCGTGGAAAACAGCATCACGATTGGCGAACAATCATTCTGCCATGGGGTGGACCTAACCAGCCAAAATGGTTACATAACACTTGGCAGTAACGCTGCCTTATAGAATGACCATGCAGCACATTGATTACCACGATGCAGCTGTCCAAAACATCAACGGACCGCCGCTACGATTCATTGTAGGACGCAAACTCGGGCGGAAGTTAGAAACAGTGAGAAACAAGACTCGTAGGACCAAATGACTTTCTCCGGTTGCTGCATAGTCCAGGTTTTATAGCGTCGGTACCATGTTTATCTGTTACAGGCATTTGCATCACTGATAGGTGGTTTTGTAATTCCAGCTCGCCCCGCAGTTCCCTTCTTATGGAGCTCCGTTCGTGTAGTTGCGGTGCTGACAGCGTTCGCGAGTGCGACATTCAGTTCTGCAGTGACTGCAGCTGTCGCAATCCTCTTCAATGACCTCTCGTCACGATTACTCAATACACTCTTTCCGTCCGCATTGTGACTAGGAGGATCATGTTTGTCCGTTTTCCCTGTATGTGATATAAATCTTCGATAAGGTGCCGCTTGAAACACCAAAGCCGGCTTGAGTGGCCCAGCGATTCTAGGCGATACAGTCTGAAACCGCGCCACTGCTACGGTCGCAGGTTCGAATCCTGCCTCGGGCATGGATGTGATCGATGTCGTTAGGTTAGTTGGGTTTAAGTAGTTCTAAGTTCTAGGGGACTGATGACCTCCGATGTTAAGTCCCATAGTGCTCAGTCATTTGAACCATTTTTTTTAAGGGTAGAGCCACGGGTCGTAACACATCTGAAATGTAACGTCCACTGTTCAAAGTGCCATCAATGCGAACGAGAGGTGACCGAGACGTGTAACCAATGGCACCCCATACCATCACGCAGGGTGATACTCCAGTATCGCGATGACGAATACACGCTTCCAATGTGCGTTCATCGCGATGTTGCCAAACACGGATGCGACCATCATGATGCTATAAACAGAAACTGGATTCATCCGAAAAACTGAAGTTTTGCCATACGTGCATCCAGGTTCGTCGTTGAGTACACCATCGCAGGCGCTCCTGACTGTGATGCAGCGTCAAGGGTAACCGCATCCATGGTGTCCGAGCTGATAGTCGATGCTGCTGCAAACGTTGTCGAACTGTTCGTGCAGATGGTTGTTGTCTTGCAAACGTCCCCATCTGTTGACTCAGAGATCGAGACGTGGCTGCACGATCCGTTGCAGCCATGCGGATAAGATGCCTGTCATCTCGACTGCTAGTGATACGAGGCCGTTGGGATCCAGCACGGCGTTCCGTATTACCCTCCTGAACCCACCGATTCCATATTGTGCTAACAGTCATTGGATCTCGACCAACGCGAGCAGCAATGTAGCGACACGATAAACCGCAACCGCGATAGGCTACAATCCGACCTTTATCAAAGTCGGAAACGTGATGGTACGCATTTCTCCTCCTTACACGAGGCATCACAACAACGTTTAACCAGGTAACGCCGGTCAACTGCTGTTTTTGTATGAGAAATCGGTTGGAAACTTTCCTCATGTCAGCATGTTGTAGGTGTCTCCACCGTCGCCAACCTTGTGTGAATGTTCTGTAAAGCTAATTATTTGCATATCACAGCATCTTCTTCCCGTCAGTTAAATTTCGTGTCTGTAACACGTCATCTTCATGGTGTAGCAATTTTAATGGCCAGTAGTGTACAACGGCGCAGCCGGCAGGACTAGCTCGCATCTGCATTTATGTTCAAGGACGCATCTCTTGCCGTGTGTCCACATTTTTGTTCAACCGCCTGTATATTATCGTTTCGTTCATGTTGTATCTGGGGGTCTAATGCTAAACCGGATGCCTGGAAACAGTAAGGTCGTGGGATTGACTACTGGTCGGGGCACGGAAATTTTCGGTCCACCTGTGATCTCACCTTCACCTCTCAACGATGTGAAGTGTTACCAGCAATGACACATGGCTCCTATTACATGTTAGACTGTAGGTTCCCTTTCCCCAATTGGATAACGCGTAGTTTAGGGTCAGGAAAGTCGCCGAAGTGGCGTCCAATGGAAAGACTTGTACCAATGTGCAATTATTGTTGCATTCATTATGATGCATATGTTGCAAGAAGTTTTAGGTTTGTTATCGAAATTTAATACAGAGAAGTATTCGGACAGAAATAGTAAAGACTGAATTAACCAATAGGGCTGTTCGGAAAGTAAAGTCCGACTGATCGGGAAATGGAAACCACAGTGACAATCCGATGAAGCTTTGCACAGATGTATTGACCGGTGTCTCTAGTATGCCCATCTATCGCATCACGTCACTATTGCCAATTCTGGGCGCACAGTGACACCGTAAACATGCCTAGAACAGTAGTGTCTCCCGCCAAGTATAAGGGCCTGAGGGATTTCGCCTGATTTCATGCAGCCCACATAACGTAACTGTCGTGCATTTTCTTCTACATGACAATTGTCAGCCGCACACTTCAGGGGCAGTGAGGACGGTCCTGCTGCGTTTTTGATGGAAAGTGTTACATCACCCCCCATAAGCACGCACTTGGCTCCCTATGACTTTCATCTTTGCTGACATGAACCCCTGGCTGTGAAGACAACATGTTGGAACAGAAACAAGCTGTGGATCAGCTTAAGGCGTGGCAGGAAGCACCGGCAACTGCCTTCTACGACGAGGTGAGGCGTAGCGCCGTATAACGATCCTGCCTTGGAGGCGGTTAAGTGGGAGATGTGTCTCAGACCTGGATAGTGACAGATGGTGACGGCGAGACTGGATGCGCATGTAGTTTATGTATCAGCCGATAGAGGACAGTATTGGATAGGGGACTGATTTAGTTTCGATTGCGCCCAGTAGAGTGAACTAAAGTAATAGAATGTTTTTCATAAACTGTTCTAGTATTTTCATAAAGTGTTATAATGTCTTTTTGTGTATGTAAAATGTTATAAATGTGTTTTAGCAGTATGAATGATGCGTGAGTGTGGTTTAAGGTTAATATGAAGGTAACTGTTTAACGAGTTATGTAGTAGGATTTAGTGTGGGAACATTTCGAAGAAGTATGGATATGCAAAAGGGGATTTTTCTAGAATAGATTTGTAAAGTAAGTTTATGATAAAGAGAAAATTAATTCGGGTATAAATAACAACAGTAAATAACTTTATGCATAAACAAAACTTCAGTATATTAGATAATTACGTCGGTAAAAAGTGCAGTCGTGAGGTTTACTATTTTGCGATTGGTTATGGATGAAAAGCGCGGACTGACGCGGGAGAATGTTGTTTTGCTATTGGCTGTTGAGTAAACTGACCAATGGTAAAGCAATATTTTTCGCGCGCATTTCTCTGCTGGTAGAGAAGACTTCAGTATTCTAGAAAGAGTCGAAGCCTAGCCATGAAACAGATGGGACGTGTGTAGTAGTAGTTCCGATGGAAACGATAAGTTGCCGGATCTAGCAGTATTTCATCCATCAAAGGTGTTGGAAAGTGACGGCATAATTATTCCGATGTGTATGTAGAAATTTCGGAATTTTTAAGTGAATTTTGTGACGAAACAAGACATATATTCCGTGTGGCGTACTGAGCAGGTCGACGGCTAAAAACTGTGACTGCATTTGGTACCGACTGACTTAATATTTGGCGAGAATTCTCAATCAAAAACAATCAGTATTTTTGCCGCTATTACGTTTTCGGGAAATGCAACACTATAAACTTACTAACGTGAGTGAAAGGGATTGTGAGTGACTGTGTTAAGACTAGCACGGGCTTGGCAGTGATGCTTGTTCACCTAAGTTTCAGTATATATTGGGGACAAAATTTCCAACCTTTCATTTGTGTGAAAACTTTCTCCCGAAACGTAGATTAGTGACTTAAATTGCAGTCTGGTTCACGTCCAAGTACAGTAGGTTTCACTCGGCTTTCCTACTGATGATATGCTGAGACAATGTTCACAGGTAGGTGCAGGTCCGTCGTAAAGGGACGGAAAGAACCGCGCCGCCGCAGAGGGTATTGGAAAGTTGGTACAATGTTACGATATATGTCTTAGTCGGAGCAGCGAATATGTAAAGAGGTAACTGAAAGGTGTAGCAAACTGTTGCAAGTAAAACATTTTTGACTTCCACTATCGTTTCTATTTCGCAATCAATCTGACCTTATTTTTCGAATAGCCTTCGTATAACATAAAAAACCAATTTACACAAGTTTTTAAACGGTAGAGTAACAGAGATAATTTACAGGAGGTAAATTCGGCAGCAACGGACGTAAGAGAAAGCACGGGAGAGGTGAAGGGAAACGTGGGGAGAAAAGGAAGCAGTAAAGAGAGGAGGAAGAGAAATTAATATGAGTGGAAAACGCGGAAAGAAAGACTAGAAGAAGAAATTAGCGTTTGCTTCACTGTTTGATGGAGAGAAATGATCGAGCACATTAACTTTTGTGAAAAAAGTTATGACAGGAGGCAGGACGACACGTTTTTTTTGTTAAATACATTACAGTGCCGAATTGTACGTGTAGCGCGGGGAAGCTTGTTGCAGAGGTGGACAACAACTATTCCGTATGAGATTGAGAGTGTTTTCGTTTTATTGATGGGTGCAGACAGGATATTAAATAACTGCGTGCGTTGCTATTTTGATGTAGTGGCAGGTACCTGATGACGAGGCTGTGCACAAAGAGAAGACGATGAAGTGCTCGTGGTGTATGGCAGTCACGTTGCGTGGCCGCGACCGTCATAACTGCGAGTGCGAGGCGCTGATACGGCCAAGTGGGCGGATGTTGGTGGACGTCTCGCTCACAAGTGTTCCCATGTGTTCATACTAGCGGCGTAACGAGGTCCGAGTCTGGGGATGCGCAGTGTTTTGTCAGAGTCGAAATAGTAGGTGGAGGTGGTATTTGCGTTATTATCGTTTCTGAATAACAAGAGGTCAACGCAAAATGTGTTTCTTGTAATAAAATTCGTTTTATCGTAAGTTACTTATACAGGACATAACGGGTATAAGCACAGGTATTTTTATATGTGATGCCTTAATATATACACACATGAATGTGTTGGTTGTTTTTATCTATGCTTCGATCAGTCTTCCCATAAACACCTTATAAACCTTACGACGTGACGTTTTCTGCAACGTCGGAACTGCACCAAGTGGACTGCACATGCCAGTATAGACTAACCATTTTGCATCCACGCGTCAACACTTCAACAGCTGACCTGTTGCCTAGGGGAAAATACGCTTTAGTGTCTTCCTTTTGCCACATGTTCTTGGAGGTACTAACCAAACTAAAAACATGCAATTCCTAATACCAATAACTATTAGTCTGCGAATGAAGTACATCTACATCTAAAGTGCGCGTCATTTATGACGACGGCCGAGTTTAGGTTCGTTCTACGCATCTGACGTCACAAAACACAGTCAGCCAATAAACAGAGAACGACGTTGCCAGATCTCGACTGCAGTGCAGAGCACGGACGAGTGTCTTCAGTTTTAGAAACGTTCAGTCATAAATAAAGTAATAGAACAAAAGCAATGTCTTGATAGCAGACTTTCTTTTATAGAAAGTTTGGAAAAACCATTCTATATACAAATTGCTTCATATTCTATTAATTAATTGAACCAAACAAGCAATAAGCCAACTAATTCAGACGATAGCAAGGAAAGGTGTTTGTATCAATCTCACGAACCGCTTTTTCGCAGTAAAGAATAGCGGTAATTGTTTATTTCCTATTGCACTTCGACGAAGCGTGAATAATTCATAGCC
Source organism: Schistocerca piceifrons (assembly GCF_021461385.2). Lineage (NCBI taxonomy): Eukaryota > Metazoa > Arthropoda > Insecta > Orthoptera > Acrididae > Schistocerca > Schistocerca piceifrons. Next base: position 838,022,954 of record NC_060138.1, on the reverse strand, counting down.
ATACCAACAGTGTTTGTCAGTATCTTGCGTGACGCTTTAGAGTCTTCAAGCAGTTTTATTGCTGGACAAGTTCTGTTAGCGTAATTGTTCAGGTGTTGGGCTACTAAGCGGAAGGTTATGAGTTCAAACCTTGTACGATGCTTAATATTTTCTTCATTTAAAAACAATATCGAAGTGTCATGCTTCATGAATTTTATTCGTTTGAACGTAATTTTTTGACATTTCTAGTGCTTTGTCTCTTCATTAACCCTTTCGCTGCTACAAAGACGTGCTCCCCGCATTCCGCGCTGTGGGCGATTTTGTCATCACTGCACTGCTCGCATGTGCAGACACATGGTGTTCTGACTGCTTTGACACACGTATCATTCGATGTAACAAAAACTATTTGGTCCAAAAATTTGATTTTTACACATCTTCTTGACTGATACCTTCCCCCCATAAATGACTTTTTCCGATGTTCAGTGCAGTTATTGTACAGCGTTAAATGTAGTAAACCATTGCACGAAATTTTGAAGAGTTTGCAGAGATAAAAAGTCCATAGCGTATACTTTCCGTATGGTCGATTTTAGTTGCCATAATGTTGAGAATGAAATGTGGACAAGATACCTAAATTTCATATAAAATTTACTGTATAACAATATCTCATTTAGTTTAAGTACCACATATGTGTCATATTTAATATTGAGAAAGATTCCGTCTTTCGCGACTTTTATTAAAGTTTTATTTACACCGGAAGCGTTTGGCTTTATTTTAAAGCACTTCATGAACTGCGCGCTCCCCCCTAAACGTAAGTTTGCGAACTATACTATACTATGGCGCTGCTTCTAGTGGCGTGTGCAACTGGCAACGCAGCTATCTCCCGCGTCTGGGCGGGCATGCGCGAGCCGTCAAGATAAAAGACTTCAACTATACGTGATTCAATAAACCACCTTCAAGATGTCTCTCTATCGTTCTACTCTCGAACGGCGCGAGGAAAAAACGAGCACTTAAATTTTTCTGTGCGAGCCCTGTTTTCTCTTATTTTATCGTGATCATTATTTCTCCCTACGTAGGTGGGTACCAACAGAACGTTTTTGCAATTGAAGAAGAAAACTGGTGATTGAAGTTTCATGAGAAGATCCCGTCGCAACGAAAAATGCCTTTGTTTTAGTGATTTCCGCTCCAATTCACGTATGATGTCTGTGACACTATCTCTCCTATTTCGCAATAATACAAAACGAGCTAGCCTTCTCTGTACTTTTCATTGTCGTCCGTCAGTCCCACCTGATGCGGATCCCACACCGCACAGCAATACTCCAGAGTAGTGCGGACAAGCGTGGTGTAAGCAGTCTCTTTAGTAGACCTTCTAAGCGTTCTGCCAATGAATCGCAGTCTTTGGTTTGCTATACCCACAATATTATCTAGGTGATCGTTTCAATTTAGTTTATTTGTAATTGTAATCCCTAAGTATTTAGTTGAATTTAAGCCTTCAAGTTTGTGTGACTTATCGCGTAACCGAAATTTAGCCGATTTCCTTTAGTACTCATATAAATAACTTCACACTTTTCTTTTCTTTTTTTTATTCAGGGTCAATTGCCACTTTTCTCACCATACAGATATTGTGTCTAAATCATTTTGCAATTGGTTTTGGTCCTCTGATGACTTTAAAAGACGGTAAATGACAGCATCATCTGCAAACAATCTAAGACGGCTACTCAGATTGTCTCCTATGTCACTAATATAGATCAGGAACAATAGAGGGCTGTAACACTTCCTTCGGGAACGCCGGATATTACTTCTGTTTTACTCTATGACTTTCCGTCTATTACTATGAATCGTGACCTTCCTGACAGGGAATCGCGAATCCAGTCGCACAACTGAGGCGATACTCCGTAGGCACGCAGTTTGGTTAGAAGACGCTTGTGAGGAACGGTGTCGAAAGCCTTCTGGAAATCTAAAAATATGGAGTCAATTTGACATCTCGTGTCGACAGCACGCATTACTTCATGAGTATAAAGTGCTAGTTGTGTTTCACACGAACGATATTTTCTAAAACAGTGCTGAATATGAGTCAATAAATCGTTTTCTTCGAGGTACTTCATAATGTTCGAATACAGTTTACGTTCCAAAACCCTACTGCAAATCAACGTTAGTGATATAGGCCTGTAATTCAGCGGATTACTCCTACTTCCCTTTTTGGGTATTGGTGTGACTTGTAGACACTGATGTAATGTTGTTCAGCCTGCTGTCCTCAGTCACCAATTTATATATGCAGTTATATCCGTTACACCTTGCAATTACAACATATGATGCTAATATGTGTATTAAAAATGAAAAAGGGCTAGCAGAAAAATTCTTTTACATGAATTAAGTCAAAAGAAGAGGTTTTACATCTGGTAAGTTAAAGTCAATAAACAGTATCTTTGTGGTTTTGCATCCTTCTAATTTGTCTGTTAAATGTTGTTTAATTCACCCTGTTCTACTAAAAAGTTGCTCACTTGTCACTAAATGCGGCGGGGGAGAAACACACTGTCGCACTATTGAATGGAATATTATGAACTTTGTGTTCCCCTCCCATCGCGAAAAGGATTCTCACACTTGGGGAGGAATCCGTTTCAATCAGCTCTCGCTCTCAATAAGCTCTCGCTTAAAATCATTTTACCGAGAAGGTATTCCTAGGTTACAGCTTCTGCTGTATTAACTGCCGACAGTTCTACCGTTGCACATTTTTTGGCAAAAGCCTCAGAGTTTTTGTTTTGGAGAGCTGACGCATAAAGAGTACCAATAAAACACATTCGTTCGTCTTGAACTTTTTCTTTAACAGAAAAAAGTCTTTTATCCTGCGGACTTAACAATGTTACAAGCGAAATAAAATGTTACAACACAGTTTGCCAAATCTTCTATTACTGTTTTAAATTTCTCATTAGTGTACAGTTTACTTCCTCCGCTAGCAGAGCGTGAGTTTATAGCATTGCTCACGAAAGCTTTGAATGATGAGGTACCATATTTTTGCGGAAATGATTCGGGAATCGTTATCAGTTTATTGAGATGATGCCGTTGCTCAGGAGTGATTTGTGTTGTATTATGTTTGTCAGCGCACAAGCATTGCCATTTTTTTCGTTAAGTATTATAACACAGAGAGTGTTAGATTTCATCTACAGGTCCAGTCGCATTAATCTGACTTTCGCCTATGGAAGAGGAGGAGGAGATTAGTGTTTAACGTCCCGTCGACGACGACGTCATTAGAGACGGAGCACAAACTCGGATTATGTTACGAAATCGGCCGTGCCTTTTCAAAAGAACCATCCCTACATCTCAGTGAAGCGACTTAGGAAAACGGTGGAAAACCTAAATCAAGATGGCCAGAGGCGTGTTTGAGCCGCCGTCCTCCCGAATGTGAGTCCAGTGTGCTAAGCACTGTGCCACCTTGCTCGTTGCCTGCTATATTCGACTTCAACGTGCAATAACCGCTCACAGACCACCGGCAGCGTCATTAGCAGTGGCTTTCGGGCCAAGTGTGGCAGCTTTTCAGAAACGGCGAAGTTTGTAAGCTGTTCGTGTGCCGTAGTGATTTCAAATGTATTCCGTATTTCTGGATTTTCGAAAAGTTTTTGATACTCTACTGGACAAGCGGCTTTTAGTGAAATTGCGTTTTTATGGAATATCGTCTCAGTTATGTGATTGGATTGGTGATTTCCTGTCAGAAGGATCACAGTGCGTAGTAACTGATGGAAAGTCATCGAGTAAAACAGGCGTTCCCCAAGGTAATGTTATAGGCCCTTAGCTGTTCCTTATCTACATACACGATTTGGGAGACAATCTGAGCAGCTGTCTTAGGTTGTTTGCAGATCACGCTTTCATTTATGAACTAATAAAGTCGTCAGAAGATTAAAACAAATTGCAAAAGATTTAGAAAAGATATCCGTACGGTGCGAAAATTGTCAATTGATCCTAAACAAGCCGGCGGGTGTGGTCGAGCGGTTCTAGGCGCTTCAGTCTGGAACCGCGCGATCGCTACGGTCGCAGGTTCGAATCCTGCCTCTGGCATGGATGTGTGTGATGTCCTTAGGTTAGTTAGGTTAAAGTTATAGGGGACTGATGACCTCAGAAGTTAAGTCCCATAGTGGTTGGTTGGTTGGTTGGTTGTTTGGGGAAGGAGACCAGACAGCGTGGTCATCGGTCTCATCGGATTAGGGAAGAATGGGGAAGGAAGTCGTCCGTGCCCTTTCAGAGGAACCATCCCGGCGTTTGCCTGGAGTGATTAGGGAAATCACGGAAAACCCAAATCAGGATGGCTGGACCCGGGATTGAACCGTCGTCCTCCCGAATGCGAGTCCAGTGTCTAACCACTGCGCTAAGTCGCATAGTGCTCAGAGCTCAGAGCCATTTTGATCCTAAACAACAAAACGTGTGAGGTCATCCACATGAGTGCTGAAAGGAATCCGTTAAACTTCGGTTACACGATTAAATCAGTCAAATCTAAAGGCCGTAAATTCAACTAAATACCTAGGAACTACAATTACGAACAATATAAATTGGAAGGTTGGTTCAAATGGCTCTGAGTACTATGGGACTCAACTGCTGAGGTCATTAGTCCCCTAGAACTTAGAACTAGTTAAACCTAACCAACCTAAGGACGTCACAAACATCCATGCCCGAGGCAGGATTCGAACCTGCGACCGTAGCGGTCTTGCGGTTCCAGACTGCAGCGCCTTTAACCGCACGGGCACTTCGGCCGGCAAATTGGAATACATAGAAAATGTTGTGGGGAAGGCTAACCAAAGACTGCGTTTTATCGGCAGGACACTTAGGAAATATAACAGATCTGCTAAAAAGACTGCCTAAACTACGCTTTTCCGTCCTCTTTTGGAATACTGCTGCGCAGTGTGTGATCCTTACCAGATAGGATTGACGGAGTACACCGAAAAAGTTCAAAGAAGGGCAGCACGTTTTGTATTATCGTGAAATACGAGAGAGAGTGTCACTGAAACAATACAGGATTTGGGGTGGAGATCGTTAAAACAAAGGCGTTTTTCGTTGCGGCGGAATCTTCTCACGAAATTTCAATCACCAACTTTCTCCACCGAATGCGAAAATATTTTGTTGACGCCGACCTACATGGGGAGGAACGATCACCACGATAAAATAAGGGAAATCAGAGCTCGCGCGGAAAGAAATTGGCGATCGTTCTTTCCGCGCGCTATGCGAGATTGGAATAATAGAGAATTGAGAAGGTGGTTCGATGAACTCTCTGCCAGGCACGTAAATGTGATTTGCAAAGTATCTATGTAGATGTATTGTGCATGGCAAAATGGCCCTATCCAAAACCAGCGCCAACACAACTGTGGTGCACCATGGCTCATAGATGACAGTGTTGAACGCCAGCTGCGGAGATGTGTACTGATGAACAGACGTGCAACAGTTGAGTAACTGACCGCCCAGAATAACCAAGGGGCTACCAACCGTATCTCCTCAATAACCATTCAGCAAACGCTGGTGCGTAAGGGCCTCCGGAGCAGGCGTCTGGTTCATGCACCAATACTGACTGCTGTTCATCAGCGACGAAGTTGGGATTTACACGCCATCACTGCGACTGGACGTTCGTTGATTGGCGACAGGTCGCCTTTCAGGATAAGTTACGTTTTATGCTTCGTCGGACAGAGAGCAAACGCCAGGCAGAAATTGTTGTAAGAGGAAGCGTTATGGTCTGCGACATGTTTTTGTGGCATTTCATGGGTGACAGTCATACTGTAAGGCACAATGGATCAATACAAGTATTTATCTGTCCTTGGGGACCATGTCTACCCGTACATGCAATGGTTTTTTTTTTTTTTCTCGGCACGACGGCGTCTACCAGCAGGGCAATATGTCACACAACTCGTAGTGTAGATGCGTGGTTCGAAGGCCACCAGGATGAGCTTACCGTACTCATATGGGCACCAAACTGCCCGGAATAGAAACCAATCGAGAATCTGTGGGACTAGCCCCAAAGGGCTGTTCACGCCACGTATCCTCAAAGGAGAAACCTAGTGGATTCACCGCGGACCTGGAGTTGGCATGGCTCTAAATCCCTGTTGCTGCCATCCAAAATCTCAGTGACTTTCGTCCTGCACGTTTCCCAGTAGAACGCATTGCAAAAGTTGTTATTCAGGCATTTAACAGGTGGTCACATTAACGTGACTGGGCTGTGTAGAAAGTGAAACAACGACAATGAGAGATCATAAACAACGCCCATAAAACCCTCTCTCTAAACTGTCGGAACCACAGGCCGGGTCGGAGGTGTAATTTATAAAACTATATCTACATCTATACTCTGCAGATCACATGGCAGAGGGTACGGCCCATTGTACCAATTATTAGAGCCCTTTTTAGACCCATTAACGGGATCGTTTAAAAATTTCTGTGCTTGCTGCGATTAGTCTAATGCTGCTATCGCGGACTCTACTGTAGCGATACCTATGGAGATTTAATAAATCCTTAGATTCCTCACTAGTTCTTGAAACTCCTTAAGGAGCCTTTGGCGAGAGATTTAGCATCTTTCTTCAAGCGTCCGCCATTTCACGTTTCTTCGGTAAATTCGTGACGCTGTCCCATTCGTCAAACAAACTTGTGACCATTCGTCGTGACTTCCTTTGTGCGCGTTCAGCATACCATGCTAATCCATTTGGATCGCGTTTCGAGCGTTTGAGGAATATTCGACGATGAATCGCAAGAGTGTTTTGTAAGCAATCCCCTTTGTAGCGTGATTTCATTTTCCCAGTATGTTACGAGTGAACCAGTGTCAGCCGCTCGCCTTACCTAGGGCTGAGCTCCTGCGATGATCCACTTCATGCGCCCACAAATCGCTACACCCAGATATTTATATGAGGATTAGTATCAGTTTACTGGTTCTAATTGTAAAGGTTGGGTTGGTTTGAGGGACGGGCCAGGCAGCGAGGTCATCGGTCTCATCGGATTAGGGGAGGACAGGGAAGGAAGTTGCCCGTGCCCTTTCAAAGGAACCAACCCGGCATTTGCCCGGAGCGATTTAGGATGGCCGGACGCGGGATTGAACCGTCGTCCTCCCGAATGTGAGTCCAGTGCGCGAATCACTGCGCCACCTCACTCGGTTCCAATTGTGACTCATTAATATTGTAGTCATATGATACTAGTTTTTTTTGTTAAGTGCACAATTTTATACTTTTCACTACTTAAAGCAAGTTGGCAAACTTTGGTCCACTTCGAAATCTTACCAAGATCTGATAATACGTCTGGCGCTGACGACCTCGCTGTTGAGCACTCTATAAATACCTCCACCGATAATATTTTTTCAGATTTCTTCAAAGAGCAGTTCGGTATAGATAAGTGTACGACCTTAGAAAAGTCTGAGATTACTATTAATATTGTCTGGTAGGTCATTAATATGCAACAAAGGTCGGAACACACTTCTCTGGAGCACGTCTGAAGTTGCTGCTAAATCTGCCTGTGACTCTTCAAGATTACTCGTTGCGTCTTTCCTCTTGAACCACCCACAAATTTTCATTGGTAGCACATGTGACCGTGCTTTCGTCAGAAAGCGTAGATGTGACATCGAGTCAAATCGTTTTCGGAAGTCGACAAATACCGCATCTACCTGTGCTTATGCATGGCTTTCATAGTGCAGTGTGACAATACCGGGAGTTGGGTTACACATGACTCATATTTTCGGAATCCACACCGATTGGCTTGGAGGTGATCATTTCCGTTCGAGATACGTCTTTGCCTATGAAATTGGAAGATGTCTGAAGATTCAAAAACAGGTGGATATCAAAGATACGGACGGAATTTTGTGGATTTCTTCTTCTGCTCTTCTTGTATACACATGTAACCTGCGCTTTCTTCTAGTTGGCATTTTCTTTTTGTTTGAAAGACTATAAGTAGGCTGTTTATGTTTTCTTATTGGCAACGTTACGTAGCGTTCTGTATGAAAATCACTGGCTGTGCTGTGTGCAGTCTGTGGCTAGTTTGCATTGTTGTCTGCCATTGTAGTGTTGGGCAGAGGCAGCTGGATGTGAACAGCGCGTAGCGTTGCGCAGTTGGAGGTGAGCCGCCAGCAGTGGTGAATGTGGGGAGAGAAATGGCGGAGATTTGAAATTTGTAAGACTGGATGGCATGAACTGCTATATATATTATGATTATTAAGGTAAATACATTGTTTGTTCTCTATTAAAATCTTTCATTTGCTAACTATACCTATCAGTAGTTAGTGCCTTCAGTAGTTTGAATCTTTTATTTAGCTGGCAGCAGTGGCTCTCGCTGTATTGCAGTAGTTCGAGTAACGAAGATTTTTGGTGAGGTAAGTGATTTGTGAAAGGTATAGGTTAATGTTAGTCAGGGCCATTCTTTTGTAGGGATTTCTGAAAGTCAGATTGCGTTGCGCTAAAAAATATTGTGTGTCAGTTTAAGCACAGTCGTATATAATTTTTCAAAAGGGGACGTTTCAAGACCTACGGTATATTGTGGCCACAGTCATTCTTTCGGAGAAGCTCCGTTGCATCCCTAGTTATAAGCAGGATGGGAAAGAGACTTGTGCCCCTACGCTCGCAACGGCTTCTCACGTTCCCCGTTTTTGGGTGGGGAGGGGGGGGGGCTCTTGATTTCTATTCTGATTCTGCTTGTAGGCTGTCGAATTTCGCTTGAAATTAATTAAACTATTGCCACTTTTCATCGGGCTCTTCTTGGCAGGAAACATTCAATCAGGCTCCACTCTTTGCAGTAAATCTTTAGGACTACAGAAGGTCGCGTTTGTTAGTGTCAAATAAATTTTGCGCTATCAATTCGTTTATTTCAAATGCTTAAGGAGCTTTTCATTTGTAATACGTCGCCACACATAGAGGTAAACCACCACTCTACTACAAATACTACAATGCAAGAGAGCGATAAAAGTTTCCGTAAGCAGCTTCATTTGCTTATAAAGAAGCTGAGTGGTAAATTCCTTAAAACATTATATTAATATTTCAGCTGTTCCGTCTATGCCTTTATTGTAGAATCAAAAAGTTTGGCGTGTGGGGAGTTACAAGCTGTGAGAGTGGTTAACATGGCGGAGTGCTGTAGTCAGCTAGCCGCAGCGCGTCGCCACCGGCGCGGAAGCGTCACTCAACCTGCGTGCAGGCAAATATTTGCCCGCCGGCCTGTTTCCATGCGCTGTTTTCGGCACTTCGTCGCCATTTGTCTCGCGCCAGGCGACTGCGTCGCCGTTTTCTTGTTGTTCTGTGGTCGCTGCGCCCGCGCCTCACTGCACAACGTCTCACGCGGTTTCCGCGTCGCACTTGCAGAGACTGTGGATGGGCTTTATCCTTTGTATTGGAAGATTTGCCTGGGGTTATATGCGTCGGGAAACAGTCCGTTTGTTGTCTAGTCTAAGCTGTATGAAAACACAACTTCATTCTTACAATAAAGTACAAATAGGAAACAGTAACACAGCTGGTAGCTGTCTTTACTTAAAAGCCCATTTCCATTTTAAAAGGCATACAAACCGACTCAATAATTTTCAACTATCGCCCAGTTGTTGAAATTGTTGATGTATTTCATGCTTTAAAAAAATCTCTGTCTAGCTACCACCACGCTGAGCGTAGAGATTTTAGCTCAGCAGTACATTCTGCTAAAATCTGCCAATCCCATCCATCTTTGCAACCAAAGACTACCTCCGTCTCACAGTGTGCTCCTGATCAGCCCCACTGGGAAAAGTCTAAACGAGTCAATATTGTGGACGTGGCCAGGGACGTCGTTTACCTTTCCCCAAATGTTGAGTCCAGACTGTATCGCACAGGTACTGTAAAATACATTCGTGCCACAGCTACTACTGATTCGTTATGCTCGGAGTAAGAATACAGGGACCAATAACACTGAGGCGATAAAAGTCATGGGATACCTCATAATATCCTGTACGCCCAGCGTAGTGCAGTCTCTCGGCGTGGCATGGACTCAACAAGTCGTTGGAAGTCTCCTGCGGAGGTACTGAGACGTGCTGCGTCTAATGCCGTCCATCATTGCAAAAGTGTTATCGGCACAGGATTTTGTGCACGAACTGACCTCTCGATTGTGTTGTTGTTGCTGCCTTCAGTCCAGAGACTGGTTTGATGCAGCTCTCCATGCTACTCTATCCTGTGCAAGCTTCTTCATCTCCCAGTACCTACTGCAACCTACATCCTTCTGAATCTCTGTAGTGTATTCATCTCTTGGTCTCCCTCTACGATATTTACCCTCCACGCTGCCCTCCAGTACTAAATTGATGATCCCTTGATGCCTCAGAATATACCCTACCAAGCAATCCTTTCTTCTAGTCACGTTGTGCCACAAATTTCTCTTCTCCCCAATTCTGTTCAATACCTCCTCATTAGTTATGTGATCTACCTATCTAATCTTCAGCATTCTTCTGTAGCACCTCATTTCGAAAGCTTCTATTCTCTTCTTGTCCAAACTATTTATCGTCCACGTTTCACTTCCATACATGGCTACTTTCAGAAAAGACTTCCTGACATTTAAATCTATACTCGATGTTAACAAATTTCTCTTCTTCAGAAACGCTTTCCTTGCTATTGCCAGTCTACATTTTATATCCTCTCTACCTGGACCATCACCAGTTATTTTGCTCCCCAAATAGCAAAACTCCTTTACTACTTTAAGTGTCTCATTTCCTAATCTAATTCCCTCAGTATCACCCGATTTAATTCGACTACATTCCATTATCCTCGTTTTGCTTTTATTGATGTTCATCTTATACCCTCCTTTCAAGACACTGTCCATTCCGTTCAGCTGCTCTTCCAGGTCCTTTGCTGTCTCTGACAGAATTACAATGTCATCGGCGAACCTCAAAGTTTTTATTTCTTCGCCATGGATTTTAATTCCTACTCCGAATTTTTCTTTTGTTTCCTTTATTGCTTACTCAATATACAGATTGAATAACATCGGGGAAAGGCTACAACCCTGTCTCACTCCCTTCCCAACCGCTGTTTCCCTTTCATGCCCCTCAACTCTTATAACTGCCAACTGGTTTCTGTACAAATTGTAAATAGCCTTCCGCTCCCTGTATTTTACCTCTGGCACCTTCAGATTTATGTCCCATAAATAGTCGATGGGATTCACGTCGCGCGATCTGGGTGGCCAAACCATTCGCTCGACCTGTCCAGAATGTTCATCTAACCCCTCGCATACAAGCGTGGCCCAGTGACATGGTGCATTGTCAGCCATAAAAATTCCATCGCTGTTTGGGAACGTAAAGTCCGTGAATGGCTGAAATGATCTCCAAGTAGCAAACGTAACCATTTCCAGTCAATGGTCTGTTCAGTTGGACTAGAGGACCCAGTCCATTCCACGGAAACGCAGCCCACATCATTATGGAGCCACCACCAGCTTACAGAGTGCCTTGAAGAGGACTTGGGCCCATGCATTCACGGAGCGTGCTCTACACTCGAACCCGACCATCAGCTCTTACCAACTGAAATCAGTACTCATTTGACCAGCCCACGATTTCCCAGTCATCAAGGGTCCAACAGATAAGGTCACGAGCCCATTTGAGGCGGTGCAGGCGATGTCGTGCTGCTAGTAAAGGCGCTAGCGTAGGTCGTCTGCTGCCATGACTCATCTCCTAGCTGATACGTTCCTTGTTCGTCTACGTTTTCTGTTAGCACTGACGACTCTATGCAAGCGGCACTGCCCTCGGTCGTTAAGTGAAGGCCGTCGGTCACTGCACTGTTTGTGGAGAGAGGTATTGCCAGAAATTTGGTATTCTCGGCGCACTCTTGACACTGTGGATCTCGGAATATTGATTTATCTAACGGTTTTCAAAATTGACTGTCGCTTTCATCTAGCTCCAACTACCATTCCGTGTTCAAACTATCTTAATTCCTGTCGTGCGGCCATAATGACGTCGGAAACCTTCTCACAGTGAATCACCTGAGTAGAAATGACAGCTTCGCCAATGCATTGCCCTTTTATAGCCTATGTATTCGATGCTATCGCCATCACTATTGTGCATTTCGCTATCACATGACTCTTGTCACGTCAGTGTAAAGTAACATTGATGATGTCTGCCCTCACATTGATGAGGTGGCCGTAGTATGTAAGACTTCAATATTGGTATCCTACTACAAAATTCTAAGGACATGGAAAGGAAGCACCAGTCGAGAAAGGGGTGAGAGATCACGATCAGTCTGTAAATTTAGCAAGCAGTAAAGGAAACCAAGCCAAAGTTTCAAAACTAAATTAAAATTCAGAGATAAGAAATAAAATCTTTGAGGTTTCCCAAAGACGTAATTCTTACAGAGACTGCACAGGACGAGGAAGACCAATTAAAAGGAATATATGAAGTCTTTAAAAGAAGTTATAAGATGACTATCAACAAACGTAAAGCAAGTTGGTTGGTTGGTTGCTTTGGGGGAGGGGAAAAGTAAAAGAAGAGTAATGAACGTAAGGAATGTGGTCGAACTAAAATATCGTCAACAACAGGGACCGTAGACGAGTGTCACGCCGTGTCAGTGCCAGCTGGTTTCTAAACGGACAGGAGTTGTTGCATTCAGTGATGATGATGATGAGCGTTTGGCGTCAGTGGCCGGGAGGCCCCTCGCGGGGCAGGTCCGGCCGCCACAGCGCAGGTCTTATTACAGTCGGCGCCACATTGGGCGACCTGCACGCCGGATGGGGATGAAATGATGATGAACACAACACAACACCCAGTCCCTGAGCGGAGAAAATCTCCGACCCAGCCGGGAATCGAACCCGGGCCCAGAGGACGGCAATCCGTCACGCTGACCACTCAGCTACTGGGGCGGACATTCAGTGATTGTAAGTACAGTTTAGCCAGTTTCCGAACGAAACTTTTCAAGGGAACTGCAGAGTTGCCTATCTCGCGACGCCGCATAAAGCTACACGTCCTGAATGGGCCAAACAACGCAGATATCATAGATTAGCTAGCAAAATGTGTGTGGGATGGTGCAACAAGTCGCGGTTTTGCCCCTTCCCAAGTGAAGCAAGTCATCGAGCGCACCAACGATGCAGTTAGACGTCTAACCGCTAGTGTGTTAGTGGCTAATTCAGATCGGAGATGTTGCAGTCCTTTTTTGGGGATGTTTTCTTACTAGGACTTGGGCCTGCTCATACATTAGTCAGGACCAAGACACATTAACTGTCAGTGGTCATTCGTTTAAATCAGTGGAGAAAGTTGAAAATTTGTACTGGATTGGTATTCGAACCTAGGTCTCCTGCGCCATCTGGACACATTGGTCATC